>NW_027507785.1:173607345-174876079 GCF_037356315.1 Lithobates pipiens | reverse complement strand
GTGATATTTACAAGTCCATAGAGGTGCTGTACAGTGTTCAAAATAAAACAAACAGAAACAAAATAGCCAAACAAAAACCTAGCCATGTCTCGGCTCTAACTATACACCATGCAGGCCCTAACTATCAGGCTGAGCAAGCCTACCGCTTGTCAGTTTCCACATAAACTGCTTCACAGCTTTTTTTTGTGCTCTCTCAGACCAGCATTGTCTGTGTTTCCCAGGCAAAGAACAAAGGCTGTCTTGCCCAGGTGAGCTTAAATTAGCCTGGGGAAGAGGACCAAGACCCGAACTGGACCATAGATCAGAGATCCCAGAACGTATATGAGAGGAGCCTGGGATATGTATAAACCTCAAACACATACATATACACTAGACTTTATATATAAATTAATACACTGCCTGAAGTGTATTCGAAACAGTATGTGTGTATATATATATATATATATATATATATATAAAATACAGGCCGGCTTGTGCTGATGGCTGACTGATTCCTCTGCTCCGCAGGAACCCAGCCATAGCGACAGTCTAAACGAATACTGAGAGAGGGAAAAACACTCACGGACCATCCGAAGGCTCCTCACAGCAAGCGAACATGCTTAAACGACGAAAGAGATCCTCTTTGCCTAAAAAACTCACGGACTATTTCCCCTCACCTGAAGCGCTGAGCAGCCAAAATGGCGGCGGCGGCGGCCGAAATTCCTCAGCGCGGTCCTCCTCCTCACAGACGCCTCAGAGATCACTGCTGCCTTCGGGACCTCAGAGTCTCCATACCGCACAGGGTGAGTGTTCCCCACCTAACTCTCCCACAACCTCCAGCCCTGCTAAATCCAGGCTCAGGACGGAAGAGCCATTACAACCCCCCTCAGCTCCCAGCCTGTCCTCCCTCCCCTCACTGCAACAGGCCTCAGTGTTGGAGACTTTCCCTGCCTCAGATCAACCTCTGTCTGAAAGCACCATGAAGAACATGCTGCTATCTCTGAGGCAGACACTGTACTCTGATATATCCTCAGCAGTCTCATCCCTTTCTATTGTAGTGCAGCAACATGATAATGCTATCACACATATAGAGAATAAATTGGGAGACATGCTTACTGCACATAATGATTTGGTTGACGGATTTGCAGACCATGAAGATGAACTACAAGCAATCAACCTTAAAATCGCAGATTTGGAAGATCGTTCCAGAAGGAACAATATTAAATTCCGCAATGTCCCAGAATCGATCCAACAATCCGAGCTCATACAATTTATACAATCTATGATGCAGGCTCTTCTACCTGACCTGACTGCCCGAGATCTGGAAATTGACAGAGCGCACAGAATCCCCAAGCCATCACATCTTCCTGACTCCACTCCTAGGGATGTATTGGCGCGCATCCACTTTTTTTCTGTCAAAGACAGAATCCTAAACGCAGCCAAACGAGCAACGAATCTTCCTGACCCCTTCACTAACATTGCATTGTATGCAGATCTCTCTAAAGCAACGATGGATAATCGCAGACAGCTGGCGACCATCACAAAAGCACTTCGAAATCATAATATACCCTATAAATGGGGCTTCCCTACTAAGCTTCTTATCACGCACCAAAACAAAACCCATGCAGTGCGTACCCTCCCTATGGGGCTTTCTCTCCTGAAACAATGGCGTATCATCCCAGAAGATTTGCCGATCCCCTATGCCCAAATGCCGACTCTTATGGAAACCGGAGGAGACCCTTCTGATGGACATCCAGCGTAAAGTTACCCCTCTCTACTAAACAATTATGGCTGGCTAACTGCAGCATTCCTATCCAGCACCTGCCTGCCTGTTCAGAGATCCCTGTCCCACGTTGTGGACATAAGATCTCTCTACCCCACTTTTTTTGCAGTAGTGTCTGCACATTGAGCTCAGACCCTTTTTTTTGTTACTGGGCTCTCATTTTTTAACCCCTATCCCTCATTCATACCTAGCACCAGTTACCCTTCTTTCACTTCCCATAACAAGTTACATCAGGCACCTAGCACTATAAAGTACAGCGTATTCCTCACATAGCCAGATTGGCAATAACAGCCCAACTTATTTTACTACTCCACACTTCTCTACAATACTAAACATGGCTTTCAAACTAGTCTCTATCAACGCTAGGGGCCTAAACTCCCCACAAAAAAGATCTGCACTCATTAAAGAGGCTACCAACCAAAAGGCTGACATCCTCTTAGTACAAGAGACTCATTTTGCTGCTGCAAAATCGCCTACACTCAAGATGAAAAATTATGACCATATTATCTTAGCCTCAGGACCGAAGAAGAGAAATGGTGTCCTCACTGCTATACGAAACACTGTACAGTTTACGCTACATCAATCAATTGTCGATCCACAAGGCAGATTCCTAATTATCATCTGTGACATTAACCAAATTACCTACACCCTGGTAAATGTATACGGTCCAAATACACATCAACTACGATTCCATAACCGATTATATAAAAAAAGTCACGCAAATTCGGAAGGGGAGGCTCCTCATAGGCGGAGACTTTAACATTATTGGGGATTCCTCTCTGGACACTACCTCCACGCCTAAAACCCAACGCTCCACCCTAAATCCCTTTCTTCATGCAAACGATCTTTATGATCCTTGGAGGTGCCAACACAGCAATGAACGGGACTTCTCCTACTTCTCCTCATCCCAACTTTCCTATTCCAGAATTGACTTCTTTGTTGTTGATAGACTCACTTTGCAAGATATAACGAAATCTGAGATTGGCAGTATCACGTGGTCGGACCACGCACCTGTCTCCCTCTTTGTGGGAAACTGTAGACTTAAAACTGCTCGATTGTGGAGACTTGACTCTTCTCTCCTCTCGGATCCCAAGGTTATTCAACTTCTCACTACTGAACACCAACTGTATTTCCAAGCCAATGATCAACCGCATACTGATAAGTTTGTACTGTGGTCAGCTTATAAAGCTTACATGCGTGGCATCCTAATTAAGCTACATAGTAATGTTAAATACCAGAGGTCAAAGCAAGTTGACGAGGTCCTCCGTCACATTGCTCTCCTAGAACATCAAAACAAACAGAAACCCTCCCAAAAATTGACTGATGAGCTCCTAGAACAGAGGCAGAAACTCCGATCTCTTTTACTTTCCAAATTTGAGCACAACCTCAAATTTACCAAAGCCAAATACTACGCCTTAGGCAATAAAGCTGGTGCTCTACTAGCCAGACAGGTCAAAGCCCAACGCCTTAAAAATAAGATAAGTTCCCTCAGGCACCCTTCCTCCGACACACTCTTGACAAATCCTCAGGATATAGCTAATGCCTTTAGCGACTATTACTCTTCGCTTTACAAACTTGTCTGACGATGCAGATACCCCTCAACCAAATGACCAAATTATCCAAAATTTTCTATCCTCACTGGATCTTCCGACTATAAATAGCCACCAACTAGAGGAGCTCTCCCGTCCATTCTCCTTAGATGAAACCCTAAAGGCCATCAACTCTCTTCCGCTTCACAAATCTCCGGGTGAAGACGGATACACTAATGAATTCTATAAATCATTTGCCTCCATTATTGCTCCCCATCTTACGGACCTCTTCAACTTTGCTGCCACCTCTGGTTCTCTACCGGTGGATATGCTGCGTTCCACCATCACCACTATCCCCAAACCGGAAAAAAGACCACACCTCCACAAAAAATTACAGACCTATCTCTCTCCTCAACACCGATATAAAATTATTTGCTAAAATTATTGCTTCCAGACTTGTAGATTATCTTCCCGACCTTGTACACCCTGATCAAGTTGGCTTTATGCCAGACAGACAAGCCCCGGACGCCACTAGACGGGTCCTTAACCTGATTCACCAAGTCACCCAAACTCGAACGCCTTCTCTGTTGTTGTCACTAGACGCAGAGAAGGCGTTCGACAGGGTACATTGGGGCTTCCTCAGAGAAGTACTAGCCAAATTTGGCATCACAGGATGGTTCCAAGCGGCCATACTCTCATTATACTCAAACCCTTCAGCCAGAGTACTGACTAATGGTACTCTTTCTAATCCCTTTAAGATTTCTAATGGTACTCGCCAAGGATGCCCGCTCTCCCCTCTCATCTTTGCCCTAATAATGGAACCCCTTGCGGAAAAGATTAGAGCAGACAAACGCATCTCCGGAATTATACATAAAGACACTGAACATAAAATCAGCCTCTTTGCTGATGATGTCATTTTAATGGTCACGAACCCTACTATCTCCATGCCTGCAATCCAAGACATCATTAGCCAATTTAGCTCGGCCTCCTTTTACAAACTTAATGCTTCTAAATCCTTAATCCTTCCACTTAATCTCTCACATGGACAACAATCTCTCTTGGAGAGTAATCTCCCCTACTCCTGGACTAAAAGCTCCCTCCCATATCTCGGAATAAATTTGGCCCCTACTCTGTCCCAACTCTATGACCTTAATTATCGTGCCTTCCAAAAACGGCTACCCCAAATCTTGAATCAACTACGCACAACTGGTCTCTCCAAACTTGGTCGTATAGCATCCTTTAAAATGCTTATTCTCCCTAAACTACTTTATCTTTTTAGGACCGTAATATCACCAATACCCCAATCCTTCTTCACCTCCATTCAAAAACAAATCTCCAGATTTGTATGGGACAATAAACCACCTAGATGTGCCCAATATATCCTAACTAGACATCACAGAAAAGGAGGGACCAGCCTTCCTAATATTCAGAACTATTATTACGCCTCCATTTTAGACCAACTATACTATTGGTGGCACCCAAATCCTAATAAGGCTTGGTCTGTTTTAGAATCCTTGTCATTCCATCCTAATACTTTGCATGAATCTCTGATCGCTATTTCGGCAGGCTTCCCTCTTCCTTCAACTCATAAATCCCCAGCCATAATGGCCTCTTTAACAGTCTGGAAAAAAGTCACCCAGATGAAAATCTTAGATCAACCATGTCACCTACTACAAATTCCACTTAGATCGATACTGTCACAAATACCTAACATAAATTTAAGCAACTGGTTGAAACGTAAAATATCTACTTTATCAGATCTATACCACACTAACCACAATTTGAAAACCTTCACTACTCTCCAAAATGAATTTGGCCTTCCCGACGATGAAACCTTCACATATATTAGGATCTCACACCTCCTTCGCCAAGCCAACTTTTCTACAGTACTGACTTTCCCTGAGAAATTCCACAACTTTTACACCAATTCAACATACCCTAAACGTGGTATTTCATTGATGTACTCTACTTTGAATGATAATCGGCCTTACTCGCAAATACCGTCTCTATCCAGATGGATGGACGAACTAAATACTAAGGTCACACCTGACATGTGGACACGTGCCTTCAGATACACTTACACAGCCTCCCGCTGCTCTAATCATTGGGAATCATATCAAAAAACACTCCATAGATGGTATCTCACACCTTATCGTCTCTCTAAATTCTTCCCTAATCATCCTTCTACCTGTTGGAGATCATGTGGAAGTACCGGTACCATAGCGCACATTCTATGGTTCTGCAAATCTTTGAGCTCCTTCTGGAAACAAATTTTTGCCTTGATATCCAACCTGTCACAAATCCCTACACTCCCCGACCCATCATTGGCTCTTCTACACCTCGGCGTTGACAAATTTCCAACACATACACGAGTTGTGATTATCCACCTACTCCTTGCAGCGAAATTGAACATAACTAAACTTTGGAAAGCCTCTTCTTCTCCTTCTCTCACACACACAATTGCAGACCTAAACTTTCAATGTGAGATGGAAAAGATAATAGCTCGAAAACAATTAAGTATGAAAAAGTTTTTTTCTGACTGGCGTATTTGGCTTTCACACCCGAAATGTACGGTAACTGCATAAGTTTAGCTCTTACTTGCTATTCCTTATAAATATTATTGTCCGACTGATGTACTTTCCTTTGTAACCATTCCTACCTGATGTATCCATTATATTTCCTAACTGGTGCTCTCCTACCTGTACTCTTTCCCCCTTTCCCCCCGACTGGAGATATTATATTTCTACTCTCTTGTTCTAATGTCTATACCAAATTCTATTTTAACTAGTTTGCATAATTGACTAGCTATGTGTTACTTTACTCTACTGTATATGATCTGTATTTGTTTTCTCTAGTCGGAACATCTGTTAAGCTGTTACAATTGTTTATCTTGTTTCAAATACTGAAAATCAATAAAGAAATATTGAAAATAAAATACAGTACACTGCCTGCACTGACTGAATATAGAGTAAACACTGAATATATAGTCTATGCCAGTGATGGTGAACCTTGGCACCCAGATGTTTTGGAACTACATTTCCTATGATGCTCAATTACACTGCAGAATGAATAAGCATCATTGGAAATGTAGTTCCAAAACATCTGGGGTGCCACGGTTCACCATCCCTGGTCTATGCTAAATGCAGAGTATATATATATATATATATATATATATATATATATATATGTGTAGCACTACCCCCGAAGGAGCTGCTGGTTAGATTTGGGCTTACCATTACCTTCTGTTTTACTCGCTTCACGTATAGGGGTGTCCCATGGTAGATGGCCCAGTAACTCGAGAGACTGGCAACAGATCCACTTGAATAGATTTTATTTGCAAAAAACGTAGACAATGAACAGTCTCTTAAATTGGGATCAGAGGGTTGGAAAGGAAGTTCAGGTACCCTTAGTGTCAAAGTCAAAATGTTGAAGAACTTGCTTACTTTGACTGCATCCAGAGAATAGCCATTCACAACTGGATGTTCACTCAAGTTGGACAGTCCTTCTATTACAAGGCCTAGCAGCCAACAAGGTGCTTACTCAGTAACAAGTCTCTGCCACAGCTGTTGTTGAAGAACATATAAGATAATGTCTCTGCCACAGACGTTGTTGTAGAACACGTAGGGGAACTAAACTTGAAGAACACTCGTAGGATACCTGGATCTTTCAGCCACCTTGGCAATATCCATGAGACCAGATTCTCTTGGGTACTCCAGCCCCTCCAGGCTCTTGCTAAGAAACCAACCCGTACGTGGTCTTCTTCTGAAGAGTCCTCCCCTGGAATGCTTGAAGTCACTGGGTCTCTCCCAAACCGGAAACAGCACCCAACAACCTTGGCATCCTTCTTTAATTTCCTTGCCTCAGGCTAGCCAGCACCGAGACATCAAGATCGGGTGGATCCGCACCCCAGGCCATAGCCTTCCTGGGGGCTGTTAAGAAGGACCAGGACCTTGAACTCAGTACATCATTCTGGACCGGAACCCCGTACCACGTGACGTCCGCATCTTAAATACCCTCTCCCAGAAAGCACAGCAAGAGCGCCACTCCCACTGGGTGGGCTCTGAGAGAGAGTAACTTAAGCACCTAACCAGACCATAGTTCCATGCCTGCCAGAAGAGACAGTGCCCCTTGTGGCCAGGCTGAACATCTCACAGTCCAGTCAGACTGATGCTGAAGTCCAAATTTAGACAATTGTACCCAAACCAAACTGCAGTTTAGGTATAACCTTAACTTTGAAAAATGCAAAGCGCGCGCTCTTCAGGAGTCGCTGCTATATATATATATTTTATATATATATATATATATATATATATATATATATATATATATATTGTAGGGGATCTTCCCGGGGTAGGGTGAGTTTGGACACAGTTCACAGCAGACTTGGAATTTATAAAGCAGACCTTGGCGTTTATTCGTGGTACAAACAGTCCAGCAAACAAAATATACGGCAACACCGTGCTTTTTAAGTACAACAGAAATAAATAAAACAAAACAACCTAGCCCGGCTGGGCGCTTACTAACAGGTTCCTCTCACCTATCTGACACTTATAAACACAGCGTCTTTCGCCTGGATATCGCAGGGTGGGTTTTAGCTCCAGCAGTGGCTGCGCTCGCAGCTTCCTCCAACACACAGACTGTTCATTCCCAGGCTGAGAGCGAGCACCTGCAGGCCCCGCAGAGCCTTTACCTTCCCAGGCTAATTAGGATCAAAGCTCACCTGATCCAAAACCCAGAACTGGACCGGGGGGTGTGTGGAATGACAGGTCCCTCTACCAAACCTACCTGCCATTCCATATAAACCCAGGCCCGGCAAGATTAAATAACAACTCAGCAGCATATTGCTGCTGAGAAACTGATCCATCCTGGACTTACCATCTCACACTGTGTAGCAACCTAGGTGAGATGTACACCCCCTCGACCACTTCTCCAGTGACATGTCTACATATCCCCCCCCTCTTTTTCAGACCGGAGGGCTGAGCCTTTTGTCCCCACAGACAACTTACCCTCGACAATGCGTCAGCATTTGCCTGTAATTTCCCTGGCCTGTGTTCCACAGTGAAATTAAAGTTTTGTAAGGACAGAAACCATCTAGTCACTCTTGCATTTCTCTCCTTGTTTAACTTCATCCATGTTAGGGGGGCATGGTCTGTCACCAACTTGAATTTCCTGCCTAGCAAGTAATACTTTAACGATTCTAGGGCCCACTTCACTGCCAAACATTCTCGCTCCACAATGGCATAATTTTTCTCGGCCGGGGTTAGTTTTCTACTCAAGTACGTCACCGGATGCTCCTCACCATTCACTACTTGTGAGAGTACTGCACCTAAGCCTGTGTTAGAGGCATCTGTCTGGACCAGAAATTCTCGCCTGAAATCGGGGGTAACTAACACAGGTGGTTGGCACAAGGCAGACTTGAGGCTTTGGAAAGCCTTCTCGGCCTCTGGGGTCCACGTGACCATTGCTGTCTTTCCGCCCTTTGTCAGGTCAGTTAGTGGAGCAGCAACTGAGGCAAAGTTCGGCACAAATCTACGGTAATAACCCGTAATACCCAGGAAAGCTCTAACCTGTTTCCTTGTCAGGGGTCTGGGCCAATTCTGTATTGCCTCAATTTTATTTAGCTGTGGCTTAATCAATCCTCTCCCAACAATGTAGCCCAGATATTTGGCCTCTTCTAGGGCTAGAGCACACTTCTCGGCATTTATGGCCAACCCTGCATCACTTATGGTATCCAACACGGCCTGTACCTTACAGAGGTGACTTTCCCAATCAGGGCTAAAAATGACCACATCATCGAGGTAGGCGGCTGAGTAATCCCGGTGTGGTCGCAGAATCAAGTCCATCAACCTCTGGAAAGTTGCAGGCGCTCCATGTAACCCGAATGGCATCACTACATACTGGAATAGCCCATCAGGGGTGGAGAATGCAGTTTTCTCTTTAGCCTCACCAGAAAGTGGAATCTGCCAGTAGCCCTTTGTGAGATCGAGGGTGGTTATGTACCTGGCGTTACCTAACTTCTCAATCAACTCATCTACCCTGGGCATAGGATAAGCATCGAACTTGGAGATCTCATTCAACTTTCTGAAATCGTTACAGAACCTCCAAGTTCCATTGGGCTTTGGGATTAGCACAATCGGGCTGGACCATTCACTCTGTGACACCTCAATTACCCCCAGATCAAGCATACGTTTTACCTCGGCAGATACGGCTTTCCTACGTGCCTCCGGTATCCTATAGGGCTTTAGGTTTACTCTGCTTCTAGGCTCAGTTTCAATGTGATGATGGATGAGGTGGGTACGCCCTGGGAGGTCAGAGAACTTGTTTTTGTTTTTCTGTAAAAATTCCTGAGCCTCCTGTTTCTGTGACACTGATAGAGTATCACCTACCTTGACTGGAGGGATTGGTGGTGACAAATTATTAACAGTATTTGTCGCCACCAAGGATTCCCTGTCTTTCCAGGGCTTGATCAAGTTTATGTGATAAACTTGGAAAGGCTTCCTTCTACCTGGTTGGTGCACCTTGTAGTTCACCTCACTGATCTTTTCAACAATTTCATAAGGACCTTGCCACTTCGCCAAGAATTTACTCTCAACAGTGGGGACTAGTATAAGGACCCTATCGCCTGGGTTGAATGTCCTGATTCTTGCGGACCGGTTGTAAATTCTACTTTGGGCCTCTTGAGCTCTCTGGAGGTGTTCCCTTACCAGGGACATTACAGTGGCTATACGGTCCTGCATTTGTGCTACATGCTCAATAACACTCTTGTATGGGGTGGACTCATTCTCCCATGTCTCTTTTGCAATGTCCAGTAGACCCCTAGGGTGACGACCATAGACCAACTCGAATGGTGAGAACCCTGTGGACGCTTGGGGCACTTCCCTAATAGCAAACATGAGGTAGGGTAATAAATGATCCCAGTCACGACCATCTTTTCCCACCACTTTCTTCAACATATGTTTCAAAGTTTTATTAAATCTCTCCACCAATCCGTCCGTCTGGGGGTGGTATACAGAGGTACGGATGTGTGAGACTTTAAATAGTTTGCATAATTCCTTCATCAGTTTTGACATAAATGGCGTACCTTGGTCAGTTAGGATTTCTTTGGGGATCCCAGTCCTAGAGAACATATAAAAACTCACGCGCAATTGTTTTAGATGCAGTGTTTCTTAAGGGTACAGCCTCAGGATAGCGGGTCGCATAATCCATGACGACCAAAATATACTGGTGTCCTCTAGCTGACTTTACAACGGGACCCACTAAATCCATGGCAATACGCTCAAAAGGCACCTCTATAATAGGGAGCGAAACCAAAGGACTACGAAAATGTGACACTGGGGCACTAACCTGACATGTGGGGCACGACTCGCAGTATTTTTTAATGTCATCATATACCGCCGGCCAAAAAAACCTCTGGAGAACCCTCTCTCGCGTTTTGTCAGTCCCCAAGTGTCCCCCAAGAACATGGTTATGTGCCATGTCAAGCACCTGACGCCGGTACGGCTTAGGTACCAGAAGCTGTTCCACAATCTCATCCTTAATCTTATTGACTCTATAGAAAAGATCATTAGTCACCGAAAAATGTGGAAATCTTTTTTCAGCATCTGGTTCCTGAGGTACCCCATTCATAACAGCAACCTGCTCTCTCGCATTTTTGAGAGTGGGGTCCTGTAATTGTGCAGCGCCAAAATTATCCCTAGACACCTCTAAGTCTAGTATATTTTTCTCAGTGGGAGGAGCCTCCTCCTCCCCAGCCAGGACCTGCAAAGGAAAACAATCATTTTCATCCTGCACACTTTTATCATTCACAGGGGACAAGGCAACCCCCTTAGAGGTATCCTCACTCCTTTTGGGGATTTTTCTTTTTTCCCAGAGAGCCCAGAATAATGGAAAATCGCGCCCCAATATTACATTATGCATGAGGTTTTTAACCACACCCACTTCATATTGTACGATGCCTTGTTCAGTCCCGACTTTAGCCAGCACTATAGGGTACACTTTTGTATCACCATGTATGCACACAACACTCATATGCTTTTTAGACTCTAAGTCCCCAGCCACCAGGCTAGCATGCACCAAGGTTACGAGGCTTCCCGAGTCCATTAACGCCTTAACAGGAAGGTCATTGATTGTAATATTGCAGATTTGCGGTTCAGTCTCTAGTCCAGGAACTGCAGCACAAGATGGTTCCGCAAATAGCGACTGACGCCGGCTAGCGTCACACTCCATGGGTTCAGTGGTAAGAGGGCAATGGGCAGACACATGTCCCGCCTCATGGCATCTCCAACACTGGATAGGGCCTGGTCTCTTTGGCAAGGAGTCCTTTTTAGAGCCCCTTAGCCACCCGGGACCATCACCAGTCTTTTGTCCCTGAGACACCACTTGAGCCCTTTTCCCTCCATCAGCACCCCTCCACACTCCCCCAATAGATGGAAGTCTCTTACCAGCTGACGGCACAGATCTGGCGTTCCGGGGAGGTGAAGATGCTGCAGGAACATCACGGAGGTAGTCCTCAGTCGCCTGGAACCTCTCGACAAGGTTGACAAGTTCGTTTGCATTCCTAGGATCACCTTGTCCCACCCAGCGTTGCAGGTCAGTAGGAAGCGCTCGGAGGTAGCGATCCATCACGACCTTCTCTAGGATTTGTGCAGGAGTAGAAGTGTCTGGCTCCAACCACTTTCTTGCCAAATGGATTAGGTCATACATCTGGGACCTCGCTGATTTGTCCAGACTGTAGCTCCAGTTGCGTACCCTCCGGGCACGGACTGCAGTAGTAACTCCTAGTCGGGCAAGTACCTCCTCTTTTAGCCGAGTATAGTCCTTAACCTCTTGCTCACTGAGGTCATAGTAGGCCTTTTGAGGTTCACCTGTTAAATAGGGCGCAATTACCTCTGCCCACTCAGCGGCTGGTAACTTCTCTCGCTCAGCCACGCGCTCAAATACTGTTAGATAGGCCTCAACATCGTCCTCAGCAGTCATCTTTTGCAGCGCTTGCTGCACAGTCCTTCTCCCAAAAAAAATCTCTGGAGCGGCTCCCTCCACTGTGGGTGGATTAGCAACCACAGGCGCCTCTCGATTTACTATCAGGTGCTCGATAAGTTGTTGTTGGCTTTGGCGCAAAGCTTGCAACTCTTCCTTATGCATCTGCTGTTGTGCAGCCATGGACTGTTCATGTCGTCTATTGGCCTCTGTCTGAGCCTGCTGTTGTTGCAAACTCACTTGCATAAACTGCTTCAGCATCTCCTCCATGTTGCTGGATCGTTCTTGGAGTGTAGTTGCAGCTTTCACCCAGGACATAAGCAGCTGTAGCCAAGTCTGTCCACACCGTTGCCCCTAGCAACCGTGTTGCCCGAATTCTCCACCAATTGTAGGGGATCTTCCCGGGGTAGGGTGAGTTTGGACACAGTTCACAGCAGACTTGGAATTTATAAAGCAGACCTTGGCGTTTATTCGTGGTACAAACAGTCCAGCAAACAAAATATACGGCAACACCGTGCTTTTTAAGTACAACAGAAATAAATAAAACAAAACAACCTAGCCCGGCTGGGCGCTTACTAACAGGTTCTTCTCACCTATCTGACACTTATAAACACAGCGTCTTTCGCCTGGATATCGCAGGGTGGGTTTTAGCTCCAGCAGTGGCTGCGCTCGCAGCTTCCTCCAACACACAGACTGTTCATTCCCAGGCTGAGAGCGAGCACCTGCAGGCCCCGCAGAGCCTTTACCTTCCCAGGCTAATTAGGATCAAAGCTCACCTGATCCAAAACCCAGAACTGGACCGGGGGGTGTGTGGAATGACAGGTCCCTCTACCAAACCTACCTGCCATTCCATATAAACCCAGGCCCGGCAAGATTAAATAACAACTCAGCAGCATATTGCTGCTGAGAAACTGATCCATCCTGGACTTACCATCTCACACTGTGTAGCAACCTAGGTGAGATGTACACCCCCTCGACCACTTCTCCAGTGACATGTCTACAATATATATATATATATATATATATATATATCTCAAAATACACTGCCACTAACTGAATAACCTGCCTGCTTAATCTAACTCAAGCTATCTCTCTGTCCATGCCAACAGTACACACGGCCGCTCTGTAAGCAGCCTTATATAGTGTGGGGCATGGACTTAGTACTCCTGAGCCATGATTGGTCAAAAGAACCCTGCCTTAGTCCCCCTGAGCCATGATTGCCCAAAGCATGCAGTTCAGATGCATGCTTTGGCCAATTCATCATACGGCAATGCACTGCGATCTTGCAGTGCATTATGGGGCATTCTGCGGCGCTTGAATTTTCCACCAACACCCCAACTTTAGCTCATCCCTACTCTAAATGCAGTTTTTATGTTAGCCTATGTGACCATGCACAACAGGCATTTAGATCAGTATTTTAAGAGCAGTGTTAAGAGGCATAAAAAAGAAATGTACCATAAAGGCATTCAGAGAAGAGCAATTGAGCATAATTTACACGTAAAGTGCATACACATATTACACTGGCCAGAATAAATAAATATTCTGCCCAGTAGAATGCATGTATGCTAAACACCATAAACGCATCTACATATACAGAATTAGAGACATTTTTTCTGCCACACAGAAAAAACAAAACAGCATTTTTGGAACTTAAATTTATATGCCCATGTGCATGAGGCCTTATGCCCTGTACACACGATCGGAAATTCCGATCGGATTATGTTGTTGGAAAATCCGATCGTGTGTGGACTCTATCGGACTTTTTCTGTCGGATTTTCCGACGCACAAAGTTTGAGAGCAGGATCTAAAATTTTACGACAACAAAATACGATTGCATAAATTCCGATCGTGTAGAGACAATTCCGACGGACAAAGTGCCACACATGCTCAGAATAAACTAAGAGACGGAAGCTACTGGCCCGTTTATAGTCCCGACATATGCGTTTGACGTCACCTCGTTCAGAACTTTGTGAGACCATGTGTATGGACACAAGTTTTGAACAAAATCCATTGGAAAAAATCTGATGGATTTTGTGGTCAGAATGTCTGACCGTGTGTATGGGGCATAAGACTAGCAGAGGAGAGGGGGCTGTGAGGATGTCAAGTGTTTTTTTTTTGGGTGTGAGATCCACTTTGACTGCTTTCTGACCATATAACATAGCTATATGGCTGCAAGGCGGCTCGGCTGTGCCAGATCACCTTCTAGGTACGTGATCTGACACTTCCGGGTAGGGGGCGTGCGCGTGTTGCCAGCGACCCGGCCCAGCAGATGTCAATCGCTGGGTGTCAACACCTGGCGATCGTCATGAATTTACACAGGACAGAGCCCTACCTATGTAAACAAGGTAGAGCCCTGTCCTGTCAGCGGTGGAGCAATAGATTTACTTTCCCTGCAAAGCAGAGAATAAAATTGATTACTTCCCATAGTAAAAACACACCAAAACACAGGCTAGGCACACATTTAACTCGATTGCCCTAGATGTTTAACCGTTTCCCAGTGAGTGTCATTAGTACAGCGACGGTGACATTTATCTTACCAAAAATATGTAGCAGAATACATCTTCCGGAAGTCAAGTGGTTAAACCACAAACTCCATGCATCTTATTTCCCAGTGAATATAGAAAATAACACCTATTCTCTATACAGCCTTGAATTGTTATACACTGTATATGTTTTACAGTCACAAAGTACAGTAAACATAAGGTTGAATGTATAACCGACTCCTCCGTGTAAATATACAAACCCTCCACCATGTAACTGACTGATCTAGCAAAGCGTGAGAGATGAGAGGCACATGCGCAGAAGGTGGTAGCGGAGACGCGCTCGGGAACAAGCGTGTGTGGAAAGATCTCAAGCTGTTATTGGTTGGTTCGGTGACGCTGCACATGCGCTGTGCTGTTCGGCTGAGGGAAGATGGCAGCTTCTGGTAAAGCTGCCCTTACGAGAACAGTCGGGGCCGTAAAGCCAATTCTCAGCAGAGACCTTGGAGAAGCCAAACGGAGGGTGCGGGAGCTGTACCGAGCCTTCTACCGGGAGGTGCCCAATACAGGTGAGCCTGGCAGGAGAGAAGAGCTCTTCTGTTCCCTCCGACCTTGCTGGACGGTCACCTTGTGAGAACTCTTCCCCTACCTGGAGGGGGACATATCGTCCTGTGTGCCGACTTATCGCCCTATGCGGCGCACTGTGACTTGTCGCCCTATGACTTATCGCCCTATGCGGCGTGACTTGTCGCCTATGACTTATCGCCCTATGCGGCGTGACTTATCGCCCTATGCGGCTGTAACTTGTCGCCCTATGCGGCGTGACTTGTCGCCCTATGCGGCGTGACTTGTCGCCCTATGCGGCGTGACTTGTCGCCCTATGCGGCGTGACTTGTCGCCCTATGCGGCGTGACTTGTCGCCCTATGCGGCGCGCTGTGACTTGTCGCCCTATGCGCTGTGACTTGTCGCCCTATGCGCTGTGACTTGTCGCCCTATGCGGCGTGACTTGTCGCCCTATGACTTATCGCCCTATGCGGCGTGACTTGTCGCCCTATGCGGCGTGACTTGTCGACCTATGATTTATCGCCCTATGCGGCGTGACTTATCGCCCTATGCGGCGTGACTTATCGCCCTATGCGGCGTGACTTATCGCCCTATGCGACGCGCTGTAACTTGCGGCGTGACTTATCGCCCTATGCGGCGTGACTTGTCGCCCTATGCGGCGTGACTTGTCGCCCTATGCGGCGTGACTTGTCGACCTATGATTTATCGCCCTATGCGACGTGACTTGTCGCCCTATGCGACGCGCTGTAACTTGCGGCGTGACTTATCGCCCTATGCGGCGTGACTTGTCGCCCTATGCGGCGTGACTTGTCGCCCCATGCGGCGTGACTTGTCGCCCTATGCGCCGTGACTTGTCGCCCTATGCGCCGTGACTTGTCGCCCTATGACTTGTCGCCCTATGCGGCGCGCTGTGACTTGTCGCCCTATGCGGCGCGCTGTGACTTGTCGCCCTATGACTTGTCGCCCTATGCGGCGTGACTTGTCGCCCTATGCGGCGCGTTGTGACTTGTCGCCCTATGCGGCGTGACTTGTCGCCCTATGACTTATCGCCCTATGCGGCGCGCTGTGACTTATCGCCCTATGCGGCGCGCTGTGACTTATCGCCCTATGCGGCGCGCTGTGACTTATCGCCCTATGCGTCGCGCTGTGACTTATCGCCCTATGCGGCGTGACTTGTCGCCCTATGCGGCGTGACTTGTCGCCCTATGCGGCGTGACTTGTCGCCCTATGACTTGTCGCCCTATGCGGCGTGACTTGTCGCCCTATGCGGCGTGACTTGTCGACCTATGATTTATCGCCCTATGCGGCGTGACTTATCGCCCTATGCGGCGTGACTTATCGCCCTATGCGGCGCGCTGTGACTTATCGCCCTATGCGGCGCGCTGTGACTTATCGCCCTATGCGGCGCGCTGTGACTTATCGCCCTATGCGGCACGCTGTGACTTATCGCCCTATGCGGCGCGCTGTGACTTATCGCCCTATGCGGCGTGACTTGTCGCCCTATGCGGCGTGACTTGTCGCCCTATGACTTATCGCCCTATGCGGCGTGACTTGTCGCCCTATGCGGCGTGACTTGTCGACCTATGATTTATCGCCCTATGCGGCGTGACTTATCGCCCTATGCGGCGTGACTTATCGCCCTATGCGGCGTGACTTATCGCCCTATGCGACGCGCTGTAACTTGCGGCGTGACTTATCGCCCTATGCGGCGTGACTTGTCGCCCTATGCGGCGTGACTTGTCGACCTATGATTTATCGCCCTATGCGACGTGACTTGTCGCCCTATGCGACGCGCTGTAACTTGCGGCGTGACTTATCGCCCTATGCGGCGTGACTTGTCGCCCTATGCGGCGTGACTTGTCGCCCCATGCGGCGTGACTTGTCGCCCTATGCGCCGTGACTTGTCGCCCTATGCGCCGTGACTTGTCGCCCTATGACTTGTCGCCCTATGCGGCGCGCTGTGACTTGTCGCCCTATGCGGCGCGCTGTGACTTGTCGCCCTATGACTTGTCGCCCTATGCGGCGTGACTTGTCGCCCTATGCGGCGCGTTGTGACTTGTCGCCCTATGCGGCGTGACTTGTCGCCCTATGACTTATCGCCCTATGCGGCGCGCTGTGACTTATCGCCCTATGCGGCGCGCTGTGACTTATCGCCCTATGCGGCGCGCTGTGACTTATCGCCCTATGCGGCGCGCTGTGACTTATCGCCCTATGCGGCGTGACTTGTCGCCCTATGCGGCGTGACTTGTCGCCCTATGCGGCGTGACTTGTCGCCCTATGACTTGTCGCCCTATGCGGCGTGACTTGTCGCCCTATGCGGCGTGACTTGTCGACCTATGATTTATCGCCCTATGCGGCGTGACTTATCGCCCTATGCGGCGTGACTTATCGCCCTATGCGGCGTGACTTATCGCCCTATGCGGCGCGCTGTGACTTATCGCCCTATGCGGCGCGCTGTGACTTATCGCCCTATGCGGCGCGATGTGACTTATCGCCCTATGCGGCGCGCTGTGACTTATCGCCCTATGCGGCGTGACTTGTCGCCCTATGCGGCGTGACTTGTCGCCCTATGACTTATCGCCCTATGCGGCGTGACTTGTCGCCCTATGCGGCGTGACTTGTCGACCTATGATTTATCGCCCTATGCGGCGTGACTTATCGCCCTATGCGGCGTGACTTATCGCCCTATGCGGCGTGACTTATCGCCCTATGCGACGCGCTGTAACTTGCGGCGTGACTTATCGCCCTATGCGGCGTGACTTGTCGCCCTATGCGGCGTGACTTGTCGCCCTATGCGGCGTGACTTGTCGCCCTATGCGGCGTGACTTGTCGCCCTATGCGGCGTGACTTGTCGACCTATGATTTATCGCCCTATGCGACGTGACTTGTCGCCCTATGCGACGCGCTGTAACTTGCGGCGTGACTTATCGCCCTATGCGGCGTGACTTGTCGCCCTATGCGGCGTGACTTGTCGCCCCATGCGGCGTGACTTGTCGCCCCATGCGGCGTGACTTGTCGCCCTATGCGCCGTGACTTGTCGCCCTATGCGCCGTGACTTGTCGCCCTATGACTTGTCGCCCTATGCGGCGCGCTGTGACTTGTCGCCCTATGCGGCGCGCTGTGACTTGTCGCCCTATGACTTGTCGCCCTATGCGGCGTGACTTGTCGCCCTATGCGGCGCGTTGTGACTTGTCGCCCTATGCGGCGTGACTTGTCGCCCTATGACTTATCGCCCTATGCGGCGCGCTGTGACTTATCGCCCTATGCGGCGCGCTGTGACTTATCGCCCTATGCGGCGCGCTGTGACTTATCGCCCTATGCGGCGTGACTTGTCGCCCTATGCGGCGTGACTTGTCGCCCTATGACTTGTCGCCCTATGCGGCGTGACTTGTCGCCCTATGCGGCGTGACTTGTCGCCCTATGCGCTGTGACTTGTCGCCCTATGCGCCGTGACTTGTTGCCCTATGTCTCATCGCCCTATGCGCTGTGACTTGTCACTTGCCTATGCGGCGCGCTGTGACTTGTCGCCCTATGCGCTGTGACTTGTCGCCCTATGCGCTGTGACTTGTCGCCCTATGCGCTGTGACTTGTCGCCCTATGCGCCGTGACTTGTCGCCCTATGCGCCGTGACTTGTCGCCCTATGCGCCGTGACTTGTCGCCCTATGCGCCGTGACTTGTCGCCCTATGCGCCGTGACTTGTTGCCCTATGTCTCATCGCCCTATGCGCTGTGACTTGTTGCCCTATGTCTCATCGCCCTATGCGCTGTGACTTGTTGCCCTATGTCTCATCGCCCTATGCGCTGTGACTTGTCGCCCTAAGTCTCATCGCCCTATGCGCTGTGACTTGTCGCCCTATGCGCTGTGACTTGTCGCCCTATGCGCTGTGACTTGTCGCCCTATGCGCTGTGACTTGTCGCCCTATGTCTCATCGCCCTATGCGCTGTGACTTGTCGCCCTATGTCTCATCGCCCTATGCGCTGTGACTTGTCGCCCTATGCGCTGTGACTTGTCGCCCTATGCGCTGTGACTTGTCGCCCTATGCGCTGTGACTTGTCGCCCTATGTCTCATCGCCCTATGCGCTGTGACTTGTCGCCCTATGTCGCATCGCCCTATGCGCTGTGACTTGTCGCCCTATGCGCTGTGACTTGTCGCCCTATGTCTCATCGCCCTATGCGCTGTGACTTGTCGCCCTATGCGCTGTGACTTGTCGCCCTATGCGCTGTGACTTGTCGCCCTATGCGCTGTGACTTGTCGCCCTATGCGCTGTGACTTGTCGCCCTATGCGCTGTGACTTGTCGCCCTATGTCTCATCGCCCTATGCGCTGTGACTTGTCGCCCTATGTCGCATCGCCCTATGCGGCGTGACTTGTCGCCCTATGCGGCGTGACTTGTCGCCCTATGCGGCGTGACTTGTCGCCCTATGCGGCGTGACTTGTCGCCCTATGCGGCGTGACTTGTCGCCCTATGCGCTGTGACTTGTCGCCCTATGATATATCTCCCTATGCGCTGTGACTTGTCGCCCTATGCGCTGTGACTTGTCGCCCTATGCGCTGTGACTTGTCGCCCTATGCGCTGTGACTTGTCGCCCTATGCGCTGTGACTTGTCGCCCTATGCGCTGTGACTTGTCGCCCTATGTCTCATCGCCCTATGCGCTGTGACTTGTCGCCCTATGTCTCATCGCCCTATGCGCTGTGACTTGTCGCCCTATGTCTCATCGCCCTATGCGCTGTGACTTGTCGCCCTATGTCTCATCGCCCTATGCGCTGTGACTTGTCGCCCTATGTCTCATCGCCCTATGCGCTGTGACTTGTCGCCCTACGCGCTGTGACTTGTCGCCCTACGCGCTGTGACTTGTCGCCCTACGCGCTGTGACTTGTCGCCCTATGCCTCATCGTTATCGCCCTATGCGCCGTGACTTTTTGCCCTGTTACTTTTTGCCCTATGCGCTATGAGTTATTCCCTGTGACTTATCGCTCTGTGGCTTCTCGCCGTATGACGTATCTCCCTATGCCCCATGCCTCATCGCCCCATGCCTCATCGCCCCATGCCCTGTGACTTGTCGCCCCATGCCTCATCGCCCTATGCCCATTGACTTATCGCCCCGTGCACTATGCCTTATCGCCCATTGACTTATTGCCCTATGTGCTTTAACTTTTCGACCTATGAGCTGTGACTTATCGCCCTATGACGTATCTCCCTATGCACTGTTACTTATCGCCCTGTGCGCTGTGAATTATCGTCCTATGCCTCATAACCCTGTGCCTCATCGTTATCGCCCTGTGCGCCGTGACTTTTCGCCCTGTGCACTATGACTCCTTGCCCTGCGCCTTGCTGCCTACATACTATATCTGTAGCTGCCTGCACGCCGGGAATCGTTTATACTCGTGTTTTTCTAATGAACTAGTTCCCTTCTACAGTAATTATTCATATTTTGCCCATAACATGACTTAAAGCAGAGGCTTTTCGGAACCCTCCCCCCCTCTGGTGTCTCATTTGGCACCTTTGAAAGGGGGGGTGAAAATACCTGTATAACACATAGACTGCCGCGTCTCTTCAAAATCCCACATTTTTTTTTAAAAGCGCCCTGTCCCTACGAGCTCGCGTGCAGAAGCGAACGCATACGTGAGTAGCGTCCACATATGAAAACGATGATCAAACCACACATGTGAGGTATTGCCATGATTGTTAGAGTGAGAGCAAGAATTCTAGCCCTAGGCCTCCTCTGTAACTCAAAACATGCAAAGTATTGCAATGACTGCCATTTTATTCTCTAGGGTGTTAGAAAAAAATAAGTATAATGTTTGGGGGTTCTAAGTAATTTTATAGCAAAAAAAAACATGTTTTTAACTTGTAAACACCGGGTCTGAAAAAGAGGCCTGGTCTTTAAGTGGTTAACAGAAGTCAATGCAAGTTGTGACTAAGTCGCCTCAAAGTAGGAACGTTTTTCTAAGGCCGCGTACACACGGGCGGATTGTCTGCCCAACTTAGTCCGCTGAACCGTGTTTCAGCGGACAATCCGCTCGTGTGTGGGCTTCAGCGGACTTTTTCAGCGGACAGTCTGACGGACTTAGTCTTTCGGAATTTCCGTAATTTTGTCCGTCCAAACTTGGTTTCAGCGGACAGTCCGCTCGTGTGTAGGCAAGTTGGACGGACTAAGTATGGCGCATGCTCAGAAAGGATTTACACAGCCGAAGGTTGCATTGCAGTGTATTGGACGTCGTATTTCTAGTCCCGACGTACGTGCTGTATACGTCATCGCGCAAGCTTTCAGCGGACTGTCTGTTCATCGTGTGTGGTCAAGTCCGTTCATTCAAAAGTTGAATGGACTGTCTGTCGGATTGTCTGACGAACTTAGTTGGGCAGACAATCCGCCCGTGTGTACGCGGCCTAAGTCACTGCAACTTGAGTCGCACCGATTAGGATGGTTCCATTGCCATTAATGGGGTGCAACTTAGAACTCTCAAGTCGCCTTGACGAGTGGCGGCAGAGTGAACTGGGGCTTAGTGCGCGCACACAATATTATTCACAATTTGTTGGTAAAATATAAAAGATTAAAAGACGTAGACTAAGGCTCCATTTCCACTAGTATGAATTGTCATAGTGGAAACTATATTGGAAATGTGACTTATGCGACTATGTCCAAAGTTGCATGATAAGTCACAGTCCATTGATTTTAATGGCACCCATTCCCATCTATGCGACTTTGAAAATCAGCGACTTTGAAAAGGTACATGCAATGCTTTGATGTGACTTTTGATCCAGAGACTGTAAAGTCACATCAAAGTTGCACTTTAAAGTGGTTGTATGCTCTTCTTTTCTTTTTTTTTTTTTTTACTTTTAGCTACAGGAAAGCCTATAATAAGGCTTACCTGTAGGTAAAAAAAATATCTCCTAAACCTGTACGGTTTAGGAGATATTCCCCTCGGTATGCGCCGCTGACTGCAGCGGCGCATGCTCACAAGGGGATTCTCGGCTGAAAATCCGGCAGTGGCCGACCGGCCGGGATGAAATGTCCCACGCGCATGCGCGGGAGTGACGATATCGCGGCTCCGTCCACTCACAGCGCCGGAGCCGCGGAAGAAACGCCGAGGGAGCATGTCAGCTCCTTCGGCGTGGATCGGGCCAGATGTCGGGGCCTCGTTCTAAGGTAAGTATTTCATAATGAGCTAGTATGCGGTGCTCATTATGCCTTTTGCTTTGCAGGTAGTAAAAAAAAAAAAAAAAAAAAAAAAAAAAACATCTACAGGTTTACTACCGCTTTAAAATAGTGGAAACGTAGACTAAAGCCTCGTACACATGGTACAATTGTTGGCAGGGGATTGTCTGACAGACTGTTGTCCTAAAATCCTACCTTTAGTACGCTCCTTTTGACACTTGTTGTCCAACTTTCGGCCAACAAATGTTGGCTGACAGGCTAGGAAATTTTTCGCAGACAACAGTTTGACATCAGATTTTCGTATGGTCGTTACACAAATCCGTCACACAAGTCGAAAGTACAAACACGAATGTTCGGAATCAATGCTCACCAAACATGAAATTAGCAGAAGGGGCCCAAAGGGTGGCGCTCACGAGCAGAAATTCCCCGTAGTACATCACTACATTTGTGTTTGTTGGATGGCAATTGTGTACCATTTAGTATGCAAGACAAGGTCCCGACACACGCCCTTTTCACAAGAATAGGACGCTCGGTTCGCCAACAATCGTACCGTGTGTACGAGGCTTAAGGCTCTGTTTCCACTAATATGACTCATCATGCAACTTTGGACACAAAGTTGCATGACCAATGATTTCAATGGCACCCGTTCCCATCTATGGGACTTTGAAAATCAGCAACTTTGAAAAGGTACCTGCAATGCTTTAATGCGACTTTTATCCAGTGAGGGTAAAGTTGCATCAACATCGCACTCCAAAGCTGTGAGATTTAGAGTGCGACTTTGAGTGCAGCTTTGATTAAACTTTACACTCTGGATCAAAGTTGTGCCAAAAGTCGCATCAAAGTAGTGCAGGCACCTTTTCAAAGTCGCATATATGGGAACGCTTGCCATTGAAATGAATGGGCTCAGACTTTTGGACACAGTCGCATGACAAGGCACACTAGTGGAAACAGAGCCTTAAACTCATTTCTCACATGTAGCTCCCTCAGCTGGGCATGTGCCATACCATGCACAGTGTCACACAGAAACAACCACATGGTTGTACACTGTAGAAAATCTGCACCATGTTGCATTGTAAAATCCATATTACAGTTTCTAACAAACAGAAGACTTCCAAAGCCTGATCTTAAAAAGATCTTAATTTCTTTGTACACTTAGGCTAAAATGTATTCTGCTACTTATCTTTGGTAAGGGAAATATATTAAAAATGATACACTTTTAGTAATGGCGGCGATCAGCGACTTATAGCAGGATGGCAGTAAATCTAAAACTGATAGTGGGAGCTGCATAACTGCCACTGACATCCCCGGTGGCACTAATACAGTTATCGCTGCTAATAAAATACACTGGCTGGGAAGGGGTTAACATCTGGGGCAATCAAAGGGTTAAATGTGTGTAAACATTTTTGTGTAATGGGTGCTGATTTTCACTAAGGGATTTGCCATTTTTTTTTAAATTATGTTTTGCAGGGAAACAAACTGTCACATCGCCACCGCTTTTGGAGGGGGGCTTTTTGTTTACAGGTGGCGTATTGTAATAAGGAAAGATTGTCCAGAGAGCAAAGGTTTACTATGCAGTTTTGGGCTCGGTTCACACTTGTGCAATGTGTGAACCCTGCAAAACCACATCGCACTGCCATAAGCGAACTGGTGGGGAATGTCAGTACATTGTTAATGACACCCCCATTTCAACTTGCATATCGCACTGCGAACTGACAGTTAAGACATGAATCAGATCGCATGGATGTGAACACCCATGCAATCCAATTCTGGTGCGGACCAAAAAAAGGGTCCTGTGCGAGTTTGGTCGGAATGTGATGCGATATCGGCCATACTAGCTGTATGGTTTAAATCGCATTGGATAGACATTGCATGTCATTTGCAGTGCTGTGCGAATCACATGCGACATCGCACCATGCATAAGTGTGAACCGGGACTTGCATGTCATCTTTGTTTATTCCTCACTTTTGCCTGTGGAACATTGCATTTAAGCACTTCTATATGTAACTCTTTTAATTTACTTTTCCAGTCCATGTTTATCAGCTGGACATCAGTGTGAAGCAAGGACGGGACAAGGTGAGAGAGCTATTTCAGAAGAATGCCCATGTCACAGACCCAAGAGTGATTGATTTACTTGTAATCAAGGTAAACACTTATTTTCTTTTTATACTCCTGATTGTATTCTAAAGCTTAAGGTGTTTCTGCTTTTTATACTTTCTGCTAGAGCTGCGCAAGTCTGGCTAAAATGAGAATCACTTTTTTTTTTGCTTAGAATAAAGATCACGATTCTCACGGAGTAGCCTCATCTTTCACATTATACAAAAAAATTGGCCTAACTTTACTGTAATAACCTGAGTGGTAAACTTTGAGTTGGCGTTGCACAGGAGTCAATAAATATCACTTTTACATTGTTATAAGAGCACGCTAGTAGTGGCAAAATAGCCATGTCTAGTGGTAGTAAATAAAGTGTCTACCCTACAATTAATAAATTCTAGATGGACCCTCTGCACACTGCAATACACCCTTTCCAGCAAACTATGTAATGACAGAGCAATGAAAAACAGACTTGAACCTAGTAGCTCTCCCCCAGCTTGTGTCTGTATGCCCCATATTGGCATGGTTTCCACCTTAGCATTTGCAGTGGCAGAGCAGTGTAGGACTGACCGTACGAGGGATTACTTTGATGTAGTTTGCCAGCTTAAACATGTATTGCAATATGTGTGAACTAAAAATCCCTGTTTTTAATTGTATTAGTTTGCTGGAAAGGGTGTAGCAGTGTGCATGGCTCTGGATGGGCATTTTGGCAGTCTGCACCCCTCTACCTGTGGATCTTGGGAATGTAACTCTTGAAAAAAGACACAAGTCCATCAAGTCCAACCTATGTGTGTGATTTTATGTCAGTATCACATTGTATATCCCTGTATGTTGAGGTCGTTCAGTTGCTTATCTAATAGTTTCTTGAAAATACCAGTGCTCCCTTCTGAAGCCACCGCCTGTGGAAGGGAATTCCACATCCTTGCTGCTCTTACAGTAAAGAACCCTCAATGCAGTTTAAGGTTAAACCTCTTTTCTTCTCATTTTAATGAGTGGCCCCATGTCTTATTAAACTCCCTTCCGCTGAAATTTTTTTTATCCCTATTGTGGGGTGACCAGTAACGGTATTTGTAAATTTAAATCCTATCCCCTTTCAAGCGTCTCTTCTCCAGAGAGAATAAGTTCAGTGCTCGTAACCTTTCTTCATAACTAATATCCTCCAGACCGTTTATTAGCTTTGTTGCCCTTCTCTGTACTCGCTTCATTTCCAGTACATCCTTCCTAAATACTGGTGCCCAGAACTGGACAGCATACTCCAGGTGCTCTATCTTTTGAGTTAATCCCATTTTTAATGTATGCCAATATTCTATTTGCTTTGTTAGAAGCAGCTTGGCAATGCATGCCATTGCTGAGCCTATCATCTACTAGGACCCCCTTTCCATCCTAGATTCCCCAGAGGTTCTCCCCCCCCAGTGCATAGATTGCATTTATATTTTTGCCACCCAAATGCATTATTTTACATTTTTTCCACATTAAACCTCATTTGCCATGTAGTTTCCACCCCATTAATTTGTTCAAATCTACTTGCAAAGTTTCTACATCCTGCTGAGAAGTTATTGCCCTGCTTAGCTTGGTATCGTTCGCAAATACAGAGATTGAGCTGTTCACCCGATCCTCCAGGTCATTTATGAATAAATTAAATAGGATTGGCCCCAGGACAGAACCCTGGGGGACCCCACTTTCCACCCCTGACCATTCTGAGTACTCCCCATTTATTTATTATTTATTTATTGTTTAATTACTTGACTGAGTTTCTAAGGACCCTCAGTGCAAGCCATCTGGTCCCGGTGACTTATTAATGTTTAAGTTTTTCAAGTCTATTTCTAATTCTGTCCTCTGTTAGCCATGAGGGTGCTTACTGTGATGTGTCATGAGGACAAACCCTGCAATTTCGGTTACCGAATCCCCCCCCCAACTCCCTTGTTCAGACTGAGGAGAAGAATGCATTCAATATCATCACCATCTCCCCATCCTTTGTAACCAGATTCCCTTCCTCATTCTTTATGGGGCCAATATGGACTGTTTTATATACTTAAATAATTTTTCTTTTTTTTTTGCTCTCCTCCACTGTGTCTTTTCGTGTTCTTAGCCACTCTAATTGCACCCTTACATTTCTTGTTGCATTCTTTGTAAAGTCTGCATGTTGAAGATGATCCCTCAACCTTGTATTTTTTTGAAGGCCTTCTCCTTTGCTTTTATATGCGATTTTTACATTGGAGTTAAACCACCCAGGACTTTCTGTTCGCTCTTTTAAATGTATTTCCCGATGGGATGCATTGGCTAATACAATTATTTTATATGCTCTTAAAGCAAACCCATCTCTCCTCCGTGTTCTTTGTTCCTAAGATTTTATCCCAATTTATATCTTCTAGCAAGGTTCGTAGTTTAAGGAAGTTGACTCTTTTGAAATTCAGTGTCTTTGTATTCCCCTTATGTTTCCTATTTGTGTGATTTATACTGAAGCAAATTGACCTTTGATCGCTGTTTCCTAAATTGCCCTGTATTTCCACATGCGTGATTAAGTTTGTGTTGTTTGTAATCAGTAGGTCTAGTAATGCTTTGTTTCTAGTTTGTGCATCTACCATCTGACCCATGAAATTGTCCTGCAAGACATTTAGGAACCAGCGAGCCTTAGACGAATGTGCGGTTCCTTCCGCCCAGTCTATGTCTAGATAATAAAATCTCCCATCCTTGCCGCTAATCCAATTTGTGTTAGGAGGTCTGTCTCCCCCTCCTTACTCCGGTTAGGGGGCCTATAGCATACTCCCAGTATTACTTTCCCCTTAGGTTCATCGGTTTGGAGCTCTACCCATAAGGATTCCAACTCCTCCCTAGCTCCCCTAGTGATGTCCTCTCACATTCACTTGTACATTATTCTTGATATACAGGCATACCCCCCACCCCCTTTTTACCCTCCCTATCCCTGCGATAAAGGGGAATACCCTTGAATGGTTGCCAGCCAATCATGAGCTGTCTAACCAAGTCTCTGAAATTCCCACAAAATCGAAATCCTCCTCATACAACAGTATCTCTTTCTCCCATTTTGTTCTCCAGGAACCCAAACCTCTCTTTACTACACCAGCTCCTCGGCCACTTGTTTACTTTCCCACTCTCCCTCTGCCTTTCTGGTGTGGCTTGAAATACCGGTAGTAGTTCTGAGAATACTACCTTCCTCAATTTAGCTCCATAAAAATTGTTCTTTAGGACACTTCATCTGCCTCTGTGTTGTGAATTGAGATGTGAGGTTGATGCTATTGAAAAGAGAGAAGGGTCAGTGTTCAGTGAGGCAGCTAGTTGCAAAGAAATTTGGCAGGATCCAGAAGATCGTGGCTATCGCAGTAATAGCTGGAGTTTAGCTGTAACCACTTCAATACCGGGCACTTATACACATTCCTGCCCAGACCAATTTTCAGCTTTCAGCGCTGTCGCACTTTGAAGGACAATTGTGCGGTCATACAACACTGTACCCAAACTAAATTTTTATAATTTTGTTCCCACAAATAGAGATTTATTTTTGTGGTATTTAATCACCTCTGAGATTTTTATTTTCTGCTTGACAATTAAAAAAAACAAAAAACTTTTTTTTTTAAAGTTATATTTTTGTTTGTTACAAAACTTTGTAATTTTAAGTAAGTTTTCTCCTTCACTGATGGGGCTGCACTGATAAGGCGGCACTGATGGGTACACATAGGCGGTACGGATGTACTGTAAATGATGGTACGGATGGATGCCAATCTGTGCCAAACAATGCCTGCTAATCAGTGATGCCCATTGTGGGCACTGATTGGTATCCATTATGGGCACGATTGGCATCCCTGGTGGTGACAGCTCTGGTGTTCCTAGTGCCTAGTAGCATCCCTGGTGATCCAGAGTGGGCATCGACTGGAGCGACTGAAAGGGTTAATCCTGTGTCTAGGGTGGTCCCTTCAACCTCTCAGACCTTAGATCCAATGTATTGTATAAATTCAGAGCGCTCTGGAATCAATTCTCAAAGGACAAATAAAACCACACACACACCATGGTGTCCTTGGAGAACTAATTGTATTGAGTTATTGCAAAGTGATTGATATAGTAAATTTCGCGTCACACAGAATAAGACATGCGCAGTAGACATCAAGACGATTACAACTGGTCAAGACAAAACGCTATTGTTCTTTGTTCTAAGCTAGCTAAATTAATATGAGAAAAAGATAAGAGACAGTACATGATTTCTTCAGTAGCTAAAGGAATGCTAAGAAAATGTGTGAAAGTTTTAGATAAGTGTGTGAGAACAAATGAGTTAGAAGAATCTCATGTTGAGACAGTTATCTGAGAAGTTAAAGGGGTGTTCAAACTGTACATATTGTAAAATGGAAGTTTGTGAATATTAAGATGGCTGACAGAAACGAGATGGATGCTTAACATAACCTTTCAGCGACTATGCTGATAATCAGTCAGAGGAGAAGCCGATCTGCTCTCCTCTACTTGCGTCTGACAGACACAAGTGAGGAAAAGCCGATCAACGACTCTTCCTAGTTACACTGTGATCAGCCGTGATTGGGCATGGCTGATCACTTTATCTAGATCGGTGTTGCGGTGTGTCAGACTGATACGCCACACCACCAATCGCTGCGATGTGCGCCCCCACTGGTCATGACGCCCAGTCAGGATATTGAAACCACTTTGCCGCCATCATTCTGCTATATATAGCGGGCGGCAAGTGGTTAAAGCATATCTAAATCCAAAATAAAAAATGTAATATATTACAGTTTACCGGTCCCTAGATACGGTGGCTGCATTCGTTGTTTTTTTTGTTTTTGTTTTTCCACCTGTTCATCCTGCCATTGTCTGTCTGTTTTGCTGTGCCTCCGTTGCTTATGACAGGCAGCTCAGATGTGATATGTCACCTCTTGAATGCTTTCTTTAACTATTAAAATCCAGCAGGACTGTGCTACAGCCACATTTATTACATGTGGTTGAGGAGCCCTCCTCAATCCTCCTGCGTCCGCCACCAAGCCGCAAAGACTCTCTAGTCAGGGTAGGGGGAGACTTCAGGGTTTTCTCCCTCATTGGGAGGCCATTACTCAGAACCAGTTTATTTTGAGGATGGTTTCCCAGGGTTACAAAATAGAGTTTACAGAGTGTCCCCCCTCAAAGATTCCTGGTCACCAATGTTCCCAGAGACCCGGTCAAGGCCCTTGCTATGAAGTCCTTAATTCAGGACCTGATGTTTCAGGGGGTTGTTTGACAGGTCCCAGCAGAGGAACTAGGCCAGGGATTTTACTCTCATGTGTTCCTGGTCAGGAAACCTTCGGGAAAGTTTCGTCTCATTTTGAACCTCAGGGGTCTAAACAGGTCAGTGAGGTACGAGAGGTTTCGGATGGATTCTATTTTTTCTGTATGAAACCTCCTGAACCCGCGATGCTATATGGCATCCATAGGTTTACAGAATGCATATCTCCATGTCCCGATTTGAAATGGATCTCAGAGATACTTGAGGTTGGCACTAAAGGAAGCGAGCAAGATCTTTCACCTTCAGCTCAAAGCCCTCCCTTTCGGTCTGTCATCGTCCCTGAGGGTATTTACCAAAATTATGGCAGAAGCATTGGCTTCCCTTCACTGAGATTCCCTATCTGGACGATTTGTTGTTTTTTGACCAGACCAGGGAGAGGTTGCAGAGGGACCTCGACAGAGCTTGCGTCCACCTAAGGCAGTTGGGTTGGATCATAAACCTTCAGAAATCAAATTTGGTGCCTGCTCAGGAAGTGACATTCCTGGGGTTTTGCATCAACTCCATAGACCAAAAGATCTTCCTGCCTGAAGAAAAGGAGAAGCTGGTACCGGGGGTAGCCCATCTACAATGCAATCAGCCCCGATCCATCAGGAGGGTCATGTCGGTTCTGGAGACTCTGACTTCCTCTATTCCGGCAGTCCAATGGGCAAGACATCACTTCAGGCCTTCCTACTAAGGGTCTGGAATCGTCAACTGAGTTCTCTAGACGATCTGGTAAGGATTCCCACCTCGGTAAGAAGAGGTCTGTGGTGGTGGAGAGCCCAAGGGGTGCTTTCGGAAGGCCTGTTGTGGTCCTTCACGGTCCAGGTGCGGCTGACAACCGATGCCAGTGCCTGGGGTTGGTGGGTCCAGGGCACATGGTCAGTGGAAGAGGCAGAGAGGTCCTCAAATTGGAGGGAGCTGAAGGCAGTAGAGAGAGCAATGTTGGCCTTCTCAGATGTTGTGCAGTAGAAACACGTCCAGATCCTGTCGGGCAATGCCACAGCGGTGGCATATTTGAACAGACAGGGAGGAACCAGAAGCAGGGCACTTCAGGGTCTAGCAAGAAGTATCCGGGGCTGGGCTGAGCAGAGCAGTTTACTCAATCCTTGTCAGCGATCCACCTAAAAGGGTCCTTATACGAAAAAGCAGACTTCCTCAGCAGGAACCAGGTCCTAGAGGCAGAGTGGCAGTTGAATCCGGAGGTCTTCAGACTGATCGTGGAGAGATGGGGTCAGCCAGAGGTAGATCTCTTTGCCACTTGGGAAAATGGCCAGGTCCCTCTTTTCTTCTCCCTGAACATGCACAAGAGGTCGTTGGGAGTGGATGCTTTAGCTCACGGATGGAATTTGCACCTATGCTATGCCTTTCCCCCGTTTCAGTTGAGAGAAGAAGCAGGGGTAATTCTGATCACCCCCTTTTGGCCCAAAAGAACATAATTCTCGGCCCTTCTGCAGATGCAACAAAGACCGTTCTGGCATCTCCACCTAAGAGAAGATCTCCTCCAGCAGGGCCCTCTCTTCCATCAAGATCTGGCAAAACTAAGACTTACGGCTTGGTTTCAAGGTGATCAAGGCCTTGATCATCATTCATGATCTCTGAGCCCCAGTTGTTTATCCATCCTGACCATATTTTATCAAATTTGCCTTGGTAGTTCCGATTGATATAGGTAATTCTATACAGTGGTAGGACCGAGTTTAAACGGAACACCAGGAGGACACTGTGGGAGGAGTAGCATCCTTCAGTGTAGAAATATCTCCCTGCATGCATAGAAGGTGGCATAGCTTAAGAACAACCTGGTGTGTCTGCACCGAACATTGTCAAAGATATTAAGCAGCATCAACCTGGGGTCAGAGCCCATTGTCAGACTATCCGGGATCTCCGCACAATACGCCTTGAGGCGTAGGCAGGACCAAACCACGTGGAAGGAGGCAGCCTGCAGATCACATCTGGGACAGGGCACTGGAGCCCCAGGATTCATAAGTGTTAGTCTTTTAGGGGTGAAATAGGCTCTGTGGAGGATCTTAACCTGCATAAAGCAGTCCCTGGCTGAGATCATATTAGTTACAAAGGTGGATATACAGGCGTCTTATTCCTCCTCAGTCAGGTCAGAGATGTCCATCCTCCATTTGTCTAATGTTTTTTTTTTCCAATTTTTTATTTTTTATTTTTTGTGGGAGTTATAGACAAACTGAAGTATAGGGAAGATAATGGTTTACCTATAGTATTGGCAATGAGCAGTCCCTCCACAGTCTGATTCTCGGGTTAGAGAAGGTGGGTACTGCTTCCTATATGCGTGGCGGAGTTGATAGTAGTAGGACAGCATCCACCGCGGCAACAGGTATGCTTCCCTGAGGTCGGGGAACAATAGCAGCTTACCGCCGGAAGATAATTTGTTTGAGGTTCACTATCCCCTTCCCTGCCCATACCTGTGGGTCGGGAACTTTGTTCATATGCGGAAGAGTTGTGTTGCCCCATAGGGGATGGGGGGGGAGAATGTCTCGGGGGAGCTGGAACGAGTCTTAACCCTGTGCCACATTGTTGTGCACATCAGGTCTGTAATACTGGGATGAGATCTCGGTCCTCTAAATACCAGGTTACTAAGGGATGAGTATGACCCCATAATGGCCTCTTTCAGGGTTTCTGCTGGGTTATCCTTGGGTTGATAAAACCACCATCTGACTCTTACCAGGACCACCGACCAGGAATAAGCCTGAAAGTCGGGTAGTGAGAGGCCCCCTTGGGTAAAGGGGTGTTGCAAGGTGGAAATAAAACGTGGGGGCCTTCCATTCCATACAAAGGATACTGTAATACCCTTTAGTTTTGCAAAAAATGAGGCTGGGGGTATTAGTGGGGAGTTACAGAAGAAGTAGAGGAAATTAGACAGGTATACCATCTTAACCAGGTTCACTCTACCCACTGGCGTAAGAGGCAGATCTCCAGGCCATGCATTTCTGTGAAAAAGGTTTTAAGTAGTGGCATGAGGTTCAGCTCATAATAGGAGGACAGAGGAGCTCTTATCACCCCCAGATATTTAAACTCAGATGTCCAGTTTAAGGGGGTACCTGTTGGTGGGTGTTGACCCAACGCATGCAGCGAGAAGAGGAGTGATTTTCTCTATTTGACCTTAATGCCCATGAAGGAGCCAGACATATTGACGATATGGAGTGCTGGTGGGAGGGAGGAAATATCCTTGAGGAGTAGAAGGGTATCATCTGCGTATAGGGATATTTTGTCAGTGACCACCCCCACCCAAATTCATTCGACCGAGGGAGCAGACCTAATGCGGGCCGCCAGAGGTTCCATGGCTGATGCACACAGGCCAGGGGAGAGTGAGCACCCCGTCTAGTGGCTCTGGTCAGGAGGAAAGGGGATTATAGTGAGTTATTGGAGCGTATACAGGGCCGAAGGGCTGTAATTGAGCATCTGAACCCATTTTAATGAACCCGGGGTCAAATCTGCATTTACGTAGGACGGCCCAGAGGTAGCACAACTCCGAGTCAAAGGCTTTTTCGGCATCTAGGGAGGCCATGACCTCCGGGCTGTCCCTGTCCGCTCTGGATTAATGTGTAAGAAGACGTCGGATGTTGATATCGATTCCCTTACCTGGCATAAATCCGTATTGATCTGCATGCACCAGTGCATTGATCAGTGTTCAGTCATCCAGCCAAGAACTTGGCTAGCAATTTGGCATCCACATTTAGGAGAGATATTGGTCGGTACGAGGAACACTGCTCCGGGGTTTTACCAGGTTTGAGAAGGACCACAATGATTGCCTCGGCCATGATCGGGGGAAGACGCTCTCCCATGGTCGCCTGGACCACAAGCTTGAATGTGGGGAGCAGTTCTTCCATATGTTTTAAAAATTTCAGCAAGGCTACTGGATGGACCTGGAGTTTTCCCATTTTGTAGAGGGGCTACTGCTCGTTGAAGCTCCTCCAGTGTAATAGCGCCATCTAGTGCATCTCTGAAGGTAGATGTTAAACAAGGCAGCTTTATCTCAGCCAGGGTGTGCTGTTAGCTCCTCATCTGCGCGTATAATGCGAGAGCTGTACTGCTCCTGGTAGAATGATGCAAATCGGGCATTAATGGAAGTAGGATCAGTCCGCAGCGACCCATCAGAGTCACGTATAGTGGATATGGTCACGGGTGAGGAGCTCTCCCTAGCTAGCCATGCCAACATACTACCCGAGTTCTCCCCATGTTCAAATATTCATTGGGATTGATGCAGAAATGTGGTTTTGGTGGCAGACGTTCAGAACAGGACGACATCCCTCAGTGCTGCCTGAAATTCAGAGTATACTCTGGGAGCTGCAGATGTGGAATATTCTACCTCAAGTGCAGCTAACCTTTCCTCAGGCTTCAATAAGTCCTCCCTCAAATTCCTGCAGATCCTACGTATATGTGACTGCAGGCTGCCTCCTGGAGAAGGCCTTGAACGCCTCCCAAGATGTGGTCAAAGATATGGAGTGGTCACGGTCCTGCCAGTAATGTAACCCCTTGGCTCTATATGGCTCAGAGACCCTTGAGTCTAACAGCCAAAATCTGGACAATTGCCACAGGCTGTCCCCCCAGTGCGGTGGACACGTTCAGCTGTAAAGTAAGAGGAGTATGCCACGGGGCAGTATGGAAATGTCCTGAACCCTAGAAAGGACAGTACCCCCCAGCATAGGTAAGGTCAATGCGCGAGAAGGTTTTATGCATGGTTGAGTGGCATGTGTAGGCTCATTGATGGAAGTAGCGCCATCTCCACACATCAGTCAAGTTGGAGGCTTCAGCCCGGGCGAGCAACTCTGTGAGCCCACCCCGGCCGACAGTCTTTCCGTCCCAGGTTCCGAGACCATATTAAAATCTCCAAGAATCACCACATTGTAGTGTATGAAGCAATCTTGGCGCAAATACAAAACCACCAGCACCATAGCATGCAGTATAACATAGCGGCCGCCCGGGTCCAGCGCCATCAGCTTGAATGTATGGGATTTGTGGATTTGGATGCTGACCCCTCTGGAATAATTGATATAAGTGGAATGATAGTGGTGTCCCACCCTGGGCCTCCTAAGACTCAGGAGTTGACTGCCCATTAAATGAGTCTCTTGTAGAATAAAGATCTGGGGGCGGTAGGCATTGAGAAATTGGAAGCCCAGTGACCTCTTCAGAGGAGTTCAGGTCCCTGGTGTTCCATGATACTATGGTACACTCAGGCATAGGCACCTGGCATCATAAAACTAAGCTGAAGCATCTCCACTGGGCCTAAGAGCAAAACCTCACATAACTGAGCCTGCCTTCTCAAGTATCCCAGGTTACAGATGAGTACATCGCTTAAAACAATACAATAAAATAAACAATTCTAACAAAACAGCCAACCACCCCCCGCCAGCCCCAGCCCCAACTTTGGGGAGGCTTAGGATCCCAACGCAGAACAAAAGAAAGCATGCCTGTAGTGGGGAAACGTGTGCGGAATGGGATCCACTGTCCAATCAGATTATGCACATTTAGTCTTCTGTTGGAGACCAGATCAAATATGTGGGTGCAGTCTCCCAGCAATTGCTGGGGGTACAAGCTTGAGTGGTAGCACTGCATGGGCCTCCACACATGGTGAACTCAGCTGGGCGATGGGGGGGGGGGGGAAGAAGGTTGGAGAAGGTATACAGTTTGACCTCAACTTAGCTGTGGCAGTGTTAGAAATCAATGTCTCCTTTCCCCTGGGAGCCATGGGATGTGTCGTGTGCCGAGAAACGGGAACTTGCGGCATCAATGGTTTGATCAAAGAGACAGCACATAGGCACGTCTGTAAGGTAGTAAGCGGTAGAGGCCCATGCAAACAGGTTATCAGCAGTAATACTTCTCGTCGGGGTAGAGTGTCGCTCCAGGAGGATGCCTCCTCGGGGATGTGAAAAATCAGACAGATTCTGCGTCTTTCACCCGCAGGGCATACTGTATTTGATGTGCTTGGAGCGGAGTCTGGCTCTCACTGCATCATAGGATTTCCGCTGCCTCTGGGTTTCCATCGAGTAGTCCGGAAAGATCAGGAGTTTGGCATTTTCAAAACGCAATTCGCCTTGATATCTCACTTCCTTCATCACCAAATTGCGATCACAGAAGTGAAGCAGCTTAAAGATGAAAGTGCAGGGTGGTGCTCCCTGAGGCCCCCTGGTGGATGGTATGTGGTGGGCCCTCTCCACAGTAGAAATGGAGAAAAACGTGCTGAGGGGAGCAGTTGCAGTAAGCGTTTAGCAAAGGCGGGGGGGGGGAATCTGCACCCTCAGCCCCTTCTGCAAGGCCCAAAATTAGCAAATTAAGTTAGAGACATCATGTAAGGATGTTATTCCACTGCAAAGCTTGGTGTCTCCTGCAAAGACTGAAATGGTACTTTTAATCCCTGACCCTATATCATTTATAAATATGCTAAAAAGTAACGGTCTCAACACTGAACCCTGGGATATACCACTAACAACCTTACACCATTCAGAGTAAGAATAATTAACCACTAATCTATGAATACGGTCTTATAGCCAGTTTTCTATCAATTTACAAAAGAAAACAAAGGAGGTCTGATGTATACAAAGAGGTGTGTGTGAAATATTTTGTTCTGGGTGTGCCCCTGAAGTATACTGGATGTGGAAGAGCTGAACCATGGGAAGTAGAAGATGTTACTTGTATACAGCTAAGCAGTATGCATTATATTAGGCTGTGCAAAGTGCCAGTGAAGGACACTGTTTAACCACTTTGCATCCTGCATATTGTAATATGACAGCCATAGGAACACTCTGTCCCCCTGGGCAGGCGTCATGACGTCCTCGGCTTCCCGACGGTCTAGGGGGTGCGCGCGCCACGTCACTCGGGAGCATGTGCCTGGTGATTGCGATGGCCGTCGGGCACCCGCAATTGCTGGTCACAGAGCAAGAACGTGGATCCGTATGTGTAAACACATATCCACCTCCTGTCAGGGGAGAGGAGACAGATCATGTGTTCCTAGTATAGTGATGGTGAACCTTGGCACCCCAGATGTTTTGGAACTACATTTCCCATGATGCTCATGCACTTTGCAGTGTACTGGAGCATCATGGGAAATGTAGTTCCAAAACATCTGGGGTGCCAAGGTTCATCATCGCTGTCCTAGTATATAGTCCCCTCCCTCCACAGTTAGAATCACTCCCCTAGGTAACACGTTTAACACCTTGATCGCCCCCTAGTGTTAACCCCTTCCCTGCCAGTGACATTTATACAGTAATCTGTGCGTATTTATAGCAGAGATCGCTGTATGAATGTCAATGGTCCCAAAATAGTGTCAAAAGTGTCCGATATGTCTGCCACTAATATTGCAGTCCTGACAAAAATCGCAGATGGCTGCCCTTACTAGTAGTAATAAAAATGGCAAAAACATATCCCCTATGTTGTAGACGCTATAACTTTTGCACAAACCAATCAATATACGCTTAACGCGACTTTTGTTTGTTTTATTTTGTTCCCAAAATTGTTGCTCTTTTTGTTTATAGTGCAAAAAATAAAAACTGCAGAGGTGATCTAATACCACTAAAAGAAAAAAAAAAGCTGTTTGCGGTGGCGGGTTGTGGGGGGGAGGGGGGTTCTGGGGCTGAAAATTGTCCTGGGCAGGAAGGAGGCGAAAATGCCCTGTGTTGAAGTGGTTACATTTGATTGGTTGATTTGTTTTATCACCGCCTACTTTGTACAGTCTATATACAAGCTATTTCTAACTTTAGCCTTGAAGAACATTTGTCCGCTTTCTGTACTAGTCCATTTCCAGGACAGCAACATTTAAGGAATGCGCACTTTGATGCATAAATCTCTGATCCCTCCCTCTTCCCTGCGGCAATATAAAATCTGCCCTTAACTACTTTGTAATGGAATACTGGCATGAGCAATTCATGAAGGCTGCCATTATTGAAGTGATGTTTTGACTTTGTACTTGTTCTGGATCAGATGCTCAGACAACAGTAGTGGTAAGTGCACTTTTCTAACGCTCTATAAAATGCTTGTTCTGTGACTGAAACATACTGATGTAAAACACAGCCAAGCATCTAGCATTTTTAGGAGGCCTACATATTTCAGTCATGACAGTCGCTTCAAACTTAAGTTTAACTCTGCTCTTCACATTCCAGGTACATCAAAGTTGTGAAGAGTCTACAGAGACTCTGAAAGCAGCCACAGCCGGAGTAGAAAAGCATGTCAGCATGTTGCAGCAAAGGACTGTTGCTCTGTCTGGAAGCAGTGGTCTCTCTTCAGAGGTTACAGTCCCACTGCTAAATCACATCTAGAGCGCCTTGTTTAGCAAAGCTCAAGCTTGCTTCAGTAAAAAGATATCAGACTTACTAACTTGTTACAAACTAGTATAATCTGACATGCTTCAAACCAGCAAGCATTACTAGATATGATATTAAAGTAGAAATATAGACAAAACTTTTTTATTTTTTTTTTATTTTTTTAATTTTGGCTTGAGTAAGGGAGGGTAATAACCCTTGTCAATGTGTGTGGTGGTGTTTTCCCCATTGGAAGATTTCCCCTCTATTACTTTTCTGGGGACAACCCACAATTTGGGATTTCCTTTCAATAACGACAAACAGTCCAAAAGGAGAGGGTGAATCTCCCCAGCGGGGGCACAGACAGCAATAAAAACTGACAACCATTCTAATCCATCACTACTCGATCCAAAACTAGAAAAAAAGTTTTGCTTTAGCTATACTTTTTAAGTGCTGTCAGAACTCTAGTATCTTTTAATAAGCCTGTTTGTTTTTTTTTTTTTGTTTTTTTGTTTTTTGTTTTTTTATGCAGTTGCTTAAAATATTCAGTGATAGAAGCAAGTGGTTAAATGGCTTCCAGCCTATATATTAATTTACTGTGCATGAATACATCTAATGTCATGTATACATTCCCTTTGTGACCAATGGTAATACTTTTCTCTCGGCCCATTTTTTTTTTTTTTTGTAAGGTATATTATAAGCATTTCTTTTTCTTGTTTGTTTTTTTTCTTTTTTTTTTTCTTTTTTTGCAATATTTCAAATAGTTATCTGTTTAATTTTAGGGTAAGATGGAATTGGAAGAGACAATAAAAGTTTGGAAGCAAAGAACCCACATTATGCGATATTTCCATGAAACGGAGACTCCGCGACCCAGTGACTTCCTCGGCAAATTTTATGCGGGTCAAGACTCTTAATTTAACCTTTTTGTCTGCACCAATAAATGTTTGCTCCAAATATTTGTTTGTATTTTTTTTTTATTTGTGAAATATGTATTACAAAGTAAATAAAAAGGTAATAGACTTAGGTAATTTGGTCTTGTTTAAAAGTAATGGTAAGCGTGAGAGAAGGCATGGAAACACAAAATCCCACAATAAGTTTTAGTGTGTACATTTACTGTATGATTTAACAAAAGTTAGAACCTTAATAGAATATATGAAGTAGCTTTTAAATGAGAATGAAAATTATGAGAAGTTTTGAGGTTAAGAAATCTGTCATCAAGCTAAACAGCACAGTAAAAGGAGGCAGCCATTGTCTCAAGTTCAAGTGTACGACTTGTAAGACACAGTGGCAGTACTGTAAAAACAGGTATTTAGTCTAATAGCAGATTATCTGCTCTAGGTGGAACTTGAAATCATTAGTGTAATTTTAATTTACTTGGCTATATATATAAAATATTAGAGGTCGACTGATATGGGTTTTTCTCTGGCCGATATTTAGAAATCGCGGCGGCCGATATGTTAGGCCGATTTATTTTTATTCCCCCCCCATGAAATCTAACAGACACCTTTCACACTGGGGCATTTTTCAGGTGCTTTTGGGCTAAAAATAGCGCCTGTAAAGTGCCTGCAAAACGACTCCCCTTCAGTCTGTGTGAAAGACCGAGTGCTTTCACACTGAGGCGATGCGCTGGCAGGACATTAAAAAAAGTCCTGCAAGCAGCATCTTTGGAGTGGTGTATACCATTCCTCCACCACTTCCACCCATTGAAATGAATAGGGACTGATGCCGAAGCACCTACAATGCGATTTGGCAGCAAAGCTTCTCTGGCGCAATTAACCCTTTCCTAGGCTGCTAGGTGGGTTATAAATGCCCCACTAGCAGCCGAATAGCGTCGCTAAATTGACGGTAAAACGCCGCTTAAACTACCAACGTTTTACTATCGACGCCTGCCCGCTCCAGTGTGAAAGCAGCCTTAAGTAATAAGTGATACAGAAAATTTCTTACATTTAAACATTTATTAAACAAAACAAACCTCCAATCAGTTCACTTGTATGTATAATTTAGATTAAAAAAACAAGTAATCAAAACTTTTGGGGGGAAAAAAATGGGCTAACTTTACTGTTTTCGTATTTTTTTTTTTTTAAATCATTAGTGTATTTTCGCCACAAAATTACATTTGAAAGACCTCTGCGCAAATACCGTGTCGCATAAAATATTGCAACAACCACTATTTTATTGCCTAGGGTCTCTGCTAAAAAAAATATATATAATTTTTGGGGGTTCTAAGTGATTTTCTAGCAGAAAATACAGGATTTTTACTTGTAAGCAACAAGTGTCAGAAAAGATTTAGTCTTTAAATGGTTAAACTGAGAACTCCTACACACAGAAGTTCAGATCATTAATAACTATAAACATTGTATCTCTTTGGTCTTTTCTTGGCAGACTGCCCAGAGAGGATAACAAGTCGCTCCACGGAAGATTTCAGGCAACTTGCATTGACTTCTATTACAGAAGTCATTTGCAAGTCGCACTGAAGATATAATCAGCGTTTTTTAATCAGCACAATCGGCCAATGCTGATTAATTAAAATGCCAAATATCGGTCGACCTCTAAAAAATATTATTTTTTTTTTCATGAAGGTAACAACTGCTGTCCTAAGCTTGTGACAGGTTTGCTTCAGACTGGACCTATCACTAACTTTTGTAGCGATTAAAAAAAGTGGTCTATGGCAACAAATTATTACTGTATAATGGCTATCGTTTTTAAAACTTCCTACATAGACTGCACCATGCAAGAAATGTGAACAGTAATATGGTATTTTTATTTATTTCAGGTACTTGTATAGTGCTGTGAATTCACACAGAGATTTTTCTACATATAATATACATTCACATCAGTCTCTGCCCTCAAGGATCTTATAATCTAAGGTCCCTAACTTGCATACATACACCAGCATGTTTTCGGAGTGTGGGAGTACACCATAATTCCTAGGGGAAACCCGCACAGGATGACAGTGCAAGCTCCATTAAGGTAGTGCCATGTTTGGGTTTCGTACCGATGACCCTACTGCTGCCAGGTGGAAGTGCTAACCACTTGGCTACTGTGTTACCAAATAACATCCCACGAAGGGTTGCACCACTACAGTAGAATGACTCTGTTGTAAATACATAATATGCAAAATGTCATTAACCCTAAGCCCTTTTACATGAACTCCAGGCAGATATAAAACCTGTGCATTAAAATCTAAAGTCTTGTTTTTTTGTTTATCATAAATCAGATAATATATCTGTATAAAAAATCCACTTCTGTTTTGTCTGGCACCACTCCCATTCTATATGTTCCCCCTGTCCTGCCAGGGCCTATGGAGTCCCATAGTAGACCCTTCTTGTGTGCTCCCAATCTGCACTTTCCTTAAGTCTCCCCTGTTTTGATCAGTATTTTGATCATTAACCATACCGGGTATCACTTTTAATCTGGAACCTCCACATGCTGAGGTGGAGGTAGTCCTGGCCAAAGGGGCAAAAACTCCATTGTGGAGAAAATAATAGCTGAGCAGCTTTTTCATTACAAATAAGACATATTTACAGAGTACTGGCTGTTCTAGCTTAATTGCTGGTATGCTGACTTATCAGCATATGTAATCACAGACAATTCTACATCAAATGTCAGATGTACAAAAGACAAATATGACTTCAACATGGCTAAACTACTTTTTAAATCACATTTTATATATATACCTTACACTGAGTATTTGAATAAATAGTACCCTGGGCCGTGATTCAAAGAGGAAAACAAATCAAACACAATGATCTCTTTAATTTATTCATTTTTGCATTGTCTGCTGTGGATCCAGGTGACTTTTCCTTCAAGTTTTGCACAACTGTTGGTCTGCTTCCATGTGTGAGTTTTAATATTAGTATGGCTACCTCAGCAAGAACCTGGAAGGCTGAAAAACCAATCAGATAAATTTAGCATGCATGATTGGTTTACCTGCTTAAGTAAAAACAAACTTCTGGCCACCAAAAGCTCTCTATATCTCGACTATCTATATTTTTTTATATATATATATATATATATATATATATATATATATATATACACATACATACTCTTTTTATAGCTCACAGGCTTTGCTAAAACATGGAGCTCTGCTTCTTGAGCTGGGATAAAAAGGATCCAATGACTCTAAATACAGAGTATTCTTCTGGGTGATAAACTGCATACTCAGTATAAAACTGGGAATAACTCTACAAAAAATTAAATATCTGGATCTTCAGGGAGTGTGTCCTGCGCTGGGCTCTCAGCAGCTGATTCCTACGTTATCAATTTAACACATGTGGTTCTCCTTTGTCTCCGGCCTCCTCCAATAGAGGCAATAAGGTGGCTGGATTCAAATGTACGCATTTTTCATCATTAGATTTGTACATAAACAAACAAAACAAATTCAGATTTTGAACCGTTCATTAGACAAACATTAGCTGTATAATTGCTGCGCAGAATGTGGGACCATTAAAAACTAAATATTTGACCAAAATAATGTCTGTGGCTTTGTCTAATAGCACCTTTGCATAAAGCTACAGCTTAGACATGTGCGCCGTCAATAAATTAGTTTCTTTTCATTCCGTTCCATTTTGTAATTCGCATCCGAAATTCAATTTGGATTTGTACGAAATACAATTTTTTTTCCTTAGGTTTGTTAACTGTTATCGTATTGTTAACATAACAATTATGAACATTCGTTATGATGAATTTAAAAAGCAAAAAATACCGTTCTCAATATGGCAGTCATCGACTTATTATGCTCATTATGAGGGGCTCTCACCATCCCTGTGCTGACTTCCTCCTGGGGCTGTACCCCCTGCTGTGCTCATTATGAGGGGCTCCCACCATCTCTGTGCTGTGCTCATTATGAGGGGCTCCCACCACCCCTGTGCTGTGCTGACTTCCTCCTAGGGCTGTTCCCCTGCTGTGCTCATTATGAGGGGCTCCCACCATCCCTGTGCTGTGCTGACTTCCTCCTGGGACTGTACCCCTGCTGTGCTCATTATGAGGTGCTCCCACCATCCCTGTGCTGTGCTCATTATGACGGCTCCCACCATCCCTGTGCTATGCTCATTATGAGGGGCTCCCACCATCCCTGTATTGTGCTCATTATGAGGGGCTCCCACCACCTCTGTGCTGTGCTGACTTCCTCCTGTGGCTGTACCCCTGCTGTACTCATTATGAGGGGTTCCCAACATCCCTGTGCTGTGCTGACTTCCTCCTGGGGCTGTACCCCTGCTGTGCTTTTTATGAGGAGCTCCCATCATCCCTATCCACTTGATAGGGGACATGATAGTGATCTACAAATATCTCAATGGGGATCCCAGCATAGGAAATTCAATCCTAGGCAGTGTAAAAGGATACAGGGCCACACAATGAGCCTGGAGGAGAATCTGTTTAAACTGCATAGGGGGTTCTTCACTATTAGGACAATAAGGATGTAGAACTCTCCCACAGGTGGCGGTGGATGCAGGGAGTATGGATATCTTTAAAATACTCTTAGATATACATCTTAAAGGACACAACATACAGGGATTTGGGAAATCCATTATAGACACTGATAAATGCACCTACACAGGTTGAACTGGATGGACTATTGTCTTTTTTCAGCCTTGCCGACTATGTACTATGCGGTAGAGGGCTTTGCCGGGGGCGAAACTTAAATATGGGGGGGCCAGCACTCCCCTAGATCCAGTCATGATATTACCATTGATGTTGCTTCTGTAGGCAGAATGTGTACTGCTCCGATCCCTGCCAGCCTTCCTAGTATTCATCCCATGTGATCCCAGCAGTACACATTCCACCCACACCAGCAGCAGCATTGGTAAAATGCTCTGCTTCCCTTAACCCCTGCAATACACCAGGGGGCAGGGCCGTACTTACCATTGGGCTTGACTGGGCTCAAGCCCATGGGCCCCACCCAATAAGGGGCCCTGCGGGCCTCTCCGAGATACATAGCCAAGTGTACTCGGCTCCGCTCCACTCACAGTCACGCCCAGTCCGGCCCTATGATGACAATAACACAGGGACTGGGCATGACTGTGAGCCAAACGGAGTACACTCAGCTACTCTCGGCTCCGCTCGGGACTGCGAGAGGACCCGAGAGCCGCCAAGAGAACCAGAGACCTGCCGAGAGGACCCGAGAGCCGTCAAGATACACAGGACTCTCGGTGGCGCCATTTTTAAACTTCAAGACTGCAATGACAAGGCTGCAAATGACACTGACAAGGATGCAATTACACTGGACAAGGCTGCAGATGGACACTGATAAGGCTGCATCGAAGGGCATTTAAATGTACGTTTTTTTCCTTCAACTTCCCTCCTAAAAGTTTTCTTCCTTAACCGCTTCCCACCCGCCCTATGGCCGAATGACGGCCTTAGAGCGGGCGGCTTCCTTCGCCTGGCCGTCCCTGGACGGCCTGGTGTTTACTTCCGCAATGCGCGCCGCCGGGGGCGCGCATCGCGGAAGTATTGTATTTGCCGTGTCTCCTGGAGACAGGCAAATACAGATCGCCGTGAACGGCCAATCAAAGCGGCCGTTCACAGCGCGATCGCAGCTGCCAATGGGAGATGATCTCATATGTAAACATATGAGATCATCTCCCATTGCTGTGTCTCTCCCTCCTCACACAGAGACAGCGTGTGAGGAGGGAGAGCGATCTAAGTGTCAGCCCCAGTGCAGCCCCAGTGCCAGTCTCAGCCCCAGTGCCTGTCTCAGCCCCAGTGCCAGTCTCAGCCCCAGTGCCAGTCTCAGCCCCAGTGCCTGTGTCAGCCCCAGTGCCATCTGTCAGCCCCAGTGCCAGTGCCATCTGTCAGACCAGTGCCATCTGCCAGTAGTGCCAGTGCCGCCAGTGCCACCTGCCAGCGCCTGCCGTCAGCCCCAGTGCCGTCAGCCCGTGCCGCCAGCGCCACTGCCGCCTGCCAGCCCCAGTGCCGCCCGTCAGCCCCAGTGCCGTCCGTCAGCCCCAGTGCCGTCCGTCAGCCCCAGTGCCGTCAGCCCCAGTGCCGTCAGTGCCGTCAGCCCCAGTGCCGTCAGCCCCAGTGCCACCTGCCAGTGCCACCTGCCAGCACCAGTGCCACCTGCCAGTGCCACCTGCCAGTGCCATCCGTCAGCCCCAGTGCCGTCAGCCCCAGTGCCGCCAGTGCCACCTGCCAGTGCCACCTGCCAGCGCCAGTGCCACCTGCCAGCGCCAGTGCCATCCGTCAGCCCCAGTGCCATCCGTCAGCCCCAGTGCCGCCAGTGCCACCTGCCAGTGCCACCACCAGTGCCGCCAGTGCCAGTGCCGCCAGTGCCACTTGCTAGTGCCACCTGCCAGCGCCAGTGCCATCCGTCAGCCCCAGTGCCGTCAGCCCCAGTGCCGCCAGCCCCAGTGCCGATAGCCCCAGTGCCAGTGCCACGTGCCAGTTCCACCTGCCAGTGCCACCTGCCAGCGCCAGTGCCACCTGCCAGTGCCACCTGCCAGCGCCAGTGCCATCCGTCAGCCCCAGTGCCGCCAGCCCCAGTGCCACCTGCCAGCGCCACCTGCCAGCGCCAGTGCCATCTGCCAGCCCCATTTGCCAGAGCAATTAGCCAAAGCAAATAGCCAGCACCATCTGCCAGTGCCATCTGCCAGTGCCAGCCCCAGTGCCAGCCCCAGCCCCATCTGCCAGCGACATCTGCCAACCCCATCTGCCAGCCCCAACTGCCAGCCCCATCTGTCAGCCCCATCTGCCAGCCCCATCTGTCAGCCACATCTGCCAGCCCCATCTGCCAGCCCCATCTGCCTCCAGTGCCATCTGCCTCCAGTGCCATCTGCCTCCAGTGCCATCTGTCAGTGCCACGTGTCGTCAGTGCCACGTGGGGTCACTTTGTGGGCATTTCCATTGTCCTGGTGCTCCAGGGCCATCAAAACTGTAATAGGTGGTTGAGAAATAAGATGTGTAATTTATGCTCCTAGAACGCCTGATGGTGCTATTTCAATATTGGGCCTCTGTATGTGGTCAGGCTGTGTAAAAGTCTCACACATTTGGTATCGTTATACTCAGGAGGAGTAGTAGAACGTATTTTGGGGTGTCATTTTTGCTATGTACATGCTATGTGTTGGAAATATCTTACAAATGGACAACTTTGCGTAAAAAAAATGCGTTTTCATTTTTTTCCACGTTTTCCCAAAACTTCTGGAAAAAAAATGAACCATTCAAACGACTCATTATGCCTCATAGATTATACGTTTGGGTGTTAGCTTTCCAAAATGGGGTCACTTTGTGGGCATTTCCATTGTTCTGGTGCTCCAGGGCCTTCAAAATTGTAATAGGTGGTTGAGAAATAAGATGTGTAATTTATGCTCCTAGAACGCCTGATGGTGCTATTTCAATATTGGGCCTCTGTATGTGGTCAGGCTGTGTAAAAGTCTCACAGATTTGGTATCGTAATACTCAGAAGGAGTAGCAGAACGTATTTTGGGGTGTCATTTGTGGTATACACATGCCATGTGAGAGAAATAACCTATTACATTGAAAATTTTGTGAGAAAAAAAAAAAATCTTCATTTTGCAAAGAATTGTGGGAAAAAGATGACAACATCAAAAACCTCACCATGCATCTTAGTAAATACCATGGAATGTCTACTTTCAAAAAAGGGGTCATTTGGGGGGTATTTGTACTTTCCTGACTTGTTCGGGTCGCAAGAAATGAGATAGGCCACCAGTACATCAGGTGTGATCAATTTTGTGCGATTCGCACCACAGCTTGTAGACTCTCTAACTTTCACAAAGACCAAATAATATCCACTAATTTGGGTTATTTTTACCAAAGATATGTAGCAGTATAAATTGTGGCCAAAATTTATGAAAAAAATATTATAATTTGCAAAATTTTATCACAGAAACAAAGAAATATGCGTTTTTTTTCAAAATTTTCGGTCTTTTTTCATTTATAGCGCAAAAAATAAAAACCCCAGAGGTGATCAAATACCACCAAAAGAAAGCTCTATTTGTGGGAAAAAAAGGACACAAAATTCATTTGGGTACAGTGTTGCATGACTGAGTAATTGTCATTCAAAGTGTGAGAGCACCAAAAGCTGAAAATTGGTCTGGTCAGGAAGGGTGTTTAAGTGCCCAGTAAGCAAGTGGTTAAAATACCCTCCTAAACTTGGGGTGCGTGTTATACACCGATAAATACGGTAATGTATAGAAGGTAGGGCCCGAAAGTGACTCAAACCCGGCGGCCCCCACCACTCTAAGTCCTGCCCTGCCAGGGTGGTGATCAGGTCAGCCCGTGCGCTAAGATGGCCCTGTTAGATACACTTCAAATCAACTATGTATGGACAGATGTTCATAAACACAAATAACAATGTGGCAGCAGAGTCTATGCCAAAGCAAAGTGAAACACAGACTGTAAAGGCTAGATATTTCTCAACAGAATGGGAAAGGTGAACTCTAACTCTTGAGGGAAAAGGGATGTTACCAAGGTGGAAAATAAGATGCCCTGTGAAGGCTTTGTGTGTGTGTGTGTGTGTGTGTGTGTGTGTGTGTGTGTGTGTGTATATATATATATATATATATATATATATATTATTATATTATTATATTATACACAATTTATATAGCGCCAAGAGTTTATGCAGCGCTTTACAATGTATAGTTACAGTAATTACAGTACAATACAAAAGGTACAGGAGGGACCTGTTCGTAGAGCTCACATTCTAAAGGGAGGGGGTGGTGGTACAAAAGGTAATAGCTGTATGAGAATGATTTGATGGGGGTGGCTCAGGGACAGTTAGGTGGGTGTGGGATAGGCTTCCCTGACTAAATTAGTTTTCAGGGAACTCCTAAAGATGGACAGGGTAGGGGCTGATCAGACAGACTGGGCCAGGGAGTTCCAGAGGATGGGAGAGGCTCTGGAGAAGTCTTGAAGGCGAGCATGAGGTAAGAGCTAGAAAGCAGGAGGTCCTGGGAGGAGCGGAGGGGGCGATTTGGGCGATATCTGCAGATGAGGTCGGTGATGTAGATGGGGGTGATGTTGTGGATTGCTTTGTATGTTATGGTTAGAATTTTGAATTTAACACGGTGGTGTAGGGGAAGCCAGTGAAGGGATTGGCAGAGAGGGGCAGCAGTCATAATAGACTGAAGGGGGATAGCCTGCTTAAGTGTAGGCCATTAAGGAGAGAGTTGCAGTAGTCAAGGCGGGAAATAATCAAGGAGTGAACGAGTTGTTTTGGGGTGTCATTAGTCAGGAAGGGTCGAATTCTGGAGATGTTGCGGAGGTGAAGGCGGCAGGATTTGGGCAGTGATTGGATATGGGGCCTGAAGGAGAGGTCAGAGTCAAGGATTACACCCAGGACCCTGGCATGTGTGGAGGCACCAATGGTTGTGTTGTTGATATTAATGGTGAAGTCACGGGGGGGAGGGGGGAGGAATTGTGAGTGAGGAAATATAACAAGCTCAGTTTTAGAAAGATTGAGTTTAGGGAAGTGGTGTGACATCCATACTGATATGTCATTCAGTAAGTTGGAGATCTGTGAGGAGATTGAGGGGGTGAGTTGAGGAGTGGAGAGATAGATCTGGGTGTTGTCGGCATAGAGGTGGTATTGGAAACCATGGGAGGTTATCAACTGGCCCAGGTAAGAGGTATAGAGCGAGAATTCGAGGGGCCATATTATAGATAAGTAGATCATATGTTTGAAATTATCCATCTTGACCGAAGTACCTATACAAAGACAAGGAGTACTCTGGTATTTGGTACCATTGCTGCATAAAGGTAGTTGTAAAAAGGCCATACCTATCCTAACCAAAACAGGGGTACATTTTTCCAAAAATTAAATAAAAAAAAATGTTAACATGTGCAGAATTGGTCAGAGAAGTGTTAAGCCTCGTACACATGATCGGCTTTTCGTCTGGGAATTGTGTGATGACAGACTGTTTGCCTAAAATCTGACCGTTAGTACACTCCATCAGACAATTGTTGGCCAACTTTCCGCCAACAAATGTTGGATGACAGGCTAGTACATTTTTGGCAGACAACGGTCTGTTGTCAGATTTTCGTATCGTGTGTACACAAGTCCATCACACAAAAGTCCAAAGTACAAACAATGCTTACCAAACACGACAATAGCAGAAGGTGTCCAAAAGAGTGGTGCTCAGTTGCTGAAATTCCACGTAGTACATCACTATGTTAGTGTTTGTTGGCCACCAATTGTGTACCATTTGTATGCAAGACAAGTTCCTGGCACACCCCTTTCAGACAAAAGTCTTTGTTGGCCAACAATCCGATCACGTGTACGCGGCTTAAAGCAGTGTTGTGTTGACAGTAAAATGTTTTACCTAGGAAAAAAAAAAATACTATGAGTGTGCCTAATGCCGTGTACACACGATCGGAATTTTGGTCGGTAAAAGCTCTGATGGTTTTCCCGACAGAATTGCTGTCTTGCATACACACGGTCACACAAAATTCAGACTGTCAAGAATGCGGTGATGTACAACAAGTACGACGGGACTAGAAAAAGGAATTTCAATAGCCAGTAGCCAATAGCTTCCGTCTCTTAGTTGAACCTGAGCATGTGTGAGTTTTTGCGCATCGGAATTGCATACACACGAACGCTTTTTCGCATAGGAACTTTTTCCGACTGAAAAATTGAGAACATGCTTGCAATCTTTTACTGGCTGAAATTCGGCCAGCAAAAGTCCAATGAAGCATACACACGATCGCATTTTCCAACCAACATCGGTCTTTTGCTGGCCGAATTTCCGATCGCGTGTATGCGGCATGAGGGATCGTTTCTATGTTTGGCAGCCCTTGCAACCACTCCTAAAAGCAATCCATGGTGCATTGATTTGCAGAGGGTAGTTGATGCCTCCTCACTGCCTGATTTTTATTTTTTATTTTTTTTGCAATTTATTTTTTTTAAGAGATTTATAACCATACCAAAGATACAAAGACCAATCACAGCTTGGGTCAGTAGGGTAACAGAACAGTGGATAAACAAGACAGCTGCAATAGGCAATAACTATAGTAATACAATGCAACGTACAAAAAAAGCAAAAATGTCCTTAACCTGGCAGGTACTGCCAGTATCCTTAGGCCGCGTACACACGCGCGGACTGTTCGCCCAACCTTGTTCGGCAAACAGTTTGTCAAACAGTCCGCTCAAAATTTGCATGAGCGGACTTGCCCACACACGAGCGGACTGTTTGACGAACAAGGTTGGGCAAACAGTTCGCTCAACTTTTGAAATGAACGGACTCGCCCACGTAAGGAGGAGGCAAATCCGCCCATTTCGAGCGCGTGTACAGGTAGGCGGGGCCCGCGAAGGAGACGTCGCGGGCTCCGCCGCCTGGAATGGGCTTAAAGGGGAACCCCAACGCCGAAAAAAATCGGCGTGGGGGTTCCCCCCAAGTCCACACCAGACCCTTGTCCGAGCACGCTACCCGGCCGGCCAGGAAAGGGGGGCGAGCGAGCGCGCCCCCCCTCCTGAGCCGTACCAGGCCGCGTGCCCTCAACATGGGGGGTGCCTTGGGGAAGGGGGGGCCGCGCGGCCCCCCCACCCCAAAGCACCTTGTCCCCATGTTGATGAGGACAAGGGCCTCTTCCCGACAACCCTGGCCGTTGGTTGTCGGGGTCTGCGGGCGGGGGGCTTATCGGAATCCGGGAGCCCCCTTTAAGAAGGGGGCCCCCGGATACCGGCCCCCCACCCTATGTGAATGAGTATGGGGTACAATGTACCCCTACCCATTCACCTGTGAAATAAAGTACAAATAAAAACACAACACAGGGGGAAAAAATATTTTATTGCACAGCCGGGGGTCTTCCGTCTTCGGGGGTCTTCTCGCCGGACTCCTCCGCTATGTGTGTGTAGCTCTTTTGCCAGCGGAGGAGTCCGGCTTTCTTCCTCCCCGCCGCCGGCCTCTTCTCCCGACTTCGGGGGTCTTGTCCCCCTCTTCGGTTCTTCTGCCGGGCCACCGCGCCTGGTCCGGTGGCCCGGTCTTCAGTCGCCGTCTTCCGTTCTTCTGTCGCCGCCTTCGGTTCTTCTGCCGGGCCACCGCGCCTTCTTGTAGCTCTTTTACAGGCGGTGGCCCGGTCTTCTGTCGCCGCCTTCCGTTCTTGTTCTTCTTCTTGTTCTTCTTGTTCTTCTCCAGGCGATGTTGACACGTCGCTCCCTCCGGCCGGAATGCCAGAGCCGCCCTGCGCTGTGACTTATATAGTGACAATGGGGCGGGGTCACATGGTATATGTCACATGGGTTGATGTCACATGGTGACCCCGCCCCCTTACGATGTCATAGTCCCCATGTGACATCAACCCATGTGACCAACCCATGTGACATATACCATGTGACCCCGCCCCATTGTCACTATATAAGTGACCGCACAGCGCGTCCCCGGCATTCCGGCCGGAGAGCTCGTCGAGTCAACATCTCCAGGAGAAGAACAAGAAGAACAAGAAGAAGAACACGAACGGAAGGCGGCGACAGAAGACCGGGCCACCGCCTGTAAAAGAGCTACAAGAAGGCGCGGTGGCCCGGCAGAAGAACCGAAGGCGGCGACAGAAGAACGGAAGACGGCGACTGAAGACCGGGCCACCGGACCAGGCGCGGTGGCCCGGCAGAAGAACCGAAGAGGGGGACAAGACCCCCGAAGTCGGGAGAAGAGGCCGGCGGCGGGGAGGAAGAAAGCCGGACTCCTCCGCTGGCAAAAGAGCTACACACACATAGCGGAGGAGTCCGGCGAGAAGACCCCCGAAGACGGAAGACCCCCGGCTGTGCAATAAAATATTTTTTCCCCCTGTGTTGTGTTTTTATTTGTACTTTATTTCACAGGTGAATGGGTAGGGGTACATTGTACCCCATACTCATTCACATAGGGTGGGGGGCCGGTATCCGGGGGCCCCCTTCTTAAAGGGGGCTCCCGGATTCCGATAAGCCCCCCGCCCGCAGACCCCGACAACCAACGGCCAGGGTTGTCGGGAAGAGGCCCTTGTCCTCATCAACATGGGGACAAGGTGCTTTGGGGTGGGGGGGCCGCGCGGCCCCCCCTTCCCCAAGGCACCCCCCATGTTGAGGGCACGCAGCCTGGTACGGCTCAGGAGGGGGGGCGCGCTCGCTCGCCCCCCTTTCCTGGCCGGCCGGGTAGCGTGCTCGGACAAGGGTCTGGTGTGGACTTGGGGGGAACCCCCACGCCGATTTTTTTCGGCGTTGGGGTTCCCCTTTAAGCCCATTCCAGGCGGCGGAGCCCGCGACGTCTCCTTCGCGGGCCCCGCCTACCTGTACACGCGCTCGAAATGGGCGGACTTTCCGAGCGGGAACAGTCCGCTCATTTCGAAAGTACAGCGGACAAGCCCACACACGGGCGGACTGTTCGCTCAAACACAGTTTCAGCGGACAGTTTTTCGGAATTTCCGAAAGACATTGTCCGTCCAACTGTCCGCTGAAACTGTCCGCTGAAAGCCCACACACGAGCGGACTGTCCGCCCAAACACTGTTCAGCGGACAAGGTTGGGCGAACAGTCCGCCCGTGTGTACGCGGCCTTAGCCTGTGTGTGGGCTACATCTGACTTTTTCCGTCGGAGTGTCCAACCAACAAAGTTTGAGAGCTGGATATAACATTTTCCGACAACATGATCCGATCAGACTTTGTCCAATTGTTTGTAGAGAATTCCGATCGGACAAAATGCCACGCATGCTCAGATCAAATTACGAGACCAAAGCTATTGACTACTAGCCTGAACGTAGTCCCGTCGCAATAAACGAACGCCATCACGTTCTAAACTATCGGATTTTCCGACAACTTTGTCCGACCGTGTGTATGCAACACCAGTTTCGGACAAAATCCGTCGGAAAAAATCAGACGGATTTTGTTGTCAGAATGTCCGACCGTGTGTACAAGGACTTACACTATTTCCGTTGTACTTTTCATTGATATAAATGGGTGAGAAGAAGGGAAAGAGGAGGGAAATAGGGACAGAACAACTAGAAGATAGCAAGGGGGACTAGCACAGTTGCGTAGAGTCACAAAGTAAATGAAGGAGAACAGACAAGGGAAGACTTAAGAAGAATGAAAGAAGCTGTTCCTCTCCATACTGGGGCAAGACATTCAAGAGCAAATCCACTGAAATCCACTGAAAGCAGATCATTTTAAGGGGCCCCCAATAAGATTTTCAAAATAGGGTTTAACCCTCAAAAGACCAAATCATCACACTGCAATGGTGAGAGTTGCAGGGCGGTTGTGCTTCAGCCCTATTGACTCAGATGGGTCACCTACAGCGGCAGTACTGCCTGTCAAACGCAACCGGGTTTCATTTTTGCAATGGCATATGTACAGCCCTGAGCAGCTGCATGTCTTGTTTTGTTGGGTGGTCAGGGGAGAGGTAAAACTGCAGCTCAACCACCTGCTTTTACTGCCCCCTGATCATCTGAACAAATCTTTAGGAGGAATGATAGAGAAGAGATGTGCTCTTCATTTATACCTAAAGAAGCCTTGGGTTGATTTACTAAAAGATTAGAAGCTGTGCAACTAGTCACTAATCGTCACTTTGCAAAATGTATGTTGGCTTGCAGTTTTCATACATTTTGCATTGCCGCCACATTCTTAACAAACGTTGAGTCATCAGCTGTCAGCGGGGTTCCCCGCTGACAGCTGAATGTAAGAAAAAGAATTGACGGCAAAAAAAAAAATCAGGGAAAAAACTGTGTGGTATGGATTTGGAGAGGAATCCCATGCCAAAATTTAAACAAAAAATAGCATGGGGCCCCCAAACAAAATTTATACCAGCACCTTATCCGAGCATGCAGCCCCCTTCCCTAAACTGTAACAGGCTGGGGATGCTCTGGGGCAGGGGGAGCCCTAGTCCCTTGACCTGCCGGGCTGCATGCTCAGATAAAGGTCTGATATGGATTTCTTTTACAATTTTTGATGTGAGGTTCCCCTCCAAATCCAAAAATATAGATGGGGGGGGGGGATTTCCCGACGCAGCGCCGCAAAATGCACAGATGTAAACGCACCAAAAAATGCATAGATATGAAGGTAGGTTTACTGTCGACTGACTTGTTACCTCTACTGGAAGTCTCTTCTAACCATCAACTACTACCTGCCAAGGGATTTGTATTTCTGCCCATCCAGACCTGAGATTTACATAGGTAAATAGCACAGGTCTTGGTCCTTCTGCTGGCATGAGACCGGGGGGCAGAGGGAGAAAATGGGCCATTTACTGTTTGCATTAATAAATACATTTAATGATGTAATAATTAACATTTAGTTATATTGACCACTTGCCGACCATGTCATGCAGATATACTGCGGTACAATGGCTCTCCTGGGCGAAATCCCGTTTGGGTATGTCCTACCCTTTTTCAGCCACCAGAGGGCACGCGCCCGCTGCACGGTGGGAAATCTGATGCGCGTGGCCGGCGGGATACAATCTCCGCCGGCCACACGCGATCACATGCACAAGCGCCAACGTGGAGATTTGTGTGTATAAATACACAAATCCATGTGCTGTCAGAGTAGAGGAGCCATATCGTTTGTCCCTACTAAGTAGGAAAAACAATATGGCTCCTCTTCTAGTCAATCTTATCCCCATACAGTTAGAACACAGTGAGGGAACACACAATTACACACAACCCTTGATCGCCCCCTAGTGTTAACTCCTTCCCTGCCAGTGACATTTACACAGTAATCAGTGCATTTTATATAGCACTGATCACCGTATAAATGCCAATGGTCCCAAAAAAGTGTGAAAAGTCTCCGATCTGTCCGTCACAATGTCACAGTACCACTAAAAATCGCAGATCACTGCCATTACTAGTTAAAAAAAAAAAAAAATGGCATAAAACTATCCCATAGTTTGGAGACGATTTTTTTACCAAAAGTATGTAGAAGAATATATATTGGCCTAAACTGAAGATTTTTTTTTTGTGGGATATTTATTATAGCAAAAAGTCAAAAATATTGTTTTTTTTTGTTTATAGCGCCAAAAAAATAAAAAACGCAGAGGCGATCAAATACCACCAAAAGAAAGCTCTATTCGTGGGAAAAAAAGAACGCAAATTGTTTTGGTACAGCGTCGAACGACCACGCAATTGTCAGTTAAAGCGACACAGTGCCAAATTGTAAAAAGTGATCTGGTCAGGAAGGGAGTAAAATCTTCAGGGCGTGAAGCGGTTAATGTGTGTCTTTTATAACTGCCCAGAGTTTTGTTTTAAGACTGTGAATTAGATTCACCAGGAACATTGACATCTTTTCTGATTGCCCTAACGTGCAACTCTGGTGTGTTGTTCTGCAATAATGGGAGTCAGGTTTGTCCCCCCAGGAGTCGCTAAAACAAAACGTAACCATTCCTTACTATAAAAATGCAAAAAATCTGTAATTCTAAAAAAGCATAAAGATAGCCATGGAAAAATATAAGAATTGATGGTATCCATAACAACAGAATAATAAGGAAAACAAAAAATAGGGATGTAGAATCTAGTGGCAACTAGATGGCACCAATTGTACAAAAAGCCATCAGAATATTATTGTATCTAAGAGAAGTGAAAGGGGCAACTTTTTATTTCTGCATGCTTTATGGACTTAAGTTTGAATTAATGAGGAATATTATTTTTAATACCGCCAATGGTTAAGGCCTGAATTGATCAGGTAGATTCTGTGGTTATTCATGTTGGATGAAGAGTATCCACCTCAGCCAGTATTCACCCCAGCCCCATGCACATGAAGAAATGCCCCCTCCCTACCCATTCATACCCTACCCTACCCTACCAAACCCTATACCCTATCCAGACGTCAAGTTACTTGGAGAAATTACATCTTTTATATGGAAATCTTTGTTGTTCATCCTTGTTGTTCTAATGCCATGGGAGGCGCTGAAATGAGTAAAGGTGGACTCCTGCTGGAAAATCCAGTTCCAGTCTGTCTGTGGATATTGAGTCCTTACAAGGAGGCAGGGTTTGAGGTGGAGAATTTTCTGTTCATATGGATGAACACAGAATCGAACCAAAAGTTTGGGAAAATATTGGGAAAGTGAAAATTATAATGTATAATTATATATTCCTTTTTTCCTCCCAGGGAGGACCACCTGATCCCCACCCCCTGTTGGTAAAACATAGTATCAGCATATAACACAGGCACTCTTTGTTCTCTGTTTTCAGGGGGAAAAGGTGCATGTTATACACTAATAAATACGATACGTATTTGTCAGATGGTCTGTCTGGAGTTTTTTAGGTGATATAATGAGTTTTCTTAGATACAAAGATGTAAAGAGTTAATTATATGACATTATGATTGGTTGAATGCATGTTATAGAAAATATGTCATTTTAACATGTACCCCTTATTGGTGGAAAATGGTTGGTAACACCCATCTTTCATTCATACTTAAGACTCTGTCTGAGCCATAATAAAGCGGAACTGTGTATTGTAGATCAACCTGTGTTGTATCAATCATTTATATACCGTATGCTGTTAGATAATAGTCAGGACTAGTGGTTAAAGGTAAAGGTGAGCCTTACAAGAAGTATACTATAAAGGTGACATAAGGATGTAAAAGAAAGTACATTATTTAAAAAATATAGAACAAGTAAATAAATTTAAAAGTAACAAAGAATGGCAAGCACTAAGAATTGTGTTTGCATTGCTGTAGATCTTTTATTCAAACAAAAATCTAACTAAATTATTAGTTCTGGAGGAAAAAACAGCAACAACGGCTACTCTACTAGCTTGAATATCTCTAACATCACTGCAATGTTTTATGGTGGAATATATTTTTATTAACATATTGTAAAAAAATGACAAAGATAATCCATCTAAGTGGATGCAATAAAATAAAGTAAATACAATGCACTGAAACTTTTTGCATAAAAGTTTTTTTTTTATTCCCTGAGTGGGTAGCTTCATCAGTATAGACTCAGTTTTAAAGACTGAGGGAACCCAAACAGGCATTGTGGAGCAATAACAAAAAAAAGGTACCCCCCCCCCCGAAACAATGTCCTTAGGGTGGACCGTAACATGTATGTGGTCAGTGCAGCAGTAAATAACCCACTAAGAAAACGTTCTAGAGGGCGCGTAACCATATATGGAGAGAAGACACAGAAAGTACTTAGAGAGAGGAGAGCGAGAGAGCAAAGAAAGTGACTAGAAGAAAGAAAGAAAAGAGGACCTAGGGGTGGACACAATTCCCTCTGACATTTAAAAAGGAAAATATACACGTAAAATTATATTTACGGTGTGAGCCTGTTACCCAGCTTCTCCAAAGAAGAGTAGTGCATCCATATGTACCAGAGGATGGTAAATTATCACTGAAATGTTTTAGATCTACATCCTCGTATTTCCCAAATCTAAGGTCATGAAGAAACCCCTTGTGCCAGCTATTGTTTGTTTTTTAGGATGCGCACCTTGAGACTGCCAGGTGGGTTTGGCCATTGTACAGGCATCTTTAAGGAAGAGTTTATGATCAGGTTACTTTGCTGAAAAAAGAAATGAAGAGGTAGGATGAAAATATAAAAGCATGAATCAAAAGTATAAAACTGAAATGAAATGTATAAAATAATTCATATTACAGATATACTTGACATAGGGGCTGAGGTTTGCTCCCAATTGCCCTCTAAATAAGGTATATCAATTTATTTACTAGATTTCTTAATTGTGATTTTTTTAGTAGAGATGGACGAACTTCCGACGGGACGTTTCGGCCGAAAGTTTGCGAACCGCAAAGTTCGCGGCGGGCCCCATTGACTTCAATGGCAAGCGAACTTTAAAAACCTACAGGCCATATTTCCAGCCACAAAATAATTACTAGCTGTGCACACATAGTCCCACCACATGGCCACTGACATAACACATGTATGAAGTGAATCTGGGATCGACAACTACAAGCATTTTTTTTTATTATCTGTGAAATTTTAACAATTCAGGACTCAGGAGCGCATGAAGGCAATGGAGGAGAGGAAAGGTTAGGGTAGGCTATGAAGAGGGTCCAGGAGATGATCACCAGCACCGTGATATAGAGCACTGACACTAGCACCATGATATAGAGCACTGACCCCAGCACCGTGATAGAGTGCACTGACACCAGCACCATGATAGAGAGCACTGACACCAGCACTGAGATAGAGTGCACTGACACCAGCACTTTGATATAGAGCACTGACCCCAGCACCGTGATAGAGGGCACTGACACCAACACTGAGATAGAGTGCACTGACACCAGCACTGTGATAGAGAGCACTGACACCAGCACCGTGATAGAGTGCACTGACACTAGCACCGTGATATAGAGCACTGACACCAGCACCGTGATATAGAGCACTGACACCAGCACCAAGATATAGAGCACTGACACCAGCACCAAGATATAGAGCACTGACACCAGCACCGTGATATAGAGCACTGACACCAGCACCGTGATAGAGTGCACTGACACCAGCACCGTGATATAGAGCACTGACACCAGCACCGAGATATAGAGCACTGACACCAGCACCGTGATAGAGAGCACTGACACCACACCAGCACCGTGATAGAGAGCACTGACAACAGCACTGTGATAGAGAGCACTGACACCACACCAGCACTGAGATATAGAGCACTGACACCAGCACCGAGATATAGAGCACTGACACCAGCACTGAGATAGAGAGCACTGACACCAGCACCATGATAGAGAGCACTGACACCACACCAGCACCGTGACAGAGAGCACTGACACCAGCACCGTGATAAAGAGCACTGAGACCACACCAGCACCATGATAGAGAGCACTGACACCACACCAGCACCGTGATAGAGATCACTGACACCAGCACCGTGATATAGAGCACTGACCCCAGCACCGTGATAGAGTGCACTGACACCAGCACCATGATAGAGAGCACTGACACCAGCACTGAGATAGAGTGCACTGACACCAGCACTGTGATATAGAGCACTGACCCCAGCTCCGTGATAGAGGGCACTGACACCAACACTGAGATAGAGTGCACTGACACCAGCACTGTGATAGAGAGCACTGACACCAGCACCGTGATAGAGTGCACTGACACTAGCACCGTGATATAGAGCACTGACACCAGCACTGTGATATAGAGCACTGACACCAGCACCAAGATATAGAGCACTGACACCAGCACTGTGATATAGAGCACTGACACTAGCACCGTGATATAGAGCACTGACACCAGCACCGTGATAGAGTGCACTGACACCAGCACCGTGATATAGAGCACTGACACCAGCACCGAGATATAGAGCACTGACACCAGCACCATGATAGAGAGCACTGACACCACACCAGCACCGTGATAGAGAGCACTGACAACAGCACCGTGATAGAGAGCACTGACACCACACCAGCACCGAGATATAGAGCACTGACACCAGCACCGAGATATAGAGCACTGACACCAGCACTGAGATAGAGAGCACTGACACCACACCAGCACCGTGATAGAGAGCACTGACACCAGCACCGTGATAAAGAGCACTGAGACCACACCAGCACCGTGATAGAGAGCACTGACACCACACCAGCACCGTGATAGAGATCACTGACACCAGCACCGTGAGAGAGAGCACTGAGACCACACCAGCACCGTGATATAGAGCACTGACACCAGCACCGAGATATAGAGCACTGACAGCAGCACTGATACCAGCAACTCGCTGCTGGGCCACAAAAATATGACATCACTCAACCTCTTCAAACAGGAGGGTACGGGCAAATAGTACGGTGTGCTTTTTTTGTACAAGGAAGTGAGCCAAATGTAGAAAAAAGGTCTGTGTGCTCGATTAAATAAATCATTTATAGAGAGATACATGGTCTACTGGTCACATGTGTTGAATTCCTCCTAGATCCATGTCTCATTTATTTTTAGAAATGTGAGGTAGTCAACACTTTCGTGAGCTAGGCGAGTGCGCTTATCGGTCACGATCCCCCCTGCTGCTCTGAACGTCCTTTCGGACAGGACACTGGACGAGGGGCAAGCCAACAGTTCCATTGCAAATTGGGCAAGCTCTGGCCAGAGGTCAAGCCTGCCCACCCAGTAGTCCAGGGGTTCATCACTCCTCAGAGCGTCCACATTGGCCATTAACCCGAAGTAGTCGGACACCTGTCGGTCTAGGCGTTCCCTGATGCTGGATCCAGGTGACACCTGTAGATGGGTCGGCTGAAAGAATGACCTCATATCAGAAGTCACCAACACATCTTCAAACCGCCCTCTTCTTGCAGGCTCTGTTGGATTGGTACCCGCAACTCATTCTCTGGGAGTGGGAATTCCTCCTCTACCAGTGCACGCAAAAGCAGAATGCAGCAATTCTCAAAGCAAGGCCTGGAAGTGCTCCATTCTGACAGCCCTCTGTGACGGTGGTAACATTTCCTCCATTTTGTGTTTGTACCGGGGGTCTAAGTACGTTGCCACCCAGTACTGGTCCTTGACCCTTATGCTTTTTATACGGGGGTCCCTGTTAAAACACTGGAGCATGAAGGCCCCCATTTACACTAAACTGGAAGTGGTGTGGTGGCCTGGCTCCTGCTCATCATCCAGGATAATGTCATCCTCCTCGTTCTCCTCTCCCCATCCACGCACAACAACAGGGATCCCAGAAAGGTTTAAAGCATGCTCTTCTTGCTCCTCCTCATCCGCCCCACCACCATCCTCAGCTGACTCCTCTTCAGACTCTTCAGAGTCTGCATGCATCGCGCATGAGCAGCCACTGGCGTGGTGAAAAAAAACCCAGCTCCCCAGAACCTGTTCTGCCGCAGAGTTCATACAGGTAGACGTTAACTGCACGTTTCTGCTGGAGCAGCCTTTCAAGCATATAGAAGGTTCAGTTCCATCGCGTCGGGCAATCGCAAATAAGACGTCTGACCGGCAGATTGTGTCGCCGCTGAATGTCAACAAGGCGAGCCATGGCCGTGTAAGATCTTCTGAAATCTTCTGATTTTCCTTGCCTACCGCAAGATGTCCTGGACCCCAGGGTATTTGACAACGAATTGCTGCACGACCAAGTTTAAGACGTGTGCCATGCATGGCACGTGTGTAATTTTGCCCTGTTTCAATGCGCTAAGCAGATTGGCACCGTTGTCACCACTTTACCAACTTTCAAATTGAGCGGTGTTAGCCACTGATCTGCCTGTGAACGCAAAGCTGAAAGGAGTGCCGGGCCAGTGTGGCTCTTGGCTTCCAGGCACAACAGACGCACCACGGCATGGCAATGTCTCACCTGGTCGAATAGGTTCTGGGGAGCTTGGGTGGTGCAGCGGAAGAGACGCTAGCAGTGGAAAAGGAGGAGTCAGCCGAGGAGGAGAGGGAGGAGGATGGAGTAGGAGGAGGAGGAGAAGGCCTGCATGCAATTCGTGGCGGTAAAACCAAATCTACACGGGTGCCACGGGTTACATGCTTGACGGCCGTCAGAAGGTTCACCCAGTGGGCAGTAAAAGTGATATATCTTCCCTGCCCGTGTTTGCTAGACCACATGTCTGTGGTCAGATGTATCTTGGCACCGACACTGTGTGCCAGAGATACATTCACTTGCCGCTGAACATGGCCATATAGCTCTGGGATGCCCTTCTGTGAGAAATACTTCCTTCCTGGGACCTTCCATTGTGGTGTTCCAATGGCCACAAATTTTCGAAAGGCCTCCAAGTCCACCAGTTTATATGGCAGTAGTTGGCGGGCTATCAGTTCTGACAAGCCAGCCGTCAACCGTTGGGCAAGAGGGTTATCCGGCGTCATCATTTTTTTACGCTCGAACATTTGGCCCACGGAAGCCTGCCTTTTTGCAGAAAAACGTGAGCTTGCCGTGATGGAAGGTGGAGTGGAAGACAATTGTGAGGAGAGAGGAGAAGGAGAAGACGAGGCTGGACGGTGAGAGCCTGGAGTGTGGCTTTGTGTGTTCCGTTGCTCCCACTGGGCTCGGTGATGGCAGCTCATGTGCCTTCTTAAGGCGGTCATCCCTAGGTGAGTGTTGGGCTTACCGCGACTTATGTGTTGACTGCAAAGATTGCAGATGGCAACACTATTGTCATTAGCGGACACGTTAAAAAAAGCCCATGTGCCGGCGTCCTGGGAGCGCCAGATGTGACCGTACATGGTTGATGCCTTGCTCCCGATACATTTGCATTCTGCTTTGTCCCACCTGTGCAATCTAAGTTCTTCCTGCTTCTCCTCCCTATCTGCTGGTCCATATCTCCCTCTGAACTCCCCTCCTTTTCCTCTCTTGTGGGCACCCATGTGGCATCACTACACACGTCATCATCGACGTCACCTTCACCACCACGAAGTAGGCAGCAACAGCCGGGACAAACCTCCTCCTTGGGCTGATCTGGGTACTGTCGTCAGACTGCTGAGTGGCGGTTGTTGCTACCTCCTCTACCTGATCCAATGCCAAGAGTGGCTGCGCATCGTAAATGTCTTGGTATGGATCAGAAAATAATTCCTGTGACTCAAGCGGAAGGTATATGGTGGTGTTGGTGGTAGTGTCTTTGGGGGTGCACATAGCAGAGAGTGAAGAAGAGGGTGCAGAAGAGTAAGGCTGAGTGAGCCACTCAACCAAGTATGGTGCGTCTTTTGATGTAATCGCACGCACCTTCTGCAATTTGCCACTTTGGCTCAAGTTTGTTGCTCCTGCCCTACCCCTACCACCCCTGCGGAAGGGCCTGCCTCTTCCTCTGCCTGTCATTTTTTAAATGACCCTGGGAGTGGGATTAGGGTTAAGGTTTTGGGACTAGTGGGATTAGGGTTAAGGTTTTGGGACTAGCGGGATTAGGGTTAAGGGTTGGGGTTTTGGGACTAGTGGGAGTGGGGTTGGGGTTTTGGGACTAGTGGGAGCTGGATTAGGGTTTTGGGACTAGTGGGAGTGGAATTAGAGTTAAGGATTGGGGTTTTGGGACTAGCGGGAGTGTTAGCTTTCCAAAATGGGGGTCATTTTGTGGCCGTTTGCATTGACCTGGTGCTCCAGGGCTTTCAAAAGGTTGTTATCAAATGAGATGTGCAGTGTATGCTTGTAGAAAGCTTGGAGGTTCTACTTGGGTGTTGGACCTTTGTATGTGGCCAGGCTGTGTAAAAGTCTCACACATGTGGTATCGCTATATTCAGGAAGAGTAGCAGAATGTATTTTGGGGTGCCATTGCAAGTATGCATGTGCTGTGTGATAGATATAACTTGTTATTATGACAATTTTGTGTATAAAAAAAAAGTCTTCATTTTCCCAAGAATTGTGGGAAAAAAATTACAACTTCAAAACTCACCATGCCTCTTACTAAATACCTTGGAATGTCTGCTTTCCAAAAATGGGTCATTTGGGGGTATTTGTACTTTCCTCACTTGTTAGGGTCTCAAGAAATGAAATAGCCCTTCAGTTCATCAGGTGTGATCAGGTGTGATAAATGTTCAATGATTTGCCCCATAGCTTGTATGTTCTATGAGCCCTTTCACCCTGTGCCGCCTAGGGTCTCAGCGGTAAAGCGGCGCTATTTTTAGTGCCACTTTACCGTCATTTTAGCGACGCTATTCGGGGGGGTTAAATCCGCCCACAAAACGCCACCGCAGCGACGTTTTGCTGGCAGTATAGCAACGCTGCCCCATTGATTTCAATGGGGAGGAGCGGGGGAGGAGCATTGAGTTGACCGATCCTTCACCGCTCCAAAGACGCTGCTGGCAGGACTTTTTCCACACTGGAGTGAATGGAGCAGCTGTAGCAGTATACATTTTGGCCAAAATTTATGGAGAAAAATTACTTATTTGCAAAATTTTACAAGATTTTTTCAAAATGTCCTCCTTTTTCACTTATATTGCAAAAAATAAAAAACCCAGCGGTGATTAAATAACACCAAAAGATAGCTCTGTTTGTGAGAAAAAAAAATGATAAAAATTTTGTTTGGTACAGTGTAGCATGACTGAGTAATTGTCATTCAAAGTGCGAGAGCGCTGAAAGCTAAAAATTGGTCTGGGCAGGAAGGGTGTATAAATGCCCTGTATTGAAGTGGTTAATATTGGTTGTTAACACCTGCAGGTGTCGGCCTTCTGATTGGTCCTGTTGCATGCTCCAGGGCTTATCCAAAGGTGTCTGAAGCTTTCATTTATCACTAGATTTGGACATGTTATAAGCTGGGAGGCTTCCTCTGTCGCCCACCTTCGTGTGGGCTATATAAAGCAAGTTAAAGCGGTTCTTCACCCTAAAGGAGAAGTTCCGCTAGTATTATCCCTCCCCCCCTCCGGTGCCACAATCGGCACCTTTCAGGGGGGAGGGGGGTGCAGTTACCTGGATAATCCAGGTATCTGCACCCACTTCCGGCCAGACCGCCGCATGGCTCCGCCCACCCCCGCATGGCTCCGCCCTTCCCCCCCCCCCCCCGTTGTGTTCTGGGAAACACACAGTTCCCAGAGACACAGCGGGGGACCATAAGAGAAGCGCAACTCGCGCATGCGCAGTAGGGAACCGGGCAGTGAAGCCCTCATGCTTCACTTCCCGATTCCCTGACAGAGGATGGCGGCGGTGGCTGCAGCGAGACGAGCGATCGCTCGTTATCTGCCGCCGACATCGCTGGAACCTGGGACAGGTAAGTGTGATATTATTAAAAGTCAGCAGCTGCAATATTAGTAGCTGCTGGCTTTTAATATTTTTTTTTTTAGGTGCAGCTCCTCTTTAAGTGTACAGCAATCTCTGTTAACATACATTGTTTAAATATGTATTTCAGGCTGGGTTCACACTGCTGCGATGTGGGAATGCTGCAAATCTACTGCGGGTTCCCGCATCGCATGCCTCCCGGTGGGAGTTCACACTGCCCTATGCAAACTGCTGGGAGTGTCAGTGAAAAGTTAATGACACCCCCAAATCAGTTCGCATATCGCAGTGCGATCTGCAAACTCGGACAGGAATCGGATCGCATGGTGATCGCACCCACTGCTGCGGACCAAAAAAAGGGTCCTGTGCGAGTTTGGGGCGGATGCGATGCGAATTCAGCCATACTATCTGTATGGCTGAAATCGCATCGCACGGAAATCGCATGTGATTTGCACTGCAGTGCGGTGCGAATCACATCCGATCTCGTACACCGCAGCAGTGTGAATCCAGCCTCAAGGAGACTCCCTTTTTACTTCTGTTACAAATAAAATATTTGGTTATGTCTAGGATCTGAAGCTGTACCTATTATGGGGTAACAGTATCTGCTGAATGGTTGGCATTGTGTATGAATTGCTGTGTGTGGGGGTATTTGATGAATACGCCATCTGTTTGACCTCACACTTCTCAAAGTATGTTATAACCCTATGTATTTAAATACACAACATTGGAGCTTATGCTTGTGTTATTTGGGTTATATTCTTTTGGTACCATTGTGGTTCATGTCTCATATGTGATCTAGTGTATGGACTCTTTTAGGCTATGTTTCCGCTGCTGCAACTTTGAAGTGCAGCTGTGATCCAACTTTACAGCCTCTGGATCAGGGTTACATCAGAGGTTGCATCGGGGTAGTGCTGGGTCCTTTTCTAGGTCGCTGCAACTGTGAGTCACATAGATTGGAACGGGTGCCATTGAAGTCAATGGGCCGTGACTTGTCATGCAACTTTGTGTCCAGGGTCGCATGGCGTGTAGCACTAGTGGAAACTGAACCTAATAGTTCCAATTACCTGCTTGAAGTTTAGCCCTCATTCATATATGCGGCTGTATGAATTGGGAGGCTTTTACCTGACCTTTACATTGTCTTGTACAATCTCCAATAGGTTGCCTTAATGCATTAATGTTCATAGACAGCAGGTGTGTAAGTGGCTTAGAGAGATCTGGTCGCTGAGACCTTACCAAGGTATTTTGTCTTTTGCATATGTACAGTGAAGGCTTATGTTTTTTTTTTTTTTTTTTGCTGCTGAGCCTTCTTTCAGCAGAGGATCAAATCCCTTACGTTAAATACGCAGTACCATATGCTCTCTCCATGCCTGAATCTGGTAAGATTAGAGCCATCTACCAATAGAACGAGACAGTAGTAGAAAAATCTACTTTGCAAGTCAATAATTTGAAAAGTAACTTAGGAGGTTCCCTCATTTTATATTCTTGTATTTTTGGTGTTCTTCTTCCAGGAAGGACTTGGAGTGGATGTGGACCCTCGCATTTGCCCAGTGGGGTGAACGACTTTGGATGGTGCACGGGGATGGAGCAGATCTCCCTGCATGGGTTTTACTTGCATATCTGCTGCCTTCAGCTTTATATATTCTTTATAAAATTCAGATCGTGTTAATGCTTTTCTCTTCCTGTTAAGCACTGGTAGTGTAGTCTGGGCATACAGCCAAGACAGCTGATTGGAGGAAAAGCACACACCCCCTCTCCTCATAGGTGGAGACTTTCAGAGCTGTTTGTTGAATAGTTCAGCACTCTGCTAATCTATAGCATCCTCCCCAACACAATACTCTGACTGCTTTTATCTCCGTTGACAGAGAGCTGATCAGAAGTTATCAGGATAGCAGAAGAACGGAGCAGGAGACAGCTACGTGACTTCGTGTATTGTAGAGGGATAAGAAAACACTGCAGATATGTGCCCAGCTCAAATTTTATGAAATCTGGCTTAAATTCACTTAAACAGCGTAGTCGAATATGTAAAGTTCTATCGATTGCATTGAGCCCTTTAATTGGGGTTGTGTGGTCACTATAATCTTTCCTAGGGTTTAGAATTTATACAGCAGTATAAACTGGCATGGCTGGTGGTATAATGGGCCATTTTGCTGCAGATGCAGACAGCTCCTTCCTGAGATACCTACGTTGCAGCACTAATAGGCAGGAATATGGCCTGTAGATGTGGGTTCACATCTTGCTATGTCCCTGACCCCCTATACCTGACTGGGTATGTTTAGGTTCAGTACTCTGCAATATGTTAATAACATCAGTGCATCTTTTACACAGCCTTCCTAACAGAGCAGCTATAAGCAAGTCAAGGTAAACGTTCTGTTACTTCTACAGGCTCAATCTCCTGGAGTAGTGATCTGCATAACTTGCCATCAGACTTCCAACTTTGGGCAGAGCTCCTGTTATTCATAAAGTTGCTAGGTTAATTTTTACCCAGTTCCTTTCCAGACACTAATAGCTGCAATACCAGCATTCAGAGGGGAGAAAGGTCATTGTATGGGCATATGCATTTTGGATATATATAGCATCGGGGCAGAAACCTCGTTGGATACTTACTAGGGCCTATTATCTAAATGTCTCTTATCTAAAGGTATCTTATTGAATGAACATTATATAAGATGAGATCTAAAGAGATCTATAGATTGGAGATCAACTTCTAGTTTGCTTATTCTGTTCAAGGCAAGAAGGCGTAAAAATATTACCATCACAAGGTGACTGAAATATTCAATGATGGAAGCCTACCAGGCATCATTGCCGTTTCCTCTGGAGAACATCAAAGCTCATTCAGACAGAGCAGGGCCAATTTTGGGCTGAAAAGGTCAACGTTTCCCCTCCCCAGATCTGTAAAACAGCATCCGGGTCCGGGGTCCAGTTTCCAAACCTTCATGAAACATTACCGATCTGGTCTGTTCTCTAACCAGAAACAGGCTGTCGGGAGGAAAGTGCTTAAAGCTGTGGTCCCACCCTGATCAGGTAGTTCTATTTTGTCCTCTCTGTAAACCGTCCTTGAAGATGACTTGGGAAAACAGTTATTACCTGTTAACAAATTTTTCCAGGAATCTTCCAGGACAACGTCCGTTCCCTCCCTTGTTTTTCTAAGTCTAATGATGTAATCCTAAGCTGGTTGCACTAATAGGAGTGTTTTATTGTGTTATGATAAGAAAAAAAAAAAGTGCAATGTAATCCATGTGAACACAGTGGCAAATGCTGTATATAACTAGTGCCAGCATATAAATAATTCCAAAAAATTACAATATGCAAAGGAAATCCAACAGTGTCTAATCAAGCTGTGAGCAACAGGTCTTGATGACTGCCCCCCCCCCCCCCCCCACCACCCCGTACCATGGGGTGTGTTGCACTTCCTGTCAGTCCAACCAGGACTGAAACTGACAGAAAACTGAATCTCCTGTACCGCGTGGTACCCGGCCGGACTGCAGGAGGAAGGAACAGGAGCTTGGCCAAGCTACAGGCCGCAGCATTTATAGAAAGTGGTGGCGCCCCAAGCAACTGTTTGGTTTGCCTGTCCTGTTGCGAGGGGCCTAGTTTTATCTGTGCCTTCGGTTATTTATTAATACTGAGGGGCTACTGCCTGTGGGCCGTCTTGCATAATGTGGATCATGTGTTTCCTGTGCTAGGTGGGAGGAGTCTCTCTCTCTATAAGGCGGCCTGGAAGATTCCTGGAAAATTAGTTAACAGGTACTGAGTCTTGTTTTTATTCTCATCTGACCATAACACCCTTATCTATTTGGCCTCAGAATCTTTAAATTGCATTTAAGGTGGTAAGATGGAACCAAAATGCAATTATTTGGTGCGTAATCTAGCACAGGGGCTCGCTCTGCTGCTGTATAATGAAGTTAAGTGGTTAACTCATTCTAATAGTCTGTCAGCTTTGCTTGGTATTGCATGCTATTGCCAAGCCTATTGTCTACTAGGACCCCCAGATCCTTTTCCATCCTGGATTTCCCCAGAAGTTCTTCCCGTAGTGTGTAACTTGAATTCATATATTTAGTCCCCAAGTGCATTACTTGAGTTTATTAATAATAAACTTAATTTGGCATGTAGTTGTCCACCCCTTTATTTTATCAAGATGTTCCTGTAAGGTTGCTATATACTGTTGTGAGCTTATTACCCTGCCTAGCTTTGTATTGTCAGCAAAAACTAAGATTGAACTATTTATTACAACCTCTACCATTTATGTACAAATTAATCATAATTGGCCGCAGAACAGAACGCTGGAACATCCTGCTCACAACTCCAGACCATTCAGAAGATATACTACTTTTCAACCCCCTTTGGACACACTTCTGTAACCATTTTTTCTTTTATCCAGGTACATACATAATTGTTATAAGCAAGCAGAAAAGGAAGAAGATGGGGAGGAAGAATGTTAAGGAGGCATAACTCTTTAGGGAGAGCAATGGATGAGCATACTTAAGCCACAGGGTACATACATTAAGGAACTTATTTTGCCTGTTCAATAGGATGCTAGCTAGCTTTTCATTAATGAAAAAAACATCAACTTGTGGTAAACCTCTGCAAAACAGACAAACTATCTTTTCCAGACTTTTGCAATAGTCTACTTCCCTGCTAGCAGAATATAGGTCACACGTTTGAATTGGGGTTTAAGGTGCAGTAAAACCTACCAGGGATCTCTAGGTCATACCTTTTGATGAACAGGTGTACAATAAGTTCATCTAGATTCTAGAATATGAGCAATTTAATATAAACATAAAAAATGCAAAATGACAATAGCTACTTTAGTCACAAAGGTAAAATGTGCCCTGATCCTTCTTTAAAAATGAGGACATCGCAAAATGTTTTGAGAATTACTACAAGAAATTATACAATTTACAACCTACCACCCAGAACCCGGGTCAAATAAATGGGAGGACAGTAGCCATCAGGAATTTTCTAACTCAATACTGCCCAAATGCTCTTTCATGTGAGCAAGCTGCGGACATGGAGCGGCCTCTTTCCATGGAAGAGCTCCAGAACGCACTAAAGCAGGCCCTGACGGATTTATGTTGCAATATTATAAATCCTTCTCCACCGTACCAAAGCTAATAACTGCTTTGCATGCCATGGCAAACCCTAAGACCTCAGTTGGACGCATGTTAGAGGCCCATATTACGGTCATACCAAAAGAAGGAAAGGACAGCACGCAGGTACAGAATTACAGACCCATTTCCCTCTTGAACGTAGATATCAAAATTTATGCCAAAATTCTAGCGAATAGGCTATCTCCACTCCTACCCAACCTCATCTCTTTGGATCAAGTGGGATTTGTCCCCGGAAGGGAGGCTAGGGACAACACTATCAGAGCTGTAAACCTCCATCACTGGCTTTCAACATCCAACACTCAGGGTTTCTTTTTGTCTTTAGACGCTGAGAAGGCGTTCAATAGAGTGGCCTGGGACTACATGCACGAAACCTTGAAGGAAGTAGGCCCCCAATCTCGCATGTTGGCTCATATCTCGGCTCAATACTCTTCTCCGAGTGCGAGTGTTAGAGTTAATAGCCACCTATCGGACGCCTTCTCCATAGGTGCTGGAACATGCCAGGGCTGCCCCCTGTCCCCGTTAATCTTTGTCCTGATACTAGAACCCTTCCTCAATAAACTAAGAGATAATCCTGACATAAAAGGCCTCTTGAAACAGGATAGGGAGTACAAAGTAGCCGCCTTTGCGGATGATATTCTGCTGTCCCTCACCTCCCCTCTTACCTCTATTCCTAACCTGCTGAAAGATATAGAACATTTCGGAACCCTGTCACACCTAAAGATTAATTACGCGAAATCCCATGCCTTGAAGTTCTCCCTACCCGTAACAGAAGTAGCACGCTGTCAGGAATCCTTCCCCTTCTTGTGGAATCAGAAAGCCATTACGTATCTAGGCATACAAATCACAACAAAATTGACTAACCTATACAATGAAAATTTCCTGATAGCCCTGAAAAAAGCCCAACAAGACTTGAAAGACTGGGGGAACCTTAATGTCTCATGGTTCGGCAGGTCAGCCCTCTTGAAAACGATAGTGCTACCACGACTCCTATACCTCATCCAATACATTCCCATCAGCCTCCCAGTATCCTTCTTTGCAACATACAATTCAGCATCTTCATTGTTTATATGGAAAAACTCCCCGCCACGTATTAAATATACACATTTAACACGCCCCAAACTTAGAGGTGGTATTGGGCTACCGGACCTCTATAAATACTACTTGGCAAGCCACCTTACTCGACTTGTCCATTGGCACATTCATGAGGCTGGAAAGATCTGGGTGACACTGGAGAAATCTTTTACGCATCTCCACCTTAGGTCCTTGCCCTGAGTTCCCTCCCAACTCTGGCCCATAGAGATCGGGACACACCCCATCATCTACCCATCTTTAGGAGCCTTTAGAAAGGCAACAAAATCGGCAGCATTTTCCTCTGTGCCTGGTCCACTGACACCCTTAAGGGGGAACCCTGGCTTTACACCGGGTATCTCATCCTCATTTCTTAGACAGGAGTGGCCACAGGAGGAAATCCTAGCTCATCAATTCTTTGCCCAAGGAGCCCCTCGCCCCTACGAGGACTAGTAGCGATGTCCCCTTCCAAGTCTTTTACTTTCTGGACGTATAGACATATCCGACATTTTCTCTCCACTCAGGCGACAACAGAGACATGGACAAGACACCTGACTCCATTTGAATCTATTTGCACGCGCCTCCCCCCACAGACACCGGATCTCCGGTATCTATGAGATACTTATGGATGAAGTTTCTAGCTATCTCGACCCAGCTCGCGTAGCTTGGGAGCGTGACCTTCAGGTTGCCCTTACAGACGACGATTGGGCCCTCATCAATGAATACGTCCACAAGGGATCTCTTAATGTTGCCATCCAGGAAAACCGTTATAAAATTGAAACACTTTGGTATAGGACTCCATCACTCCTACATAAATTTTCCTCATCCATTCCAGATACATGCTGGAGGTGTAAGAAGGCTAAAGGAACCATGCTCCACATTTGGTGGGAATGTGAATGCTTTCAGCCATTCTGGAAAGAGGTGCATTAGCTTATTGCCCATATCACTACTTATACTTTAGATTACTCCCCAGCGCAGTACTTCCTACATCACACTCACCTGACCAGAACTGAGTACTATAAGTCTCGCCATGCACATGGTAAACGCGGTGAGATAATGCATCCTGATACATTGGCGAACTACACACACGCCGACAATCGGCGAATGGTTTTTGAGGATTTCCAAGATAGAGGAAATGGAAGAACTAGTACACATTTCACAGGAACGTATTAAAAAATTTACAACAACATGGGCCTGTTGGACCCACTTTAAACCCAAGCAACGCTTCCAGGCTTATTGCACTTAAGCTTCAGTTGCTACCGGAATATACTGAGGTGGTTAGCCTGTTCTGGACCGTATTGCCTATGGACCTGTGACCCTGATAGCAACTATACCCTATACCCCCCCTTCCCCCTCCCCTACTTTTCTTGCTCCCCATTCTCCTCGCCCCTCTTTTCCCTCTCCCTTTGGTACTCTTTCCCCCCCCTCTTCAAAATCTTTCCTCCTCTCCTACTCTTACGTTCTTACTTTTTTCATTTACTTTTCTACCTTTTCTCCTACCAAGTATGACAACGTAAACACCCTTCTGGTTCTGAACTGTTAAGCGGGATTCCCAATGGGCTTAATAACCACATTGTTACCATGCTGATGCCCTGGAATTCCGCAGGCAATGTTTCCTGTTTTGAATAGACACTCACTCAGGTTGAACTGGATGGGCGGGGTGTCTTTATTCAACCTTACTAACTATGAAACTATGAATGTAAATACGGTTATGTAGAAAATCTAATAAAATAATTTTGTGGGAAAAAAAAGTGCCCTGACCTGTGAGAAGGTTTTACTTTTTAAAGTCCTCTTGTACCTTGGACAGTCAGTGACTTTGAGACATGCAGGCTTGATAATCCTTTTCACTGAATTTTAATGCTGAATTCAAAAGAAATGTAAAAAATACCTGTGCAGTGGGGCTCCTCCTTTTTGCCTAGAGCACCAATAAAAAGCACTTTTACTTACCCTGTTCCTTGCTCCCACAGACTCCTCCACTCCTTGAAACTGGTCCCCAGAATCGCTTTTTTGGCTTTAACCATCAGATTTAGCCTAACATCATAACACACAATGCATAACCAGCAGACCTACATTGTAAGGTAGGACGCGGAGGCCCTATCCACAACCTGGAGTCCCTGAAGAAAACGCTGGCTGCTGGGGGAGTGAGGGATAAGGTAAGGAAGACTGCCTTTTAATATTCCCCTAGACAAAAATGGCTCTAATCCCTTACCTAAATTACCCTAGACCTAGCTTTTAAAGAATGCAAATGTGTTATATAAACCTGGATATGAAGAAAAAAAAATACTTGTTCTTGTAAAGGCCGAAGCACATTTTTTAGATCTTGGAATTATTATTTTTTTTTAATCTCTAAATTTCAAAATCAGGAAATACTTTTTCAAAGCACTGTATCATAGAGGGTTTCTCATCATGGAAATTTTATCCAATTAAAGTATACCTAAGCTTAACAAAGTTTGGTTTTGTCATAGCAGCAGGCAGGGATCTTAGGCTTTTGCAGGTGGACAGGGTATTGCAGCTCACTAGTCTTTGGTGTGGTGACTGAATTTGTTTTCTTTTTTCAAACTTGGTTTTTATACTCACCTAGTAATCCTGCAAATGACACTTCCTGTACCTGGCTGGCAACATCCATTCTCCATGAGATTTATAGAGGGTGCAATGTCCAACTCCTGCAGACTGGTCAGTGTAAATGCCTGCCCATAACTCCAATATGGGCAGGCAGTTACTGAATGACAAGAAGCTCAATGGACTACATGAGCGCTCACCAGCACACTCACTGCTCATTGAGCACTACAAGCCGTCAGCCTTTCTTGTAGGCATTCATTCACAGAACTCTATAAATGAACGATGTGGCCGCACTCTTTTCAAATTCTGACAGTGGGTGCGGGAAGAAGAAACATGTCGTCCGAAAATTGAGTTTTCGGCACTTGCCAAAAGAGAAATCACGCCGATAATGGCACCAAAAATGGGGCGGGGCCCCCGTCCTTATTGTCCGCCGTTTTGGGGGTGTCCTGGCACGGCACAGTCCTCTCCTCCTCGTGGCGATCTCTGTGTGTCACGGAGCTTAACTACACAGACTGCAGTAACAATGTCCCGCCTCCTGTGACAGACAGCACACTGATCCAATGGAAGGACACAGGAGGCTGGACATAGTTACTGCAACCCGGGCAATTTAAATGCAGCTCCATGACACACGGAGATTGCCACTCTGATTCGGGAACTGGCAGGCTACATGACGGACACTAACAAGCTGCATGACAGGAACTGCCAAGCTGCATGATGGGCACAGGTGAGGCAGCATCTTATAGGCACAGGCAGGCTGCATCTTATGGGCACACGTGGGCTGCATCTGACAGGCACTGGTGAGGGTGCATTGATATCTTGTACCATGTCCGCCATCTGACCATCTCCTGTACCATGTCCGCAGTCTCTGACCATCTCCTGTACCATATCCCCAATCTCTGACCATCTCCTGCATCATATCTGCTAGAGGTGCACCGTATGGAAATTTTGCTAACACTATTAGCAATGTGTTATATAAAAATGTAAACATTTTATTTAAAATATATATTTTTTTAAGACAGCCATTTTCGGTATCGGTTTTCGTCCTAGTGTATTTTTCATTTTCGGTATCAGTTTCGGCACCAAAAAAAAACAAACATTCGTTGCACCCCTACTAAAGGCCACAGTGATTCTCTAGTTTTGACTTGCTCTTGTTTCCAGAGAAAGTAAAATAGTCAATGGAGTGAAAAAAAAGACCTTACAAATACAGATCAAGTCAATAACCAAATGTTTTATTGCACCGAATGAACAATATAGATACTCCCAGGGGTGAAACATTCAGCGCCCAGGGTTACATTAAATATCAGCAGCTCATGACCTCTATATCCCCCCAACCCAAAACAAAATAAAAACCATTTTCTGTATTTCTAGTACTCTAATGAAATCCAAGCTCCTACATGCATAGCCAGTGAATGCAGAGCTCTAAAAGAGCATACGCGGTGGTTAAAACTCCAATTGCACATGCACAGTACAATTAAATCATTTCAGTGAAGCTGGCTGTGCATGAGATGTTTGGCAAACCCATCTGTTCACATCTTGGCTTACATAAAAGGACTTGATAGGAAAACCGACACTTTTGGGACCATGTACATCAACTATTTTCCACCACATTTATAAATCCTTGCACAGCTAATTAGCATACTAGAGAAACTGTGAACTGGTCTTTAAAAGTTTATTTTTTGACAGAACTGAAATATTAAACTGCTGTCAAACAGAAGCAAAAGGGCAGTAGAAGAGTATGCCCCCCATCATAGCATCCTACTAACTGTGCAATTAGTATTTCAAAGGTCCCCTTTTTATAAAATGTACCATATTCCAATAAAACATAGCTAAAATGGTCAAAAAATTTTGAAAAATTATGATAAAATGACAAATTGGAAAGATAGAGAATTTGTAAACCATTTTATAAACATGACAATAAAATTGTAAAAAGAAAAAAGTTCCCATAAACATGGACCACACAACTATTTGGCCATTTGTAAAGGACCCCCCTTCCCTGAAGAAATACAAAATATAACCGCCTATGCTTCTGTGTTTATATTTTAAAAAAAACAGCAAACACAATAAACAATATAGCAACAGGTTTTTTTTTTTTTTTTACAATGCTAAAATATTTTAGAGATAAACAAAACAATCATAAAGAAAATATGGTACAAAAGATGATCGGAATTACCAAGACAGAAAGTATACAGTACATCATGTTACATCAATAAAATACTCCACAGGTTAAAGATAATAAAAGGGTGCTTCTAAATGGTGAATTTATTAAATTGTATGAATTATTTTAACCTTGTAGTATCAAAAACTTTACACACTCAATTATCGCATACTTGTGTGTGGAATTGTAAAGACATGGGTGCACAGGCTTTTGTTCACCTTAGAATTGCATTTCTCCACATACAAGTCAATGAGAATACAAAACCAGCTTGATGCCACTTAGGAAAAAAAAAGTCAAATGCAGGCGAGAAGCATGTCTGAAGCACATGTGAAAGAATGATCACAAAAGCGGGGGCCACACACAGTCACTTTGTAGTTAGCAATTATGCCTTGCAGCACTAGGATCATCAATAATTCGAATACCAATCGCGACACTACTTGAGTTGGTTTCCAGTTCCTCCCACACATCAAAGACAAGCCTGTATATTATTTGGCTCCTATTTTAATTGGCACTGATATGTGTATGTACGCATGACAGAGACCGTTGATTATAAACTCCTTGAGAGCAGGGACGGATATGAATTTACAATAGAGCACCCTGAAAAAGTATTCATCCCTTCAAATTTTCCACATTTTGTCATGTTACAACCAAAAGCTTAAATGTATTTTATTGAGATTTTATGTGATAGACCAACACAAAGTGGCACATAATTGTGAAGTGGAAGGAAAATGATAAAAGGTTTTCAAAATTAGTTTACAAATAAATGTGTGAAAAGTGTGGCGTGCATTTGTATTCACCCCCTCCTCAGTCAATTTGTAGAACCACCTTTCGCTGCAATTGCAGCTGCAAGTTTTTTTGGGATGTCTCTGCCAGCTTTGCACATTTAGAGAGTGACATTTTTACGCATTCTTCTTTGCAAAAATAGCTCAAGCTCTGTCTAACTGGATAGGGGGCATCTGTGAACAGCAATTTTCAAGTCTTGCCACAGATTCTCAATTGGATTTAGGTCTGGACTTTGACTGGGCCATTCTAACGCATGAATATGCTTTGATCTAAACCATTCCATTGTAGCTCTGGCTGTATGTTTAGGGGCGCTGTCTTGCTGGAAGGTGAACCTTTGCCCAGGTCTCACGTCTTTTGCAGACTCGAACAGGTTTTCTTCTAAGATTGCCCTGTATTTGGCCCCATCCATAAAAGGCCAGATTTGTGGAGTGCACGACTAATAGTTGTCCTATGTACAGATTCTCCCACCTGAGCTGTGGATATCTGCAGCTCCTCCAGCGTTACCATGGGCCTCTTGGCTGCTTCTCTGATCAATGCTCTCCTTGCCCAGCCTGTCACTTTAGGTGGACAGCCATGTCTTGCTAGGTTTGCAGTTGTGCCATGAGATGTTCAAAGCTTGGGATACTTTTTTGTTATAAGCTAACCCTGCTTTAAACTTCTCCACAACTTTACCCCTGACCTGGCTGGTGTGTTCCTTGGCCTTCATGATGCCGTTTGTTCACTAAGGTTCTCTATCAAACTTATTGGGCTTCACAGAATAGCTGTATTTATACTTAGATTACTCACAGGTAGACCATTTTCTAATTAGGTGACTTCTGAAGGCAATTGGTTCCACTAGATATTAGGTAGGGGTATCAGAGTAAAGGGGGCTAAATACAAATGCACACCACACTTTTCAGATATTTATTTGTAAACAATTTGGAAAACCATTTATCATTTTCCTTCCACTTCACAACTGTGTGCCACTTTGTGTTGTTTTATCACATAAAATACATTTTCGTTTTTAGTTGTAACATGACAAAATGTGGAAAATTTCAAGGGATACGAATAGTATTTTTTTTCAAGGCACTGTATATGTAATGTGCTGCGTAAATTGTCAGCACTATATCAATACCTGTAATAACAAAGTAAATAATATCAAACTTATCAAGCTTAATAAACCTGAAATCATGCTGTTTTTGCCCATCTACAAAAAGCCTTATTTTATATTATTTTATTATACTACAAGCATTTATTTATCAGTTACATAGTTAGTAAGGTTGAAGTGAGTGGTGGGTGCATGTCTACAATTATTTCTATTTAAGGATAATATAGCACGGTTAATTTACGCAGCACTCCACACATACATTGCACAATCACATGGAGGGTAGGCACTCAAAGAGCTTACAATCCAAAGTCCCCAACTCGCATTCATATACTGGGGCCAATTTTGGACAGAAGACAATTAACCTACCAGCATATCTTTGAGGTGTGGGAGGAAACCGGAGTCCCCGGAGGTAGTGTTGTGGTTGGGATTCGAACCTGCTAGGTGAGAGTGCTAACCACTATACCACTGTGCCACCCTTAATCAGGAATCAGTATTTTACTAAAACCCACTCTCCTAAATATATACCGCACACCCGCCTGATGGCCTAATTTTTCGTTTTCTGCCAACACCTCTAAAATACAGGCACCCTTCAGTGCTTGTCATTACCAATGTCAGTCTTCATGCCAATCCCTGCATCCCTATGGAGCCTCCTTGGATCTTAACCGGTTCCCGACCAGCGCACACCGATGTACGTCGGCAGAATGGCACGTGCAGGCATATTGGCGTACAGGTACGTCCAATCTTCAATGCCGCCCTGCCATCGTGAGCGTGCCGGTCGGGGACCCCCGTGAGTCTGGTCGCGGGTCCCGCGGACTCAAACGCTGCAGGCATACCCGCGATCGTCTCACGGACGGCTGAATGGAGGAAATGCCGTGTAAACAGAATTTCTCCATTCTGCCTAGCAACTAGTGACGCTGATCTCTGCTCCATGTGATTGGAGCAGAGGTCAGTGTTCACTAAATGAAAGCCCAACCCCCCCACAGGTAGTAACACACCCCTAGGAACACTTAACCCCTACACTGCCACCCACTGGTTAACCCTTTCACTGCCAGTGTCATTTACACAGGAATCACTGGATTTATATAGCAGCGATTACTGTATAAATGACAATGGTCCCAAAAATGTGTCAAAAATGTCCGATGTGTCCGCCACAATAAAAAAAAAAAAACAAACAAAAAAAAAAAAAAAAAAAAAAAAAAAAATCGCTGATCGCCGCCATTACTAGTAAAAAAAATAAATAATAAAAAATGATTAATAAAAATGCCATAAAACTATCCCTATTTTGTAAACGCTATAACTTTTGCGCAGACCAATCAATAATCGCTTATTGCATTTTTTTTTTACCAAAAATATGTAGAAGAATACGTATCGGCCTAAACGGAGGGAAAAAAACGTTTTTTTATATATTTTTGGAGATATTTATTATAACAAAAAGTAAAAAATAATAAGTTTTTTTCAAAATTGTCACTCTATTTTTGTTTACAGCGCAAAAAATAAAAACCGCAGGGGTGATCAAATACCACCAAAAGAAAGCTCTATTTGTGGGGAAAAAAAAAAAAGGATGTAAATTTTGTTTGGGAGCCACGTCGAACAACCGCGCAATTGTCAGTTAAAGCGACGCAGTGCCGAATCGCAACAAGTGGTCTGGTCTTTGACCAGCAAAATGGTCCGGTCTGTCAGTGGTTAAACTTTTAATCCCAAGCTGTCCATTGGAGATTTTTAAGTACTGAAGTTTGGCGCCATACCACAAGTGTGCACAGTTTTAAAATGTGACATGTGAGGTATCTATGTACTCAAAAAAAAAAAAAAAAAAAAAAATTAGGCAAAGTTTATGTTTTGTTGTTTGTTAAAAAAAAAATTACGTTTGAAAAAAAAAAAAAAAAAAAATTTAAGTTGACCACCATTTTATTCCCCAGGGTCTCTGCTGAAAAAAAAATTATTAAAATTATTAATATTAAAAATTTATTTATTATTTGGGGGTTCCGAGTAATTTTCTAAAATTATTATTTTTACATATAGCAGAGGAGTGCTGGAATTTGCCTGGTGGGCAAATGGTTTAAGGTCAGTTAGATAAAAAAAATAAAAAAATAAAACACACACATACACAAAACACCACGGGGTCACGTAGGGCGAGATAACTTCAGCGCATTTGCGTGCCCTTGGAAGACATCATGTATGACGAAACATGTCTGCTGGAGCTACACGCTGACTTCATCGCGCCCCACATGACCCCGGAAGTGCGGGTGTATCCAACTATCAGTTACATAGTAAGGTTGAATAAAGACACCAGTCCATCTATTTCAACGTGAGTGGTGGGTGCGTGTCTACAATTATCCCTATTTAAAAAAGGTACCCATATAGCGCCGTATATATACTCCACACATACATCACACAATCACATGGAGGGTAGGCCCCCTCCTGATTGGCTCACTGGCTGTGACTGACAGCAGCAAGAGCCAGTGGCTCCAGCCGCTACCAAAAGCCAATCAAGAGTGCAAGTTTATGGCGAGCCAAGGCTCTTGTGGACATCCTTGGATTGAGAGGGGGCTCAGTTAAGTATTAGGAGGGCTGCTGCACACAGGTGTTTTTTTACCTTCATGCATAGCATGAAGGTAAAAAAACCTTGTGCCTTTACAACCACTTTAAGTCTGAGATCTACTAGAACACCCAGATCCTTCTTGATTATTGACCAGTTGTATTTTATTGGAATGTATGATGCATGAATGCTCATAGCCCCCATGCAACTGACTTTATATAAAATCATCAATAAACATAATTTACCACATAATTTACCACATAGTTGCCCAACCAAACAGTGCATTCAGGCCTGTTTGTAAGTTGCCATTGCTAGGTTTTGTATATCAAAAATGCAGCTGTGGACTTCAGTGTAAAAACATACATGACAGTACAAAGGGAGTTCTTGGCACACTTTCAAGCTAGCCACCATGGGGAAAAAAAAAAGTTTCAACTACTCTGGATAAACACAGACGTTTTATAAACCTTGGTATTTAAGCGATTCTGGGTCACAGGAGTGCAGAAGATTTGAAAGATTTTTTTTTATTATTATTTTTTTTTTTTTATGCTGGCTAACCTGCAAGTGTGCTGGGAACTACCTTTGTGCTGTTTCCTATATTGTCCTGCCCATGTGCACCTTTTCAGTTCCTGCTAGTTTCAAACACAGCAGAGCAGCTGCAGTCATTGCTTTAAAAAAAAAAAGTAAGATTGCATTATTCTAGGAAAGTCCACTGCCACACCAACTGGTACGCATATGTCAGCTTATAGGGATGGAGATGCATTATAAAACTTGCATAATTTTTTAATTTTTTTTTTTTTTTACTTGAAGGGAAAATAGAAAAAAAATAAAATAAAAAGAAGGGGGAAAGCATTTCACATAACCTATCCTACATGGCCTATCCTACATGGTCTTTCATGTTACACAATTGTATATTCCCATGTACAAAAACCAAATATATAACAAACACATACTAGATATTTAAATATTTAGTTTAGCTATCTTTGGCTATTTAAAAGCTAACACAAAAAGCTAAAGAAACTGAAATAAATTATTGTCACATCTACAAAAAAAAAAAAAAAAAACCTCAACATTACAGTTATTATAGATGGTCCCAGACTATGGATACTAAAGTACAGCAGATTCACAATAACGTTGCATTTTAGCCCAACAGATGAAATGAGAAATATGAAGTATTGAAAGCATTTGGTTGGGCTGTTTTGAGAAGAGAACACCTTTTTTTCCTGGAGAAACAACGAAGGGCAGCACTGGAAAAAAAAAATTAAAAAATCTTACACTGGACTGTAGTGAAGAAAAGTAGGAATTTCACAGGAATAAGGAATGAAAACATTGATTTAAAAATGATTATTTTCATGCTTTACTATTCACTCCCTGCAAAAACAAGATTAAAGAGGAAGTAAACCCTGATGGGTTTACTTCCTCTTTCTTTCACTGCAAAGGTAAAGCATAATGGACTACTATGCATCGCATAGTAGCTCATTATGTGTCACTTACCTGACACAGGAGCCAGCGAAGTCGCCGCTGTCCCCTGTAGTCCGCCGCATCCATGTTGCTTGTGGCGTCTCGCAGCTCCGACGAATCACAGCGGCGCAACCGCGATGACGTCACTCCCGCGCATGCGCACGGGAGTCGCGTCTCGCAGCTCCGCCGCTGCCATACGGCGAAGCCGCGATGACGTCACTCCCGCGCATGCGCACGGGAGTCGACAAATTTGGCAAATCCATTCTTGGATTTGCCGCATTTAGTGCGCCTGCGCGCCGCTGTCTACGGCGCATGCGCCGTAGACAGCGGTGCCCATTTTCGGGCAAATATCTCCTAAACCATATAGGTTTAGGAGATATTGCTTGGACCTACAGGTAAGCCTTAATCTAGGCTTACCTATAGGTCCAAGTTGTTTGGAAGGGTTTACTTCCTCTTTAAGTATTTAGTTTCAACATACCAATTTTTTATTACACTGAATTTAGCCTACAATTTAAAATTCAGTATAGTATTTATATTTGCATAGAGAGAATCCATGCATATTAAGACTCTGAACAAGTGCATACACAAGTGTTTTTTAATTACGGATCTGAACAAAGCTGCATTGTATTCAATGGAGCCATTCACACAGGTGTAAATATGATCATAACACAGTATCCAAAAATCTGCCTCTAGTAACATTCACTTTATGCGCTTTAGGAATGTGTTTGTAAGTGTGGAAATTAAAGTGGTTGTAATCTTCAGACATGAAATATGAACAACGCATATCCCTCTATAGTGTGTACTTGTCTCCGTTAAGAGTACCAAGTGTAATTTCTGTCTGCTGCTTTATTCTTCTTCTATCTATACGAGTCACTTCTGCCAAGTTTTCCTGACATCAAAAAAAAGAAATAAATGGTGACAGGGGAGGGACCTCTATCTGATTAACAGGCTCAGCTCTGTCCCTGTGTGAAAGAGGGGGGTGTCCCTTTCCTCCAATCTGCTCTCAAAGCTCTCCTCACTGAGCTCTGCAGAGTGTAACTTCAGCTCTCCACCCCGTTTTCTGACAGCTCAGACAAGCTTTATCAATTCTGGACTTTGAACATATGTAGAGGAGACTGCAGATAGACAGGTACAACTTATATAGGAGGATTTGTTTCATCTCCGTGTATCACCTGAGGATAGTCACCTCACTGGGTATATGGAAGGGTTTATAACAACCACTTTAAGTCTAAAAAAAGAAGAAAAATGAATGATTGTATACGCATACGCGTCTTTGCGTGTTTAAACACATCTATAAGCAAGTATTTTACTGATTATTATGCAGGAACTTTTCTCCTAGAAAACATATGTGGAATACCATCAGTAATTTTTTTTTTACAGCTGTGTGAAAGAAACCCAATAAGGCTTAATGTCTAAAATGTAACAAAACATACAAAAATCTTAGAGAAAAGAAGGATTTAGACCCCTTTCACACTGGAAGCATTTTTCAGGCGCTTTAGCACCTGTAAAGCGCCTGAAAAATGCCACATCTGCAATCCGAGTGTGAAAAACAGAGTGCTTTCACACTGGGGCACTGTGCTGGCAGGACGGTAAGAAAAGTCCTGCAAGAAGCATCTTTGGGGCTCTTTAGGAGCGGTGCATATACCACCTGAAAAATGCCTAAAGCGCCCATGCCCATTGAAATCAATGAGCAGCGCCGCCAAAGCACTTTGCAGGCGCTTTTAACTCTTTATTAAAGCACCCCACTAGCGACCAAAAAGTGCCTCTAAAACGACAGTAAAAGCACCCTTAAACTAGGGGCACTTTACTGCCGATGCCCCCCTGCTGTGAGTGTGAAAGTGCCCTTAGTGTAGATTTTAGTTGCACTGGATTCTTTGCTTTCTTCTTAATGGTATCTTAGATCCCTTTCACACTGGGGCGCTTTGCAGGCGCTACAGCGCTAAAAATAGCATCTGCAAAGCACCCTGAAAGAGCTGCTCCTGTGTCACCAATGTGAAAGCCCCGAGGACTTTCACACTGGAGCGGTGTGCTGGTAGGACGCTAACAAAGTCCTGCCAACAGCAACTTTGGAGCAGTGAACGAGCGCTGTGTACACCGCTACTCCATCACTTCTGCCCATTGAAATCAAAGGGCAGCGTGGCTATACCGCTGGCAAAGCGACACGGCAGAAGTGCTTTGTCGGTGCTTTTAACCCTTTCTTGGCCGCTAGTGGGGGAGTAAACGCGCCCTGTTAGCGGCCGAATAGTGCTGTGAAATTGACGGTAAAGCACTGCTAAAAATAGCGTCTCTTTACCGCTGATGCACCCACCTCCCCAGTGTCAAAGGGGCTTTACTAGTTATAAAAAAAAAAAAAAAAAAAAAAAACACACCATGAACATTATTATGCTGCCTTGTTAGAGCAAAACTCTTTAGGAAGACCAAAAGGGATTGTCCACATGGGAAAATTTCTATACCACAGCCCTCCAGGCCATTTAACAATTTAGGTACAACCAAGATATAACAAATGCATTTTTTTTAGATTAATAAGAAGGAAAGATATTTTACTTCTATCCTAAAAATCAATAAAATGAAAGCCTTTCATGTACACACAACTGGTATATTCCTCCCCCCCCCCCCCCATAATCTTTCAAGATGGTTAGGCAGCATGGTAAGAGACCAATATATGTCAATCAAGACTCCTGGGCCTAATGGTCAAAAAAAAAACAACAACAAAAATCAAACATGTTCCTTTATACATATTACAAAATAAATTTCCCCCAAAATAGAGCGGAATAGAATATTAAAATCAGAATTTCCCTTTTCACCACTTAAATTAGCAAAAATGTGATGTCCATGGCTTAAAGATCAACAGTGCATGAAGCTGGATTCAGAGTCCAATGGTCCTCGCAAACAGCGCAGTCTATGAATCCATGCTTACATTTGCTTGTATCTTTTTTCTTGTAGCTGAAGTGATGTTTGCATCCGACTCCTCATAACTAGAGAGCCAAAAACTTCAAGATGTGGTGAGCAACTTATTTGTATCCACTGGAATGAGAACCAGGCTTTTGTTAGACTACTACTGAAAACTGCCACATGCCTGAAAGTGATATCAAATCTTAAATAGAACAGGTAAAATGTTTGGTGACAGCCAAAAGTACTCAACCAAGCTATATTGCATGTACCCCATGAAGAAACCAAATAACACATCAGTCACATTGTGTCTACCCAGCATGACTCTAGACAAACTAATCACAATAGCCCAAAGCATTACAAGGATCCTCACTGGCACAGCCAGTACCAAGTGGTTGAGCATAAAGCGAGATACCATTGCTGCTCTTGTAGCATGGCCCGAGGGAAAGGAATACTTGTCTACGGAGAAGGTGGCAAACATATCCATGCGGTTTTGTGTTGGTCGCCGGCGCTTCACTATTCCTTTCACAACTCCTACAAGAATGATATCCAGTAGTAATGCTGCAGAAGAGAAAAGATGCTTGTTGATTAAAAAAGTTTACACATTTATAGTAATACAGTTTCCAGATTTTTACAGTTTCTTTTCATGAATTTCTGCACAAAATTGGGATAATGTTGAAGGGCCCTTGCACTTTACGTTTTTGTTTTTGGCCATAAAGCAGCTACAAGTCAAGCTTACTCAATGCCCCTGTGTAACGTGTGGTTTCCTAACTCTAATCTAACAGAGCTCCCATCTATGGACCTAGATAGCAATTAACAAATGGAGGGCATGTATGCCTGGAGATAATAAATGGAGGGCACGTAAGCCATTCCTCTCTTAAAGAGGAAGTAAACCCTAAAGGGTTTACTTCCTCTGATTCCCTGCAAAGGTAAAGCATAATGGACTACTATGCATCGCATAGGAGCTCATTATGTGTCATTTACCTGACACAGGAGCCAGCAAAGTCACCGCTGTCCCCTTGTGTACGGAGCCTCCATCTTCTTGGTGGGTCTCGCTGCTCCGGCGCCGTCATTCGACAGAGCCGTGATGACGTCACTCCCACGCATGTGCACGGGAGCCGCCACTCGCGCGTGCTCAGTGCTCCTGTGTGCCGCTGTCTGCGGCACATGCGCCGTAGACAGTGGTGCCTATCTTTTGGCAAATATCTCCTAAACCTACACGGTTTAGGAGATATTTGCCAAAAGATAGGCACCACTATCTTTTAGGCAGCGTTTCTTGGACCTACAGGTAAGCCTTAATCTAGGCTTACCCGTAGGTAAAAGTGGTTTGTAAGGGTTTACAACCGCTTTAAGATACAGAAACATACCAGAAGCCCAGCACAGCCTCACCTCCACTGTGTCTCTGCATCAAATCCAGAAAACAAACCAAAAATGGCCACTGTTCCAATCAATCTATTGCCAGCTTTTTAAAGCAAAGTGAACATGGATAGTGCATTTTACGGAATAAAATATCTGTTGGCTTAAAAGTTAGGGACCACACTTTACAGAGGGACCTAGACAAAACAATCTGGATTCCACATTTATTGGCAAATGTATGCAACCAAAACATGTTTGTACCACTTCCCGCCGGGAGGGCGTATATGGACATCCTTCCGTTTCAGTGGTTAGACCGGGATGATGACTGCACCTACAGGCATCATCCCGGTATTGATCTTTTCAGCCAGTGATTCCCAATCTGGCAGAAGTGAGCCGAGTGGCTGATGTCGTTCCCCTCTCTCTGTAACCCTGGATCAATGAGCAGTAAAAAAATACAAATTTAAATAAATAATGTACAAAAACTATTATATATATATATATATATATATATATATATATATATATATATATATATATATATATAAAAATTCAAGTGCCCCCTGTCTCACCGTGCTTAAGCACAAATGCGAACGCATACGTTACTCCCAAACAAATATGTATACAGCGTGACCACACGTGAGGTATTGTTGCAAACGTCAGAGTGAGAGCAATAATTCTAGCACCAGACCTCCTGTGCAACTCTAAACAGGTAACCTGTAAAGGCATTTAAAGCATCGCTTATGGGGAATTTTAGGCATTGTAGTTTGCCACAGGCAGATGCAATTTTAAAGCTTGACATGTTAAGTATCCATTTACCCGGTGTAACATCAGCGCTGGATCCGATAGGTGAGTCAGTTTCTGAAATGGGTTAGTTACAACACCAGGTATATGTCGGTTTTAGCTCTCAGACATGCTGCTAGGAAGTGCAGGGAAAGTAAGGCCTCATGTACACTGCTGCTGGTAAACGGACTGCTCCTAAACTCTCCTCTATGTTATCTTATCAGTACATGTACACAAGTTTGCTTATAGTCTTTCTAGGCAGTTACGTTTAGAGGCTTTTTTTGGAACCCAAAAAAAAAATAAAAAATGCGTTCAGAAGCTGTGTTTAGAGGCATTTACTTTTGAGCCTGGAAAATGCTAAAAAACACACCAAAAACTCAATTATCACTGTATGCAAGCTTGATATACCATGTAATATTCCCCTCATCAGCCAATTATGCTGTATAATACACGACTTGCATTACTTGACGCTGAACTTGAATAGGAATTTCACGCACCCCTCAACCATTGAGAATTTGCGAACTAGACGGAGTCTAACCTTTTCCAAGGGAACGTCAAAGGTGGCATGCGTGTAAAATGTTTTACAAAATTCTCTGCGTAATTATGCAGCTGAACATACATTAGAAAAGTATCCCGTGGACATGCGTTGAGCCATCAATGGATGTGACCAGTAGTGTCAAACTCTGGTCCTCTCACGCTATTTTCTACGTCTTTGGAGCCTCAGCAAAAGCAACATCAGGAGGATTTCCTCACACACGCTCATCATGGGATCCATATTAACAAACCAACCAAAAAATAACAGCTAGCTACAAGCACAGGGCTTTCTCATCTGCTACTCACACTGTTCTCTCACAGAATGGCTGAAATAGTTAATAAATACTAGCTTTTAATGCTTTATAATCATTTGGGAAGGTCTCCTGAGGTTATCTTTAGTAAACGCTCCTGAACGCAAACACGGCTTGTAAACGCTGCTAAACACATGTTTTTAAACATGGATTACTAGCTGTGATGTTCCAACGTTCAGGAGAGGTTAAAAGGGATTGTAAAGTGAATTAAAAAATAAATAAAAAATAACAAACATGTTATACTTACCTCCACTGTGCAGCTCGTTTTGCACAGAGTGGCCCCGAACCTGCTCTTCTGGGGTCCCTCGGCGGCTGTCTCGGCTTCCTCCTGCAGGTGCTTCTCACGTTCATGCGAGCTCCCTCGCATGGTGAGAAGCATCTGCGGGCACGCTCCCGTGATCCAGCCGGCGGCTATAGCCGCTCGCTGTATCACACGGCCCCTCCCCCCCGGCGCTCCGCATCAGTGGTTATCATTGAAAGCAGCGCGAGCCAATGGCTGCGCTGCTTTCCATCCATCCACTCCAGCCAATCAGCGGCCAGGCTGAACGGTGGAAAGGACGTCGGGGGACGAGCGCGGGACTTTCGAGGGGTGAGGTAAGTAAAACGGGGGGGGGGGGGGGGCCGGGGGCGCAGGCACTGACAGATGTTTTCTCACCTTAATGCATAGAATGCATTAAGGTGAAAAAACATTTACCTTTACAACCCCTTTAAGAAACGTCCCGTGTACATGAAGCCTAAGCGTTACATATTCTAAAATTTGTAACCTCCACAGAGGCACAAAATTGTCCTCTCCATTTAATTATCCTGTACCATTTCACTGACTTTCTCATCCTTTCCATGTGTGATATCATGGGAGATGATATTCGTGGGGCTCTTGCACATAGGAGTAAAACATTTTCCACTGATTTGAACACAGGTGCAATGCCGTCTATGGAACAATGTACAGAGCTGTGAGTACAGAGCCATAAAGTAAAAATAGAAACCTTTACATTTGGGTGAGGTAAGTTATGCAAATACACAAGTATATTGCAACACTGGTAACTAGAAAAGGATGAAGATTTCTGTTGAATATCCATTTGTATGGATATGTAAGGTCTTTATGGAACATTTTACTTGGGATCTTTCTGCCAGCAAGATCCTATATATAAACCTCAGTAAAGTGTGGATTCTATATATAAACACCACTGCCAGCAGTGGAAGTTTATTAAAGAGAAACAAAATCCAATACCCACATTAGGTAAAGAATGGAATATACATCAGAATGGCCTTGGTCTCCTCTCCTTGATGATCACTCAGACGGTAATATACAAAGCAGAAAAGCCTGACAAGCACTCGCTGATGAAGACACCTCTACTCTCCAGAGTGTGCAGAATTTACCGCACATTTCGGCCAGCTAATGACAAAGATTCCTTCACACGGAGACTGCCGGTGGAGCCACTCACTGCCTGTAGCCCGGCGTGCAGGACCCACTGTGTATGCGCCTGGCCGATTACAGAGCTGGCCCTGAATGGAGACACTAACTAGAACTAGAAGACGTGCCGAGCCCCTCCCCAGTGGTGGAACGCAAGGCAACACAGACACAGCACAAGATGCGCTGGGCCCCTCGGGACTCATACATGTGTATAGGCTGTCCCCCCCTGCCAGCATGGCAACAGCAATCTGCTGATCACTAATGCAATGCTTTACATGCTCCAAAAAAATATAAAAAAGGCACTTTTTTTTTTTATATATATATTTTTATAAAAAGTGAACTTATCTTTCAAAGCACTCAAAACACGCTGGCACTTTAGGCCAGCCATACACGGAGTGAATTTCTTTCCTGCAACCATGGCTTGACAGATAGTGTTGATGCGGGAATCCCTCCTGCAGGGCTATTGTCTTCTCCTGGTGCTGGGGCAGGCATGGGAAGCCATCCCCACTGGGAGAAGACAATGATTATCACTAGTGGCTATAGCAGCTGCTTGCGATAATCACAAGAGAATCCAGCGGGCTGGTTGTACCCAAGTTGATCAATCGATCAACTTGATACATTCAGTATACCCATTAACGGTTCGAACTGTGTATGACCAGCCTTAAGATCTCAATAAAACTGATTTCTTGCATACCTGATAGGCCACTGCCTTTTCTTGGTGTTCCATGCTCTTATCCTTCTCATGTTTGCACCAAGGTATTTCAAGTCCACCACAGACTCCTCTGGTTCTGAGAGCAACCTCCTTTACAAACAATATGATCCACTTCTTACACTCTGAAACATTCTAGCCATGTACATTTTAGGATTCAGGACCACCATTTTCTATAATGTGTACATGTGTTCTGTAAAAGGCACTCAAAATAAATAGTAAATGATGAGATATGTTTGCCTTTCAGGTTCTCACCACTGCCTGTCTAAACTGTGGGGATTCACGCATTGCTCCATTCGTCCTTTCACTAGTACAGAAAGGAATAGAAAATCCAAAAATGGTATAGTTGTTGCTATAACAGTGATGGGTTAGTTTAAATGTAAAAAAAAATAAAAAATAAAAACACCCTACATTCTCCTCAACCCCCCCCCCCCCCCTTTCCTCCATCTCTCCTCCAATTGTCATCATGGATGATGAGCTGTCAATGCACACACAGCCGGTGTAGTAATCCAGGGATTTGAAATCCCAGCTCTTCCCCTCTTCTTTCGAAATCGCTGTAGAAATTGAAGGGAGAAGACCGAGGATTTCAAATCCCTGGACCACTCATTGTGTGGGCACCGAGAGCTCATCACCCATGGAAGTACTGTGCTTAGTGGGGGGTGCCGAGAATGTAGGGTGTTAGTTCACCTTTTAGCTTTTTTCTGAAAAGGTGAACTTTACTAATCTAGGAAAAACTTCTGAGGCAAATGTAAAGGGGAAACCCTCAATTTGACTTCCTCTCCCCTCCATTTGCATCTCAATTCAATCTCTTCTCAAGGGCACAATTTTGCCTTCTGATACAAGGTTGCAAGTATTTATAGAATGCATGGCAGTCTTTGATGTATACAAGATAAACCTGGAAAGTCAGGGGGAGAGCTGCAGATGCTGGAAATGTTACATGTACCACCCTAAAAAGTAGTGGAACAAGTTACATGTTCCAAAAGCAAACTTATTCTTTAAAAGCTGGACATTACCAGTGCCTCTCCAGCAGTCGTTCTGGCTTGTTCAAACACCATGCATGCGTAGTGTGTTCTCTGAGACGCTCTCAGTGGCTAATCTCACTCACTGCTGCAGCATACGGTTTAAACGATCCAGCATTTGGGGGTGCACTGCTATACATTGAAACCAATGAACACATAGTCAAAGATATGCAATCACAATTAACATGTCTAAGAACTTTTCCTGACAAATCTATATACATAAGACATAACACGACACTCAAAAATATAACACTATGTATCAGCAGAGAACAGGATAAAGCACAATCTTCAAGAATGTGGCTTAACCACTTAACAACCAGCCCACAGCCGAATGACAGCTATAGGGCGTACAGTAAAGTTCCCCCTAGAATTCTCTCGCGCACCCGAGAACATCCGTGACCAGATCATCGCGTCTGGTTACCACGTGATCACTCCGTCAAATGCAGGAGAGAAATGTCAGAATTGGCCTGGGTGCTCCAGAATGCCTGATGGCGCTTCCTGCACGTTGGGCCTCTGCATGTGCCCATGCTGTATAAAGTCTCACACATGTGGCATCGCTATACTCGGGAGCAATAGCAGAATGTGTTTTGGGGTGTAATTTGTGGTATGCATATGCTGTGTGTGAGAAATAACCTGATAAGACAATTTTGTTTAAAAAAAAATCTTGATTTTGCAAAGAATTGTGGGAAAAAATGACAACTTCCAAAAACTCATCATGCCTCTTACTAAATACCTTGGAATGTCTTCTTTCCAAAAAGGGTTAATTTGGGGGGTATTTGTACTTTTCTGGCTTGTTAGGGCCTCAAAAAAGGAGATAGGACGCCAGTACTTCAGGTGTGATCAATTTTCAGATATTGGCACCATATCTTGCGGACTCTATAACTTTCACACAGACCAAATAATATCCACCAATTTGTACTTATTTTTACCAAAGATATGTAGTATAAATTTTGGCCAAAATTTATGAAGAAAAATTACTAATCTGCTAAATTTCAAAATTCATTTTTTTTATTTTATTTTTATTTTTTACATAATCTTCGGTCTTTTTTCTTTTATAGCACAAAAAATAAAAACCCAGCGATGATTAAATACCACCAAAAGAAAGCTCTATTTGTGTGAAAAAAAGGCCAAAAATGTCATATAGCTACAGTGTTGCATGACTGAGTAATTGTCATTCAAAATGCGAGAGCACCGAAAGCTGAGACTCAGTCTGGTTATTAAGGGGGTTTAAGTGCCCAGTGGTCAAGTGGTTAATACAATGACATTTTAGGCAGCGGTCTGAAAAGTTTAGTACAATAATCTGTTACCTAAATTTGTTCTTCAAATTTTACTTACCAAAAAGAAGGTTAAGTATCACCTCTCTGCCCGCTGAACTATCACTTTTGTACAGGCAATAGATTGTGCAACAAATCCAAGGTATTCCATGACCAGATATCTCCACTAGCTTCATCAAAGGACGTGCACTACCCCATGAAGATCCGTCCCTGGCACATACACCCATTTTCTTAGATAGCCAAAGGTCAATTGCCAACAATGATCTTAGTGCAATTCCAAGAAACGATGGGTTTAACTTCATGCAATCCTCCTCTGGAAGCTGCTGCTGCTGAGATGAACTGGAGTCTTTCCTGTGAACCGGACTGTCTGAAGTCCGAGGTCTACTTGTAGGGATTTCTGAAGTACTTGTCCTATTAGTCAGTAAAGACATGAACTCAAACTTTTCATTAGAAATGGAGCCGGTGGTGTTGGCTGCTCTTGCGGTTCTTGGACTAGGCATTTCTGTGCAGCGCAGCGGTCCCTCTGTACAGGCCTAGACAGATCAAAGATGTTTTTTTTACATTCATTATCATAAATGAAACACCAATAAAAAGTGTTTAAAAGCTGAACTCCAGAAAGTACCCTATATTTTCCATAGACAGAGCTTTCTTTTACTGAAATGTATTGAGATTTAAAAAAAAAAAAACACAAGAGGAAAAAGTGGTACATAAACAAAGCGGGAACATGAAGTATCAATACACTTTGTACAAATATTGCTCCCCACATGAAAATAAATTGAGTAGCCTGAAAGTGTGAAGTGACATGGGTAAAAGCAAAATTAAGCATCTGTAACAAAAGGTCGGTTGTTCACAAAAGTTACTAAAAAAAAGACAATATCTCTGCAATCTAATCACTATCAGGCAGCCCTAATCCTAACGCTTCTATGAGGCCGCGTACACACGGGCGGACTGTTCGCTCAACTTTGTCCGCTGAACAGTGTTTCAGCGGACAGTCCGCTCGTGTGTGGGGCTTCAGCGGACAGTTTCAGCGGACAGTTTGACGAACAAAGTTTTTCGGAAATTCCGAAAAACTGTCCGCTGAAACTTGGTTTGAGCGGACAGTCCGCCCGTGTGTAGGCCACTTTCGAAATGAGCAAACTGTTCCCGCTCGGAGGAAAGTCTGCTCATTTCGAGCGCGTCTCCAGGTAGGCGGGGCCCGCGAAGGAGACGTTGCGGGCCCCGCCGCCTGGTATGGACTTAAAGGGGAACCCCAATGCCGAAAAAAAATCGGCGTGGGGGTCCCCCCAAAGTCCACAACAGACCCTTGTCCGAGCACGCTACCCGGCCGGCCAGGAAAGGGGGGCGAGCGAGCGCGCCCCCCTCCCGAGCCGTACCAGGCCGCGTGCCCTCAACATGGGGGGTGCCTTGGGGAAGGGGGGGCCGCGCGGCCCCCCCACCCCAAAGCACCTTGTCCCCATGTTGATGAGGACAAGGGCCTCTTCCCGACAACCCTGGCCGTTGGTTGTCGGGGTCTGCGGGCGGGGGGCTTATCGGAATCCGGGAGCCCCCTTTAATAAGGGGGCCCCCGGATACCGGCCCCCCAACCTATGTGAATGAGTATGGGGTACAATGTACCCCTACCCATTCACCTGTAAAATAAAAGTACCCAAAAAAAAACACAACACACGAGATAAAATATTTTATTGCACAGCTCCGGGGGTCTTCCGTCTTCGGGGGTCTTCTCGCCGGACTCCTCCGCTATCTTCTTGTAGCTCTTTTGCTAGCGGAGGAGTCCGGCTTTCTTCCTCCCCGCCGCCGGCCTCTTCTCCCGACTTCGGGGGTCTTGTCCCCCTCTTCGGTTCTTCTGCCGGGCCACCGCGCCTTCTTATAGCTCTTTTGCAGGCGGTGGCCCGGTCTTCTGTCGCCGCCGCCTTCCGTTCTTCTGCCGGGCCACCGCGCCTTCTTATAGCTCTTTTAGAGGCGGTGGCCCGGTCTTCTGTCGCCGCTGTCGCCTTCCGGTCGCCTTCCGTTCTTCTTCTTCTTCTTGTTCTTGTTCTTCTCCAGGAGATGTTGACACGTCGCTCTCTCCGGCCGGAATGCCAGAGCCGCGCTGCGCGGCCACTTATATAGTGACAATGGGGTGGTGTCACATGGTATATGTCACATGGGTTGGTCACATGGGTTGATGTCACATGGGGACTATGACATCGTAAGGGGGCGGGGTCACCATGTGACCAACCCATGTGACATATACCATGTGACACCGCCCCATTGTCACTATATAAGTGGCCGCACAGCGCGGCTCTGGCATTCCGGCCGGAGAGAGCGACGTGTCAACATCTCCTGGAGAAGAAGAAGAAGAACAAGAAGAAGAACAAGAAGAAGAACGGAAGGCGACAGCGGCGACAGAAGACCGGGCCACCGCCTCTAAAAGAGCTATAAGAAGGCGCGGTGGCCCGGCAGAAGAACCGAAGAGGGGGACAAGACCCCCGAAGTCGGGAGAAGAGGCCGGCGGCGGGGAGGAAGAAAGCCGGACTCCTCCGCTAGCAAAAGAGCTACAAGAAGATAGCGGAGGAGTCCGGCGAGAAGACCCCCGAAGACGGAAGACCCCCGGAGCTGTGCAATAAAATATTTTATCTCGTGTGTTGTGTTTTTTTTTTGGGTACTTTTATTTTACAGGTGAATGGGTAGGGGTACATTGTACCCCATACTCATTCACATAGGGTGGGGGGCCGGTATCCGGGGGCCCCCTTATTAAAGGGGGCTCCCGGATTCCGATAAGCCCCCCGCCCGCAGACCCCGACAACCAACGGCCAGGGTTGTCAGGAAGAGGCCCTTCTCATCAACATGGGGACAAGGTGCTTTGGGGTGGGGGGGCCGCGCGGCCCCCCCTTCCCCAAGGCACCTCCCATGTTGAGGGCACGCGGCCTGGTACGGCTCGGGAGGGGGGGCGCGCTCGCTCGCCCCCCTTTCCTGGCCGGCCGGGTAGCGTGCTCAGGCAAGGGTCTGTTGTGGACTTTGGGGGGACCCCCACGCCGTTTTTTTTCGGCCTTGGGGTTCCCCTTTAAGTACATGCCAGGTGGCGGAGCCTACCTGCACACGCGCTCGAAATGAGCGGACTGTTGCCTCGTGTGTGGGCGAGTCCGTTCATTTCAAAAGTTGCGCGGACTTAGTACGACGAACAAAGTTTGCCGTATTTGTCCGCTCAAAAAGTGCCGTGTGTGGGCGTGTTCGTTCATTCAAAAGTTTGAGCGGACTGTTTGACGAACTTAGTTTCGGCAGACAGTCCCCGCGTGTGTACGCGGCCTGACTCAAATTAAAAATATAAGCATGGGGCCTGGCACAATCTGCCACAGCCACTTCCCTGTCTACCTCTGCATGAAAAGGAAACTCTGGCTGCCCTACTTAAATCTAAGAATCTGCCCTGCTCATGTAGGAATGTGCCATACCCCCATGTAATAGTGTGCTCTGTTCACTTGTAAACATGTGCCTTGCTGCCATATGCCATGCTCCCATGTAATCATGTGCCATGCAAATATGTGTGCTGCTGCCATGTACTATGCCCTGCATGCCCCCTGTACCTTGCCCTGCTGCTGCTGCTCTGTACAATGCCATCAAGTTGGACCCAGAATTAAGCAAATGTGCAGAAAAAAAAAACAAGTACAAATTTCACATTAAATAGGTAAATTTTAATATTTAATTATTTAACCGCTTAAGGACCACCTCACACCGATGTACGTTGGCAGAATGGCATGGCTGGGCATAAGCACGTACAGGTACATTGCCCTTTAAGTGCCTGCGAGTGCGCAGGGTCCTGAGCTCCGTGACCGTGAGACCCGCGGACCCGATCGGGTCACAGAGCTGAAGAACGAGGAGAGGTCTGTGTAAACAAACCACTCCTCGTGCTTCCTACTGAGGCTGTCACTGATCGTCTGTTCCCTGTTATAGGGAAAGACGATCAGTGATGTCAGACGCCAATCCACGCCCCCCTACAGTTAAAAAAAAAAAAACACAAACACACACTTAACCCCTACACTGCCCCCTAGTGGTTAACCCCTTCACTGCCAGTGACATTTTTACAGTAATCAGTAAATTTTTTATTGCACTGATTGCTGTATTAATGCCAATGGTCCCAAAAATGTGTCCAAATTGTCCACCATAATGTCGCAGTCACAATAAAATAATAATATACACACACATATACATATATATATGATCGCCACCATTACTAGTAAAAATAAAAAATAAATGTCATAAAACTATCCCTTATTTTGTAGACGCTATAACTTTTGCGCTATAACGCTTATTGCGATTTTTTTTTTTACCAAAAATATGTAGAAGAATACGTATGGGCCTAAACTGAGGGAAAAAAAATGTTTTTTAATATATTTTTGGGGGATATTTATTATAGCAAAATGTAAAAAATAATGCGTTTTTTTCAAAATTTTCACTCTTTTTTTGTTTATAGCGCAATAAATAAAAACCACAGGAGTGATCAAATACCACCAAAAGAAAGCTCTATTTGTGCATAAAAAAGGACATCAGTTTTGTTTTGGAGCCAAGTCGCACGACCGCGCAATTGTCAGTTAAATCGACGCAGTGCCGAATCGCAAAAAGGGGCTTGGTACTTTAGCTGGAAAATGGTCGGGGCTTAAGTGGTTAATGTTATTTTTAAAAAGAATTGTGGTTATATCTACAGCTTGCGGATCACACACACACCGATGTTCCATGACCTGATGATATGAAAACGATTTCAGGGGTTCCCAAGATTTTAGACTGTTTGCCAGGGTTTCCTCGACGGTAAAAAGGTTGAGAAACACTGATTTAGAGCCTATAGAAGATCAACAAAGAACGGAGAAAGCAGATAACAAGAAAATAGAGGGAAGAGAAATGGAGAAGGGAGAAAATCAGAGGCTTTAGGCTATAGCACAAGGAGCTTTCACAGTTCCAGGAAACGGGAGGTCATTTGAGAAGGCAGGAAGTGGTCTATCCATGGTTGCCATGTCTGTTAAAATTGGTCATACTTGTCTTCAAGGATCGCCGTCAGCCTTTCATTAATGAGCCTGCCGTGAACCCAATTTTTAACCTTTTTGAAGCTCAGAAGTGGCGTTTTCCATGACCGTGAGTAATTAGGGTTCGTTCCCGACAGGCAACATCTGCTATAGGTTCATGCAAAAGTTCTTCCCATGGGTCCCTCCATAAATTTACATAAAGGACCACATTAACCAGTGTATACCCTAATGCATTACCTCCGGACTTTAGGACAGGTCCACCATATGCGTCGGCAACCTCGGAAGCAGTTGGACCGGTATGATGGAAGACATTTTGTGATCCTGGATGGGGTAAAGTACCAACGGGACATAACTTTGAAAGAATTTTCAAGAGCCAGGACATTGCGGGAAGATTTAAACAGGGCCTCTCATATTTTATGCCAGTCTGGCTGTAGAGCAGAGCCAAGGTCATTTGCCCATTTGTCACAGAACCGGGGGGTTTGTGATACAGTATTATTCAGTATAGAGGTATACAGCAGAGAGATCAGACCCGGAGTAGTAGGATTGGTTTGACATCTAGGTTTCAAAACAGTGGACAGTAATGGTTGTTCATGATGTTTGGGTAGAGACTTCAAAAAGTGGCAAATGTGCATATATCGGAAATGTTCCGATTCCGGGGGTCTCATGAGAGTTCCGTAGATTTTGGTACGAACAAGTTCCCCTTGTTGTAAGCAAAGAACAAACCATAGCGAGATCTTTGTGCTTCCACCATTGAAAACTTTGGGGATTTTCCAACCCCAGTGGGAACATAGGACAGTTAAGTAGTGGTAGGAGTGGGAGGTGGGGATGTCAGATGTGCAGAGTATTTCATGGAATCCCAGACCGATAGGGTCTGGGTCAAAATCAGGTTCAGGGCAATGCTCAAGGGAATCCATAGTATGAAAGAAAGAAGAATAGGGTCAATATCCAGGACATCTATAAGGCTCCATAGCGGAGCCGAATTACCTGCATGTAATTGGGCGATAGGAGCAATCTGGACTGCTTTGTAATAATGGGCAATATTGGGGACTCCCAGTCCACCTCTAATTTTCAGAGTATACAGGAGGGGTCTATTGAGCCATGGTCCATGGTCTGGTATTACTCCAGATACATTTTAAAGATACAAAATTGCAATATCCGGAGGATATGAGGGGGGACTGGGATGGGAAGAACCCTAAATAGATATAACAGCTTGGGAAGAAGAGACATTTTGATAGCGTGAATATGACCCATCCAGAAGATTTGGGGAATATTACAAGTGTCTAGCAGGTATTTCATAGAAGATATAAGAGGGGCATAAAGAGAGTGAAAGGAAGAGGTGAGATGAACCCCCCAAGTACGACAGTGTCTCGCTGTGTGTCTGATAAAGCAGAGAGGGAGGATTCCGCTAGGAAGGTATCAATGCCTAAATTGGGAAGGGCATCCGAGGCTGAATATAAAATTTAGACTGATAATTTGGAAATTCGTCAAGGATCTTGACTGGGTTAGCAGTCCGCACCTGGAACCTGGTTTTGAGTAAAAGAAAAGAACAGGATTTTTACCTGTAAAATCCTTTTCTTTGAAGTCACGGGACACAGAGCCATAGTAGTTACTATGTGGGTTATAGGCCACCTTCAGGTGATGGAAACTGGCAAACTCTAAGACAAAAAGTGCACTCCCTATATAACCCCTCCCACTACTGGGAGTACCTCAGTTTTGTAGCCAAGCAATACACGTGTATGCCAACGAAGGGAGGGACCTCTGTGTCCCGTGATGTACTTCAAAGAAAAGGATTTTACAGGTAAGCTACAGGATAAATATGCGGTTTTCCTATCGTAAAACACAGGACACAGAGCCATAGTAGTTACTATGTGGGATGTCCCATAGCAATGGCAACTGAAGGGAGGGAGGCACAACAAAAAAGTAGGGCATTAAGAGATAAAATGAGTCACACTGCAGCCTGCAGTACACTGCTCCCAAAGGCGATATCCTCATGACCTTTTAAATCAATTTGATAGAATCTGGTAAACGTATAGACTGAAGACTATGTTGCGGTCTTGAAGATCTGAGCCATGGAGGGCTGGCAACAGCCCTGGCAGAGTATGATTTAACAAGAAAAGGAGGAATTTTCTTCTTTAAACCATAAGCCTGAACAATCACTTGACAAATCCATTTGAAAATAGTAGATTTTGATGCTGCCTGTCCTCTTTTAGGACCGTCTGGCAATACAAACAAAACTTCTGTTTTGCGAAGCTGAGTGGTCACCTTTAAATAGACCTTGACTGCTCTCACTACATCAAGAGAATGTAGTGACCTCTCTTCCACAGACCAAGGTTCTGGAAAAAAAAAGAAAGTAGAATAGCCTGGTTTAAATGAAAACCTGTCACTACCACCTTATCCTTATGAATAATCAAATATGGCTCTTTACAAGAAAGAGCCACCAACTCCTATACTCTTCTAGCAGAGGATAGGGCAACCAAAAAGAAAAAAAAAATTTTTCCTCGTCAAGAGGACCAAGGGAATATCCCGTATATATGCTCAAAAGGCCGTTTTTGTAAAGCGACAGAACTAAATTCAAATCCCAAGAGTTCAGGAGTGTCCTGACCGGAGGATTAATCCATGTTACCCCCTGAATAAAGTTACGAACCAGAGAGTGAGAAGCAAGAGGCCGTTGTAAAAAATACAGATAAGGTCGAGACCTGGCCTTTGATAGTACTCAGGGCCAGCTTCATCTCCAATCCCATCTGTAAGAATTCCAGGATCCTACCTATGACACATTTCCTGGGGTGCCAACCCCTGGAAACACACCAGGAGACATACGCCTTCCAGACTCTATAGTATATGAACCTGGAGGCCGATTTCCTAGCATTAACTAAGGTAGAAACTAAATGTAGATCTGAGGGACTCCCATATGGAGTTCCTGCTGCATGTGCCATCTATTCCTCTAAGTCTCTACCGTAAATCAATTCTCCCACACCTCTTGAATGCCGCCCAGCGTCTGATTCCCATACATTGGAAGTCGACCCAGGTTCTGGGGCGACCCGAATGGATACGTCTACTCAATTTATCATGGAGGCGGAGGAGTGGGTGGCAAAATGCAAAGATAGGTACATTTTATGCTATATGGGCCACCTGTATACATTATACATCTTACAAAACTCAGAAACATCTGTTGCCACTCTGGGGAAAACAGTTTAGTAGATCACATATGCTTGAAGAGGATGAGGCCAAAGCATCCCCATACCCCAAAATTCTGATGTTAGTTGATGACCCAAGCTTACAGTTATGTTAAGTGATTAGTCCCAGACATGCCCATCTTTTCCCATCCCCCCCTTCCCTACCTTGTCATTCCGGGTCATGCGAGATGCAACAATTAAAGTGCTGCGCTCCATAAACCATAACCCTGTTTAGCGACTAAGGTTCCTGCATCGCAAACCCCCCTAGAATGGGGGTACAATTTAATGAAGTCATATGAGGCGAAATGTCTATATGTATCAGGGACCCTTTCTATGCATGTAACCAAAGCTCCCTGCTGTTTTCTTTTATTCCTTGTAACAATTATGTTTCACTTTGTTTTTCTGACAAAATAAAATAAAGATTATATAAAAAAATTTAAAAAAACCAAGGTAGAAACTACTGAAGATGTCAACCCACGACCTTTTAGAATGTGGGACTCAATAGCCAAACCATTAAATTTAGCGTTTGTAAGGTAGGATGGACCTTGCGAGAGAAAATCTGACCACAGTGGTAGGGTCCAAGGGTCCCCTACCGCCATCTTTATGATCTCAGCAAACCAAGATCTCCTGGGCCACCAGAATCACCCCCTTCCCTTCCTACTTGATCCTGCGAAGAAGTCGGTGGAAGCAGCAGAACAGAAGGGAACGCATTGATCAGTGAAAACTGATCTTATGGAAAGACCAAGGCGTCTGTTCCACATGCCTGTGGATCCCTTGTCCTTGACACAGAGTTGTCGACCTTGTTGTTAAGCCTGGACGGAAACACATCCACGTCTGGAATACCCCAACCTTGACATATCGGCAGAAAAATATCGGGTGAAGAGACCATTCTCCGGAAACAATTATTGGTGACTCAAGTAGTCCGCCTGCCAATTTTCTATCCCTGGAATGAAAATTGCAGATAGGCAAGGGATGTTGTTTTCTGCCCAAGATAGAACACAATTCACCCCTCTTTGGGCTGCACAACTTCTCATGCCCCCTTGGTGACTGATGTAGGCCACAGCCGTGGCATTGTCTGACTGGATCCTGACAGGAGAATTCCGTAGTCTGAGCATCCGGGCCTCTAGAACCCAGACATACTGCTCAAATATCTAGAATATTGATGGGCAAGGTCCTCTCTGATTTGGACCACTTCCCCTGGACAGATGCTTCTTCCAGGACTGCTCTCCAGCCTAGAAGGCTGGCATCCTTCGTTACCACCCTCCAGGATCCTGGTAGAAAGGATTTCCCCTGTTGAGGATTCCTGGATATCAGACACCAATTGAGGCTTTGACGCACTTTGGGGATAAGCACATTGTAAAGTCCAAAGCCTGGATCTTCTTGTTCCAATTGAGAGAATACCATTTTGCAGCAGTCTTGAATGAAACTGCACATAAGGAATGGCCTCTAAAGAAGCCACCATCTTTCCTAACAACTTAATGCAAAGCGGAATAGAATGACTTTTCTTTGTTTTGACAACCCAAATCAGTTCCCTTATGGAACTGATCCTTTCCTGGGGCAAGAACACCCTCTCTTTGATGGTTTGAAGGAGGATTTCTCTAGGTTGAGAATCCAGCCTAGGAATTCTAGGTAACTCACGTCTGTGACTAAACTTTGGTTTAGGCGAGTTACTGACTGATCTACCAAGCAGATTGTCTAAGTAGGCTAGAATTGTTATACCCTGAGCCCTTAACCTGGCTAAAGGAGGGGCCAGGATTTTTATGAACACTCCAGGTGCAGTAGCTAGACCGAAAGGTAGAGCTACAAACTGAAAATGATGATTTTTCTACCTCGAAACGCAGAAATTTCTGGTGAGCGGCAAAATTGGCACAAGGAGATAAGCATCCTTGATGTTGATTGATGCCAGAAATTCTCCTCCTCATAGGATGGAGACAACTGATCGGATTGACTACATGCGAAAGAAACGGATATTCAAGTACCAGTTTAGATCCTTGAGATCTAAAATGGGTATGAACCCCCGTTTGGGTTTGGTACCGTGAAGAGGTTTGAATAAAACCCTGACCTCTGCTCTTCTGTGGGAACTCCTGATATCATCTTTTGAGACAAGAGATGATCCAAAGCCAGAAAGAGAGACTTCCATTTCTCTGGGTCTCTGGGAACGTTTGATCTTAGAAAATGAGGTGATAGGAATTCTCGGAACTCTAGTTTGTAACCTAGAGAAATTGAGGAAACAACCCATCTGTCTTGACATTGTTCCTGCCACATCTTTGAAAAGTGTAGAAGCCCTCCCCTCACCCGAGCGAGCAGGAGCGCCCCTTCATAAGGAGGCTTAATTATTTAGCTTCGCGGGCTTTCTGCCCCAGTTCCTCTTTTGGCCCTGGGACTGCCCCTGAGGTCTTCCTCTTGAACCTGACAGTGGAGGCCGTCGAGACTGCCTGGAGGCAGATGCCCTCGGCACTGGAGAAGACGCTTGTTTAAAAGGAAAAACGCTTAAACGTCTTCTTAACTTGTAAAGGAGAACTTTTCCCATTAGAAATTCTTTGGATATACTTATCCAGATTGTCTCCAAATAACCATTCACGATGAAATGAGAAACTGGCCAAGAGCTTTTTACATGACGCTTCAGGTGACCAATTTTTCAACCATAGGATTCTACGCACATGCACCAGCCCTAGCATGAGCCATGAGGCTTAGAGAATACAATATTTCATAGTGTCTACTGTGAAACACAATGCTTCTGATATACTCCTGGACCTGCTGATGAGGAATATTTTTGAGTACCTCTACAAACTGGTCCTTTAAGGACTGAGATACTCAAATCGCTGCCAAAAGAGGCTGAATGACTGAACCTGCGAGAGAAACGTTGCTTTTAAAGAGACATTCCAACTTCTTTGTTAAATCCTTCAACATTTGAGCATTGTCAACAGGACAAGTCAGGTTGTTGTTCACTGAGAATATAGCAGCGTCAATCACTGGAATCCCCCATTTCTTATAGAATTCTTCCTCCATAGGATAAAGTATAGAAAACTTTTTTAGGAGGAAAAAACGGTTTATCTGGGTGCTCCCACGCAGAATACATGATCTTCTTGAGCCATGAATGGATAGGAAAGGCATCAACAGATTGGGGAGGCTTTAATGACCCCAAACCAGAGGTGGGCACATCCATCGACTGACTGCGTTACAGGTAGTAAAAAAAGTCAAGCGGACCATTTTAGTGAGGGAGTGTACCAACAGTCCCTCCTGTGAAGCCGCTCCTTCTATATAAGGATCTTTGGAAGTGGAGTCATCAGCCTCTTCCTGATCTTTTGAGAGAATTTCATTATCTCTCGCTCCTTGTTCCTCAGCATGAGGATCCTGAGCAGTGGACGGGGATCTGCTATGCTTAGGCCCACTCTGGGATGCGATTAAAGCATCAATCTTTTGCAAACTTAAAATGGTAGAAGAAAAAAACCTCCTTAGTGAGATACAGAGAATGAAAATTATATATATATATATATATATATATATATATATATATATATATATATATATATATATATATATATATATATATATATATATATATATATATATAAGTGTCAGGCAGGAGCTGCTGCAACACCAGCTCCCCTGAAGGCGCACACCGGTCACGTCACTCTCAGAGGATGATGCCATCTTTTGAGATGGATCTAGGCTGTCGTGCAACAACAGACCCTTTAGAACCCTTTGAGGTGTTCCTTATCCCCCTTCCGCTCATAGCTAAATGCACAAAGCAGAGGTACTACTAGAAGGAATGCATACACTACTTGAGCGATAATCCAGCACAGTGGCTGCTATTAATGCCCAGGCTGATGCAGCAGTAAAATGTGTCAAAGAAAAAATGCCCGTGTCAACAAACCTCTTACCAGAGGATGCCAACGCTGCTAAGCCCCACCCCCGCTTTGCTCTTCCCCCTTTTTAAAAGAGAACAGGTCCTCCGGGACCCTTGGGATGGCACAGCATGGCGCGGGGGGTCCGTTTCCCCAAAAAACACGAAGCGCTTCTTCCTTATGAAGAGGGGGAGACAATCAGTGCAGGAGGGCAGTTGGTGGGGAGAAAAATCCCCCCTCAAGCTTACCAGAGGTCCTTCTGTCTGCCTGGAGGAAAAAGCATCTCAGCTTTCCTGACAGCATGTTCTCAGCGTGCGGCGGCGAGTGCTCACTACAGCCCCCAGTGGTGACAGACACATAGGCATGACATAATTTGCTGATCTTAAAAGGAGACATTCATAAGAAAAATAAAAGAAATTCTTCGAAAACTCCACTTACCTTTCCCGCCGCAAGGTTTTCTGTGGTAAATCAACAGGTCCAATCTTCACCCTTCACGGTGGGTTCCGTTAAACCTTCAGGAGCTGGGGATCCTTGAGGAAACCAGTAAAACTTTATGGCCTTACTACCAAAAAGTACTGGATCCTGGGGTCCAGCTCTCTAAAAAGAGAGCGTTTACAGGCAAGACCTCCTTTCTTCATATACGAGGCCCGGGTACCATTCAATTCGGCCTAAAAAGACACTTTGAATGGATCTGGTCAGCATGGCTAGCCCCATGCTCCAAGGATTGCTCCAGTGGAGATCAGCACAGCACATCTTTACTCGTGACCAACACCTTAGACACTGGCAAAAAAATGAGGTACTCCCAGTAGTGGGAGGGGTTATATAGGGAGTGTACTTTTTGTCTTAGGGCATGCCAGTGTCCATCACCTGAAGGTGGCCTATAACCCAAATAGTAACTACTATGGCTCTGTGTCCCGTGATGTACGATAAGAAATAATCTTGGTGTCTGGGAGCAAAGGATTTAAGTTTATTAGCCAATATTGAGCCTATCTTATTGTTATTAGCATAACATTTCTATGTGGTCCAACGGACTCTGTCCGTCAAACATAGGTCAAGATCTGCTTGAAGACGCTAAACCCTGCCATGATTCAGTTGGAGGATTTTGCTGCAAATGAGCTGTAGCTGCATTCAGCTCAGATTCCAGGCATGCTATGTGGGCTAATTTTTCTTTCTTCCTCGTAGACGCCGGTTGTATCAAATGACCACAGATGACAGCCTCGTATGCTTCCCACAGAGTAACGGAAGAGCCGACAAAACCTGTGTTAAGAGTGAAATATTCCACTGATTTAGTGCAAAGTTCCTCCACTACATTAGAGCGAGACAAAAGGGAGTTGTTGAGACACAAGGACGTCAGCAAAGGTTTAAACAAAAGTGACCTACATGTGACCAAGATGCGATCATGGTCTGACCAAAGCACTGTCAAGATAGAGGTGGATATAGTTTGAGGAAGGAATTGTCTTTGGGTAAACACATGGTCGATGCAATAATAGCTTGCATGTGGGTGGGAATAGAAAGTATAGTCCCTTGCTATGGGCTGAAGCTCCCTCCAAATAGCCACAAGACCATATTTATCCAACAGGGCACAGTATGCCTTAGAGAAGTTGTCAGACTGATGGACCAGGAGAGGAGCGATCCAGTTTAGTGTTAAGAACCAGATTAGAATCACCGAACAAAAGCAATGCGTTATTCAGATGAGCTTGGATTATAGCAAACAAATAGGATGGAAATGGAGCCGTCTCTCATTTGGTGCATAGTAGGTACAAATTGTTACCTCCAGAAGGGGGGGAGGGGAGAGGAAGAAACAAAGAGAAGCGTGGAGAACAGAGATCCCCAGCAGTGGAGAAAAATGCATAGGCAGAGCTTTAGAAGCCCCTACAGGTCATCAGTATAGTTATAACCTTGAATAAAGGGCCTAGAATTATTGATCTCACTTCATGGGGGGGAGGGTGATTTTGGTGTAACTTTAACTCCTTACACTGTTTTGAAATGCTTTTAATTCCATCACATAGTCCCCAATGTGGTGTATGTTTTGTGACAGGTTCCCTTTAATGAGACATCAGAGGTCTAAAAGATCCCCAATGTCTCACCTGCCTTCCAATGAATCTAATGGAGTGCAGATCTCACTCCTCTAGATTCTTCCCCAGCCATAGCAGGGACAGTTATACAAGGACCGAGGGCTTTCACACTGGAGCATTGCGCTGGCAGGGTGTCAGGAAAAGTCCTGCCAGCAGGTTCTTTGGAGCAGTGAAGGAACGGTGTGTTTACTGCTCCTCCACCACTGCTCCCCATTGAAATCAATGGGGCAGTGCGGCTATACCGCTGGCAAAACACCGCTATTGCGGTGCATTGTGGCCAGTTTTAACCCTTTCTCTGCCACTAGCGGGGGTCAAACCCCCCCCCCCCCCCCGCTAGCGGCTGAAATGCACTGCAAAACGCCGATAAAAATAACGGCGCTTTACCGCAGACACTATGGGCGGGACAGTGTGAAAGGGGTCTAAACTAATTGATGCACAATGCGCCATTTACATTTCATTTTTCCTGGAGTTGGCTTTAATACTATCCAAGTCATTGGCCCATTACAAGGACACATTTCAGGAAGGATGAGGAAAGGCACACTTGTTCTGGGTCAGTGACTCAAACTGGTGGAGCAGGAATGTCAGCAGAGAGCTAGTATTAGAGTGAGAAGTCAGTAATGACAGCCTCCATGTTTATCTCAAGAAAATAACTGACAAGGTCACTTTATAAGTGGTTGTAAACCCTTACATATACCCTGTGAGGTGATTGGCCTCAGATGATACACCAAGATGAAACAAATCCTCCTACATGAGTACCAGATTATCTGTAGCCCTCCCTTTTCTACAACTGTTCAAATTACTGAATTATAAAGCTTGTCCGAGAAAATTACACTCTGCAAGTTCAGTGAAGAGAGCTCTGAGAGCTGATTGGAGGGAAGAGACACACACTCCCCTCGACACAGCTGGAGGTCCCTCTCTTGTCACCATTTTTCGCTTGGTGTCAGGAAAACTTGTGAGAAGCGATTCATACTGATAGCAGAGGAATGAAGCAGCAGACAGATATGACACTTGGGCTCCATTCACAACTATGCAGTTTGCTTTTGAGCGTTTCTGCAGTGCTTCTTACGTGTTTTTTTGTGGAAAATTTTTAAATGCAAATCGTGGCAAAAAAACACAGTAAAAATGCACTACATGCTTTTCTGCAGCTTCTCCGATGAAGTCTATTGAACCAAAAAAAAAAAAAAAAAAAAAAAGGACCGTTTTGCATTTAATAAAAAGTTAAAAAATGCAGAGGCACAAAAATGCATTGATTTGAATATTTTTCATAGGAACTCATGTTAAAAATAATGCCCTACGTTTCTACAAAAAGCAAAAAAGAAAACACATTGGTGTGAATAGAGTCTTAGTGCTCTTAACTGAAACAAGTACACACTGTAGAGGGATATGCTTTGTTCAGATTTCATGTCTGAGGTTCACAATCACTTTAATCGCTTGCTGACCGGCTCATGCCAATATACATTGGCAGAATGACACTCCTGTGCAAAATGATGTAACTGTACGTCAGTCCGCAAAAGCAGGATAGCAGGCCAGAGACCGCCGTGGTAGCTTGCCCGCGGGTCCCACCGACTCGATGTCTGCTGGCAACCCTCCATCTCGGTGAGGCGAGGCAGAATTGGGAAATGTAAAAAAAGCATTTCCCTGTTCTGCCTAGTGACATGACAGGGATCTACTGCTCCCAGTGGTAGCACATCTCCCCTACAGTTAGAACACGCTGAGGGAACACATTTACCCCCTGATCACCCCCTAGTGTTTAACCCCTTCCCTGACAGTGACATTTATACAGTATTCAGTGGCTATTTTTAGCTTTGACTGCTGTATAAATGTCAATGGTCCCAAAATAGTGTCAAAAGCGTCCGATCTGTCTGCCACAATGTCAGTCCCAATAAAAATAGATCACCGCCATTATTAGAAAAAAAAAATTAAAAATAAAATAATATAATATATATATAAAAATATAAAATAATAAAAATGCCATAAATCTATTCCCCATTTTGTAGGCCCTATAACTTTTGCGCAAACCAATCAATAGACACTTATTGCGATTTTTTTTTTTTACCAAAAATATGTTAAAGAATACATATCGGCCTAAACTGAGGAAGACTTTTTTTCATATTTTTTTCATATATTTTTGGGGGATATTTATTATAGCAAAAATTAAAAAAATATTGCTTTATTTCAAAATTGTCGGTCTTTTTTTCTTTATAGCGCAAAAAATAGAAACTGCACAGGTGATCAAATAGCACCAAAAGAAAGCTCTATTTGTGGGGATAAAAAAAAAAAAAAAAAGACAATCAATTTTGTTTGGGTACAGCGTCACATGACCACGCAGTTGTCGGTTAAAGTGACGCAGTGCCGGATCGCAAAAAATGCTTTGGTCATTTAGAGGGTAAAATCTTCCAGGCCTGAAGTACAATTCCAGATTGACATGAACTATGCTTGAAAACGTCCCCCGTTTACTTGGGCAGGGGCTGAGCCTTTGTTATCCAGAGACCGAACAGTGACAAAGGAATTATTCTAAAGCAGGGCTTGACAAATTTGCTTGGAATCTAGGAGCCAGCTAAAAAAGTTAGGAGCCAGGTCCGTGACGGCGATCTGGACCTGTCCCTGGCCTGACATGGAGACGAGTGAGGGGAAGATTGCCCCCAGCCCCTCACCTGTCTCCAAGTCATTGCCCATAGCTCTTAGAGGGACATTTTATTTTTTTCAAATGACAATTTTTTTTTAAATTGCATTTTAGTGTAAATATGAGATGTGAGGTCTCTCCGACCCCAGATCTCATATACAAGAGGACCTGTCATGCTTTTTTCTATTACAAGGGATTTTTACATTCCTTGTAATAGGAATAAAAGTGACACACATTTTTTTTTTCTTTTTTTAAAAGAACAGTGAAAAAAATAAAAATAAAAGTTAAAATAATAAAAAAAAATTTTTTAAACGCGCCCTGTCCCGCCAAGCTTGCGTGCAGAAGCCAACGCATATATGAAAGCGGTGTTCAAACCACACATGTGAGGTATCGCTGCGATCGGTAGAGTGAGAGCAATAATTCTAGCCCCAGACCTCCTCTGTAACTTAAAACATGCAACCTGTAGAATTTTTTAAACGTCGCCTATGGAGATTTTGAAGTGTAAAAGTTTGTCGCCATTCCATGAGCGGGCGCAATTTTGAAGTATGTCATGTTGGGTATCAATTTACTCGACGTAACATTATCTTTCACAATATAAAAAAAAATTGGGCTAACTTTACTGTTGTCTTTTTTTTTGTTATTAAATAAATTTTCCCCAAAAAAGTGCGCTTGTAAGTCCGCTGTGCAAATACGGTGTGACAGACAGTATTGCAACGACCACCATTTTATTCTCCAGCTGTGATGCCCCAGGCGCCAGGTCGCTAATTCTAGTCGCAAATGCGACCTGGCGCCCGGGTTTTGTCGAGCCCTGTTCTAAAGACCATCGCAGGCACCTGCAGACAAAATAGTGCTGTTAGTTCAGTAAGTTTTTAGGACTGATCAGCTTAACCACTTCAGCCCCAGAAGGATTTGCCCCCTTAAATGCTTAAGGACCGCCTGGGCACAATCAAGTACCTGTACGTGATTCCTTAAGTGCCCAGCCGTGGATCGGGAGTGACCAGTTCCTGAGCTCCGTGACCGTGGCCGCGGGACCAGCGGACCCGATCGCCGCTGGTGTCCCGCGATCGGGTCAGAGCTGAAGGAGGAGAGGTCTGTGTAAAAAACCTCTCCCCGTGCTTCCTAGTGTGGCCATCACCGATCGTCTGTTCCTTTTTATAGGGAAAGACGATCAGTGACATCATATGCCAGGCCACGCCCTCACCATAAAAAACCAACAACGTCACACATAACCCCTAAATGGGTTAACTCCTTAACTGCTAGTGTCATTTACACAGGAATCAGTGCATTTAAATAGCACTGATTGCTGTATAAATGACAATGGTCCCAAAAATGTGTCAAAAACATCCTATGTGTCCACCATAATGTCGCAGTCACAATAAAAATCACTGATCGCCGCCATTAATAGTAAAAATAAATATATTAATAAAAATGCTATAAAACTATCCCCTAAAAGAAAAGGAGATCTCAAAGATCATGTGGCTTTTAATGAAAGACAGGCCACTCATACTGTGTCCCACCCTCTCCCTAGCATTGGAAATATGGGACAAGTTGTCTAGAATACACAAATTCAAATCACCCCACAATCCACTAGCACCATTATTAAGAAATAGAGAGTTCACCCCGGGCCTCTCTCCTCTACAATTTGATTGGTGGACAAATAAAGGTTTATTACGCATTGCTGATCTGTGTGACCATAGAGGTATGCTTTCTGAATGTGCTAGAACAGAAAAATAGGATATGCCGCCTGCAGAAAAGTATAGATATGCCCAACTACACCATTATGTACAAACCGTAGCTTGCAGGGGGGACTTGGCGACCCTGACTCCCATGGAACAGCTATGCAGACAATACGATAAAATTGGGGGCCACATATCTGCTATATACACACACACACAATACTGAGGTGTGCTACAAGGCAACTGAACTACATGATCCAATGGGAACAGGACCTTCAGGAAACTTTTGAACTAGAAGACTGGCATGCAATTTCTGAGACGGCATATCGATCACTTATTAATACCTCTGTTATAGAGGCTAACTATAAGGTTCTTCTGAGGTGGTACATGGTACCGGCCAGACTGGCCACCTTTGTACCAGGGGCCACCTCCCAATGTTTTAGAGGGTGTGGTCAGGTGGGGTCAACCCATCATATCTGGCGGACATGCCCTAAAGTTAGAAGATTCTGGATTAGAGTGTATAACTTTATTTATACCCTCACTAGCTTAAACCTGACTAAATCAGCTAAACAAGCCCTCTTAGGCAGCAGGGTGGTGGAGGCCTCTAAGTCCCAAAGAAGACTCCTTACATTCATATTTCTATCTGCAAAAATTACCACAGCAAGGAATTGGAGATCTGCCGCCCTGCCGATTGCACAGCTTAAACATAAAATGTCGTGGTTGATGATAAACGAGAGGTTGACAGCACTGTCACAGGACAAGAGAAGGTTGTTCCATAGAATATGGGACCCATGGATTGCATATCTGACTAATGATCCCAAGACACATATTGAGTAACTATATTCCAGAGATATGGGCCTTGTGACACAGGACCACGGCTGCCCAAACCCTTTCCCCCCCCCTTGCCTTTCCCTATTCCTATCCCCTCTCTGATTTGTTCTTTCTACCTCCCCTTCCTTTTTGTTTGCTTTACCACTTAAAGCGGGAGTCTGCCGGGACTCCGTGTTTTTTTTTTTTTTTTAAAGCCAGCAGCTACAAATACTGCAGCTGCTGACTTTTAAAATAGTGACACTTACCTGTCCAGCGCGCCCGCGATGTCTACACCCGAAGCCGATCTCTAGATCGTCTCTCGGGTGCTGCCGCCGCCATCTTGGGTATGGGAATCAGGAAATGGAGCCTTTCGGCTTCATTTCCCGGTTCCCTACTGCGCATGCGCGAGTCGCGCTGCGCAATAAGGACGGTCCCCGCTGCCTCTGGGATCTGTGTGTTTCCCAGTAGGCAGCGGGGCACTTGCGGAAAGGGGCGGGCACTTGCGGAAAGGGGCGTAATCTACGCCTCTTTCCGCAGAGAGCTATCCCGGAAGTGGGTGCAGATACCTGTACTGTACAGGTATCTGCACCCCCCTCCCCCCTGAAAGGTGCCAATTGTGGCGCCGGAGGGGGGGAGGGTTCCGATGAGCGGAAGGCCCACTTTAGGGTGGACCTCCGCTTTAAAACTTACTGGTCTCAATTGAAGCGCGATCTGTTGCAATATTGGTTATTTATTCCTGTCAGGTCATGGCCTGCATGGTGGGTGGTGGTCGGCACTCGCCCGGGAGAGGACCCAGGGTCACCCGTGGAGAAAGTGGGGGTGGGGTCTTCCCGATGGGCGGAGGCGTAATAAGGTGTAAACCATAGATGTTGCACTTCACGTTGAAATCACGATTCATAGTTAGCAATAGAATGGTAGTCATCACTAACCCATAAAAGCACTGGAAGGAAATGTAGAACTAGAAATGTTACTGAAGGAGCGTCATAGGAGATAACCAAAATGATAACTGTAATGCACATTGAACTTGTTTTACTGATATAACGAAAAGTTGAGACCTTTGTTTTTTTCTTTCTGCATTGTAAACCTTTAATAAAAATGATTGAAACATAAAACTATCTCCTATTTTGTAAACACTATAACTTTTGCGCAAACCAATCGCTAATAGCGATTTTTTTACCAAAAATATGTAGAAGAATACGTATCGGCCTAAACTGAGGGAAAAAAAAAAATGTTATATATATTTTTTGGGGATATTTATTATAGCAAATATTGCATTTTTTTCAAAATTGTAGCTCTCTTTTTGTTTATAGCGCAAAAAATAAAAATGGCAGAGGTGATCAAATACCACCAAAAGAAAGCTCTATTTGTGGGAAAAAAGGACGCCAATTTTGTTTGGGAGCCACGTTGCACGACCGCGCAATTGTCAGTTAAAGCAATGCAGTGCCAAATCGCAAAAAGGGGCTTGGTCCTTTGGCTGCAAATTGGTCCGGGGCTTAAGTGGTTAATGACCAGAGCATTTTTTGCGATACGGCACTGCGACGCTTTAACTGACAATTTGCACAGTCGTGCGACACTGTACCCAAACAAAATTTACATTCTTTTTTTTCCCCACAAATAGAGCTTTCTTTTGGTGGTATTTGATCACCTCTGCGTTTTTTTTTTTTTTTTTTGCACTATAAACAAAGAGCAACATTTTTTATTTTTTTGGAAAAAATATCGCAATAGGCTTATATTGATTGTAGACACAATAACTTTTGCGCAAACCAAACTATGGGATAGTTTTAGGAATTTTTATTTTTTTGATTTTTTTACTAGTAATGGAGGTGATCTGCGAGATTGCGGTGGACAAATCTGACCCCAAATTACACTTTTTGCTATAAAAATGCACTGATCACTGTAAAAATGACTCTGGCAGGGAAGTGGTTAACACCAGGGGGCGATTAAGGGGTTAAGTGTGTTCCCTAGGTGTGTTGGCTCACTGGAACATGACAGAGATCTCTGAAATGTCAGAACGGAGATCCACCTTGTTTACACTGGCAGATCCCAGTTCTGCCTATGTACTAGGCGATCGCAGGTTGCCAGCGGACATCGAGTCCGCCTGACCCACGGACACACTTTTGCAGCAGGAGCATGCCAGCCACTGCGCGAGCCACCTTACATGTACGGCAATTTGCACAGTGCTGCTAATTGCCACAGTATATCTGCGTCAGCAAGTGGGTAAAGTGGTTGTAAAGGCAGAAGGTTTTTTATCTTAATACATTCTGTGCATAAAAAAGCCTTCTGTGTGCAGCGGCCACCCATCAGCCCCTCTAATACTTACGTAAGCCCATCTTGAACCAGCGATGTTGTACGAGAGACTCAGTTGTCCAAGACTCTCCCTCCTGATTGGCTGAGACACAGCAGCGGGTGCCATTGGCTCCCATTGCAGTCGAAGTCAGTGAGCCAATAAGGGGAGAGAGGGAGAGAGAGAGGGGCCGAGCTGTGGCTCCATGTCTGAATGGACACACAGAGCAATGGCTCGGCTTGGGTGCCTCATAGCAAGCTGCTTACTGTGGGGGCACCAGGCAGGAGGGAGGGGCCAGGAGCAGCAGTGATGGACCTGTGCAAAACCACTTCACAGGGCAGGCAGGTATAACATGTTATTTTTAAACAAAAAAATAAATAAATAAAAAAATAACAAAGACTTTAGTATCACTTTAAGTTGACCTTGCATCAAGAAAATCCTAATTATAAGCCCCAATCTAGAAGTGGTGAAAATACCAATAAAATAAAGCTATTTACCGAAGATCCCAGAGTCTGGCCCACGCACCAAGGCTCTGGTCAAGTTGCTCAGTCGTCGAGTGGAATCCTGGGAGTTCGGAGGACCCCAAATCTTGCCAGAATACGCTACTTCACAGTGCACTAGAGGAGGAAAGCAGGGTCTAAGGTAAGGAACATTTCTATTTACATGGGGGAAGGAAGGGCTGGTAAATGGGTTTTTTGTAACCGGGATGAAAAAAATAAATAAAATAATACCACACAACACTCCCTCGCAGTTGAGCTGCACCCACCCTGCAAGGGTTAAAAGCTTGTTTGTTTAGGTCTAGAGGGCACAAAAAGCAGTTTTACTAACCAGAACCTCTGTTCCCTCAGAAGCCGGTGCTCTCCATTTCTCCCCTCCACTGTGGCAGTGGACTGTATCTCAGTTTTCACAAGTCCAATGCAGAGGTATGGGCTCTGCATTGGACCCGATATTGTGAGAGGACCTATGACCACCAGGCTGAAGACAAGAAGATGCTGCAGGGACTGCTCTTCCTGTAGAAGCAGCAGCTAAGTAAAACTGCTTTTAGCAGCCCCCGAGACCTAAACAAGCAGTTAAAGCGGAGGTCCACCCTAAAATGGACCTTCCGGGATAGCTCTCTGCGGAAAGGGGCGTAGATTACGCCCCTTTCCGCAAGTGCCCCGCTGCCTGCTGGGAAAACACACAGATCCCAGAGGCAGCGGGGACCGTCCTTATTGCGCAGAGCGGCTCGCGCATGCGCAGTAGGGAACTGGAAAATGAAGCCGAAAGGCTCCATTTCCTGATTCCCATACCCAAGATGGCGGCGGCAGCACCTGAGAAACGATCTACAGATCGGCTTCGGGTGCCGACATCACGGGCACGCTGGACAGGTAAGTGTCACTATTTTAAAAGTCAGCAGCTGCAGTATTTGTAGCTGCTGGCTTTTAAAAAAAAAAAAAAAACGCGGAGTCCCGGCGGACTCCCGCTTTAACCCTTGCAGTGAAGGGCTGCCAACTGCAAGGGCAGATTTTTGGTTTTACTGGAGTTCAGCTTTAAAGAGACCCTGCCATCACCCCTTGCTCTGAACACATTGGATTATTTTATTTCTGTATTAAAGCAATTCTCTGGATAAATGGAGGTCTATGACTTCCTTTGAAACTCTGTGCTGCTACCTGAACTGGTCTGACTCAGATGTCGCTTCAGTAGAAGGGATTTTTAAATAATAAAAGAGGAGTGTCCTGTGTCCAAAGTGATGTCACACTTGATGGAAGGATATCAATCATTTATTGAGAATCAAGAACAAACACATGGAACCAACATGGGGGAGCTCCCCCTCCTTCAGGGCTATTGGTACTGCCTCTGTACCGTTCCAGCCATAATCTGTCAGCACAAGGCTCTTTACAGAGACGAGTACCACCACGAAGCCCACCTATCTCCGTTGATACATACCAATAGCCTTGAAGAAGGGGGAGGCAGTTCCCCTGAAATGCGTTGGTTAGATTTGTTTATTCTTGATTCACTATAAATGATTGATATTCTTGCATCAAGTGTGGCATTGCTTCGGACACCGGGCATCTCCTTTTGTCTTATTTAAAAACATACATCATGAGAAGCATCCCCAACTGCTGCCAGGACTATGATGGACATCAGTGCCCAGGAGGACGAATAAACTGCATCTCCTGGAATAGAGAGAATCCTCCTGGAAGGGTCAGAGACCATCAGAAATACACGTTTATTTTGCAGCACAGCAAGAAAAAGATTTTACAAGGACAGCAGCCTGATTCAGGATTGGGAGTGCTTCCAATGTTTGTCCTAATAAGCATGGAGTAATGATAGGGCCCTCTGAGCATCACAATACATAGTAGGATGGCCATACACACTTCAATAAATGATTGATTTCTCTTTCAAATTGATCTATTCCAATGGGAATAACTGATCTATAATCCACAACCCATACACAGGGAAGTGGATTTCAATCGATAGCTAATATATGATCATAAAGGTATTGATCACATCTCTGTTTTCACCATGCAGTCTCACAATCCAATGGCTCAACATACAATCTAATTCCAGAACAAAGCATTTCAGTGGTGACAATCGATGTGCAACATTCTATTATTTTCAATTATGAAACCAATCTAAATTGGACAAAAGGAATGTTATGGCATTTCAATCGTTTGCCAATTTTATTGTTTTGATTGAATCGCACATTGATCGGGTTAAAAAAAAAATTCTAAATTTTCGGTCTTTTTTTTATTTGTTTATCAAAAAATAAAAAAAGGCAGCATGAACAAATACCACTAAAAGAAAGCTCTATTTCTGGGGGAAAAAAATTACACAAATTCTGTTTGGGTACAGTGTAGCACGACCGCGCAATTGTCATTTAAACAACGACAGCGCTGAAAGCTGAAAATTGGCTTGGGCATGAAGGGGGTGTAAGTGCCCGGTATGGAGGTGGTAAATCAGCCTCAGAACCTCTGTAATTCATATGTGTTTGGGTTTAAAGGGATGAGGAGGCAACCCTACTGCAGGCAGAGAATGCCTCCACCGCCTATGATTGGCTGTCGGCGGGACATACTAAAAGGAATGACAGAATGGAACGTCGGCTGTGATGGCTTCCCGGCGGGATAGCTCAGGTGGGTTTAGAATGGAGCTCATCGCTATCATCTATCCAATCAGGACAGTCCGTGTACTATACATACACAGTATACACATACACGGGAGATTGTACAATCAGATTGTAACCTGTGTGGTGAGATGGATCTGTTCCCAAATAATACACTGGTATATAATCTGGGGATGATGTCATACAGGAGAACATTGTACAGGACAATCAGATGATGTGACACTGTAATCCACTGTGCAATGGCTTGTGACAGGGAATGATGTCATATATGGATAAGGTTAATAGCAATAGAATATGAAGGGGACACCATAAGCCGATCGATAACATGAGATGTCTATGGCCATTGATGCAGGGTGACTGCCAGATCCCTCCACCTGTCACTCACCTTGGCCAATCGCAGTACTATCACTGTGACTGCAGCCAGCAGCTCCTCTCCACTCCCGTCCCCTCGTATACACGTCCCCTGATGTCACACGGCGCAGCCTCCACGTCCTCACAGTGCTGGGAAACCTTTGAACAAAGTGGCCTAATAGCGGCCATGCTATGGTTGGCACTTCCGTGTATTAGAGCAGAAGAAGGCGGAGATGTACTGTGGAAGAGGACATATTGTGATTGGCATACTACAGCCCTCTGTTCTCATTGGGTGAAAGGAGCCCTTGACACCTGTCTGCAGCCCATATAGCCGCTTGCCTTTAGAGGGCAGCCCCCTAGTGGTATTTGGAGGTATTTAGGTGCCAGTATGTAAGGAGAGAGGAGCTTTATTTAAAGAGACCCTGTCACTACATACATTGACAGCTAAATGATCTGCAGAGCTCCCAACTGTCCCTGATTTGGAGCAATGTCCCTTTGTCCCTCATTCCTCCTCATTTGTCCCTCATTTTGGTCTGATCTATATAGATGTATAAAAAAATGCACTTTTTATCCATCAAAAGGTGTTTCCAGCGCTAAACCTGATTTCTAAATTGCTGCATTTCTAAATTCCAAAAGCCAATATAAAGGAATAACAGTGGTAAAAAAAATAAAAAAAAGCATTTGTGGGTTTAACCAATCTTGTTTTTTGTACAATTCTCCTTTAAGGGGGCATGGCAAAAAGTTGGGAGGTATGGATCTGTACTGCATGTTCTTACAGAAGTTCTCGTACTAAGCACCATAGTGCCCCTAACCTACTGCGCTACCCTGTATCGTAGTTGCCAACAGTCCAAATATGCCCGGGGCATTCGCGGGACTCAGACCCATGGACCAGTCTGAGCCTGTCTCAGGTAGAATCCCAGAAAATAGGCTTTGTCTCGGGCAGGGGGGTTTGATCCCCCTAAAAAAGGCGCACCACTCCGTCGTCACCTAGTGCAGCATGAGCATGGTCAGATGGTTGGCAAAAAAGTGTCATCCCAGGCCGCCCCGCATTGTAAGCTGGGAGTCCGGACTGGGTAATGGAGGGAGAGGGAGGGATGTAAGAGAAAACTTCAGCCAGCTAATGGTGCCCTGTCCATTACTGCCCCTGTTGTGGCATGGAGCTGCTGTGGAAAGAAGCTGCAAGTGATTGAGGTGAGGAAGAACACAATGGGGTTGATTTACTAAAGCCAAATCCACTTTGCACTACAAGTGCACTTGGAAGTGCAGTCACTGTAGATCTGAGAGGTAGATCTGAAAGGAGGGGAAGCTCTGCTTATTTATCATCCAATCATGTGCAAGCTAAAATGCTGTTTTTTATTTTCCTTACACGTCCCCCTCGGATCTACAGCAACTGCACTTCCAGTGCACTTGTAGTGCAAAGTGGATTTACCTTTAGTAAATAACCCCCAACCCCACTCCCTCTGCAAACAACAAAGAATGTTATCGCCTAACCTGTATAAAGGAGGCAGAACCCAGGTTTCTCTCCCTCTCCTCTCTTTCTCCCTCCATCCCTCTTTTTTTGCTCTTTATTCTTATTTCACTCTCCCTCCATCCCTCTTTCTATCACCCTCCATATCTCTTTCTTTCTCTTTCTCTCCCTCCATCCATCCCTCTTTCTTTCTCCCTTCTTCTCCCTTTCTCTCTCCCTCCATCCCTCCTTCTTTTTCTCTTTCTCTCTTTCTTTCTCTCCCCCTCCACCTACCTTTCTTTCTTTCTTTCTTTCTTCTTCCCTCCATCCATCTTTCTCTTCCCCTCCATCCCTTTTCTTTTTTTCTGTCTCTCTCACTCCATCCTTCTTTCTTTCTTTCTTTCCCTCTTCCTCCCTCCATCTCTCTTTCTTTTTCTTTCTCTCTCCCCCCGCATTTCTTTCTTTCTTTCTCTCTTTTCCTCTCTCTCTCTGTCCCTCTTTGTCTTTTTTCTTTCCCTATATATTACCACATTCTCCACTATGTAAGTCATCTGAGACTATTTAACCACACATTATCCCTACTTCTTTCTTCTTCTTTTTTCTCTCTCCCTCTTTCTTTCCTTCTTTCTCTCTCTCTCCATCCCTCTCTCTTTCTTTTTTTTATTTCTTTCTGTCTCTCTCCCTCATTCCTCTTTCTTTCTCTCTTCCTCCATCGCTCTTTCTTTTTCTTTCTTTCTTTCTTTCTTTCTTTCTTTCTTTCTTTCTTTCTTTCTTTCTTTCCCTCTCCCTCCATCACTCTTTCTTTTTCTCTATCCCTCTGCATTTCTTTCTTTCTCTTTCTCTTTCTCTTTCTCTTTCTCTTTCTCTTTCTCTTTCTTTCTTTCTCCATCTCTCTTTCTTTTTTCCTTCTCTCTCCCTCTGCATTTCTTTCTTTCTTTCTTTCTTTCTTTCTTTCTTTCTTTCTTTTTCTTTCCCTCTCCCTCCATCTCTCTTTCTTTTTCCTTCTCTCTCCCTCTTTATTTTTTTCCTTCTTTCTCTTTCTTTCATCCCTCTTTCTCTTTTTTCTTTCCCTATATGTTATCACTTTCTTCACTATGTAAGTCATCTCAGACTCTATATAACCACACCCCTTTAAGCCACACCCAATATTTAACATAATTTAAGCCACGCACATTTTTAGTCATCTAAAATCGAATGTAGTTAAATTATAATGCATTATTTAAGTATTTCTCTACAATTTCCAAACCCACTGCTGGAGTGAATAATCTACGTCTGGGTGTAGACGGATAAAACTGTTTATTTGCACAATACATGTACATGCAACTCACATTTAGAAAGTTGATCGTAAGCATGTCAGCTAAAATACATCCATCATAAGTGTCATCAGATCCGTCAGGGCTCCTCCTGTTCACTAAACGCCTGGCTGAGTGTTGTAAACATCGCTGGATGGTATGGCCAGCCGCAGTGGGGAGAGAACTCAAAGCGAGGTGTGGTAGGCAGGCGAGGGGAGATGACGTCGCTGGCAAGCAACACGTTTCATGAGCGTGCGAGCTGCAGTGATGTGGCAGCCGTGCTCCTTCATCAAGCTCAAGCTTGATGAAGGAGCGTGGCTGCCATGTCACTGCAGCGGGCGGCCATACCATCCAGCGGTGTTTACAACACTCGGCCAGGCGTTTAGTGAGCAGGAGGAGCCCTGACGGATCTGATGACACTTACGATGGATGTATTTTAACTGACATGCTTACGATCAATTTCTAAATGTGAGTTGCCTGTACATGTATTGGGCAAATAAACAGTTTTATACGTCTACACCCAGAGGCGCCCTTTCTTTGTGTTTTTGTTGTAGAATCTTGGAACTTGGTTTCAGTTCCTCTTTGGAGGCAGCCCTGCTTCACCTCATCATACCTTCCTTTCTCTTAAAATTTGGACTTTAGTAATAATAATTCTTTATTATTATGGACTGCATTTTTTGATGTTCACGTAACTAACTTTTAAATATAATGCTTCGTTATATATTGTTTGCATGCTAGGAGGGTTTTTTCCATATATTTACCAGACTATTGCACCTTTTACTTGTATATGGAGTAAAGAATAAATTTTATTATTTATGGCATTAACCACTTCCCGCCCGCCATACAGCAAAATTACATCTGGAAAGTGGCTCTGTTATCCTGACTGGGTGTCATATGACGGCCAGCAGGATTAGCCATAGTTGCGCAGCGCTGCGATCGGTGGTGTGATGTGTCAGTCTGACACACTGCATCTCCGATCTAGGTAAATACTTATTTACAAAGTTTTGTAACAGAAACAAAGAAAAAAAATTTTTTCTTCTAAATTTTCATTTTTATTTTATTTGTAGCGCAAAAAAATAAAAAAACCCAGTGGTGGTGGGGGGGGGGGGGTATTTGTTTGGGTACAGGGGCGCATAACCGCACATTTGTCATTCAAAGTGTGATGGCGCTAAAAGCTGAAAATTGGCCTGGGGGCAGGAAGGGGAAAGTGCCCTGTGTATTGAAATGGTTAAGGTTTGAACATGCACTACAGACCAGTGTTAATTTTGACATACAATTTCTATTTAGTTTTAGTCATACTCTTGACTAAAATGCCGTTTTAGTTTTAGTCATATTTTAGTCTTTTGGCTAAAATGGCATTTTAGTTTTAGTCGTATTTTAGTCTTTTGACTAAAATGTCATTTTAGTTTTGCCATATTTTAGTCATCTCAATTGTTTTAGTTTTAGTCGTATTTTAGTTGACTAAAATAGTATTAATTTAGTTGACAAAAATGTTTTAGTCAACAAAATGAACACTGGTATGGTCATAATAAGTATGCCCTAACCCAGAGTGTCAGACATGTCGGAGGACTTGCAAGCTCGAGGTAACCAGTGGGATACAGATTCTTTGAGCAGCCCTCATGGGGGTAATGCTACACAGCTGCTGACTTTTATGTAGCACCTTCTAGTGCTAGAAATAGATTGTTTTTTGTAAATATAGGTAAATTTATGCAGGCCTGGCTAGCAGTCAAGCCTGTCTGTTTTGTCGTGGGTTAGCAGAAATCCAGGGAGAGCTGGATGACTCACAGGTAGCATCACCGAGACCCCCCCCCCCCCTCTTTCTAGAATGCACTAGAACCTTCTGGAAAGGAGGAGGGGAGGTAAGGTGGAGCTGCCTGGAGTATTCTGAGGGCCCTGACTAATCCCCAACCTGGATTGGCAAGGGGCAGGCAGTGTTAGGCTGTCGTGGTCTTTGAGGGAGCTCCCCAGTCTGGGGGGGACCTGGACCTGGGCCTGGGCTTGTGTGCAGACAGGGCCTTCCTAAAACCTGGTCAGGAGGCACTGGGAGCAAAGAGGACTGAGGGAGAGCACTGTCAGGCAAGTCTCCAGGAGGAACAACAGGAACAGCCAGGAGGTCTGGGGAGTGACACACAGTCAAGAGGACTGGGAGGTATGCCTAAGAGGACTGAGTGCAAGCAGTCTGGGATGAGTGCGGAGCCAGTAAGGAGGACTGTGTTGGCACTGGCAGTGGAAAGAGGCAGCTGCAGCCATGAGGGCTGGCAGGGCCTGAAGAGGTGATTCTGGTGACGCTGGTACTGGTGTAGCTAGTGATCAGAGTACTGTTGCTGGCCTACAGTTACACTGGCAGCACTGACACTGGTGTGACCAGTGTTTAAGACAACTGTTGCTGGTTGCATTGGCTCTGGTGACACTGACACTCATGTGGTTAGCAATCAGGTACACTGTTGTGGCTGCACTGATCTACTGATACGGGTACTGGTGTGGCTGGTGATCAGGAACACTGTTGCTGGCTGTACTGGCACTGGTAACACTAGTACCAGGATCGTACCTAGAGCATTTGGGACCCGGGGCAGATCCTATATCTGGCACCCCCCACATTAAATGTCAAAACACCCCATGTCCCCTGCATACCTCTGCATCCTTCAATATCTCTTTGTAACTACTGTGTACCCCCTTTCACAACTGCACCTCTGGACCCCTTTACATTACACAGCACCCTCCCCCTCTGGACCCCTTTACATTACACAGCACCCTGCACCTCTGGACCCCTTTACATTACACAGCATCCTGCACCTCTGGACCCCTTTACATTACACAGCCCCCTGCACCTCTGGACCCCTTTACATTACACAGCACCCTGCATCTCTGGACCTCTTTACATTATACAGCCCCCCCCCAAAGCTCTGGACCACTGCATGTTACACAGACACCCCCCTTACATGCATGTTACACAGACCCCCCTAACAGTTCTGGACCCCCTACATTATACACAGACCCCCCCTAACAGTTCTGGACCCAGTACAGACTCCCCCTTCAGTGCAGACTCCCCCTTCTGTATAGACCCCCCATTTGTGCAGACCCCCTCATTCAATTTAGACCCCCCTTCAGTGCAGACCCCCCATTCAGTACAGACCCCCCTTCAGTTCAGACACCCCTTTCAGATCAGACCCCCCTTCACTACAGACCCCCCTTCAGTGCAGACCCCCCCCTTAAGTACAGCCCACCCTATTCAGTACAGTCAGATGGACCCATATTGTACATCTGATCAGCGAGAGACATACACAGCAGATCCTCTCTTCCTGTGTAGACATAAACAGAGATGAGGGGGAGGCGGCTTCACTCTGCTCGACTGTGTGAGACAGCCGGTGTTCTGTCGATATGTGCTCAGACCCGCTCAGAGAGCCTGTGGCCACGAGAGAGGGGGATCGTTGGAGCAGTGGTGTTGCCCTGGGCCCTGCCGACGAGTGTCACCTGGGTGTGGCCAGCACCCCTGCACCCTTGCAATGCCACTGAAGCTCGCCTCTCTCTGCTCTAACCTGTCCTGTTACCGCGCCACTGCCTTAGCCCGCTCCACTGTCACCGCTTCAGTTGCGGAAGGGGGGGGCGCCGGCCTGCCACCCCCCCAGTGTGTGGCACTCAGAGTGGCCCGCCCCCCACTTGGTATGCCACTGACTGGTACTGGTGTGCCAAGGAATCATGAACACTGTTGCTGGCTGCACTGGTCTGGTAACCCTGGTACTGATGTGGCAGTGATCAGGATATAGTTGCTTCTGCACTAGTTTGGCAACACTGGTACTGGGGTGGCAGCGAACAATAACACTGTTGCTGGCATACACTGGTCTGGTGACACTGGGACCGGTGTGGATAGCAATCAGGAACACTATTACTTTTGAGACTGTGACGGATGGAACGAGGCAATCATAGTCAGGAAAAACTCTGTTTTCTTTCACAGCTGATCATTGCGTGAGAGAAAACAGAGTGGTGGCTGCAAAATGCAGCCTTTGTTTACATTTGTGATCTCTGTCATTGGTCACAGCCATCATGTGGTACAGGGCCAATTTCACTGGTTCTCTACCCTGTTTTGTAATCTGTCATGTCCAATGGACACAGTGTTTACAAAGTGTGCTCACATGAATGCTAGAGGGTGCGCACAAGCAACACAAAGAGGAGGCCATGTTAAAATGCCCCCACCCTCAGGAAGCAGCTCATTTTCACACAATAGTTGGACAGAAAGTGTTTAAGCAAATAAAGCTATAAGGGTATAAAAATAAGAATAATGCATCAAGGATTGGTATTGTCTAGACCCATCAGCATGAACCATTCTATAAAAGTCACTCAGGAAATCTGTAATGCCCACTTACTGTTGCTGTGGGAGATACACTATGTTATAATGATCAGTGAGGTTTTTGCTTCTGAACCCAAATGTGGGACATATACCGTATAGTCAAAATTTAGTTTTGCATTTAATCTATCAGACCAAGAAAATATATTGACAGCTATTCATATTCACATTATATTCAAGCAGGTAAGCTCTTACAATGAGCAGCTGTTGGAAAACTTTGTTATGTGACAGATTAAATCTGAACAAAATGTGACAGTGTGTGCAAAGCATAATGAAGACAGAGGAAAATATTCACAAGGTAATATCCTCCTGAAGCATTTCTCATCCACCAGAAGGGAATCCTAATAATCAAATCCCAAAGAAGAAAGTATATAAGTGACACCTCAGGGAATATTAACTACTTTACCTCGGGAGGGTTTTACCCCCTTCATGACCAGGGCATTTTTTGCTGTTCAACACTATGCTACTTTAACTGGAAAATGCTCAGTCATGCAATACTGTATGCAAATTACATTTTTATATTTTTTTTTTCACACAAATGTATCTATTTTTGTGGAAATTTTTTTTTTAATGTTTTTAATGGTATTTAATCACCACTGGATTTATTTTTTTTGCTATATAAACGAAAAAATACTGAAAATTTGGGGGAAAAGCATGTTTTTCTTAGTTTCTGTCTTAAAATTGTGCAAATAAATAATCTTTCTTCGTAAAATGTAATTTTTTTTAAATGTGTTTTACTACATTTCTTTGGTAAAATGAAACCAAATCAGTTTACATTATTTAGTCTGTGTGAAAGTTATAGAGTCTGTACTGACGGCCTAGCTCATTTCTTGAGACCCTTAAAATGCCACCACAGTACAAATACCCCGCAAATGACCCCTTTTTGGAAAGTAGTCCACAATATTTAGTAAGAGGCATGGCGAGTTTTTTGAAGTTGTAATTTTTTGTCACAATTTTTTGAAAAGGAAGAAATTAAATTAAAATGAATTTCTTTTTTTTTCCACATGTTTGTTTTACATACTGTTACCGGTGCAGTACAGCATCATCATATGACTGGTGTGGTGGTGATCAGGGACACTGACTGGTGGCAGTATGTATAAAAAAATTAAAATAAATGATTTTCAATTCAAATATTTTATATATACTGTCATCAGAGTAGTTCCGTGACACCATAGTGACACTGTACTACTCTGGGGAGCGGGTGGGGGGTGATCAGGGATTTTTTTTTTACATTGTTATGTTACATTGTTATTGCTTCATACCTCCCAACTTTTTGAGATGGGAATGAGGGACACCTATTAGCAAAAGTATGTAGGCATAAGAAACATCCTGTGCCAAACATTATACAAACAAATGATTAGTTAAACCCACAAGTGCTTTTTTTTTACCACTACTGACTTTTGAAATTTACAAATGCAGCAATTTAGAAAATGAAAGGTTTAGCACTGGGAAACACTTTTTGATAGATAGATAGATAGATAGATAGATAGATAGATAGATAGATAGATAGATAGTGAATTTTATATACAACTATATAGATCAGACCAAAATGAGGGACAAATGAGGAGGAAAGAGGGACAGAGGGACATTGCTCCAAATCAGGGAAAGTTGGGAGCCAAGTTGCTTATAAGAGTGATGTTCACTTTTATAAGCAATAGTTAACAGTCATCAATGGCTGTCTGTTGGCATGCTGTGATTGGCTATGGCTATTGACTAATCACATGGTACAGGGTGTCAGGTCCCATGTATTAGCTGTGGGCCAATCACAGCTTCACAACACTAAGCAGTCAAAAATGGAAACCATTCATGACTGTTTGTTTACATTTTAATTATGTGATCACTGTGACCAATCACTTTACTATATGCCCAGTCAATTTTGCTATATGTTTTTGATGCTGACCCATGTGTTGGGTACTTTTGTTATTTCAGTGTTTCCTTACTTTTGTAGATACTTTGTTTATTATCAGGGTGTATGTTAAAGCACATCCTCAGTCCTGAGGAAGTAGAACAACAGAGAAACATGTAGACTGAATACGATACACTATATTGGGATGTCTCCAGCTTTCAGGGATACATTATTGTAATCAAAAGAATATCCTTTTTTACTTTATGTTTGTTGTATTTTACTGATTTGTATACAATAAAAGCACATGTTTTAGCTATTAATATTTTTGTATGGTTAATTAATATTTCCTGAGGTGCATATTTAATGTCTCCTATATACTTTCTTTTTTGGGGTTTGTTTTAACTGGGATGATGCCCTCATGGAAATAATATAATGATGTACAACAAATGACTCCACATATGTTTTGTTTAATTTGAATCCTAATAATTAAAGAGTCCATCAAACAGTCCGCATATGGGAACAGACAGAGATAAGATAGGGAGTGTTTGGGAACCTTTGGCAAGGGGGGAAGCACAACCAACTAACCTTTTAATGTTAGGGACACATTCTTATGTACAGGTTTTCTTGGATCACCCAGATTCATATTGTCTTTGCGTTGGCCCTGTTCCTCGATGTGATCTCAGTGACCATAGCAGCCACATCAAGTTCAGTGTATCCAGATTGTTTAGACCTGGCTGCAAGTGTGGTGTCATGTCACACCACTAGATGGGAAAATAAGAGCAGTGGTACCTTCCACTTCCCAGTGCCTGACTAGAGACCTCATCAACGGGTCAATGTTGAAAAACACTGAAGCAGTGAGTATGGCTGCTCACTGAGCTGTAAGCTGTGTACTCTAGGGGGCTTTTTTCAATTTAGCTGTGAAATAGCTTCTGCAGAAAGATCTTTGACTATGTTGCATTGTTACACTGGTTTAACCGTTTCACTCCCATTGATTTATAGGCATCTTCTCTCACTTTAGGACCCCATTCCTCTTACCTTGACACTGGGGGGTGTCATACAAGATGACCATGATTACATGGAGCCTGGTGAGCTAGAACTTTTCCAAAGGTCAAGGTCTGCCCTCATTGCTTGCTATGGGGGGCACACAGAGAACAGGAGGAGCCTGGAGCGCTAGTGGGTTAAACCAGAAGAGGAGGTTTGGGGCTGCTCTGTGCAAAACCATTGCACAGAGTAGGAAAATATGACATGTTTGTTATTTTAATTTAAAAAATCTAAATTTAGTTTTAGTTTTAGTTTGGGTGGTAGTAAGCCCAGGCTAATAGTATGATTTTTCCATAAGCTTCAGTTGTGCTGTGATTTCTCACGGTCACATAAACAAGACAGATATGAATATTTATATTTCCTTCAGCCAATTCAGCAGGAGGTTTAGGCCACTGGTACATGCTGGGGGAGGATATAAATATTGGAATAGGCCATGTCCTTTCTCTTCCTATGGGCTGAGGCTTGGGGAGGTTATGCAAGGCCTCTTGCTGGAGAAAGCCAGGAAGAAGGCTGGTTTCTCGCAGGGCCTGGTGACTCACTTAGAAGATGCACTGAAATTGAGAAAGTTCTTACAGTGTGGCTGGGTCAGCTTGAAGAGTTCATATCTGGGACCCCTAACTCTCACCTTCTTAACCATTCTGCCATAAACTTCTAAAAAAAAGACAAATTTGGCACCCAATATTCTGTCTCAGTCCCCCATTTTTAGCCAGGAACTCAGCCGTAAGGTGAAACGATAGCTTACCCCATGCTAACCTGTCCTGGGGGGGGGGGGGGGGGATATTGACTGGCAACTGTCAGCAGAGCCCTCTGCCTTTACACAAAAGTCTACAGAGCTCCCCTTTACATCACAGTCCACAAAGTTCTCCCTTATATCAGAATACACAGAGCTCCCCTTTACATCAGAGTAAAGAGTCCACAGGGGTCCTGCTAAGGGGGAACTCTGCGAACCCTAATGTAAAGGTGAACACTGTGAACCTTTATGTAAAGGGAAACACTGCAAACTTTGCTGTAAAGGGGAACTCTGATGTAAAGGGGTCTCTGGTCACTAGAGACCCCCTTGCACAAAAGTCCACAGGGGTGCCCCTTACATTAGAGTCTGCAGCAGGAGAAACTGTGCAGACCCTGATGTAAAGGAGAACTCCAATAATAGAGGGAGACACTACAGACTATGATGTGGGTGGGGAATGCTGCAGACTCTGGTGTAAAGGGGGACTCTGAAGTAAGGTGGTCTCCAGTCACCAGAGCCCTCCCTTACATCAGTGTCCACAGCGTTCCCCTTTACATCAGAGTTCCTACTTTCATCAGGGACTGCAGCATTCCCCTTTACATCAGAGTTATCCTTTATATCGGGGTCTGCAGAGTTCCCCATTTTACTGTAAGGGGGAATACTGCAGACTCGGATGTGAAGAATTCTGAGGACACTGATTTAACGTGGAATGCAGGTTTCTCTCTGATGTGGGTGGGGGGGGGGGGGGGGGACTCTGGTGACCACAGACTACCTTCCATTGATTGAGTACACTAAGGTAAGGGGGGGGGGGGGGTTACTGGTATACAGGGGAACTTTTATATCAGTGTCCCCCCTTACCTTAGTGTATTCACTCCTCCCTTACATAAGTGACCCCCCTCCCCTTTCATAGACTGTGTGGCCTGGCTGGAAGCACTGTCATTGACTTCCTACATAATAATCGCTGTTGCTCGTGTGTGCACCGTTCAGGGCAGGCTCAGTCAAACGGTTGCAGTCCTCTAGTTTGATCCTTCTCTTCAGCCCTTGCCAGTGACAGTCCTCCTAGGTCCCGTCCCAGGTGACATTCACCCACTCACCCTAACCTTCGAGTCCTTTCTGTAATTTATAAAAGGCCCTAAGCTGCACCATGATGTCACCACACACCTGCCCGAATCCACTCGAGGCCCCGAGCTTGCCCAAGCCTGAACTCAAGCCCAGCCATATTTTTTAAGAGCAGGCGCCATCTGTAATGGACATTTACGGACTGTCCATAAATTTACAGATGGTTGGCAACCCAGATTGGGATTATGATTTAGGATTCTGAAACATGAATTGAAAGAAAATGGAGCAGGGGTCATTAGTATCAGTGGCTGGGGGGGAACAGACCAACAAGAAACCCGCTACATCACGGCCCATATTTGGTATTACTCCAAAAATAGGCAATGATGTCATACTCAGCTGTCTCTCCAGATTTCCCTAACCCATTTAAAACCAGAAGGCTGCTGGGATTTTTTTTAAATACCACTGCAACCTCGAAGGTAAATATTAGTAAAATTATTAATAAAAACATTTGTTAATTCTATGTCATGTTTATTTTAATTTCACTTGAAATTGACCCAAAAAACCAGTTCACCAGGGAGGGGCCACCACCTACTCACACCAGACACAGGTTCACTACATTCTAGATGGTGATGCTAAGAGAGAAAATAAAATAAACTTTTAGAAAACTACACAAAAAAGAGGAAAATGGGTGTAATATTACTGCCCCTATGGTGCAAAATTGAATGTATGCAATGGCACAAAACCATAGTGAACATATAATGGAATAAAAACAGCGCATCTTACAGTTGACAAGGTTATGAGTGAACATAGATTAATGGTATACACAGCCATGGAATGGCACTTATAACCATAATGATAAATATAACCATCTGTGTGCAGAGGAGGAAGGAGGTTGCTATCAATGCATGGGGGGGGGGCACATTTTAGGTTTGCTCAGAGAACATCAGGGTGGTAAGAACAACTTGGCATTTGTAGAAAAAAGCCCAGAGTTAGCTCATATAGCAGAGGCGTCTGTTGGTAAGTAAGATCATGGTTGTGTTGAAGGCCATTGGTATTAGGAAAGGGAATCCAACCAATACTGATCATAAAGCAATATTTATTAAAACACATTTTCTACAACAAACAAATAAACTAGATGCAATCAAAATGCCAAATGTACATAAAAAGGTATATCAAGTAAATACATTTGAAAAAAAAATCTGTTATCAAATATTTAATAGAAAGTCATTTTAGAGTATTCCAAAACCCCCTTCCTAAGCCATCATGCAGTGTAATGTATCGAAGTTGCAGTTTCCTACATGAGCAAATCTGCCCTGGGGACCAGAAATTATTTTTCCTTGCTAGTTATCTTCATGGACACTGGTTCCCTCACCACCCCCATGAGTTCTTCTGACTCAGGAGCCTATGAGAGAGTATTGGCCTCTGGCAGTGTGTTGCCTCCACCAATAGAAGATGTCCACATCGCTGCCTTCCCACCAGGTAAGGACCCCATTAGGTAAAGAGTAGAACAACAAAGGATTGGCATGTGATCGTGGCTTCAGGTAGCTAAAATGGGCATTTGGATCATTTTTTTTTCATACCGGCATTTCCTTTAGTGGGGTGAGGGGGGGTTGTTAGAATCCTGGAGTTGAGATTGAAATAAACTAGAAGCATATTCATATATGAATAGGATCCATATGTAATAATAAATGTAAAAGAATGTAAATAAATATATAAGATTTACAATAATAAAGAAATATGTAAGATTTACAATAAATAAGTAATATAGGTAATAATCAGGGGCGTAGCTATAGGGGTCCCAGGCATGGCCGTCTGCAGAACTTTTTTCAGGGGGGGGCATCATTTTTAGGGTCACCAATGCCCCCCCCCCTTTTCGACAATGTCATTATCACATTATCATGGTCAGAGATTGCAGACGCAGTACAGTCCCTAGCATAAGTAATGGATAATGGCCAACAGGCCCTTTTACCAGACCCAACGAAACTACAGCAATGATCCATCCGGCTGGATGAGCTCTCACTTTGGGTTCCCCGGGGTCGACTCTTGTCAGTAGTGTAGCATGTATGTAACCTGGTAGTGGCTCAGTCTTTCTCTCTCTGGTGACACTGGGCAGTGTGGCTCTCTCTGGTGGCGCTGTGCAGCGCGGCTCTCTCTGGTGACACTGGGCAGCGTGGCTCTCTCTGGTGGCACTAAGCAGCGTGGCTCTCTCTCTCTGGTGGCGATGGGCAGTGTGGTTCTCTCTCTGGTGGCACTGGGCAGCGTGGCTCTCTCTCTGGTGGCGCTGGGCAGCGTTGCTCTCTCTGGTGACACTGGGCAGCATGGCTCTCTCTGGTAGCGATGGGCAGCATGGTTCTCTCTCTGGTGGTGCTGGGCAGCATGACTCTCTCTGGTGGCGCTGGGCAGCGTGGCTCTCTCTGGTGACACTGGGCAGCGTGGCTCTCTCTGGTGGTGCTGGGCGGCGTGGCTCTCTGGTGGCGCTGGGCAGCGTGGCTCTCTCTCTGGTGGCGCTGGGCAGCGTGGCTCTCTCTCTGGTGGCGCTGGGCAGTGTGGCTCTCTCTCTGGTGGCGCTGGGTAGCGTGGCTCTCTCTCTGGTGGCACTGGGCAGTGTGGCTCTCTCTCTGGTGGAGCTGGGAAGCATGGCTCTCTGGTGGCGCTGGGCAGCGTGGCTCTATCTCTGGTGGCGCTGGGCTGAGTGGCTCTCTCTGGCTTCTGCCCAGCACACTCCTCGTTCTTTGTCCTGTAACACTCTCTCAATCTCTGTTTTAATCGAGCTGTAGCCTCCTCCCTGTGGAAAATGGGGCCGCCAATCTTCAGGACTACATGTCCCATGATGCTCTCCTCTCCTAGTCTCCTTTGATTGGCCCTCAGTTATGGCCAATAGGAAAAGAACGGAGTGGGCAGGAAGCTGAGCAAGGAATCTGGTGAGAGCTGCTGTCTTTTCTCCCTGAGAGGAGAAAGGGGGGTGAGCAGGAGAAACCTCTGATAGACCACAGCTCACCTTTCTCCTGACACTGCGCCCCCGAGTCCTCTGCTGGACTGACCAGGGAAAAGAGCCCGCAGTCACACAACATTAATCGCTTGACAGCACCTTGATGGGATAAGATCCGATCCCTGATTCCAGGGGGGGGCGCTTGACCCCCCTTGCCCCTACCTGCGGACGCCCATGGTCTCAGGGGTCTCAATTGTGACCCGACCCCATGCTCCAGGGGGCCCATGTGGCTCTCCTGTGCACCTGGATAGGAGGGGCATGGGGGTGACCGTTCCTGTGTATGTCAACCCCGCTGCCCCTCCTATCCAGGCCCTGCAGCCAGGTCTATGCGCAGTGTCTAGCTTGCCATGCCCCTGCCTCAGGAACTTTTGCTGAGCCATACACCAGTCATGGGGGAAGTGGATCCAGAGAAGGCCAAACTACAAGTCCCTGAAGAGCGGGGGCAGAGGAGCCCATGAGCGTCAACAAAGTATTTATTACACCCAACCACCTACTATGACTGATCTAGGATCCTCTGCCCCTAGATAAAATAACAAAAAAAACACTGACACCAGTGGCAGAACTGCCATGGTAGGAAAGGTCACCCTTGCAACTGGGCCCTGGTGTTCTGCCACCGTGGGGCAGCCCCAAGACAGCAAGAAGGGGGCCCACTGCAGAACATGTGAAAGGATACCACTATGGGACCGTAAAAATGGGCCCTGCGACAGGAGTAAAGGGCCTCTGGATCAGCGGGAAGAGCCTGGGGCACAGAGGGAAGAGCCCCAGCTGGGGGTCCAGGTGCCCCTTCACGGTTTCTTGCACCAGGGCCCTGAAGGTTCTAGTTATGCCTCTGTTAATAATAATAATAATAATAATAAATAAGTAACACAGGTTCAGCACTCTCCATTGACAATTACTGCATTTTCAGCCAGGCAAACATTATTATCAATATTATTCTTATTACCTTATTGATTACAAATATATTCATTATTTATTTACAAACAAATGTATTTTAAAGCAACGAGCTGTTAGAATAGTATTATTTTTTTTTTACTGATGGTTACTATTAATTCTTTTTTAGAATGAGTAAGTATTAAAATAGCATCCATTAATACAGTCATAAATGCCGGAGACCGTTAGAAATGTTTGTCATTCCTCCATGCATTCCTCTGCAAATACCTCTGGCAATGTAAGAGTTAAAAAAAATCCTTGGAGCCATCGGATAACGTGCGTTGCAGATGCACTGCTGTGAGGGCAGCCAATCAATATACATCACTGCATTGGGACTGGAGCATTCTTTTAAAGCCAGTGGGGCAGTCACAGGGACCAATATAGAAATAGCTCACATGCTTTTAATTCTTCAGCCACTTCAGTCCTAGCTTTTAACTTGACAGTTGGAAAAGTGATCCTAGCAGTCGTGCAGGCTACTGTAACACTTGCCATGAGCAATTAAGAGCTTGGTAGTAGTTTCAGAACTAAGATTTTTTTTTTTTAAACATGTTAGGCCAGAGTTTATAGAAAATGTCCTGCAGCAAAAGATGACAGAACTGACAGTTCCTATAGCAATGGACAAGCAGGTATCAGGTCCCTGTTCAGGCACTTACTTTTATAGGGTAACAACGCTTTATCGCCGTCTCCCAGGTGCTCTTCTGCGTTATCATCCTTTTATGTGCACTTTAAGGTTGAGACTACTGGTGATCATGGAAATGATTATTGCACATGCATGATCTATGGCATGTCACTGATCAAAGACATGAAGCAGCCATTGGGATCCAGTGCACATCAGAAAGTGGCTGCAAAAAGGCCACAGCTCATCAGCAGTACTAAGACAAACAAAGATGGAGAGGTGAAAGCAATATACTATAGACATACAGCAGCCATCCAAAAAGGCTGCAAGTGATCAGAAGAAGTGATCATGCAACAGTAGTAAAAAGGGTCGCTGGTTTGAATCCCAATGATGACACTACCTGCCTGGAGTTTGCATGTTCTCACTGTGCCTGTGTGGGTTTCCTCCGGGGTATTATGGTTTCCTCCCACACCCTAAAAACATGCTGGTAGATTAATTGGCTTCTGTCTAAATTAGCCCTAATATATGAATGTGAGCTAGGGACCTTAGATTGTAAGCTCCTTGAGGGTAGGGACCGATGTGAATGTACAATGTATATGTAAAGTGCTGCGTAAATTGACAGGGCTATATAAGTACCTTAAATAATAATAGTAATAATATATATATATATATATATATATATATATATATATATATATATATATACACTACATTGTCAAAAGTATTGCGACACCTGCCTTTACACACAAACATAAACTTTAATGACATCCCAGTCCTATGCCCAGTACACACGGTCGGGCTTTCCGACGGAAAATGTGCGATCGGATCGTGTTGTTTGAAAATCCGATCGTGTGTGGGCTCCATCTGACTTTTTCTGTCAGAATTTCCGACACACAAAGTTTGAGTGCTGCATCTAAAATTTTCCGACAACAAAATCCGATTAAATTTCTAATCGCAACGGACAAAGTGCCACGCATGCTCAGAATAAATTACAAGACGAAAACTTTTGGCTACTGCCCTCTTTATAGTCCCATCGTACACCTTGTACAGTGGTGTGAAAAAGTGTTTGCCCCCTTCCTCATTTCCTGTTCCTTTGCATGTTTGTCACACTTAAGTGTTTCGGAACATCAAACCAATTTAAACAATAGTCAAGGACAACACAAGTAAACACAAAATGCAATTTGTAAATGAAGGTGTTTATTATTAAAGGTGAAAAAAAATCCAAACCATTATGGCCCTGTGTGAAAAAGTGATTGCCCCCTAAACCTAATAACTGGTTGGGCCACCCTTAGCAGCAACAACTGCAACCAAGCGTTTGCGATAACGTGCAATGAGGCTTTTACAGCGTCCTGGAGGAATTTTGGCCCACTCATCTTTGCAGAATTGTCCTAATTCAGTTACATTAGAGGGTTTTCAAGCATGAACGGCCTTTTTAAGGTCATACCACAACATCTCAATAGGATTCAGGTCAGGACTTTGGCTAGGCCACTCCAAAGTCTTCATTTTGTTTTTCTTCAGTCATTCGGTGGTGGACTTGCTGGTGTGTTTAGGATCATTGTCCTGCTGCAGAACCCAAGTTCGTTTCAGCTTGAGTACACGAACAGATGGTCGGACATTCTCCTTCAGGATCTCTTGGTAGACAGCAGAAGTCATAGTTCCTTTTATCACGGCAAGTCTTCCAGGTCCTGAAGCAGCAAAACAGCCCCAGACCATCACACTACCACCACCATATTTTACGGTTGGTATAATGTTCTTTTTATGAAATGCAGTGTTCCTTCTACGCCAGATATACTTGGACACACACCTTCCAAAGAGTTCCACTTTTGTCTCATCGGTCCACAGAATGTTGTCCCAAAAGTCTTGGGGATCATCAAGATGTGTTGTGGAGAAATTGAGACGAGCTTTGATGTTCTTTTTGCTCAGCAGTGGTTTTCTCCTTGGAACTCTGCCATGCAGGCCATTTTTGCCCAGTCTTTTCCTGATGGTGGAGGCATGAAAGCTGACCTTAACTGAGGCAAGTGAGGCCTGCAGTTCCTTGGACGTTGTTGTGGGGTCTCTTGTGACCTCTTGGATGAGTCGTCGCTGCGCTCTTGGGGTAATTTTGGGCGGCCGGCCACTCCTGGGAAGGTTCACCACTGTTCCATGTCTTTGCCATTTGTGGATAATGGCTCTCACTGTGGTTCGCTGGATTCCCAAAGCTTTGGAAATGGCTTTATAACCCTTTCCAGACTGATAGATCTCAATTACTTTCTTTCTCAATTGTTCCTGAATTTCTTTGGGTCTCGGCATGATGTGTAGCTTTTAAGGATCTTCTGGTGGACCTTACTGTGTCAAGCAGCTCCTATTTAAGTGATGCCTTGATTGTGAACAGGTGTGGCAATAATCAGGCCTGGGTGTGGCTAGAGAAATTGAACTTAGGTGTGGACAACCACAGTTATAGTATGTTTTAACAAGGGGGGCAATCACTTTTTCACACAGGGCCATGATGGTTTGGATTTTTTTTCACCTTTAATAATAAACACCTTCATTTACAAATTGCATTTTGTGTTTACTTGTGTTGTCCTTGACTATTGTTTAAATTGGTTTGATGTTCCGAAACACTTAAGTGTGACAAACATGCAAAGGAACAGGAAATGAGGAAGGGGGCAAACACTTTTTCACACCACTGTACGTCACCTCGTTCTGAATGATCGGATTTTCCGACAACTTTGTGCGACCGTGTGTATGCAAGACAAGTTTGGGTCAAAATCCGTCGGAATCAGATGGATTTTGTCATCGGAATGTCCGACCGTGTGTACAGGGCATAAGTCTGTAGGGGTCAATATTTATGTTGCAGCTATAACAGCTTCAACTGTTCTGGGAAGGCTGTCCATAAGGTTTAGGAGTGTGTATATGGGAATGTTTAACCATTTTTCCCAGAAGTGCATTGGTGAGTTCAGGCACTGATGTTGGATAAGAAGGCCTGGCTCGCAGTTTCAGCTCAAAAGTGTTCTATTGGGTTTGTGCAGGCCAGTCAATTTCCTCACCCCAAACTCGCTCATCCATGTCTTTATGAAGCTTGTTTTGTGCACTGGTCCAAATAATTTTGTGGAGGGTGGGATTAGGGTGTGGGGTTGTTTTTCAGGGGTTGGGCTTGGCCTCTTAGTTCCAGTGAACTAAAGCGTCAGCATACCAAGACATTTTGGACAATTTCATGCTCCCAATTTTGTGGGAATGGTTTTGGGATGACCCCTTCCTCTTCTAACATAACTGCACACCAGTTCACAAAGCAAGGTCCATAAAGACATGGATGAATGATTTTGGGGTGGAAGAACTTGATTGGCCTGCACACACTCCTGACCTCAACCCAATAGAACACCTTTGGGATAAATTAGACCGGAGACTGCGAGCCAGGTGCCTTACTCCACAAATGCACTTCTGGAAGAATGGTCAAACATTCCCATAGACGCACTTGTAAACCTTATGGACAGTCTTCCCAGAAGAATTGAAGCTGTTATAGCTGCAAGGGGTGGGCCAACTCACTAGTGAACCTTACGGACTAAAACTGGGATGTCACTAAAGGTCATGTGCGTGTAAAGGCAGATATCCCAATACTTTTGACAATAAAGTGTATATTATATATTTGAGTGTATCTCCAGACTGGTCATACTTCCCTGTTAGCAATGCTAAACTGAACAAGAAGCCCCTTCTTTTGACCACCTCTTATAATAAAAATATTGTTGAAGCTGTTTTAAAGATATTGGGGGTTATTTACGAAAGGAAAATCCACTTTGCACTGAAAGTGCACTTGGAAGTAAAGTTTCTGTAGATCCGAGGGGGACATACAAGGAAAATAAAAAGCAGCATTTTAGCTTGCACATGATTGGATGATAAAATCAGCAGAGCTTCCCCTCATTTCAGATCTACCCCTTAGATTTAGACCGAATGCACTTCCAAGTGCACTTTCAGTGCAAAGTGGATTTGCCTTTCGTAAATAACCCCCAATGTCTCTAAGATGTAACAAAAAGAACAAAAAAACACTATGCTGCAAAGATAGCAGTGCTGTCCATCTAATATCTATAATGGAAAAGGTCCTTGGGGTGACCCCCCACATCTGGGTCTATTCACATTCAGGACCTTTCCTGTAATAGGTACTGCAACAATTATGAAAGAAGACACAAAAATGCACAACATTTTTGAGACTGTTGACACTTCTAGGCGGTGTCACAAACAAATATGTTTCAAAGCATAGCTTTTTTGTTCCAGGTTTAAAACACATCTGAAACCCCAAAACAAAACAAAAGCATAAAATACATTGCAGCTTAGCAGTCGATAGATGTGGTGGCTGAATTCGTTTACTTTGTCAGTTTTTCCCCCATTTATTTTCCCCTGGTGATCCTGTGAATAACAAACTGCGTGTCCCTGGGTGATTATGGTCACTCCTCCACAGTATGAAGCACAAACTGGACCAATGTAACTATGTAAAAAAAAACACCATACCTAAGCATCAACTTTAAAGTGGTTGTAAACCCTTACAAACCACTTTGACCTACAGGTAAGCCTAGATTAAGGCTTACCTGTAGGTCCAAGAAATATCTCCTAAACCTATACGGTTTAGGAGATATTTAAAAAAAAGACAGCCACCGCTGTCTACGGCGCATGCGCACTAGGCAGGCCGCAGATCGCGGCGATATGCCGCAAGTGTCGGCTCCCGTGCGCATGCGCGGGGGTGATGTCATCGCTGCTCCTGCGAATCACAGCGCCGGAGCAGTGAGACCCGGAAGTCACTCCGGGATCCATGGCAGCGGCAGACATGAAGACAGAGGACCGCTTCGGGGGCTTCGTTCTCAGGTAAGTTATTCATAATGAGCTAGTATGCTATGCATACTAGCTCATTATGCCTTTGCCTTGCAGGTTGCTTCTTTTTTTTTTCCCAGATGGGTTTACAACCACTTTAACCATTTCAGCCTCGGAAGGATCTACCCCTTTAATGACCAGGCCATTTTTTGCGATAAGGCACTGCGTCATTTAACTGACAATCGTGCAGTCGTGCGACGCTGTACTCAAACACGCTCATCCATGTTTTTATGGAGCTTGTTTTGTGCACTGGTCCAAATAATTTTGTGGAGGGTGGGATTAGGGTGTTGGGTTGTTTTCCAGGGGTTGGGCTTGGCCTCTTAGTTCCAGTGAACTAAGGCGTCAGCATACCAAGAAAACACACATGACCCTCTTTTTCCACGTTAATGCAACACAGTACATAGTATGCACGTTGTGATTTACTGCCATGCATTGTGCATTAGCCAACACTGAACAATGAATGGCAACCCAAGGACACGAAGAGCTGTGTGTTGATGCACACAATAGTAAAGCAAGTCAAAATTCCCCTTTTAGGTGCATTACTCCAGAGATAATAATGTGTATACTACAATACATACAACAGCAATAAAAATGAGTATGCACAGTGAGACACTTGCCAAATGGTACTCACAGCAGAGCCTTTAATACTATATTTCAGCCATGCAAACGTTGATGGTCAGAGGACTGGGCTGTTTACTAAATTGTTGTGCAGACGTAAACCTGCAGGCAACCTCTGCGCTCCTCTTGGAGTTTGCACAAGGCTTCCTAGGCCATCAACACTGATGACACCTGGGCCAGCAAAGGGGGAGCAGCTGCAGGGTGTTTGGCTTAGAAAACCTCGGACATTCCTGGATGTATCACAGGACTGCAAAAAATTCAGAGCTTTGACATGCTTCCTCAGCATCTCTCAATGCAATACTTTGAACCCTTGCTAAGTAATAAAACTCTTAAATTTACTCAGTACATGCTACTTTATCATTGTAAGAGAACAGCTTTTAGTTATTTCTATTTGGTGTGTCAAAGCTTAAGCCGATTCATTTTTTTAATGCTAAAAAAAACCCAAAACACAAGCTTAGGATTTCAGCATTTCTCCATCCCCCCCACCAGGACATTGTATTCTTCTTGCACCCACTGATCGACAGTTGGACAGAAGTGTCCTGTTCAGCAGGGAGAGCCACACACAGAATAATAGTCGCTTCTGAATTGGCTGAATTTGGATCTGTCTATGCCCAGCCTGAGTGTGTCAATTTTCTATGTACCCACTTGTCAATTTCCTATTGTTTGGCCAAAACCTTTCATTCATAGTGGAGCACAAGTAGTGTGAAATGCAACATGGGGAGCCCACTTTGTGGCATTGACCAATGTGTTGTGTACCTCCGTTGTATAAAACTCATTATAGATAAATAGATGGCTTGGCTAACATGAAGTAACAGTAGGATAAGGTCTTGTTCTTGCAAAGACAGCAAGTGGAATATTCGAGAGAGGCCCCTCTATGGAATCCTTTCTCAACCTTTTTACTCCTGAAGAACCCTTAAAAAAAGTCCCCTAGGATTAAAAAAACCCTTGCTAAAAGTTTTTATAGCTACAGTTTGAGATATAGTAACATAATCAGTGCGTTATACAGTAGATATGATAATAATAGATAATCTAATAAGTAAAAGAATAGAGAATGCAATATATTTTAGTATTTGACACTCAAAGTGGATAGCTTGTTTTTGTACATTCTTCTTGCTCTTTGTGGCAAAATGATATGTAGCATGAAATTAAAATTGCAATAATAACCATAGCAGAAACACATACAGTGTAAATTGTAATGTACCATCATAACACTGGTCAGTGAAGAAATGCCCCCTTACATCGGTGGTCAGCACCATTTCCTTCTACATTGGTGATCATTGACAAAGTTCTCCATACATTGATTGTCAGTGGAGGATTACTCCCTTGCATTGGTGATTATTAGAATATTGTCTCCTTACATGAGTGGTCAGTGGAGGATCACCCCCTTCCCATGATGGTCAGCAGAGAATTGCCCACTTACAGAAAGCTAAAATTTCGGGAAAATCAGGACAGGCAAACAAGAATGAGAACACTCTATTCTTCCAACACTGCCTTAGCTCCTACTCCTAATAATCCCAAATTTACTCCAGGCCTAACCCCATGGAAATGTCCTTGGTGGGAAAATAAAGGCTTAATGTGAATAGGGGAATTCTTAAATGATAGTGATCTTTACACTTTGATCAACTTTCAGACCGAACTACAACTTCCTCCGACTGAATTGTTCTGATATGAATTATATCTTTCCATAAAGCTACAGTAAATTGAAACATGTTGTCTATCTGATATCTCTGTCACTGTCTAGGTTCTCAGGCAAAACTAGACGTGCTGTCAAGGGTCGTAACGTAATATTATATAATCTTCCTATGGATCTTAATCATAGGATGCCATCCATGCAACAGTGGGTGCATGATCTCAGTATCACATTGTATTTATCGAAATGCCAGGACATAGATGGTAACCTTATTTAAAATTTCTATCAACACAACCCTAGTGGAATCCAATTCTAAACCTTTATTGAGGTGGTACTTGGTTCCTACTATGGTGGCCAAACTCCACTTTCACATTTATCTTCTGACTGTTTTAGATACTGTGGTAAAAAAAAAAACTATGTTCCACATACAGTAAATGTAAGTAAAACTGATTTTGATTGCTTCGTATAACCCTTTAGATCAGTGTTTCTCAACTCCAGTCCTCAAGGCGCCCCAACAGGTCATGTTTTCAGGCTTTCCATTATTTTGCACAGGTGATTTGATCAGTTTCACTGCCTTAGTAATTACCACAGCCATTTCATCTGAGAGAAATCTTGAAAACATGACCTGTTGGGGTACCTTGAGGACTGGAGTTGAAAAACACTGCTTTAGATAGTTTTGTTTATGTGATGTTTTGGCACTTCCATTAGGGTAACTCTATGGATAATGGTTTGTGTTGAGCTTGCATGTCCAGTTCTCATGTCTATAACCCTACATATCATTTGTATGCTGAACTTGCACTTCTACCCATTATGTCTATCTACTCCCATTGTTGATTTTTTTTTATGAATGATGCCAAATGGTTTGTAATTCTTCTACCAGCAGGAGAATTCTACCTTAGTTTAATAAAAAAAAGATTGAAATTCAAATTATAATTGGTGTCAGTGGTTAAATGCCTGAAAGATGAGAGAAGAGGCTTCACTGGTCCCACATTTCTAGCTCCTCTGGGTGACGTTGACTCTGGAACTATACAGATAGTACCACATGGGAGATCTGTCACTGTTCACTGCTTAAGTAACCCCTAGCAACCTGAGGAGGAACCCTAAAGTTCCACTAAACCTTGGTCGAGAAAGGCAGCCATATATCAATATATTTAATGTCACCACCACTCATTAGTCATCCTCAGAAGGTGAAAGGAATAGGAAGGGTAATATGAAAATATGGTCTAACAATAGCACTGGTGGTCCACTGTTGAGAATCAAATTAATTAACACAACAGTTTGACAGAACAGATATTGGGCATCTCCGGTATTTTGTTGTTATACAATTGAAAAAAAAAACACATAAAGACAGCTATAAAGCAAAAGCTAATTTTGCATAGACATTTCTTTAGTACTTCAATGGGGTAATCAATAAATTAGAGGGTGGATTTATGACTCAGTATGAGTTCTATAGAATGTATAGACAACTGAATTACACTGCTCACGGCACTGCCTAAAGGAAATAGATAACAATATTTGTAACGATATCTATTTCTTCACACAAACATCTGCTAGCACATTAACTACCGTATATTGCCAGCTGATATGGTTCAGTATAGTCGGATGCTTTTTGAGGGAAATATGAGCCTTTTATTAGATGCTATTTTAATGGAGTTTAGTAGAATAGATTTTTTTTATGCATTTTGTGTTAAAATTCAACATATGGTGTAGTTTCTTAAAAGTTATTTATACCACTCTCAGCTGCAATTTGAAAAGTCTGGAGCACCCTCAACATTCCTGTCCTTCTCTTCATGAACATGTGTTCTATATGTAGACACGGACTCAACAACATCACTGAGAAGTCTTATATAGTAGGGCATCCCAACTTTCTGGTGCCAGTTGGCAAGCGACATGATGGTACCAGTCAAAGTTCTGCCTAAAAGCAGATGTCAAAAGATACCATCTGTTACCTTTTTAGCTAGAAAAGCTTCTTACGTACCTCTCTCTGTCCCCCAGTGCCAGTTTTATTACATATAGATCCTGCCAGTTAATCCATTGGATTTCCACTTTCTGAAACTGGAGCTTTCAAGCAAAAGTGCCACCTGGATATGTTGAGAAAAAACATATTACAATGCCATGCCTACTTACAACAGTCAGCTTTTATGCATATGGTTTTTCCAAAAAAATAAAAACTTTTAAAGTAACTCCTTAAAAAGCGTCCCTACTCTGGAACCATAAGCCCCCTAGAATACGCTTAGAACTTTTGCAAATGCCCAAAACAGATGGCGGTCTTACCTTGCCAAACCCAGGGCTATATTACCCAGCCTTTCAGTTAGAGCACTTAGTGCAGTGCCTAATGCTACTAACTGATGCCACAACAACCAGTTCTGACTCCTTGGCTTTAATTATCCAACATGCCAATGGCATAACTGATGTCCCAGCTGCATTAAAGGCACAGAGATTTAGCAATTTTACCAGGCTGTTCCCAACATATGCATTGATGCAGAAAGTATGGAATAAAGCAAAACAGCTGCAGTCTGTCACTGGCTTCACCAGGTACAGCCCTTTCCAAGACAATACCTCCTATCCCGAATTGGCTAAAATTCAAACAAGTAGTAGGTGGAAGGACGATGGTTTAGCGTATTTATATCATATTTTTGAGAACAGTTCCTTTAAACCCTTTGCTACTTTACAGGCTCACTTTGCCCTCCCTTCCTATTTTTTACCAATTACAGCATTCAATTCAAGCTCAGGGCTATGCCACTGACTGGCTTCAGTCCATCACACCTATCTTTAATATGATGCAATATACCACTACCACTAAGCCCTTGTACACACGGTCGGAGATTCCGACAATCAAATCCGTCGGATTCTGTCCGTCGGATTTTGTCCGATGGATCTTGTCCGAAACTGTTGCATACACACGGTCGGACGAAGTTGTCGGAAAATCCGATCGTTCAGAACGTGATGACGTTATTTCGTTACAACGGGACTATGTTCAGGCTAGTAGCCAATAGCTTTGATGTAGGAATTTGATCTGAGCATGCATGGCACTTTGTCCGATCGGAATTCTCTACACACGATCGGAGCATTTTGTCGGAAAATATTTCCGGCAAGTTGAAAAATTTGGTCCGACGGATATTCCGACGGAAACAGTTCGATGCAGACCACACACAGTTGGAATATCCGACAAAATGCTCCGATCGGACACATTCCGTGGGAATCTCTGATCGTGTGTACAAGGGCTAAGGGATTTTTTTTCTCAATGGTATGCTATTTTGCTGGTATTCTATCTTAATGGTTACCCCCTTCAAGGTGGACACCCTCTTGACTAAAGATGTTGGAGTCTTTGAGGAGGAGCAGTGGGAAAGAGCCTTGCAGGTGTTCCAGGAGAGCACCCTAAACATTTAATCAGAAGAGTATGAAGGTTTATATTCTTCTTAGAGGGTACCATACCCCCTCAAAATGATCCAAAGTTTGAATACTACATGACCCCCTTTGTAGCAAATGCTGAAAAACCATGGTGACTTAGTTCACTTATTATGGCGATGCCCCAAAACTTCACTTGTACTGATCAGAAGTTATTCATCTGTTGAATACAGTTTTTCAAGTGATGATTCAAACTGATCCCAAACAATGTGTTCAAGGCATTTTAGATGGTCTTCAATTACAATTGGAAATGTACTAAAGAAGCCATACCCAGAACTTTATTTCAAGCATGTAGATACATTTTAACCCATCGGAAAACAGTCAACTTACCCACATGCAAGGAAAGGCTTGGATACATGGGAGACAGGCTTAGGTTATAAAAGCACATTTACCAACAAAAGGGTTGCCCCAAATAAATTTGAAAAACTATGGGCCCCGTGGCTAGATACCCTGTGACTTAGCCCATTACACTTAGTTACACATACACAACCTTTTTGATCATGGTATACCAGTGGATGTGTGACTCTAACTGCATAAGGTGGACTTTGTTACTTTCTTTGTCGATATATTATTACTGCATTTATGATGTGCCAATTGCTGTACGTGACATGCTGATACACCATTGTTTGTCATTCTTTCAATACTAGGTTGGCATTGTTATACAAGCTCAATGTATGTCCTGGGTATTTGTTCTTTCTTACAATAAACTTCTCCCTGATTTATTTATTTGTTTTACATAAAAATTCTGTGGAGCACTATTAACCAATAAAAACCCACGTACCATCCCACACAGTCTCTTACTTTCTCTTTGGGAAGTCCCCCATTAGTGCTGTCTGCTCCTTCTCTTCTCCAAATGCCCCCTCAACAAGCCGTATGCAGTGGTGGCACATGTGTGGGTGTGGTCCCATAGACACGCACAGGATCGGTAAGGCCCATCCCCTCTTACTGCAGCAGGAGCCAATGGTCATCAGTGCCACCTCATCAGTGGCCATCACTGTCACCTCATCAGTGCCCATCAGTGCAGCCTCATTAGTGGACATCAATGCAGCCTATCAGTGCCCATCAGTGCTGCCTCATCAGTGCACATCAGTGAAAAAATAGAATTACTTATTTGCAAAATTTTATAACAGAAATGAAGAAAACGTTTTTTTTTGTTCCAAATTTTCTTTATTTTTTTTTTATTTTTTTGTTTGTTTGTTTAGTATATTTAAAAGAAAGCTCTATCTGAAAGCTCTAAAGCAACAGCACTGAAAGCTGAAAATTGGTCTGAGCGGGAAGGGAGTGATACTGCCCAGTAGGCAAGTGGTAAAAAAAACGTGCTATTTAATTACCAAATATGTTATAGTAAACAAAACCCTTCATTAAGGCTCCATGCACACTGTAACCTAAAAAATGTCAGAAAACGCTGGATGAAAAACACTCATAATAGTTTTATGTGCCTGCTTTTAGCAGCAGTTTTAGTAGCAGTTAGGAGCTTTCAGGTTTTTTTTCTGCTAGCAAATCGCTCCCAAAAAACTGCAAAAAAAAAAAAGATTTTTTTTTCTACTCCTAAAAAGGTGAAGCTTCAAAAAGGCTTCTAGCCTAAAATAGTGCACATGGACACATAGGATTACACCAGGGGTGTCCAAACTTTTTTCAAAGAGGGCCAGATTTGATGAAGTGAACATGCCTGAGGGCCGACCATTTTGCCTGACATTCTTTGAACCATTGAAAATTGGGTCTAAATGTGTCCATCCGAGCTCTAATACACGGCCCAACAAGAATTCTCTTGCCTTTGTCACGCTCGTTCCCAACACACAGACGAATGCTCTGCACTTTAGGGGGCACCGTTAATTCTTAATGGTACCCCACACATTGGGGTCCAGATTAAAAGTAACATACACGCAGACACAAGCACACACATGCAGGCACACATACAGACAAATGCACGCCGCACACATACACATACATACAAACATACATGCACACACATACATACAGACACATGTGCACACACACATACATACACACACACATACAGACATACATACAGACACATACATACACATACACATACTTACAGACACATACAGACATACATACAGACACATGTGCACACACACGTACATACAGACATACATACAGACACACACATACACATGTGCACACACACACACACACACACATACAGACACATGTGCACACACACACACATACAGACACATGTGCACACACACACATACAGACACATGTGCACACACATACATACAGACACATGTGCACACACACACACACACACAGACACACACACACACACACACACACATGTGCACACACACACACACATACAAGCACATGTGCGCACACATACACATACAGACACATGTGTGCACACACACACATACAGACACATGTGCACACACACACAGACACATGTGCACACACACACATACAGACACATGTGCACACATACACACATACAGACACATGTGCACACACAGACACATGTGTGCACATACAGACACATGTGCGCACACACACACACACACATACAGACACATGTGCACACATACACACACAAAGACACATGTGCACACACACACACACACACACATACAGACACATGTGCACACACACACACATACAGACACATGTGCACACACACACACACACATACAGACACATGTGCACACACACACACATACAGACACATGTGCACACACACACACACACACAGACACATGTGCACACACACATACAGACACATGTGCACACACACACATATACAGACACATGTGCACACACACACATACAGACATGCGCACACACACACATACAGACACATGTGCACACACACATACAGACACATGTGCACGCACACACACACACATGTGCACACACACACACACACATACAGACACATGTGCGCACACACACATACAGACACATGTGCACACACACACATACAGACACATATGCACACACACACATACAGACACATGTGCACACACACACACACACACATACAGACACATGTGCACACACACACACATACAGATATACATGCACACATATACAGACACATGCATACACATACACTCACAGTGGCGGGGATCGGCTCATCTGACAGCCCTGATCCCGTAGCACAATAAGTTGAGAAAGACCAGGCGGGCCTTTCAAAACCGGACCGGGGGCCGCAATTGGCCCGCGGGACGGACTTTGGACATGCCTGGATTACACTATTTGCTTCTAGAAGCGGGAAAAAAATGTTCAAAAGCTGCTGCTAGAAGTGTTTTTTTTTTAAGCTAGCGTGCATGGAGCCCAAACCTATACATTTTTTAATGTGTTAGCGTGAAATGCCAGTTTAAAGTAAAACAAATAAAATAAAAAATAGAGCAAAAAGGACATATGAAGGTTTAATCAATATTATTTGTATATTTTCTTTTTCAGGAGCTTCTGAGTGAAAAGGGCACAAAGGGCAACCCATTGAAGGGAATGGGCTGGCCTATGCACAACATGTGGACACGTATGTAAATTGCATTTAAAGAATGGTGAGTGGGAACACTTGTCCCCCCCATTACACAAGATCTGAACGGGGCCTAAGAGTTTCACAAAAGCATTTTAATTTATTACAATAAATAATTATGACAAACACGACCCCACATAAACTAAAAGAATGGTGTAGTTTCTGGAGGAATAGTGCTGGAGGACTCAGAATAGGGCATCTAGAAAGGGTAAGCTGCAATTTTTTTTTTTGCTGAAAGGTATCCCTTTTCAGAAAGTCATTAGGTTGGAATTAGCCTATTTGTGGATGACAGGCACTCTCACCATCCCCAATTTGACACTGGCCAACTTTATAAAACTATTTAGTAGCTTTGAACACATATCTGGCCTAAAAATAAGCATAGAAAAGTCTATGGACTTCTAATGTAACACCCAAATATAAATCCAAATAATTGCCTTGGCACAGTTAGCTGGCAGCTAAAGCATGACTGGAGAAAGAGGGGCATCAAGTCGTATGGCCAGCAGTGGATAATTGTACCTTTGACCGTGGGCTGTTTTTATTCCATGGGCCCTAATCTACCCCACCAGGACATTGTATTTTAAGAGCGGGACCCACCACTGTCAGAATCCATTGATCAATGGCTGCAGCAGCTGATAAACTAAAGTTTTCTAGCATGTCCCTTCGATAGAAGTGGATCAAACGATTCATTTCTGTTGAGCATGGACATCCACATTTGGGATCAGTCTATGGCCGGCTTAAGTGTCATGATATATAAAGATCTGTGGTTGTCCCTGACATCTCAAGTAGTTCTGAAGGATATGGAATTAAGTTTTATTTTTTAAATAATTTTATTGGATATATTTTGTAGCAGAAAGTAAAAAATATTGGGGTTTTTGTTTCAAATTTGTGGGGGTTTTTTTTCGCTTATATCGCAAAAGATAAAAAAACCCAGTGATGATCAAATACCACCAACAGAAAACTCTATTTGAAAAAAATAATCTACATTTTGTTTGGGTAAAGTGTTGCATGACCATGCGATACCCAGTTACCCACTTCCTGCCCGCCATATAACAATATGACATGCGCAAAGTGGTTCAGTTATCCTGACTGAACGTCATATGATGTCCAGCAGGAATGGCTGCGAACACGCGGCCCCGGGAGCGCACAGCGCGGTGATCGTGGTGTGTCAGTCTGACACACTGCAACTCCAATCTAGGTAAATAGCCTCTGACGGAGGCTCTTTACCACGTGATCAGCTGTGTCCAATCACAGCTCATCACAGTGTAAACAGGAAAAGTGGTGTATCGGATTTTCCTCTATCGAGTCTGATAGACGCGAGTAGAGGAGAGACGATCCTGACAGGGGGGAGTCTGCGCTGATTGATTATCAGTGCAACCCCCCCAAGGATTTCCACCCAGGACCACCAGGGATGCTCATCAACAATGCCCACCCATGACCACCAGGGATGCCAATCAGTGCCCATAAATGATGCCAACCAGTGCCCATAAATTATGCCTGCCAGTGACTCCTCATCAGTGATGCCTACCAGTGTCATCTATCAGTGTCCATCAGTGCCACTAATCAGTGTCCATCAGTGCCACCTATCAGCTCCCATCAGTGCCACCTTTCAGTGCCCATCGGTGCCAACTATGAGTGCCTATCAGCGTCGCCTATCAATGCCCATCAGTGCTGCATATCAGTACCATCTATCGGTGCTGCATATCAGTGCCCATCAATGCCACCACATTAGTGCCACCTCATCAGTGGCCATCAGTGCCACCTTATCAGTGTCCGTCAGTGCAGCCTCATCAGTGCCCATCAGTGAAGGAGAAAACATACTTATTTACAAAATTGTATAACAGAAACAAAGAAAAGGTTTTTTGTTTTGGTTTAAAGCACAGAGTGTGCAATGACATAGTTTTTTTTTAACCAGAGTAGAGTTTATTGAGCATACATAAAAAAAAAAGGACTACAGAGCAATACTCAAACATAAGTGTGGGGGGGGGGGGGGGGGGGGGGAAGGCGCAACAAGCGCCAAGCACCATGGAAAAGCAAAAAAAAAACACACACATTCCATGTCAAGCAGGATAGCCTGGAAAATACAGTGTACATAATAGCATGACCATAGGTAATACACATATACATGTAACAGGGTCTCAAGGCGAATATATCAAGGGGAAATACTGCCACCAACCACATACGATATTTATCCAGTGCAGCAATGAGGACTATTCATCCACTCATCCCAAATCTTATGAAATTTCATAGGGCAACCTCGGTTAGCATAAATGAGTCTCTTATAGGGTAGAGTTTGGTTTACAGCTCTCAGCCACTGCTGGAGCGTTGGGGGATCCGGTCTGAGCCACAATCTGGCTATCTGCATCCTGGCAGCAAAGAGGGTCTCTTGTAGGAATATTCTAAGATATTTATTTTCATCTTGAAGGGGAAGGAGACCGAGTATACATTGTCTTGGGCAGAGCGTGAGGGGGGACCCCATATGGTCATGTAGGAACTGGACTATCTGAGCCCAATACCTCTGGACGGGAGGGCAAGTCCAAATAAGATGATAAAATGTACTGGCCTGATCACCACAGCGGGGACATGCAGGGTCAAATCCTTGTCTGTATTTAGATAACCGCCCAGGGGTGATGTAGGCCCGGTGAAGTACGTATAAATGCGTCAATCTATCCGACATTTTGGGGGACACCTCCACCGATACCGATAGTATCTCACCCCACTGCTCATCCTCCAGAGGGCCAACATCAACTTCCCATTTAGGTTTGAGACTATATGCGTGGGCCGTAACCCGAGGAGCAAGGAGGTGTGCATAAATAGTGGACGTAAGCTTATAAGAGTCGTTGCCAGTAACCAGGCCCGCCAAGGGGGTACATTCCAGAATCGGAGGCAAATTCCCAAATTGAGCCTGTAGGGCGTGGCGGACCTGAAGGTAACGGAAAAACACCTGATTCGGGAGGCCAAACTCATCTTTAAGTGCCTGGAAGGTCTTAATACCCTGAGGTGTGTAGAAGTGAGAGACATAGATAACCCCTTTACATATCCACAGTTTATAATCCGGGATTCCCAACAGCTCCGGGATATCGAGGTTATCCCAGAGAGGCGTATGTGCATGCAGGGGGGGTGCCCCGGACCTAGACCGCGCCACACCCCACAATCGGCAGTGGTGCGCAATCATGACACGCTGGCAGTTCGTAACAGGGCTAGCTCTATGTTTACAAAAAAGTATTTGAAAGGGGTGCGCAATGATATCCGCCACCGAGGTACACACCAGGAGGGAGTATCTCAGCTTGTCATGCATGTTCAGGTAATAAAAATGAGAGAGTTGGGAGGCCAGGTAGTACGTCTCTAGGTCGGGAAGCGCAGCGCCGCCAAGACGGACCGGACATTTGAGGGTCTGCCAGGCCAGCTTGTGCCTGGAAGAGCCCCAGACAAAGGAGTTAAGGATCGATTCCATATCACGGAATAATCACGACGGTATACGGATTGGGGCATGCCAAAAGACGTACAGGAGTTTGGGGAGGAGAATCATTTTGAAAAGACCCAAGCGGCCCATGACCCCGAGAGGGAGCCTGGACCAAACCTGGGTCTTCCGTTTCAGCAGATGGAAAAGGGGCTCGAGGTTAAGATTAATGTAGTCTGTGAGGGAACGAGAGCAGTGAATGCCGAGGTACTTAATGCGGTCCGTGCGCTCGAGAGGCAAGGAGGCTTGCGTACACGTGGGGGCGGCGGGGTCGATAGGGAGAATTTGTGATTTTGACCAATTAATGCGAAGACCCGAAAAAACCCCAAAACGACCAACCACCTCCAAAACCGCCGCCAAGGAGGGGCCGGCATCCTCCAGATATAGCAACATGTCATCCGCATAGAGGCTAAGTACCTCCGATAGTTGACCCTTGCGGAGACCGTGGATATCCGGGTGTGCTCTGATGGCCAGAGCCAAGGGCTCCACCGCCAGCGCGTACAGCATGGGTGAGATGGGGCATCCCTGCCGGGTGCCCCTCTTCAAAGGGAAGGGACTAGAGATCTGACCATTGACGAGAACTCGGGCAGTGGGGGCCTGATAGAGAAGCTGTATCCAGCGCACAAATTTAGGGCCAAAGCCATAGCTGTGTAGGCACTCCCACAGGTACCCCCACTCCACCGAATCAAACGCCTTTGCGGCATCCAGACTAACAACCACCCTAGTACCCACGTTGTCATGGGAAGCCTGTAAATTCATAAACAGTCTGCGTAAGTTGAAGGCCGTGTTTTTGCGGGGCATAAAGCCGGTCTGATCAGTGTGTATGAGATGGAGTATCACCTTATTAAGCCTGAGGGCGAGGATTTTGGCCAAAATCTTCACGTCCAGCTGCAGGAGCGAGATGGGGCGGTAGGAGTCAGGGTAGAGAGGGTCCTTGCCAGGCTTAGGGATGAGGACAAGCAGCGCCTCACTCATGGAACGGGGGAGTACACCGGTTTCAAAAACATGAGCGTATAGCCGGCAGAGCTTAGGGAGTAGGGTCTCCTGAAATTGATTATAAAACTCCCTGGGGAGGCCGTCTGACCCCGGGGCCTTAGAAGGTGGCAAACATGCTATAGCCTCCGCTATGCAGTCCTCGGTAATGGGAGCCTCCAAAAGCTCCACCTGCGATTCGGAGAGGACAGGGAAATCCACTGTCTGCAGTAGGGCACGCAAGTCATCCAAGGAGCCAGAGGCCTCAGAAGTGTACAGGTCGGCAAAAAAGCGCCGAAACTCCTGGGCTACCTCCTGTGGATCCGACAGCGTGATTCCCGCCGCAGACACGAGCTGGACCACAACCGGGGGGCCATGGTCCAGGCGAGCCAAATAAGCCAGTAGACCCCCTGCCCTCTCCCCATATTCATAGACTTTTTGTTTGGTAAAGAAAATCTTTCTCCCCGCTCTATCCAGGTGTAGTTGGTCAGTAAGCCTAGACTGTAGTCTTAACTTAGAGGAGTTGGAGGGGGTGGGATGCGCCAAAAATGCGCCTTCCAGCTCCACCAGCAGCTCCTCAGCTTGCTGGATAGCGAGCCCCGAGGATTTCTTGAACTGGTTAATGCGTGTGGACATAAACATACGGGCATGCAATTTAAAAGCCTCCCAAACCAGCCCGAATGGTGCAGAGTCCGCATTTGTCTGAAAATAATGAACCCATTCCCTCTGGACAGCCTCCAAATCAGGGAGAGCCGTCAGCCAGAACGGGTTCAATCTCCACAAACGGGAAGCCGGTGTGGAGGGCAGGCGAAGCCGAGCCCAACACGGCGAATGATCAGACAAGACCCAAGTCCCAATCTCCGCCTCCAAAAGACACGGAAGCAGGGTAGGGGAACACAGAATCAGGTCTATCCTGGACATTGCATCATGCGCTGGCGTGAAACAGGAATACTCCCTGCGGGAGGGGTGTTTATACCTCCAAACGTCCGTCAGAGCAAATTCGGCTAAAAAGTTGCCGAACCTGGTCCGAACCGGGGGAGAGGAGGGGGCTTGGGAGCGGGTGAGTCTATCCAAGGCAGGGGACACCACAGAGTTAAAATCCCCCAACCATAGCGACGGCAACGTTGGGTGCCGCAACATAAAATTAACACCGTGCTGGAGGACCTCAAACTGGAAGGGTGGGGGAATGTAAAAAGCTAAGAGCAAAAATTCAAGACCCCCTGCCGTGATGTGCAGGAATAAATAGCGACCCCGCCTGTCAGAGCATAAATCATGAAGGCAAAACTGAACGGACTTGGCTACAAGTACAGCTACCCCGCTGGAATTACTAGTAAAGGGGGCATGGTACATCCACCCCACCCAAGGTTTTTTAAGGGATAGCTGTAACTGACCCGTGATATGTGTCTCGGTAAGTACCATGATATCAGCCCTCATCTGTTTAAGATGGGAGAGCACCGCAACCCTCTTTGATTTTTCCCGCAGGCCACGCACGTTCCACGTGACTACCTTAAGGGAAGCCATAACAACTGGAAGGTGCAATTCAGGAATAAGGAGACATATGTTGGCCATAAAGACCCAGCGACCCCCATCGGGGAGCCCCCGCAAGGGAAAGCGGCTAAGGCTGACGCGCCACCACCACCCTGCGCAGGGGCTGCCCGTCTAGTAAATACCAGGGTCAGGGACAACCCCCGCAGCGGTGAAGGCACAGGGGCAAACAAAAGGACAATTAGCAGACATGGATTAGAGAATACAAACATAAAAAGGGCATGGTGCATAAACATTGAACAAAAACTATAACTGGTAGAGTAGAGCAGAACAGCGCCTACACTGGACCGGCAAGGCAGGCAAAACACACAGTAGTCCAGTAGCCACATGGAAACTGAGGCCGGCCAGGGAAACACACTTTGGAGTGACAGGAGGGACCGCGCCCAGCCATCCCGGACCGCAGGAGGAAAATCCAGATCCGCAGAGCGAGAATGGCCAGACACACTCCCAAATGGGGGAAGGGGCGAACAAAAGTCAACTGTGCTGTGCAGCTGGGTAGGGGGACACGGCATGGGAAAGTCTCAGTCAATACCAGTGCCCATTTTCCCGGCTGCCAAAATGTCTAAGGAACGGTGGGACCCATGTTTAGCAAAACAAAAAGGGAGAACATGCGGCTGAAGCAGGGGCATGCAAATATTGATCAGGGGCACACGAGAAAGGCAACCAGGGATCAAGGAGAGGGAGGGGGGCCAGCAAAACGGGGGAAGGTGGCAAAAGTGCAAAGTTACTCACTGCATGGGATGAAGCCGGCCATCATAAGGAGACATTACAGACAGGGCCCAGACACACGGAGGCCATCAGTCAAGCAGGGGCATCATCAGGGCGTTGTTCCAGCCAGGAAAGGGCAGCCGAGGGATCCTCAAAAAAGTGAGCTTTGCCGTCCCGCACTACACGGAGCCGTGCAGGGAACATCATAGCGTATACCAGATGGTGGGTGCGGAGCTGGCGCTTGACTTCCGTGAATTGAGCCCTCTTCTTCTGGATCTCCGCAGAGAAGTCTGGGAACACCGCTATACGCTTATCTTCATATGGGATGTTACCTTTCTCCCTGGTGAGGCGGAGAACCGCGTCCCGGTCGCGGTAATTGAGCATCTTCGCGATGAAAGTGCGTGGTGGAGCACCAGGAGGCGGGGGTCTAGAGGCCAGGCGGTGGGCACGCTCGACCGCAAAGGTAAGTGAGAAGGCCTCCCGACCAAAATTGGCGATCAGTAGACGCTCTAGGAATGCTGGGGGATCATTGCCTTCTGCCTTCTCAGGCAGCCCCACAAAACGAAGGTTGGAGCGTCTCATCCTGTTCTCGAGCTCGTCCTGCTTAGCTAGGACAGTGGATAGCTGATGCTGCAGTCTTTCGGTGGATATTTGGAGGGGGGGGATGTCATCCTCCACCTGGCCCAGCCTGCGCTCCGTCTCCCCGACCCTCTCGCGCAGCTTGTGCATGTCCTGGCGAATGAGGGAGATGTCAACCTTCACCTCCTCGATCCTGGAGGTGAGAGAGGTGCGGCAGAGGGTCACAGCCTCGAGGATGCGTGCCGTGTCGCCCGACGGAGGATTGTCAGCAGCCGGGCCCGGAGCGACGCCATCTTCCTCCACGAGGTCCGGGGCATCAGCACGGAACCTTCCCAGCTTCGCTAGGGCTCCCTGGGACTTTTTTGGCGGCGACATTCGGGCTCACGGTGCTCCCGGTGGAGGTAGCGCCGTTCTCCGGGTAAAGGATCCGAAGGGGTCCGCAAGGATAGAAGAACGGATAAAGGGCAGCCAGGGCTCACAGAAAGAGCGTCCTACTCCATGCCGCTGCAGGCCACGCCCCCTGCAATGACATAGTTACATAGTTTGTTACATAGTAGGTGAGGTTGAAAAAAGTCCTAAGTCCATCAATTCCAACCTATGTGTGTCAGTATTACATTGTATATCCCTGTATGTTGAGGTCGTTCAGGTGCTTATCTAATAGTTTTTTGAAACTATCAATGCCCCCCGCCGAGACCTCCTCCTTCCACATCCTTGCCGCTATTACAGTAAAGAACCCTCTATGTAGTTTAAAGTTAAACCTCTTTTCTTCAAATTTTAATGAGTGGCCACGTGTCTTGTTAAACTCCCTTCCGCAGAAAAGTTGTATCCCTATTGTGGGGTCACCAGTGTGGTATTTGTAAATTGAAATCATAGCCCCTCAAGTGTTTCTTCTCCAGAAAAAAAAGCGACAGCGCTAAAAGCTGAAAATTGGCTTGGGCAGGAAGGGGGGAAAGTGCCATGTATTGAGGTGGTTAAAGTTGCACATTGCTAAATAGCAAACAAATGGCCTTCTGTAGGACAAGTGATTAAACACAGGTGCACAGAGAAAAATGATCTATATGCACATTTATTTCACATTTAACTGAATCTGACTTTGAAATCGTGTGGCTTCACTTGGAATCACATGATTTCAAAGCTGCAGGTCAGTGCAACTTTAGGTGCGACTTGGATGATATCTGTGTGAATTCATGCACAGATGTCTATGCAAGTCACACCAGAGATTGCATAAAATATAGTGGAGGAACCTTTTTTACAAATCGGTGCAGCACTGAAAAGTCCACCAATTTGACCAGCTCCATTGCCGACAATAGGGTGCGACTTGTCATGTGATTTGGACCTGTCAAATCACATGACAAGTCACACCGGTGTGAACGGGACCTTAATCCTCAAAGTGGATAAAAATGTCCCACTACAATTTGTTAATTTGTTGCATGATACTGATGTCTGCTCGTACACAAGCACCTCTCCCTCCTATTGTGCTGCTCCTCCTCATGTATGCCACTGTGGGAATGGTGAACATTTTAGATTTTTTTTATTTTTAACTCAGAACATTGGTACAAGTGCTTGATTATTTTGCTCATCGGACAATCCTAGAAACTCACATATCCCTTTTGTAGTGATTTAGTCTGTCTGGTGCGACAACATACAGAATTGTACAATGGTATTGTTGAATGATGGATGAAAAATGTTTTCAATATTTACACTAAAAAAAGACACACTTTGCAACAACGCATGACAACACACTCGCTCTAGGTGATACATGTGCCTTAGGCCCCTTTCACATGGCAGTTCCATTTACATCCATTTTCAAGTGTCTCTTAGTGGAAATTCTGTCTCAGGCTATGGACAGGCAGATGTTAATGGACCCGTGTCCATTATATACTTGTTGGTAGATCTAATGGAGAATGCACAGTTTGTAATGTATGTGGTGAGCGTTAATTGAAGAAAATCGTATGTCTACCATTAACCCTGAGAGGGTGAAATACGCCAGTAGGGCGTTCTTAACATGTGCACTTGTAGCATGCACGGTCTGAGGAAATAAAGCTTGCTGAAAGAAAGTGATGTTTGAGTGGAGTGTGCATGGATTGGGGATACCCTCCCATGGTTGGCACCCACTGTGCCCATAGCCAAGGGGAAGATCTGAGTTTGGAGCAGTAGGACCATACCTTGACGGATCTGCTAAAGAAAAATTCCAGGTAATGATATTCTTACATTGTGACATTGATCCAGCTTTGCCCAATGTAACTATGTACAGCATACAGAATATCATATCAGTGGGATCCCTTTAGATCAGGAGGATCCAAACTTTCTAAACAAGAGGCCAGTTTACTGTTCTTCAGACTTTATGGGGGCCGGATTGTGGCCATTGGAAGTAGAAAATGTTCCAGCATCAGTGGAAGTAAACAACGCTTGGTGGTCAGTGGGAGTAAAACAATTTTATACACTGTAGCACCTATGGTCAATATCAGAAGGAGTAGTGCCTCATCATTGGTGTGAGTGGGAGTAGTAGAGCCCCATTGTTTGTGTGAGTGGGAGTAGTAGTGCCCCATTGTTGGTGTGAGTGGGAGTAGTAGTGCCCCATCATTGGTTTCAGTAGCAGAACGGTGCCTCGTCATTGGTGTCAGTGGAAGAAATAATGCCCTGTCATTGGTATTATTTGGAGGAACAGTGCCAAGTCATTGATGTTAGTGAAAGGAATAGTGCCCTATCATTGGTATCAGTGGAAGGAATAGTTCCCCATCATTGGTATCAGTGAGAGGAATAGTGCCCCATCATTGGTATCAGTGGGAGGAATAGTGTCTTATCATTGGTATCAGTGGAATAGTGACCCATCATTGGTATTAGTTGGAAGAATAGTGTCTTATCAATGGTATCAGTGGAATAGTGTCTCATCATTGGTATCAGTAGGAAAAATAGTGCCCCATCATTGGCATCAGCAGGAGGAATAGTGCCCCAACGTTGGTATCAGTGGGAGGGATAGTGCTCCATCGTTGGTATCAATGGGAGGAATAGTACCCCATTATTGCTTTTAGTGAGAGGAATAGTGCCCTATCATTGGTATTAGTTGGAGGAATAGTGCCCCATCATTGGTATCAGTGGGAGGAATAGTGCCCCATCATTGGTATCAGTGGGAGGAATAGTACCCCATTATTGATATCAGTGAGAGCAATAGTGCCCCATCATTGGTATTAGTTGGAGGAATAGTGACTCATCATTAGCATTAGTGAGAGGAGCAGTGTCCCATCAGTGGCAGGATTTATTCCCTACCACTGATAGGACACTGGTGTCAGTGGGAGAAATAGTGCCCCAAGGCCCAGATAAAGGCAAACAAAGGGCAACCAGTTTTGAGCCCACTGCTCGAGATGCTATAAATCTCTGTAGTAAACACCGCTACCACAGTGATCACTTGCTTCTGGGCCCGGCACTTAGCAGCAGCCCTGCTGCATTGTGACCACAGGGGGTTGGCTGCTTGGCATTGGTGCTATTCAGGGAATGCTTTGCATTTTCTTAATCAATGCAAAGCCCTCTCTGATGGGACAAGATGTGGAGCATGACATCACTGCCCACGTCTCCACCTTATTCAAGTAGAGAAAGATTTCATTCTCTACTTCAGAGATTGAAAAGCACTCTTTGAACGCTTCCTTTGATGAACCGTTCACCTCCTCTCTTTTGAATGTGTTGCAGGAAAGGTGCACGGTACGCGGGTTTCATGCACCACTTTCTGGCGTAAATCGACCCTCAGGTGTGAATCAGCCCTCAGGTGTGAATCGGCCCTCAGGTGTAAATCGGCCCTCAGGTGTGAATCGGACCTCAGGTGTGAATCGGCCCTCAGGTGTAAATCGGCTCTCAGGTGTACATCGGCCCTCATGTGTGAATTGGCCCTCAGGTGTAAATCTGCCCTCAGGTGTGAATCGGCCCTCGGTGTGAATCAGCCCTCAGGTGTAAATTGGCCCTCAGGTGTGAATCGGCCCTCGGGTGTGCTCTTGGCCCTCAGGAGTGAATCGGCCCTCAGGTGTGAATCGGCCCTCAGGAGTGAATCGGCCCTCGGGTGTGAATCGGCCCTCATGATTGAATCGGCTCTCAGGAGTGAATCGGCCTTCGGGAGTGAATCGGCCCTCGGGTGTGAATCGGCCCTCGGGTGTGAATCGGCCCTCGGGAGTGAATCGGCCTTCGGGAGTGAATCGGCCCTCGGGTGTGAATCGGCCCTCAGGATTGAATCGGCCCTCAGGAGTGAATCGGCCTTCGGTAGTGAATCGGCCCTCGGGAGTGAATCGGCCCTCGGGTGTGAATCGGCCCTCGGGTGTGAATCGGCCCTCAGGATTGAATCGGCCCTCAGCAGTGAATCGGCCTTCGGGAGTGAATCAGCCCTCGGGAGTGAATCGGCCCTCAGGAGTGAATCGGCCTTCGGGTGTGAATCGGCCCTCAGGAGTGAATCGGCCCTCGGGAGTGAATCGGCCTTCGGAAGTGAATCGGCCCTCGGGAGTGAATTGGCCCTCGGGTGTGAATCGGCCCTCGGGTGTAAATCGGCCCCCAGGAGTGAATTGGCCCTCGGGTGTGAATCAGCTCAGATTCAGTGAGAGATTTGCTCACAGATCCCATGCAGACTCACACGCCGCCCATGTAAAAGGTCCCTTAAGAAATGTCAACACAGCATGACAAATGATCAACCCCTGATATTTTCAGTAAATTTACTGACGGTTGGTGACCCCGGGACCCACATGGGCTTTTTCTTTATCCAGGTTATAAATCAGAGATTCCTATGGCTTATGCAGCACAATGGAGTCTGTAGGGTGAGTGGGCCCTTCTAATGTGAGGTGTATGGGTGTCAGTGTTGTAGGACCCCACACACAGGTGCTGGAGATGATCGGATCGGTCCCATCATGTCACCAGTCATGGATCGGCTGTGTCTTCCTCCTGTGTCTATATCCCGTCTTATCTGTCGGGGGATTTAATCCTTATACTGTGAGTGTGGCCGGGCAGGGACAATCCGTATGCTGTGTATGGGGGATGAATGAGATGGATGGGAGATGACAATGCAGGGTGTGTTCTGACATGGAGATCGCTGGATCTTGGTGCACACTGACAGATCCCCTCCCCCCAGGTCGGTGGATCCCCGGGCTCTCCCTAACCTGTACTGACAGCTCGGTAAGTGGGAGGATCGGACGGATCGGCTCTCCTCCTCCTCCCCACTGACAGCCACAGAGGAAAGCAGCCTCGGCCATCGCAGCCACCTACCGCCGGCCACCTGGGACATGAGCAGTCCCGGAGATCGGAGCGGAGCACAGGGGGAGAGGAAAGACTGGGCCCGAGGTGGGGGGCAGAGGGCATCGGGGATCCGGGCCAGGTGGCATTGGGAGCCGTACAGCATGGCAGGGAGATCAAGATGAAGAGGAGGAGGAGGAGCAGGGAGGGGGGTCTCCATCATCTATCAGTGTGCTGCTGCTGTATAATATTACCATCTGGCTGAGCCCGAGTGATGAAGGAACACAGCAGTCCTAGGAGGGCCATGCTGTCACCCTACTTACCGCCCCGTCCTCCTTCTCCGATGAATTGATGCCCGAGCCGAGCACCGACCATGGGCTGTCTGCAGAGCCTTACCTGCAAGTCCCGCATCCGGAGGGAGAACATCACCGTCTACGATGTGTGTGCCACCATAGACCAGTGCCCGACCTCCATCGAGGAGAACTCGCCCATTGTCTTAAGGTACAAGACCCCCTACTTCAAAGCCTCGGCTCGGGTGCTCATGCCACCCTTACCCAGGAACGAGACTTGGGTGGTCGGATGGATACAAGCCTGCAACCAGATGGAGTTCTTCAACATCTACAGCGACCTGGGAATGTAAGTCACCCTGATATCACCCTCTTGTCACCCTGATATCACCCTCCTGCCACCCTGATATCACCCTCCTGCCACCCTGATATCACCCTCCTGTTACCCTCCTGTCAGCCTGATATTACCATCCTGATATCACCCTCCTGCCACCCTGATATTACCCTCCTACCACCCTGATATCACCCTCCTGCCACCCTGATATCACCCTCATGTCACCCTGATATCACCCTCCTGCCACTCTGATATCGCCCTCCTTTCACCCTGGTTTTACCCTCCTGACACCTGATGTCCCTCCCCTGTCACCCAGGTATCACCTCCCTGTCACCCTTCTGCCACCCCGATGTCCCTCTCCCATCACCCTGGTATCACCCCCTATCACCCTCCTGCCACCCTGATATCACCCTCCTGCCACCCTGGTGTCACCCTTGTCTCCAGAAGCTCATCTTGTACCCTGGCATGACAGGCCATGGATTGGTCAATGACAGCTCCTTTAAATGTCCTGCTTTATTCTTGGTGGTTGACCATGATGGGGCAGATGGTGTAAAATAATCAGAGACCAGGCTCCATTCAAGGACTCAGAACACCTGAGTGAGGAGCCTTATTTAAAAAAAAAAAAAATGACAGTTATTATCAGCTTCAACCAATCAGGCTTGAAAATGGCAGTCACATGGCTGGAAATAGAGAACTAGCAAGAAATCTGAATTCATGCCTTCAAAATCTAAATTACATTGGGAGGAGATTTACTAAAACTATGCATAGTAACCAATCAGCTTTTGGCTTCAGCGTGTTCCATGAAGCTTTGAAAGCTAGAAGCTGATTGGTTGCCATCTAAAGCCTCATACACACAATGAGAATATCGGAGACAAATGATTGTCAGTTTTCTTTTTTTTGCATGTTAGTCTCATATGAGAAATGAAGAGGTTACTCAACATACGAAAATTCTTGTATGACAGAATACAACTTGTGATGTATTGTAATGTATTCTGTCACTTCCGAGCATGCGTGGTCTTCTTTCTGATTTTTTTCACACGAATAGTGTACTGATTTGATGAAAATCCTATGATTTGGTATCGTAGGAGAAAAATTTTCTTATTTGTCCCTTTGAATAATTTCATATGAACTGTTGTGATCGGTTCTCAAAAGCTGTGTACTACCAATCAGATTATCGTACGATCGCTTCAAAAGCGGTATTTTTTGTCCAGTTTTCTGGTCATGTGTACTAGGTTTTAGTATCCTCTCGTTATTTCTATTTTGTATGGCAGCCATCAGAAAGTTAGTGTCATTAGGTGATTAGGGACACCCCATGCGGGATTATTGTTCCTGATCAAACAATACATTTGGAATGTGAATGCCATCGCATGCCAGCAACAGGCAAATAAATTCATGGATCATGGCATTTATGTGTGAATCTGGGTACTATCATACTATCTATAGGGCACACACAACCATTGACAATGCCATAGGAAGTAACACAAGGATTCATTTTGCTGTTGCTCTTGGTTTGATTGGAATCAGTTTGTTACATTTCCTATGTTGTTGTGTAAAGGTTACACTTCAGATGAGTGTGTTTAGTCAATGGGTTATATCCTCATTGTCACCTCATCAATGCCATCTCTGCCCATTGAGCCTATTTATAGGATCAGCATTGTTGTTTTATATTACTTCACTCAACATTGGTTATTTGTAACCCTCATGCTGCTAGTATTAGTAAATAGATAGGAAAGTAAATCATATTTACTTGTTTTACATTTATTTTTTCAACATTTCTTCAGTTACTTCCTGGCTTGTTGCCTAGGCAAATGATGTCATACATCCCAGGAGTCTTCAGGAGGGGAGGAGAGGAGGAGGGGTTTTCTCAGCTAAGCACACTCCCTTGCGTGCATGCTTAAGCTAAGGGCAGATGGATTCCAGGAAGTAAATGCTACATGGATCATTAACCCTTACTCAACGGCCACAAATGCTAGGGGGTGTTTTTCAAAGTGATTTCTCAACAAAATAAAGCACGGAGACATGGATGGGGACATTTGCTTTGCATTTTTAAAAAAATGAATGAAATAGTGCTTTAGGTTTGCGGTGCTCAGATGCAGCGAAGATCTGCTTTAAGTAGATCTGCAGATATAACTTTTTATTCTTTCAGATCTCCTGTTTTGGAGATCTCCCCTTGCTTCCTGTCCCCTTGACAACCAGGATATTGGTGTGGGTTGCACTTCCTGTTCGCTGTGAGCATATTCTTCATATTCCCTTGGGGGGACCAATGATCACTATGTACTATACTTGCATCATCGCTGTCATTTTTATACTATATAGTGTTTGACGTATTGCATTGTTGCATCCAATTTGTGCTTTACAATGATTTGGAGAATGATGATGAATGACACTTTGCTGTAGTGCGGTTTCCATCACTTGGTAAACATCGGGTAAATTCAGAACTGTCTAGTCATGAGAAGACTATATGAGGCATCTGAAGCACTCAATTGACTCCAAAAACTGTAGAGTAGTTAGGACAATCGACATGTGTGCCAATGTGCTTTAATAAAGTGGAACCCAGGCAAATGTTTATTCATGAAGGATTCCTAAATATCTTCAGCAATCTCTGAATAGAGGGCCACCTTTTTTTTCCTGTCCTCCTGGGGTAATCCCCCTCCTACCCCAGCTGACTATCTAGCCTTCCCATCACACTAACAAGCCACCCTGGCCACACAGGGCACTTTGAGGCTGGGGACAAAGAGGATGAAAGGGACACCAGGCTGATACATCTAGAACCAACACTGACTGTCATTTTATTTTACTAACAGTTTGGATCTAGTCGTCAAGTGGACCCCAATTGACCCAGAATGGGTGAGCTGTACGTACTCTGTAGATTGTACCACCACCAATACCCCAACAGTGCTGAGACAGCAGCATTGAGGGCCCCAATGGATTGTAAGCAGGGCAGAAGGGTGGAACCCCTTATTATTCTGTATATATGGATGGCTCGATTTACCCTTAAGCTCATGCAGTCCGCCTAACACATATGTGCAGCGGCATGGCAGGTGGACCTTATAGGGTTAGTTCACCTTTACCAAAAATCACACTATGCTGTCCCATGTGGGTATAGCAGCATGGTATGCTAAACTTACCTTCGACCCTGGGCTCACTTACCATTTAAAGAATGTAAGTAAAAACCTCTTTAAAAAGAAGCCTTAAAGTCTTCTACAGCCTGTGATGGCTTTTGCCCTGGTTATTGTAGGGATGGAGCAGCCTTTGGGACCAGTAGCATCTAGTGCCACAGGAAGAAGCGCCATTCTCTTCCTTCAGGCGCAGTGTGTGCTCTCCCCTGTTGCCTATGATGAGCTCAGTGACTCCCACAGAAGAGAATACACACTGTACATTAGCAACCTGAATGAACAGCATGGCACTCCATCCAATGGCCCTAGGAGATTATGGTCCAAACAGCTGCTCCTCCCCTACAGTAACTGGGGACAGAGCCATCACAGGCTGTAGAAAATTTTAAGAAGGCTTTTTTTTTAATGTGGTTTTGGCTTACATTCTATATACTGAAACAGCTGGAAGGTAGGTTTAGCACACTATGCTGCTATACCCATATAGGACAGCATAGTCTTCTTATTGGTAAAACGTGAACTTACCCTTTAAAACTCACATGCCACACATATGCATCCATGTTGCACTGCTGTTCTGTGCTGAGTATGCTCTAACTGCATTCTTCTGCCACACTAAAGTCACCAACAGCCCCTAGTCAACGTTCATGATTAGGAACCAATAAGAGGGGCTCCTGATCATGTGACTGCTGTAAAAGCCAATCATAGTGGTCACATGATCAGGAACTCTACTTCCCGTCATTCAGGACTCCTTATAGGGCCAATGAGAGTTTTTGTCAAGTATTTATTTTGTAATTTTGTATTGTCTAGAGTTGACCTGGAAGAAAACTAAAGAGGATTTACTATATATGTTTTTACATTTTTATTTCACTTTCAGCACTTATTGAGTCTTAAAGAAGATCTATTTTTTTTTTTTACTGTTCTCTCCCGTATGGGGAAAACGTGCATTCCATACTTTGTCCCATGTTTCTAAGTGCTTTATAACCACAGTTTTATGGTCCAACTTGCCCCCCCCCCCCCCCCCCAGCCGTGGCCAATCCAACAACAGCTTTGAAGAATATGGCTTGTCTTGGCTGTGAGCACTTTTCACAGGCAAGCAGCGGTAAGAGGAACGCACAGGGAGGGGGACATGTCAGGCTCTGCGTTCTTCTTGCCACTACTTTCCTGTGGAAAGTGCTCACAGCTGAGACAAGCCACACCTATGAATCCTCCATCTTCTTCAAAGCCGTTGTTGGATTGGCTGCGGCAGGAGGGGAAGGGGCAGATTGGACCTTAAAGCTATGGTTACAAAGCACCTAGCAATGTAGGACAAAGTATTACATGTACCTTTCCCATAGAGGACAGAACTGTAACAAATACAATTATAATGATAGATCTTTTCTAATGTTTTGCCAGTTAAACAATTGAAGTGCCTGATAGGGCACTATTGTTGGGATGTAGTTAGGGCATTAGTTGTCCTTAGTTTGGTCCTGGGCTGTGAGATCTGCTGTCCTGGGCTGGGATCTATGTTGTCTTTGCAGAAGTCCAGTCCTGATTATATATTGTATTAGGATAATAATAAGGTTATGTAAAGTGAATGCATAAATTAAGGGGGGTACACATAATTATACATAGGTATGAAAGGCTATGCAATGTATACAATTAGATGTAATGTACCACACTACAGTCTTCTCACACATAGCATTAAAAAAGGACCTGCTAGAAAGGAAACTTAGAAGCTGTCATTGCTGATTTTTTTGTTGAAGATGTGGACTTCAAGGGTGTCATTCTTATCCTTCCTTAAATTTTTGATCTGGAACATGTATATCTGAAAAAGTGACCTGGAACATATTTGGTGTCAGAAAATGTCTTCCAGATCAGTGAACTCACTATGTAGTGAAAAAAAGGATATCAGACCAGGAGCATACACTTTTAAAAACAAGTCAGCAACATCCATAATTTTATTCTGACAGGTTCTCTTTGAATCAGAATTTTGATCAATACTCAATGTAACAAGATGAAAACAAGACTGAGATTCTACATTTATAATGCTGTGTATGGCCCCGTTCACATGAACATACTTAAAGGCCAAGTTCATCTTTTTTTTTTTCTAAATTTCAGCTCCCCTAGGTACCAATATAGCATTAATGTACTCATTTTGCAAACATAAAACAGCTTTCCATTAATTCTACACTGGTTTACCTCACTCTCTTCATAGCTGTTTAAACACACTGCTCGATTACTTCTGCCTTACTTCCTGGTCAGACTTTAGGTCAAGACACAGGAAGGAGTTGATCAGCTGATCTCATTAGCACATACCCTGCATCTACCTTCAGCTGGTCAACTCATTCCTGTGTCATGACCTAAAGTCTGACCAGGTAGTAAGGCAGAAATAATCGAGCAGTGTGTTTAAACAGCTATGAATAAAGTGTAGAATTATTGGAAAGCTGTTTTATTTTTGAAAAAGAAGAAGTACATTAATGCATAGGGCAGCTAGAATTAAAAAAAAAATGTGAACAATGCTTTGCCTGGGCAAGATACACACTTACTGCTCCCAATTTGACATTTGTGTGGGTGCAGATGTCCCTGAAGTCACAATGCCTGCAATCAGGGACCCACAGGGATGTCAAATGGGGAGCAGTGGCTGTGTCTGTGCGGCTGCTGTGTACCAATTGACATTAATAAGACTGCCTGTACATGGATACATGGATTGCCTGTGTGTCCTGTGCAGACTAAACATGCCCCCCCTACATGGTTGTGCTCTTAAAGTGGTTGTAGACCTCAGACATGAAATATGAACAAGGCATAGTCCTCTATACTTACATCAATACACCAATACTCTTACTATACTCTTACTATACTCAATTAGGAGTACTTAGGCTGGGTTCACACTTATGCAATGCATGTGACTCGCACCGCATTGCTGTGCACATCACATGCAATGCAAATTCTGCCATACAGTTTCTATGGCGAAAATCAATTTGCATATGCACCAAAATGGTGCAGGACTTTTTTTTGGTCCGCACTGGAATCAGATTGCATGGGTGTTCAGATCTATGAGATCCGGTTCCACAGATCGCACTGCATTCTGTGAACCGATTTGGGGGTGTTATTAACTTTATATTGATACTCGCATCGGTTTGCAGATGTCAGTGGGAACTGTCAGATACGATACAGCAATCCGCACAGGAATCGTGGTGGTTCCCGCATCACACCAGTGTGAACCCAGCCTAAGAGGTCAGTTCACGTAAGGATTCCACATGCAATAAGAAGGGCACGTGACTCATTTATCGGAAATATCACTTGAGTTAATAAAAGAGTCTATTCATCAAAAGTAAAACATCAAATGTAAGGTAAATACAGCACATTTAAAAAAAAAAAAGTGAGGTAAAACAAAAAGGGATGAATCATTAAAATCAATTCACTATAAAACACACATTTATTATTTATCACTAGGTGTAGGCAGCCAGTATTTTAGTAATGCACAAAATAACAATGAGGTGAACTCTTCACTGGTCAGTAAGGTAAAAATATACAATGTATCTGTGTGGAAATGTTCTGCCCTGAGCTCAGCAACTAAATACATTGTACCATTTCACCTGAGGGAGAACATTCTGTGGTGTCTGTTTATGGAGCAGTGAAATCTATTCACTGCTTCATTCTCCGGCATTCACAGAGGAGATCTTTCTCCTCTGTGTGCCTGTTTATGAAGCGGAGTAGATCGCTTCACCTTTGGAGGTGTAAAGTGAGCTACAAACGTTTCCAACAGTGGAGAACGGCCCGATACTGGAATCTTGTGAGACTCTACGAGATTACAGCACCAGAAATTCACAGAAACACCCAAATGTCAGCTTATTAAGTAATTATCACTGTTCAATACCCAGACCGATGGCGTGGGTGAGCATTGATGGGCAGCAGTGATGGGCATTGATGGGCAGCACTGATAGCCAGCCCTGACTGGCATCACTAATGCCCACTGATTGCTGGCACTTGTGGGCAGAAATTGCAGGCAATTGTGGGCACAGATTGGTGGCAATTGTCGGCACAGATTGGTGGCAATTGTGGGTACAGATTGGTGGCACTGGTGGGCACTTAATTGTAACAAGGGCACTGATGATCAGTGCCCTGATTACATACCTAGCTGTCCCCTGTGAGGAGATGCCAGTCAGTGTGAGGCAAGGAGAGCCGATTACCGGCATCTCCATGTTTACATGTGACCGGCTGTGATTGGACACAGCCGATCACATGGTTAAAGAGCCGCGGCCACGGTACCTCCAGTACATTATAAACTATATATACACTATAAACAGTTTGCACCTATGGCACAGCCCATGCCCAGTACAACATTAGGAAGCAGCTAAAAAACAAAAACAAATGCAGCAATCACATCTAGAATTGGTAAGCTGCAATATAATAAATGTTTGCTTACGAGTGTAAACAAACCCAGTTCATTAGAAAGTGAGGAAGATTTTGCTTTCCCGAAATGGGCTTTTGTGTGGACACCAACACTTTACAGCTATGCACTGGTCCTCTGGGCTATTACCATGTTGGCACCAGGAAAATCATTTATGGAAAGGTAGAACACTGGAAGTAAACATTTAAAGTGATTGATTTTCCTGTGATTTTAGCTGTAAATTTTTAAGTGAGTGACAGGGTCTCTTTTAAAGCATACCTGTCAGCTATTTTAAACTTGTAGTCTTGCATATGATTAGCCACCACAAGGTACCCTAGAGGGCATCTTTTATCTGATAGCCCTGGATGTACCTTCTTCTACCCTTACAAGTTGTTGTACCCTCAGCCCCCGTTCACATTGACTGTGGCTTTGAAATCATGCGACTTCATCTGAAATTGCACAATTTCAAAGCCACGTGTCAGTGCGACTTGGAAGACACCTGTGCGGCTTTATACACAGATGTCTACGGAAGTCACAGTGAAAATCGCCAAAATCGCCAAAAGTAGGCACCACACCAATTTGAACAGTGCGATTGCCAGCAATAGAGTGACTTGTCATGCAATTTGACCAGTGCAATCCCATGACAAATCGCTCGAATGTGAAAGAGGGCTTAGGCTGATGACACTTGGGTGATTCTGCTGCTAGAGACGATGACAACTAAAGTTGCTGTCTGTGGACTTCTATGGAATGGCTCCCTCTGTAGCCTCATGCAGTAAGATGTTGTTCCGCCATTTATTACGAATGCTGCTGAATCTCGATGGTTAGTGATGGAAGGGACATCTTGCTGCCTGAGCTACAGAAGGAGCGATTCCATAGGGACAATAAGGTTGGCTCTTAGCAACCCTGCCACTGGTGATTTTTGACAAATTATTAGCAGCCGGCTCACTAGCCATAGAGTTGCCTGTGTGATACCTGGAGAGGTAGAGGCACTGAGGAAATGTTGTGGGAATTTCCCAGACTGGAAACTTAGGGCACACTGACACCAGATGCGTAAGTCCTCTTTTTGAGTATCTGTTTGAGTATCTATTTTTTTCAGCCATTTTTTTTTGTATGTATTTTCACACATATGTGTTAGCACATTTTCGCACGCAAAGCGCGCAAACGTATTCTAGCGTTCACAATATGTCAATGCACATGTATTTTGCGCACACATTTGCACACATGAGGCATAAATTACTGACCAAAAATCAATTTTTTTTTTTACTGAAGAATACACGGCGTTTGTTACATTTAAGGCCCCTTTCACACGGGGCAGATCAGTAATGATCCGCCCCGGGATGATCAGCTTGCTCAGCGGGGATCGCTCCGTTGTCGCCGCTGAGCAGGCGGCGGACAGGGCGGTCTCTGCACACTGTGCAGGGACCGCCCTGTCAGCTCTCCGCTCTCCTCTATGGGGGATTGGACAAGCACGGACCGTCTGTCCGTGTTCATCCGATCTGCTCTGCAGACGGATAGAAAAATATGATTTTCCTCCATCTGCAGAATTGGACAATAGTGTAGGCGGACGATATCAGGTGTCTGCGGATGTTTATCCGCAGACACTCGCTAACCTATAGGAATGCATGTATGTCCATATTTAATCCGCAAATGGATGGATGAAATACGGACCTAATGTCCGCATGTGTGAAAGAGGCCTAACGGGCTGGATTTTAGCTCAGTAAAAAAATAAGCTGTACGGAACTTTTTCAAGCTGCAGTGTGCAAGAGGCCTTAAGCCTTGTACACACGATCAGATTTTCGCCAGACAAGGCATCAGACTTTTGTCCCAAGGGCGTGTGCCTGGATTTTGTCTTGCAAACTAATGGCACATAATTGTCAGCCAACAAACACAAACGTAGTGACGTACTACGTGGAATTTCAGCTCTTGAGCACCACCCTTTGGGCACTTTCTGCTAATGTCGTGTTTGGTGAGCTTTGATTCCGAGCATGCGTGTTTTTACTTTTGTGTGACAGACTTGTGTACACGCAATACGAAAATCTGACAACAGACCGCTGTGTGCCGAAAATTGAATAGCCTGCTAACCAACATTTGTTGGCTGAAAGTTGGACAACAATTGTTTTATGGAGCGTACTAATGGTCAGATTTTAGGCAAACGGTCTGTCATCACACAATTCCCTGCCGAAAATCTGATCGTGTGTACAAGGCTTTAGGCTGCGCTTCTCCCAGCACAATCTCAATGGACAGACAAGGCAGTTTGTACCTACTAGGAATGCAAGTGTGGCTGTGTGCTGAAAAAAGTGGGCCATACAACATGCTGTGGTGCACAAAAATGAATGAAATGTTGTTTTTTGACATTTCAGCAAAGTTATGGTTGTCACCAGAACAGGTGGGTAGGTGAAATCTTCCAGTAGGGACTCTTCATTTTTCCTTCACTTCCTGTTCTGTTACTAGAGCAGGATGTGAAGGAAAATTTCCCAGACCAAAACCAGACAGCAAAAAAAATAAAAAATCAGTGTTTATTAAAATATTCCCTGGTGATTCTACCATGAAGGTCCTTGTCCAGGCACTTCCTGCTATAAAGCTACAACTGGTTCCCAAATGCTGCTGGTTAAAAATACGTACAAGTGGCTGTTTCTATACTTGGCCTAGGTATGGTGCACTGCTGAGGGGTCAGGAAGCTGGTCCAGAGCAATAATGTGCAGCAAATGCTGCAGAAAAACAAATGAAGAGTAAAAATGAAAAACCTTGTATTGGGTTTTTGTGTTTGGATTCATTGTTTGAGTGAAAAAAAAATGGTATTTTCACTGTTGTACTACCTGTGAGCAGGAAGGGTGATCTATACCTGATTGTGCAATGTGGTGGTGCAGCTGTTTGCCCCTGCTCAACACTTCGAAGGGGGAGAAGGTGGTAGGGTCTCATAACAAATTTATGAACTGCGCCAGTCGACATTTCCTATATGCTTAGGAGTCTCTCTACACAACAATAACAAGGAGCTGCTATAATGGAGTTATGCAGCGATGTGCACTGGAATAAAGTATAGCAAGACACCTCAAGCATGTTACTTTACCTGCAGAACCCTGTGTAGTGTAAGTCTAGGTTGGAAGACCCTCACTTTCATATATGAGACCTAAGCCCAAACCTGGAAGAGAATAAAAATAACCCTTCTAGTTGGGTCCCTCCCAAGGGTTATAGGCTCATTAGGTCTAGGGGAAGATGAAGAGGCTCTATTACTTACCTTACACCATGATCTGGCAGGCTCCTATGCTGTCCATGTTCTCTCTTTTGTTCCAGGCCATGAGTGGTTCCTCAGTGATATCACATACAATCCAGGGATAAAAACCCTGAAATATACGTGGAGGAGGCAACACAGCCTTACAGGGGAGGCTTTACAGTGGGGGGTCACACGGATGGTGGGAGCCTACAGGAATGAGGCGTAAGGTAAGAACTCCTAATCCTTGTACCCTTAGACATAATGAGCAGTTAAAGAGGAAGTAAACCCTGATGGGTTTACTTCTTCTTTGTCTCCCTGCAAAGGTAAAGCATAATTTGCTACTATGCATCGCATAGTACTATTATGCATGTCCCCTGTAGCACAGAGCATCCATCTTCTTCCAGGTATCGCTGCTTCAGCCACTCACAGCGCCGGAGCAGCGATGACGTCACTCATGCGCATGGGAGCCGCCACTAACAGCATTTCGCCGTTAGCAGCGACATGCTGCTAATGGTGATAGTGCGCCTGCGTGACACATGCACCATAGACAGCGGTGCCTATCTTTAAATAAATATCTCCTGTGTAGGTTTAGGAGATATTTTTTGCACCTACAGGTAAGCCTTAATCTAGGCTTACCTGTAGGTCAAAGTGGTTTGTGAGGGTTTACAACTATTTTAGCACCTGCAATGTTGGGGGAGGCACCACTAGGGTTCCTCTTGTACCCAGAGTTGGGCGTTATATGAATTTAGGCTTGTCTTGTGTCTATAAATTCAGGACATCATAGCAGTCATTAAACAAGTGGTGCAGTGATCCAACACTGAATACTCCCTCATCCACTTTATTCGGTAGGAGAAGTTGCTCTCAAGTGAAGTATTTTCATTTACAATTAGAAGAAGCAAAGGCAGGCAGACTGATTTTTACCAATGATATTTATCCTCACTGGTATTCTCCTTTAGGCTGTGTTCATACATACGTGAATTGAATGTGGGTTTCTCCGCATCCTATTCACGACAGGATATTGGGACCGGCTCTCAATAGAACCAGTTTACACAGCTCCAGAACGGCCGCAGTCCACATTTAACCTCCCTGGCGGTTTTCCCGGGTGTAGCTCGGGGTTAAATTTCAGTACCATTTGAGGTAACCTTGAGCCACACTTGGGATTGCATTGCAGGATCCTGCGAGCGGCACAACGCGTGGGGCGGATCCCTGGCGGCAAATTTAAAAAATTGAAAAATCATAATACATACACTACACTGTAATCTTACAGATTACATTACTGTATGAAATCATTTCACATCCCTTTTATCCCTAGTGGTTTGTCCATGCCCTGCATGCAGTTTTATATTATATATACTATTCTTTCTGCCTGGAAACTAGAGATTGTCATTAGCAACCAAAAAGTGTCCCTTTACGTCAAAAGTAGTTTTAGACCAGCTAGAAAACAGCGTTAGTAAATTAGAACACTTGCAGAATTGAGCGATAGTGAATCGTGGGGAAATTAATTTTATTATTATTATATTAATATTTTTTATAATTATTTATATTTATTTATTATATTATAATTTTCGATTTTGTGTGTCAAACTTCATCATACCCGGGATATCTACTAGACTCTGGTTTGGACAGATTTAAGTGTGTTATTGCTAAGAATTACAGGCCTACAATATAAAACGCCAAATTTCTATGCAAAATTGTACCGATTTGAGACACAAACATCTGACATAATCATATTGCGAGGGAGGCTAAAAAGGGTCCTGTGTGATTTTAGATTCGATTCTGGTGTGAATTCAGGCAAAATTTTTAACCTGATTCGCACCTAAATTGGTGAACAGGGACGCACCGGAGTGTCATTTTTAACCCCTCCTCTCTTCTGTGGCACTGTCCCCTGCATTCATTCTAATCCAACACTAGATGTCCTCAGTCTTGTGGGTTGCATGACACCCAGTGTTATCAGTCTGGAAGACTGAGGACATTTTGTGAGTGCAGGGTGTAATGGACTCCATAGTCACAATCTGCACTCACAGTGTAATGATGCATAGAATGGCGCTAGCAAGATGCTGTCAACAGCAATCTTTTCATCATTGAAGGCCACCTACTACCAGGATCCAAGGTGGAAGAAAGGCTTTAAAATAGATGTAAACCCAGTCAAAAAAATCTCATCTTATCCTTAACATGTTAATGTAATTTCAAAATTAATTTTCTTAAATGTATAGCTTTCATTAAACTAATTCCTTGTAGTTCTGCCATGAAGGTCCTTGTTCAGGCATTTCCAGTTATAGGGTGAGAATTGATTGTCCCTGTCTCATTGTCACCTTGTCACATACATCTCTAATAGGGACTATAATTGTATATGCCAATGCTCATTGCACAGGCACTTTTTGCCATTGTCACCATCAGGCATTGTCACCTTGTCACGTGCATCTCTAAAGCCCCATACACACTATCAGTTTTTCTGCTTAGTTTTTCCTTCAGGTTTACCAATACCATGTAGTAGAAGGGCCTGCCTAATTGCATACACATTGAAACTCCTAAGGTTTGACCTCATATTATATGGTTTTGGTAAATCTGAAGGAAAAACTCAGCAGAAAAACTGATAGTGTGTATGGGGCTTTATAGGGACTATAATCGTATATGCCAGTGCTCATTACACTTTTTGCCATTGTCACCATCAGGAACCCATATCTGAGTAATGACATGCAGCTGCCCCTTGGGTGCAGCATGTAGATAGGAAGGAGCTGTAAAGAGGCTACTCAAATACTGCAGACATTTTATTTTAGACTGGTGTAAGCGTTGGAAGGTCTTTTATAATTATTTTGTATTGTTTTTAAAGCACTGTTCCAGCCACGATTTTTTTTTTAAAAGTCAACAGCTACAAACACGGTAGCTTCTGACTAAGGACATTTACCTGTCCAGCGAGCCCGCAATGTCGACTGTCCGAGGCCGATCCATCCATTGGATCAGGTGCCGGTGCCACCATCTTAAGGAAGCCTTGCGGCTTCACTGTCTGTTTCCTACTGAGCATGCGCGAGTCGCACGGTGTTTTGTGAATTGCCCCGTTGTTTTCTGGGACACACATGTCCCAGAAGACAACGGGGCAGCTCGCCGAAGAGGAGGAAGTGCCGTGGAATAGGAAGAGGCCGATTAGGAAGACTGCCTAGCAACAGGGGTTTCAGGTAAGTAAAAACAATTATTTTTTTCAAATGTTTTATATTTTTATTTTTTGTGTGAATGTTAATGAGTGAGTGAGTGTAATATTTGTATAGCGCACAACGCGAACTGAATCGCCTCAAGGCGTAATTTTTTTTTTTAGGGGCGCCCCCCACTTTAACACTCATGTTTTTTTTTTCTCGTGTCAAAATGTGGCAGGTGGGAAGTAAACATTCCATCCACTGTTCAGGAATGCACAGAATTGGACTGGAATTTGCAGTCACTGCTAGAATGTTTTTAAACCACAATAGAAGCAGGTGATTACTATATACATAAAATGCTTAGTATGCCTTGGAAATCTGAATCCTCCATGGCAAGAAAATGTTTCTAAAATTGGAACTCGATGAAGTGTATTTGATTTCAGTTAAAATAGCGATGAATTTATTTAAAGGATGCCTGACACTAAGGCCGCGTACACACGTGGGGACTGTTCGCCCAACTTTGTCCGTCAAACAGTTTCAGCAAACAGTCCGCTCAAAATTAGCATGGACGGACATGGCCACACACGACGAACGAACAGTTTGCTGAAACCGTGCGCGATGACGTGAACGGCACGTACGACGGGACGAAAAATACGACGTCCTATACACTGCATTATAACTTTCGGCATGTAAATCCTTTCTGAGCATGCGCGGAACTTAGTTTGACGAACAAGCCTACACACGAGGGGACTGTTCGCTGAAACAAAGTTTCAGCGGACAGTTTTTCGGAAATTCCGAAAAACCTTGTTCAGCGGACTGTTCGCTGAAACTGTCCGCTGAAAGCCCACACACGAGCGGACTGTCCGCCGAAACACTGTTCAGCGGACAAAGTTGGGCGAACAGTCCCCGCGTGTGTACGCGGCCTAAGAAAAAAAATGCCGGACATGCAGAAGTCCATTAATTAGATAAAGGAAGCGTTTCTGCTAATAATCAAATGATTTCCAACTCTCCATCAGAATGAATATTTATTGTAAGGCAAAATTCACTCTGGTGCGGCTATTTTAATGGTGTGAAGGCATGGAGTATTTTAACAGACGATGTGAAATTGCTGGACTAAAAAAAAAGTAAACAAAAAAAATCTATTTTTTACCACTTCAGTATCGGCACTTTCGCCCCCTTCCTGCCCAGGCCAATTTTTTTAAATGACAATTGCGCAGTCAGGCAGCACTGCACCCATGTGAAATTTTTATATATTTTTTCACACAAATAGAGCTTTCATTTGGTGGTATTTGATCATCACTGGGGTCTGTAGGAAAGTTATAAAGTCCACAAACTATGGTATATATATATATGTGAAAATTGATCAGCCCTGATGTACTGATGGCCTCTCATTTCTTGAAGCCAGAAAATGCCAGGACAGTACATATACCCCCAAATAACCCCTTTTTGGAAAATAGTCCAAGGGATTTACTAAGAGGTATGGCAAGTTTTTGAAAATTTTTATTTTTTTGTCACAATTTTTTGGAAAATTAGGAAATTCCATTTTTTTCACAATTTGTTTTCTTTTTACATATTGTTTACATATTTTTTACATATTTCCACCCCCATCAAATCATTCTCTGCAGCATTTTGTACCACCAGCCCCTCTCTTTAGAATGTAAGCTCTATGAGCAGGGCCCTCTGTACCTTTTGTATTGAACTGTACTGTTATTGGTTTGTCCCCCCTATACATTGTAAAGGGCTGCGAACTGTTGGAGCTATATAAATCGTGTATAATAATAATAATAATAATAATGTTACCAGTGCAGTACAGCATCAGAGACACTGACTGGTGACAGTTTATAAAAAACAAAAGAATTAAAATATGAATCTAATTTAATCTTTTTCTATTTTATTTTTTATTACTTTAATTTTTTTTTTAACGCACTGTGACCAGGGCAATACAGTGTTACCATAGTAACATTGTACTACTCTAGTGAAGTGATCAGGATTTTTAGTCTTTTAGTTTTTTTACACATTATGATTGCTTATACCAGTGAATTTCACTGTTATAAGCAAACATTTTACTGAATGAAATTCAGTGTGTATTGTTGGGATTAGCTGTGATTGGCCCTGTCTGTACCATGTGATCACTATGACCAATCACAGCTAGCAACACAATTGTACACAATGAATGGCATGTATGGAAGCCATCCATTTTTTACAGTTGTCATGTCGTCTGTTGTGATTGGTCGCAGCAGTCACATGATACTGACAGCAGCCCAGTACAGTGATCTGTCATCGGCTGTGTCTGATCCTCCGCTGATCCTCCGCTCCCCTGGTAGACGACACTCACCATGTTCCAGGGGTGACACTCACCATGCTCCAGGGGTGACACTCACCATGCTCCAGGGGTGACACACCATGCTCCAGGGGTGGGCTGTCCCCCAGCATCATCACATCCAAGGCAGGGCTACGGACCCTGCATCAGTGTTGATGACAGCACCTTAGACCACTGCAACACGGGAAGGAGGACACCCCTTCAGAATGGTCAAGTGACAAGGAGGAGAGCAGGAATAAATAAATAAATAAATCTTCTTCTCTATGCCCCTCTCCCCCCCCAGACCTAAACAAGCAGGTAACCAATGTAGTGTGGGCACAGCCCCACTGCAATGGAGAATTTTCAAGTTTCCTGTGTCTGGTGTGAAAGTCCGCTTTAAGGGGGCAGGGGGTAAAATCATCTGATCCATACGATTAAACCTTTCTTAAATTAAAAATGCTGTTTTTAACTGTAAAAATTTGCAAATAACCCATTCTGATGCACATACCACTTGCAACATGATTTAGTAAATTGGTGCTATATTAGAGTACCAAGAGGTAGAGTGTGAAGCTGAACTCTGGTCTTGGCATTTCCACCCATTTTTTGCCCCAGTGGAACCCCTCGATCTTTATGTATTTATATAAAAAAAATCTGTATACATACTTTTTTTTCTCGGTGCATTTGAACTGGTCACATGACATCACTGGTCCTCTTCCTTCTCACCTTGCTCTGGCATTGGTTGAGTCCTGAATGCTGTAACCAGTCTCTGCAGCTTTCTCAGTGAGCCCAGGCTGCTGTTATGATGCTCCCAAGGAGGCGGGTCCCTGACAGCCTGTGCTCACAGGAAGTGAAATCATTGAGGTTGGAGTCCTGGTAAATCACAGTGCAGTAAATCTGCAAGATTGTTCCAGAGTTAAAGTGAGTATTACTGTGAACTGCTTTTTTTTGTTTGTTTTAAATAATTCAGCTCATTCGATTTATAAAATTCCAGCAAGTATATGAATACAATCTTATTTCAAATCAATATCTTCAGCATACTTCTCATTACTTTATGTAATTGCTTTTTCCTGCAAATTATTTTTTACCCTATACTTTTAATACATTTCTGATGAAATGGTGTTTAATTTTTTATTCATATCTATTTGTATGTATGTACTGTATCTTTCTTTTGTTCTTTTAAACTTTTTGTCTTCATCTCTTTTTTTATTAATTTACAAAAATAAATGGATTTCAAACAAGTATAGAAATAAAAGTGTCATCACTGCCCATAGCAACAGTCCATTTAAAATGACATTTATTTTCTCACTTTATTAACATTAAAGGTTCCTTTTTTTTCTTTTAAAATAAGAAACATATTATACTTACCTGCTCTGTGCGATGGTTTTGCACAGAACTGCCATGATCCTCTTTTTCTGGGGTCCCCAGCCGGCGCTCCTGGGTTCTCCTCTTCAGCAAGTGCCCCCAAATGAAGCCACTTCCCATGAGGCACTCATGCAGGCTCGCTCCTGAGCCTCCTTGTCTGCATCCAATGACACAGACAGTCTGGCTTAGCCCTGCTGCCCATTCCCTTTTCACAGGATTTGATTAACAGCAGCGGGAGCCAATGGCTATCAGTCTGTGCATTGAAGAGGGACAGAGCTGGGAGAGCCGCTGCTCTCATGCGCATAACTGGATTTGGATCAAGCTCAGCACAGAAGGTTTTTTACTTTGATGCATAGAATACTGTACATTAAGGTAAAAACCTAAGGCTTTAGCGTAAAGTGGATGTAAACCCGATTCATGAAATTTGAGCTGGGCACATATATCTGCGGTGTTCTCTTATCTCTCTTCAAAGCACTATGTTCCATAGCTGTCTCCTGCTCCGTTCTTCTGTTATCAGCATAACTTCGGATAAGTGCTCCGTCACATGAGATAAAAGCAGCCTGAGTATTGTGTTGGGAAGGATGCTATAAATAGGTTAGCAGAGCCCTGAACTATTCAATGATCAGCTCTGAAAGTCTCCACCTATGAGGAGAGTGGGTGTGTGCCTTTCCTCCAATCAGCTGTCTTAGCTGTATGCCCAGGCTTCACTGCAGTTCTGAACAGGAAGAGAAAAATCTCTTAACACGAGCTGAACTTTCTAAAGAATAGCTAAAGCTGAAGAGAGCAGATATACAAGTAAAACTTATGTAGGGAGATTTGTTTCATCCCTGTGTCTCATCTGAGGCTGTTCACTTCACTGGATATATGGGAAAGTTTACATCTGCTTTAACATATTGAACACAATAAAATAAATGTTCCACCGTAAACTAATAGTTAAAGGTTCATACGCCAGCACTTGCAGTTTACAACTTTAAGCCCTCGTTCACACTGAAGGCGGGTTTGAAATTGTGTAGTTCATCTGAACTCGCACAATTTCAAACCCACATTTCAGTGCGAGTTCAGGGGCAATTTGAAAGACATCTGTGTGTTTTCCTGCAAAAATTTCTATTGAAATCACCCCCGAAGTCGGCAAAAGTAGTGCAGGAACTACTTTTGGAAATTGGTGCAGCGACACAAAGTTGGAGTCCCACCGATTGGGACAGGGCCCTTGCCAGCAATAGACTGTGATTTGGCATGCGATTTGACATGTCAAATCGCATGTCAAATCTCGCCAATGTGAACGTTGACTCAGGGTCCATGCACACTGAGCCTAAAAAACGCCAGTTCTTTCAGCAGAAAAGAAACGCTCATTTAGAGCTTTATTGTACAGGCGTTTAGGAGCGTTTAGTGTTTTTTTCTGCCAGGAGACTCAAACCTGAAGGTTTTTTTTGCCTCTAAACGCTGAGCCTAAAATATGCCTCTAAACGTCCTAATGTGCATGGACACATAGAATAACATTGAGCTGCTTATACAGGCAAAACACAAAACCTCTGTAGAAGCAGCGATTTTTGGGGCCTGCATGGACCTTCAATGCTGCTGGCTCCACTCTCTAAGTGCTGCTTTACTAAACTTCTGGGCTATACAGTAGACAGTGCAGTTTCCAGCCAATTGGTTAGCTTGAAGACAGGAGGGAGAGGAGGAGAAAGGGAGTGCTTCCTAGGTTACAGGGATGCATGTTTCTATTGATGCAAACAGTATAAGGAGACACAACTCTAGTCCCTGCATGCAAGGATGGTCAGCACGCATGGGAGTGCGCCTGATGCGGCCATGATGGCTGCTAGCAAGATTGGCAGTTCTTTAGGCATTTTCCTGGCAGTGCCCCCCCCCCCCCCCCAAGGGGCAGCCTCTGTGTGCCCAAACAGGCCCATCTATCTATCTATCTATCTATCTATCTATCTATCTATCTATCTATCTATCTATCTATCTATCTATCTATCTATCTATCTATCTATCAGAGTGTCTGTTGCGGAATTCCTGCAAAAGTCCAGGGGCATGTAAGTTACATGCTGTCTCCCATGAGTTTTCTTCTACTGAATACCTTTTCCACTTAAGGAATTGGTTTTGCCAACCTCTCTTGCGGCTGTCCAGGATGGCTTCCACTTCAAATTCTGGTCATTACCCACAGAGACTGGTGGAGGTGGCACTTCTTCTCTCCCTGAAAAGGGACTTGATATGGCTGGCATGAGCAGAGAAATGTGAAATACTGGATGAATTCTAAAAGGGCTTGGCAGGGCAAGCTCGAACGCCACAGGATTAACTTCTCTCTTGAACTCAAATGGCACGAAAATTTTTGGCCCCAATTTCCTGGAAGGACAAGACAACTTAAAGTACTTGTAAAGCTTTGTTTTTTTAATAACAAACATGTCCTACATACCTCCACTGTGCAATTAGTTTTGCACAGAGTGGCCCCAATCATCCTCTTCTGGCGTCCCCTGGCGGCGCTATCAGCTCCTTCCCGCATTCCTATAACCCCCTAGGAGAAGCGCTCTCCCAGGGGGTTACCTTGTGGGTGCGCTCCTGAGTCCAGCATTTGCATCCAAAGATGCAGAATGTTGGACTCGGCCCCTCCCCCCCGACACCCACATCATTGGATTTGATTGACAGTAGAGGAAGCCTATGACTTCGCCGCTACCAATCTATCCAATCAAGAGCCAAGAACCCCGTAAGAGAGCTCCAGAAGTTTAGGATGCATTAAGGTGAAAAAAAACAGAAGGGTTTACAACCCCTTTTAGATTAACAGAAGAGAGCCATACTTTGTCTCCAACTTTGAAACTAGGATAACTTTGTAGATACTGGTCCAGGGTTTGGTTCGTTCTTTCAGTCTGCCCATTACTCTGTGGATGATAGGCTGAAGATAAGCTTACATCAATTTCAAGACTTCTGCAGAGACTTCTCTGAAATCGGGAAGTAAATTGTACCCTTTTATCAGAAACAATGTTGTCAGAAAGACCGTGCAGTCCGAGTATTTCTTTGATAAAGATATTTACTGTATCTACAGTGGAAGGCATGCCTATCATAGGCAGGAAGTGTGCCATCTTGGACAAGCGGTCCACTACCATAAAGATGGTTGTATACACTTTTGACGGGGGGTAAGTCCACAATGAAGTCCATTGAAATTTTCTTCCACGGTTGTTCCAGGACTGGTAGTGGCCTTAACAGGCCCCAAGCGTTGGCGTTGGACCCCTTGTTGCACTGGCAGGTGGCACAAGAGTTCACATACCTCCCTCTTACAATCCCATTTCAAGGTGGGCCACCACAAGGACAGTTGAATGAGTTCTGTTGTCTTCCAAACCCCAAAATGCCCAGCAAGTTGGTAGTCATGGAAGGTTTTTAAGAACTGCAGTCTGGCTTGCTGTGGCACAAAGATCTTATCCTGATGGCACAGGAACCCCTCCTGGTTTCTTAGGGAAGAAGCCTCTGGTTCTGTGTACCAGACAGAGGCTTATTTTTGATGTCCTTAGGTCATGTTGGATTAACAAAAAGTTCTGGTTGGACAAAATTGTGTGAGGTATTGTTTCTTTTGCAGTGTCAGGAAACATTCTTGACAGGGCATCAGCTTTCCCATTCTTTGACCCTGGCATGGTAAGATGAAAGTTGAATATGGAGAAAAACAACACCCATCGAGCCTGCCTGGGTTTTAAGCATTTGGCTGTTCTAAGGTACTCCAGATTCTGGTGGTCAGTGAAAATCATAATGGAGTGTGTGGCACCCTCCAGGAAGTATATCCATTCTTCCAGAGCTATCTTTATGGCCAAGACCTCCCTGTCCCCCACATCATAGTTCCTTTCTGGCTGATTCATCTTACGTGATAAGGCTACGGGATGAAGTAATGCCTTGGATCCCTGGCGCTGTGACAGAATTGCCCCTGTGGCTACTTCTGAGGCGTCAACCTCCAAAACATAAGGTAGAACAGGTCAGGGGGCTGAAGAACTGGAGCTGAAATGAACAAAGATTTCCGTTTGTCAAAGGCTGCCTGGGCCTCAGAAGACCATTGGAACCGGGTATGCTGGTGGGTTACTTGAGTAATGGGTTAAATGATAGCAGAAAAGTTCTTTATGAATCTTCTGTAAAAGTTTTCAACGCCTATGAACCTTTGGATCCCTTTTTTATCCACTGGAGCTGGCCATTCCAGGATAGCTTTAACTTTCTGTGGATCCATGGCAATTCCCTCTGTAGAAATGATGAGCCCCAAGAACTAGATTGACGTCCTTTCAAAGTCACACTTCTCAGCTTTTACATATAGTCCATGCTTTCGCAAGGTAGACAGTACTTTTCCCACATGTGATATGTGGAGCACCAGAATAGCTGAGAAATTGAGAATGTCGTCATGGTAGACAATGACAAAGTAATCCAGGAATTCTCAAAAAATGTAATTTACCAGATGCTTGAATGTGGCTGGTGCATTAGAGAGCCCGAATGGCATCACCAAGTATTCAAAGTGCCCGAACCATGTTCTAAATGCGGTTTTCCATTCGTCACCTTCACGAATGCAGATCAGGTTATAGGCACCTCATAGATCTAACTTAGTGAAGATTCGGGCATTGCGGAACCATTGAAAGAGTTCTGGAATAAAAGGTAGCGGGTAATGGTTTTTAATGATGATTTTGTTAAGCTCCCTGTAATCCACACATGGTCTTCGAGTCTTATCTTTCTTTTCCATAAAGAAGATACCAGCGCCAGCGGGAGAGTTAGAGGGGCGGATGAACCCCTTTTCTAAGTTCTCATCAAGGTATAGCCGTAATGTCTCAAGCTTTTCAGAGAGAGGGAATATGTGGCCAAAGGATATCTCGGAACCTGGGAGTAGCTCAAATTGGACAATCATATGGCCGGTGGGGAGGAAGGACATCAGCATATTTCTTGTCAGATATCCAAGAACTCTTGGTAGGCAGATGACACATTCTGGTGAGCGCTGAGTACAGGTTGGACAGTCAAGCAACTAGCAGGATCACTGTGCATTGGATTAAAGCAATGCTGTCAGCAGTAGGAAGAAGGAAACAGGACTTCTCTCTTGGACCAGTTAATTTGCAGCCATGGAATTCCTAAGATGACCGGGAACATGGGTGAGCTCAGAACATCAAAGCGTAGGAACTCTTGATGACAGATTCAGTTAAGGTAAGGAGAGGTTCAGTCTCTTGGGTAACAGGCCCAGAACTGGGCATGGAGCCATCAGCTATGTGAACTGTCAGATGTTGCTTCTTATGGAAAAGGGGAATGCCCAGTTTTGCTGCCAAAGCCAAGTCCAGAAAACAGCTACTGGCCCCAGAATCAATTATTGCCAGAAGCCTAACTTCCTCTTCCGCCACCTGCAATGAGACAGGAAGAACAAGATGACATGGTGAAGATCCTGCCACCTGGAAATATACTGGAATACTTGAAGAGGGCTTACTGGGGCTTATGGGGCAATTAGGTAAGAAATGTCCCGTTCCCCCACAGTAAAGTCAAAGGTTAGCTTGCCAACGACGGAGTCTCTCTTCAGAAGTCAGAGCTGAGCTGACTAAGCCAATCTGCATGGGCTCAACTTCAGACATCGATGAGATGGAAGGCACAGCTGCTGGAGAAGCAGAAACCTTGGGCAACATCCAGGTGGGCTCTTTTGGATCGTTGCTCCCGTAGGCGTCTATCGAGTTGAATAGCAAGCTGAATGAAGCCTTCCAGGATAGCGGGGGACTGAACTCGTCTTTGAGAGATTCAGACAGTCCTTGACGGTATTGCTATCTCAGGGCTGCTTCATTCCACCGTGTGTCAGCAGACCATTTGCGAAAGTCTACTGTGTAGTCTTCCATGGTGCGCCGTCCTTGCTGTAAAGTATGCAAGGTGGCCTCAGCAGTGGCTACACGCTGTGGGTCATCATACGGTTGTGCCATGGCTTCAAAGAACAAGTCCGTAGAAATGATGACTGGATTTTTTTGCTACAGTAAGCTGTGGGCCCAAACCTGGGTTTCATCTCACAGTAATGAGATGATGAATCCTAATTTAATAGTTTTCAAATTATCTGAACGTCTTCCAGTCCCCAGAGAACCATTCAGGAGTTGGCACCCATGGCTCAGGTGGAGGGACTACCACATTCTGTGTAGTGATGGTGCGTTCTTGGGCCGGTGCAGCAGTTGCAGAACTGGCAGAAGATGGACCTTGATTTGCAGGGGCAGGTGTCACTATCAGATTTTGCAGTCAACTTCCCAGCTGGAAGTAGTCCTCCTGTAGTCTTTTTTACTGCTTGAGTGAGGGCAGTGACCAGTTGACATAAAGCCTCTAGCGGGAAAGCACCTCTGTCTGCCTCTGACATTGTGGCTGGATAATGCTTTCAGGTACCAGGTGCGAGGCCGAGGTGCTGAGAGGGCTCCCCTTGCAGCTAAGTGCAGTGTACCCCTGGAAGTGGTACAGGGAGTGCAGTGCCCAAAGAAGCACGGTTTGCCAGTTGCTGTGGTTTGATGCGCTGATCACTGGAAGGTTACTGGAACAAGTAAGATGCACTGTAGGGCAGGTGTACTTGCAGAGAACCAGGCGAACTTGGCAGATAGACAATCTGGAAACAGAACCAGGAGCCAGGCCGGGGGCCATGCACAGTAAATCAGTCAGTCAATGTGGAACAACCCGGGGTCATACACGTTGAGACAGGTTGCAGCAGAGTCGGTGAGCCAAGCTGTGATCAAACACAGTGGAGCAGACAAGAGCAGTGTCAGTAGTAAAAGCCGCAGGTCAAACCAAGAGATCAGGATAAGAGGTCAAAGATCAGGATACACAGGAGCATAGGAACACAGGGGAGCCGTTGATAATCCAGCAATGCACAGGTCTCAGCAGCAGGTTTACATAGGCCAGGAGGCGCCATCGCGCATCTGAATACGCCTGTTAGCACCGCTGCGCATCTGCATACACCCGTTAGCGTCATCGCTCATCTGCATACACCAATACGCACGGGAGCGCGCCTGATGCAGCCATGATGGGTGTTTGCAAGATTGCCAGTTCTTTGGCTATTTTCCTGACATTAGCCTAGGCTTATGACATCATGCACAGCTCTCTCTCACTCTCATGAAAGTTTGCCAAGAAGGGAGTGGGGATGAGTCATAAGAGAGCCAATGAAAGCTGCAGAGCTGGAGGTGTGTGTAAATCCAGGAAGTGAATAGGCAGCAGCCTCAGCTGCCCACAGTTAAAATGGTTGCAGCTAGACTCAGTTGATGGAGATTTCTGTAGCATATTTGGCAAGTGCAGAATCACAGTATATATAAAATAATATGCAAAGTGGTTGGAGGGAAGCTTCAGAATGGCAAAGATGTTTTTATTACAAATTATGTGAGCAGACTGCAGTTCCTCTGAAGAGGCAGGGCTTCACATCAGCTTGACTCTGGCACACTAATGACATGGCTAGTTTAGTATTTTGCTTATTCTTGGGAGTTTAGTGATTGCGGCAGCCAGGGGCTGCCATAGTAGAGCTGTGCAGTGCCGTTCACATGAAGCAATTGCCACAGGACATTTCATTCATGTGTCAGTGACCGAAGCAGCCTGGAGTAATGTAAGTGTGGATCAGAAGCCCAGGAACATTTATACACGAGGCTGAAGGAGACAAACTAACGCATCGAAGGTCACTATTGAATGGACACCGAATTTCCTAAAGCACTCATCCTGCTCATAGACTCTCCTTCTATTGCATGTGACAGCTGCAAATGAGCATTGGACGCTCGGGATTGCCATGGGTTGCCCATAGGCAGCATAAATTACACATTTACATCAAAAGAGGTCCTAGCTTGGATATTCAAAGCTGCTGAGCACAGCAAGTACATTTAAAGATACAGTTGGAAGTCTGCTGTGTCACATTAATTGCATTAGCTCACATACACGCCATATTTAGCTGCCGTCATACAAAACGTTAGTGCCAACTGGCTGACACTCTTGCTATTTTCCACAGTGCTATTTGAGTTGCTTTGTTAGCTTGCTAGTTGGTTGATTTAAAAGCACCAAAATATATGTCAAAATTGTTTTGTGGTATTTGCATAAGTATCCTAATATTGGTTCCAAAGGACCACCCTGCTTTGTAAATTGCATTTTATTGTCTGGTCAATGATGAGTTTCTTGTCAATTAATTTAATTACATGTGGGTCAGTCTGCAAAATGGATCTTCCCAGCTGTGCATGTTAGCTAAAATAAAGAGTCAATTGATCAATAAATCGATCAACCAATAGAGCAAATCATAGTGCTTATATAACTAATTAAAAAGATGCATTGAAGGAACAACATAAAGGCTTCATGTACACATAGCTAAAGATGGGCTCGTGCGTTTTCAGGATCTTAGTCCCAACCCACCTGCCCGATCCCGCCAGGAAGCCGACACTTCACACCGCCAATCACAGGCAGGGAGACATTTCCCGGTCTGTGCAGCATGTTCAGGAATGGGAGGTGGTGGTGGTTGAACCTCCCCTAACCGTAGCAGCTCCTAAATGATCCTAAAGGCCTATATGTACATGGAAACAATGGGGTTGGTTTACTAAAGGCAAATCCACTTTGCTTTTAGTAAATCAACCCCATAGGCTTTTATGGAGTTGAATTTAGGAGCTTTGGCACAAAAAAAGCCAAAAGCTCCTAATCTCAAGTTTAGGAGCTGCTAGTTTACATGAAGCGATACCGTGCTAGCTACTAAAAGAACCTCATTAAAGCTTATCTAACATCTAAACAGAAAAAGAGGTTTAATACATTTACAAATATAAGTGTAAGGCCGCGTACACACGCGGGGACTGTTCGCTCAACTTTGTCCGTCAAACAGTTTCAGCGAACAGTCCGCTCAAAATTAGCATGGACGGACTTGCCCACACACGACGAACGAACAGTTTGCTGAAACCGTGCGCGATGACGTGAACGGCACGTACGACGGGACGGAAAATACGACGTCCTATACACTGCATTACAACTTTCGGCGTGTAAATCCTTTCTGAGCATGCGCGGAACTTAGTTTGACGAACAAGCCTACACACGAGGGGACTGTTCGCTGAAACCAAGTTTCAGCGGACAGTTTTTCGGAAAAAACTTTGTTCAGCAGACTGTTCGCTGAAACTGTCCGCTGAAAGCCCACACACGAGCGGACTGTCCGCCGAAACACTGTTCAGCGGACAAAGTTGGGCGAACAGTCCCCGCGTGTGTACGCGGCCTAAGCTACATATCACTCAGAAGATGCCTATGCAAAGGTGTCTGGCAATTTATTGAGTTTAGGAGCTTTTGGTGTTTTTTTTTCCAAAGCTCCTAAACTAAATTTCATAAAAACCCTTGGGGGTTATTAGTACTATTGCTACAGACAAATCCACTTTGCACTACAAGTGCACTTGGAAGTGCAGTCTCTGTAGATCTGAGGGGGACTTGCAAGGAAAATAAAAAACAGCATTTTAGCTTGCACATGATTGGATGATAAAATCAGCAGAGCTTCCCCTCATTTCACATCTTCCCCTCAGATCTAAAGTGACTGCACTTCCATGTGCACTTGTAGTGCAAAGTGGATTTGCCTTTAGTAAATAAACCCCATGGGCTTTTAAGATTGTTTCATGAGCTGCTGTGGTTAGGGGAGGTTCAACCTCCGGAATGTTTTGACCTCTGGCTGCAGGATATTGCAAAATGTGGCAAAACTGCAATTTTGGAGCGTTTTGTGATTTTCCGCGGTCGCTGCACATCTTGACCAAGTGTACACGAAGTCTAAGACCGCATTCAGGAGAGACAATTTGACCACAAAAACCACTGAACGCTATTAATCACCAATAGACACGTATAAACGCTAGGTGCGTTTAGCACTTCAGCATTTATTTATTTCAGTGGCCAGGATAAAATAAAATTCTAGCCAATTAAATAATTAAAAGCCCAAACTCTGTTAAACTCACCTAAAGTGTTCTGAAAAAAATGCAGCTTAGGTGAGTTTATAACGCTGATTTCCTCTTGTCAAGAAGACAGCGTGCATGAGGCCTGACAGCCTAAGAGAAAATTCAGGTGGAATGAGGACAGGTAAGCATAAGCCCTTGTACACACTGTCGGATATAGTCGGATATGATAGGACCGTGTTGTCGGATAATCTGACCGCGTGTGGGCTCCATCGTACTGTTTCCGTCAGAGTTTTCCAGCTGGGCTATAAAATTTTACGACAACATGATCCGATCGGACTTTGTCCGATTGTGTGTAGAGAATTCCAATCAGACAAAGTGCCACGCATGCTCCGATCAAATTCCTAGACCAAAGCTATTGGCTACTAGCCTGAACCTAGTCAATCGTAACTAAATTACGTCATCATGTTCTGAACGATCGGATTTTCCGACAACTTTGTCCGACCGTGTGTATGCAACAGTTTCGGACAAAATCCGTCGGACAAAATCCAACGCATTTGGTTGTCAGAATGTCCGACCGTGTGTACAAGGGCTAAGACTTGCGGGGGGCTAATAGCTTAGGAAAATAAATGTCACTACACTAGAGTTGCAGTTCCCTTTTAAGGACCAAATTTGCAAAGGAATTTCTTCAAAATCTTAGCAACAAATTATTCATCTCTTTACATATTAGGATGTGAGAAACAGCGAATTTACACTGCAGTTATGCTCACGTCATATTACAAAACCTACCAAATTAAAATCTAAAACAGAAGCAATCTGAGATGTAATTATGAACGAAAAAGTTATAAAATGCCGTTGGGTGCTGAATGACCAGGCCATTTTTTGCAATTCAGCACTACATCGCTTTAACTGACAATTGCGCGGTTGTGCGACGTTGCACCCAAACAAAATTGACTTATTTTTTTCCCACAAATAGAGCTTTCTTTTGGTGGTATTTGATCATCTTTGCGGTTTTTATTTTTTGGACTATAAACAAAAAAAAAAGCACCAATTTTGAAAAACACACAATATTTTGTACTTTTTTCTATAATAAATATCCCCATTTTTTTTTTTAAAAAAGCTATTTTTTTCTCAGTTTAGGTCGATATGTATTCTACATATTTTTGGTAAAAAAAAAAAAATCGCAATAATATTGATTGATTTGTGCAAAAGTTATAGTGTTTACAAAATAGCTGATAGATTTATAGCATTTTTATTATAATTTTTTTTTTTACTAGTAATGGCGGCAATCTGAGATTTTTATTGGGACTGCGACATTATGGCGGACACATCGGACACTTTTGACACATCTTTGGGACCATTGGCATTTATACAGCGATCAGTGCTATAAAAATGCATTGATTACTGTATAAATGTCACTGGCAGGGAAGGGGTTAACACTAAGGGGCGTTAAATGTGTTCCCTGTGTGTGTTTCTAACTGTGGGGGAAGGGGCTGACCTAGAGGAAATGGCAGATCGTGGTTCCTAGCTAATAGGAACTAACGATCTGTCTCTCCTCACAGAACAGGGATCTGTGTATTTACGCACACTCGTCCCTGTTCTGCTTCTCCTGCCCATGATTGATTGTAGCAGCTCGTGGTCGGCGATATAATATAATCACGACCATTGGCCACGAGTATCGGGCCATGAGCGCGTGCGCGCGCCTGCTATCCTGCTTAAAGAAGCCAACGTATAGCTATGACGACTCGTGGGATCATGCAGTATAATGACAGCGGCTGGTCAGCAAGCGGTTAAGGTCTGGTTCACACTAGTGCAATTTATGATGATGACTTGAGTTGCACAGAATTTTATGACGATAGAAATCACGTTGTTTTCAAATCAGCACGGATCAGTTTTGGAAAAGGTTCCTGTGCCACTTTGGTGCGATTTCAGCGTGATTTTGTCCCCACAGACTTCAGCGTAAACGCACAGAAGTCGCATGCTATTCTGATGCAATTTGGAAAGTGACTTCTTGGGGTTTTTGGGGGTTTTTTTCAGCCTTGAACTCTGCACCCAGGCAAATGGTGCCTCAAAAGTAGAGTTAGCATTAGTAATAAAATTCACAGACTTAAAATCAGCTCAAAATCTCAAAGAAGTCACACTACATAATTGCACCTGAAATTGAATGAAAAAATTGCATTACATTATTGTGAACCAGGCCTAAAAACTCAAAGGGCTAGACACAGAGGCCTGTACAGTGTGCAAGCCATTGTTTTATATTCCCCCGAGGAGTGTGAAGCTGCATGCAGGCAGCCTGTGTTAGACTGTGTTCACACCTATGCAAATTTGATGAGGCATCACCGCATCCAATTCGCATAGCAGGAGACTTTGACCGGCTTTCTATGGAGCTGGTTCACACATCTCCACAGCGGCTCCAGTGCAATTTGCATAGGAGCCCTCTGCGTCTTTCGGGTCATTTCAGGTCTGAATTTGGCCAAAAATTTGGGCTGAAATCAGGCCTGAAACAATGAATTGTGACGCACCGGACTCCTGCTGTGAGTCGCTGTGTGTTATAGTGTGAACCCAGCCTAAATCAGTGGAGGAACAGCAGCTATATGAACTCACCTGCACATTCCAGTTTGTCAGGGGTGCAGCTCCAAACACACGCTGTCCATGTACAGGTCCATGCACCCATCCCTGCACGCCTGTCAGAGTCTGGAAAGCCACTAAATCTCTATTGATCTACAAAGGCTGTCTGCACACAGCTCCATGCTGCTCAGCAAAACATGAAATGGTTCCTGGATGCCGCACGGCCTCTGCACCAATGTGAGCTCAAACAATATACAGATCACCAAACAACATGTGTTTTATAATTGAATGATGTTTGAGGCTGGGTTCACACTATCCGTAGAGCTGTTCACAGCAGGGGGTCCCCGTTCACTGTTTCAGGTCCGAATTGGGTCTTAATCTTTGCCTGAATTCAAACCCAGCCTTAAGGAACATCTAGACATGTAGTGGTCCCTAATGCCACACACGATCGGTATTCTCGTTGGTAAAAGCTCTGATGGTTTTCCCAACGGAATTCCGACAGAATTCTGCTCAAGCTATCTTGCCTACACACGCTCACACCAGATTCCGATCGTTTAGAACACGGTGACGTACAACATGTACGATGGGACTAGAAAAAGGAAGTTCAATAGCCAGTAGCCAATAGCTTCCGTCTCGTAGTTAAATCTGAGCATGCATGACTTTTGGCATGTCGGAATTGCTTACACACGATCGGAATTTCCAATAGAAAGTTTTTCCTTTGGGAAAATTGAGAACATGCTATCAATTTTTGGCTGGTGGAAATTCGGACAGCTAAATTCCGATGGAACATACACACGGTCGCATTTTCCGATGAAAAACTCTCATCGGTCTCTTTCTGGCCGGAATTCCAATCCTGTGTACGCGGCATCAGTGTAACGTTTGCCTGGAATTCCTGATAAAAATAGCAGCACGCTCCCTGGTATGTGGGGGTGCCTAGGTGTCTATCTTCATAGTTGTATATTTGTAATGTGAAATTCAAATCACTCAAAAGGGGAAGTTCTGCTTTTCCGCCTCCTCATTCATTTTTGTATAACTTTAAAAAAAAAAAATTTTGGGGGACAGGTACGGGCTCCCGCTTCCGCTCGGATCACCCCACTTTGACCGCAGCCTTCTGGGACACGTCACACTTCCCAGAAGGGTCTGGGATCATTCACACAGTGCACCATGACTAGGGATGAGCCGAACACCCCCCTGTTCGGTTCACACCAGAACCTGCGAACAGACCTAAACTTCGTGTGAACTTTAGAACCCTATTAAAGTCTATGGGACTCGAACGTTCACAATCTAAAGTGCTCATTTTAAAGGGTAATATGCAGGTTACTGTCCTAAAAAGTGTTTGGGGACCTGGGTCCTGCCCCAGACGACATGGATCAATGCAAAAAAAAGTTTTAAAAACGGCCGTTTTTTCAGGAGCGGTGATTTTAATAATGATTAAAGTGAAACAATAAAAGTGTAATATTCCTTTAAATTTCGTAGCTGGGGGGTATCTATAGTATGCCTGTGAAGGGGCGCATGTTTCTGGTGCTTAGAACTGTCCCTGCACAAAGTGTCATTTGTACAGGAAAAAAAGTCTTTTAAAATCACTTGCGGCTATTGTCGGCTCCCGTAATACAGAGAACACTCAATGAGTGTTCTCTGCATTAGCCAACAATTCATTCATTCATTGATAAAAAAAAAAAAAAAGCGTGGGGGTTCCCCTAAATTCAATTACCAGGCCCTTCAGGTCTGACATGGATATTAAGGGGAACCCCGTGTCAAATAAAAAAAAAAATTGACGTGGGGGTCCCCCTAAATATCCATAACCAGACCCTTCTTATATTATATTAGGAGGGCGGGGCCACCCGTCACCTGACCCCGCCCCTCTGACGCTGGAGAGGGAAGCCAGGGGTTCCCCAGTGACGTGTGGGTGACCCCGCCCCCTCTGATGTAACGCAGGTTTCCGGGTCACCCACACGTCACTGGGGAACCCCTGGCTTCCCTCTCCAGCGTCAGAGGGGCGGGGTCAGGTGACGGGTGGCCCCGCCCTCCTAATATAAGAAACGTCAGCGCTGGGTTCTCTGCAGTGTCTCCGGAGTGGAGACAGAAGAAGGATGTATGGACAGCGCTGGACTGAGAGATCCCCCGTCGCTGGATATGATCATCCATCGCTGGACCCCGGAGACCCGTCGCTGGATAGCAAGAGTGGATTAGCACCGCTGGAATCTTTTTTTTATTTTTTTTATTTTTAATAAAGGAATTTTTCAAAAGTGTGTTTGTCTTATTTAACCATTTTGACACTTTCTTTGTGAAATGGTAGGGGTACTTTTGTACCCCCTTACTATTTCAAACAGGGGGGGGCTGGGATCTGGGGGTCCCCTTGTTAAAGGGGGCTTCCAGATTCTGATAAGCCCCCCGCCCGCAGACCCTCACAACCAACGGCCAGGGTTGTGAGGATGAGGCCCTTGTCCTCATCAACATGGGGACAAGGTGCTTTGAGGGGTCACAGACCCCCAAAGCATCCTCCCAATGTTGAGGGTATGTGGCCTGGTACGGTTCAGGAGGGAGGGGGGGCCGCTCTCTCGTCCCCCCTCTTTTCCTGCGGCCTGCCAGGTTGCGTGCTCGGATAAAGGGTCTGATATGGATTTTTAGGGGGACCCCCACGTCAATTTTTTTTAAAATTTGATGCGGGGTTCCCCTTAATATCCATATCAGACCTGAAGGGTCTGGTTATTGATATTTAGGGGGACCCCCACGTCAATTTTTTTTTTAAATTTGACACGGGGTTCCCCTTAATATCCATGTCAGACCTGAAGGGCCTGGTAATTGAATTTAGGGGAACCCCCACGCTTTTTTTTTTTTTTTTTATCAATGAATGAATGAATTGTCGGCTAATGCAGAGTACACTCATTGAGTGTTCTCTGTATTACGGGAGCCGACAATAGCCGCAAGTGATTTTAAAAGACTTTTTTTCCTGCACAAATGACACTTTGTGCAGGGACAGTTTTAAGCACCAGAAACATGCACCCCTTCACAGGCATACTATAGATACCCCCCAGCTACAAAATTTAAAGGAATATTACACTTTTATTGTTTCACTTTAATCATTATTAAAATCACTGCTCCTGAAAAAACTGCAGTTTTTAAAACTTTTTTTTGCATTGATCCATGTCCCCTGGGGCAGGACCCGGGTCCCCAAACACTTTTTAGGACAGTAACCTGCATATTACCCTTTAAAATTAGCACTTTAGATTTCTCCCATAGACTTGTATAGGGTGTTCCGGCTTTTCGAATTTGCTGCGAACAGCCCAAATTGTTCACTGTTCGCTGAACAGGCGAACAGGCAATGTTAGAGTAGAACATGAGTTCGACTCGAACTCGAAGCTCATCCCTAACCATGACTCATGCATGTGCAGTGAGAAGCCAGCTGTGAAGGCATCACAGCGGCGTTCCCTTAGTAGACATGCCGTTGTCTGGTACCCGAAGGCCTGCAAAGAACCAGCCCCAGGTGAAGACGGCACTGGATCCTTGGACAGTTAAGTGTCCTTTTATCAAAAGTCATCAGCTACAGTATTTGTAGCTGCATTGTCTGGGTCTGCATCCTGGAACATGTGACAGAAATTTCCCAGTATTCAGCTGGGAGGCCCTGGTTACATCACTAGTGCCTCACTCAACCAGGAAGTGAAAAAACATTGTAGGTAAAAGCAAAAAATGTTTAACTAATGAACGCAAGATCATTCCATGTCAGCATGCAGAGGTTATGCTGATGCAGTTTTTAGGAAAGAGAGAAAAGGTCCACTTATAACACATTTATTTTTTAATCAACACAAGTAAGGGTACTTAAAGTGGCTTTAAACCCAAAAGAAAACATTTATTATATTGAAACTTGCCTATTCTTAGATATGATGGCTGTATTCATTTTCTTTTTTAGGTTTTCTTTCTTCTACTTTCATCCGGTGATCCAGCCAGCAAGGCTGTTTTTCAAAAGCACAATTTCACCAGCAGAATGTATCTGTTTACATGGATGAGAGAAACCATTTAACACTGGCAGGGGTGCTTGCAATGGACAGCTTTTATTTATTCATGTAAAACCTTTATCCCAAAAGGAAAAAAAAACAATTATTTGCTGTAACTAATTATAAAGTGTGAGCTGGAGTTCAGCTTCAGTTTGTTAGTGTATTTAAAGTGGTTGTAAATCCCATTCATGAAATCTGACCTGGGCACATATATCTGTAGTGTTTACTTCTCTCTCTGGAAAGCCCTAAGTGCCATGTCTTTCTGCTGCTCCGATCCTCTGTTATCAGCATGATAACTTCTGACAAGCTCTCTGACACAGGAGATAAAAGAAGCTGGAATTTTGTGTTGGGGAGGGAGCTTAGTGATAAGCAGAGAGCTTGTCTATTCAGACTGCAGCTCTGCAGGTTTGTTTGTTCCTCTGCCTATGTGGAGTGGGGTGTGTGCCTTTCCTCCAATCAGCTCACACACATTGTTAGCCCAGACTCCACACCCACTGTTGAAACAGGAAGAAAGATTTCTAACACAATGAGCACTTTTTAAAAAATGTAGACACCTGAAGACAGCAGATATACTGTATAGTACATACAAAACTTGTGTAGGGAGATTTGTTTCATCTCTGCGTATCATCTGAGGTTATTCACTTCACTAAGTGTAGAAGAGGGTTTACATCCACTTTAATTCTGCTAATGCATTTAACACTATCCTCCCCCAGACTGACAATGCAGACAGAATATTGGCATGCATTAAAAAGGGGATCAACTCCAGAGATAAAATGATAATTCTCCCGCTCTACAAGACTCTGGTCCAGCCGCACCTGGAGTATGCTGTCCAGTTCTGGGCACCGGTCCTCAGGAAGGATGTACTGGAAATGGAGTACAAAGAAGGGCAACATAGCTAATAAAGGGTCTGGAGGATATTAGTTATGAGGAAAGGTTGCTAGCACTGAATTTATTCTTTCTGGAGAAGAGACACTTGAGAGGGGATATGATTTCAATGTACAAATACCATACTGGTGACCCCACAATAGGGATAAAAATTTTTTGCAGAAGGGAGTTTAATAAGACTCGTTGCCACTCATTAAAATTAGAAGAAAAGAGGTTTAACCTTAAACTACATAGAGGGTTCTTTAATGTAAGAGCGGCAAGGATGTGGAATTCCCTTCCACAGGTGGTGGTCTTAGTGGGGAGCATCGATAGTTTCAAGAAACTATTAAATAAGCACCTGAACGCAACATAAAGGGATATACAATGTAATGCTAACATACAGTGCCTTGCGAAAGTATTCGGCCCCCTTGAACTTTTCAACCTTTTGCCACATTTCAGGCTTCAAACATAAAGATATAACATTTTTATTTTTTGTGAAGAATAACCAACAAGTGGGAGACAATTGTGAAGTGGAACGAAATCTATTGGATTTTTGAAACTTTTTTAACTAATAAAAAAATTTAAAGTGGGGCGTGCAAAATTATTCGGCCCCCTTGCGTTAATACTTTGTAGAGCCACCTTTTGCTGCGATTACAGCTGCAAGTCGCTTGGGGTATGTCTCTATCAGTTTTGCACATCGAGAGACTGAAATTCTTGCCCATTCTTCCTTGCAAAACAGCTCGAGCTCAGTGAGGTTGGATGGAGAGCGTTTGTGAACAGCAGTTTTCAGCTCTTTCCACAGATTCTCGATTGGATTCAGGTCTGGACTTTGACTTGGCCATTCTAACACCTGGATACATTTATTTGTGAACCATTCCTTTGTAGATTTTGCTGTATGTTTGGGATCATTGTCTTGTTGGAAGATAAATCTCCGTCCCAGTTTCAGGTCTTTTGCAGACTCCAACATGTTTTCATCCAGATCCAGAATGGTCCTGTATTTGGCTGCATCCATCTTCCCCTCAATCTTAACCATCTTCCCTGTCCCTGCTGAAGAAAAGCAGGCCCAAACCATGATGCTGCCACCACCATGTTTGACAGTGGGGATGGTGTGTTGAGGGTGATGAGCTGTGTTGCTTTTACGCCAAACATATCGTTTTGCATTGTGGGCAAAAAGTTCGATTTTGGTTTCATCTGACCAGAGCACCTTCTTCCACATGTTTGGTGTGTCTCCCAGGTGGCTTGTGGCAAACTTTAGACAAGACTTTTTATGGACATCTTTGAGAAATGGCTTTCTTCTTGCCACTCTTCCATAAAGGCCAGATTTGTGCAGTGTACGACTGATTGTTGTCCTATGGACAGACTCTCTCACCTCAGCTGTAGTTCTCTGCAGTTCATCCAGAGTGCTCATGGGCCTCTTGGCTGCATCTCTGATCAATCTTCTCCTTGTCTGAGCTGAAAGTTTAGAGGGACGGCCAGGTCTTGGTAGATTTTCAGTGGTCAGATACTCCTTCCATTTCAAAATGATCGCTTGCACAGTGCTCCTTGGGATGTTTAAAGCTGGGGAAATCTTTTTGTATCCAAATCCGGATTTAAACTTCTCCACAACAGTATTACGGACCTGCCTGGTGTGTTCCTTGGTCTTCATGATGCTCTCTGCACTTTCAACAGAACCCTGAGACTTTCACAGAGCAGGTGCATTTATACAGAGATTTGATTACACACAGGTGGATTCTATTTATCACCATCAGTCATTTAGGACAACATTGGATCATTCAGAGATCCTCGCTGAACTTCTGGAGTGAGTTTGCTGCACTGAAAGTAAAGGGGCCGAATAATTTTGCGCGCACCACTTTTCAGTTTTTTATTTGCTAAAAAAGTTTAAAATATCCAATAGATTTCATTCCACTTCACAATTGTGTCCCACTTGCTGGTGATTCTTCACAAAAAATAAAAATGTTATATCTTTATGTTTGAAGCCTGAAATGTGGCAAAAGGTTGAAAAGTTCAAGGGGGCCGAATACTTTCGCAAGGCACCGTATAATCACACACATAGGTTGGACTTGATGGACTTCTTTTTTCAACCTCACCTACTATGTAACTAGGTAACTATGTAACTGCTGCTGTCTGTTGCCCTCCTGTACACATTCATCAGATTTGTGTCTCACTACGATAATACAGGAGGTGTGTTGGGTTTAACACCACTTTAAATTGAATGGGAAGTGTCCCTTATACTGATTACTGCTGTCTTAATTGAAATCCCTTGACCCCCCCATACCCCGATGCTGCAGGGTTTATTAGAGCCACTGGACCTTTCATAGGCACTCATAAAGAGTGTTGACTATGCTCCATCTTTCTGCCCTCTCCTGCATTCATAGAAGCTGTACTACAGCTTCCAGCAATAAAAAGTGCTCTATGAATGGAGGATGGGCAGATGAATGAAAGGTCCACCTCCTCCATTCATGGAATGCTTTTCATTGTTGACAAGTGTCTGTGACAGAGCCAGTAGCTATACTAACCCGCACAGCACAGGACGATTACCACTGCAAGGATATGCAGGGGAGCAGAGGACATTGGAGAGCAGCCACCAGCATGGGGAACACCTCTCATTCAATTTAAGGACTGTCCCATGTAGGGACTACATCTAAGACTTTAAAGTGGATGTAAACCCACTGTCATCAAATTTAAATCATTAACACAATTACAATCTATAATGCTATACATGCCTCCTGCATGTATCCTTATATTCTAAAAGTCACCCCCTCACCTGCCTCCCAAATCTGTGGGTGTTTTTTTTTCCGGCGCTCGGTGGGCAGAGTCGTGATGTCAGAGGACTCCTCCGCCCACCAGTACACTCCCACGGCCAGCCAGCATTGCGAGGACGAGCCTCGCACCTGGTGAGATTGGCGTGCATGTGCAGGAGTGACAGAGCGCGTTCTGTGAAGAAGCAGAGTGCGCTCGTGTCACTCCTACGCATGTGCAGAACAGGAAGCAAGAGAAGGATTATCGAGATGCAGAGAAGCAGAGAGGCATATAGGCTGATATATATATATATATATATAGGCTGTTGATCAAAATGAATGCTGCAACTGTGATTAGGTGACCAGAGAAACACACTGCACAAAAAAATAAATGAAATCACTGTAGCTTCTCTTCTGCCCAGCTCTCAGTAGATAAACCTCCCCTGGATCAGTTGTCTATGTTTGACATTTCTGCTGGCATCTTGGAAGCTGCAACATGTCGTTTTTTCCTGTGTATAGCTTACACTGAACTTCTGCTATGGTCTCTAACATCCAGTGAAAAGACAGGAAATTAACCGCATGACTTCAGCATGCCAAATTATGCTGAGGTGGGGAACAGACAATTCTTGGAGAGCTTCTGAAGAAAGGAGTGGGGGTGGGAATTAAAAAATAATGCATGTCTTAGGCTAGTGCACAGATATGTAAATTACCTGTCAATCACAGCAAGGGGGATGAACAGACAACGTTTTCTCAGTTTGTCCGTTTATGTCACTGAAAAAAGATATGAGGATTGCTCAGAGCTGGATTAACTCTTTGTGGCAAGACTGGGCACAGATGATCTGAAATCCAATACTCTATATTGTGTCAGAAAAAATAAATAAAAAAATTCAGGTTTACATTCACTTTAAGCTTGTCTTTTCGCCCCAAGCATTGCTGTATTCTTGCTTTCAGTTCTCATGCTACTATACATGTATGGGTTAAATTTCCCTCTGATTTCATATGGCAATATGTTCATTTCATTTTCTCCAGTACCATTAAAACAGCAGTGGCCTTTATTCCTACATTGTCGTTTTTGCTATTGTATACATGCTTCAATAAAAAGGTAAAAAAAAACAGTTGAAGGTTATGAGGTTAGATGAAGGGTATTTGGGGCGTTGTTTCTGTTGACAATAGATGTTAAAAGCAACACAGTAGCTGTCATATATTATTGATGCTTCCCCTGTGACAGATGTTACTTCTGTGCTGCACTGGAAGCAATACACTAAGCTTTATAGGAGGTCTCAGTGGTTTTAAGATATATAGCAGCAATCAGAATGATACATTTCCCAATATGTCACGATAAAATCAGCCCTGGAAGAGAACATTTCATGGCCTTCCCTTTTTATTAATAACAGCATTTTATAGAGGCAATGCCTATGAAAGGGCCTTCAGAATACATTGTTATCAATGTGTGAATGCATTAAACTTTAGTATTGTTTTTGTGTCAAGACTTTTAGAAACACTAGATAACAAAATAGTAAATATTTTCCTAAGCAGCACACTAGGAGCATTTCAGCTGGATCCTAACAAAGCGGACAAAATTCATGGGTGTGCCTGTTGTCACCCTGCTGCTGGATCCTAACAAACCGGAAGAAATTCATGGGTGGGCCTGTTGTCACCCTACCGCCGGATCCTAACAAACCGGGCAAAATTCATGGGTGGGCCTGTTGTCACCCTACCGCCGGGTCCTAACAAACCAGACAAAATTTATGGGTGGGCCTGTTGTCACCCTACTGCCGGATCCTAACAAACCAGACAAAATTCATGAGTGCGCCTGTTGTCACCCTACCGCCGGATCCTAACAAACTGGACAAAATTCATGGGTGCACCTGTTATCACCCTACCTCCGGATCCTAACAAACTGGAAGAAATTCATGGGTGCGCCTGTTGTCACCCTACCGCCGGATCCTAACAAACCGGAAGAAAATCATGGGTGGGCCTGTTGTCACCCTACCGCCGGATCCTAACAAACCGGACAAAATTTATGGGTGGGCCTGTTGTCACCCTACCGCCGGATCCTAACAAACCGGACAAAATTCATGGGTGCGCCTGTTGTCACCCTACCGCCGGATCCTAACAAACTGGACAAAATTCTTGGGTGTGCCTGTTATCACCCTACCTCCGGATCCTAACAAACTGGAAGAAATTCATGGGTGCGCCTGTTGTCACCCTACCGCCGGATCCTAACAAACCGGAGGAAATTCATGGGTGCGCCTGTTGTCACCCTACCGCCGAATCCTAACAAACTCAGAAGAAATTCATGGGTGGGCCTGTTGTCACCCTGCCGCTGGATCCTAACAAACCGGAAGAAATTCATGGGTGGGCCTGTTCTCACCCTACCGCCGGATCCTAACAAACCAGGCAAAATTTATGGGTGGGCCTGTTGTCACCCTACCGCCATATCCTAACAAACTGGAAGAAATTCATGGGTGCGCCTGTTGTCACCCTTCCACAAATTCTTACAAACTGGACAAAATTCATTGGTGGCCCTATTGTCACACTGTAGCCAGATCCTAACAAACCGGACAAAATTCATGGATGGCCCTGTTGTCACCCTACAACCGGATCCTTACAAACCAGACAAAATTCATTTCTGACCCTGTTGTCATCCTACCGCCGGATCCTAACAAACTGGACAAAATTCATGGGTGGATCTGTTGTCACCCTACCGCCAGATCCTAACAAACTGGAAGAAATTCATTGGTGGTACCACCGGATCCTAACAAACAAGACGAAATTCATGAGTGGGTCTGTTGTCACCCTACAGCCGAATCCTTACAAACCAGACAAAATTCATTGGTGGCCCTGTTGTCACGCTACAGCCGGATCCTAACAAACTGGATGAAATTCATGGGTGGCCCTGTTGTCACCCTATCGCCCAGCATCCTTTCAATAAAAAATCAAAGGAGCCAGACAAAAAAAAAACAATTAGTTACAGCTGCTGTTCTGGTTTGCTTATCCACCTCAGCTCTGGAAGGTTTTACCCCCTTCAGGACCAGGCCATTTTTTGCTATTCAGCACCGTGCTACTTTAATTGGTAAAACAGAAAATCAATATAATTTTTTTTCACACAAATAGAGCTTTCTTTTGGTGGTATTTGGTCACCACTGGCTTTTTTATTTTTTAATATATAAACGAATTTTTTTTTAAAAAAATAAATATTATTTACTTTCTGCTATAAAACATATCCAATAAAAAATTATTAAAAACCTAATTTCGTCATGAGTTTAAGACAAAATATATTCTGCAACATGTTTTTGGTAAAATAAAATCCCAATAAGCGTATATTGATTGATTTGCATAAAAGTTATAACGTCTACAAACTATGCTAGATATATTGGAATTTTGTTATTTATTTATTTTTTTATACTACGTTGATCAGCGACTTACAGTTGTGCTCATAAGTTTACATACCTTGGCAGAATTTATGATTTTGTGGCCACTTTTCAGAGAATATGAATGATAACACAAATATTTTCTTTCACTCATGATTAGTGTTTGCCTGAAGACATCTATTATTAATCAACTGTATTTACTCTTTTTAAATCATAATCACAACAGAAACTAGCCAACTGACCCTGATCAAAAGTTTACATACCCCAGTTCCTAATTCCGTATATTGCCCACTTTAACATCAATTACAGCTTGAAGTCTTTTGTGGTATTTGTGGATGAGGCTCTTTATCTTCTCAGATGGTAAAGCTGATCATTCCTCTTGGCAAAAAGCCTCCAGTTCCTGTAAATTCTTGGGCTGTCTTGCATGAACTGCACATTTGAGATCTCCACAGAGTGGCTCAATGATATTGAGGTCAGGAGACTGAGATGGCCACTCCAGAACCTTCACTTTATTCTGCTGTAGCCAATGACAAGTCGACTTGGCCTTGTGTTTTGGATCATTATCATGTTGGAATGTCCAAGTACGTCCCATGCGCAGCTTCCTGGCTGATGAATGCAAATGTTCCTCTAGTATTTTTTGATAACATATTGCATTCATCTTGCCATCAATTTTCACCAAATTTGTAACTCACACATCCCCAAAACATCAGTGATCCACCTCCATGTTTCATAGTAGGAATGGTGTACCTTTCATCATAGGCCTTGTTGACTCCTTTCCAAATGAAGTGTTTATGGTTGTGGCCAAAAAGCTCAATTTTGGTCTCATCACTCCAAATGACTTTGTGGCAGAAGGGCCATTTTCGGGGTGGAGGAACTTGACTGGCCTGCACAGAGTCCTGACCTCAACCCAATAGAAGACCTTTAGGATGAATTAGAGTGGAGACTACGAGCCAGGTCTTCTCATCCAACATAAATGCCTGACCTTACAAATGTGCTTCTGGGAGAATGGTCAAACATTCCCATAGACCACTCCTAAACCTTGTGGACAGCTTTCCCAGAAGAGTTGAAGCCATTTTAACTGCAAAGGGTGGACCAACACAATATTGAACCCAGTACTTGTGTATATCACAGAAATCTTTCCGGTGTGTATTTATTCGTTGTGCCACCTCCACCAGTCACACTCAGTGACTTTCCAGAAATAATGACTGCTAATTAATGGGTCAGTACTTGCTTTATCAATTAGTCCCAAAGATTACTCCTCCAAGAGAACAAACTTCATTGCATAATATTTTTTTTATCTTTTAAAAACCATATAAAAAGTAGCACACTCACATTTATTGTCACACCAGACACTGAGGATAATTGTAAAGTCTCTTTAAACTTCACCAACTCCGGCCGCACACACTGGCTGGGAGTGGACACAGACCAATATGATGATGCCAAAAACGAGCCCTGCCCTACACGCTTCGTCGTGATGACGTCTTCAGGGACAGATTGGACTGGATGATCCCACTGCACTCCTTTTTTTACATTATTTGTTTTCCATACTTTATAACACAAAACATAATTTTAACAATAATGCACCCTTGGACTAGCCGGAAACTGATACGAAAAATAAATAACATACAAGCATGAGAAGTATCTTACCTCTACACTACTCCTGATCTTTTAAAGGAACATTAGCCTAATTAAAGTGAAACTTTATCTGTGTTCTTGTATTGATCGCAATCTTTTAAAGGGACGCAAACCTCTTAGAAATAGAACTTTATCTGTACTGGAACCTAAAGTAAGGTGCCAAACATCGATAATCAATACAGAAGTGAAAATAAGAGCTGTTTCCAATCTGTATACTGCTCCCAATCTTTTAAAAGGACACATTTTGGAATACTGTATATTCATTGCGGCACGTTATTGCACTGGATACTTTGAAGCATCGGGCACTTCAATGAAACAATGGACACACAAACATTTTGATGAATTTATTGCACTAATTGTTTTTGGCACATTTACATTGCACTTCATTAATTGTTCCTGTGGTTCATGATTTATTACACATATGTTATTTATTATTTTTGCACAATTTTATTTAGGTATGGAATTTATGAATTATTGTGCTAATTTTTTTATATTTATTTAGGTAATTTAAATACGATTATTTGAAGTACACTTATTTGGCCAGCACTGTTATGCCCTGTACACACAGTCGGACTTTCCGACGAAAAATGTGCGATTGGATCGTGTTGTTGGAAAATCCGGTCGCGTGTGGGCTCCATCGGACTTTTTCCATCGGAATTTCCGACACACAAAGTTTGAGAGTCGGATCTAAAATTTTCCGACAACAAAATCAGATTGTTTTTTTTTTTTTTTTAACAAAAGAAATCAGATTGTTTAAATTCCGATTGTGTGTAGAAAATTACGATGGACAAAATGCCACACATGCTCAGAATAAATTACTAGACGAAAGCTATTGGCTACTGGCCTCTTTATAGTCCCGTTGTACATCTTGTACGTCAGCTCGTTCTGAACGATCAGATTTTCCAACAACTTTGTGTGACCGTGTGTATGCAAGACAAGTTTGGGCCAAAATCCGTTGTAAAAAAATCAGACGGATTTTGTCGTCAGAATGTCCGATCGTGTGTACAGGGCATAACAGTCGATTTAAGCTAGGCGGTATTATTTGATACTTCTTTAAACGGAAGCTACCATTCTGTAAACATAAGAATGCGTGCCGCAGACTAACATACATATTTAATCTTAGGAAGCCATAGTATTAAAAAAAAATGGGGGAAAACTATGCTTGTGACATTCATCCAGCCAATGTTTCATAAATAGATCCCTTAGCGTTAACAAAATTCTGGTGCAGTTCTAATTCATAAATATCCTTTAAGGGTTATTATACCTTTGCAATAACATACATAGTCACGTATCCCCAGTGTGTTAAATAAAAGTATGCAGCTTTGAAATATTGTGCTTAACCGGTTCCCCGACTGGCTCGCATACATATACGGGGCAGAATGGCTCCCCTCCAAGAAACCCTGTACAGGTATGGGTTCCTTTAACAGGCATCAGAAGGAGTTCTGCATGGCGGGAAACCTGATGTGTGTGGCCGGAAGCCACGATCACCGCTGGCCATGTGCAATCGTGTGCATGAGCGCCAGCATGGGGATTTGTGTGCGTAAACACAAATCCCTGTACAGTCAGAGGAGAGGAGACATGTCATTTGTTCCTACTATATAGGAACAGTGAAATGTCTCCTCTCCTACTCTGTCCTATCCCCATACAGTTAGAACACAGTGAGGGAACACACAATTAACCCCTTGATCACCCCTTAGTGTTAACCCCTTCCCTACCAGTGTCATTTACACAGTAATCAGTGCATTTTTATAGCACTGATCGCTGTATAAATCTCAATGGTCTCAAAAATGTGTCAAAAGTGTCAGATGTGTCCATCACAATGTCTCAATACCTCTAAAAATTGCAGCTCACCTAGTAAAAAAAAAAAATAATAATAATAAAAATGCCTTAAAATGCCATAAATCTTTCCCATAGTTTGTAGATGCGACAACTTTTGCACAAACCAATCAATATACACTTATTGCAAAAATTTTTTACCAAGAAGAATATATATTGGCCTAAACTGATGAAGAAATTTGTTTTAAAAAAAAAAATTGGGGGATATTTATTATAGCAAAAAGTAAAAAATATCGTTTTTTTTTTCAAAATTGTTACTTTTTTTTGTTTATAGTGCAATAAATAAAAATCGCAAAGGTGATCAAATTTCACCAAAAGAAAGCTCTATTTGTGGGAAAAAAAGAATGCAAATTTTGTTTGCGTACAGCGCCGAACGACCGCGTAATTGTCAGTTAAATCAATGCAGTGCAAAATTATAAAAAGTGCTCTGGTCAGGAAGGGGGTAAAATCTTCCAGGGGCTGAAGTGGTTAAGCAGCATAGCTGTAGGCCATTTACCTCCCGGTGAAGCTATTTGGCTCCAGCCTAAAACCCATCTGAAAAACTCCTACAGGTAGCTGTGACCTATCCTGTCCTTTTGCACGCTGAACACCAGCATCACAGGAGCCAGCATTCTCCTTGTGGCTGAGTTCAGCATTTTTGGACAGATGGGGGTGGGGGGCACACATGGCTTAGAGGTAGGGTTGCCACCTTTTCTTCAAGTCAAACCTGAACAAACCTGAGCATCGCACAGCAATTTTTGTTCATAGTATGCATAGATAAACTATGCATTGATGTTGCTAATAAAGAACATTTCTAATCATATGAAGTTAATCACAAGAGTCCCCCCCATATCAGCCTCCACAGAGTTACCCCTTTACATCAGCCTCCACAGAGTTACCCCTTTACATCAGCGGCCACAGAGTTCCCCTTTACATCATAGTCCACAGAGTTCCCCTTTTACATCAGCGTCCGCAGAGTTCCCCCTTTACATCAGCGTCCACAGAGTTCCCCCTTTACATCAGAGTCCACAGAGTTCCCTCTTTGCATCAGAGTCCACGGAGTTCCCCCTTTACATCAGAGTCCACAGAGTTCCCTCTTTGCATCAGAGTCCACAGAGTTCCCCTTTTACATCTGAACTCGCAAAGTTCCCTTTCACTGTAAAGGGGGACTCTGTAGACTCTGATGTAAGGGAGAACTCTGGGGACTCTAACATAAGGGATGCTCTGGTGTACAAAGATGTAATGAGTGCTCTGAGATCCCTGATTTACCTTAGCATACTCACTTAGAGCCTGGAATGAAAGGGGGGGGGGGGGGGTGGGCAGTCCAGTCTGAATAATGTGTCCAGGTCTCAGACAGTCTGAAACCCGGAAGCATGAAACACTGGGACCCCTTGACTGAGCCATATTTATTTAGGTATCAATGCTGGAACACACAGTGTGTAAGTTTACAATAACAGGTTGACTGCTGTGGGGTAGTGTACAATTGGTTTAAGTAAATGACTGCTGAAGGAATTTTTAAACTGTAGTGAAAAGAGTTATGCTCTATTGCTTTCTAATCAGAAAACTTGCGTATTATGCCTGTTATTTTCCACTATTGCTTCTACCAAATGGGCAGTTAACGCTCCTCGGAGTATGCTTACAAAGACAGTAATAAAGAACTTTAACACTTACACTGGGAGGACTAATAGGCAACACATTATATCTGCATTGTTTGAAAAGATAACTTCCCAAATGGCTTCTATTGGACTAAATTATTTGAATTATAGCTTACCTAACAGAGGTGGTAGGGGCCCTTGGCTCACTGGTTCAACTAAACTCTCTGTTTAAGTCAGCCAAATATATTTGTTAGAAAGCAGTCGCAGCTATCAAATATTTGACTCGATGCTTAAAACCTGGGATAGATCATATATCTCTTGGATAGTACACATCCATGCGATCAAAATTACTTTTCTTCCTAAACTATTATATCCCTTTCCGAATGCTGCCTGTTCAGGTTCCTCCACATATATTGTGCTCCTTGCAACGAGTTATTTGTAAATTCATTTGGGGAACATCTAGGCCCTGGTTAGCTAGAAACATTCTTTATAGCCAGAAGGCCAAGGGAGGATTGGGCTACCAAATCTAACCTATTACTAGCAGGCAGCGCATATTGCTCTCTTAAGCCGCGTACACACGGGCGGACTGTCTGGCCAACTAAGTCCGTCAGACAATCCGACAGACAGTCCATCCTACTTTCGAATGAACGGACTTGACCACACACGATGAACAAACAGTCAGTCGAAAGCTTGCGCGATGACGTGTACAGCACGTACGACGGGACTAGAAATAGGACGTCCAATACACAGCAATGCAACCTTTCGCCGTGTAAATCCTTTCTGAGCATGCACCATACTTAGTCCGTTGAACTAGCCTACTCACGAGCGGACTGTCCGCTGAAACCAAAGTTGGACAGACAATATTACGGAAATTCCGAAATACTTAGTCCGCCAGACTGCACACTGAAAAAGTCCGCTGAAGCCCACACACGAGCGGACTGTCCGCTGAAATGTGTTTCGACGGACTAAGTTGGACAGACAGTCCGCCCGTGTGTACGCGGCTTTAGTTTAGCTATTTGCAGGGATATCGTTATAATGGATGTGGATCCTATTCCACTTCCGCCCCTACCTTCCCTTTCAATTACAACCCAAGACCCTGAATCTAATCTTATCATACCCTTGCGATCTGGGATTCCGTAAAATATTCAGCTGGTCTTATAGCTATCGTCAGTGGCATACTACAGACTGACCGTGGTCAGTTCTCTATTAACTTCTCGAGATATACATTCTTTTAAACAACTGAAAGACGCATTTTACATCCCCAACTCTGAACAATTTTGCTGTTTCCAGATCTGCCATTTTCTCAAATCCTTGACTAGGAACTCGCTACAGCCTTTGAAGTTCGCTGTCGTACTCATCCCACTACACATGGCCTAGTGTCCTTGCTATACTCCTCTCTGTTACACTCTTCTGGGGTTTAGGCCCCTTCTTATTTTCCACATTGGTAATTGGATCTTGGGGTGGCGCAGTCCCCAAAAGACTGGAACAAAATGTTGGAGGCATTATTCCACTCTTACTATAATGTGATGGCCTTGGAGAACTTGTTCAAGGTGATGTCAAGGTGGTACTACACTCCAGTTAGAATTACAAAATAAATCTCTACGTATCCTGCATTGTCTTTCTGGAGGTACTTGGATCCAGGTGATATGTTACATATATGGTGGACGTGCCGGACGGTTAAATGGTTATGGCTACGAGTCTATGCCATGTTCAATACAATTTTATACCAGAACTTACACAAGGATCCCTGGGAGACACTGATACACAAACCTAATGTGGGATTAACTAAAAAAGAGCATGTTTTGCTTACCTATGTTTTCATGGCTACAAAACAGACAATCGTGAATGCTTGGTAAATGCCGGCTCTTTCCTTTGAGGAGGTTAAACAATGATTGCATGGCACCTTGGTTAGTGAAAAATTTCTGGCTAATCTCACTGATAAGCAGATCAATTTTTAGAGATCTGGCAACCTTGGTTGGATCAATTTCTATGTGACTGCCTATGCGGCTTTTAGACCTCTAGCCTGTAATGACTAATGAGGCATGACAGTTGGGGATTCCCCGGGATGAAGCGACCCTGTCCCCATCTCTCCCTTTTTTACTTCTCTTGTGTCATGTCCTGTTATTATGGTTTTGGGCTGGTACATCATCCCTCGGACATCTGACTTTACCCCCCTGTTGAGTCAGACCTAAAGCTCTGCAATCTGCACATCTCATTCTCCCTTCTCTGGGTCTGAAGCAGGGGGCATGTTGGACATCTCCAGAGAGACCACTGCTTCCACAAAGAGGCCAAGGGTCCTTCTTACTTTCATGCTGAAAGGAACAGACTTTTCTGCTCAGGCTGTGGCTGCTTTCTAAAGCAAAGTACCTTTTTGCCTTCCTAATACCTCCCAACTTTTTGAGATGGGAATGAGGGACGCTTATTAGCAAAAATATGTAGGCATAGGACACAACCCCTGCCACACCCTTAAAGGAAAATTATACATAAAAAAAGATTAGTTAATCCCACAAGTACTTTTTTTTTACCACTACTATCCCTTTATCTTGGCTTTTGGAATTTACAAATGCATCAATTTAGAAATTGGATGAAAGGTTTAGCACTGGGAAACACTTTTTGAAAGATAATTAGTGCATTTTATATACAACTGTATAAATCAGACCAAAATAAGGGACAAATGAAGAGGAATGAGGGACAGAGGGACTTTGTTGTTGACAGTCCCTCCAAATCAGGGACAGTTGGGAGCTATGCTTCCTTGCTTCATCTTTCCCCCTTCATCAACCTTCCTATAAAATGTTTTAATAAAAAATCTTTTGATGCTGTACACATGAGAGAGATTCTAAATAAAAACCTTTCTGTTTTAGACCTAATGATGTCATTGCTGCCTGCAGCTCTCCCACACTGTGGCTACGCATGCTGCTGATCCACGGTAAACCGTGTCCTGTGTTCTTAGCACACCAGGGGAGCCATACTTGGGCTGAAACTTGGGCATGTGATTTGCATGAAATGTGGGCGTGACTCAAAAAAACAACCTAAAAACACAACGCATGTGTGCTTTTTTATGTGTTTTTGACACTTTTTCTATTCCTTTCAATGGGGACCTGCGTTTTTGGTGTTGTTTCGAAAACTGTACCAAGATGTAGCATGCAGAACTTTTCGAAATGCATCACACCTGCAGTACAGTGGTGTGAAGAGTCCCATGGAATTTAAAGGGATTGCATTTTTGTTGCATTTTTAGCATGGTAAAAATGCAGCAAAATCACATCAGTGTGAAAGCAGCCTTACACACATTATGGGATTATTTATGATGGCTGTGTGAATACTGAGGCATTCATACAGTTATTTTTTTTTAAATAAATAGACCCCTTATCTATTCTGGGACAGGTAATTGGGAAACTTGGCTGCTGGTACCTATCCCATTAGAGTGGTACTTTTCCTGGCATACTGGGATGTGTAGTTCCGCGACCTGAAATGAAGTAGAAGGTATACAAGTTCTTTGTATTTGTTTGGGATTTGCTTTCAATCACTATCTATTTACAAGTCATAAATGAAAGGTGTATGGAGCTTTGTCTGATGACAGCAAAGACAGTAATTTAAAAATATAACAAAAGATAATTACAATGTTACATAGTTATGATAACATGATAACAGGCAGTTATCTAGAAGCAATTACATCTATTTCATGTTGTAGAAGTGGAGCATAAAATATCAATTCTCTGCTGCTCCCGCCTAGATATAAAACTTGTCATCTGGTAAAGAATAACACAATGGATTCAGAAACAGAATACAGTAACATTCCCTTCTTATATCGGAGAAACTACATTTTCACCAGTTAGATTCATTTGCTAAATACATCTCATTATGCAAACCAATAAATGGAGTAATTGCCGCACACCAAATCTAGTGTTTTTTAATTGTATTTTTATTATATTTTTGTTCTCTTTTTATTTTGTTTGTTACAGCAGACTACAGTTACATAGAGTGCAATGTGTAAATCCAATAGACATAGAAAAAGACTTACAATAAACCAACATGCATGGTTAGGAGATACTGCATACAATTTGTTGTGATGGTAACCATTAGATTTAGAACAAAGGGCTCCAGCAAATAACTCATCAGATCTTCAAATGCAGAGTTAGCCTTCTTCATATACAAAGTATAAACTCTTAAGATGGCCATAGATGGTTTGAAATTCAGCCAGATCAGCAGAGACTGGACAAATTTTGATCCATGTGTGGTCGTTCATGCAGGAAAAAATTGTTTTTTTACCTTAATGCATTAAGGTAAAAAAGGTTTTCAAGGAAGGGAAGGCTCTTTTTGATGGATAGAGTGCTGAATGAAGTGTTTCTTCTATGGTTCTCCTGCTGAGACATATTACCAGTCACTCAATATGACTTTTTTCTTACACCCCCCCATACACACACACACACACAAAAACACACACATACACATCCACTCGACCGACTGGTCTATCTCGTAAATTTTTTTGCTCTATCTTCTTTTTCTAAATGATATCTAAAATTAGTTGGGTATTCCCTGAATACTAGGGTATACAGCCTTACGATCACTCCCAGTCCTGAATGGACATAGAGAGTGATTTCTATCTCTTAAGTGCAGACTAAATGCTTATTCTTAAATTTTTGGTATCCTGATTCCTGATTTTACTGACTGCTGAGATGTACTTACATTTTGCCTACTGGTATACCACTGTTTCTTTATTATTGTCGTGTTAACACAGAACTGCCTTTCTGTTGAAAATATTTGAAGAAAAAAAAAACGTTTTCAATTTCCCTGCGCCCCCTCCCCCTTGTGTGAAGGGGAAAAGAGGGGGGAGGAGATCAACGCTATCCACGGCTGCATCTATTCTCGTCTTACTTTTCACACAGCATTCAAGAAGCAGCAGTAGCCATTGGCTGTTGCGGCTGTAAATCAAATGCAGTGAAGAGGTAATGGGGGGTGGGCCTAAGTCCCGCTGTGTATTGCCCTGTTCACGCGGTCGGACATTCCAACAACAAAATCAGATTATTTCCGACGGATTTTGGCCCAAACTTGTCTTGCATACACACGGTCGCACAAATTTGTCGGAAAATCCAATCGTTCAGAACGCTGTGACATAGAACACGTACGAAGGGAATATAAACGGGCCAGTAGCCAATAGCTTTTGTCTCGTAATTTATTCTGAGCATGCATGCTCAAGAATCGAAATTGTCTACACACGATTGGAATTAAAACGATCGGATTTTGTTGTCGGAAAATTTTAGATCCTGCTCTCAAACTTTGTGTGTCGGAAATTTCGATGGAAAAAGTCCGATGGAGCCCACACACGATCGGACATTTTCTGTCGGAAAGTCTGACTGTGTGTAAGTCTATGGAGCGCGGCTCCATAGACACACAGGTCGGGAGCGAGCAGACTACATTTCTCCCCATAGCAGGCGACTGGCTGTGGTTGTCCTAAAATGAAGAAGAGGAGCCAAGATCGCCGTCAAGCCAAGAATCTGACTTTAGTAACACTTTAAATGTAGACTTCAATTTTATGATGTGGTGCTTTAATTCTGGACTTACCCATGGTTTTCCTTACTTTCCCTCGCAGTGACAATGCTTTCACTAGACAGGAAGTAAAAGATTTTTTTTATCGGTAACACAGGCAGAACTAAAAAAATATATATATAATTTCCTTTGTGCATTCTGATTTCTTCCCATACTCCAAAGACATGCAGATAGTTTAATTGGCTCCTGTCTAAATGGGCCCTAGTATATGTATGTATGAATGTGAGTTAGGGACCTTTGATTGTAACCTCCTTGAAGACAGGGACTGATGTTAATGTATAATATATATGTAAGTGCTGCATAAATTGACAGCACTATATACTATAAGTACTTGTAATAAGTAAATAAATAAATTGAAGAAGAGTGGAGTTCAGATTTTTCCTTAATTTCTGTCTGCGGAATCCATTGTCATTAATATAATGGTAAGTGAGGGGATATCATTCTAACAGAGACCTAGATAGCAAGAAAACCCCAAAAGGGGTTCCAATCCTTCTCCACTCCATCCAAAACTTGAAAAAAGCTTTGCCTTGACATATCATTTATGAAGGTTATGAAACATTGTTAAACTAGGTTTCCAGGGTTATGAATGACTTTAACACCCATATAATTATTGTATTCTTTTGCTTTCTAAAAAATGAATACTCTCAGACAGAGAATTCCATCTTATTTTGTCTGAATACACTGTGAAAAAGATTTATTAACTCTACGCAGATTGCATAATAAATTAGGCACTGTGAAAATGAACATATCTGTGCCTATTTAAAAAGTACTCCTTGGCACTTCTAAGTAGTGTGACAGATGTGAGGTTAAAATTACCACGCAAAATAAGCGCGTGTAGTTGCGGCACAACTGAGAAAATAGGCATGCATTCGCTATTTGTCTGTAATCACGCAGAACGAAATCTGTCGCTTTGGCTGCAAAACAGACAACGATTAAAGTGATAATTTTTGCAAGAATTAATATGCAACTGCTTTAATAAACATCCCCCTGTATGTTTAAAAACATACTCAGATTGACTTTAAAGTTTAAAATGTCATTGTGCTCAGTTCTTTCCTTCGGAACGTCTCTAATTGTCTTCTGAGGGATTCTCACCATCCTGCAGAGAAGCTGCTGTACACAGACCGTCATGTCAGTGATTGCGCTTCCATAAAAATGCAATCACTAAGACACCCTCTTCATTTTGTCCTGTTGCCCTATAGGCTGTAAGTGGCTTCTGGCTCATCCATCAACTTACATGTTGACAGAAATCAGTCTATTGAGGACCACACATTGATCAAAATGTGGCCGCTCCAGCATGGACCCCCCTCAGGAGGCTTTAACCTCCCTGGCGGTATGATTATTTCGGATTTTAGGTGCTAAAAGCGGTACCATTATTTTGCATGAAAATTTGGCGTTTTATATTGTAGTCCTGCAATTCTTAGGAATAACTCTCTTAAATCTGTCCAAACCAGAGTCTAGCAGACATCCCGGGTATGATAAAGTTTGAAAAATTAAATCATAAATTATAATATAATAAATAATTATAAATAATTGTACCAAATAATAATATAACAATAATAAAAATTATTCAATAATGTAATCAAATCAAAAACACTGAAATTTGCTCAGTTGCAGAATTGTCACTGTCATTACTTTTCAGTATTTGATGACGGATCTCCCCACAAATCGCTATCGCTCAATTCTGCGAGTGATTCTAATTTATTATCGCTGTTTTCTAGCTGGTCTAAAATCATTTTTGATGTACAGTGACAGTTTTGGTTGCTATGGACAATCTCCAGTTTCCAGGCATAAAGAACAGTTTTTATTATATAAAACTGCATGCAGGACACTGGGCAGACCACTAGGGACAACTGGGATGTGAAATATTTACATAGAGCAATGTAATCTGTAAGATTACATTATACTGTATGTTTACTGTTTGTTTCACTTTTTGAATTTGGCGCCGATCTCCGCCCCCGTGCGTCGCAACGCTCGCAGGGCACGGAGATCGGCGATGTAATGCATCGAGCGAGACACGGCTCGCTCGTACAGCGGGGAGACAACGCTGGATCCGAGGGAGAAGGTAAGTAAACCTCCTCCTGGATCCAGCGATGCAGTCCCGAGTCTGGCTCGGGGATACCGCTTTTGGTATGAAAAATCCACCCCGAGTCAGACTCGGGAATACCGTCAGGGGGGTTAATCAAACTCTGCAGAAGGGCCTTGTTGGAAAAGTTTCTGTTGATCAGTGGTTGCAGCCAATCGTTTGCAGCCTATGATCGGTGTATTCTGACAGTGGTGTGTGTCATTCTCACACTACGATGTCCCGCTAGGGAAATTCCTTTATTTACCTAATTTGTGTGGACTGGTTGGCTGAATGAAAAACAATAACAGTAAGGGGCAACAGGGTACATAATTGTGTAATGGATTAAAATAATGCATATTAGAGACAATATCTGAAAATATTTTAAATCTTTACTGCTTCAAAACAAAGATTATCCATGAAAGGGGGGAGTTTTGGGACTTTAAATGAGGCACAATGAATGTACCTCCATCCCTGATTCGGGTGAACAAGAAAGAAATGTGGTACTTTGAATGAGACAATTGACTTGTGGAGGTAGAGTGGTTGGTAAACATTATTTATTCCTGACAAAAAGTAATTTGGCAATAAGATAAATGATATCATATCTATACGATAACGATAACATTCATCTTATTGCCAAATGCCGTTTCTATGACGTGTACATATATGTATTTATACCATTTTATAAACATTAGTTACTTCTCATGTGCTGCCAGGCTGACCTATATTTATTGATGTATCCATTATGTTCATGCTGTGTGTGCATGTGTGCATGTGCATGTGTATGTGTGTATATATATATATATATATATGAAATTACTTTTTTACTTGTTTCATCCTACAGTATTGTCACAAATAAATAATGTTTATCAGCCACTCTACCTCCATAAGTCAATTGCCTCATTTAAAGTCCCACATTCCTTCCTTGTTTAACAAAGATCCCATCTTTTATATAAATATTAGACATGTGCACACTGAAATATTTTGTTTCGGAATTTCGTTTTCATCCCGAAAATAAATGTATTTAGTTACTCCCCAAATTAGTTTTTATTTATTTTGTTTCTTTAACCACTTCGGACCCAGGCCAATTCTGACATTTCTCTCCTACATGTAAATTTCATAATTTTTTTGCTAGAAAATGACATAGAACCCCCAAACATTATATATGTTTTTTTAGCAAAGACCCTAGAGAATACAATGGCGGTTGTTGCAACTTTTTATCTCGCACGGTATTTGCGCAGCAATTTTTTTAATGCGTTTTTTTCAGAAAAAAACAGTTTCATGCTTAAAAAAAACAGTAAAGTTAGCCCAATTTTTTTGCATAATGTGATAGATGAAGATACGCTGAGTAAATAGATACCCAACATGTCATGCTTCAAAATTGCACGCGCTCGTGGAATGGCGCCAAACTTTGGTATTTAAAAAATCCCCATAGGCAACGTTTTAACATTTTTTACTGGTTACATGTTTTGCGTTACAGAGGTCTAGTGCTAGAATTATTGCTCTCGCTCTAACGTTCGCGGTGATACCTCACATGTGTGGTTTGCACTACGTTTTCATATGTGGGCGGGACTTGCGTATGCGTTCGCTTCTGCGTACAAGCTCACGGGGACAGGGTCGCTTTAATTTTTTTTTTTTTATTGTTAATTTTACTTTTATTTTTTTAGATTGACACTGAAAAAAAAAAGATTTTATTCCTATTACAAGGAATGTAAACATCCCTTGTAATAGAAATATGGCATGATCGGACCTATTTACAGTGAGATATGGGGACAATAAGACCCCATATCTCACCTCTAGGGTGGGAAGCCTAAAATAAAAAAAAAAAGAACTGATCCTGGCTTCCTAGCCAAATCGGCGCCGTTATTTTGAATGCAGAGGCCGGGCGTGACGTCATAACATTGCGCCCGGCCTCCGAATGATCATAGAGACTCTGGGGACGATCTGGTCTGCCGGAAATCTCTATGGTATTATCCGGGGGCCGGCGGATCATGTGACCGACTCACCGATGGAAGTGGTGAGTCGGTAGAAGCACCGGAGGGCGGCGGGAGCGGTCGAATGTTCCACCTACAAGCTATAGTAGAATTCTAATGTTGTATGACACTAGTAATAATTATATGTATTAATTATTATTACTAGTCAACCAACATTAGAATTCTTCTATAGCCTATGGGCAGAGCATTTGACCATAAATGTCCGCTCGCGGCGACTGCTTCATCGAATCTTCATGTTGAATCTTTTCTCTCTTTGTAGAATAATCTTGGACTAATAGAGCTAAGGTTAGGCACATTCGACCACAGGTTCGATGGACACAGATCGCTATTGTCATGTCGAAGCTCCTATCTATATAGAACTGTTGTCACAACGAAAACGAAAAAAAAGCATTTGTTTATGTCAGATCTTTCGGTTTTCGCATTCTGCTCGTTATCGCCGAAAATGCATTCGGATGAAAACTAATGCACGTCTAATAAATATATACATTTTTATGAAAGAATATACAGTATCTTACAAAAGTGAATACACCCCTCACATTTTTGTAAATTTGCTGTCCCCTCAAAATAACTCAACACACAGCCATTAATGTCTAAACCGCTGGCAACAAAAGTGAGTACACGCCTAAATTGGGCCTAAATTGGGCCCAATTAGCCATTTTCCCTCCCCAGTGTCATGTGACTTGTTAGTGTTACAAGGTCTCAGGTGTGAATGGGGAGCAGGTGTGTTCTCATACTGGTCACTGGAAGTTCTAAATGGCACCTTATGGCAAAGCATTCTCTGAGGATCTGAAAATAATAATTGTTGCTCTACATAAAGATGGCCTAGGCTATAAGAAGATGGCCAAGACCCTGAAACTGAGCTGCAGCATGGAGGCCAAGACCATACATCGGTTTAACAGGACAGATTCCACTCAGAACAGGCCTTGCCCTGGTCGACCAAAGAAATTGAGTGCACATGCTCAGCATCATATCCAGAGGTTGTCTTTGGGAAATAGATATATGAGTGCTGGCAGCATTGCTGCAGAGGTTGAAGGGGTGGGGGGTCAGGTGGGGGGTCATCCTGTCAGTGCACAGACCATATGACACACACTGCATCAAATTGATCTGCATGGCTGTCATCCCAGAAGGAAGCCTCTTCTAAAGATGATGCACAAGACAGCCTGCAAACTATTTTCTGAAGACAAGCAGACTTAGGCCGCGTACACACGGGCGGACTGTTCGCCCAACTTTGTCCGCTGAACAGTGTTTCAGCGGACAGTCCGCTCGTGTGTGGGCTTCAGCGGACAGTTTCAGCGGACAGTCTGACGAACAAAGTTTTTCGGAATTTCCGTAAAACTGTCCGCTGAAACTTGGTTTGAGCGGACAGTCCGCTCGTGTGTAGGCTTGTTCGTCAAACTAAGTTCCGCGCATACTCAGAAAGGATTTACACGCCGAAGGTTGCATTGCAGTGTATAGGACGCCGTTTTCTAGTCCCGTCGTACGTGCCGTTCACGTCATCGCGCACGGTTTCAGTGGACTGTTCGTTCATCGTGTGTGGTCAAGTCCGTTCATGCTAATTTTGAGCGGACTGTTTGTCAAACTGTTTGACGAACAAGGTTGGGCGAACAGTCCGCTCGTGTGTACGCGGCCTAAGGACATGGATTACTGGAACAATGTCCTGTGGTCTGATGAGACCAAGATAAACTTATTTGGTTCAGATGGTGTCAAGCGTGTGTGGCTACCAGGTAAGGGGCACAAAGACAAGTTTGTTTTGCCTACGGTCAAGCATGGTGGGGGGAGTGTCATGGTCTGGGGCTGTATGAATGCTGCCGACACTGGGGAACTACAGTTCATTGAAGTAACCATGAATGCCAACATGTACTGTGACATACTGAAGCAGAACATGATCCCCTCCCTTCGGAGACTGGGTCTCAGGACAGTATTCCAACATGATAATGATCCCAAACACACCTCCAAGACGACCACTGACTTGCTAAAGAAGCTGAGGGTAAAGGTGATGGATTGACCAAGCATGTCTCCAGACCTAAACCCTATTGAGCGTCTGTGGGGCATCCTCAAATGGAAGGTGGAGGAGCGCAAGGTCTCTTAACATCCACCAGCTCCGTGATATCATCATGGAGGAGTGGAAGAGGACTCCAGTGGCAACCTGTGAAGCTCTGGTGAACTCCATGCCCAAGTGGGTTAAAGCAGTGCTGGAAAATAATGGTAGCCACACAAAATATTGACACTTTGGGTCCAATTTGGACATTTTCACTTAGAGGTGTACTCACTTTTGTTGCTAGCGGTTTAGACATTAATGGCTGTGTTTTGAGTTATTTTGAGGGGACAGCAAATTTACACTAATATACAAGCTGTACACTCACTACTTTACATTGTTGCATAGTGTCATTTCTTCAGTGTTGTCACATGAAAAGGTATAATAAAATATTTACAAAAATGTGAGGAGTGTACTCACTTTTGTGAGATTCTATTGGGGTTGATTTAATAAAGGCAAATCCACTTTGCACTACAAGTGCACTGCAAGCTCTATATGCTGGGTGTAATTTCTAGTATCTGTTCTTATTCTGTATGTATGAATGCTGAACAGTGGCACTCTTGTAACATGGGTGACACAGGGAATCCTCAGAGGAGCAGTTAGCCTCTTAAGGCACGGCACACCACTTTTCTTTGGTTCAGGGCAGTTTGAGATCTCTCACCTGAACACCTGGCTCTCCTATCTACACAGACCACTGTGGGGAGCTCTGATCCCAGTAACGCACAGCAGCTTGGGGATAATCTTTACTGGGGCTTCCTAAGTTACCACTACAGGGGGGGGGGCCCTATGTCCCTACTCACCTGGGGTGGCACGAATAGGTGAGAAGATCATAACCCAGACTATAATACCACCCCCCCCCCCCTCAGGAACACTGAACAGAATCTACCTTGCAGAGTCAAATTAACCAACTCCACTAAGGAACGCTACACTCTTCCCTGGTATCTGCCCTCTTCCTACCACCCACAGGTTCTTCCATAAAGATAAATCCTGCAGTAAATAAGAAAAATGTCCAGACAGAGCTGTCATTCTTTGAGAAAGTTGATTGCTTTACTTTAATGAACTGAACTCCACACAGGAACCTAATGTTAAACCAGTTTCTGGCACGAAGGGGCAATAGTCCACCAGGGAAAGGAAGTGCACGCACCAGGAATCTAAACACACTCATGATGGCTATAAATGTGCTCTCTATGCAGACGAGTTTGTCTTTAGCTACTTCTGCTGCCCCAACTAAAGACCCCCAATAACTCCAGGAACCAGTGCTTGAAGCTGAACTTCTGGTATGACAATTTTTACATAGTTTAATTGCTCCAGCTTGGACCAGTGTAAGTATGTATGTTCCATATCTTTGGGATCCCCATGAAAGCTGGAAATCACTAAAGTAGTCACCGCTACTACAGTGATCTCTCCTAGCTTTTGGGTCCCATGCCGAGTGGCTGCCTTGCTGTATTTTGAACAAGTTGCTTGCTCGGCATAGCTGCCATTCAGGAAACTTTTTACATTTTCTCAATAAGAGCAAAGTGTTTTCTGATTGGACAAAGTAGGGTGGTGATGCCATAATCTCCACTTCATCCATTTAGAGAATACTTTGCATTCATTGAGAAAATGCAAAGTGTTTCCTGAATGGAACCCATGCTTCCTTTTTCAATGAGTAGCAGGGCATCCACTCGGCATGTGACCCAAAAGCTGGTGGAGATCACTGTAGTAACGGTGCCTACTACAGTGATTTCCAGCTTCCACAGGGATCCCACAGGTATGGCACGTACAGTACATACTTACTTTGGTCATAGTTACATAGTTAGTCAGGCTGAAAAAAGACACAAGTCTATCTAGTTCAACCAAAAAAAAAAAATAATAAAAAAAAAAAAAGTTGAACCAATGCTACCATTTCAAAATTGCCTAAACTTACCTATACTTCACTTTTAAATACCCCTAAGTAAACCAGTATGAGTGGCAGGAAATGCTACCCAACTGGGCAGGACAATCACTAAAATAGTTCTACACTAAAGAAGCAAGTATGTATGAGGACATCTAAATGAATTACAACAAAAATCTTTTATGTGAATAAAAATAGGGCCCTACACTCACTTTTGTATGCTGGGTGTAATTCTCAGTATGCATATTAATATACATGGATCTACAGTGCATCATTTTATTGGTTTTGTGTGCTGGATTTAATTCTCAATGTTTATTCCTAGTTTGTATATATGGATGCCGCACAGTAACAGTTCTCTTGTCCTGTATGCTGGGTGTAATTCTTAGTGTTTGTTCTTATGACACTTACACACGGTCGGATTTTCCGACGGAAAATGTTCGATGGGAGCTTTTTGTCGGAAATTCCGACCGTGTGTAGGCTCCATCAGACATTTTCCATCGGAATTTCCGTCGCACAAAATGTGAGATCTGAATCTAAAATTTTCCAACAACAAAAACTGTTGTCGGAAATTCTGATTATGTGTACACAATTCCGATGCACAAAGTGCCACGCATGCTCGGAATCAAGCAGAAGAGCAGCACTGGCTATTGAACTTAATTTTTCTCGGATTGTTGTATGCATTGTACGTCACCGCGTTCTTGATGTTTGGAGTTTCCGATCAACTTTGTGTGACCGCGTGTATGCAAGAAAAGTTTGAGCCAACATCCATCGGAAAAAAAAAACATGGATTTTGTTGTTGGGAAATCCTATCGTGTGTACAGGGCATAAGAGTGGAAATCCAGGAAGAAAAAAAATCAAGTTTGCTGGGTCCAGCTTAGTTAGGCCTAATTCGTGGTATGCTACAACTGAAGGGCTGCCAAAAATCTTAGTTATATTATGTTGGGTACCACTGTCAGCTTTTATCTGACAGCTCAGCTGCTGTTTTGTATTAATTTCATTTAAAAAAAGGCGTTCTGTAATTGGGCAAGAGTTAGGAAGGGGTGGATAAACATCACAGCCTCTCCTTGTCCAATCACAGAATGCCTTGTATTTTGTCAAAAGAATACAAGACATTTTCTTAATTGAAAAAGCGGAGACTATACTGGTTGTAGTTTTTTCACTGTCCCCGTCTGCATTATATGTTATGCAATTTCACGTGAAAACACAAGACATACCAGGAGCCTTAGAATCCTCCTGCTTTCATACATCCAATAGATTGTTCCCCACGTACTCTTTGCTGCAGAAGGTTTGGTTGAAGGTGTGCCCTCTATAGGGTGTCACCGGGTTTACTGAATACAGCCCTATCTGGCACAACTCTTTATACACAGAGCTGGTGAAGCTGCCTTGTGCAGGGATGTGGAAACATTGGGGAATCACTCATTTGAGGCACGTCTTCCAAAGTGGAGTCCTCCACTCCTTTGGAGACTTGCAATCCGCTTACCACCTCCCCTCCACAATGCACTTCTGTTACCTCCAGCTTTGCCATGCTGTTCACTCTCAGGGCCTGTCAACTGCCTGGTCCCAATCCTCCACACCTGTGTTTCGATATGTTCAATCGGCACAAAACACTAAGGGGTTTATTTCCAACTGCTATGGGATGCTGCTACCATCACCTGGCTTTTAGGAAAAAACTCAAGACCTTCCTCTTTTAGCAGATGATCAAAGCTCGCCACAGCGCCTAGAGGCGATTCAGTTCGCATTGTGCGCTATATAAGTATTTCATTCATTCATTCATTCATCCTATCTAGAGAGGTACCCCTGTAATGCCAAGGAAAAATGGGAGCAAGATGTGGGTCTAATTGACGATGAGCTTTGGGATTATGCTCTTGAATTGGTATTGTATAGCTCACTTAACACGGCAACTCAACTATACATTGTGCTTAGGGTGCATTATACCCCTCTAAAACTACATTCCATGGGCGTACTGCAAACTCCACTGTGTGCCAAGTGCAATGTTATGATGGGGGACCTGATACATCTCTTGTGACATTGTCCCAAACTACATTGTTACTGGGCAGCAGTGATTGACACTATAAATTCAGTCTTGCACGTTACAATACCAAATGAACCCACAAGATGCATTCTGGGTATCCTGGATGATCTTCCACTTACTGATCTTCAAAAAACTACAGTTAACAGAGCCCTGTTTCAGACCCACAAGCTCCTCCTATTGCAGTGGAAAGTAATAGGGCCCCCTGCACATAAAGACTGGGTTTCAAGTATGGGATACACCCTTATGCCTTGTACATACGGTCAGACATTCCAACAACAAAATCCGACGGATTTTGCCCTAAACTGGTGTTGCATACACATGGTCGGACAAAGCTGTTGAAAAATCAGATCGTTTGGATCATGATGACGTTCGTTCGTTACGACGGGACTACGTTGAGGCTAGTAGCCAATAGCTTTGGTCTCGTAATTTGATCTGCGCATGCGTGGCACTTTGTCCGATCGGAAATCTCTACAAACGATCGGAAAAAGTCCAATCGTATTTTTTTGTTGGAAAATTTGACATCCTGCTCTCAATTTTTTTCCATCGGAATTTCCGATGGAAAAAGTCCGACAGAGCCCACACACGATCGGATTTTCCGACAATATAATCCGATCGGACCTTTTTTTCCGTGGGAATTTCCAACCGTGTGTACAAGGCATTAGGCTTGAGAAATTAATATTCCAGCATCGTGGCTGCTCATACAAGTTTGACAGGCTCTGGGATGACTGTCTGGCAGTATCTGGGTTGACATCTGTGGACTTAGTAATAAATAGAATGTTGAGTTGAACTTTGCAACACAGTGTTTACGGATACTAATGGAATTGCTCTCCTGTGTCTCATGCTGAATAAGATTTAATTAAGGCCTCCTTAATGTTTGTTATCAGACCACATGGCTTTATAATGCTCTTCTATGTATGTTGTATGAGCACCCACTGTCCATTTCATTGTGATATGCTCTGTATAACACATGCCCACTTTGTGATTTCACTAATGTCGTATATTTTGGCAGTGAATGTTATGTTGACTTATTAAAGCCTAATAAACTTTATCCCCGATTAAAAAAAAAAAAAAGAAAAAGCAGAGACTGAGCTCACCACTGCAGAGCCAGGAGATAAAAGCTAATAGTAAATCCAGCATGGATGCCACTAAGATTGTTAGCATACCGAGTAGCCCTCCAGATATAGAGAGTTAGAGGTAGCTAAGCTGGGCCCAGCTAACGTTAAAATTATTTATTTTTTTGTTCATGGAGTCCCCTTTTAATCTGTATGTATGGATGCTGCACAGTACAATTTCACTTGTTCTGTATGCTGGGTGTATTTCTCAGTATATCGTGGCAGTGGTTCTTGGCATCTGTTCCTATTCTTTAATTGCACTGCACAACTTCTTATGTTCACCCTTGCTTCAGTATGCTGGGAGTAACAAGGTGCATAGTGTGGTGTGCTGTGTATAGCACAGTGCATGGTGCAGTGGGCTGGGTGTAACAGGGTGCATGGTACAGTGTGCTAGGTGGCACACTGTGCATGGTTTGGGGTGCTACGTGTAACACGGTCCATGGTTCTGTGTGCTGAAGGGTGCATGGATCAGCATGCTGGATGTAACAGGATGCATGGTTCATGGTTCAGTGTGCTGGATGTAACAGGGTGCATGGTGCAGTGTGCTGGATGTAACAGGGTACATGGTGCAGTGTGCTGGATGTAACAGGGTGCATGGTGCAGTGTGCTGGATGTAACAGGGTGCATGGTGCAGTGTGCTGGATGTAAAAGGGTGCATGGTGCAGTGTGCTGGAAGTAGAAGGGTGCATTGCGCAGTGCGCTGGATGTAACAGGGTGCATGGTGCAGTGTGCTGGATGTAACAGGGTGCATGGTGCAGTGTGCTGGGTGTAACAGGGTGCATGGTGCAGTGTGCTGGAAGTAGAAGGGTGCATTGCGCAGTGCGCTGGATGTAACAGGGTGCATGGTGCAGTGTGCTGGGTGTAACAGGGTGCATGGTGCAGTGTGCTGGGTGTAACAGGGTGCATGGTGCAGTGCGCTGGATGTAACAGGGTGCATGGTGCAGTGTGCTGGGTGTAACAGGGTGCATGGTGCAGTGTGCTGGGTGTAACAGGGTGCATGGTGCAGTGTGCTGGGTGTAACAGGGTGCATGGTGCAGTGTGCTGGGTGTAACAGGGTGAATGGCGCAGTGTGCTAGGTGTAACAAGATGCATGGTGCAGTGTGCTGGGTGTAACAGGGTGCATGGTGCAGTGTGCTGGGTGTATCAGGGTGCATGGTGCAGTGTGCTGGGTGTAACAGGGTGCATGGTGCAGTGTGCTGGGTGTAACAGGGTGCATGGCGCAGTGTGCTGGGTGTAACAGGGTGCATAGTGCAGTGTGCTGGGTGTAACAGGGTGCATGGTGCAGTGTGCTGGGTGTAACAGGGTGCATAGTGCAGTGTGCTGGGTGTAACAGGGTGCATGGTGCAGTGTGCTGGGTGTAACAGAGTGCATGGCGCAGTGTGCTGGGTGTAACAGGGTGCATGGCGCAGTGTGCTGGGTGTAACAGGGTGCATGGCGCAGTGTGCTGGGTGTAACAGGGTGCATGGTGCAGTGTGCTGGGTGTAACAGGGTGCATGGTGCAGTGTGCTGGGTGTAACAGGGTGCATGGTGCAGTGTGCTGGGTGTAACAGGGTGCATGGCGCAGTGTTCTTGAGGTATCAGGGTGCACATTGCAGTGTCCTGCATGTACCAGGTGCACAGTGTGTTATTCTACATATAACAGGGTATAAACATTGCAATGTTCAGGATATGACAAGGTGCTGCATGGTCCAGTGCATTGGATCTCATAGAGTGTATGATACAGTAGTCTCATGGTTTTGTAACTAAATAATGGCTATTATAGTAGCTGTCTGCTTGCTGAAAAACACAAGAGGTGAAGGGGAATTAAGCACCAGCTCCTTCAACTATTGGAGGAGCTACCTGGCACCCATCCCCTTATGTGGAGGCCTTCACTGCTATTTGTAGCTCTGGCTTTAGCTTAGGGTTGGAAAAGCTCGCCTGTGTGTCCCTGCAGGTTAATGCTTACTTGGTTCTGTAGAGAAGCCTAATATGACTCTGCTATTATATTAAACTTGGAGACCATATACAACACTTAATAAATCACCATACACAGTGAGAAATATAGACCCTCCTCTCCAACATATATAATAGGGATATAATATTATAGTGTATATATACATATTATGGAAGGACTATTTCAGTATGATTTCTATTAACAAATGTTTAAACATACTGCTGTCTTCCAATCAATCAGTCAATGCTGTCTTCCAATCAATCAATCAGTACTAGAAACAATGTGCACATGCATAGACACAATTAATAATTCTAAATAAATGATATCAGTGTGAATCATTAAAATACAAATATAGGTAAATAGAAATGATGTGCCCCTCGTCATCACTTTTCATCTTCACGTCCCAATGGAAGATACTCTTCCAAAAGTGTATGAAAACCTCTTTCCCACGGGTTACTCCACCAGAACATATGCATAAAAAGGTCAGCAGCATGTTAGGAATTTCTTCAAAGCAGTTGATCATAAATTTGTTTCTAAAGTGACAGGATATATTTGATTAAAAAAAAAAAAAAAAAAGATGCTCCAGTGGAACATCTCCTTTGGAACACTTTTAGTTGGAGTATCTCACATTATGTGGAAGATACGATGGTATGTTGATTTATCTATAGATTTTTTTTTTTGTCAAATAACTTTTTATTATCTTAAAGTGAAACATTACACGTCATACACTTCAGTTCAGCATTGGGGGAGCGGAAGAAAGGGATCAGAAAAATTACAGGGGAGAACATACCACAAAAGCATATTGGCCTACATAATACCGCCACCTGGAGCAGGTACCAGCCAGGCCAGGTAGAGCTATTCACAGACAGCATGTTCTGCAACACATGTAAAACAGGGATACAGTCCATCCAGCAATAGACCTATCCTCAAGACTTAACCGCCAAACCAGAGTTGCAATCTGAGGATACGTGTGGCAACGAATAATATAAGACACTTATAGTACACTTTAACCCAAACAAACACCCCCCCTCAAGGGGGGGGGGGGGGTCTGGAAGAGTAATAGACATAAGAGAAAGGAAAAAGGGAAAAAGAAAGAAGATAGATAGAAAGAGAGAGGAAAGGGGTACCTAAGGATAGAAAAAAAAAGATAGAGAGGAAAGGGAGGGGGTATGGGTGGGTAGTCATCCGAAAACTTCCGCTTGCCTGTCAGGGTCGATCGTCCTTGAGATTCCAGGGGTTCCAGACTGCGTCGTGCGCTTCCAGCCGGTCCTGAATCCTGGCGGTCATCCTCTCCATAAGCTCCACATCTCTGATGCGGGCGTATAATGCGTCCGGGGTAGGGGGGTGCGTTTTTTTCCAGTGGAGAGCTACCAGACACCTCGCTGCGGTCAGGATGTGGCGGGATAGTTTCTGTAGGGATTTGGACAGTTTGGGGAAAGGGACACCCAGCACACTGCACCAAAAGTGCTTTGGGTGTAAGTCCAGGGGTTGGTCCAGGATACTGGCCAAGAGCGTACGGACTTCCGTCCAGAAAGGGACTATACGAGGGCATTGCCAGTATATATGCAAGAGGGTGCCCTTGTGCCCCACACAGCGCCAGCACCGGTCTGTTGTAGAAGGGTAAATAGCGTGCAGGACGTCCGGGGTCATGTACCAGAAGAACAATATTTTGTATGCATTCTCCCTGTAGAGCGTACACATGGAGCTCTTGGATGCCTGCGACCAAATTATCCGCCATTGCTCCTCCGTGAACTCTTCACCCAGAGCCTCCTCCCATTTAAGCATGTATGCATGTTTGCCGTTAGGGCCCATAGGGAAGGCGTTAATTATTTTATAAATATCCGATATCATCCCTTTCTGTGCCGTACCTGATGAGATTACTATTTCAAACATGGTAGGCGGGGAGAAACGGAGGTCAGAGGAGATGGTCTGGGCAAAGTGACGGATTTGTAAGTAACTATAGAAGCTCTGCCGGGGGAGGTCAAACCGGGATTGGAGTTCAGTGTAAGTCAGTAGTCTCCTAGATCTGGGATCCACCAGAGATCTCAGCTGGAAAAGGTTCCGGGAGGACCAGGGGTGTTGCATCTGGCGAGATAGGCTATCTGGCACTAGAGGGTTGGATATAAAAGAGGTCAGGAGCGATTTAGCTGAGGTCAGGGCAAATGCCTTGGAAGACCTACGCCATAGGTTCTGCAGGTGGGACATAGGGCCCAACAATTGGGACTGAGGGATCGCTGCCGCCGCACTCCAGAGCATACTATTAGGGTGTGTAGGGGCCAACCACCGGGATTCAATTTCCGACCAACGATTGTGGGGCCTCTGGGTAGTCCAGGAGGCGACCGCGCGGAGTTGGGCAGCCTGATAATATCTGACTAGGTCCGGGAACGCTAACCCCCCATCCGATTTGGAGGCGGTCATGACCGAACGAGGTATCCTGTGCCTTTTATGATTCCATACAAATCGAAGTAGGTCCCTTTGCAATTTTTTCAGGTGAGAGGAGGGGACTTCTATAGATTTTTATGTATTGGGATTACCGTATATACTTGAGTATAAGCCGACCCGAATGTAAGCCAAGGCACCTAATTTTACCACAAAAAACTGGGAAACCGTATTGACTTGAGTATAAGCCTAGGGTAGGAAATGCAGCAGCTACTGGGTAAACAATGCCCACCTGCAGCCTCACTATGCCCACCTGTATCATCAGTGCCCATATGAAGTCTCATTGTGCCCATCTGCAGCCTCATTGTGCTCATCTGCAGCCTCATTGTGCCCACCTGCAGCCTCATTGTGCCCACCTGCAGCCTCATTGTGCCCATCTGCAGCTGTACCTTTGATAACCAAAACAGCAGGTGTCTCCCGCTGTGTCATGTAGTCTTAACTGTTTGACGGCCATTTACTGTAACAAAGCCCTGCCTTCTCCTCATCTGTGATAGACAGAACACTGATACAATGCTGGGAAACTGAATCAGTGTTCCATCTATCACAGAGAAGAGGAGGTGGGGCTTTGTTACAGTGGACGGCCGCCAAACAGCCTCATTGTGCCCATCTGCAGCTGTACCTTTGATACCTAAAACAGCAGGTGTCTCCTACTGTGTCATGCAGTCTAAACAGTTCGGTGGTCGTCCACTGTAACAAAGCCCCGCCTCCTCCTTGTCCGTGATAGATGGAACACTGATTCAGTTTCCCAGCATTGTATCAGTGTTCTGTCTATCACAGACGAGGAGGAGGCAGGGCTTTGTTACAGTAAACGGCCGCCGAACAGTTAAGACTACATGACACAGCGGGAGACACCCGCTGTTTTGGTCATCAAAGGTACAGCTGCAGATGGGCACAGTGAGGCTCCACCCTCACTTGAGACCCTCACTCGAGTATAAGCCGAGGGGGGCTTTTTCCGCATAAAAAAATGTGCTGAAAAAGTCGGCTTATACTCAAGTATATACGGTATATGGATTAACATTGCTATCACTTTTCTAGAATTATTTATTGCACCTACCTACACTCTAGTACTATTGAAAAGGTAGCACTGGGCTTACATAATATTTTGTGTTGAATGTTTACTCATTAGTAATATAGCAGCTACACACATATATATTGATTTATTAAAGGTATTGACATGACATTTTCACTACATGTCAGTAACAACCCATGCAATTGATAAATACAAAGAAACCAAAACAAATAAGTTCAGAAATTAACTTATGTGTAATAAAATGTAATCACACAGGGAAAAAGGGAGGTGCAAAAAGGCATGGAAAGCCAAGACACCAGCTGAAATCTATCAGTAATTAGAAAGCAATCCTGCCCCTTGTCAGTACAAAATTAATATCAGCTGGTTCAGTCTCAACTGATGGCCTATGAAAAAACATCTCATGATAGGTAAAAGAAAAGAGCTCTCTCAAGACCTTCGCAATCTTATTGTTGCAAAACATACAGATGGCATTGTTACAGAAGGATTTCTAAACTTCTGAATGTTCCAGTGAGCACTGTTGGAACCATAACCTGAAAGTGGAAAGAACATAATTTCACCATAAACCGTCCACGACCAGGTGCTCCTCATAAAATTACTGACAGAGGAGTGAAAATAATTATCAGAAGAGTTTTCCAAGAGCCAATGACCACTTGTGGAGAGCTTCGGAAAGACATGGAATTAGAAGGTACAATTGTTTCAAAGAAAACAATAAGTAATGCACTGAACCGCCATGGGCTGTGTGCACGCTCACCACACAAGACTCCATTGCTGAAGAAAAAAGCCAGTTGAAGCTTGTTTAAAGTTTGCTTCACAACATTTAGACAAACCTGTGAAATACTGAGACAATATAGTCTGGTCAGATGAAACCAAAATTGAACTCATTGAATGCCATAATATACACCTGTAATATACATGTTTGGAGGTAAAAACTCTCCCATACCAACAGCAATGCTTGAAGGTGGGAACATCATGGTGTGGGGCTGTTTTTCAGGGATTATGGTACTGGCAACCTTCATGTCATTGAAGGAAGGATGAATTGAAATATGTACCAAGACATTCTTGATAAAAATCTGCTGCCATCTACCAGGATGATGAAGATGAAACAAGGGTGGACATTTCAGCTAGAAAGTGGGGGTTATTTACGAAAGGCAAATACACTTTGCACTACAAGTGTAAACTGCAAGTGCAAAGCGCACTTGAAATTGCACTGAAAGTGCACTTGGGAGTGCAGTTGCTGTAAATATGAGGCGTAGATCTGAAATAAGGGGAATCTCTGCTGATTTTATTATCCAATCATGTGCAAGCTAAAATGGTGTTTTTTTATTTTCCTTGCATGTCCCCCTCGGATCTACAGTGACTACACTTCCAAGTGCACTCTCTTTCAAGTGCAAGTGTTCACTTATTTGCACTTGTAGTGCAAAGTGGATTTTCCTTGAGTAAATAGCCCCCAATGATCCCAAACACAAAGCCAAGGAAACACACAGTTGGTTTCAAAGAAAATAAAACTGCTAGAATGGCTCAGCCAATCACCTGACTTGAATCCAATAGAAAATCTATGAAAAGAACTAAAGATCAGAGTTCATAGAAGAGGCCCACAGAAACTTCAAGACTTGAAGACTGTGCGGAAGAATGGGCCAAAAATCACACCTGAGCGATGCATGCGATTAGTTTCTCCATACACGAGGCGTCTTGAAGCTGTCATTACCAACAAAGGATTTTGTACAAAGTATTAAATAAATTCCAGTTAGCTTGTTCAATATTTTTTTCCTGTGTTGTTCCATTTTATTACACATAACCTCACCTTTGAACTTATTTGTTTTGGTTTCTTTGTATGTATGGATTGCAGGGGTTGTTACCGACATGTGGTGAAAATGTCATGTCAATAGCAATATATTTACCTACACGTGTTCAATACTTATTTTACCTACAGTATACGTGTGTATTTGTGTGCGTGTATATATATATATATATATATATATATATATATATATATATATATATATATATATATATATATATGATTTTATTTGTAGAATAGCACAAATATTGTTTTTACTGTTGTTTTTTTTTTTTTTTCTTACATCCACACTGCAACTCCTTCATCTCACTTAGCTGAAAAAACTTTTTCAGGAGATCACTGTAACATGAATATATTATACCCTGCTAAACCATAGCCTCAAACTCATACTAGTATACATTCCCTCTCTATGTATGTATGACTTCTAAATCTAAATTGCAGTTTTACTGTACTTCCATCTTGATCATCGCATTGTATAAATTCCTAAAAAAATAAAGACTTAACAAATGGCAAAAGCTAGCAAACACAGACTTAAAATGAATGCTAAAATTCTTCCAAAGTGCTTAGCTCCAAGTTTGCCTATTCATATTGACAAGTTTACATTTATTTATTCTTGTAAAGGTTTTTTATGCAAAATCTTTCAAGTGAATTATTAAATAAAAAATGTAAACTACCCCCCCCCCCCCCTTTATTGTGTAAAAGGCATTTACTTAAAAGAAAAGTATAGCCAAAGCTCGTTTGACTGTACTTCTCCTATGGATCACAGGGGTGCAATTCATTTTGCACTCCTGTGACCTGTTTTCAGCAGAGAGCGGACTGAAGTTTGTTCTCTGCTGTCCAATGTCCAGGCACCGCATCATCCCAACAATGGGAGTCTGGACCCGCCAGGTGCCTGGACTGACACCCGGGTCAGCCTCTCAGCGAGCCGCTGGGAGCCTGAGACGGCCTCTAAGAGGCAGAAGAGCAGAGAGCTGTGACTGACAGTCTGCAGCTATCTGCTCACGGAGCTCTAAAAACCGAGTGATCGATGGTGTCCGGTGGCTCGGTTCTCAGTGTAGAGGCACCGAGGGACAGATGCACCATCGGACTGATGCTGTATCCACCTAGGTAAGTATTAATATGCAAAAACATTTTTTCCTTTCCTTCTCTTGTAAAGCCCATCTCTAGACAAATCTGTTTTTCCCTTCACTCTCTTTTACCTACCCCCACCCACTCAGCCTGAATGTTTTTCATTTTTTTTTAAAGAAACCATCTAAGAAGGTTTTCTACTCACCTCAGTTTGCCACCACGTGATCTGCTGTGGTGCTGCTTCTGGCTGTGAAGACCAATGATCAACAGCTGCACCGTTGCCTGGTCATGTCACCATCCTTCGCTTGTCATGAAGTCACCATGCCACCACTGGAGTCTTCAGGGCATGCGAGGAGACAGCTGATAGACAGTAAATGGAAAGTGTGCAAGTCATCACCAGTCAGCAATGTGGACATCAAGAAAGGGACCCTACTACCCTGCATTCCAGAAGAGAGATGACTCCGTACCAAGCATGTTACATGACCACTGATTTAGTTGTGTATTTGGGCCACTAAGATTGGGCTTTTGTCTTTAATTGTTGTGGTGATTGGTTACAGGGGATGGGGATATTGTTTGCGGGATGGGGAATCCTTGGATCAGATTAAACTTTTAAGTGATTATTTAAATTTGCTCATGCAGGAAAAAATGGCAGGCTCTCTTGATAGCACAGTATCTCTACATTATTCTTTAGTAATTAAATCTGTGGGTATGACTTGTTATAAGAAAATAATCCAGTTCCTTTTTATAATTCCATTATTGTCCTTGCCATTACTACCACATATAGTAAAGCATTCAATGGCTTAACGACTATTGAGATAAAAATCACTTCCTAAACTGATTGTAATATTGTTTTTCTTTGGTACACAACTTATCCTTTGTATGTTGATGAGAATAAACAGTTTATTTGCTGAATATTTATTCTAAATTAGGGCAATAATCAAACATTTAAATTAGGTTGGCTTTGAGATGAGATGTTTTTTTCCCCCCAAAGTAAAAATGCTCAGCATTTCTAATTTTCCATTACACATGAGATTTTCTAATAAGTGACAAGTAATTTACACATTTTAAGAATATACTTTTAACCTTTAGTTGTAAAGGGTGCCCTCATTTTTTTTTGTTTTGTTTTGTTAACTGACGTACATTTATGCTTAAAAGCAATAATGTAATATATTGCAGCCTACAAGTCCATAGATGCAGTGGTTTTATTTATTTTCTGTTTTTAGGCTTTTTCTCCTTCATTTCCAAATAAAACTGACAGCATTGGACTTCCTGTCCTAGGGTGACGACACTCATTTATTGTTCTGTATCTATGGAGAAGCAGAGTTGTCACCTTGGAACAGTATGCATAACATAGGGGGCAAGTGTTATGTAGTTCATGGTGGAGAACTGGGCATGGTTGATATCAGTGCTTGGGATTTTGGTGCATCAGAGGCTCTGTGTTGTCAGCTCACTACAGAAAGTTGCAAGCTCACTTGATTTTTGACAATTAATAGGCATTGTTTGCCTTTATTGAACAGATATAACAAATTGTTTGCACTTGTATGTTTGACAGACCAAGAAGGAGCAAATAAGAGAAGTTTGTTGTTAAGAGTTGTTGAGGTAGAGCAGTAGTCTCCAAACTGCGATCCGAGTGCTGGATGCGTCCCTTCACTTTTTTAATTTTATCCGGCCCTTGGGCCAGTTCTTGACACAATAGAGCACTATTCCTCCCATTGACACCAATTATAGGGCACAATTCATCATAGGTCACTATACCTCCCCCTAATACCAAAGATGGGGTACTATTCTTCCCACTGTCACCAACAATGGGACACTATTCCTCCCACTAATACCAAAAAGGGGACCCTGTTTACTCCCACTGACACCAGGACATTTTCTGCTTCTGCTGGCCACAGTCCGGCCCCCTAAAGTATGAAGGAAGGAAAACTGGCCCTTTGTTTAGAAAGTTTGGAGATCCCTGCTTTAGAGTAAACTACTACTTCTTCAGTCTTGCCAAGCCAAGTGTTGTTTCTTTTCAGTAACACTAATGAAATGACTATTATTCTGCTAAAGCACTGTATGTTATAAGCAAATGCCTTTGTTTTATAAAAATATTTCCCTCTTTCTTTTCCCTTCTGTTTATATACTGCTTTATAGTGACGGTTGGATATCATTCCTTAGTGATTGGATGAGTTGGGGAACATGACGTCACTGGCCTGCCTATCCACCTCATCTAATCAGAGAACGTATTGCAATAATTTAGAAAGTGCAAAGCATTTTCTGAATGGTGCTGAGTGGCTGACCTCTTGTGTTCAGAATGCAGCAGGGTAGATGCTTGACACAGGACCTGGAAGCAAGTGGAGATCAGTGAAGTAGACATGTCTACTTTAGTTACTTCCAGGGGGAATTGGCCAGATATGGCATATGCATAGTTTTTTTCAATCAAAAGCAAACTTTATTTAGGAAAATTTTGCAATACATACAGGTATCACAATTAGTATAAATCAAAACAACCACAATATGGCAACTGCTATGACAACAGGGTTAACAGAAGTAAAAAAATAATGTTATGTGGTACATGTCAACATCAAATATAAGTGCAACACAATAAATGGGGTGTGACATAAATAACCCACTGTCCGCCATCCCCAAAGGAGCCCCTCATTAAAGCTCCAGTCAGGATATACTAACTGAGACCAAAGAAGAACACAGGTAATAGGAGACTGTAACCACCTGTCTCAGATTTTTTTATATTTGTTAGGACAGCCCCTATGTAAATAAACCAATTTCTTAAAGAGGACATAAACACTGATGAATTTTACTTCCTCTTTTTTCCCCTGCAAAGTGGGAAAGTGGTGGCCGCATCCATCTTCACCCCTCTTCCTTCCGGGGCCGCGGACTCCAGCTCTGTGACTGCCCGGAGTTGCATGATCGTCATGCGCGCAGCAGCTGTCAGTTACGGCACAGCGCATGCACCAATGATGTCAGCGCAAACATATATGGTGAATATCTCCTAAACCGTGCAGGTTTAGGAGATGTACAAGTGATGTAACTAGGTGTACAACCACTTTAAGAGGTAGGTTATCATTAATATCTACTATCCAACCCTGTAGTGTCGGGGCTAAAGTCTGCAACCAGCACTTTAACTAAGTTTCCCAAAGGAACGGGGTCATGTATTTGTCATTGTCAGGGTTAGGGAGAAGACCCAGCAAACAATGGCTTGGGCATAGAGTAAGTGGAGAACCCATCTGGTCATGAAGAAATTGCATAATTTGCTCCCAATACCTTTGTATTTTTGGGCAATGCCATATGCCAATGATATATAAGGTGACCGAATGTGCCAAGAGCTAAATGACATTTAAGACACAGTGGACTACATGGGGCATTTTAAAAATGTCACCCCACTCATCCAGTTCCCCAGTATCAGGTCCCCAATGAGCCTTAAGGGCAGAATAAGCATAGTTATATTGATCCAAGCTGGGTAAATATAACTATGTATAAAATACCCGGAATACTTCTTTTAAAAAAATTGGGATAGTCACCGCCTGCCTGTAGACTATGAAAGGCACATCCTTGGCCTGTAACACTAATATCATATCCCCAACTTCCTCACTTGCACCCCCCCCCCCCGCATCTTCCACCCTCATTTTAATGTATCCCCTGATCCCATTCCTTTCTCTATTTTCTTTTACTATCTAACCATTGCGGTTGTACAACTCAGAAGATCACTATACCATCAAATATGCAGCACCATCCTCTATATGATCTATCTATATGATGTAATGTATTCCTGCAAAGCTCTATACCATATGCTTTTTCTGTAAATGGATCAAATATAAAAAAATCAACAGACTGTACTTGTCTTTTTTCCAGCAATCTTGGTTTAGATCTGTTGGCATAGGTCTTCTTTGCCTTCCTTTTCCCCTTAGCGGTTTGCTTATCTTAAATACTGCACAGAGAGGTGCCAAAGGATGATGTAGCGCCACACTCTGTAGTGTACTCTTGTAAGTTCAAGGCAGAGAGCGGGTCCTTGCTGGCCCTTATAGCAACCAACGCTGATTTTTTGTTTTTAAGAGCTGAATTTGGATTCACTCTTTGAATAAATGCCCAAACTGAAATTGGATCTAAGGTTGGGTGCATTTTCTCATTTTAGCACAGTTGCAGTGTGTTAGAATACATTATTAGCTCACTGATTTTTTGTTTTGCTTTCACTTGTGCCTGGAATTGATACTTAAACTATTATGTCAAGATCTATTTTCCAACTCCTCAATTTTGCTCTGTATTTCTTTGTTATTCCTTTGGAGATTAGAGACCATGGAAATTAAACTCACATTTTAGCCCTTTGAGATATTTTCTGCTCCACTTCTCTCCTATTCTTCTATTGTATCTATGTCTGATTTTTCTTGATCGCTTCTAAATTCCTTTGTGTGTCCAGCGCTTGTTTATGACCAACCTGTGTGTTTATAGTATTTAAATAGTAAATAATTACTTATTCTTACCAATTTTATTCCAAGTTTCCGCTGTTTTAGGTGTGTGGTCCCCAATTGTGTGAAAATAAGTAAACTTCTCCATTAACTTTATTTACCTAAAGGGGGAAAACAAAGGGAGGAAGGAGAAAAACATAAACTTAAAGAGGAACTTCACTCGCTCTTGTGTAAAAAATTTTTTTTAAAACCAGGGTTGTCCTTTATTCAGGTAATCACCTGCCCAGCAGATCCGGAGGTACCCAGTTGTAATCTGCTGATCAGGTGCAGCAGCCCAGGTCCTGTGCCATTATCTTAGTACTACTTGGCATCGGAAGCTGACTGCCTCTTTCAGGTTCAGGCATCTGGCCTCTAATGACCAAACTCCTACAACCTCCTGGGGTATGTGACGTGGAATCCCAGGAGGTTGAGGCAGCAGAGACAAGTCATTCTTGCCTCTTGCCTAGATGGGAATGGCGTCAGAGGGGTGGCACCAGGAATAAACAGGTAAAAAAGCATTAATGAAACAAAAAAAGGTTAAAAAAAAGCCAGGATTCGTACTTCGGGGAGGGTGGGCATGCAGGGAGCTGTAGGTGATTTGGGGAGGGGTTAAGGTTCGCTTTAACCTCCCTGGCGGTACGATTATTTCGGATTTTAGGTGCTAAAAGCGGTACCATTATTTTGCATGAAAATTTGGCGTTTTATATTGTAGTCCTGCAATTCTTAGGAATAACTCACTTAAATCCGTCCAAACCAGAGTCTAGCAGCCATCTCGGGTATGATAAAGTTTGAAAAATGAAATCATAAATTATAATATAATAAATAATTATAAATAATTGTACCAAATAATAATATAACAATAATAAAAATTATTCAATAATGTAATCAAATCAAAAACACTGAAATTTGCTCAGTTGCAGAATTGTCACTGTCATTACTTTTCAGTATTTGATGACGGATCTCCCCACAAATCGCTATCGCTCAATTCTGCGAGTGATTCTAATTTATTATCGCTGTTTTCTAGCTGGTCTAAAACCATTTTTGATGTAAAAGGACAGTTTTGGTTGCTATGGACAATCTCCAGTTTCCAGGCATAAAGAACAGTTTTTATTACATAAAACTGCATGCAGGGCACTGGGCAGACCACTAGGGACAACGGGGATGTGAAATATTTACATACAGCAATGTAATCTGTACGATTACATTATACTGTATGTTTACTGTTTGTTTCACTTTTTGAATTTGGCGCCGATCTCCGTCCCCGTGCGTCGCAACGCTCGCAGGGCACGGAGATCGGCGATGTGATGCATCGAGCGAGACACGGCTCGCTCGTACAGCGGGGAGACAGCGCTGGATCCGAGGGAGAAGGTGAGTAAACCTCCTCCTGGATCCAGCGATGCAGTCCCGAGTCTGGCTCGGGGATACCGCTTTTGGTATGAAAATTCCACCCCGAGCCAGACTCGGGAATACCGTCAGGGGGGTTAATGTGATACTAAACAATAAGACTATTATTTAACCCCTTAGCGACGAAGAGTAAAAAATGTTAATGTTAATGGCTAAGAACATGCTACTTTGACACGTGTTAGTAAAGCTGCTAAACATGTACCTACTATATCATTGAAACTACTTTGTGTATCCAGGTGGATTATACCTTGTTTCTTTTAAGCCAAATTGGGTTTTCTTTCGGGAATAAATGGTAACGGATATCTCCTGATTTTTTTTTATTTATTATCAAAGGAAAACTGGCCCAATATAGTAAATTAAAAAAATCATTATTTTTAAAATGTTGCTGTATATTTCTTGCTATAACCATAATTTCCCACCTAAAAACAACCCAAAATACATTCTCCTGCTCTTGCTGATTGCATCGATGCAGAAACAATGGTGCGTGTATTTCATTATTTTTTATCCTGCCTAAAACACACCGACACTGATACAAATGTAAAAAAATGTATTTGATAAAAAAAATTCTTCCCAAAATATGCTGACTTTGACCTTTTGATCACAAGCTTGACCCCTGACCCTTACCTTGACCCTATAACTATCCCTGGCAAACCCTGATCTAGTTTTTTTTTTTACACACGTTTGTTTGTTCATCTTCTGCAGAAGAGAAAGTAAACCCGGGGCGGGCTTACAGTGACTGATCACTTTGATAGCCAATCAGAGGCTATTACAATGATCAGGTAACCTGCAACTGAGAATGCTGATCGTTAGTACGAGACCCAGGGCTTTTGGTGAGAGTGTGGTCTCTGTGCTTAGACCACGCTGTGCGACACTCTCCCAGCACAAAGAGAGATACACATATATGTAGCCCCATGGATAAATGTCCACTTCCATGAAGCCACATAGATATGCATGATCATCGGGAAGGGATTAAGAATCATGGCTAAAAACATCTTAATTATTTACTGTTTATTTCAGTTCCCTTGCCCATCCTGTATTCTGTTGCTTTGTAAAGCGCGAACATAAATTGCGATCATGCAGTGTTTTACGTGCACTACAAATTCCTTAATCAGTTGTACCCTTGGTATACGTCCGAATAAAAATAAATACACTTCATTACACTTCACCCCTCTTCTGTGACCTTGATAAAACATGAGTTTTTGTTTGTCATTTGTTCTTCTGAGTCTCGCTATCATTCGAGGGAATGTGAGTGAAGATAGGTGGGTGGTGAATATCCTGACAAGAGTAGTAATTGGATGCTCCACGAGGGCACTGAGTGCATTCTGACATATGTTTGCCATGTTCCCACATACAGTGAGCCTATGGAGAATAAAGGCAGCCACCCTCTATAAGGAAGTCACAACAAAGCAAGTAGATAAAAAAGATTTTGCACATTTAGAGACAGTTAAAAAAAACAGAAGGTAGATTGTGGAAGTAAGCATGCATAATTGTATACATATTTTAGCAGTGGCAGCCTATCCATATGGGGTGCAGGGGCGCCGTCCCCCTAATCCATGCGCAGACCCCTAATCTACATGCAGGGCACTGCAAGCATACATTTAGACGGGCTTCTTCTTTTTTTTTTTTTAAAGCGGAGGTTCACACAAAAATTTAACCTCCGCTTTTCGGAACCCTCCCCCCCACCGGTGTCACATTTGGCACCTTTTAGGAGGGAGGGGGTGAAGAAACCTGTCTAAGACAGGTATTTACACCCACTTCCGGGCATAGACTCCCACGGGAGTCTACGCCTCTTCCCGTCCCCCTGCGCTATCTGCTGGGACACACACAGGTCCCAGGAGATAGCGGGGACCAGTTAAGACGCACAGCGCGACTTGCGCATGCGCAGTAGGGAACTGGGAAATGAAGCCGCAATGCTTCACTTACTGATTCCCTCACCGAGGATGGTGGCGGCAGTTGCCGAGAGCCGAGCGATTGGTCGGCTTCGGCTGCTGACATCGCTGGACCATGGGACAGGTAAGTGTCCATTTATTAAAAGTCAGCAGCTGCCGTATTTGTAGCTGCTGGCTTTTAATATTTTTTTATTTTTTTTTGGTGGACCACCTCTTTAAGCACATGATTAGAGCCTGAGGCTCGAATTGGCTTCAAAAAAGGGTGGGCTCGGGTGCAGAGCAGTGTGGGGCTCAGTGCTGACTTGAATGACATGAAGTCATAATGACATTCAAGAACAAATAGCAGTTTGTTTGTATTTTTAACTTTAGTGCATTGTGCATACCTAGGAATGTGCTGCCACTGTGCCCAGCACAAAAAAACATTGCATTGGCAAAATAGTGCATCAGCGTGAATTGAAACTATAATATACATCCAGTGCTGCTGGTGTGAATGGGTCTGAACAGTTTGGGTTCATATACTTATGCTCACCAATAATAGACAGAAATGTATCAGAAACATACTAAGAGCTTTACACATTACAAATAGGCAATTTTTCCTAAACTCAAATTATCTAGATATTAATGAGCATAACGAAGATTAGATCTCCACTATTTCATAAAGCATGCTTTGGTTTAGCAGCTATTATAAATAACAAGACTCATCAGCGTGGGTACCAGAAGGCAAACCCACATTTTCAGTTTGCTGCCACCAACCCTCTGAGTCTCCAAGAAGATAGCACAACAGTATGCATGTAGTGGAGATGTTCCAGGTACTCGAGAAACAAACACTACTTCATAGATATTCCTTCTTTTAGTCATGCTAGCACTTGCACACCCCAACACACAAATAAGTGAACACTGTACACATCCGCAGGTTTCTGTAGTGTCTTGTTCCAACCCTGCTTATTCCTTTTCAGGAATCAGCATCAAACCCCAATACAAATATTGAAAAATGGACACCATTAACTTTAGCTGGTGATTTATTGAGGACCAAAATATACAGAAGCACATCGACTACAGTGTAAGATAAAGCCGTTTAAAGTGATCCTCTCCCAACTGTGTTGGTTAACATGTCTATGCAAGCTTCTTGGGAGGAAGTGAGCAGGTTGCGGCCAACCCTCAGAATATTTGTTCTCAGAATACCCAGGAGACAAAGGACTAAAGAGGACTCATCCATGGTATTAAGGTAAGTATGGAGTTGCAGAAGGAGGGGTGGGGTGATTACATTTTAACCAGGGGACCTACAGATAAAGTGTACTTTGTAAGTGTACTTACTTTAAAATTACACGTATTCTTTTAAAGTAACAACCAAAATTCCCCCGTGCTGTTGTCATGTTCTTCTAACATCACTTACCACAACATTAACGAATGGCATTATAAAATACCTGTGGTTTGGCAACTTATTTTCGAGTTGTACTGTTAACTGATGGCGATTTCTAATCAACTCTCCCCTAAAATATCCCTATTATCCATGATAACTGGACCTTTCAAATCCATCAAAAGGGATGTCTTGCAGCATTTTCTGATCGCAGCCAGGGTGGTAATCCCCCTTCACTGAAAGTCAACCACTTTACCTTCACTGGGGGAATGGGCCATTGAGCTGGACTCTATAAGAGACCTTAAACCACTGTTGGCGCAAGAGGCAGGAAAGGAAGACCAGTTCGCTCTTACCTGGACTGCATGGTCCATGTTCTGCTATTCCTCTGAATTTTCAACGTGGGCCCAGAGTGACACTGACCCCACTCCTACACATCCGTAACAGAGTGTATCTTTATCTTCACCTTGTTCTTATCTTTATATCTAGTCCTAAACCGCACCTTTTCCCATTATCTTTCTGATACCCCATGTGACTATACTTCATCCACAAATAAAGCATCATTGATATATAATAGGATGTGCGATCCCCTCACCATACACTTTCTTCTATAGCCCTGACAACAATACGATTCATAAAACCTCAAATTCATGTATAACTACCTTTGATGCCTTATATTATGCACCCTTTTTTGTGTTTTTCTTTTACCAATTGTGTTATTTTATTTGTAATGTGAACCTCACTGTTGCATTGTGTTCGTATAACCTTTCTATTCCTCTGGATTTTAGACTTGTATCTATATCTTTGTTCTTATTTCAATAAATATTTATTCATTTGAATAGGCCGAAAAAGCACCAGAATACAGTAAAAACCAGACATACACCATTATTTGCAATGCAGTGCTCACACCACAACACACGGTAATGTGGTACTTTGTTTTGAACTCAATATAAACATATGAAAATGCAGGGTGTGCAACACAGTAGAGAGAGAAGTGCTGTGTGAGCCATTAGGGGGAAGCTGAATGTGTACAGGAAGCCTCTATTACTTCTGTCGGGGATCAGGCCTTGTGCAAAGTACAGCTGGGGTGGATAGTGAAAGAGAAGTGGGAGCAGGGCCTTTGAGTATGGCCACTAAAGCTGGCCATACATGGACAGATTCCTCCATCAATGCTGGAACTGTGGATGGATAAATCTCCCCACCAGATGTAAAAAGATCCAAACAGTGTCTGCATCTGTTTGGATTAGCAGCCAATTGTCAAATAGGCACCTTTAACAATTGACTTTGAGCAAACAGAATGGTGTCGGCAGAGCCATATACTGCTCAAATGTTGGCCATGCCATTGAGAATTGGTTGAAATAAAAGGAGTGTATGGTCCATACAAGACTGTAAATCTGCGTAGGAAGCCTCCAGTGCCAAGACAGGAGACAGGAAGTGCTCTTCTACTTTTATATTATAAAGTATTAGCATCAGTACTTGTACCAATATTATATACAACCATTTTCATAGGGTTACATAGTTACATAGTTAGTAAGGTTAAATAAAGACACCAGTCCATCCAGTTCAACCTGAGTATCTACAATTGTCCCTATCCCTGTACATTGCACACTCACATTGGTCCCTACCCTCAAGGAGCCCACAATCCAAGGTCCCCATTCATATACTAGGGCCAATTTTGGACAGAAGCTAATTAACCTACCTGCATGTCTTTGGAGTGTGGGAGGAAACCCACGCAGGCACAGGGAGAACATGCAAACTCCAAGCAGGTAGTGTCGTGTCGTGTCGTGTCGTGTTTGGGATTTGAACCAGCAACCCTTTTTACTGCTAGGTGAGAGTGCTAACCACTACACCACTGTGCTGTAAAAGTAACCTTGGTTTTTAAGGTTAAAACCAGAAATAAAAATTGTTTTGTCTGTCATCCTTTGACGTATCACCTGCCCGCTGAGAAGTACAAACTAACTGGCCCTACCTTTTGTCCAGCTGCCCCCACACCTTCACTGATCCCTAGGCTATGCCTCCTTCCTTTTGAAATGTTGACTTTCTAGTCTCTGGTTTATGTATCCCACCACATAAGTTGCCAACTTGCTTCCAGGTTTACTGCTAAAAATGTTAGGTAAGCCAACTTCAATTTTGAAACTGGTTAGTCTGTAGTAACTTTATTTGGCAGTACCACTTTCTAATGATATTTTACATTTTCGGACAGAAAAATAAATCTGTGGCCATCTTGAATAAAGTCAGATGATTCATGCAGCATTTACTTCCTGGAATCTATCTGCCCTTGGCTCAGGCATGCAGGCAGGAGGGTGTGCTTAGCTGAGAAAACCCCTCCTCCTCTCCTGAAGACATCATTGGCTGAGGCCTGGAAAACAGGAAGTAAGTGAAGAAATAAAAAAAATATATATATGAATACAAGTAAATATATTACACGTTCCTATCTATTTACTAATGCAAGCAGCATATGGATTAAAAATAGGCAATGTTGATTGGGAGAGTGACGTTCCACTTTAAATGACTACTTTTCAACAGTGCACTATAGCCCAGTCTCTGAAATCCACTGCCTTGTCATATTGAGGAAAACAGCTGGTGGTGGTGCTTGGCATCAGAGTTATGACCACTAATTAGTCTGGTTAGATTAAATTGCAGCCTACCTTTTTAGGCACTCCTTTTGGAACCTCCAGAAAGGAAATAGTGTACTTAGGCCTCTTTCACACGGATGGACCATTCAGGTCCACCTGTCAGTTTTTTAGGCAGACCTGAACAGACACTCCATAAAGGTCTGTGGAGCGATGGATGTCAGCGGTGACACGTCCGCTGACATCCGACCCGCTCCGATCCGAAAAAGTGTGACGGAGGAGAACCCTATTTTTCCATGCGGATCTGATCAGATGAAAACAGACTCTACGGTCCATCTTCACCCGATCCCCCATAGAGGAAAGCAGCGCTCTGACAGGTCGGTCCCTGCACAGTGTGCAGAGACAGACCTGTCATCTGCCTGCTCAACAGGGATCGACGGAGCGATCCCCCACTGAGCAAAGCGGGGCCCGTAACACGGACATGTCCTGTGAAAGGGCCCTTAGTTCTATTTGTTATGAGGATGCTGGAAAGCTGTGTTTACCATAATTAACTCTGGAGGCAGCTATCTCATCAGATGTACTACATTTGAACAGAGCCTGTCTTAAAGGGTAACTCTACTTTCATGGGAGAAAAATATCAAATAAAAAAATAATATAGTATATATAACTGCAACACAAGTCATATTGTAATTAGCAGGGCCCTCTGATTCCTCCTGTATTGAATTGTATTGTAACTGTACTATCTGTCCTCATGTTGTAAAGCGCTTCGCAAACTGTCGGCGCTATATAAATCCTGAATAATAATAATAATTGAATGTTATTAAAAATGATCTTTCCCTTTCAATCTACAGTGCTGTCATTTTCTGTAAAATGCAATGCAAAATGGCTACCTGAGGGTGTTCTGTACACAGATGGTGTACAGAACACCCTCCAGAAATGTAATTTCCTGCTTGTATGATTGGCTTATTGATTTTCCCAGAAGTCTGCACTAAGATACAAGTCAGATTTTAAGCATCCCCTGCAACAAAAATGTCATTTTTGGTGAGATACTCCTAAAGGGAAATCACATATAAAGGGATTCAGACCCTGCCACTTTCCCCATTAGAACCCTGCAGGTTCAGCAGCTGATTGCTATAAAATTCCTCCCATTCACATTCATTTTGCACATAGACACAGACAAATAGCTATTCCTTCAGAATAACATGGTAGGAATCTGCAACAAAGTTTGTTAAAATCCTTGCTACATATATAGATCACACAGATATTTTTTTCTCACCAAAATTGGAGATACTCTTTAACCACTTCAGCCCCAGAAGGTTTTACCCCCTTCATGACCAGGCCATTTTTTTGCGATACGGCACTGCCTTATGTTAACTGACAATTGCTTGTGCAAGGCTATACCCAAATAAAATTGATGTCCTTTTTTCCCCACAAATAGAGCTTTCTTTTGGTGGTATTTGATCACCTCTGCGGTTTTTCTTTTTTGTGCAAAAAAAATAAAAATAAAAAAGACAGATAATTTTTTAAAAAATTTTAGGCCAATATGTATTCTGCTAAGTTTTTGGTAAAAAAAAATCCCAATAAACGTATATATTGATTGGTTTTCACAAAAGTTATAACGTCTACAAACTATGGGATATTTTTATTGAATTTTTATTTATTTACTAATTTACTAGCAATGGCGGCGGTCAGCAACTTATAGCGGGACTGCAACATTGCGACAGACAAATCGGGCACTTTTTGGGGACCAGTGGCACCAATACAGGGGTCAGTGCTAAAAAATATGCACTGTTACTGTACTAATGACACTGGCAAGGAAGAGGTCAACATCAGGGGTGCTCAAAGGGTTAAATGTGCCCCTAGGGAGTGCTTTATAACTGTTTAGGGAGTGCTTTAACTGTGGGAAAACAGAGATCCGTGTTCCTGCTTAGCAGAAACACAGGATCTCTATCTCCCCTACTAGCAGAACGGTGATCTCCCTTGTTTACATAGGCAGCCTACCATTCTGCCTCTCTTGTGAAGGATCAGTGAACTAGCTGATTGGCTGCTGCTGTGTCCAATCTCAGTAGGAGCTGGTCGCCGCAAACTTGGAAGAGGCGATCACGTACACGTATGCCATTTGGCCTGTAGAGGTTACAAGTGGTTAAAACGATTTTAAATCAAAAAGCAAAAAGTAAATATTTATTATACACTGATTAGTCATAATATTAGGATCCCTGACAGGTGAAGTGAATAACATTGATTATCTCGTTATAATGGCATCCGAAAGTCTGTGGAATATATTAGGCAGTATGTGAACATGTTGTCCTTGAAGTTGATGTGCTGAAAGCAGATAAAATGGGCATTGCAGCTTGTTGTGTAAGAGGCTGCGTAGCCTCAGACTGATCATTGTGCCCATACTGACCTGTGCCCACAGAAAAAAGCTCCTACAATGGGCACGTGAGCATCAGAACTGAGCTACAGAGCAATAAAAGAAGGTGGCCTGGTCTGATAAATCACATTTTCTTTTACATTATGTGGGTGGCCAGGTGCATGTGCATCACTTAACTGAGGAAAAGATGGCACCAGGATGCAGTATGGGAAGAAGGCAAGCTGGTGAATGAGTGATACTCTGGGCAATGTTTGACTGGGAAACCTTTGTCTTCCCATTCATGTGGGTGTTACTCTGACACATATCACCTACCTAAACATTGTTGCTGAGCAGGGGTGTTTTATAAAAGAAGTGGGCTCCAGGCAACTACAGGCCCATCGCGCTGCTAAATTCCGATTACAAAATTTTCACTAAGATATTGGCTAATAGGCTGTCCCGTTTCCTACCGCACCTCATCCACAAGGACCAAGTTGGTTTTGTGCTGGCTAGACATGCAGGAGATAATACTAGACGTACTGTAGATTTGATTGACTTACTAAACAAAACGAACCACCCAGCTCTAATACTGAGCCTTGACGCTCAGAAGGCGTTCGATAGACTCAGCTGGCCATTTATGTTTGCCATGCTTTCTCATTTCGGCATTGCAGGTCCCTTTGTCGCCGCCCTGAGGGCACTGTATTCCAAACCCTCTTCGCAAGTTCAACTATCCTCCTATTTATCGCCATCCTTCTCCCTCAGTAATGGCACTAGGCAGGGCTGTCCATTATCCCCCTTACTCTTTATTCTCTGTTTGGAACCCTTGGCTGCGGCTATCCGTAACCACCCTTACATCCGAGGGGTACGACTACGCCAAACAGAGTATAAATTGTCTCTCTATGCTGACGATATCCTACTGACTTTAACCAGACCCCACACTTCCCTCCCCTCTCTCCATGCTCTCCTGCATCAATTTAGCTCGATCTCTGGATATAAAATCAACACTAACAAGACAGAAGCCCTACCTGTTCTTATTCCCCCCGTAGAGCTTGCCCCTTTGCAGCGCAATTACGCTTATCGTTGGTGTACAGACTCCATTAAATATCTAGGGGTTAACCTTACCCCTTCCTACTCTGGCCTATACCGTGCTAATTTTCCACCACTCTTTCGGAAAATCGACCGGCTCTTGCGACAATGGGACTCATATCCCATTTCTCTCTTGGGTCGCATCAATGTCCTGAAGATGTCTATCATGCCACGACTTTTATACCTATTTGAAACACTACCGATCCCCGTTCCCATGTCCCAACTTAAAGCGACTCAGAGGTCCTTCCTGAATTTTATATGGCGCTATAAGGCCCACAGGATAGCTAGTTCTGTGGTGCTCACTCCTAGAGCTAGGGGTGGATTGGGGGCCCGGACCTCCTTAAATATTATTATGCTACACACTTAAAACCGGTCATAGTATGGTCACATAGAATGTCATCCAGTGTGTGGTCTGACATTGAAATGAGCATTACTGCCCCGGTACACCCCTGCTCGATGATTTGGGCAGAATTGGATAATTCCATACATCAACTTAGGAACCTCTCTCTGAGCCCCATGCTCTTTACTCTTTCTATATGGAAGAAATGTGCCCAGCGTTTCTCCCTGACCTCTCCGTGCTCGCCATTATTAAACGTATTGTTCAACCCTGACATCCCGGACAGCCTGTCTTACTCGCGCATGCTCCCTTGGACACGTGCGGGCGTTTTCCAACTTCGTAACCTGGTGCATCCACTTACACACTCGCTTCTGTCCTTCGCTGATATTCAACGTAAATTTCAGGTCCCCAAGGGTTTGTTTTACTCCTATCTTCAAATCAGACACTATTTTGGCTCCAAAAGGCCCACCCTTACTTTGAATAACCCTACCCCCTTTGAACTTCTCTGCTCCCAAGGTCCATACCAATCGAAACTTATCTCTGAGATTTACAAGTACTTACAGGCCTCTCCCTCTCTTTCTGGCCCTGGTCATCTCTATATGCACAAATGGTCTCGGCTTATTGGCCAGTCCATTACCACCCCCCAATGGCTGAAAATTTGGGAGACTGCCTCTAAATCGTCTCGATGCGTGGAACAGAAGGAGACAATCTATAAAATTCTAATGTTCTGGTACAGGACCCCACAGCTCCTACATAAATAAGATCCACGGGCTCCCCCACTCTGCTGGAGATGCCGGAAGGCTGTTGGATCTCTTTTTCACATATTCTGGGAATGTTCGGTCATCCAACCCTTTTGGTCCTCGGTCCATGTATACTTGCAAGAACTTTCCGATACTGTCCTTCCTTTAACTCCGATCCACTTTTTGTTAGGCTTACCCTTTCCTGACCTGCCTGCTAATGTCCAGAAACTTTTAGGCTATATTCTACTTGCTGCAAGATGGGCCATTCCAGTTAGATGGCTGTCACAGTCCCCGCCAACGCTCCCGCAGATATTGCAAACTCTGGAACAGATTCGTAGGATGGAATACCTTACCGCTGTTATTCATGATACTCTGCACAGGTTTTCCCGAGTCTGGAACTTATGGGACCATTCCCCGCTCAACCCGGGTTTCCCTGTAGCCCCCCCTTAAAGATTACCTGATGCTTTTCCCCATCCCCCTCCCAATATATGTCTTTCCCCGAGGATGCCTTAATCTGGTATAGGCTCCTCCCGGAACTGAGCATACCCCAGATCCAGTGGTTGGCTATGCTTTCCTTGCAGACACATAGCTACCTGGCCTACCCACCCATTGGACTCTTTCCTACACCTACCCCTATTGACTCTTCCCCCCCGCCCCCCCCCCCCCCGTTAGTGGATGCACTACTGCTTTAATTGTGCCTGTGACTTGATATTGCCTGACCATTAGATTATCTTATTTTTTCTTGTGTTTATTTTATGCTTACTTTCTTTTCTTACTTTTTTGCCTATGGTCTGTAACATTGTTGACACTGACAACTGTTTTTTTTGCTGTTATACTTCACTTTGTACATTCTCTCTGAAATTTTCAATAAAAATACAATTGAAAAAAAAAAGAAGTGGGCTTGTGTGCAAGATCATACCTTAGGCCCTTCTGCCAGAGAAAAAACAAGTGTGGCAGCACAGTGCACCATGGCAAAAATTAGGTGTAGTTTTCTGTAGCTTTTGGTGTGTTTTAGGTCGCACCTGCTGGATACATAGTAAAGTAAAGATGCCCAGCAGTTGTGGGGTTAATTGCCTTGTGCAGCCATATAATTCTCATACATTCTGAGAATTGATATTTATAAAAATGTAACAATATGTAAACATTAACCATGCCCAAAACAAGTAATCTACCTGGCTTTCCAATGAAAAGGTCAATGTCAGTCAGTCAGTGTACCTCACAATGAGGGTCTGTTAGCGGCAGATTTCACAGTACCACCAGTGGTGGCTGGTGGGCTTTTCTCTTGGGGGAGTGAAAAACAACCAACACTGCCACTCCCACCCCCCACCCCCACGGCGCAGCACTGATGCACCCCCCACATCAGGGGTGGCTGGGGGCTCGTGGCACTCACAGCTGCTAGCAAACCCCCCAACCCCATAGGAGGTCCGGCACTTACTGGCTCAGTGCAGACAGAGGCGTTGTGCACTTCTCTCCTCCTTTCAGGCAGTGCCGATGTGCTCTCCTCTCTTCCTCCTCCATGCAGGCAGCAGCATTGTGCTCTTCTCTCCTCCATGCAGACAGCGGCGGTGTGCTCTCCTTTCCTCCTCCTCCATGCAGGCAGCGGCGGTGTGCTCTTCTACCTTCCATGTAGACAGCGGCAGTGTGCTCTCCTCCTCCTCCATGCAGGCAGCGGCAGTCTGCTCTCCTCTCCTCCTCTTCTATGCAGGCAGCGACGGTTTGCTCTCCTCTCCTCCTCCTCCATTCAGGCAGCGGCGGTGTGCTCTCCTCTCATGCTCCATGCAGGCAACAGCAGTACCGGCACTTAGCGGCTCCAGCACCAGAATGTCTCCTCTTCCAAAGCAGTGTGACCATAGCGAAAATGAATTTGCTATCATCACACAACAGGGTGGGCTCGGGTCACAGTGCCCCCGAGTCCCCCCTATTTTGAAGCATATTAGAGCCTCCGGCTCTAATCAGGTGCTTCAAAATACACACCCTCACCTATCTCTGCCATAGTAATTCATGCGCCCGGCATCCTGAATGGGGCCACGTTATAGCTCCGTAAATACTAGTATATATTACACACCATAGTTTGTAGACACTATAGCTTTCACACAAACCAATTAATACAGTTATTGAGATTTTTTTTACCAAAGATGTAGCAGAATACATTTTTGCCTAAATTTATGAAGAAAATTTTTTTTTTTTTTAATGGGTAGGTTTTATAATTTTTTTATAATTTTTTCAAAATTTTTGTTATTTTCACGGTTTATATTATATAAAATAAAAAAAACAGTGGTGAGCAAATACCACCAAAATAAAGCTCTAGTTATATTATATAAATTACTTTTGTGTACAGTGTCATATGATTGAGCAATTGCCAGTTAAAGTAGCACAGTCCTATATAGCAAAAAATGCCCTGGTCATGAAGGGGGTAAAACCTTCTGGAGGTCAAGTGGGTATTACTGCTTTAACGAAAGGTTAAAGCTGTGTACACAACATTCCTTTTTTTTTTTTCATCCTGGTTGTAGCCACCGTACTAACCATGCAATGTTAGTACAGCAATCTCCCCTGCTGAGCTGTGGTGTCCTGACAGGGGGATGCCACATCCCCCCCCCCCCCCCGCCCCCGCCAGGACACTCCGATCAGTGCTCTCTGCCATTGGATGAGAGAGATCTGAGCAGAGCTGATCGTGAGTCAGTCGGCTGCTGGTTTTCCAGCATGCAGGTCCGACAGAAGGGTTATACCGCGTACACACGACCAGACTTTCCAGCAGACTAGGGCTGCCGGTCTTCCCAACGGACTTTCGACTGAGTTACGACGGACTTCCAAATGAACGGACTTGCCCACACATGGACTAAAGTCCGTTCATTTTGAACGTGATGAGTTACAACGGTACTAGAAAAGGAAGTCAATCTTGTCGCTTTTAACGGCGAGATTGACACCTTGTGAGCCCCCTTGCCTGGTATGGATTTTAAGGGTAACCCCCTACACCGAAAAAACAGACTCTTATCCGAGCATACAGCCCAGCTGGTCAGGAAAGGGGGTGGGGACGAGCGCATGCCCTCAACATGGGGGGGGTGCTTTGGGGAAGGGGGGCACGCTGAGGGCCCCCCCACCCCAAAGCACCTTGTCCCCATGTTGATGAGGACAAGGGCCTCTTTCCGACAACCGGTGGTGGTCGGGGTCTGCAGACGAGGGGCTTATCGGAATCCGGGAGCCCCCTTTAATAAGGGGGCCCCCCAGATCCCAGCCCTCCACAATATGTGAATAAGAATGGGGTACATCATACCCCTACCCATTCACTTTGGGGAAAAAAGTGTCAATAAAAAAACACACTAGACAGGTTTTTAAAATAGTTTATTAGGCAGCTCCGGGGGTCTCTCCCGGTCTCCGGTTCTTCTCCCGCTCTCCAGCCTCTTCTCCCCCCGGGCCCCGCTATCTTCTGCTCTTTTGCCGCTCTTTTGCTAGCGATGGCCCGGTGTTTTCCATTGTCTTCTTCCCTCCCGTCTTCTTCTGAGGTTGAAACGCCGCTCTCTCCCACTGCAATGCTGTGTACACAGTGCACTACGACTTATATAGGCATGGGGCGTGGTGATGGGTGAACAGTAAATCTATGGTTAAAATGTAAAATCATATATTAATTCCCACATTGTATTCCAATTATTTCTAGCCTACTACTAGTAATCTGAATGATCTTGAATTCTGTAAACCATAGTTGCCAACATTGTAAAAAATGTATAGGGACACTTTTTTGGCTGTAGGCAGAGTCTTATTATAATTAGGGGCAGGGCATGCGTTTGTAGGCCTGAAATAGCAAAAAAGAAAAATGCTACGTAGTTTACGTGAAATGGCGGGCATGGCTTATGTGGGCGTGGTTCAAATGGGGGTGTGGTTAGAGGTTGAAATGAATGAGAGCTGGAGAAAGAAAGGGGAGGGGGGAGAGAGAAAAGAGGGAAGGAGAGAGAAGGAAGGAAAGAGGGATGTAGGGACAGCAGGCCCAGATCGAACACCACAATAGAAATGTGTATTCCAGAGTTTAACAAATCAGCAGATAAAGATACTCCAAAAACCTGGTGTTAGCGCTTCAATCATTCCAACACCATGGTTGTTGTGGTGTCAGGATGATTGGAGCGCATTATTACTATTCTTACATTTGTAATATAGAATGAAATCATTCAACTCACCATAATCCAGAATCAGTGGGACCCCTGAGCGTGTCACCTGCCACCAGATGCCATCAGGAGTCCGTCCTTGCATCAGGTGCCCCCAGCTGAGTCTGTCCTTACATCAGGTGCCCCCAACAGTGTCCGTCCTTACATCACGTGCCCAGCAGAGTCCGTCCTTACACCAGGTGCCCCCAAAAACAGAGGCCCTCCTTACAAATCTGTGTCCCTGGCAGCGGAGCCCCTCCTTACATCTCGTGTCCCCCAGGGAGAAGCCCCCTTACATCCGGTATCCCCCAGTGTAGAAGCCCCCCTTACATCTGGTGTCCCCCAGTGGCGAAGCCCCCCTTACATCCGGTGTCCCCCAGTGGAGAAGCACCCCTTACATCAGGTGTCCCCCAGGGGAGTAGACCCCCCTACATCAGGTGTCCCCCAGTGGAGAAGCCCCCCTTACATCCAGTGTCCCCCAGTGGAGAAGCCCCCCTTACATCCGGTGTCCCCCAGTGGAGAAGCCCCCTTACACCCGGTGTCCCCCAGTGGAGAAACCCCCCCCTTGCATCCCATGTCCCCCCAGTGGAGAAGCCCCCCTTACATCCAATGTCCCCCAGTGAAGAAGCCCCCCTTACATCCGGTGTCCCCCAGTGGAGAAGCCCCCCTTACCTCAGGTGTCCCCCCCAGTGGAGCAGCCCCCTTTACATCAGGTATGTCCCCCAGTGGAGAATCCCCCCTTACATCAGGTGTCCTTCCAGTGGAGAAGCCCCCTTACATCAGTTGTCCCTCAGTGGAGCAGTGGAGCAGACCCCCTTACATCCAGTGTCCCCCAGTGGAGCAGACACCCTTACATTCGGTGTCCCCCAGTGGAGAAGCCCCCTTACATCCGGTGTCCCTCAATGGAGAAGCCCCTCTTACATTAGGTGTCCCCCAGTGGAGAAGCCCCCTTACATCCGGTGTCCCCCAATGGAGAAGCCCCCCTTACATTAGGTTCCCCCAGTGGAGAAGCCCCCGTTACATCTGGTGTCCCCCAGTGGAGAAGCCCCCCCTTACATCAGGTTTGTCCCCCAGTGGAGCAGACCCCCTTATATCCGGTGTCCCCCAGTGGAGAAGCCCCCTTAAATCCGGTGTCCCCCAATGGAGAAGCTCCCCTTTCATTAGGTGTCCCCCAGTGGAGAAGCCCCCCCTTACATCAGGTTTGTCCCCCAGTGGAGCAGCCCCCTCCCCCAGCAGCAGAGACTCTCTCCACCATTACAGAACACCAGAAGTAAAAGGCAGCGTGGAACAATAGGCGGAGCAGACCGGGTGGCTGCCAATAGACCCAGTTACATCCGGTGTCCCCCAGTGGAGCAGATCCCCTTATATCCGGTGTCCCGCAGTGGAGAAGCCCCCTTACATCCGGTGTCCCCCAATGGAGAAGCCCCCCTTTCATTAGGTGTCCCCCAGTGGAGAAGCCCCCTTACATCCGGTGTCCCCCAATGGAGAAGCCCCCCTTACATAAGGTGTCCCCCAGTGGAGAAGCCCCCCTTACATCAGGTGTCCCTCGGTGGAGCAGACCCCCTTACATCCAATGTCCCCCAGTGGAGCAGACCCCCTTACATCCGGTGTCCCCCAGTGGAGAAGCTCCCTTACATCCGGTGTCCCCCAATGGAGAAGCCCCTCTTACATTAGGTGTCCCCCAGTGGAGAAGCCCCCTTACATCCGGTGCCCCCTAATGGAGAAGCCCCCCTTACATTAGGTGTCCCCCAGTGGAGAAGCCCTCTTACATCCGGTGTCCCCCAGTGGAGAAGACCCCCCCACATCAGGTTTGTCCCCCAGTGGAGCAGCCCTCTCCCCCAGCTGCAGAGACTCTCTCCACCATTACAGAACACCAGAAGTAAAAGGCAGCGTGGAACAATAGGCGCAGCAGCCCGGGTGGCTGCCAATAGAAATTGAGCTGCAGCGCTGACCACCCCCGACCTGGCCCACGGCCTTTCCCACAACAGGTCACATACTGTCAGACCAGCAGTGGGGTGGGGGGGGGGGGGGGTTCGGCGCCGCAGCTCAATTTCTATTGGCAGCCACCCAGCCTCAGCGTTCTGGTCTTCAAAATAGCGGCCGGTGGAGAAATTGGTAAAACAAGGATTTCCCGGGACATTTCCTGGGAATTACGAAAATCGGGAAAAGGGTCTTAATCCCAGGAATGTCCCGGAAAATTCAGGACTGTTGGCAACTATGTGTAAACATACTTTGTGAGGATCCCCACACGTTCACTTCCTTGAATTCTATGACTTATATTCACTGTGCCCTGGATGTAAGCACTGCCGTGTCGCACATTTCACAGAGCCTGCCTTCTGAACTACAGAGGTGCTGAAAGGAGGAGTTTCAGGAGGTGGAGTCTGTACAGCAATCACTTCTTGTAAGTTGAAAGGTACCATGGGATATGTAGTCCTTAGAAACTAAACGTAAACAGCAGAGGAGAAACTGAAAAGCATGCAGGGAATCCAAGAACTTGTAGAAAGAGATGGCCAGCAGACAGGCTGAACCTACACCATGAAAAGAGATTTTTCAAGTAAGTTTATATTTGATTGTCAAAAGTAACTATTGTTTGTATTGTTATTACAATGCTGGTGTTCTAAAGTGAAAGTGTTTGCTGTGACCATAGATATCCCTTAAACTACATATGCTTACAGCTCTTTTACACTGTCCAGTTGCTGACATTCCACCAACATCCCATAACCTATTGGGTGGCACAGTGGTGTAGTGGTTAGCACTCTCACCTAGCAGTAACAAGTGGTTGCTGGTTCAAATCCCAACCATGCCACTACCTGCCTGGAGTTTGCATGTTCTCCCTGTGCCTGTGTGGGTTTCCTCTGGGTATTCCAGTTTCCTCCCACACTCCAAAGACATGCAGGTACGTTAATTGGCTTCTGTCCAAAATTGGCCCTAGTATATGAATGGGGACCTTGGGTTGTGGGCTCCTTGAGGGTAGGGACCAATGTGAGTGTGCAATGTACAGGGATAGGGACAATTGTAGATACCTCACTCAGGTTGGACTGGTGTCTTCATTCAACCTTACTAACTATGTAACTTGACCTCTGGGAGATTTACCCCCTTCACGACCAGTTAATTTCTTTGCGATGCGACACTGCTTTAATTTTACTGACAATTGCACGGTCATGCAACGCTGTATATAAATGTAATTTACGTCATTTTACCACAAATAGAGCTTTCTTTTGGTGGTATTTGATCACCACTGGGTTTTTATTTTTTTTTGCACCATAAACAAAAAAAGACTGACAATTTTGAAAGAAATATATATTTTTTACTTTCTGCTATAAAACAGATCAAGTAAAAAAAAAAAAAAAAAGAATTTCTTCATACATTTAGGCAAATATGTATTATTTTACATGTTTTTGGTAAAAAAAATCAACAAAAAAAACAATAAGCATATATTGATTGGTTTGCGCATAAGTTATAGCGTCTATAAACTATGGGATATACTGGAATTTTTTAACATTTTGTTTACCAGTAATGGCGGCAACCAGCGACTAGCGGGGCTGCGATATCGCGGTGGACATTATAACACTAGTTGACATTTTTGACACTTTTCGGGAACCAGTGACACTAATAATAGAGTGATCAGTTCTAAAATAATTGACATGTCACCGTACTAATGACACTGGCTGGGAAAGGGTTAAACAGCGAGGGCGATCAAAGGGTTTAATGTGTGCTTAACCAGTATTTTGGTGTACTGTATGTGCTACGTTTACTAAGGGAAGTGGTGGATTTTTTTGTCCTGCTTTTTTCCTGCTGTGTCTAATCACAGCGCAGCCGAATCACCACATGCTCCCTACCCGGAAGTTCCAGACCACATACCTAGTATGTGGTCCAGTACAGGAGGGCCACCTTGCCACCATATATGTCAGAAAACGGTTAAGCTTGTCTTATACCTCTACATCCCTCATTGTTGACAAATCAAAAATGTCATTGTAAGATCTTTTCTGTAACAAAGAATCTGAACGCATATTGCATATCCTAAGGAGTTTTTTTTAGAAAAGTTCTTTAACCACTTCCATACTGGGCACTTTCACCCCCTTCCTGCCCAGGCCAGGTTGAATGACAATTACGTGTTCATGCAACCCTGTACTGACATTTTTATTATTTTTCCACAAAAAGAGATCTTTATTTTGGTGGTATTTAATCAACAACTGGGTTTTTTTATTTTTTGCTAAATAAACGAAAAAAGCGCAAATTTTGAAAAAAAATTGTTTTTCTTCATTTCTGTTATAAAAGTTTGCAAATAAACAAATAGTCTTTCTTCATAAATTTAGGAAAAAATTTATTCTGCTTCATTTCTTTGCTGAAAATAATCCAAATCTTGGTTCATTATTTAGTCTGTAGGAAAGTTATAGAGTAAGGCGACCAGATTTTTTAAATGAAATCCGGGGACATATATATATATATTTTTTTTACTAGTAATGGCGCAATTAGCGCCTCTGCCCATTGCTGCCGCCCGCCTCACAGCCTGTCAAGTCTTACTCTCCAGACCCTGGCTACTACTGGGTGGGGAGCAGAGGAAGATCACTCGGCCAGGGGAGGCAAGGAGATGGGCAGGTGGCTGGCCGGGACTTGAGCCAAGGCAGAAGAACATGCGAGCAGGAGCGGAACTGGCATGCACCCGAAACTGAAGAAATATTCTCTCCGCTCTGACCAGCACATGATCATCAGAAAGGGGCACAGATAATGAAAAAATACACCCCACCCCCTAAGCTAGTAAAAGCAGCAGATTGGGGGGGGGGGGGGGGTATAATTCAGATTTTTTTTTTTCATTATTCTGCACTGACTGTCTTTGAAATCGCCCCAGCCCCTGTTCAAATGCAATCTGGGGACAAAACTGGGGACAGACTTGGTTCGGGGACAGTGTCCTCAATCTGGAGACTGTCCCTGGAAACCAGGGATGTCTGGTCACCTTATTATAGAGTCCACAATCTATATATATCTCTGAAAATTAATCAATCCTGATGTACTGATCTCATTTCTTGAGGCTAGAAAACTCCAGGACAGTACATATACCCCTCAAATGACCCCTTTTTAGAAAGTAGACAGTCCAAGGTATTTAGTAAGAGGCATTGGGAGTTTTTTGAAGATACAATTCTTTGTCACAATTTTTTGGAAAATTAAGAAATGTAAAAAGTATGTAAAAAAAAGTAACAGTATGTAAAAAAAAAGAATTTTTTCACAATTAGTTTTTTTACATACTGTCACCAGTGCAGTACAGCTTCATCAATTAACTGGCGCAACAGTGATCAGGGACACTGGTGACAGTATGTAAGAAAATAATAATAATAATTGTATTACTTTTTTCTTTTTTATTATTATTATTAATAATAATAATAATTATTATTATTATTTTTTTATGACACTGTGACCAGATCAATACAGTGTTATACCCCATACACACGGTCGGACATTCCAACCACAAAATCCGTCAGATTTTTTCCGAAGATTCGCCGCCATTCAAAGTAAGGGAAACAGGCAGTGGAGCCTTGCAGCTTCACTGCCAGTTTCCTACTGTGCATGCGCGAGTCCCACAGCACTTTGTGAATAGAGGGCGCTGTGTTGTGGGACACACACAGTTCCCACAACATACTGCCATACCCCATTCACCAGAAGACAACGTGAGGAGGAGAAGACCGAAGATCACCACGGAATAGGAAGAGGCACATTAGGACAATCTGCCTAGCAACAGCTATTTCTGGTAATGTATCAGATCAGATGATGGTCTGGTAATGTATTTGTTTTTGGAGCCTTATTCTTCTTTTTTTTAGGGTGGACCTCCCCTTTAAGGCTTTTTTCTTTTCAGAATGAATATTAGGGACTGTTACAGTCAAAGAGAAAGGAAAGTGGTCAGCGGGACTTTAAATGAGGTCAATCACTCTATAAAGTAAACATGTAGGATATAGAACAATGTTGCTTTTATGGGTTCCAGCAAAGAAGGGGGAATTTGAGTAAGAGATGTATACCAAGAAGCAGTCTTAACAAAGAACATTTTATTATACCATGTAAAATCATGTATAACATATTGAATACCACAAACATGCATTTACAGAATCGCATACACGCGGGGTACGCTGAAAACTTCATATAAATATTGACACCATGGTAGTAAGCATAACAAAGTAAAAACAGGCCCTGCAAAACATGGGCCACTGGAAGGGCTGAATGATGTTACAAAGACTAGAGTAAAACAAAATAAGAGACATAAAATCATCTGAATTTATGTAAGCCGCGTTTCGTTGGGGTATACCAACTCTTCAGGGGCGGATGCAATGGTGATCTATAAGGAAACATAACCATATGGTATAATATTCTAACTGAGTAACAGGAATAAATAATGTGTAAGGGACAGGATGGACATCCCTATAGGTATTCGCGTCAGTTGCATAGATGTGATCAGAGGATCAGAGCCGTTAAACAGGTCTGGCATGGGAGCTGAGGTAGAGACACATGGACAAGCAGGGAGCACTGTAGATTCACCAAGGTCAATGTGCTATTGTGGTTGATGGTGAGCCAAATTGTATTGCATTGTATTGATAGAGTGTGAAAAGCCCATACACCAGGTCAGATGAAGGGAAAAACTAAGCATAGATGAGAGAAAACAGATACTCAAAAAACACCAAATGGGAAAGAGAAAGAGAACCACATCATTCTTTAGGGACTGTTACAGTTGGCCTGACAAAGGCAGCAAATAGAAACTGACATTTTACACATACTACAAACATTATTCATGACAAAAACATTTGCACAGCAATTTTTTTTGTCTATAAATAGACTAAATAGACCCCTTTTCTCTCTCTCTCTCTCTCTCTCTCTATATATATATATATATATATATATAAACTACTTTTACCAATGTCAGTGTACCTTACTTTATCATGCATACACATAATTGATTTAATAAACACTTTTCAAAGTAAACATTATCCAGCAAATGACGTTCTATGCGCCATGAAAATAAGGGGATGTGGAGGAAACCGCACCTCCTTCCCCCTAATTTGTAGAAATAATTATAGAGTAAAGAGTAAAGAGTATAGTATTACAGACAGCTGCTCATGGGTGTAAGCAGGAACTACATATAAAGCGATCATTTCTACACATCTGTGGCCACAACATGAAAACTAAGCATACAGGTTTTGACTTTTTGGACAGCAGCGTGGTGTTATTCATGTACCTAATAATACAAATACAATAGATGCCATAACCTTTTTACAAACTGTCTCATACATCAACGGTCCAAGGAAAGCATATGGCTCATGTTGTCTGGCAATCACTCATGAAATATGCATGGCTATCTTCCTAAGCGCTTTCCACATTATTTTACCTTCCTACAGCGTGAAGCTGAAATATAAGGAGGAGAAAGCAGCAGTTATTTTTTCGAAAGAAATCTCTCCAGGCTTTTTTAATAATTGAGTGCATTATTTGGCTTATTTACAGGTACGCACAAGTCAAAATTGAAAATAAAGCCTTTGGATGCTGAGTGTCTGCCCAGTAGTAAAGTTTTGTTTTCATGTGGCTATTGCTGTCACACAACAGTCCATCTGCTCCATTTTGTTAGTAACCTAATCCATTGAGAACCCCTGCCTGTAAAACAGGAGATAAATTCCCAAACACTCCTAATGTAGGCTCCTTGTTCTCTCACACATACTGTACTACTGAACGTACTATACTATGTACTATCTTACGTACTATGTATTATAGAAAACAAATCACCAATCTCAGAGGGACACTATAATGGTTTTTGGTAAGTTTATTTTTTTTTTCTAAGTTTGCAAGTTTATATATACAGTGTACAAAAGTTTTGAGAATGACACAAATATTAATTTTCACAAAAGTCTGCTGCTTCAGTGTTTTTGAATCTTTTTGTCAGATACTACTAAATATAATTACAAGCATTTCATAATGTTTTAAAGGCTTTTATTGACAATTACATTAAGTTTATGCAAAAAGTCTATATATGCAGTGTTGACCCTTCTTTTTCAAGACCTCTGCAATTTGCCCTGGCATGCTGTCAGTCAACTTCTGATCCACATCCTGACTAATGGCAGCCCATTCTTGCATAATCAATGCTTGGAGTGTGTCAGAATTTGTGTTTTTTTTTGTTCACCCGCCTCTTGAGGATTGACCATAGGTTCTCAATGGGATTAAGGTCTGGGGAGTTTCCTGATCATGGACCCAGAATTTGGATGTTTTGTACCCCAAGCTACTTAGTTATCACTTTTGCCTTATGGCAAGGTGCTCCATCATGCTCGAAAAGGCATTGTTGCTCACCAAACTGTTCTTGGATGGGTGGGAGAAGTTTCTCTCAGAGGATGTTTTTGTGCCATTCTTTATTCATGGCTATGTTCTTAGGCAAAATTGTGGATGACCCCACTCCCCACAACCCCACACATGAATGGTCTCAGAATGCTTTTTTGTTGGCATGGCACAGGACTGATGGTAGTGCTCATTTCACTACATTCTTCTCTGGACAAGGTTTTTTTCTGGATGCTTCAAACAATCAGAAAGGGGATTCATTAGAGAAAATGACTTTCCCCCAGTCCTGAGCTGTCCACTCCCTGTACCATTTGCAAAATATCAGTCTGTTACTCATGTTTTTCCTGGAGAGAAGTGGCTTCTTTGGTGCCCTTGACAACAGGTCATCTTCCAAAATTCTTCACCCCACTGTGCATGCAGATGCACTCACACCTGCCTGCTGCCATTCCTGAGCAAGCTCTGCACTGGGTATTCCCCGATCCCACAGCTGAATCAACTTTAGGAGATGGCCCTGACACTTTCTGGACTTTCTTGGGCACTCTGAAGCCTTTTTTTACAACAATTGAACCTCACGCCTTGAAGTTTTTGATGATCCAATAAATGGTTGATTAAGGTGCAGTATTTTTGCCTGTGAATCCCTTTTTGTGCAAAGCAATAATGTCTGCATGTGTAGGTAACCATGGTTAACAGAGGAAGAACAATGATTTCAAGCACCACCCTCCTTTTAAAGCTTGCAGTCTTTTATTCTAACTCAGTCACCATTACGGAGTGATTTCCAGCCTTGTCCTCGTCAACACTGACACCTGTGTTAACAAGAGAATCATTGACATGATGGTTTTTTTTGGGGGATTAAGTTCATTTTCATGGCAAAGAGGGACTTTGCAATTAATTGCAATTCACCTGATCACTCTTCATAACATTCTGGAGTATATGCAAATTGCCATCATAAAAACTGAGGCAGTAGACTTTGTGAAAATGTATATTTGTGTCATTCTCAAAACTTTTGGACAGGGCTGTATATATACAGTATCCACAAAAGTGATTACACCCTTCGCATTTTTGTAAATATTTTATTCTGTCTTTTCATGTGACAACACTGAAGAAATGACACTTTGCTACAATGTAAAGTAGTGAGTGTACAGCTTGTATAACAGTGTAAATTTGCTGCCCCCTCAAAATAACTGAACACACAGCCATTAATGTCAAAACCGCTGGCAACAAAAGTGAGTACACCCCCTAAGTGAAAATGTCCAAACTGGTTAACCACTTGGCTTCTGGAAGGTTTTACCCCCTTCATGACCAGGGCATTTTTTGCTCTTCAACACTGCGCTACATTAACTGGCAATTGGGTGGTAATGCAGCATTGTGCCCAAATGAAATTTGTAGCATTTTTTTTCATACAAATAGAGCTTTTTTATTGGTGGTATTTGATCACCATTGGATTTTTTTTTTACATTTTGGATTATATAAAGGAAAAAAGACCAAAAATTTTGAAACAAACAAAACTGTATTTTTTTCTTCTATTTTTTTCATAAATTTAGGCCAAAATGTATTTGCTACATGTATTTGGTAAAAAACAAACAAAAAAACAAAATTGTATATTAACCACTTAAGGACCTGAAGGATTTGCCCCATTTATGACCAGGCCATTTTGTCTTGTGACACTGTACCCAAAAAAAATGTATTTCATTTTTTTCCCTACAAATAGAGATTTCTTTTGGTGGTATTTGATCAGCCCTGCTGCTTTTATTTTTTGTGCTATAAACAAAAAAAAAAAGTGACAATTGCAAAAAAAAACAATACTTTTTGCTATGATATATATTATAATTGAAAAAAAATTCTATATCAGTTTAGGCCAACATATATTCTTCTACATATTTTTGATAAAGAAAAATCACAATAAGTGTACATTGATTGGTTTGCGCAAAAGTTACAGCGTCTACATAATAGGGAAAAGGTTTATAGCATTTTTATTATTAATTTTTTTTTTTTTTAACTAGTAATGGTGGCGAGCAGCGATTTTTAGTGGGACTGCGACATTACGCCAGACAGATCGGACACTTTTGACACTTTTTTGGTACCATTGACATTTATCAAGCGAACACAGCTAAAAATAGCTACTGATTACGTATAAATGTCACTGGCAGGGAAGGGGTTAACACTAGGGGGCGATCAAGGGGTTAAATGCATTCCCTTATGTGTGTTCTAACTGTGGGGGGATGGGATTGTCTGGAGGAGGAGACCAATTGCGGTTGCTAATCTTTAGGAGCAGCAGATCTGTCTGTCCTCCCCGAACAGAACGGAGATCTGTCTGTTTAAATTGACAGATCTCTGTTCTATCTCTGTCTGGAGCGATCGCGGGTGGCCGGCGTACCATGACAGCTTTTCGCCCAGGGAAGCCAATCTACTGCAGTGTAACTGCGGCGGCTGGTCCTTAAGTGATTAATTGGTTTCTGTGAAAGTTATGGCATCTATTTATACTGGTATTTACGCAGCTTTAGACTATACTGTACTGTAATGACGGTGATCAGCCACTTATAGTGGGACTGTGATAGGGTGGAGAGCAATCTGGCGCTAACAGACACTATCTAGTATGGTCACTAGCTGACACTGACATTGCTAGTGACACTAATACAGTGATCAGTGATAATACTTTACACTGACAATGTACTAATGACACTGGCTGGAAAGGTGTTAACATCTACAGCCAATCGAGGGATTAGCTATGTGCCTAACAATGTGTAATGTGTACTGCTTTGTCTCCCTGCCCTTTTAGGGAGAAGAAACAGCCAGGTTGCTGTACCCATGCAAACAGAGTTCTATGTGTTTGTAAACACAAAACTGTTTGTGACTGGACACAGCCGATCAGCAGGTTTCAGCCAAAATGAATGGCTAAAATCTGCTTTAAATCTCCTGCTGTGTCCAATCACAGCATGGGTTGGCATTGGGCTGTGAGAACGCATGAGATAAAAGAAAGAAAAAAACACTGATCTCACGCTTTCCAGAAAAAAAGGCTTTCCCTAACCAGAAATGTCAATATGCTCATCGCTTCCATTCTCCAAGATCATAGAGATGTTCCTGGACGTTCCAGCCCCCATTCACCCCTATTGTCATTTGCCGCCGATCTGATCCCAGGGTCTCTGGTAGGACGGAAGATGCTGGAAAAGAAGAAAATTGCAGTGGACAGCAGCAGAGACGCCCCCTCTCATTGCTTCTAAAAGCGATCCAGCAGCCAATTTAGTAGAAAGAGAATCGGCTGCTGAAAAAAACAATGGTGGGTTTATGGCTGATAGCTGCAGCCATGGCCTCATTAAATCCCTTCAAAACCACAATGTTTATATACCTATTATGGTCTTGAAGTGGTTAAATCAGAAATGAAGTTCTGCTGTAACAGACAGTGAACAAACATGCTTTTATTGCATATACAAAGTCTCTTCTGCAATAAAATGCCCCTACCTGCCTGTGCACTCCTCTGTGCTGTAAACTGTGCCCTACACACATTGGAAAGCTCAGCACTTGGTGACAGCTCACATACACAGTCAATGGTGTCCTGTTGTAAGTATAGAAGGGTGTAAAGAGCTGGACTTTATAACCCCTGGGAGTCCAGGGGAGGAGGAAAGTGTAGGGGATTGCAGGAGCCCTGGGTATCGTGGGGGGCACAGAATTAAATGAAACCCACGCTGGCCTCTAAGGAAAGCTGCACTGAAATCCCAAACAGTGATGGCTCTGCCTCTTTGGCTCTGCCTCTTTGGCTCTCCCCTGCCGGGCCACAGAACACCTTCCTGTTATTGAGATGAGCTTGTGTGCTTTATTCACATTCATTTTGTTTAACTCGTTTTGGACCCTTTCAACCTTAGGCCGTTGTAGTCCACTTTTATGATATTTATTAAAAACCCAGACATAAAACCACAATAAAACAAGACTGATACAAAGCTGCTGAAGAAAAATACCACTTTTAATTATGTAATTTTCTATGTTATTCTGTAACTAAGCACTATCATGTCAATTCATATACATAGATCGAAAAGAATACAGTATTTATAAATACATTTGCTTTCTCTTTGTCTCTAATGACCAATCCGGTGTTACCATTTTTAGGATCTACATGCTCAGGAAACGATATACTGTCTATAAAGGATTTTTTATCTTTGTCTTGCTCCAGTGTTGTCAAGTTACTCTGAAAATTTGAGAGTCATCTGATATTGAGTGTTCTCTCCCTGTCCCAGATGTAGAGATGCCTGCCACATGCGCCAGGGACTGAGGTGCTGGAGATATAGTCTGAAATCCTGGCTGCCTTCTCCTCCCATCCAGAAGTCTAAGCCAATATCTCCCACTCGGTGCCTACCATAGGCATGTGCAGGGGATGTGCTGAGTGTGCCTGGGCACACCCTAATCACCCCGTGCACTACAGCCGATGATAAGACAGTACAGCCTGCCCTCCTGTACTGTTGCGTGTCCTATTAGTTCAACAAAGGCGGCCTGAGCACTTGCCGAGCAGAAGGACCGGCTGTAGTGCCTTATTGCAGATGCCGATCCTCTTGTGTCTCCCCTTGCAGCGCTGCCGGCTTCTCCTCCTCTCCCATCCTCCAGCTGCTCAATTGATCAACTTGGGTACAATCAGCCTGTCAGATCTTTCATGTGATTCTTGCCAGGGGCTATAGCTGCTAGCAATAATTACTGTGTATTTTCCTGGACAACTATCCCTGCCACTGCCACTAAAATAGGAGGGATTCCCCCATCAGCACTCACTGTGTTGATGGGAGAATCACGTTTTTTTTTCTTTTTTTGCTGCAACCCATGGCAGTAGACCGTAGACCAATAAACCATAACATTAATAATAGAGACAATCTATTGAAACAAAAATTGGCTGCAGCCCTTTATTATTATTGGTTTTAAATAATTCAATTATAAATTTTATTTAGACATCCTTAAAAATTCAAACCACTTAAAACATTTTAAAGCCAGCTCCGTCACTATGACTCGACTTGCATCCAGAATAAATGAGATCTAAAATAATGCCTGGCACACACAGGGAGTTTTCTTTCTTTCAACCCAGCAGGCTGAACGAAAAAAATAAATAAAAAACCCCTGACAGATCGCTGTACTGTGCGTGTTCTGACAAGGGGACATTTGGGTACAGTGTTGCATGGCCACGCAATTGCCAGTAAGGTTGGGTTCACATATATGCGAATTGGATGTGTTTTGAACCACATCCAATTCGCTTGACATGTGAACCTGGAAGCCTTTTCTATGGAGCCGGTTCACATATCTGCGGGCCAGCTGTGGTGTGTTTTTAAAAAAGAGTCCTGTGCTTTTTTCAGTCCAGTTCAGGTGCGATTTTAAGTAAAACTTTGCACCTGAACCAGTGAACAAATCGCACCAACTCCTTTTGAAAATTGCACTAAAAATTGCACCCGTACACAAGTGAGCCGAGCCTTAAAGTAGTGCAGTGCTGAATAGCAAAAAAAAGGTCTGGTCTTAAAGGGGATAAAGTGCTGGACCGAAAAAAAAATTAAAAGCCGCCACTGCAATAGGTTCCAAACTTCCAACACTGAAACTTGTACAGGGTTGGGTTTACTCAATGTTCCGTGCAACCCTTTGCAGGCAATCCCATTGATATCCATTGGGACAGAAGCAGATTCACGGACACAATATGCGGGTGCAGGTTCCCAAACTCACCCTGTCTGCTTTTGGAGACATCCCACCCATCCATACGGATGTCATATTGGGACATATTGGGAAGTCAACACTGTGCTGCGCTAATCACTGACAGTGAGACATTTCCTGATCTCTGCAGTCACGCATCTGGACAATGTCTCACTGCCTGTGATTAGCGCAGTGCAGTGCCGACTTCCTGGCGGGCTCTGCACGTGGGCTGTATGAACACGCCCGAGCTCATCCTTAATTGGGACACAGCAGCTGTGTCTGAATTGACATCAATGGGACTGCCTGCATGGGGATTCATGCAACACCTGTTCTGTGATTGGAGGAAGGATATTGTGAAATTCAACCACAAACCCCCCTCCCCCCTCCAGATGGGAGGGGTTGTTGAAATTAATGATATCCCCTCTTCCAATCACAGAATGTCTTTTATTTAGTGGAAAAAATCCAAGATGTTTTATGAATGCAGGAAATGAAGTTCCAGCAACACCACATAGCCTTCACTGTATTCACTTTATGAGAGCCTGCATTGTATCAGCAAGACCTACATTTCTGCAGTGCTGTATGGCTGGGACTGAAAGCATCTAAGTTACGCGGCACCAATCCACACATGGGACACACCTCATTAGAGGTGGCGTATTGCTACATAGCAAATATTCAAAAAACTTTTTTCCTGGAATACAGCTTTAACTAGGAGAAATACATTAAAGCAGTATTAAACACAGAACCTAGCATTTCATATATTGTAGCTTACCAGTCATTAGATAATGTGGCTGCATTTGTTTTCTTATTTTAGGATTTTTTTTCCCTTTGTTTTCTCCTGGTGATCTGGCCAGTATTGGGGGGCCTGCACTCTGGATGGAGGAGCAACAGAAACACCTTTGGACAGCAGCATTGTCAATCTGTGGGAAAGATAGTGTTTTGTCCCGTACACACGATCGGACTATCTGGCGGACTTGGTCTGGCGGACCAGAGTCCGCCGGACAATCCGCCTGTGTGTGGGCTCCGGCGGACTTTTTTTTCTCAAAAGTCCAGCGGACTTAGAAAGAAGTTTTACTCAAAATTGTCCTCGACAGTCCAGCGGACAATCCTCCCATCTGTGTGCTAGTCCGCCGGACTTTTGAAATGAACGTGACTTGCCCACACACGGAGAAAAGTCAGTTCATTTTGAACGCGACTCCAGGTAGACGGGACTAGTGAAGGAAGTCAATGTCACCGCCTCCATCGGCAAGATTGACACGTCGCTAGCCCCGTCACCTGGTATGGACTTAAAAGGTAAGCCCTACGCCGGCGTGGGGGTCCCCCCAAAGTCCATATCAGGCCCTTAACCAGACTTTGTATTTTAGTGCAAGGCTTGCTTTAAAGGAAAAAAAAGCAGACGGTAAATAATTAATTACATAGAGTCGTCGTAGAGTGGAGAAAATAGAAACCCACATAGCACCACATCCCAATATACATATAGAAACAATACTAAAGAACTAATAGGGCTTTATTGGCACCCCCAAGGAGTCACACAACAATTAATTGTAAAAATCAAAATAGTACACATGTAGAAATAAGTTCCAAACATCAATTGTTATGCCTTCGATGTATACTAAAGAGAATTATGAGGGGAGTCAAAAATCTTTGCCTCTCCAGAAGAATGAAAGGATCATAACAACTTACTAAATGTGTACAAACATAGATATTACCAAAATAAAACATAGGTATAATAATGCACAAGTGGTTACAAAATATCTGGACATGTTAGTGGCAGTTTTAGTGCTTCACTACAATAAGGGGAGTTTGTTTTAGTATACATTGAAGGTATAACAATTGACGTCTGATTTATAATTCTACATGTGCTGTTCTGCTATTTTGATTTTGTCAATAAAAATTTCCCATTACATTTTTAACTAATTGTTGTGTGTCAGTAAAGTCCTACTAGTTTTTTTTAGTAACATTTCCATATGATAAATAGAACATAAAGTATGGAAACAAGAACACATGTGGAATTTATCTCCTGCTGTTGAGGACATGCTTCTTAAAGTTACCCATAATCTAATTTCAGAATTTGGTTTCTTATTTTAGAAATCACCTGTGTTAAATGTGATTCCTTCCTGCCTCTATTAAAATCTTTCTCCAATGTCAGCTCTGCCAATTCCTTCCCCTAAAAAGTATTTGCTAAGCTCATGAAAGCTGTCCTAATACATTTTGATTTTCTTTAATAGTAATTCCTTTCTTTCTGCTGAATAGTACATTGCAAGCAATTACATAAAAATTGTATAGATAGCTTTAAAAATCAAGATTAAATGTTTGTTATTGATAAACTTAATGTCCTTTAAATTACTTTTTACATCCTACAAGGTAAAATATATATATTATTACTAGCATAAGCTGAAAATATGAAGTGCATAGTTTCTCATTCCCTGCTGTACTGTATATTGGCATACAGAGCCAAAATGTTGTGTTAATGGACAGTACTTTTGCAGAACTAAACAGTAATAAGCGCCTAGCCACAAACATTTTAGTGAAAGTAATCCAATGTTCATATACTCTCAGTGCTCGGTGAACTCTTCAAAATAACCAATCACAAATGGGCATCTTTGATAATATGAATCTATATTCTTAAAATGTAATAATAAAGCAGCTGTAGGTCCATCCTATCTTATGCCTGATCTTCAGTACTGACAAGAGATACTCAAAGGCTGTCATATCACAAAGGTGCCGTATACTTGAATAGAAACAAAAAGCTTTGATAACTGCCAATTTTGTCCTCCTCCAGCAGCCCATAGAGAGTATAATTTACCAGTCTTGAATTTAAGCTGGAGATCAGCTTCCCCTCTGACAGGAAGAGAAACAAGTGAATAACAGTACAAAAGGCTGCACCATTAAATCAAGTGAAAATATTATGATCTTATAAATCCCTTTTTTTGACTACATATCTTTAATTTGGTTAAATTAACAGGCTACTTCTGAATTTTTACCCAATGTCTAGTACCATTAAAAAAAAACAACCTTACTTGCCTAACCCCACTCGACCCTGCTTACCCTAGGCCTGTGGTTGAAGAGGATTGAGTGGGCTTTTTGTCCACTTTACATTTTTTCAGAAAATTCCTAGCACCAAATGATTATGGTGATTAAGGTTCCTGCAGCTCTCTACACATGATCAACATGGTTGGTGTATACTAATGTGTCAGTTCCCTTATAGCCTGTTAGATTACGTAAAAAGCACTGTGGCTACACACAGTGGAACATTGATGAGATGTCCAAGGAACATTTATTTTGCTTACCTTTCAGGGATGTCATCTCTTCGAACCTGTTCTTGATACCATGATTAGTAACACCATGCATGGCAGGAGTGTGCTCCTTCCTCAAAGCAGGATATCTGTGGAAGGAACATCTCCCTTTACAGTAATATGAAAGACCCAACCAGGACAGGGGCTTTTGGTGGGGACTGCAGGGTAGCCTCTTGCCTACTGACTATGGGCCCTGGCTTTTGAGGGGGCTCTATTCTTGGAAAATGTGTGCCTGGGGGACCCTTAGGGTGGTCTTGCTTCAGATTTAAGTCCATGTCTCCCTAAAACACACAGACTCTGTAGGACCCAGATACATATTTGGGGCTTCTATGCCCAAACCAGCAATGACTGCTTTAGATTGTAAAACTTAGCATGGATGTTAATATAATCAGCTCAAACCAACCTGATACTCGGTTCTCCTGCTATAATCTGTTTAAGGCGTTATGTGTGTCTTTGCCCCATGGCATACTCATAGCTCCCAACTGTCCCTGATTTTGAGGGACTGTCTCTGATTTGGAACAAAGTCGTTCTATCCCTCTTTCATCCTCATTTGTCCCTCATTTTTGGTCTGAACTATAAAGTTGCATATTACAGTGGTTCCCAACCTCAGTCCCCAAGTACCCCCAACAGGCCATGTTTTGGAAATTTCTCAGATACAATAGCTGTCCAAGATACCAAGCGATTGATTCTGATTTAAAGCACCTGTGCAAGGTAAAGGAAAACCTGCAAACCTATGATTAATGTTGTGTCCAATTTACCTTGTTATCGAACCAATATAAGGTGTTATGTGTTTATGCTTATGATAATATGTAATGTACTTTGTGTATCCAGGGTTGTGGGCTTGACTGCTCAGCAAATATACCTGGTTCCTGGTTCCAGACTCGAGGGATCTATATCTTGACGGAAGCACCCACGCTGGGTGCTGGTTGTTCCATCACAAGTAGATACTCATAGGCCTTCAGAGCCTAACAGCTATTCAAGTTATACAACCTGGAACTAGAGGTCTACTAAGCCTTCTGATAGGCTTTCTGCATGAAGGTGCGCTCCCTATTCTAGAAGTAGGGGTCTGCATGTACTTCCAAATATGTTCCCAAACAGTTTGCCCTTCTGCCATTTGAGTGCTCAGGACACCCTTTTTAACCTGTTGTCTCATAGTTTCATAGTTTGTTAGGTTGAATAAAGACACCAGTCCATCCAGTTCAACCTGAGTGAGTGTCTACAATGGTCCCTTTCCCTGTACATTGCTACACCCACATCGGTCCCTATCCTCAAGGAGCCCACAATCCAAGGTCCCCATTCATATACTAGGGCCAATTTTGGACAGAAGCCAATTAACCTACCTGCATGTCTTTGGATTGTGGGAGGAAACTGGAGTACCCAGAGGAAACCCACGCAGGCACAGGGAGAACATGCAAACTCCAGGCAGGTAGTGTCATGGTTGGGATTTGAACCAGTGACCTTCTTACTGCTAGGTGAGAGTGCTAACCACTACACCACTGTGCCGCCAACTGTGCCACTGTGTCTAACGCTTTGTGTGTGGTATCTTTTTTAGTTGCCACTCATCCTTCTTGTGCTACTACATTCAGTAATGGGCCTGTGTTCCTCACAAGCCGATAGGAACTTGGGGTTGGGAGTTGCCTCCCATCTGGAATTACACTCCCTTGTACAGGTGAACGGTACATCCTTAGACGCTATTGAATCGCTATGGTGGTTGGTACCCCTCAGCGTTTACCCTATATAGAGGAACCTCTGATTTACTTAGTCAGGCCTAGCTTCTACTGCTCTCTTTTTTTTTTTTATTTGCCCTGACTCCTCTGCGTTCTTTGAGGGCATCAGCTGCTTCTCATGGCTCTGGACTTTTTGTTAATTCCAGTACCTTTTCCTTGCATCCCTATTGTTAAATGCTTAGACAACCTTCCAAAGCCGCTTCAGCCTTTTTGACATGTCTAGTACACCCAGAGCCTGAAGAGGTTAAATAAGTTCATGGCTTAAAACTTTAATGTAAATTTCTCTTTTTTTTCTAATAAATTCCAGCACTACCTGCTCACTTGACTTCTTCAATCTAATTGAAAATACATGATGGTCTGTATAAGCTGGTAGACTTGGAGGGCGTATGCCCTTCCTCTGATTCATTCTGCTGAGTGGGTAGATTGAATACTCTTGAATAACAGAAGATCAATGTATTATGCTATATCGACTATTCATAATGGTAAATATACTTTAATATATCCATGTGTCTTCTTTTTATATTTACCTGATTACATTATATAACTTAGAACTCTTTATTGAAAAAACTGAAAGAACAACTTTCATTGAAATGTACATAGTGTTAGTTCTGATAACTGATAACTTAAACAAAGGGATAACTTTATCATAATATACTATAAGATAAAAAAAAGTAATCAAACATCTTTTATGGGGACAGACAAGACAATATTATCTTGCAAAAATTGTTTTCTTTTTTATGCAGTCAACAAAATTAAGTATGAAAATAGATTTTTTTTTTTGTTTTTTATGTTGATTATTGTTAGTTTTAATATAAGTAGCATTACTGTAGATACAAAGTATACTTTTTATTCTATCATTTGTTTTGTTATAATGAACTAAAATTACATTTCTAGGACAAAGAATGTCAAAGTTATTTGCAAATGAAGCTAAGGCTTTATTTTATTCAATATTGAAAAAAAATAATTTAACTTAAATTAAATATTAAGCAAACCATAACATGTGTGACTTTTGTCGACCCTCTCGACCCCACTGGTTTCCACTTGGTGGTTTCTCTCCTTATATTGACTGTTTTGTTGTAGTCCAGTCCAAATCCCTTTTCCCAAAAAAACTGGGATAGGAGGCTATGACCAACCACAGTGCATTTGGCCATAGTATTGCTTCTTAGCCCATTGAAACAGAAGCAGTGAAACAGCAGTCTAAAGATCTCTTTAGAATAATAATGTGAAATGCCTTGTTTAGCTTGTATATATGGAGTTCATGTGACAATTACAACCTTTCTCCACGCTGCACTGTGAGATCAGTTGATGGAGCTAGCAAGCAACCTTTGACGCTTTTATGGTTCTCTTGCTTTTTTCCCGACCCACACAGAGCAATTGGTGCTGTTGCTGTCATATATGGTTCTAGAATAAAAAACGATTTTTTTTTTTAAATAGTAAATACAATTTTTTTTGCATTGTAAATGACAATATAAATGGAGAAACACTGTCAATCATCCTTTGGTACCTACCCCCAAAGTTGCTGCATAGTATGTCACGTGGGGTGGCTAGCTGGGGAGACAAAGACTCTGTCAGCCATCCTGCTCGAGCTGCCCCTTGAAGCCATTGCACATTGTCACATTGGGTGGGTAACTGGGGAGAGCCTTGATTAGTCGACCTGCTGGAGCTACCCCGCTAGGCGAAGAAAAGAGTCAAGTGGGGTGGCTTAGAGAGGAGAAAGGAGGCCTCTTCTCTGCGGGGAAAAAGCAGAGCATGTGCACTGTGATTGGCAACACAGAACACAGAGGATCAGCTGCAATAGCAATGCCTCTCAGAATAAGGAAGTCAATTGTAATAGCGGGACCAACTAGGTATTTACTAGCAAAAAATATATACATGATGGAAAGGTTGTGGACACACGCAGAGAAGCACTGAAACTTTAACATCCCTAAAATTCACAAATCAAAATGACATGATTACATTTTAGGAACTAGTGAGAATAGAGAGGTATAGGTCCCAGGGATTTATCTGCTGTTAGTGGTTAGGAAAAAAATATATTTTCTCAAATAACACACGTTGGTTGACATTTTAAGAGGGTTTTAGCTTTTTCTGGATCAGCTGTGTCTTTTAGGGATTGTATTTTTTATTAATTTTTAATTAAAACATTTTCAACCAACAATTATATTTTAAATTAAGAAGGGAGGACTCCCATCATGCCATTGATTGAAAGAGTACAAAACTCTCTCAAAAAAAGGGGAGGACTTTCTCCATGCTTGCTTGTCAATGCGTTTTGCATCTTATTGCTTCCTCAGGACAAAATGGGTAGCTGCTGATATAAAATAAAAAATGACAAACAAGAAAAAGAACATAAAAAAGTATCAATGGTATTGAAATTGTGTATACACGTACATATATGCATCTTGGAAAACATACACATAAGGGGAAAGAAACGCGTTGACAAGCACGCATGGAGGAGCTCATGGACCTAACCTTTTGATATCAATATATATATATATATATATATATATATGTGTGTGTGTGTGTGTGTGTTTTTTTCCTATACATTAACGAACTCTTCATCGACTCGTCTATAAGGATCCATGCCTCTATGTCTGGTTATTTGGGCATCTGTTGACCTTGTCCAGTAGAGGGTGTTGTTTGTCATTTGTGTAATTTTTTAACATTTGTAATAAAGATAAATAATTTAATTAAACATTAAAAATTAAACATATAATTACCTTATTTATCTGCATTTAGCACGCACTTTTCCCCCCTTAAAATGGGGGGAAAATCGCGTGTGCGTGTTATACTCCGAACGGCTGCCTCAGAGGGGAAGGAGGGAACGAGCAGCGCTGAAATCGACCGAGTAAAATCTCCTGTGTACTCGGCTCTGCTCGCAGTCACACCCAGTCCTGCTTTGATGTCCCGCCTTTGGACCGGTGTTATGTCCATCATAAGAGCCAGGCCAAGGGGCGGGACTGGATGGGACTGCGATCCGAGTACACAGGAGATCCAGCTCTTTTTATTTTGGCAATAACAAGGCTGCAGATGCACACTGATCATGCTGCAAAGAGGGCAAGACTGCAGATGGGCACTGATTAAGCTGCAGTGATTGGAAAGGCTGTATATGGACACTGATCAGACTGCAATGATTGACAAGGCTGTAGATGGGCATTGATCATTCTGCAATGATGGGTAAGGCTGCAGATGGGCACTGATCAGGCTGCAATGATGGGCAAGGCTGCAGATCAGCTCTGATCATGCTGCAATGATGGGCAAGGCTGCAGATGGGCACTGATCAGGCTGCAATGATGGGCATGACTGCAGTGATGGGCAAGGCTGCTGATGAGCACTGTTCATGCTGCAATGATGGGCAAGGCTGCAGATGAGCACTGATAATGCTGCAATGATGGGCAAGGCTGCAGATGGACACTGATCATGCTGCAAAGAGGGGCAGGACTGCAGATGGGCACTGATCAAGCTGCAGTGATTGGAAAGGCTGTATATGGGCAATGATCAGACTGCAATGATTGGCAAGGCTGTAGATGGGCATTGATCATGCTGCAATGATGGGAAAGGCTGCAGATGGGCACTGATCAGGCTGCAATGATGGGCAAGGCTGCAGATCAGCTCTGATAATGCTGCAATGATGGGCAAGGCTGCAGATGGGCACTGATCAGGCTGCAATGATGGGCATGACTGCAGTGATGGGCAAGGCTGCTGATGAGCACTGTTCATGCTGCAATGATGGGCAAGGCTGCAGATGAGCACTGATAATGCTGCAATGATGGGCAAGGCTGCAGATGGACACTGATCATGCTGCAAAGAGGGGCAGGACTGCAGATGGGCACTGATCAAGCTGCAGTGATTGGAAAGGCTGCATATGGGCACTGATCAGACTGCAATGATTGGCAAGGCTGCAGATGGGCACTGATCATGCTTCAATGATGGGCAAGGCTGCAGATGGGCACTGATCATGCTGCAATGATGGGCACTGATCAAGGTGCAATGATTGGCAATGGCGAGGCTGCAGATGGGCACTGATACGGCTGCATTGATGGGCAATGACCCTTATTTTGCTTAAAAATTCTTTATTTAAAATGTAAGGTTTTTTCCTGAAACTATTTTTGCCTGGTGTTGTGCCCATAAAGTCCTCCCCTTTTTTTGAGAGGGTTTTTTACTCTTTCAATCCTTTTTATATATTCATAATTACTGTACAATAATCTGACTATGTATAGAATATTAGTTGCAGTTGCAGTTATCAGTATTCTGTGCAATTTCTAGATAAGTCAGCAGTCATTTTAAAATAATACTTACTAAAATGTAGCTTCATTGTAAAATTGTTTCTGTACTGATAAGATCCACAGGTGACTGTAAACTTAACAATCATAAAAAAAAACTCTTTTGTTAATACCATCTTGTGTGTGTTTACTGAATAAAAAGGATTTACATAGACTATTTGAAATTAATGTAATGTTTTTCTGTTTTTTTTTTAACTCTCCAGGTCCAGCTGGGAACTTCCTGATCTGAGGGAAGGAAGGGTAAAAGCCATCAGTGACTCAGATGGCGTAAGTTATCCTTGGTATGGAAACACCACTGAAACTGTGACCTTAATGGGTCCTACAAACAAAATTTCCAGGTTCTCCGTCAGCATGAATGACAACTTTTACCCGAGTGTGACATGGGCAGTGCCTGTCAGTGAAAGTAATGTGCCCTTACTCACAAGAATCAAAAGAGACCAAAGTTTTACGACATGGTTGGTAGCAATGAACATGAACACCAAGGAAAAAATCATTTTACAGACAATAAAATGGAGGATGAGGGTAGATATAGAGGTGGATCCTTCTCAGGTGTTGGGTAAACGGGCCAGATTGGTGGGAAGGACTCAGCAGGAGCAGCCAAGACTTTTAACCCGCATGGAGCCAATCCCAACCAATGCACTGGTAAAACCTAATGCTAATGATGCACAGGTGCTAATGTGGAGACCGAAAAGGGGACAGCCTGTAATTGTTATTCCTCCTAAATAGGATCGGCTATGGTTTGATGAAAGAGTGCTCCAAATGAAGATGTTTTAAAGCTGTTCAAAGCTTTGAAGACAGTGCATGGGTTCAAAGAGACAAAAAACTTTTAGCAGTATTTATTTAATGTGCGCATTTTTTTGAAAGTGAACAAAAGTTTTATACAGTCTATTTATTTAAATATAACTGTTCTTAGTGCCTGTGGCCAAAAAAAAGCGTAAAAAAGATTGGTACTGCAGGAGCATCATTGTGTTGGTCAAACATTTAATCCTCTTTATCAGGTTTGTTTGAATATCCAAAAAAAACATTTCCGTTCCATGCATTTTTAGGAAAATTACAAAGAAACATAGATTTTGAGTGTTCCTGTACAATAAAGGGAATTTGTCAAAAAGCAACAGATCATCTATTTTGGAAGCCTTTGGTGGAAGCAGCCATTTCCACCTCACGAACCACATGCATAAGTTACAGGGAAATAAAGTAGAACCTTCTCAGCTTTACAGCAAATAAAGGCATTACCTTGAAATAGATAGTAACTTCCATCAGAGGTTTCTGAGATAGCTGTTTGGATTTGTTATAGATTTCCTTTAAGTTGCCCAGACTATACTTTTTGAAGTATAAACATGTACATGACAGTGGGATATTCTATGTATAGAAATAATTTCTGCAGCAAATATGCAATCATACATCAACTTTTCAATTTGTTGATCTAATCATTTATCCATATATCATTGTTGAACTGAAATCCAAACAGAATAACTTTTTGTAAAGCATACATTCTGCTTTAATGGTAAATTAATAGGCAGTTTTTTACAACTTTTTAAATATATTTGAAACATTTGAAGTTATATGGGCAAGCATGAGTGTTTTAATATCTTTGTGGAATGAATTTGTGGATTGATTTCTAAGCGACCGTAATAACATTTTTGTTTCAACTTTCAATAAAGAAACATTACAGTCAAGACTGCGTTATATGCATATTAGATATGCTCATTAAATTGTGTTGAAGAATATCTTGTCTTTGGTTGTTAAGCTAAGCATTTTCTGTTATGAATGCTTTCTTTCTGTGTCACAGGAAAATGTATGAAAATTAATGTACATAATGTACCTAGTAATGAAGATGTTGCAGCAGTGCTGACTTGCCAGTGTAGTATTGGGTCTGGTTTATGCACAAAGGAAAATAAACATTGAAGCCCAATTGTAGTTTTCAAAAAGCTGATAGCAGTAAATTAAGGGTGCATCAAAACAACCAATTTTGGATGTCTAACTATTTTTACTTGGCCAAAGCTTGGCTATCCTCAACTGAAAACTCTACGCTCATTTGGAGGCTGCAGCTAAACATTTCTACACCCTGTGTAAGAGACATACCCCTTGCCCCCAACCTTGTTGCCACTACAGTGCAACAGTCAAAGCTTTCACTAACTGCAGCACTGTAGTGGTAAGAAGGTGGTAAGGTAGGTGTGGAGTGAGGGAGGTAGGAGGTGATGGAACTCTGTGCCCTCTAGATAGGCACAGAGTTTTCAGCAGGAAATTGGGAGCTATAAAAAATAATTATATTTAGAACTTACTGATTTGGTGCAGTCTCAGTATTTTAAAATTACAATAGGGCTTCAAAGTAAACCTGTCCCCATAGTAAAACTTTTAAAAACAGTATTACTACTTACCTGGTCATACTTCTGATATTCACTGTTTTTAATAACTACACCTACTGATGTATTATTTAGCATCCATCGCTCCCAGGTGTATGAATCCCCTGCGATGTGCCGTGATTCAATCCAATGACCACTACATCACTACAGTATGTACAGAGATCTACAAAGGCATCTAAAACACCTAGAAAGATTGGATTGGATATTGAAGATTCTGCCGAAGAGCAAAGATTCTGCCTCACCAGAAATCTGCCTAATTCTGGTCATTTATGGTTTTCCTCAATCTGTGTTCTAATGCCCCATACACACGGTCAGACATTCTGACCACAAAATCCGATGGATTTTGGCCCAAACTTTTCTTGCATACACACTGTTGCACAAAGTTGTTGGAAAATCCGATCGTTCGGAACGAGGTGACGTACAAAACGTGACTACGTAGAGGCCAGTAGTCAATAGCTTTCGTCTCCAAATTTTTTCTGAGCATGCGTGGCACTTTGTGCATCGCAATTCTCTACATACGATCGGAAAAAGTCTGATCGGATTTTGTTGTTGGAAAATTTTAGATCCAGCTCTCACACATTTTTCGTTGGAAATTCCGACAGAAAAAGTCCAATAGAGCCCACACACAATCGGATTTTCTTACAACATAATCCGAACTGACTTTTTCCGTCAGAATTTCCGACCATGTGTATTAAAGGTAATCTACAAACTCTCCAAAAAAAGCACAGCTTTTAGGCACTACTGCATAACTACTTGTTCCAGCTGTTCTTAGCTACTTATGGGGTCTTGCATGGGACTTCTATAATAAGTACTATATGTGCTTAAACTCCTGACATCAATCAATGGGGTAATAATGGGCTAGGACAGCCAGAGTACACAGAAATAGGCTCTGCCCACCAGCAATATAAGAATACATAGCCAAGATGAATTTCTTTGCCAAGGTAAGCTAAAGACACAAGTGACTATGTTGCAGTGCCTTGTAGAAGTATTTATCCCACTTTGTGCTTTTCTTGTTTTGTTGCATTAAAACTTGGAATCAAAGTGAATTTTTGGGCTTTCTATTATGTGATGTACACAACACGCACACAACTTTGAAGGTGCAAATTATTTTTATTGTGACAAACAATAATTTTTTAAAAAAAAACTCAAATCTGGAATGTGTCAGTTAAGTTTCCAGCAATGCCATTGTCCATTGACTCGTTGGTAAACTTTTAGGTGATCTTCACTGAAAGAGATGAAAAAGCAATACTTAGAAGACTCAGGTTTTTTATTTTGCCCATAGTTCCACTTCACGGTTTTGTGTGGAAATGTACAGATATTTTTGCACCTAGAATCTTGAAATAACTGCAGAGGAGAGCAGGTTTCTCAACAGCCTTGCATTTCTCCCCATCCCTCTACCATGGTATTAGCAGAGCTACATATGATGGACTAAGCTGTAGAAACACTGGGACTAATGTTTTATTGCTAAGAGAGATAATGGGTGTTGGACAGAGATATGCAGAAGAGGGCTCATGAAACATTATTTCTGTGAAAAATATTTTAAGTACATTGTTTTAATTGACATTAATAAAAGATATACAGTATTTCACAAAAGTGAGTACACCCCTCACATTTTTGTAAATATTTTGTAAATATTTTATTATATCTTTTCATGTGACAACACTGAAGAAATGACACCTTGCTACAATGTAAAGTAGTGAGTGTACAGCTTGTATAACAGTGTAAATTTGTTGTCCCCTCAAAATAACTTAACACACAGCCATTAATATCTAAACCGCTGGCAACAAAAGTGAGTACACCCCTAAGTGAAAATGTCCAAATTTGGCCCAAAGTGTCAATATTTTGTGTGGCCACAATTATATTCCAGCACTGCCTTAACCCTCTTGGGCATGGAGTTCACCAGAGCTTTACAGGTTGCCAAAGGAAGTCCTCTTCCACTCCTCCATGACGACATCACGGAGCTGGTGGATGTTAGAGACCTTGCGCTCCTATCCTCCACCTTCCATTTGAGGATGCCCCACAGATATTCAATAGGGTTTAGGTCTGGAGACATGCTTGGCCAGTCCATCACCTTTACCCTCAGCTTCTTTAGCAAGGCAGTGGTCATCTTGGAGTTGTGTTTGAGGTCGTTATCATGTTGGAATACTGCCCTGCGGCCCAGTCTCCGAGGGAAGGGGATCATGCTCTGCTTCAGTATGTCACGGTACATGTTGGCATTCATTGTTCCCTCAATGAACTGTAGCTCCCCAGTGCCGACAGCACTCATGCAGCCCCAGACTATGACACTCCCACCACCATGTTTGACTGTAGGCAAGACACACTTGTCTTTGTAATCCTCACCTGGTTGCCGCCACAACCGCTTGACACGTCTGAACCAAATAAGTTTATCTTGGTCTCATCAACCCACAGGACATGGTTCCAGTAATCCATGTCCTTAGTCTGCTTGTCTTCAGCAAACTGTTTGCGGGCTTTCTTGTGCATCATCTTTAGAAGAGACTTCCTTCTGGGACGACAGCCATGCAGACCAATTTGATGCAGTGTGTGACATATGGTCTGAGCACTGACAGGCTAACCACCCACCCCTTCAACCTCTGCAGCAATGCAGACAGCACTCATATGTCTATTTCCCAAAGACCACCTCTGGATATGACGATGAGCACGAGCACTCACTGTAACTTCAAGGAGAGGTGTGACGGTGAGTTATCAATAGAGAAAAAATAAGGGACACAATCTCCAATGAAAAAGATTTACATTAATGTTTCTCTCCATACAATACGTGAATTCAGCAGCAACTGTACAGTTTCAAGCATACCATGCTATTCATCAAGCTGTGTGTAACTATATACAAAGATTCATACCTATATACCCACACAGCAAGGTGTGACCTCACAGGTGCATCCCTGATCACCTGTTCCATCTCAATTAACCCTTTCAGTCTACTATATACAAAGGATTACAAAAATATATACAAATGCTCTGACAAAAGTTTACCACTCACAAAAAGTACCAAACTCAGTAATCAATTATGATGATACAATGCTGTTTAAAGTCCCATGTTGGGGCTTTAAAAACAGCGCCTCTATGATATGCCTTTAAAAGATGTTTATATTCACCGCCGCGGCCTTGTAAGAGAGAGTGCGAGTTCACAAACGGCGCTCCAGACAACGTCCAATGACGAAACACGTAGGGTGTGGCCTATTGTGAACTCACACTCTCTTTTACAAGGTGGCGGCGGTGAATATAAACATCTTTTAAAGGCATATCATAGAGGCGCTGTTTTTCTCTTACCTATGTGAGTAGTAACTTTGCACACAATAAAATCTTGTATTTTAAACTGCATTACACTATGGATCTTTCATTTTTATTCACAATGAGGAAATGAGAAGTAACTGGATGGTAACCGGACCAGCTCCATACAGCGACACAGGGGTTTACACTGTGGAGGCGATTTAACCCCTATTGGGGCAGGGGAGCTGGTGAGTGCGGAAGTTTGTCCTATGCACGGAAATCGCACCGGTTGCAATTCAGGATACACCAAACACTGAGCACATTGTCACTTTGATTTGATTACCGAGGAACCTCCTGATGTTACTTTCGCTTTTGGACTTTCTCTTAATTTTTTTGGACTACTTTATATGTTTTTTCCTTGGTTTCTGATATTTTTTATTTTTGCGATTTTACACCCTGGGAGGCTTTTTATGGATACTAAAGCATCAGATACTTTATTAACACGTTTTTTTGCACTAATATAAGCACACAGCACCTTTGATAGCACTAACTGTGGTTTTCAGAATGCATATATGTATTTTCTAATATTGCAATTTTTTTGAGACTATACACGTTTATATTTTAACACTGTATTTTTTTAATTCTCGTATTATGCAAATAATAATTTAGCACTTTGGGTGACAGTCACATTTTAGACACTTATTTAGTTACTCATTTATTTCCAGATTGGTTTTTATATGGCTTGTGCAATTAGTAGTAGGCGAGCGCCGTAGCTACCACTTCAGTAATTTACATTATTTTTCCAACCTGTCAGGTTGGTTACATATGGTAGTGGCAGCCCCTCTTTCCACATTTCTCATATTTTTCTTATACACTCTTCATATATTTCCCTATATACTTGTACACAGATCCTGCTAGCCCATTTAAAACTTCCAGCAGTATTTTTAGTTTCCATAGCGCACCTTACCCCCTCTTCATATTTTCAGTAATCCAACAATTCTTTTAAGAATCCTTTTTTTATTGATCTTATGTAATATTCACATTTTAGAGATACAGAATTATGGGTTTTCACTAGCTGTAAGACATAATCATCAAAATTGAAAGAAATACTTAAAAAAAGAGCACTCTGTGTGTTAACGCATTTATAAAAAATATGAGTTTCACTATGTGAATTAAACTACTGAAATAGGGGCGTGACCGGATGCAGAGGGAGGAGGTTGTGTGTGTGTGAGTGAGCGGCGTCTCGCTCTCCTCCCCATGCTTCCACATTGAGCGGCGTCTTCCCCCATCACCCCTGCCTGCTCGCGGATGGATGGCGGCTTGGATTTCGGACCTCACGCCGAGCCGATACTCTTTCCTCCCCCCGCCTGCCGTTCCGCTGTGTGGCGGAGCCTGTGACCCGGAGGTGGTGGGCGCAACTCTGGAGAGGGGTCAGTCCTTTTCCTGCCTCCCGTGGAGCGGCTAGACTTGAAACTAACCCAGGATCTGAGGGCTGTGATCAGAGAAGCTGAAGAGCATTCAGTGAGAGACCAGGTTTGCTGCACATTCACTGCCAAAAAAGACAAGACCGGAGCAACATGCAGATGAGCTCAAAGAAGGGGGTGAGAAACAGCTGAGTGAGGAGAAATCCTTTTGCATAAATAGGGTGGTGAGTGAGTATTGTTCAATGAATCTTGCAATGTGAATAGTGAATAAGTTTGTATATGCTATGGAAGGACGTTGAATAGCTCCTGTAACTACCACCCTATATACCTGTTTTTTTTTCTCCCCCTGCTGCAACCCAGATAATTAAGCAGATTGCTCAAGAAATAATTTGAATTGGGGTTTTGTTGGAGGAGTTGCTAATTTACTATAAAGAACATGTCGGGACGCATAAACCCTGAGTGGAGCTGTTGCTGCTAGACCCACTTGGATCTGCCGGGACACTGCCCCTTCCCAGGGTTTGACTGATGTTGGGACTGCATATTAGGCTACGGAAGCTACCTAGTAGACTAAAGCTCGTCAGCCCTTTAAAATACTATTTTACATACCTGTCTGCTTGCCGTTCTCCCCCGCTTCAGCTTTGAAAACTAAGGTCTTTATTTAAGAGAACAACATAAAGAACTGTACTGTATGTACCGGAGGAGCTATTAACCTATGGTAGAGAACTGTTTCTATTTATAGTATTGACAGCAACCGCAAAAAAAAAGGAGCGGATTTATTCTGGGGCAATATACTGGGTTATTAAATTATTACGGGATATCGGGTAAATTGGACCCAGTGCTTTCACTTTTTGAATACTAGCCCAGCATAAAGTTAAAGTCATCATGCCGTCGCATCGTGCGACTAAAGCAAGCCAAGCAGCTGCGGCTGCAAAACTTGAAAAATATGCCCACAACCCTGGTCAGGGGCCTGGTCAGACCTCTCCGAAAGGTATTCAACAAGGACAGCAAAATCAAACTAATAGACTGTCAGGTGCCAAGGGCACTAGGAAAAGCCATGGGTTAAACCACCCTGGGATGGTATTGGAAGGAGGTGAAGATATGGAAAATACCCCAGGTCAGGCCATCGTTGCAATCTTGGAAGGAGTACCTGCTCCGGTTGAAGAGGGGGCTCGGGGAGGGGCGGAATCTGAATCTGAGCCAATATTAAAAGAAGTCCTGATGGCAGTTAATTCATGTAGAGAGTCCCTGGGAGGAATGAGTGTTCAACTCATTTCCATTCAGGAGGAATTATCCTATGTCAGACAGGATATTCAAAAAATTCAGGAAAGGACTACAGCCTTAGAGGGCCGGATTGGTCAGGTTGAACACGACCTAGATCCTTTGATACGGGTAGTCAAGACTATGCAAGAACAGTTAACCAAACAGGAAAGCATATTGGATGAAATGGAGAACAGGATAAGGAGGAAAAATATTCGGATAGTGGGCTTACCAGAACACTGTGAAGGATCAGACCCTATAGCTTTTTTAGTGAAATGGTTTGGAGATGTGTTTGGTCAAGATACATTTTCACCATTTTTCGCTATTGAAAGGGCACACAGAGTCCCTGCAAGACCCCCACAATCCGGCGCCCCCCCAAGATCAATTCTGGCCAAATTATTGTTCTATAAAGACAAAGAAATTATTGCACGTAAAGCCAGAGAGATGGGCAAGATTGTATATAAAGGCTCCCGAGTATCAATTTTTCCGCACTTTTCGCCAGATTTGCAAAGGAGGAGAGCTAAATTTGGGGAAGTAAAACATAAACTCCGCCAGAGGAATGTGACTTATGCCTTACTATATCCAGCAAGATTGCGATTAAATGCACCTGGAGGGTCCATGATATTTGATAGCCCTAGAGGGGTTGAGGAGTGGTTGGAGTCCCACTCTTAGAGACTATAATGCTGATGGACTGCTGATTTCTTTCTCGGCTCTTCCCCCTCTCCCTCTCCTCTCCCTGTTTTGGGGGGGAGGGGGGGGAGAGGGGGAGAATGCTAGGCCGCTTCTTGATGTGGGGGGGGGGGGGTGGAGGGAGGGGGGAGGCGATTGTTAAAGAAGGTGTTTCTATTACTATTGATGGGGGAGGGAGTGGGAGGGCGATATAGAGAAGAAGGGGAGCGGCAGGCATTTTGCCCCTTTATATGGGTGGGTTGGTGGGTTTCTTTCCCCATATGTGTGCTGTATGGGGTATACTTTGTGTTTGGAGGGTTTTAGGGGGGGGGGTAGAGGGATGGGGGCGAGGGAAGGGAGGAATTCACGGTAGAATGGTGAGGAAAGCTTTTGTATGGGAAGGTCACATTAGAAGGCCCCAGGGGGTGCCTAGAGAGGCAACGGGAGAAGTGTGTGTGTTGAAAGGTGAATGTGATTGGAGAGATGTGGGGGGGAAGGGTACAAGGGAGGGTGGATATATAGGATGTAGAAAAGGGTGGGAGAAGCACACTCTAAGAGCACTGTATAATGAATATTCAATCACAGGGAAACAATGGGTAAGAGATAACCACATAAAATTGAGTGTTAAAGATGGAGTAAATGAATTTTGTAATAAGGATGATCACTATAATTAGTAATGAGTGAATCCACAGTGTTAAAAGGGGAAAGTTTTATTGTGTATTCCTGGAATGTAAGAGGTCTGGGAGATCCGAGGAAGAGGATGGCGGTTAAGTCAATAGCTGGGTCACAAGGGGTAACGTTTCTTTGTTTACAGGAGACACATTTCACAAATGCCTCTAGCTCACAGTTAAGTTGGGGCGAATATCCTATTCAATACCACTCGATACACACCTCTTTCTCTAGGGGGGTTAGTACTTTGATTAAGGTAGGGACACCCTTTAATTGTTTTCAGGTTAAGACTGATGAACAGGGGAGGTACGTTTTCTTATACGGTAAAATAAGGGAAAAGGCTTTGATTCTGGCCAATATTTATATACCACTGCCCTCTTCCATGGATATTCTATATGCACTGGTTGAGTTTGTGTTGGATAAACCGGGGGTCCCATTGATGATAGTAGGGGATTTTAATATGGTTATTGACATAGCAATGGATAGATTCCCCAAAGGGAGGATACAACAAGGAGGTACAATAGAAAGCCGTTTTTTACAGTTTATGGGAGAAATGGGATTGAAGGACCTCTGGAGAATCCAGAATCCAACAGCCTGGTCTTTTTCGTGTCTTTCTGCCTCACATTCAACCTTGTCAAGGATAGACATGATCTTAGGGAATGATGAGGCAGTGGGATTAGTAAGTAAAATAAAATATATGCCAAGGAGCCTTTCTGACCATTCGGCAATCAGGGCCTCCCTGGAGATAGAGAGGGGAAATCAGCAACGAGGTGGAGATTTAGTCCCCTATGGTTGGAGCTTATGGGAGAACCAAAAGACTTACTTGATGCACTAAAGGAATATGTTGATTGGAACACAGGTACGGCTTCGCAGGGGATGGTGTGGGATACATTAAAAGCCTACCTTCAAGGTCTCCTGATACAGCAGATGTCTAAAATTAAAAAACAGTCAGGGGAAAGGGAGGAATTTGCCTCAAGGAGAGTGTCGAAGTTAGAAATCCAGTATATAAATGCTCCAACAATTGATAACCAGAGACAATGGTTAAAAGCGCAGCATGAATACCGACATATAATGTTGGAGAAAGCTGAAAACAAATATATATTCCAGAAACAACAAGCATTTGGAGAAGGTGAAAGGGTTGGTCGGATGCTAGCACATTTAGTGAAAACGAACTCGACACCCTCCATGGTAACAAGGATCAGAATGGTAGAGGATATCTACAAACAAGCTAGATATATTAGAGAGATTTAGAGCCTATTATGAGGATTTATATCACTCAAACCAGGATGATCTCCTTTTGCTTCTTGGAGATGTGCAGCATTCTATAGGGGAGGTAATGTGTAGAATTAAAGATTTTGGACATCTTGCAGGATTAAAGATAAATTGGGAGAAATCCTGTATATTGCCCATTGACCCCCTGGATAGTCCTTTACCTTGTGAAGCTGCACATATCCAGATAGTGACACAAATGAAATACCTAGGCATATACATCACTAAAGACCCCAAACAGTATATAGTGGACAACCTGGCCCCTTTGTTATTTAAACTCAAACATAAAACTAATATCTGGAAGAGACTACCTCTATCAGCAGCAGGCCGATGTAACTTAATTAAAATGATAGTTCTACCACAACTTTTATACATTCTACACAACTCTCCAGTATGGATCTACAAAAATGGTTTTATAAGGTGGATTCCATATTTAGAGAATTGATCTGGAAAGGGGGTCAAGCACGCATTGGCTTAAAAACGTTGCAACTTCCCAGCGATGGAGGGGGAGTCGCACTCCCACATCCATTTAACTATTTCCTAGCGGCCCAGCTACAACATCTGGTGGGAGAGGACCTAGAGGATGGAGGATGGAAAAAGAAAACCCCTCTTGAACAACGTCTAGGCAGACCGTTGGTAGCGACACTAGAGTCAGGGATTCATCTTCGAGATGTCCCTACTCTGGGTTTGATGATAAAGGTGTGGGAGGCAACCAAAAAAATGTTGGGATATAGGGGATTTACGGAGTACTCCCCCCTTTGGGATAATAATAATTTAGATGAGATAAAGAAAATAGGACAAATAAGGGAATGGGAAAGGTGCGGTATAAAATCTCTCCATCAGATTTACCAGAATGGTAATCTGAAACAATTTCAAGAGTTAAGGGACCAGTTTGCAATTCCGAGGAAGTCCTTTTTTAGATATTTACAGGTCAGACATGCGCTGGGAAAACAGTTTGGGGAAGAGGCAAAAAATGGTGTGAGATGCCAGTAATTAAGGACATATTACGAGCAAAATCAGGGAAAGGGTTAATATCTAAAGTCTATGTAAATTTGTGTAGGAAGACCCAGGTAAGAAGGCAGAAGCAAACGAATAGGAAAAAATGGGAAGTAGATGTGGGAAGTATCTCGGAAGATCAGTGGGAGAGGATTCTTGAGTTGGCACCCTGGGTGTCCATTTCCCCCCTCAAAAGCTTTCTCATCTATTCCTGTTGTATAGAGCATATTACACTCCCAAGAGGCTTTTTCTGTTTGGTAGAAGATGTGATGCGGCTTGCCCTAGGTGCGGAAGGACAGAGGCAGATATGATACACATGTTCTGGAGATGCCCCAAGTTATACCGGTATTGGAGAGAGGTAGTGAGGATAATTAATCAAGTGTTTGAGATAGTAGTAGAAATGGAACCAATGGGGTGTGTACTGGGGTGGACTGGGGGGGGAGGGGGGTGGCGATCCCAAAGATAGTAAACTGGCGAAAATAAGGTCCCTCTTCCAAGCTAGGAAATTGATAGCTTAGAAATGGCAGTCTTCAACACCCCCTACTAGCGGAGAGTGGGTGCAGAATATGAATAGGGTTATTCTTAAGGAAAGGGTTGCTTATATAAGACAGGGTGGTATTAAAAAATTTGATAGGATTTGGAAGTTGTGGTATGAGAAAATGAATGAAGGGGTTTATATTTAAAAGGGGAAGAGTTGTTGGTTGAGAAACAGCGGGAGAAGTGTGCTTGAGTGAGTGGGGGGGCTGTCAGTTAAGAAATAGTGTAAGGAGTGGGTTTGAGTGAGTGTGGGAATGAGATGAATGTGGGGAATGGTAGGGTGTAAAAGGGCTATATGTAATTTGTATGATGTTTTGGTTTTATATGATAATGTGGTAAGTCATGTTTATATTGGGAAAGAAAAATTAATAAAGAGATAAAGTAAAAAAAAAAAAAACTACTGAAATAAATTAACTTTTTGATGTTGTTATAACTTTATGAGATCCACCTGTATAGTATATATCATTTTTCTTTTTAACTTCATATGTTGTGATGTGGATAATGTTAAAGTCTGCTATATAAAATCTCAATTTTTGTATCAAGTGAATAATTAGATGTAATACTCTTCTGAAATTAGCCAATTCCTTTAGCTTTGAAAGCAAAAGTTTAAATCCTAAACATTTTTCTCAGCTCTCTTCACAAAGGAATTACTAGTACCAGATAATATGGTGGAAAATGATAACCAATGCAGTTCATTGATTTTCACTTGCCCAACACAGGAAGAGGTGAAGTTACATCTAATTTACAATTAAGATAGCTAAAGTATCTGGCACAGATGGCATCAATCTCAATGAGCTAAAGGAATTAACTTCATTAATTGATAAGCTTGTATATCTAATTTCCTTAGACTATATTTTTAACTGGAACAGTTCCACAAAATGGCATATGGTTGATGTTGTAGGATCATTATTTAAAAGGGTAAAAAGCTTGAAATAGGAGACTTTAGACCAGTAAGCCTGACTTTTGTTAAGGTTTACTTTATTTGAAAGTAGATAGTGATGGTTGTATTCTTACAAGTGCCACATCCCTGTTACGTCAATAGAAAAGCTGAAAGATTTCCCAACATGGGACTTTAAACAGCAACATTGAAGTAGCACATATAAATACAGTTTTGTAAAAAGTAAAAATGATTTTATTGGTACAACATCAACATTTCAAAATATATATATATATATATATATATATATATATATATATATATATATATATATATATACATGGAATGTATGGCATACACCATAGTTGGTGAATTACTGTCCTCAGTAGTACATATGAAACAGTGTGTCGTCTGTCACCCGACCCATTTCAGAGAGATTAAATCTCCTTCATCAGGGATGTATAGAGGGCCACATCTCTATAATGTACATTTTTAACATATAATATAAATATTGATGATAAAAACAATTAGAACATCACCAAACCTGTGTGTATATATCATTTACTCACGATCAATTGGACATTAGTGAGCAAAGCAGAACATCACCGTACGAATTTAAAAACATGCAGTGGTCCTTAGTCCTGCCCAATAGCCAGCATACTCAGGGGTCCTTAAATCTCCTCACTCAGAAGAGGATGGAGGTAGGGTATATAAGAGGGAGAGACAACAATGACCACTGGGGCCAGGACTGCCAATCCTACAGAATAAATAAATAAAACATATTCAAAAATGGCCTATGTGTGCCTGCATCTCTTTGTTAGGCAGGGCAGAGGGAGTAGGTTGATAGAAAGTATTAAAATTACATCATACCCATAAAGTTGAAGTAATGCCACTTGGAGGGAAGATCCCCTATAACAGTGTCTAGAAGAGTATCCACACATCAACAGACCCCCCAGGGTAAATGTATACTGGTTATATAGAAGAGTAGAGCCGGCAACTCAAAAGTCCTTGATGCAAAAATGTATTGCTACATATGAGCATTAAAAAGCTAATATGGCGCATTTCGTCATGAGCCTTAGGCCGCGTACACACGCGGGGACTGTCTGCCGAAACTAAGTTCGTCAAACAGTCCGCTCAAACTTTTGAATGAACGAACACGCCCACACACGGCACTTTTTGAGCGGACAAATACGGCAAACTTTGTTCGTCGTACTAAGTCCGCGCAACTTTTGAAATGAACGGACTCGCCCACACACGAGGCAACAGTCCGCTCATTTCGAGCGCGTGTGCAGGTAGGCGGGGCCCGCGACGGAGACGTCGCGGGCTCCGCCGCCTGGAATGTACTTAAAGGGGAACCCCAACGCCGAAAAAAATCGGCGTGGGGGTCCCCCCAAAGTCCACAACAGACCCTTGTCCGAGCACGCTACCCGGCCGGCCAGGAAAGCGGGGCGAGCCGGAGAGAGCGACGTGTCAACATCTCCTGGAGAAGAAGAACAAGAAGAAGAACAAGAACGGAAGGCGGCGGCAACAGCGGCGACAGAAGACCGGGCCACCGCCTCTAAAAGAGCTATAAGAAGGCGCGGTGGCCCGGCAGAAGAACGGAAGGCGGCGACAGAAGAACGGAAGGCCCGGCAGAAGAACCGAAGAGGGGGACAAGACCCCCGAAGACGGAAGACCCCCGGAGCTGTGCAATAAAATATTTTATCTCGTGTGTTGTGTTTTTTTTGGGTACTTTTATTTTACAGGTGAATGGGTAGGGGTACATTGTACCCCATACTCATTCACATAGGGTGGGGGGCCGGTATCCGGGGGCCCCCTTATTAAAGGGGGCTCCCGGATTCCGATAAGCCCCCCGCCCGCAGACCCCGACAACCAACGGCCAGGGTTGTCGGGAAGAGGCCCTTGTCCTCATCAACATGGGGACAAGGTGCTTTGGGGTGGGGGGGCCGCGCGGCCCCCCCTTCCCCAAGGCACCCCCCATGTTGAGGGCACGCGGCCTGGTACGGCTCAGGAGGGGGGCGCGCTCGCTCGCCCCCCTTTCCTGGCCAGCCGGGTAGCGTGCTCGGACAAGGGTCTGTTGTGGACTTTGGGGGGACCCCCACGCCGATTTTTTTCGGCGTTGGGGTTCCCCTTTAAGTCCATTCCAGGCGGCGGAGCCCGCGACGTCTCCGTCGCGGGCCCCGCCTACCTGCACACGCGCTCGAAATGAGCAGACTTCCCTCCGAGCGGGAACAGTTTGCTCATTTCGAAAGTGGCCTACACACGGGCGGACTGTTCGCTCAAACCAAGTTTCAGCGGACAGTTTTTCGGAATTTCCGAAAAACTTTGTTCGTCAAACTGTCCGCTGAAACTGTCCGCTGAAGCCCCACACACGAGCGGACTGTCCGCTGAAACACTGTTCAGCGGACAAAGTTGAGCCAACAGTCCGCCCGTGTGTACGCGGCCTTAGTCATGACTAAGGCTCACACCGAAACTCGCCCAATGTTTGCTTTTTAATGCTCATATGTAGCCAATACATTTTTCAGTTGTTGGCTCCACTCTCTTATATATTGTATTTCATGTGAGAAGACACACTGAGCCTTGGCACCTGTGCTGCATACTGCACATTGGGATTGGATTGCTTCTGTTGAGAGTTCTGCATCTTTCATTTTTCTTCACATAAATGTGTACTGATATTTGTAAAGGTTGTGCACAAGAAATATATGAGATACATTATATATAACTTGTATGGGAGATCCTAAACTCAAAATCTGTGTAAGTGAAATAATCAAAAATTTACAGAGCCACAGTTCTGCTTGAAAGTGACCCAAGATAAAAATGGGTCCCAAAAGGGGGTCCAAAGATAATTGCAGATTGTTGCAAAGTGTTACAGACTTACCCAGTCTGAGGCCTAGTTTACACTTATGCAGGTTGCAGTTGATGCATATTCCAGGTGCATTTAGAATTTTTCAATACACATTTTTGATCCATGGAAGTCTATGGAACCAGAAACACAACCTGCTGGTCCCTGGCCCTTTCCATAAAATGTACAGATGTGAACATGACCCATAGAAAACCATGGTAAATGGACTTTAGTGTGTTTCTGCAAAACTGAAAGGGTACTAAAAAATACATAGATGTGAACCAGGCTTGAGACAGGATGATAATGCATGGTTGTGCAGGCTTGTGGTGTGAGGAAAGACATCTATTTGTCCAATCGATGATCGCTCAATAATTACGTCTTGGGCATGCGCCCGGATCAGTGTCACCTGGTCTCTGACTGGTGCCATCTGTAATCAGCGTCAGGCCCCCTGGGAAACTGGGCACTGCATCATCCTGATGCACATGTGCGGAATGGCATGGTCACGTCTCCACATAATGTTGCAGGGTGAAGTCATGAGCATGTGTCCCACCGGCATGGGAATATCCGGGCGCCGCATCAGAATGGGCAGCGAGCGGGAGGAGGACAGGGGGAGAGAACTGTGTCACCTGGGTAACAGAACCCGCCCCTCCACACTCAATCAGACCACTGGAAAAGGAATCCCAGTGGTGTAGCCGTGCTAGGCGGTCATTACAATACTCCCCCAGTGAAAAAGAAACAAGTGCAAAGATTCTGAAAATGGAACCATGCCATCTAGTGGCAAGAAAGTATACATGTAACAAGAAACTATACATGTATATACCCAGGGTTTGTAGAAAATGTTTACTTAAATTGGTCCTTTTTGTACAAACCTTGGGAATATACATGTATACTTTATTGCCACTAGATGGCATCTCCCTCCCCTTTCCCTCTTCTGCCTGCCGCTCATTCTGATGCAGCGGGCGAATATTCCCGTGGCGGTGGAACGCATGTGTCACCCCGCGACATTGCTTGGAGACTTGGCCATATTATTCCATGCATGTGCGTCGAGATGATACATCGTGCATCTTCCCAGGGGGCCTGGGCCACTGATGGACAAACAGATGTCCTGCCTCCCACCACCAGCCTCCACAACCATGTATTACCATTATGTATTAGACTGGGTAAGTCAGTAAAACTTTGTCTGGTGTGTAACTCCCATACAAGTTATAATATATCTTATTTATTTCTTGTATGCAGCTCTTACAGATACAAGTACACATTTACCCTGGGGGTCTGTTGATGCATGGATACCATCCTAGACACTCTTATAAGGCATACAGTGCCTTGAAAAAGTATTCATTCGTATCCCTTGAAATTTTCCACATTTTGGCATGTTACAACTAAGAACGTAAATGTATTTTATTGTTTTTTTTTTGTGATAGACCAATACAAAGTGGCACATAATTGTGAAGTGGAAGGAAAATGATAAATGGTTTTCCAAATATTTTACATATATATATATCTGAAAAGTGTGGCGTGCATTTGTATTCAGCCCCCCCCCCCCCTTACTCTGATACCCCTAACCAAAATCTAGTGTAACAAATTGTCTTCAAAAGTTACCTATTTAGTAAATGAAGTCCACCTGTGTATAATTTAATCTCAGTATACATACAGCTGTTCTGTGAAGCCCTCAGAGGTTTGTTAGAGAATTTTAGTGAACAGAGAAGCAGCCAAGAGGCCCATGGTAACTCTGGAGGAGCTGCAGAGATCCACAGCTGAGGTGGAAGAATCTGTCCACAGGACAACTATTAGTCGTGCACTCTACAAATCTGGCCTTTATGGAAGAGTGGCAAGAAGAAAGCCATTGTTGAAAGAAAGCCATAGGAAGTCCCATTTGTAGTTTGCAAGAAGCCATGTGGGGGACAAAACAAATGTGAAAAAAGGTGCTCTGCTCAGATGAGACCAAATGTTAAATTTTTTGGCCTAAAAGCAAAACGCAGAAAACTAACACTGCACATCAACCTGAACACACTATCCCTGACGTGAAACATGGTGGTGGTAGCATCATCAAGTCTGCAAAAGACTTGAGAGACTAGGGCGGAGGTTAACCTTCCAGCAGGACAATAACCCTAAACATACAGCCAGAGCAACAATGGAATGGTTTATATCAAAGCACATTCATGTATTAGAATGGCCCAGTCAAAGTCCAGACCTAAATCCAATTGAGAATCCCTGGCAAGACTTGAAAATTGCTGTTCACAGACATTCTCCATCCAATCTGACAGAGCCTGAGCTATTTTACAAAGAAGAATGGGCAAAAGTTTCACTCTTTAGATATGCAAAACTAGTAGAGACATACCCAAAAAGACTTGCAGTTGTAATTGCAGCAATAAGTGGTTCTACAAAATATTGACTTGGGGGCTGAATACAAATGCACGCCACACTTTTCAGATATTTATTTGTAAATAGTTTGAGAAACCATTTTGAATTTTCCTTTCACTTCACAATTATATTCCACTTTGTGTTGGTCTATTACAAAAAAATCCCAGTAAGATACATTTTATACAAGCTTTTGGTTGAAACATGACAAAATTTGGAAAATTTCAAGGGGTATTAATACTTTTTCAAGGCACTGTAACTTTATGGGTATGATACAATTTATAATTCTTTCTACCAACCTTCTCCCTCTGCCCTGCCTAACAAGGAGATGCATGCACACATAGGCCATTTTTTTATATTTTTTATTTATTCATCCTGTGGGATCAGCAATTCTGGCCCCAGTGGTCATTGTTGTCTCTTCCTCCTATATATCCTACCCTCATCCTCTTCCAAGTGAGGGGGTTTAAGGACTCTGAGTATTCTGGCTATTGGGCAGGACTAAGGACCACTCCATGTTTTTAAATCTGTAGGGTGATGCTTGACTCACTACTGACCAATTGATCATGAGTATATGACATATACAGTACAAACATGTTTGGTGATGTTCTAATGGTTGTTATCCTCGTTATTTATATTATATGTCCAAAATTTACATTATAGAGATGTGATCCTATATACACCCTGATGAAGGAGCTTTGATCTCTCTAAAATATGTCGGGTGACAGAAAACACACTGTATCATATGTACTACTGAGGACAGTCATTTACCAACTATGGTGTATGCCGTACTTTTATGTGTATTTTTAAATACATTTTGATCTTGTACCAATAAAATTGTTTTTACTTTTTACAAAACTGTATTTATATGTGCTACTTCAATGGTGTCATTTAAAGTCCCATCTTGGGGAATCTTTTTGTTTTTCTGTGTACTTTATTTGACGTTATTGTAAAGAATGATATACAAAAATAAATTGTGGAAAATAATCTAATAACAGTTAGATCAGTGTGGTTATATGAAATATAGATAAGGCTAAACATTATTGGTTTTATCTAATCTAATGGGTCTATTTTCAGTGTTTTCATCAAAAAATTACGGAACTTGAGATTAAGTCCTCCTTCCCCACCACTCTCTTTTTCTTTTGGGACTTTTTTGGGCAACCACCTAGGCTATTCCTCTGAAAGTTTGGCTCCTTCTCTCCTTGCCCATAGCCTTTTGGGATATGTCATAGATTCTAGCAAGCTTCAGACCATTCACAGAGCAGTACTCTCGCAATGGGAAGCCGACTTCTGACACTAAACATGCCAGTGCTGGGAACCTGAAGACCAGCAAAGAAATGGTGAGGATGGTGCTGGATCCTTGGACAGGTAAGTTTTTGAAAAAAATCAGCAGCTACAGTGTTTTTTTACAGAGTGAAGAAATGCTTGAATTATGCATTTTCAAATCGAATCTTAGGTTAAAACATATGAATGGGATGCTAGTGGCAAACTGCTTATCAGATTTAGGTGAAATGCACGAGGTCGCCACAACCACACCATCCTTTTCTGGTGTCTCACAGAAGTTAAACCTGCATCATGCATACCGGCATTTTAATTGCTTTTTTTCCTGTGTTAAATGGAGCTGGGTAAATCTTGGAACGCTTATAAGTTCTGTGTTATTAATACCATCAATGATAACACGGGACGCTGGTTTGTGACATGTGATCCTTGATCATAGACATCCTGTCCACACGGATCTGGCAATTGCAAAGATTCCTACCTGATTACAATGTACTTTTTCTAATACAAGAGGGGGCGTATAGAGTGTGACTGTATGCATTTTGTGGCGTAGGCACAATACATGTTAGATTTTGAGTTTTGCCTGCAGTTAAAAATGAATGATCTAGTGGTTGAAACAACAGTAACAGTGCCATCTTTAAAACAATTAAAAAAAATCAATATAGCTGAGAAACGCATAGAATACTTTGGAATACTGGTTAATAATAAGCTTTGCTACACCACACAGTGTTGAAAAATCAGCCACAAAGCAAAGTGAATCTGAAAAAACATAAAAAGGAGATAAAAGCACAGCATGCTGGTATGGTATTGAACTTATAAACCACTTGTGACATAACATCATGTAATACAGGTACACTACATTGTGAAAAAAAAAGTACATAGAGGTTTTGGAAAATGTTAATAAAAGTAGTGTAAAATTTCACTTACAGTGAAAGGTTAAAAAATGTGCTGTGCTCAGTTTGAAAAGGAAACACTTTAGAGACACATTAAATGAATATGTTTAAACATATCCAAGTTCAGCATTTGGCTAATTAACATTAGAATGTACAAAGGACAAGTGGGGGATCATGTGTGCATGAAAGTAATAAGAGTTTGCCATCAGTTTACACTGTTGCGTTATGGTAACATAGAGAAAACTTAGCATTTTACCACATACAGTCAGGTCCATAAATATTGGGACATCAACACAAGTCTAATCTTTTTGGCTCTATACACCACCACAATGGATTTGAAATGAAACAAACAAGATGTGCTTTAACTGCAGACTTTCAGCTTTAATTTGAGGGTATTTACATCCAAATCTTGTGAGCGGTGTAGGAATTACAACAGTTTGTATCACTTTTTAAGGGACCAAAAGTAATGGGGCAGATTAACAATCATCCATCAAACTTTCACTTTTTAATACTTGGTTGCAAATCCTTTGCAGTCAATTACAGACTGAAGTCTGGAACGCATAGACATCACCAGAAGCTGGGTTTCATCCCTGGAGATGCTCTGCCAGGCCTGCAACTGTCTGCACCTCCTGCTTCTTCTTGGGGCATTTTCCCTTCAGTTTTGTCTTCATCAAGTGAAATGCATGCTCAATCAGATTCAGGTCAGGTGTCAGGTTTCCCTTAAAAAACTCTGGTTGCTTTCGCAGTATGCGTCGGGTCATTGTCCATCTGCACTGCGAAGCGCCATCCAATGAGTTCTGAAGCATTTTTGTGAATATGAGCAGATAATATTGCCTGAAACACTTCAGAATTCATCCTGCTGCTTTTGTCAGCAGTCACATCATCAATAAATACAAGAGAACCAGTTCCATTGGCAGCCATGCATGCCCACGCCATGGCACTACCACCACCATGCTTCACTGATGAGGTGGTATGCTTTGGATCACAAGCAGTTCCTTTCCTTCTCCATACTCTTCTCTTCCCATCACACTGGTAAAAGTTGATCTTGGTCTCATCTGTCCATAGGATGTTGTTGTTCCAAAACTGTGAAGGCTTTTTTAGATCTTTTTGGCCAACTCTAATCTGGCCTTCCTGTTTTTGAGGCTCACCAATGGTTTGCATCTTGTGGTGAACCCTCTAATTCAAGTCTTCTCTTGATTGTTGACTTTGACACACATACACCTACCTCCTGGAGAGTGTTCTTGATCTGGCCAATTGTTATGAAGGGCGTTTTCTTCACCAGGGAAAGAATTCTTCCACCACAGTTGTTTTCCGTGGTCTTCTGGGTCTTTTGGTGTTGCTGAGCTCACCGGTGCCTTCTTTCTTTTTAATGATGTTCCAATCGGTTTATTTGGCCACACCTAATGTTTTTGCTCTCTCTCTGATGGTTTTTTTTTTTTTTTCAGACTAATGATGGCTTGCTTCAGTGATAGTGACAGCTCTTTGGATCTCATATTGAGAGTTGACAGCAACAGATTCCAACAGCAAATAGCACACTTGAAATTAACTCTGAACCTTGTATCTGCTCCTTGTAAATGGGATAATGAGGAAATAACACACACCTGGCAATGGAACAGCTGAGCATCCAATTGTCCCATTACTTTTGGTCCCTTAAAAAGTGTGAGGCACATATACAAACTGTTGTAATTCCTACACCGTTCACCTGATTTGGATGTAAATACCCTCAAATTAAAGCTGAAAGTCTGCAGTTAAAACACATCTTGTTTGTTTCATTTCAAATCCATGGTGGTGGTGTATAGAGACAAAAATATTTGAATTGTGTCAATGTCCCAATATACATGGACCTGACCATATAACCACAATTGCAGGTGTAGCACCCTAAAGTTTAGGCAGGGTTGCTATCAAATTTAGTTGACAGGCGATAGTTGCCTTGGCCAATTGTTAGGAGATCAATTAATTTCCCCCTAATTCTGGAATTGCTGCACTTCTCTCCTCTGTCACTAGGTGGCATGGTAGCTGGTGACATTGGGTTAGACAAGGACATAGCAAGAACAGGTTATGAATGAGTGGAGTGTCCAATTGGCAGAGGTTTCTTTAAGTCCCTTGGCCTGCTGGGAGAGCCTATTTATTTGGGTTGAGTCAGGTGATCGGGTTTCTGTGCCACCTGGGTGGCTGTCTGGGTGAATGTGTGTTGTACTGCCTAGGCTGGAAGTCCGAGGCCTATACCGGGGACATCTGGCTGCTAGGCTGTCTGAGGGCCTATCCAGAAGCAGGAGAGCAGTGCAGGGTTGGGACTGCGGGGCTTGTAGTCCAACCAGAAGTAGCTGTTCAGTCGGATGGGGAACCAGCTGTGGTGAGAGGTACAGGGGGAAGCTGCTGCCGCTAAGAGATCATTCACCTTGTTACTGGAGGCCACTGTAAGCTGAGGACAATACCAGAGCAGACTTCTCATCAGGCAGGGACAGTGAAGAAGTGGGAAAACCTCAGCAAGTGCCAAGCCAGGGACCCAGTGGGACAGCAGGGGTGACACTGGTAAGGCATCAGCGAGTGCCAAGCCAGGGACCTAGCATGTCAGCAGGGGTGACGCTTGAAGAGTATCTGTGAGTGCCAAGCCAGGGACCCAGCAGGGAAGCGGGGTGAAGCTTAAGGAAGATACTGAGTGCTAACAGTGAAAGAGTTCAGGGGATCCAGTGGCTATTGGATCTGAAGTCTAGTGAAAGACTGGGAGCTCACTGAGTGAAGACCCACAGTAAGTGATTGTGGAGTAAGCGGAGAACTGTTCGTGTTGCTTGTTATTATTATAATAAAGGTTTTATAACACGCCAACAGTTTGCGCATCGCTTAACAAAATAAAGGCAGACATTATAGATATATTACAATTTAGTACAAGAGGAATCAGAGGGCCCTGTTCATTAGTGCTTACAGTCTAAAAGGGAAGGTCAATTGATACAAAAGGTAATAGCTGTGGGAGATGAGCTGATGGAGGATTTAAAATAGTGTTGGTTAGAAGCAGGATAGGCTTCTTTAAAGAGAAGGGTTTTCAGGGATCGTCTAAAGATGGATAGATTAGGGGACAGTCGGACAGATTGGGGTAGGGAGTTCCAAAGGATGGGAGAAGCTCTAGAGAAATCCTGGAGGCGAGCATGAGAGGAGGTAAGGGAGCTAGAGAGCAGGAGGTCTTGGGAAGACCAAAGAGAGTGGCTTGGTTTGTATTTTGGGACTAGGCTAGCGATTTACATGGGGGCAGAGTTATGGGTGGCTTTGTAAATTATTGTTAGTACTTTGAATTTTATTTGGTGGTTGAGTGGAAGCCGGTGGAGGGATTGGCAGAGAGGGGTGGAGGACACTGAATAGTTGGTAAGGTGGATGAGTCTTGCAGCGGCATTCATTATGGACTGAAGGGGGTATAGTCTATGTAAGAGATAACCAGGGAGTGAATTAGAAGCTTGCTGGTGTCATTAGTAGACATGGGCGCCGTCAATAAATTTGTTTCGTTCTGTTCCGTTACGGTTCGTATTAAAATTAATTCGTACTTCGTATTTCGTGTTCGAAATTCAATTTTAATTTGTACGAAATACGAATTGTCGTTAGGTTTGTTAACTTGTACGAACGTTCTTTACGATGAATTTAAAGGCAAAAATATACCTCAATATGACAGTCGATGCTGATGGAAGTTTGGTTTTTATCCAAAATACGAAATTCCTTTGAAGAATTTCCTATCTGAAATACGAATTTTCGTTAGATGAGGGGCTCCCACCATCCCTGTGCTGTGCTGACTTTCTCCTGGGGATTCGTAAACAAAAGTTCGTATTTCATACAAAATTCGGACGCATGGCAATTCGTATTTCAGATCCTCCCGAACGTCCGAATTTAGGGAAATTCGTACAAATTTGAGATTCGTACGAAACTAATCGCACATGTCTAGTCATTAGTTAAAACGGGGCATATTCTGGAAATGTTGCAGAACTTGCAGAGGGATTGTATGTTGGCCTGAAAGGACAGTTCAGAGTCTAAGGTTACTCCTAGCACCCTGGCATGTGGGGACGGACTTATAGATGTGCCACAGATCTTGACAGAGAAGTCAGGGGAAGGGACATGTGGGGGAGAAAATATTAAGAGCTCAGTTTTAGATGAGATTAGATTTTGTTTGAGGAAGTGGTTTGACATCCAGGCTGATATGTCTGTTAGTAAATCAGTGATGCGTGAGGAGACTGATGGGGTGAGTTGAGGGGCAGAGAGATAGATTTGAGTGTCATCATCAGCATATAAATGGTAGTGGAAGCCATGGGAGGCTATCAGCTGACCCAGGGTGGACGTGTAGATTGAGAATAGTAGAGGTACAAGGACAGAACCTAGATAGTTGAATACAATTGCACTTAGTAACTACTACAAGATTGTTGTCATAAGAGACAGCGGTCCTACCTATACAGAAACGGTGTCTGGCTGTATAGCTGTCTTTCTATAGAAGTCTCAGAGTCTGCTAATTATCATTGCATCTACTTAAGGGTGTCTTTGCCCTAACCCTAGTTTTGTTCAAGAGACAATAAATCTCTTTGCATTCTAAAAGTGTCTGGCACCCACCATTTCATCTTGCATTACACCCACCATGCCTTGCAACCCAGTCTACACAGAAGGATGTCAGCTGTCCCTAACTCTGGAGGTCACAATTAGGCCTCAGGGGCCCCGGGACTTTGCTACACCGGCAACGTGCAGACAGCAGTGCAACACACTGTTATAGTAGCGTGCAATGCACCACAACACATATGGGATTTTTTTGTGTATTAATAAGCCCTGTCAGCCCATTAAAAATGATGCATGATAATGCATTGAATTAACAGTGTGAATGGGGCTTCAGGCACAAGTTGTAGAATGCTTACCCATATGAGGTACTCACAATAAAATCATGGGTATGAAACAAAAAAAAAGGGATGGTTTTCTCATGACTAATGATCTCCACAGGTATTATTACGTCGTACCTAACTGACTCCTGTCCGCAACCTATAGATTATTCATCCTTAGGAGGATATTCAGTGCTGACAGCAGGTTAATCTGCATTTCATTGTGGAACTAGTTGCCCACAGCAGTGCACACCCCTTGTTCTGTGACTGTACCATCACTGTTGCTGGTCAAGAAAGGTTAGAGGATATGTTAATATTTTTGTTTCAACTTTCCTTATCAGATAAGACATTTTAAGAGGGGCTTCAGGTAAGTGGAAAGACTGTAAAGTATATAAAGAATGCTGAAAAGTTAACTTCACAATGAAGCCCCCTAAAGAGGTTCACGCTGTGCTATGTGACATTTTCAGGTCTTTGTCCTTGGATTTGCTTTACTAGCAACAGCTGATGAGCTGGCACACATCCAGGAAATGTAACACAATTTTTAGGGTAGAGCATAGTCCACAGACTATCAAAGGTAGGGCAGGAGGTGCTCGGGAATGTTTTGTCAAACAGGCAGACTGCCAAGCCAGAGGCATACAGAGAAACACCAATAACCACAAGGGCAGACCCAGTAACCAGGACAACAAGGAAGAATAGGTAAAACAGGATTCCAAAGTACAAACAAGAACTAGAGAACATAGAGAACAACAGTTATAGAATGTGTGTACCTTTGTATAAGATCTCTAAATGGCTTCCCTCCACCCCCTTTAACCTAGTAAGCACCCCACTTCAGATGCAGCATTGACCTGGGCACCCCTGGCAGACCCCCCCCTGCTGAAAGAGGCAGTGTTTATATACAATCTTCAGTCAAACACTTCTACTGCAGTGCACAGGTGCAGCTCGAGGGCCATAGAGATAAACAAGGGAGTTGTATGGGCAGATCGCTATAACTAGTTCTTCTATTACTGTCTATAGCCCTACAACCACTGTGTACAGGTGCAGTTCTAGGGCCATAGAGATAAACACGGGAGTTGTATGGGTAGATCGCTATAACTAGTTCTTCTATTACTGTCTATAGCCCTACAACCACTGTGCACAGGTGCAGTTCTAGGGCCATAGAGATAAACAAGGGAGTTGTATGGGTAGATCGATCTAACTAGTTCTTCTATTACTGTCTTTAGTCCTACAACCACTGTGCACAGGTGCAGTTCTAGGGCCATAGAGATAAACAAGGGAGTTGTATGGGTAGATCAATCTAACTAGTTCTTCTATTACTGTCTTTAGTCCTACAACCACTGTGCACAGTGAGGACAGCCCATTGGGTAGTTGGTCGCCAATGCATCTGAAGTCCGTATGTTGGTAATTATCTAGATACAAGGCAGTTAGTGCGAAGCCTTTCATGTTTTTGTTATTGTTTTTTTTTTCTTCGTTTTAGACCCTCTATCAAGGTTTCATTACTGTCTGTGTCACTGGTGGGGAGTTTCACCTTGTATTTTACACGATGACCATTGACACAGAGAAAGAAAGAGGAAAACTAAAATTCTAGAGCTAAGGTAAGTGGTAAGGAGAACTCTTTCAATTTGAACTTTGGGGAAGCTTCCTAACACTTCCTGTTGTACTTTAGTGTATGTCCAGGCAAGGAAGTAAAGGTAAATATGCTTATCAGGATGTAAACTGTAAAAAAAAAACTGTATACTTGGCAGGGGTTTAACTGTTCCCGTATTCAATACAAAACACGTTTTAGCTATTCATACACTTTAAGTGATATTTTTTGATAATTACCAGAGTCATTGCTATTTTTCTTCTCTTCTCTCCTAACACTTCCTGTTGAGTGTCCAGGAAAGTAAGGGGAGGTAAATATGCTCATCAGGACACAAACAGTACAAAAACAGTATACTTGGCAGGGGTTTATCCATTCCCTACTCAATACAAAACAAACAACGTTTTAGCTATTTAGACAATTTAAGTGATATTTTTTGCTAATTACCAGCATCATTGCTATTTTTCTTCTTTTCTCTACAAGCTATTCGATTTTATGTCTGCCAGCTGTACTGAGTATAATATTGCAAGTGCTTCTACTATTTTTCTGTCTTCCGCCTGCATAAGACTTTACAATGACACTAGTTTACAGAGTCTGGTAATGTCACATACACTATGACAGTGGGACACTTTAATCTTTTAATCCGCTAAAACTTGATCTAGCCACTTTGCCTGCTTGCAGGCTATCCTTGGTCCTAAGATATTTAAAGAGTTTGCTTTTTCAAATTTGCTTTCAGGGAAGTGCAACCCTACATCTGTCTTACTGCAGCCAAATCAACTGTCACACTGCGTTCACTGTGGTATATAGGGGTTTAATAGATGTAGCCAGACTGCCCATCAATATATTATGCTTGGATCTTTGCCTAACAGCAACTCATTATCAGACTTTTTGACCAAACTACTTTCACCAAATATTAATTGAATGATTAATATAGAAAGCTAGTGTGCATACAGAATAAACAATACCATGCATAAGCAAATCTATCTGTATACTGTATATAACAACAGGGTAAATCCTTTGTGTCAGTTCTTATCTCAATGTTTGCATGCCCTGGAACAGATGATCTCCAGCCTTTCATTCAGCACAGAAAATATAGAAGAGCAGCAGCACCATTCTTGACATTGCTTCTTTTTTAAAATCTGTATCAAATTACATTATAAGACTTTTTATTACAAGGAGCAACAGTTTCAGGAGAAATGCCCTTTGCCAGGCTTACATGCAACACATGAGACAATCTTTATTTAATAGATTTAAACAGAAAATGTAATAGTTATTCTAAACAACTGGTGACAATATGAATTGGAATACATCCATTACCTTCCTGAGGGATACAATGTACCGTATATCAAAGCTAAATAATCCACAAATTGTAGAATCTTCAATAGGTCTGCAAGTAAAACACAGAAATAAATATTCATGATCAGCAACATTCTATAAACACATAGACAGCTTGAAGTCAGCTAATCCACCAGACTTCCCGTATTTTTTTAATCCTGATACTCAATCTCCAACCCTTCTCAATCTGTATCAGTGTGTCTGGTCACTATGACATGTTTAGGTACTAGAAGGCATGTTTGTGTGTCTCCAATTGAATAGCAGTGTTGTAAAATTGTATTTTTAATTTTTTGTGTAGCCTTACCCAAATTGATCCTCTGACAGATCAGTACATACACCACAAACAAAGCCTAACAAGTAAAGTGACCCTGAATTGTGAAGTCTGTTCAGAAATTGGTTCAGAAATTGACCCTTGTAAGCCCTTGTACACACGGTCGGACATTCTGACAACCAAATCCATTGGATTTTGTCCGACGGATTTTGTCAGACGGATTTTGTCGGAAATTGTTGCGTACACGCGGTCGAACAAAGTTGTCGGAAAATCCGATTGTACATCACGTGATGACGTTATTTCGTTACGACGGGACTACGTTCAGGCTAGTAACCAATAGCTTTGGTCTAAGAATTTGATCTGAGCATGCGTGGTACTTTTTGTCCGATCGGTAGGCTACACATGATCGGAGTATGTCCGATCGGAGCATTTTGTCGGTAAATTTTACGGACAAGTTGGAAAACTTGGTCCGTCGGATACTCTGATGGAAACAGTCCGATGGATACCACACACAGTCGGATTATCCGACAAAACGATCCGATGGGACACATTCCGTCGGAATCTCCGACCATGTGTACAAGGGCTTAGAAGTGTTGAACTTGGAATCCTTGATGTGCTCAATGGTTTCTTCTATTGACCTCTACATCACTACTAAGTCCTGTGATATGGAGGTCAGCAGAAGGAACCATTTTGTGTACTGGAGGACCAGGAGATCGACACTCATGGAAATGGTCGTTTCTCAGCAGACTTCAGCCAGACTGCTCTTCAATGGGTGCAGAGGGAGAGGTGAATATTTGCTAATTTCTTTTGCAGTTTTGTAGACAACTGAATACTTATCTTTTTTTTTTTTTGCAGTTATGTAGCTAATTCTTTTTAACTGACAGGGTCGCTGTAAATGTGAATATCACTTAAAGTGGCCCTAGGCAAGTGTTCCTTCATGAGAGTATATCTAAAGACAAAGATTCTTCTCCATCTTTGGCTTTAGTGACTGATAATCATAGATAATTTAATGGTAAAGGATGCCAGAAGAATGGCATACATATTAAATATGAAATCAGTAATTCTCAACCAATAGATAGAAAATAGAGAAGCAATTAAAAAGGCCCACAAACAGCAAGTGACATTATACCCTACAACATGGTAAAACACAGGATTCTTTCTGTAGATACCATTATTGCAGAAACATTATAGGCGATAATACCATGTGCTAAAATAGAAAAAACTGCGCTAAACCCAAAGAAATATATATCAGAAAAAAGCAGCACAGACTCAACAAACAAAGTTCAAAAATTCAAGAGCAAAAAGAAAGTGTAGCGCCAATTACATCAAATAATATATCAAAGTACTCAAACAGTGATGATATGATAAAATGGTGAATACTGCAAAGAAAATAATAATGAAGTGTCAATGTGCTCAGACAGTGACAATGTGTAAATAACAGCAGTATATTCAATCCTTATCCCAGATCAGATCAGAAATCAGTGTATATAAACAAATATACAGGCATAAACTGTACAGAGAATAGCCCACGATGGTATTAAAATAAAAAGTCCCACACAGAGAATAGTCCAATCAAGTGATCTGTGATTCAATTGCCTAACGTTGTGGTGATATAACAGAAAATCCCACACAATAAACAGTCCAATCAAGTGATCAGTAACTCAATCGCCCAAAATTGTAGTCAGAGTGAGTCTTGAATCAATCTCGGTAGCTTCACAGGTGGAAATCAGATAGAGAGATAAAACACTCTTACCAGATAAGTTGGATACAAGTACCATACGGCAATGTATCATACAGGCTTGAAGTGCTAGAACCACTAGCACACAGGGAGGACGGAGCCAGACGATCAGGCTACAAGGATGCCGTCATAGAGAGTAACACCATGTGCAATAGTTATTTCATTATACTGTAAATTAAACATTCCACATTGGCTTTGCTGGTTGACAGTGGCGGAATTATAGGGGTCGCCAAGATCGCCATGGCGACCGGGCCCCTTGCTGCAGGGGACCCTTGAGGGGCTTCTTGCATGGTTTCTTGCATCGGGGCCCTGAAGGTTCTAGTTACGCCACTGCTGGTTGATGTACAACAACAGAAGCAAACCAGCAAAAGAAAATGTTCAGTGCTTTCAAAAACAACCGCTTTATACCTGCTAGACAGCTGCCATGCAAACAAAGCAAAATTCTAAAGTTCTGTCAGCTCTATCTCCAAAAAAAGATGGTATGTGGACAAAGTCACTATTGTCTCAGCAAGGTACTAGTGGAAACACTTAAAGCGGAGCTCCATCCGAAGGTGTCCTCCCCTACACTTCCACTTTTTGGGGGGAGTGGGTACATGATTTTGACAGGTACACGCTCCAACTTCTGGCTCAGATTGCTGCCGTGATCTGAGACAGAAGTTCAGCCCCCTCCTTCCCCTGCAGTTTTATGGGACACATTACAGGTCCTAGAAGACTATGGGGGCATTAACAGGCTATCAAGTGATGAAGTGAGGCACAGTATGATAGCAGGTGAATCATATAGAGCAAGACCAGATTGTATTAAGGTTCTCCTACTAAGTCAATTTTGAGTTATCTTTATTTTTTTCCTTACATACAGTACTGTGAAAAAGTTTTAGGCAGATGTGAAGAAATGCTGTAAAGTAAGAATGCTTTCTAAAATATATTATTAAATTGTTTATTTTTATCAATTTACAAAGTGCAAAGTGAGTAAACCTCTTCAGAAGATGTTTGATAATGAAACGTGCATACGACGGAGTCATTTCAGGGTGTGATATCGGTCAGTGAGCCTGTGGAACGCAGCTAGAGCGCACGCTGCAAGCGAGACATACCGCGGGTCTGAAGCTGTCATTTCTCTCATAGTTGTAGGACTTTGTGAGGAGTTTCCATAGTATGGAACATTTTATTTTATTTTTTACTTCTACTTTTTTGTCTCTCTTTTTTACTGGTTTCATTTTGGAATAAAAACATTTCCTTATTTAAATACTACACTATGGGAGCCCAGATCTAATTTTTTGCATGAAAACCTTATCTATACTGGATATTGGAGAGAGCATTAGGAGAGGAGCACAGCTGGTTGATCTGGGCTTGGAGAGAGATCTTTTGCACACCTAATTCGGTCCAGCTGCGGGATATCCTTGGAAAGCCCATAGGAGCTGGATACTGGTTGAAAAGGTTGGAGCCTGACTGCATGATCTATTTTGGGAAACAGCATCGGTACATCAAGCCTATATGTTATGTGAGATACCCCTGTAGGGGTTATTGGAGCTGGTGAGTGAGGACCCAAGAGGGGGAGCACTTAAAAGTCACCTGGATTTTGTTCCAGTGTTTATCGTCACCAAGCACTTAATTATTATATAATAAGTTACATACATAATAAGACTTTGGTTGGATTGATTTTTTTTATGTATTTTTTGGACTTGCCACGCTAATTTTTTGGGGTCGTTTTATATCATTTCAACTTTTTTTTATTATTTAATATTTGTCTTATGCCGCGTACACACGACCGGACTTTTCAACATCAAAAGTCCGACGGAATGATTCCGGCAGACCATTCGATCGTGTGTGGGCTGCAGCAGACTTTTGATTTGCAAAAGTCTGACAGACTTTAGAAATGGAACATGTTTCAAATTTTTCCGCCAGAACTCCGCCGGACCCAGTTCCTACCGAGAAATTCGCTTGTGTGTATGCTATTCCAACAGACAAAAACCGACGCTAGGGCAGCTATTGGCTACTGGCTTAAACTTCCTTATTCTAGTCCAGTCGTACGTCATCACGTTCAAATCCATCGGACTTTGGTGTGATTGTGTGTGGCCAAGTCCGTTCATTGGGAAAGTCCGTCAGAACTCTGTCAGAACTTCGTCAGAACTCCGTCGAAAGTCTGTCGGACCTAGTCCCTCAAAAAGTCCGGTCGTGTGTACGCGGCATTACACTTTTGGGACTATTTTTATATATACTTTTTTTTGTATTTATTTATTTTTGTATATACTTGCATTTTTGGTATTGTAGTATCACAGTTTATGTATCACTTTTAAACATTTATTTATATCAAGTTCATATTTATTTGGCAACCTAGTGCGGTTTGCAACACTGGTATATACACATTGGTAATTTATTAGGATTGCACTATTGGTATATGCACTTTAATTAGTCACTATAGAGGCACATAGCACCTAACAAGTGAACATGGTATGTCAACTTTCATTATATAGGTAGCGCCATTTACCCTTATATTTGCACTATTATCATTCTAGTCCCCTATTAGGGAACTAGCAGGGTAGGCTGCACAACTTATTTCCCCTTTGGCCTAAGCGTGGATACATTTAGTTTATTTAACGGTCACACAAATGTTGTCTGAAATTCCGAATGTCAAGAATGCGGTTATGTGCAACACGTACAACGGGACTATAACAAGGAAGTTCAATAGCCAGTGCGCCACCCTTTGGGCTTCTTCTGCTAATCTCGTGTTTATCTCGTGTTAGAAGGAGTTTGGTGAAAGACAATTTGCAATTTTCAGCCTCGTGCTTTTCAGTTTGTGCCTGTTCTTCAGTGCGTGTTGTCAGTTCGTTCCTATCTTTCAGTGCGTTCTATTTAATAGTTATAGTTTCATAGTTAGTAAGGTTGAATAAAGACACCAGTCCATCCATTTCAACCTGAGTGAGTGTCTACAATTGTCCCTATCCCTGTACATTACACACTCACATTGGTCCCTACCTTCACAGAGCCCACAATCCAAGGTCCCCATTCATATACTAGGGCCAATTTTTGACAGAAGCCAATTAACCTACCTGCATGTCTTTTGTTTTGTGGGAGGAAACCGGAGTTCCCGGAGGAAACCCACGCAGGCACAGGGAGGACATGCAAACTCCAGGCAGGTAGTGTCATGGTTGAGATTCGAACAAGCGACCCTTCTTACTGCTAGGCGAGAGTGCTAACCACTACACCACTGTGCTGCTTCTGCTTTTCAGTGCATTCTTGTCCGCTCGTTTATGATTTTCAGATCATTCTTCTCAGGTCCTTTCTGATTTTAAGTGCGTTCTATTACTTCATTCTGACCAGTCAATCATTTTCAGGCCATGTTGCGGGTACGTACTCTTTGTAGAATTCGTGCTGTGCTTGGTCTTGGTGTTGGAGTTCTTGCTTTGACCCAAGTCCAGTCCAAGAACAGAGCTAGGAGAAGTTCATGAAAGAAGAAGCCACACATTGTTGAGTACAAAACATTTTACTCCAAGCACATTCACATGTGCGTTATAAAACTTTCTTTAACAAACCAACATCTTTGGTGTATTTAACATTTATGTTTGACAGTAGATATAGCCGTTTTTTGGCTAGACAGGCATGTTTAAAACCATAACATGCACAACTCAGGAATTTACAAAGTTCAAATTTGATAAAGTGAAGGCCATATGAGACATTAGTATGTCAAAACTGTGTTTATCTTGCCTTCATCAGCTGGGGTGATGTCACCCCTGTAAAAGCCTAATTTTGAAGATGCACACAAATTGGGAGTCAAAATGTGGATTTCCCTGCTGATCCCATGTCAATATGTGCTAGCTCCCATCATGGAGATCATTGGACTTGTTTCTGGGGGGGGTAACAACTTCCTCTCATCTACTTTAGTTGTGAGAAAGGGGTTGCACCCACAAAACGCCTACATTGATATCCCGTGAAGGCAGATAGCACATGTTGACACACTGTGTGCATCTTCAAAATTTGGCTTTCAACTTACTTTAAAACTTTAGCAAAAATAAAAAATACAACGAGCAACTTTTCAATTTTTGGTGGTTTTAGATTCTGCCTAAAACATCAATGATGTTAGTCATTTTTTCTGTACATCAGTGATATTTTGCATGACCATCTCTAAATCCCAAAATGATCTCACCGACGAGGATATGTGCACTTGCACTGTTGAAATTAGTTTCTTCTTCCACAACATCCACATCACCTAAAAAAAAAAAAAACACATGAATATGAAACATTGCTTGGAAGTGTCGTACAATTGTCTGTTTTGGCAGAGTTCCAAGCTGAAAACATTATTTATTTTTATTATGTTTATTTACCTTTCTAAAGCTGGAATACTTACCTTTTTTGTTAAAAGTTTCACACATGGGGAGACCCCTAGTATCCACTGCACCTGTGTGGGACACACTAAAAAGGTTGTTCTGGTGTCCCACACTAATGCTCCTGCGTCCAGATGTGTAAACAGCTGCTGAGTGTCCTCTCCTTAGACTGAATCAAGTTTGCATTTCATTCTAGTTACAAACCCATCTACACAACAATGTACTAAACTTATTTTCATACAAATAGGCCTGAACAAATGTAGTTAACCTGCATCTGTCAAAAACATTGTATTAGTGGGTGAACGAACAATGTTTACTATGAACGATTACTGTGCCCACGAACCTGAAACTTGCCATTTTAAACTGTACAACAGTAAAGAAAAGCACATGGACCAGCACGAAAGTAATAATAAAAATAGGAACACAGGACAAATACATTTTTGAAGCACTTTCCTCATCTTTCGATACTGATCTTGCTCCCTCAATTTCAGGTCTGACCAGAGTTTCCTCAATTGTTCCTTGGATCGCCCGTACCTCAAAATTCCTGTGCAGACTTCTCACAACTTTAGTCATCGTCTTTGCCTTTCTTACATTTGGGTTTGGGTACGGTCCATACTTCCCATCATAGTCGGCCCTCTTCAAGATGTTTACTATCTTCACCATCTCTACAAAGGACATTTTTGAGGCCTTATATCTCCTCCTGGATCGGGATACCTCAGGTTACCAATTTTGACAGTAAAAGAATTGATGTCTGCCCTGGGGTACAAAGGCTTCACCAATTCCAACTGTTTCTCCAGCATTGTCTTCCTCTTTATTTTGTTAGTATCCCTAATATTTTAAATTTTTGTTTTGAAAAATACTTAGCTATATGTTTTACTTCAAAAAGGACAGTTTGTTTGTGAGTAGGCAGGTACATTTCAAAAATACAATGTCAAATTAACAAGGGACACCAACACCAACCAACCTCTTTGAGGTTAAAAAATACAAGATAATAATGGTGAAGTGGTAACTTGACACACGAAATGACAAAAACTATTATGGAGATCACTATAAAAAAAAAAAAGCGGGAGATCTCTATAAAAATTAAAATAAAGATTATAAGATCTTGAGAAAAAAAAACAACCAAAACAAATATTATTCAGGAGATCACGAGAAATAATAAAAAATCTGTTTGTCAGAACTCTGTGAATATCAGCAGCAAAGCAACTTCATTATTCCAGCATTATAAAGAAGAGAATACGCTGCATTGAGAGATTTAAAAATTTGCAGAGTGACAAATGTGAAATCTCCATTACGAACGCTAGTTTTACCAGACAGATCGCTTCTGTCTCGTACTTGGTTCTGAGCATGCGTGGAATTTTGTGCGTCGGACTTGTGTACACACGATCGGAATTTCCAACAACAAAGTTTTGTTGTTGGAAAATTTGAGAGCATTTGTGTGCGGAAATTCCGACAGCAAATGTTTGATGGAGCATACACATGGTTGGACTTTCCGACAACTCACATCGAACATTTCTTGTCGGAAAGTCCGATTGTGTGTACGTGGCATTATACTTGCACACTTTGTACACTTGCACAAAGTCAGGGATTTTGGAGGATTAGATTCAGGCTTATGATTAACCAATTATACCAAGCAGGTGCTAATGATCAATTTCATATGTAGGTTGAAACACAGACATTTAATTAAAACAGAAACAGCTGTGTAGGAGGCTTAAAACTGGGTGAGGAACAGCCAAAGCTACTGCTACTAAGGTGAGGTTGTGGAAGAAGGTTTCATGTCACAGATCATATACCATGGCAAGACTGAGCACAGCAACAAGAAACAAGGTAGTTACATTGCATAAGCAAGGTCTCTCCCAGGCAAATATTTTAAAGCAGAATGGGGTTTCAAGATGTGCTGTTCAAACTCCTTTAAAGAAGCAGAAAGAAACAGACATCACTGAGGACTATAGATGCAGTGTTCAGACATAGAAACGTGATGCAATAAATGAAAGACACATCATGCTTACTTCCCTTTGACAACCGATGTCCAGCAGTACCATCAGCACAGAAGGGGTGGAAACCAGTGGGACCCAGATACGGCCATCTACTGTCCAGGGAAGTCTGGCCAGAAGTGGTTTTCATGGAAGAATTGCAGCCAAAAGGCCATTCCTTCAGCATGAAAACAAGGCTAAGCGACTCAACTATGCATGAAAATATAGGAACTGGGGTGCAGAAAATTGACAACAGGTGCTCTGGAGTGATATGTCAAAATATTAAATGTTTGGCTGTAGCAGGAGGCAGTTTGTTGCCAAAGGGCTGGAAAGCTTTACAACATTGAGTGTCTGTAGACAACAGTGAAGCGTGGAGAATGTTCCTTGCAAGTTTGGAACTGCATCATTGAAAATGCAGTTAATGGAGATTTGTTCAGGATCAGTGTCCTTAGTGCTGAGAAATACAGTCAGATACTTATCCATCATGCTATACCATCAGAGAGGCAAGCAGGGCCGGCGATAAGGCAGTACAGCCAGCCCTCCTGTACTGGGCCCTGGTCTCATCAGTTCACAAGGGGTGCCCGGACACCTGCCGAGCAGGAGGGCCAGTAGTATTGCCTTATTGCTGACATGTGTGACTCTTGTGCAGTGCTGCCAGCTTCTACTTTTCTTTTCTTTCTCTGGCTGTATTGCAGGGTGATTGGTTCTAGTATCTGCACCCCCTTCTTCATGCTGTCTGGGACCCCTGTGTGCCCCTTTCCTCTCCTCTCCCGCCAGCAGCTGCTAAGGGCACACAGGCGGGTTATTGTGTTATTTCAGGATGGTGGGGGGGGGGGGTCACCATCCTGAATGGACTCACCACTCTGAATGAACAATGTAGGGGTTCATAAATTGAATCCGTAATGATATTGACTTTAATGGGTCTTCTGCCATAGCTGCAAAGCATTATGGCCTTTACATTTTATCAAAAATATTATTCAAGATTTTTGGAGGAATTGGGGCCATGATGGTTAGGCTGTATGGGGCCCCATGATTCCTGTCAGCAGCCCTGGAGGCATGATATTGGCCCAAATTAATTCTGCAGCAAAACAATGACCCCAAACTTACAGCCAATAACAGAACAATCTTAAGTGAAAAGAAGAACAAGGGATCCTGAAAGTGATAGATTGGACCCCAAAGAGCCCTGATCTTAAAATAATCAACTCTGTCTGGGATTACATAAAGAGACAGAAGGATTTGAGGCCGTTTACATTCACAGAAGATCTGTGCTTAGTTCTCCAAGATGTTTGGAACGACCTATCTGACGAGTTTCTTCAAAAATTCTGTACAAAGTGTACCTAGAAGAATTGATGCTGTTTTGAAGGCAAAGAAGATTTCTCTTCTGTTCATTTACTTTTTATTGTGTTAATTGATAAAAAAATAAACTATTAAAGAGGAAGTAAACCCTGATGAGTTTACTTCCTCTTTGATTCCTTGCATGCGCACAAGAGCAGCCACTCACGGCATATCGCACGTTGACACTGAGCGCGCCGCTGTCTACGGCGCATGCGCCGTAGACAGCGGTGCCTGTCTTTCGGCAAATATCTCCTAAACCGTGTAGGTTTAGGAGATATTTCTTGGACCTACAGGTAAGCCTTAATCTAGGCTTACCTGTAGGTCAAAGTTGGTTGTAAGGGTTTACAACCACTTTAACACTTCTATTTCTGAACGCATTCTCAACTGCTTCGTGCCCGCCCTATAGCCGAAATACAGCTGCAGAGCGGGCGCTAACTGCCGGGAGGACGTTCCTCATCGGCCTCCTGTTTACTTCCGCAATGCGCGCTCCCACGAGCGCGCATCGGGGAAGTTCTGTGCTGGCCGTGTCCCTCGGACACAGCCAGTCACAGATCGCTGTAAACGGCCAATCACAGCAACCGTTTAAAGCGCGATTGGCGTGTCCAATGTGAGATGATCTCATATGTAAACATATGAGATCATCTCTCAGCGCCGCTCTCCCTCCTCACACAGACAGCGTGTGAGAAGGGAGAGATGAATAGCTGCAGCGGCCGTAAGTTAAAAAAAAAAAGGAAAAAAAAGTGCCATCCTCCCCAGTGCCATCCTCCCCAGAGCCACCTGCCCCCAGTGCCACCTGTTAGTGCTATCTGTTCCCAGTGCCACCTGTTAGTGCTATCTGTCCCCAGTGCCACCTGTGGTCAGTGCCATTTGTCCCCAGTGCCACGTATAAGTGCCATCTGTCATCAGTGCCACGTGTCATCAGTGCCACATAGTGTCATCTGTCATCAGTGCCACATATTAGTGCCATCTGTCATCAGAACCACGTATCAATGCCATTTGTCATCAGTGCCACCTGTCAGTGTCACGTGCCATCTGTTGTCAGTGTCACATGTCATCAATGCCACTTATCAGTGCCATCTGTCATCAGTGTCATGCGTCATCGGTGCCACATATTAGTGCCATCTGTCATAGGTGCCACGTATTAGTGCCACGTATTAGTGCCATCTGTTATCAGTGCCATGTATTAGTGCCATCTGTCATCAGTGCCACGTATTAGTGCCACGTGCCATCAGTGCCACGTATAAGTGCCATCTGTCATCAAGGCCACATATTAGTGCCATCTGTCATCAGTGCCATGTGTCATCAGTGCCACGTATAAGTGTCATCAGTGTCACGTATCAGTGCCATCTGTCATCAGTGCCACGTGTCATTGTCCTGGTGCTCCAGGGCCTTCAAAAGTGTAATAGGTAGTCAACAAGTTAGATGTGTAATTTATGCTCCTAGAACATGTGACGGCGCTCCCTACATGTTGGGCCTCTCTATGTGGCCAGGCTGTGAAAAAGTCCCACACATGTGGTATGGTAATACTCGGGAGGAGTAGCAGAATTTTTTTGGGGGTGTCATTTGTGGTATACACATGCCACGTGAGAGAAATAACCTATTACAATGACAATTCTGTGGAAAAAAATAAAATAAATAAAAAATCTTAATTTTGCAAAGAATTGTGGGAAAAAATGACAACATCAAAAAGCTCACTATGCCTCTTACTAAATACCTTGGAATGTCTACTTTCCAAAAAGGGGTCATTTGGGGGGTATTTGTACTTTCCTGACTTGTTCGGGTCGCAAGAAGTGAGATAGTCCACCAGTACATCAGATGTGATCAATTTTGTGCGATTCGCACCACAGCTTGTAGACTCTCTAACTTTCTCAAAGACCAAATAATATCCACTAATTTGGGTTATTTTTACCAAAAATATGTAGCAGTATAAATAGTGGCCAAAATTTATGACGAAAAATTAATAATTTGCATAATTTTGTCACAGAAACAAAGCAATGTGCATTTTTTTTCAAAAAATGTTTTTTTCGTTTATAGCGCAAAAAATAAAAACCCCAGAGGTGATCAAATACCACCAAAAGGAAGTTCTATTTGTGGCAAAAAAAGGACAAAAAATTAATTTGGGTACAGTGTTGCATGACTAAGTAATTGTCATTCAAAGTGTGAGAGCACCGAAAGCTGAAAATTGGTCTGGGCAGGAAGGGTGTTTAAGTGCCCAGTAGGCAAGTGGTTAATTTACAGCATTTCTTCACACCCGCCCCAAACTTTTGCACAGTGGTATACTTACATAGTTAGGTTGAAAAACAGCACATACTCAAAGAAAGTTAGGCCAATCAAAGGTAAAACAAGCAGCTGATCCAGAGGAAGGCAAAAAAACCCTTATAAAGCATCCAATTTGTTCTAACAGGGAAAAGTCCTTACTGCTATCCAAAGTCAATAAGATGCTGTCTTACCTGTGCACCCTTCCTCTCAGTCAACTGCTGCACCTAGGGCTCCTGCCCCTTCTGGTACCAACCCTGGGTACAATTGCAATTGCATTAATATTTTGTACAGCATTTTGTACAGCAGCAATGCAGGGTTAGCAGCTTCCTGCACGACTCTGGTGATGGCAGGTGGGCTCTAGATATCACTCCCAGCCAGGATAGCGATGTTCCTGTCTCAGTCAACTTGCAGTATAAGTGGAGGCTGAGTTGGGGTGACAACTAAATGATTTAAGGGATGGTGGAATCATTTGAGTCAGTAATTAATTTATTAATCACTATTATCACTATTATTTCCTTTAGTGAAAAAGTATAGACCACTGGCCTTACAAAAAATATACTTTTTTTTTTAAAATAATACTAATATAATACAAACGGATATAATTTAATCTGTGCTTGTGGAATGCACTGACGATGCTACCATTTGATGCCCAAACTGCAGGTGCGGCTTGCTTGCTCTCACGCCCGTATTTAGGCTTTGGGGGACTTTCCATATATGTAACTCCTCGTAAGTTTGGCAGTGGCGCTGGGACCGCTGTGGTGGAAAACTTGAGAGGATTTTAAATTCAGGAGAAACTGCTAAACATATGTGATTGGTAACAATAAGCAACAGTAAGATGTTGTAAGTGATGATAATGATATATTTTAATAATCGTAAACTTCTTTACATCGCTTAATCCTCTGAAGATGACCCATGGGGGTTGAAACGCGTCACTATTTGTTAAAACTAGGTCATCCTAACGCTGATATCTCTAACACTGTGTTTAACTTTATATATGCTGTTTTGCTGCTACCTCCTGGATCATAGCTCATAATTTACTACTATTGTCATTCCTAAAACTTATATGTCCTATTAAAGCTTTTTCTATTTTTAAATATTGATATATATTTTTTCTAATTTGTTGCTGCCTAGAAAACCCCATTTTGGGGGACAAGTCCCTTTTTTCAGAGATGGAACAGTGGTCTGCTGATGTAAACAAGGCAGATTGCCGTTCTGTCAGAGAAGAACAGAGTGATCTTGTGTTCCTGCTAAACAGGAACAGGGATCACTCTGTTCATCTAGTGAGTCCACACCAACACAGTTAGTAAGCACCCCCTAGGGACACAGTTAACCCTTTGATCACCCCTGATGTTAACTCTTCCCAGCCAGTGTCATTAGTACAGTGACAGTGCATATATTTAGCACTGATCACTGTATTAGTGTCGCTGGTCCCCAAAAAGTGTCCAATCTGCCCGCCACAATATTGTAGTCCTGCTAAAAAATCACTGATTGCCGCCATTACTAGAGAAAAAAAAATGCCATAAATCTATCCCCTATTTTGTAGATGCAATAGCTTTTGTTCAAAACAATCAATATACATTTATTGGGGTTTTGTATTTACCAAAAATATGTAGCAGAATACATATGTCATGGTTATGCAGTGATCTTCCTTTGTTTGCTTACCTTCCCCCCATGTCTTCAGACTAAGAAGCCAGCCACTTCCACCTGGTGGTTTTTATAACCTCTCCTCTAAGCATGGCTCCACCCCAGGCCCTATCAGGGAGCCCTATATTAACCTGTGCACTGCAGGCCTCAGTGCTGATCAACCATTGTGTATCCATTTGGTATTAGCTTCCTGTTTCCTGCCGTGTGCTCTGCTACTGGTTTCCGTTACCGACTTTGGCGTGTCTTGACTATCCTTGTTTGCCTGTGATCCTGACCTTTTGGCGTGTACCTGACTATTCTTGTCTGCTTGTGGCCCCGACCTTGGCTTTGTCCCTCACCATCCCTATCCTCCTGTTGCCTACTGTGGGTGTGAGCTGGGGGACCCTGGGGGTCGCGACCTGGAGCCAGTTGCAGCCAAGTCCATCCTCACCACTGGAGGCTCTGGTGAACACCTGCTGGCTCTTAGACTCCGCGCCCCAGGGAATCTTACGCTCTAACCCCAGTGGGATCTGTCCCCCGTCTGCAGCAGTCAGCCGTAGGGTCCACAACCTTGCGGTGCACTCCTGATCCCTACGGTGTGCACCTGTCACCTCGCCTCAAGGTGACCTGACAGTTTGATCAGCCATGGACCCGGCTGACGTGCCGCTTCCTGCAGATGATCCATTGCAGAGCTTAGTTCGGCGACTTGAGACCCAAGAATCGCATCAGACCCAGGTGATGCAATTCCTTCAGGATTTGGCATCCCGTTTTGATCAGGTTCAGGCCTCATTAGGACCCCCGGTTCAACAACCTCAACCGCTATCTGCCGCTGCACCTATCGCATCAGTCGCAGCCACACATTCATTACAACTACCAGCTCCGGTCCGTTTCTCTGGGGACTCCAAGGCTTGCAGGGGGTTCCTTAGCCAGTGCACAATTCATTTTGAACTTCTGCCCCAAAACTTCCTGTCCGATTGGGCAAAAGTCGCATATATCATATCCCTCCTGTCCGGCGAGGCGTTAGCCTGGGCCACCCCTCTGTGGGAACTGAATGATCCAGTGGTTTCTAGCCTGTCTGATTTCTTGAAACTTTTTCGGAATATCTTCAAGGAACCGGGTCGTGTCTCCTTAGCGGCTAGCGCTCTTTTACGTCTCCGTTAAGAGTCCGCTTCTGTGGGACAGTATGCTCTTCAGTTCCGTATCCTCTCAGCTGAATTGAGCTGGAATAATGAGACCCTAGTTGCAACCTTTTTACATGGCCTCTCTGATAGAGTGAAGGATGAATTAGCAGGAAGATCCCTTCCTGCTGATCTGGACAGTGTCATCACCTTGTGTAACCAGATCGATATTCGCTTTCAGGAGAGGGCCCTGGAAAAAAGACGCCAGCACTCCCCGTTCTTTAGGCAGCCTGAGTCCCCAGTCCCTTCTCCTCGATCCGAGGAGCACACCCTGCCTACCGAGGAACCTATGCAGTTGGGCTGGACTAAGTTATCTCCTGAAGAACGCGCTAGGCGCAGAACTCTGGGCCTATGCCTCTATTGTGGGGCCAAAGGTCATTTCCGTGACATTTGTTCTCTTCGTCTGGAAAAACTCTCAGGGCTAATACATCTGGAAGGTGGAGTATTAGACCCTGAAATATCACCTTCACCTTCTTGTCTTCTCCTTTCTGTGTTGCTTCATGTCGGTGCTTCCTCTCATTCGGTCTCAGCACATCTGGATTCTGGAGCCGCTGACAATTTCATGGATTGGGAAACTGCATCCTCCATGAGACTTACCCTTTTGCCCCTTACAACACCATTGGTGGTCTTGGCGATTGATGGCACGGTTCTCCCGGGGGGCCCTATCCGCTTCCAGACTACTCATGTTAAGATGTCAGTAGGGACACTCCACCAGGAGTGGATATCCTTCCTTGTCTTACCTAAGGCTTCATCTCCTATCATATTAGGTCTTCCTTGGTTTCGGCTCCATTCTCCACACGTTGACTGGTCTGCTGGACAGATCCTGGCTTGGGGTTCCTCCTGTTCCTCTTCCTGCCTACTCAAGGGTACCCCAAAGGAGAGACTTCCTGTTACCACCATCCCAGTATCTTCTGCTTTTCCTGCTGTATATGGCGATCTCTGGGACGCGTCCTGCAATAGTCTGACTGGTGCATTCTCTGGGTCATGTGGTACTCTGGATGAGGAGCCCACCTATGAACCTGAGTCGATCATTCATTCCAGTTCGCATAACCATTTACCTTTGCCTGTCCCTAATCTCCCTTGGACGCACAGCCAGGCTAACTTGTCTGCAAGTTCCAGAGTCGCTATGCCTTGTGATGTGATTGAGATGGTCGCTACATCTGACAATACTATTCAGTCGGCCTCCACACCACTTATGCCAGTCCAGCCCATGCCCAATGAGTTTCCTGCTTCTTGTTCAGGACCTTCTGTGACCCAGCCTCACCCTACTACTACTATGTCCGTTCAAACCCATTTAAGAGGCTCAATCCATCCTTTGGATAGAATACCTCATTCGGCCAGGAGGGGTTTTCAATCTTTTTCTCAGGGTTCTGTTTGTGTTTCAGCTATCCAGCTTGACTCTTGCGACATGTCACCCTCTAACCAACCTGACCTCAGGGATCCACTGACCTCTGATGGTCCTGTTATTGATGCCCAACTCAACTTTAAGGGTGTGGGGGTCCCTGCTCAGACTCCTGATCTTCTCATGCCCTTACCTATTCCTAAAAAGCCTTTAGTCCTCAAGTCCTCTCGTCCTCTCCCTACCTCTGCTTTGGTCTCTGAGGATAATCTAAAATACGAGGTTAGTCAAGTTTTGGATTCCCGGCTCCGTAAAGGCATTCTTCAATACCTCGTACTTTGGAAAGGGTTGGGTCCTGAGGAGAGGTCTTGGATCACTGCATCTGAGGTCTTTGCTCCCTGTCTGTTTAGGAGGTTCCATCTGAAGTTTCCCTTTAAGCCTGGACCCAGGCGGGGGAGGGGGAGGCCTCGTAAGAGGGAGGGTACTGTCATGGTTATGCAGTGATCTTCCTGTGTTTGCTTACCTTCCCCCCCTGTCTTCAGACTAAGAAGCCAGCCACTTCCACCTGGTGGTTTTTATAACCTCTCCTCTAAGCATGGCTCCACCCCAGGCCCTATCAGGGAGCCCTATATTAACCTGTGCACTGCAGGCCTCAGTGCTGATCAACCATTGTGTATCCATTGTGTATTAGCTTCCTGTTTCCTGCCGTGTGCTCTGCTACTGGTTTCCGGTACCGACTTTAGCGTGTCTTGACTATCCTTGTTTGCCTGTGATCCTGACCTTTTGGCGTGTACCCGACTATTCTTGTCTGCTTGTGGCCCCGACCTTGGCTTTGTCCCTCACCATCCCTATCCTCCTGTTGCCTACTGTGGGTGTGAGCTGGGGGACCCTGGGGGTCGCGACCTGGAGCCAGTTGCAGCCAAGTCCATCCTCGCCACTGGAGGCTCTGGTGAACACCTGCTGGCTCTTAGACTCCGCGCCCCAGGGAATCTTACGCTCTAACCCCAGTGGGATCTGTCCCCCGTCTGCAGCAGTCAGCCGTAGGGTCCACAACCTTGCGGTGCACTCCTGATCCCTACGGTGTGCACCTGTCACCTCGCCTCAAGGTGACCTGACAACATATTGGCCTAAATTGAGGAAGACATTTTTTTATAGCAAAAAGTTAAAAATATTGCTTTTTTTCAAAATTGTCGGTATGTTTATATTGCAAAAAATAAAATATCACCAAAAGAAAGCCTCCGACGTGACTGACATCACTGGTTGCTACACGGCAGGCGGCACAGGCGTTAGCAACAAGTGCTGGGAACATTAGCCAGCGGCGCAGCTCCACACACCTCCTCCCTCCATCTTCTCCAGGTCCGGCGCAGCGTAATGACCACAAACACACACTCTCTGATTATATTGATGAGAGAGAGAGAGAGAGAGAGAGACTCGTGGGGACTGCAATCAGTGAAATTTTCAGAGGGGGCAATTGCCTCGTTGCGCCCCCCCCCCCCCCCCCCCGATCCGCCCCTGCCCCAAGGTAGTACATAAAACCCGGCCTGTTAGTGGGCCCTGAGGACTGGGCTGATGACCACTGATCCAGATGACATACTTTGTTAGAAACATATCCCTAATAATATATTTAAAACATTATGTGGGAAGTACAATGTATAGGAAATAAAACGATGGGACAGTAAAAAAAAATGTAAACGTATTTATAGCAAAAAGATGTAACAATTGAAACTGATGACATTTTATACTTGCCTAGTTCCTAAGGGAGAATCTTTAGCATATTCTAATAAAAACGAGGGAGTGGGTCCCTCTAGTGGTAAACAATTAAATCACCAATATTTCTGAACACAATGAGAAACATGCAAACATTTATAAAAATTCTTTAAAAAAAATAAATACAATATAATACTTTTATGCTCATAATGTTCAATATATAACTGAAAAATAAATTATGCATTGACGATAAAATACTGTTATTCTATAATACATAGTACACATACTGTATGCATAAGATTGCTGTTTTGATTCGTCCTGTGTGCGAGGACATAGCTAAACCAAGAGAACCAGGACAGAACCAGACCCAGAAGACAGCGAGGACCATTGTACTAGTGGTAACTACTACAGAGATTCTCCACTTCCAAAGGGAACAGTCAGATATGGAATATGTAAACTTACATTGGACCACACTGGATCAATTTAGCTATGCAAAAATAAAAAAAATAAAAAAACGTACCTGGAATTCAACCTTAAGGACTCGTTCACACCATATGCAGAGAGCAGAAAAAACACAGGTCTCCGCAGGACACATAGAAAACAATTGTTTTCTATGTTTCTGGTTCACCCCAAAACACAGGTGTGATGTGTGGTGCAGAGCTGTGCTGGATTATGCAGCATATCTGCAGTTTTCTGCACAGCTCCATGCCTAAACTACTCTGCACTCCATGTGACAGACAGTGGAAAGGAGAGCAAAGTGGTGCCATCTGTCCCAGTGTCCCAACAGCAGGGCCTCAGATAAGAGGGGCAGCAGGAAGAAGCAGATGGTGGACAGGAGGGGGTGATCAGTGCGGGGGAGGGGTACAATTACAAGAAGTGATCTCCCATGTGTCTCTAGCTGCAGCCGCTGATAGCCAGCTTTTCCTCCTCTCCCTTCCCACTGGCTTTCAGCAGCTGCACCGAGAAACACACAGGAGATCGGTTCTTGTAATTGCCCCCTCTTCCCCTACTGCACCGATCCCCCCTCCTGTTCACCTTCAGATTCTTCCTGCTGCCTGGCACTCCTTTGTGTCCCTCACCTACCCCCAGCGCTCCCAGCTTTCCATCCTGTCCCTCCCACTGGCAGCTGCTACAGGCATACAGGAATTTTTCAGGATGGACAGTGGGGAAAAGGACCTGTAAATATATAATTTACAGCCCCTTTCTTTTCTGAATAAACACAGCCATTGATTAGTACCGATCACTCTCTGTGTTTATTCATAACTGAAGCATAGTAAACATTGAATAAATAAATTATAGATAGCACTTGCTCCACCTAATGCTGTTGTAAATTACCGGTGCTATATCAATGTACTGTACTCTACTGTGTCTATTAGTAAATAATATCTATATCATAAGCACACATGTGCTAAATATATCAAATTAATCAATAAATAATTGGAAGTGACGTATAACATGCATACAGTGATAGCTATATAAACCAGTCTTTTTGCTGTGGTAAATGTATTAAATTAATTTAATTTTCAAATGAATCAATGGAAAATTTGATAGGTAAAAGGAGATAAATATTATTTACAACACTTTAGTTTATGAATGAGCAGGAGCCTCTGGAAAAAAAAACCCTACTGTTCATTCATTCTGTAGTAAAGCCGAGGCTGCAGAAAATAGGATTGAGGAATGTTCTCAATCCCTTTCTCTGTCTCAAAAAAGAGACATCAGGGATTTCTTTAGACTATTTTACCAAATCAAAAATCTTAAAAAAAAAAAAAAGTGCATTTAGAACTGCAGTTGGGGGTGGCAAAAATGAGCAGTTGAGCCACGTTGTTGACATTTGCCAACTGTCCCCCCTTAAGATGCAATGGGCAGCGGATGGGGGTGTTTACAGGCTGCTGCCGCAATGCTTCGTTACGTGCCCGCGGCAAAGTTTACGTGACTTGTAGTAGTAATGCCCCACATTGAAGTCCATGGGAAGGAGCTGCAAATGCGCCGCAACTACACGCAATGCATGCAGTTGCAGCACATTTGTCAGCTGCAAAAATGGAGATAAAACAGGCGGTGAGGAGGCGCTACATCGCTTCCTGCCTGTCAGTAGCCTCTGCAGCACAATCCGAATGTGGATCAAGCTTGAGAGGCAAGGGAGATTTAGATGCATGTCTAAAGGCTCTTTCACGCCATCTGCAGAGACCGCAAAACCTCAGGTCTCTGCAAAACACACAGAAAACTATTGTTTTCTATGTGTCTTGTTCACACCAAAACCAGGTGTGATATCCTGTACAGAGGGGTGCAGGATTATGCAGACAAAATTGACAGCCCCAGGAAGTGGGAGACAAAGTAGAGCAGTGCTCCGCATCCATGCTGCCCGCCTACTTTCTTTCATGTTGGATCCCGGCTGAAATACTGCCGCTCCGGTATGTCTGGTGCAAGGGGGACAAAATGGCGGCACAGATGAGGAGAAAAGAATGACAGGGGACACTGATGGTGGGGCACAGAATGGTGGGCACAGGTGAGGAGGACAGAATGGCGGGGGACACTGATGGTGGGGAACAGAATGGCAGGCACAGATGAGGAGTTCATAGTGGTGGGCACATATGAGAACAGAATAGTGGGCATTGATGAGATGGACAGAACGGCAAGGGACAGAGTAGCGGGCACAGATGAGGAAAAAATGGTGGGCACTGAAGAGATGGACAGAATGACGAGGAGGACCGAATGATGGCACGGGATGTGATTTCAGTCTGTGCATTCAAAAAAATGTAAACTCATATCTCTGCAAGTGAAATCTTTCAATTTTTTTCCATCACTGTTTATGTACATATGGTGTGAATGAGGCCTAAAAGGCAAATGTATGATTCACAAAAAGTACTTTAATCCACTCTTTAGCCTTCATGGACTGATCTTTCTTACCCCAGCAGCACAGGAACAGCCTGATCTGACCTATACAGACTTACAAATCCTCTTTAGCAGTAGCTGTGCCTGCCCTTTGAGCCCTACCTGACATGTATGGGATCATTGCCCAAGACTGCAGATGCTTGGTAAATGCCAATATACATCCTCTATTATCATCTAGGGCAATGTTCAAGCCCTACAAAAACATTGGGATAATAAAACACACAGTCATAGCACTGCAAAATTGAAGATTTAATTAAACATTTGCGTTAAAACACTAATCTCGAAACTTGTGTAAACATAGTTAATTACTGATGATACTCATTTCAGCATAGGATTCTGCTCACTACTGAAGAAAACACAGCATTTTGGAGTGGACATGCTGCTTTTGCAGACTTTGCAGTTGTATGTGCTTATCAGGGGTCCTAGGGCCCCAGTTATGGACAAGTATTATGAAACATTCATTTTCAGTGCAGGGAGCTTGACACTTGTAGTTCTTGGTGCAGATCCCCATCACTGAGAGTGAAGGCCCACCCTAAGGCTTTTTCTATAATGCTAACACCCTCCTTAACATGCCTATTCTGACATATAGTGGCAAAATAATTATTTTATCCCCTGCAGATTTTGTACATTTGCTCATTTACAAAGAAATCAAGGGGCTATAATTATTGTCGTAGGTGTATATTAAATGATAGTGACAGAATATCAAAATCCAGAAAAAAAAACATGTTATAAATTGAGTTGCAGTTCAGTGAGTAAAATAAGTATTTGATCCCCTACCAACCAACAATAATCCTGGCTCTCACAGACTGGCTACAGTATGTGCTCACGTGGTACACAGATTAGTCCCGCCAATATAAGAAGTTGCTCCTAAGGACAACTGATTATGTGTATAAAAGACTCCTGTCCACATAATGTCTTTCTTCCATTCAAACCTCAACATCATGGGCAAGACCTGTGAAGAGCTGTGAAAGGACGTCAGAGACAAGATTGTAGACCTGCACAAGACTGGAATGGGCTACAAGACTACCAGTAAGAAGCTTGTTGAGAAGGAGACAGCTGTTGGAGCAAATATTCACAAATGGAAGAAATACAAAATAACCATCAATTGCCCTCAGTCTGAAAATCCATGCAAAATTTTGCCTCATGGGGTAAGGATGATCATGAGAAAAATGAGGGATCAACCCAGAACTACAGGGGAGGAGCTTGTGAATGGTCTCAAGGCAGTTGGGACCACAGTCACCAAACAAGCCATTGGTAACACAATAGGCCATCTTGGATTGAAATCCTGCAGCACCCACAAAGGTCCCCCTCCTCAAAAGGACACATGTACAGGCCCATCAGAAGTCTGCCAATGAACATCTAAATGGAAGGATTTGGAGAAAGTGCTGTGATGAGATAAGACCAAAATTGAGCTCTTTGGTATTAACTTGACTAGCCATGTTTGGAGGAAGAAAAATGCTGACTACGACCCTAAGAACATCATCCCTACAGTCAAACACGGGTGTAGAAACATTATGCTTTGGGGTTGTTTTTCTGCTAAAGGTACAGGCCGACATTTCCGCATTGAGGGGCCAGTGGACAGGGCCGTGCGTTATAAAATCTTTTATGAGAATCTTCTTCCCTCAACCAGAACACTGAACATTAGTCGTGGATGGGTCTTCCAGCATGACAATGACCCAAAACATACCACCAAGGCAACAAAGTAATGGCTCGAGAAGAAGCACATTAAGGTCATGGAGTGGCCATAATCCTATAAAAAATGTATGAAGGAAGCTGAAACTTTGAGTTGCCAAGCGACGGCCAAGAAATCTTAAGGATTTAGAGAAGTACTGTAAAGAAGAGTGTACCAAAATCCCTTCTGAGTTGTGTGCAAACCTGGTAACCAACTACAAGAAACTTCTTACCTCTGTGCTTGCCAACAAGGGTTTCGCCACCGAGTACTAAGTCATGTTTTGCTGTCCGATCAAATACTTATTTTTCTGACTGCAACTCAATTTATAACATTTGTGCCATAATCAGTTTTTTCAGGATTTGTGATTGCTATTCGGTCTCTATAATTTAAATACACCTATGATAAAAATTATAGACCCTTCATTTCTTTGTAAATGGGCAAGCCCACAAAATCTGCAGGGGATCAAATAATTATTTTCCCCACTGTACTTATAAGTATAAAAACTGTATTTTTTTTGCTAGAAAATTACTTGAATGCCAAAACATTTTTATTTTTTTTTACAGAGTCTCTAGAGAATAAAATGGCAGTCGTTGCATTCTTTTTGTATTTGCACTGCGGTTTTTCAAATGCAATGTTTTGGGGGAAAAAATTTCTGACACTTATTTACAAGTTTGTTTTTTTGCTAGAAAATCACCTAGAACACCCAAACATTATATATATATTTTTATATATTTTTTAGCAGACATCCTATAGAATTGCCATACTTTATGTCGCATCGTATTTGCATCTTACAAACTGAATTTTTGGGGAATTATTTATTTTTTTAATAAAAAAAAATAAGAAAACAGTAAGTTAACCCCATTTTTTTCTATGATGTGAATGATAATGTTATGCCGAGTAAATTGATACCTAACATGCCATGTTTAAAAATTGCACCCGCTCGTGAAATGGCAACAAACTTTGGTACCTAAAAATCTCCATAGGCAACATTTAAAAATTTCCACAGGTTACCAGTTTTGAGTTACAGAGGAGGTCTTGGGCTAGAATTATTGCTCTTACTCTAATGATCGTGGCAATATCTCACATGTCTGGCTTGAACACCCTTTACATATGTTGACGAGACTTGCGTATGCGTATTTTTATTTTTACATGGTCCCTTTAAAAAAAGATCACTTTTATTCCTATTACAAGGACTGTAAACATCCTTTGTAATAGAAAAAAAAATGACAGGGCCTCTTTAATGTGAGATCTGGGGGTCAAAAAGACCTCATATATCACATTTACACTTAAAAGTAATTTTTTTTTTTTTTATGTTTTTTCCAATAAAAAAATTGACCCTTTAAGGCCGGAAGTGATGCTTGATGTCGCTCTGGTCCCCCAAGGGCAAAGAGTCAAGTGGGGGCCATCATGTCCTCACTTGACTTCCTGACCATCCACCCCAGGAAGCGGATGGAAAGGGGGGCACATCAACCACCACCCATAAAAGTGATCTCTTGGCAATTCCGTCACTGAGACCATTTTTATGTGAAAGAGGACCGCTGGCTGTGAATAAAAATACCGGGGTTGTGACAGCTATCTGCAGCCATAACAATGGTATTTAACGTCAAAATATCGACCTATATCCATGGTGGGTGGTCCAGAAGTGGTTAAAATTGCGCACGTGGAATGGTGCCAAACTATGGTACTTAAAAATCTCTAAAGCCAAGAGTGACTACCTTGTAATGACATAAGGCCAAGATCTGTGTAGGCAGGAGATACTGTTGAGTAGATGATTCAAGGACTGCTTCTGCAAAAGCTGGGAAAATCAAAGAGTGATTTAAATTGAGACTTGATTTCATTTAAACATCATAATTCACAGCAAACTGGGTTCCATGCTTGTGGCACATAAGGGCAACCCAGATACCACCCTGGTTAAAAAAAACACTGGTCTATCAATGTGCATTAAAAACAGAGATTTTGGTTGCATAAGATTTGAAAATATTTGTGTAAGCCACACTGATTTGTCAAGGCCCCTCTGTAAGCTGAGGTCCTAACGCTAGTCTATAAGAGCCTCTATCTTGGAGCAAATATAGCAATGGATAAATTAAGGGTAGTAAAGTAGGTATGCCTGGAGGCAGCCCATTCCTCCTTAAAGGTGTAGGGAGGGACATACAAGAAGCCCAACAGAGCACAATGACAACTGAAGACATCTAATGTGTTCCTGTGCCAATTCCACCAATCTAAACAGAAATGGCAAGTGAGCCAATTCATAACCCCACACTAAGTCAAACCTATAGTTCTCCAAGCAGCAGGTAACATGAACTTTGCTAATGGCATTGCAATAAGTCTGACTCAGTAGGAGGCAGGCTTTTCTGCTCAGACTATGGTTGATTATTAAAGAAAATGAACAGTAAGTTTTTGAATTTTTATTAAGATGCACCTGGAATGAATCTACCTATTTAATATGGTTCAATTGGACTGTAATATTTTTGTAAAGATACATGATAGTGCTGGATCGGCTATTAAAGTGCTAGACAAAACACCTTAGAACCTCTTGGCGCAGGTTCACTTTAAAGTCATGTATATTCGTAAAGTAAGAAAACGTCAGATACATTGCCTACTAATGCCTGTGGGCACCTTTACTCAAAGTCTATTATGGTATTTGTCATTGTGTTGGATAATGAAGATGTGATGTCTACTGAATTCAGATCATTGTTTGTGACGCACTGCATTTCTTAGGCAGTTAGAGTAAACTATGTGAACATGGCCCTAAGTAAAGAAATTAAGAAAGAAGACCAGGTGATGTTGTAGTTTGTATTTCTCCACAGAAGTTATAATAATGTGATGATTTTATTACTCACAAGTAACCCCTGTCAAAAAGACCACAAGAATTTGCCAACACAGCCACGCTAATTTTTTATATTTACAAAGAATAAAGCTGTATATACGTCTACAAGATATTAGGTGCTGTCCATTCTTTAAAGCAGAATTCCAGGCTAATTGTTAAATACATGGATGAAATACATATTAGAAAGCTAATTTACCTGCTAGAGCATTTTTTATTTCTGTCCATGTAATCTGGAGCTCCTCACCTGATCACTTTACTCACTCTTCCAATCAGCAGGCTTCTTGTGCTAGTGCTACTCTTCCCTCACCCAGTCTACACTTTACTGTACAGGGACTATAATACGAAGTACCAAGCTGTAATACTTTGTGTATTTTCTATCTGCCTGGAGTTCAGCTTTAACGTGTTTACAAGCACAACATAGCGAAAGCCAAGGAGACCAATGTAAGGAGTAATTAAAATTGTAAAATATTAATACTCATGTTTGCATTGTGTAATAGATTATTAAACATATTGACTGATGTGAACATATAATATATGTAAAGCGATGCGTAAATTGACAGCGCTATACAAGTACCTGAAATAATAATAATAATAATATTTATAATAATAGTTTATTTAAGGCATATACTGCAAAAGCTCAGTAGATAAGAAAGAAATTTATTGAAAAAATATGCAGGCAGTATCACAGTAAATGGCCAGTGAAAACCAATACACTATTAGCCCTTGTACACACGGTCGGACATTCCGACGGAAAATGTTGTCGGATAATCCGACCGTGTGTGGGCTTCATTGGACTTTTTCAGTCGGAATGTTCCGACCAACAAAGTTTGAGAGCTGGATACAAAATTTTCCGACAACATGTTCCGATCGGACTTTGTCCGATCGTTTGTAGAGAATTTGGTTCGGACAAAGTGCCACGCATGCTCAGATCAAATTCCTAGACCAAAGCTAATGGCTACTAGCCTGAACGTAGTCTTGTCGTAACTAAATAACGTCATCACGTTACGAATGATCGGATTTTCTGACAACTTTGTCCGACCGTGTGTATGCAACACCAGTTTCGGATGGATTTTGTTGTCGGATTGTCCGACCGTGTGTACAAGGGCTAAGGGTTAGGAAAGTAAGGGCAATGGAATTTAGCAATTTCCTAAAAAGAAATTGGTCTCTACTGTAAAACCGCATATGCAGCTTTCTAAAGAAAAAAAAAAGAAAAAAATAAATAAAAATTACCACAATAGCATTTATATTTGATATCCTTTTCCAAGTGCTTGATTTGCAATATTTATTATGGTGGTATTGCATTGATCAGTATCTACATGAAGTAAATTGAGCATTATATGTTTAAAATAATAAAATCTTACATTAGTACAGAAGTGGGATGAATCAATAGTCATTAACATCATCACCGCACTATGAATTTACAGTACTAACAATGACAGCATCATTTAGAATACCCCTCATCTGCCATTTAGTTCCTTTTAGTTTTTTTAAGAGCTGTATAATTTGTCTCACATGTCTGCCAAGAATATATGACTAATATGGGCTACAGTCATTTCTCATTTCAGCACTTCATGAGGTTGATTTTTTTTAAAAAAGGAACGTGCAGTCTCTTCAGTGTTTTAGACTTGTAAAAGAGATAAATTTTGAGTTAAAAATATTATGTGTGTCTCTTCATGTTTTAAAACCTTGTTTCCAGGAGAAGCTGGGGTAACCAGCATCTTGTGTTTTCCACTTTCTCACCTTCTCTCAAGTTCTAAAATAAAACCCTAAAAAAGATACTTAAAAGCATGTATAAATTAAAAAACGTACCAGTCCTTAAATGAGGTGACTGCATTTGTTTTCTTCTTTTTAAGCTTTTTTTTATCTTATTTCACCTGGTAATTTTGCAAATAACCCTTTATCCACTATCTATGGAAAGTGCTATAATTGCCACCCAGGCTGGTCTCCAAACACAGGATCCTTTTGTCATCTCAATTATATGGGAGGTGGGAAGATTAGTAGTTTATAGATGGAAGATATATTTTTTTTATGCTTATAGTTCAACTGTTAGAAGGTGACAAGGACACTGTATTTCTGCCAAGATTAACAGGTATGCATCCACCACATCTAAGGACTGGCAAGCGGCAAAATATTTTTTTTTGTTTTTCGGTTCAGTTATCATTTAAGTAGTGGGCCTGCTTTAGCTCAGCCCATCGTGCCCACACAATCACAGAGTAGATTGCTGAACTTACTTGCATACAACGCCTAGAGGAGCTGGTAGCACAGCAACATGGCAAATTCTCTGCATACATGGCCACCTGATATGTCTGAATATTCTTTCCAGACTCTCCTATAATTCAAACCATTTTCTCCAGACTATACATTTTCCATGTATTAGGTTCGAGTTGCATCTCTCCCATCCTAACACACCCATCTTTTCCCACCCTCCCTCTTATTTTACCCAACCTGCCCTTCACCTACCCTTTCTCTTCTCTCTTTACCTTTACCTTTCTCCATTGATAGGTTTAATCCCTAATTCATTCAACTTTCAACAAACATCCATTTATGGACTCTCCCCCCGGCCATTGGTAGCTTTTGCCTGGAAAAGGATTACTCTCCAACATTTATCTGTTAGCTACTGATTGTAGCCCAAGACCCATTTAGAGACTTTTGCAACACACATAAAAAAGAGAGACTTTGGATGCCAAATCTTTTCATTCCCCCCATTATGGTGTTTGGACAAAGGTTGTATGTCAATTACCTTCTAATAAATTCACAAGCCCACGTTGCTCCCCTTTTAATGATTTATTGCTCTTATTGTCTTAGTCAATAGGTGGGTACATTCCACATCGACATCTATGTACTGGGATGAATCTACAATCTCTATGTGATGATCAGAGATAGGAATTGGTAAAGGGAGAAAGTCACCCTCTGAGGAGAGGATGATCTCATTGTAAGTGTAAAAAGTTACTGATGCTATCTACTTGTGTTTCTTTTCTTTGCAGGCCTGCAAGAAATATTCATGCCTCTGCAAAGGTTGTCCTCAGAAAATTTGTATATATAATATAATTTGTACATATGTAAAAAAAAATGTAGCATATATATAGTTTTTGTCCGACTGAGGGTAGACACCTAGAATTACGCACCTCATCCCAAGAAAATGTTTATTCAAAAAATAGAAGATTTAGGAAGGGATTACATCTGCTTTACAGATAATAATGGAAACCAGACAGGTATATATAAAAAAATACTAAATATTTTTATTAAGGACAAATATTAAAACCAGTAACAAGACATAAGTTATTGGGTTTTATGAAATATTTTCATTATGGTGGTTAAGCATAGAGGTTTTCCAGTTTTAACAAAGGTTGAGTAGTCAGGTGTTATCCTGACATGTTTCACCTTATGGCTTCATCAGGGGATAAACGCATCAACCAAGGATTCCTCCAATGCCTGCCTCCAGGACCTTTCCAAAGCCTCTCCAATCATATGGAATGCCTTACCCCAATCTCTCCGCTTATCTCCTACTCTATTAGCTTTTAGACCAGGGATGCCCAAACTTTTTTCAAAGGGGGCCAGATTTGATGAACTGAACATGCGCGAGGGCCGAGCATTTTGCCTGACATTCTTTGAACCATTAAAATTCGGTCTAAGTGTGTTCGTCCGAGCACTAATACACTACCCAACAAGAATTCTCTTGCCTTTGTGGCTGTGTGTGGTGAAGAGATGCATTCAAGTGTATTATTTGGATACGCCATATTTATTGGCGTATAACACACACCTTCACTTTAAGAGGGAAGCTTCAGCAAAAAAATAAAAAATAATTTTAAATAAAGAACTGTGAAGCAAAATAAGGGTCAGTGCCCATCTGCAGACCCACCATTGCCAGGAACGCAGCGCCCACCATTGCCAGGAATGCAACACCCACCATTGCTAGGAATGCAGTGCCCGCCATTGCCAGGAATGCAGCGCCCACCATTGCCAGGAATGTACTCACCATTGCCAGGAATGCAGCCCCACCATTGCTGGGAATGCAGCCCCACCATTGCCGGGAATGCACCCACCATTGCCGGGAATGCAGCCCCACCATTGCCGGGAATGCACTCACTATTGCTAGGAATGCAGCCCCACCATTGCCGGGAATGCAGCCACCATTGCCAGAAATGCACCCACCATTGCCAGAAATGCACCCACCATTGCCAGGAATGCAGCCCCACCATTGCCAGGAATGCAACACCCACCATTGCTAGGAATGCAGTGCCCGCCATTGCCAGGAATGCAGCGCCCACCATTGCCAGGAATGTACTCACCATTGCCAGGAATGCAGCCCCACCATTGCTGGGAATGCAGCCCCACCATTGCCGGGAATGCACCCACCATTGCCGGGAATGCAGCCCCACCATTGCCGGGAATGCACTCACTATTGCTAGGAATGCAGCCCCACCATTGCCGGGAATGCAGCCACCATTGCCAGAAATGCACCCACCATTGCCAGAAATGCACCCACCATTGCCAGGAATGCAGCTCCACCATTGCCGGGAATGCAGCCCAACCATTAACGGGAATGCAGCCCCACCATTGCCGGGAATGCACCCACTATTGCCAGGAAAGCAGCCCCACCATTGCCGGGAATGCACCCACTATTGCCAGGAATGCACCCACTATTGCCAGGAATGCAGCCCCACCATTGCCGGGAATGCACCCACTATTGCTAGGAATGCAGCCCCACCATTGCCAGGAATGCAGCCACCATTGCCAGGAATTCACCCACCATTGCTAGGAATGCAGCTACCATTGCCAGGAATTCACTCACCATTGCCAGGAATGCAGCCACACAATTGCAATTGCCAGGAATGCAGCCACCATTACCATCAGTGCAGCCATGGAAGGCAGGATGAGCGCCAAAGACATCCTACAGGAGAATTTCCTGCTTACACAACGGCCCCTTTAAGAGAAAGTCCCGCCTCCTCTGATGGACATAACAGTCGTCCAATGGCACTGGGACTTCCTATTACAGCTGCCGTGTAAACAGGAAATTCTCCTCCTGTGTGCACGGCACTCGTCCTGCCTCCTCCCTCCGAGGCAGCCTGACTATATATCTTTTGTGACCCCTGCGCTGGGAGATCGCCGGGGGCCACAAAAGATGTATATGTTTAAATAATCAGGCGGGCCGTTCAAAACCGGACCGCGGGCCAGACTTTGGACATGCCTGTTTTAGACGATCCCTGAAAACTCTTCTCTTTAGAGAAGCCTACCGTACCTACACCTAACAACTGTTTTTAAATTTTCTCCATCAGCTCATCCCTCACAGTTATTACCTTTTGTTTCCACTTGACCCTCCCTTCTATATTGTAAGCTCTAACGAGCAGGGCAGAGGAGGGACGAGGGTTCCTGTGTATATAGACAATCGTGGGTCCAGTAAACACAATGCTAAGATTAGTAACTGTGAAATAAAAATAAAGAAAAAGGGAAAATTAATATGGCAATAATTCTAGAATCCTAACATTTTGTTTAAATAAAGCTACACATTCATAACTGAGCTGTAGTATGATATAGCAATGAATTCTGAGATAAATGCAAAAATGCAAATGCAAGGACAAAGGCATATTCATCAATTAATTCAAATTGATGATTCAGTGCTAATAAACACAAGGGACCATAGCCTCAATATATTAAAGTGGGGTACCCCCTAAAAAAAAAAAATTAAAAGTCAGCAGCTACAAATACTGCAGCTGCTGGCTTTTAATAATCGGACACTTACCTGCCCCAGGGTCCAGCGATGCGGGGGAACGAAGCCCCCCCTCGCTCCCCGCTCCGCTCGCGGCGCCGTCATGCATACTGTGGGCACCCGGCTGTGGCTTCCCAGCCGGGCACCCACTGCGCATGCGCGAGCGGCGCAGGGCGCCGTGATACGCCGTACAGTCACCTGGGACACATGACAGGTCCCAGGTGAATGTGCGGCGTGAGGGGAAGTGATGTCACCAGCCCGGGCAATGAGGAAGGCAGATTACGAGGGACCCCCTAGCAACCGGTATTTAGAGGTGAGTAAAAAATTTTTTTTTTGCCAATTATTTTTTATTTTATTTTTTTTACGAATTTTAAGCAGTTTTAATTTTTTGGTGGCAACACTACTTTAAGAACTAATCTGGAGGATATCAGAATTATACAACAAAGTAGATAAAAATAGAAATGAAAATATGAAATAGAAGCCAAGGAAAATATAGCCCAGACCTCCAACACACAGCAGTATAGAAGAGGCATATGTATTGAAACAAAGTTTTGTAAATGCCATCACAACTACAAATGTATGACATCCAAAAAAGCACTTGATAATCCAGATATCTGACAGGATAACAAATGAACTAGTGGCGCACAGAAAAAAGCCAAAAAGCACACAGATCGGGGTTACAGGTCGCCCTCAGTCTCTGGCTGCTGTAATGCCCGAGATGCCGGCTTAAATGTGCTCACCATTCGGCCGGTGTCTGACGTCACCGACCGAATGCAGATGTGATGGCACCAAAGCGATTGTGCCCAGAGCCCAGGAGGGCTTTCGAGACTACATTAACCAAGAGGCCAAGTGGCAGACAGGAAGAGAGGAGGCGTAAACATTGGCGCTGACAGGACCGGGGTAAAATTCCCCTCAGTGCCCTGGGCGTCCATATTATCACAAAAAAGTGACCAGATACCAGGTAGTTCGCACAAAGAGACCCCCATATAGGGGCAAGAGGTGGAAGCGTTCTGAAAAAACACAGCAGGACCATTAACCACAAACGGATAACCCACAGGTCATGGTGAACAGGACAAATGAGCTTGAAGTATACAAAAATAAACATTTATTGAGCAAATATATACAAAAAACGAATTATCCATAATGAGTACATCTTTTATTCAAAGAAAACTTAGTAAATAAAGAAAGAAAAAGAGGCTTACATAATAACAAATTCAAAACATATATAAGAAAATACCCTAAAATTATCAGAAAAAAACACAAAAGGGGGAATTAATGGCCATGGAGACCACTATGAGGGCAGGCGAAAAGGGCCAACAAGAAAAGACAAATACATATTTGCAAGGCTGATAACAGGAAAAAAAACCCTGGGAATCCATCTCTCTTTCGCTGAGGAGCTTACATTGGCTAACCGTAAAAAATCGGGTCACATTCAAGACCCTTTGCCTCACCCACAAATGCATGCATAGAGAAGCTCTGCAATACCTAATGGAGAAAATAAATCATTACACACCAAACCGCAGTCTTCGATCAGCCAACAAAAACCTCCTCCTCGTGCCCAAAGCCCGATATAAATCCAAGGGGGATCGGAGATTCGCTGTCCAAGGGCCTTGGCTATGGAATGCTCTACCAATCAACATCCGCCTGGAAGAAAATAACCTGGCTTTTAGGAAAAAACTCAAGACCTTCCTCTTTTAGCAGATGATCAAAGCTCGCCACAGCGCCTAGAGGCGATTCAGTTTGCATTGTGCGCTATACAAGTATTTCATTCATTCATTCATTCATTCATATAGTAGGCTATAAAAAAGGCTTGAAACTAAGAGTTTCATTGAAGCCTGGATATTTGGTAGCTTTCAAATTATAAATCCATCAAGCCTCGAGTTGTGATAATGTTTTGTCAATGTTGCCCACTCTCACATGTGTGGGTATATGTTCCAAGGCCATGAACTTAATAATGTTTGGTTGGAAATTATGGTAAATGCCCACTTGTCGGTTGACAGCTGTTTCCATCCTACATTTATATATAGGTTTGATGTGATCTCAAATCCGTTTAAAAAAAGGACGCTTGGTTTTCCCTATACAGAAGCCTCCACAGAGGCAACTAGCTAGCTAAACAACATCCATTGTTTGACAAGTAATTCTATATTTTAAACAGTAAGTACGCCCATCAGGGAAAACAAAGTTGGGACTATTAATTAGAAAGGGACAGACATCACAATGCCCACATGCAAAAGTACCTGGGCTAATGGATTCAACAGGATTGGAGATCTCAAAATGACTGAACAAGACGGTCTTTAAAGGGAAGATATTCTGTCCATCAGAGGTTTATACTGACTGTTTGTACCTGTGTTGTTAAATTTACATGTATAGTATGTAATTTACATAAGACAATCATATGTGGTGTGCAGGCTCCATCTAGCGTTCCTTTTTGGTATTGCTGCAGTTGTTCTGTTTATCTAGAGTTACTATGTGTAGTTAACGAAGTTGTCAATAAGCAGAGACTTCTGAGTAGAATTTGCACAGGAAGTGAACCAATCACCATTTCTACAAGACATTGCAGGAAGGAAAAACATGTCTTTCTCAATCCATCACCATCACCCCTTAGAGAACTTAAAAAGTAAGTTTTTACTATCCGATCCTATATTGTATATGGTTGTTTCTGCAATGTATGCTGTATTGTATGCAATATTGTACTTATTAAGGTATATTTCTGTTATTTTGTAGTTTCATCTGGCTTGTTCTAATAAAATTGAGATCAAAGAAATATGGTATCCGAAGTTATTTGGACAAGAAGGTTAGCTATAAGTCCTTGAGACAGAACAGTGAAAATTTTAAGCTGATTTTTAAAGGGAAGATAAGCTGACTTCAGAAGGGGGGGCTACGCAGTATCCATACAGTCAGAAACCTTAAAGTAACAGGCCTGTGGCAGGCGAAGCAAGCGGCCATGTTACACAGAGACGCGCTCTGTCAAGCAGCATCGACATTAGAGCAGTCCCTACACAGCAAGACACAGCATTTTCCCCATAGCCTTGTCTTACAATGAAACATCTTCTTACAAAACATGTTCACGAGCAAGCTCATCTAGGTCATCTGTCGCAAATGCAGCAGCTATTACCCATTGAAAAGCTGAAGCAGCAAGAGCCAGGGCTGCATTTACAGACCAAGAGCTGCAGATGAAAAAAGAGAAGGCCCACCTTGAAGCAGAAAGGGTGAGACAGGAACAAGAGAGAGAGAAGGAAAGAGTATGCATGGAACAAGAAAGAGTACTCATGGAACAAGAGAAAGAGCAACAAAGAATACGCCTGGAGGTCGAGTTATCTCAGCAGGAGGCATCTCTGAAATTGCAGCAAGTTATCTTAGAAGCTAGCATGGAGGAGCTGTCACTGGCCGCTGCCGCCGCCATTGCAGGAGCAGAGGCTTTAGAAGCAGCCGTCTACGACGAGCCAAGAGTAGGCAGCAGCATACTGGGTCTAGAGGAGGATCAACATGATTCTTCGCAATGTACGTCAGATGTCTACCAGCACTGTGACCCAAGCAGTATCCCACAAATTAAAAATTAAACATGAAGTCAGTGAGTCACATCAAATAAAGCAGCAACAAGACGACCTTGGAACCCAGTGCTACAAGCAAGAAAAATGTGACAGCATTCCAGACTTAGCAGTCACAACCAAACCTTCTACTCCACCAGGTACCCAGCCTTCATACAAACATCAAACACCAGTCTTCACTCCAAAGGTGTATGCAACGAGCCAGTACGAACTGCTAACCTTATGCAAGTTTGAACCCAGCGCACCTAAAGAAGAGGCTTCTACCAGGTATGCCTTTACATCGCACCACAATACACCAGCAGCCTACCCCAATGCCAATCAGGCTACTGTAGACGCTGCCAAGTTCCTAGCCAAAAGAGAGTTAGTTACCCAAGGACTTGTCAAATTCAGTGATCACCCCCAACACTACAGGGCATGGCGATCCTCTTTCCATAGTGCCATTCAAGGCCTAGATCTATCCTGCAGGGACCAGATAGACCTCCTCGTAAAGTGGCTTGGCAATGATTCTGTTGAACATGCCAAAAGGAACAGAGACATTAACATAAACCACCCTGATATAGGCCTTGCAAACATCTGGAACAGACTGGCTCACCAGAGGTTATAGAGCAGGGATATGCAATTAGCGGACTTCCAGCTGTTGCAAAAGTCCCATCATGCCTCTGCCTCTGAGTGTCATGCTTGTGGCTGTCAGAGTCTAGCATGGGACTTGTAGTTCTGCAACAGCTGGAGGTCCTCTAATTGCATATCCCTGTTATAGAGAGTACACTGTTTAAAAGGATAGAAGACTTCCCAAAAATACCTAGCAGAGGTTACCAAAGACTCAGAAAATTCAGTGACCTGTGTATGGAGTTACAAGTTGCTAAAGCAGAAGGAGACTTACCTGGCCTTAATTATCTTGACTCTGCTAGAGGTATTAACTCCTTAGCACAAAAACTTCCTTATGAGTTACACGAAAGATGGATTACTCATGGCTGTAACTACAAACAAAAACACAATGTGCCTTTTCCACCCTTTAGTGAGTTTGTAGACAGACAAGGAGGAATGAAAGATGACCCCAGCTTCATTTTTCCAGTGTCTTATACCACTTCTTCTGGCCCTAAACAACTCAGAGCTCCAGTAGCAGTGCACAAAACTAACATTTCTTCCCACAGATTTGCAGTCTCAGCCAGAAGACAAGACAGCGACCCTACTAGGTTCTGCCCTCTACATAAGATGCCCCATCCTCTCTCAAATGCAGAGCTTTCGGGACAAAGATCAGCCAGGATCACAAAGCTTTCCTCAAAGAGAATAACATCTGTTACAAGTGCTGCTCTTCGTCCACACATTTCGCCAAGGACTGTAAGGTCAGTGTCAAATGTACAGAATGTGACAGCACAACACAGCTCTACACCCAAGGCCTACTCCAAGAACTTTCCCACCTGTTCATAGGGACAAAGAGCAAGGCAGGGAGACCAAAGACTCTAGTACAGACGCCATAGCAATCACTTCACAGTGCACTGAAGTCTGCAAAGGAAGTACAGGTGGCAGATTTTGCTCTAAAATCTGTCTCCTGAGAGTTTACCCAAAAGGACGCAGAGACAAAGCAGTCAAGCTCTATGTCATCTTGGATGATCAGAGTAACAAGTCACTAGCTAGATCTGTGTTTTTTGACATTCTAAACCTTAAAAGCCCCAGCAATCCTTACACCCTTAGGACTTGTGCAGGTACAGTGGAAACGGTGGGGAGAAGAGCTGATGGCCTACAAATTGAATCTATGGATGGTAAGACATGCCTACCCTTACTGACCATAATAGAGTGCAACCAGATGCCAAACAACAGATCAGAGATTTCCACGCCAGACGCAGCAGCTCACTAGACTCACTTAAACCACATAGAACACCTCATACCAGAACTAGATGATCAGGCTCAGATAAGCGTTCTCCTAGGGAGAGACATCTTGCAAGTCCACAAAGTAAGAAAACTGATCAACGGTCCTCAAAATGCCCCATATGCCCAAAAACTGGATCTTGGGTGGGTCATTATAGGTGATGTTTGCCTGGGAGGTGCGCATAAACTGGCATCTGTTAATAACCTGCTCACTAGTACCCTTGAGAATGGTCGTCCTTCTCTTTTCCAACCCTGTCAAAATCACATCCTCATAAAGGAGCTACCACACAACAACCTTGTACCTCTTCCCTTCCTAAGTCCCCTCTGTGACAGCAATACCTATGACGATGACCAAAGTGACTTAGGAAGCACAGTGTTCAAGAGAACAAAGGAAGATAAGGTAGCAATGTCCATTGAGGATAGGCTCTTCCTAGTAGTTATGGAAAGGAGTATGGAGAAAGATGTGACTAATAGCTGAGTTGTACCTCTTCCCTTTAGACCACAAAGACAACGTTTGCCTAAAAACAGAGAACTAGCATATAAACGCTTCACTTCCCTAAGACACAATATTCAAAGCAAACCGGAGATGGGAGAACATTTATTTTCCTTCATGGAGAAAATAGCTGAGATAGCCCCAAACCTCAAAGAGGAATGTTGGTGCTTACCCATAATTGGGGTCTATCACCCTAAGAAGCCAGGGCAGATTAGAGTGGTGATCGATTCCAGCGCATGAGGGTGTCTCTCTAAATAATGTCCTTCTCTCTGGCCCTGATATTAACAACAGTCTAATAGGAGTACTTCTCCGCTTTCGCAAGGATTCCGTCGCATTCATGGCAGACATACAGGAAATGTTCTATTGCTTTCTTGTTAAAGAAGAACACTGAAACTTTCTGAGGTTTCTCTGGTTGAGGGACAACAACCCCTCTGGAGACATCACAGAATACCACATGAGGGTGCACATATTTAGCAACAGTCCTTCCCCTGCAGTTGCTATATATGGCCTCAGACACTCTGCTAGAGTGGGAGAGTTAGAGTATGGGTCAGATGTCAGACAGTTTGTGGACAAGGATTTCTATGTAGATGATTGCTTGAAATCACTACCCACAAATTAAGCCACAATCAATCTCCTCAAAAGAACTCAAGCAATGCTTGCGTGATCCAACTTAAGACTCCACAAGATTGCTTTCAACAGTAGAGACATTTTAGAAGCCTTTCCTGTCCAATATCATTCTAACGAGTTAAAGGACTTAGATCTGGGCGCAGACTCACTTCCCATGCAACGCAGCCTTGGTTTTCTTTGAGACTTAAAGTGGAAGTAAACCCATCGATTTAAATAGTTAAAAAAAAAGGCATGCCGGGAATGCTAACTGCACATTGGCTGTGCTCTCAGCCAAACTATCAAACCATCCAATGGCTGGTGTCATAAAGGATCACATGTGCAGCACTATAGCAGTTGAAGATTAAACAGAGGCAAAGGTGGCAGCTTCCTTGGCTGAAAACGATAGGGGAGTTTACTTCCACTTTAAGATCTGACACATTAACTTTCCTAGTAAGTACAGAAGAAAAACCCTTTACCCGTAGAGGTGTCCTGTCTACCATAAACAGCCTGTATGATCCCTTTGGCTTTGCAGCACCCGTCACCATCCAGGGTGAGGCACTACTTAGAAACTTAACCTGTGAGTCGCTAGATTGGGACCACCCTTTCCCCACCGAAAAGAAGAACCTATGGCTTGGATGGAAGAACTCACTAACAGCTCTATCCAACCTTAAAATTCCACGACCATATGCTCCTCTGTCATCTGCTGACGTTCAGATGCAAAGACTTTGTGTGTTTTTGGATGCTTCTGTTAAAGCAATTGGTGCTGTAGCTTACCTGAAAACCGTAGACATTAAATGCCACATAGGGTTCATAATGGGGAAAGCAGAACTTGCACCACTTCCCAAACACACCATACCCAGGCTGGAACTTTATGCTGCAGTATTAGCCACAGCGCTAGCTGAATTCATTGCAGTCAGGGGCCCATTGAAAAACGTATTCGCTCTGACAGAGGGTCTAACTTTGTAGGAGCAGTAAAAGAACTACAAATTACTTCTAACTTGGACGTTCTCAGAGTAGAAAGATACTTGAGTGAACAAGACTGCACGTGGATCTTCAACCCACCTCATTCTTCTCACATGGGAGGTGTTTGGGAGAGGATGATAGGCATAGCCTGCAGAATTCTTAATGCTTTCTTCCTACAATTTGGCATTGCAAGGCTTACTCACGAATGTTTAGTGACATTTATGGCAGAGGTTACAGCTATCATTAAAGCCAGACCTTTGACATCAATTTCAAGTGACTCTGAAGATCCAGTGGTCCTCACACCTGCCATGTTACTCACACAAAAGACTAGTCCTGCCTGTGCTCCAGCTGGAGAGTTTTGTGAGATGGACCTTTACAAACGTCAATGGAGACAAGTACAAATCCTTGCCAATACCTTCTGGAACCGGTGGAGGGAACAATATATATCTACTCTACAATTAAGGAGAAAATGGCACAGTGAATAGTACAATCCTTAACCCGGTGATGTTGTGTTCATGAAAGATTGCCAAGCACCAAGGAATATGTGGCCTTTAGGTCTGATCACCAAAGTACTGCCAAGCAAGGATAATCGTGTCTGTGAGGTCGAGGTCAAGATCTTCCAACAGAATGAGGTTAAAGTATTTTTAAGACCAGTGACCAAACTTATTCTGTTACTTTCTACGGAGGACTGTTAGTGACATCACTTGATGTCAGGCGGGAGTGTTCTGTCCATCAGAGGTTTAAACTGACTATTTGTACCTGTGTTGTTAAATTTACATGTATAGTGTGTGATTTACATGCGACAATCATATGTGGTGTGCAGGCTCCATCTAGCGTTCCTTTTTGGTATTGCTGCAGTTATTCTGTTTATCTAGAGTTACTATGTGTAGTTAAGGAAGTTTTCAATAATCAGGGATTTCTGGGTAGAATTTGCACAGGAAGTGAACCAGTCACCATTTCTACAAGACATTGCAGCTAGGAAAACAGGTCTTTCTCAATCCATCGCCATCATCCCTTAGAGAACTTAAAAAGTAAGCTTTTACTGTCTGATCCTATATTGTATATAGTTGTTTCTGAAATGTATGCTGTATTGTATGCAATATTATATTTATTGAGGTCTATTTCTGTTATTTTGTAGTTTCACTTGGCTTGTTCTAATAAAACTGAGATCAAAGAAACATGGTATCTGAAGTTATTGGGACAAGAAGGTTAGCTATATGTCCTTGAGATAGAACAGAAGATGCTTGTTTATATGTGATTTTGGGGTAATCCCTAACATATTTTTTTATGGTGGGATCAGCTGACAGCAATGGCTAAACTTTATTGACAATTTTTTTAAAGCGGGAGTCCGCCGGGAGTTCCACCGTTTTTTTTTTTTTAAAAGCCAGCAGCTACAAATATAGCAGCTGCTGACTTTTAAAATAAGGACACTTACCCGCCCAGCGCGCTCGCGATGTCGGCACCCGAAGCCGATCTCTCGATCGTCTCTCGGTGCTGCCACTGCCATCTTGGGTATGGGAATCAGGAAGTGGAGCCTTTCGGCTTCATTTCCTGGTTCCCTACTGCGTATGCACGAGTCGCGCAGCGCAATAAGGATGGACCCGCTGTCTCTGGGATCTGTGTGTTTCCCAGCAGGCAGCGGGGGACTTTCGGAATGGGGTGTAGATCTACGCCCCTTTCCGCAGAGAGCTATCCCAGAAGTGGGTGCAGATACCTGTACTGTACAGGTACCTGCACCCCCTCCCCCCTGAAAGGTGCCAATTGTGGCGCCGGAGGGGGGGAGGATTCCAATGAGCGGAAGGTCCACTTTAGGGTGGACCTCCGCTTTAATCTCTTGATGCTGAGTAGAATATCGTGTGATTATTCTGACAGTTTCAGATTTTTTTTCCAGTCTAGTGGAAAAAATAAGTGAACTTCTTTCTTTCTTCATTACCCTATTGTAGGCCCTCTTTAGGCAAGCATGACTATATCCTCTATTTTTAAGTCTATGGTAGAAGTCATTAGCAGCTTTCTGAAAATCATCATTCCTGCTGCAGTTTCTAATTTGTAAATACTGACTGTAGGGTATGCTTTTGAGAAACGGTTCAGGATGGGAACTCTTCTATAGAAGAGAGGAGTTAATTATACCATCATCAGCTAGGAAAATGTCCACATCCAGAAAACTGATCTTCGTTTGGCTAGAATCTTTTTTTTGTTAGTTTGGTCATTGTGTGTGCTCACTATGGTCACATAGTGTCTTTCGTCCGTGGTGATCTTTGCATCATGGTTAACCCCTCACTTCCCCTCTTGTTTTGAGGGGGGGGGGGGCTTTGAGGTGGTGAGTTTTGGTCTCTTGGTGAACTTTGGCAAATATGCTTCTATGTATTTTGATGAGTCATGTATTTTTCTCATGCAACATTTTTCTGTTTCTGCATAGCCTGTTTGTTAAATCATGGTTGATGCGTTTATCCCCCGATGAAGCCATAAGGCGAAGCATGTTGGGATAACATATGACTACTCAACCTTTGTTCAAACTAGAAAACCTCTATGCTTAACCACCATAATGTAAATATTTCATAAAACCCAACCACTTATCATGTCTTGTTACTGGTTTTAATATTTGTCCTTAATAAAGGTATTTGTTTTATATATACCTGTCTGGTTTCCATTACTATCTAATAGTAATACTACTATTATTGATTTACTAATAGTAATTCAATACTCAACAAGCCCTATGGGGACAGTGATACACACACATAGGCGTTTAGAGGGAGGGGCATTTAGCAGCAGAAATAAAACACAGACAGTGCGTCCAAGAGCAGCAGACTATTGACACAAAAAATGCTTGTTGCGCCTAAAAGCGCGTAAACGCGGTTAAACACTAGTTTAGTGCTTGAATGTTAATTTATTTCAATGGCCAGAATAGATTATTATTCTGGCCATAGAAATTAACCACTTGACCACTGGGCACTAAAACCCCCTTAATAACCAGACCGATTTTCAGCTTTTGGTGCTCTCACATTTTGAATGACAATTACTCAGTCATACAACACTGTACCTATTTGAAAATATTGTCCTTTTTTTCACACAAGTAGAGATTTCTTTTGGTGGTATTTAATCACCTCTGGGTTTTTTATTTTTTGCGCTATAAAAGAAAAAAGATTGAAAAATTCTATAAAAAATGAATTTTTCTTTGTTTCTGTTATAAAATTATGCAAATTAGTAATTTTTCTTCATAAATTTTGGCCAAAATTTATACCACTACATATCTTTTGTAAAAATAACCGAAATTGGTGTATATTATTTGGTCTTTGTGAAAGTTTTATAGAGTCCACAAGCTATGGTGCCAATCTCTGAAAATTGATCACACCTGAAGTACTGATGGCCTATCTCATTTCTTGAGACCCTAACAAGCCAGGGAAGCACAAATAGCCCCCAAATGACCCCTTTTTGGAAAGTAGACATTCCGAGGTATTTAGTAAGAGGCATGGTGAGTTTTTTGAAGTTGTAATTTTTTCCCACAATGCTTTGCAAAATCAAGATATTCTTTTCTTTTTTCACAAAATTGTTATATTAGCAGGTTATTTCTCACGCACAGCATATGCATACTACAAATTACACCCCAAAACACATTCTACTACTGCTCCTGAGTATGGCGATAGCACATGTGTGAGACTTTTACATAGCATGGCCACATAGAGGCCCAACATGCAGGGAGCGCCATCAGGCATTCTTGTATAAATTACACGTATAATTTCTAGTCTACCTCTTACATTTTGAAGGCCCTGGAGAATAAGGACAATGGAAACGCCTCAAAAATGAACCCATTTTGGAAAGAAAACAACACAATGTATAATCTATAAGGCATATTGAGTCTTTTGAACATGTAATTTTTTTCTACAAGTTTTTGGAAAATGTGTAAAGAAAATGAAAATGTATTTTTTTTTACACAATATTTCTAACAAATAACATGTACATACCAAAAATGACACCCCAAATTAGATTCTCCTACTCCTGATGAGTACGGCGATACCACATGTGTGAGACTTTTCCACAGTATGGCCACATACAGAGGACCAACATGCAGGGAGCACCATCAGGTGTTCTAGGTACATAAGTTTAAAATTAATTTGACTACCTATTACACTTTTGTGCGGCACTGTAGTGGCATGGATGAGCATGAATGGGGATGGATGAGCCGTGGATGGGGATGGCTGAGCGTGAATGAGTATGGCTGGGTACGGCTGCGTGTGGCTGAGTATAGATGGGATGGATGGGTATGGCTGAGTATGGCTGGGTATGACTGAGTACGATTGAGTATGGCTAAATACGGCTGGGTATGACTGAGTACGATTGAGTATGGCTGGGTATGGCTGAGTACGATTGAGTATGGCTGAGTACGGCTGGGTATGACTGAGTACGATTGAGTATAGCTGGGTATGGCTGAGTACGATTGAGTATGGCTGAGTACGGCTGGGTATGACTGAGTACGGCTGGGTATGACTGAGTCCAGCTGGGTATGGCTGTGTATGGCTGTGTACGGCTGCGTACGGCTGAGTATGGCTGGCTATGGCTGAGTATGGCTGGGGGTGGATGGGATGACTGAGCATGGATGGATGAATGGATTAGTATTGCTGAGGATGGACGGATGGATGAGTATGCTGAGTATGGATGAGGATGGATGGATGAGTATGCTGGGTATGGATGGATGAGCATGGATGGATGGATGGGTATGCAGAGTATGGATGGGTGGGTATGCAGAGTATGGATGGGTATGCAGAGTATGGATGGGTATGCAGAGTATGCAGAGTATGGATGGGTATCCAGAGTAGGGATGGGTATGCAGAGTAGGGATGGGTATGCAGAGTATGGATGGGTATGCAGAGTACGGATGGGAATGCAGAGTATGGATGGGTATCCAGAGTATGGCTGGGTATGCAGAGTATGGATGGGTGAGCATGGATGGATGGATTGATGGATCTGTCACTAAGCAGCGCTGTGGGCACTACACATGCAGCCCACAGCGCTGCTGGCACCGATCTCTCCCCTCTCTGCTCACACTGGACAGAGAGGGGAGGGAGGAACCGGAAATCACGCCGGTTTGTTTACATGTGATCGCTCCGTCATTTGACGGAGCGATCACATGGTAAACAGCCACGATCAGTGACCGTTCACCGTGATCCGTGATGCACAGGACCCAGCGGTCACGGAAGTTCGCGGGTGTGCGCCCCAGGGGGCGTGCAAGAGCAGAATTCTGGGAAGACGTACTATGACAGAGTTAAGCAACTGCCCTGTAGCCGTCATTCGGCTATGGGCTGGTTGCTAAGTGATTAATTGAAACCTAAGCACTGGATGTGCCTAAATATGCCTAAATGCACCTAAATGCATTACACAAGTGTACAAGCATCAAGCATTTTTTCTGCCAAAATTCTGCTGCCAGGAGGATAGGAGTCTAGGAGAGTTAGCAAAATGTCCAATGTGTGTAAGGCTGTAGGGGTCTGTCTTTGAAACCCTATGATAGTCAAATATGCTATATATCTTTTGGAAGATGTTTCTCTTGATTGTCAGCTTTATGACAAAAAATGCTTTTGTTATTCTTTTACATACTGTAGATTGATGGTTCTTAGGATTTGAGATCCACAAGACATTTTATTGTTGCAGGTACTCTTGAATCACTTTTCTCCCTTCCATATGCATAGTTCGACAATGGTCAATGGTGCATATCGGAGGGGGGGGGGGGGGGGTTTGGAAGCCACTGTGGGCAAATGCTAACTTAAAGAGGAAGTAAACCCTGATGAGTTTACTTCCTCTTTCATTCCCTGCAAAGGCAAAGCATAATGGACTACTATGCATCGCATAGTAGCCCATTATGTGTCACTTACTTGACACAGGAGCCAGCGAAGTCGCCGCTGTCCCCTGTAGTCCGCCGCATCCATCTTGTTGGTGGGGTCTCACAGCTCCACTGCTGTTATTCGGCGAAGCCGCGATGACGTCACTCCCGCGCATGCGCACGGGAGTCGACACGCGCGGCAGCTCCGTCACTGAGAATGCCGCGCTCAGTGCGCCTGCGCGCCGCTGTCTATGGCGCATGCGCCGTAGACAGCGGTGCCTGTTTTCGGGCAAATATCTCCTAAACCATATAGGTTTAGGAGATATTACATGGACCTACAGGTAAGCCTTAATCTAGGCTTACCTGTAGGTCAAAGTGGTTTGTAAGGGTTTAAAACCACTTTAAGATTCCACCAAGAATCTCTTCTTCTATTACACTGGTGGCTTCCATGCCTAATCCAGTTTCCTCCTCCCTGTATGACAGGGGAATACAGTGGTATTACCCTCCTCTACAGGGCAATGAGTAAGCCCTTGTACACACGGTCGGAAAATCTGTCGGAATGTGTCCTATCGGACCGTGTCGTCGGATAATCCGACTGTGTGTGGTATGCATCAGACTGATTCCGTCGGAATATCCGTCGGACCCAATTTTTCAACATGTTGGAAATATTTCCTGACCAACTGGTTCGATCGGACATACTCCGATCATGTGTAGCGAATTTTGATCGGACCAAGTGCCACGCATGCTCAGATCAAATTCCTACATCAAAGCTATTGGCTACTAGCCTGAATGTAGTCCCATTGTAACGAAATTACGTCATCACGTTCTGAAAGATCTAATTTTTCGACAACTTAGTCCGACGGATTTGGTTAGCAGAATCTCCGACCGTGTGTACAGGGGCTAAGAGTTATAAAGAAGACCAGGCCACATCTGACAGAAATTTTCAAGATGGCAGCGACCACAAAAATCTATGAAAAGAAGGATGCAGCAAGTGAGCTAGTAGAATCTGCCCTAACTCCAGCCAAAGACTCACACCACAAAGTTCTTACCGTATATACTCGAGTATAGGTCGATCCGAATATAAGCCGAGGCCCCTAATTTACCACAAAAAAAATGGGAAAACTTATTGACTCGTGTATAAGCCGAGGGTGAGACATGCCTGTCCAGCCCTGTGTGTCCATCCCTGTGTGTCCAGCCCTGTGTGTCCAGCCTACCTGTGTGTCCAGCCTACCTGTGTGTCCAGCCTACCTGTGTCCCGAGCCTGTGTCCCGAGCCTGTGTCCCGAGCCTGTGTCCCGAGCCTGTGTCCTTCTGCACATACGGCGGCCATGCCAGGATCGCCGCACCTCTTCTCATCTGTGACAAACGGCGGCCATTCCACTGTTCAAAAGCCGCGCCTCCGTCTGTGATAGGCGGAACACTCAATTTCCCAGCAGTCTGTGTTCCGCCTATCACGGACATCCTCTCATCCTCGTCCGTAGTATGAGGATGAGCGGATGTCCGTGATAGGCGAACCACTGACTGCTGGGAAATTGAGTGTTCCGCCTATCACAGACAGGGAGGCGCGGCTTTTGAATAGTGGAATGGCCGCCGTCTGTCTGCTCGACATGCTGATCGGGTAGACAGACGGCGGTGACTCGAGTATAAGCCGAGGGGGGCACTTTCAGCCTAAAAAAAGAGGCTGAAAATCTCGGCTTATACTCGAGTATATACGGTATATTGAATAATAAGTGCACACAGTGGTGTAGCTTGAAGCTTGTGCTCCTCAATGCAAAAGTTGACTTGGGGCCCCTCCACTACCAACCGCCATTTCCATTTTTTTAACAAAACTAACTAGCAGGGCCTAACTAAATAGAAAAATATAATAAAACAAATGCCACTATAAAAATATACAGTGCCTTGCAAAAGTATTCACCCCCTTGGCATTTTTCGTGTTTTGTTGTCTCACAACCTGCAATTAACATGGATTGTTTGAGGATTTGCATTTCATTTACAGAACATGCCCACGACTTTGAAGATTTTTTTTATTGTGAAGCAAACAAATAGGACAAAATAACAGAACAATTCAATGTGCATAACTATTCACCCCCCTAAAGTCAATACTTTGTAGAGCCACCTTTTGCAGCTATCACAGCTCCAGGTCGCTTTGGATAAGTCTCTATGAGCTTGCCACATCTTACCACTGGGATTTTTTCCCATTCCTCCTTACAGTTTAGTTTTTCCTTCAGATTTACCAAAACCATATAATATGAGGTCAAACCTTAGGAGTTTCAATGTGTATGCAGTCAGGCAGCCGCTTGTACTACATGGTTTTGGTAAACCTGAAGGAAAAACTCAGCAGAAAAACTGATAGTGTGTATGGGGCTTTAGTCTAACCACAGATTTTCTATTGGATTGAGGTCTGGGCTTTCACTAGGCCATTCCAACACATTTACATGTTTTCCCTTAAACCATTCAAGTGTTTCTTTAGCAGTGTGTATGGGATCATTGTCCTGCTGGAAGGTGAACCTCCGTCCTAGCCTCAAATCACACACAGAGTGGTACAGGTTTTGCTCAAGAATTTGCCTGTATTTAGCACCATCTATATTTACCTTAATTCTGACCAGTTTCCCAGTCCTGACTGATGAAAAACATCCCCACAGCATGATGCTGCCACCACCATGTTTCACTGTGGATGGTGTTCTTTGGGTGATGTGATATGTTGGGTTTGCACTAGACATAGCAATTTCTATGTTAGAAAAAAGTTCAATTTTAGTCTCATCAGACCAGAGCACCTTCCTCCATACATTTTGGGAGTCTCCCACATGCCTTTTCGCAAACTGAAAAGGTGCCATTTTGTTTTTTGCAGAAAGTAATTGCTTTCTTCTGGCCACTCTGCCATAAACCCAACTCTGTGGAGCATACGGCTTATTGTCGTCCTATGTACAGATACTCCAGTCTCTGCTGTGGAACTCTGTAGCTCATCCAGGGTTACCTTAGGCCTCTGCTTAATGCCCTCTTTGCCCAGTTCATGAGTTTTGGTGTACGGTCCTCTCTTGGCAGGTTTGCTGTTGTGCCATGTTCTTTCCATTTGGTTATGATACTGTAGATATGATGGTGCTCCTAGGGATCATCAAAGATTTGGATATTTTTTATAACCTAACCCTGACTTGTACTTCTCAACAACATGGTCCCTTAATTGTTTGGAGGGTTCCTTGGTCTTCATGGCAGTGTTTGGTTAGTGGTGCCTCTTGCTTGGGTGTTGCAGCCTCTGGGGCCTTTAAAAAAAGGTGTGTATATGTAATGACAGATCATGTGACACTTAGATTGCACACAGGTGGACATAATTTCACTAATTATGTGACTTCTGAAGGTAATTGGTGGCACCAGAGCTTTTTATGGGCTTCATAACAAAGGGGGTGAATACATACGCACATGCCAACTGAAAAATAGTTTTATGTATATATTTTTCTAATTTTAATTCACCAACTTGGACTATTGTGTTCTAATCCATCACATATAATTCACACAAAAAAAATTTGAACTAAAGGTTGTAATGTAACAAAATAGGGAAAATGCCAAGGGGGTGAATACTTTTGCAAGGCACTGTAAACTTAGCCTACCTTAAAAGTGGAGAGTGTCAGTCAGTAGAGTAGTGGATGGTGTGTGAAGTGTGTCAATAGGGCAGTGGGTGGTGTTATTAGCGAAGTGGATGGTGTCAGGAGGGCAGTGTCTGTAAGGCAGTGGGCGGCATCAGGAGGGCAGTGGATGGTATCAGGAGGACAGTGGACAGCATCAGGAGGGCAGTGGATGGCATCAGTAGGGCAGTGCGCAGTGTCAATAGGGCAGTGCACGGTGTCAGCAGGACAATAGATGGTGTTAGTAGAGCAGTGGATGGTGTCAGTAGGGCAGTGGACGGTGTCAATAGAGCAGTGGATTGTGTCAGGAGGGCAGTGGACGGTGTCAGGAGGGCAGTGGATGTTGTCAGGAGGGCACTGGATGGTGTCAGTAGAGCAGTGGATGGTGTCAGGAGGGCAGTGAATCTATTACAGACAGATGCAGATTTAACCCCACAGCTGCTGGGGAGGGAGCTGAGTGGGAGGATCACCTTTACTATTTAACCACTTTACACAAAACTACATACCCGTACGTCAGTACTTTGACGCTAAATACCGGGGTTATGGCCGCAGCTAGTGGCCATAACCCCGATATTTTTGGGAACGCCATGCTTCTCTTTAAGATAAAAGTGGTCTCTGCGACGGATCTGCCGCAAAATCACTTTTCTCTGTGGCGGGAGAGGTGCCCACCCCCCTCCCGCTGAGCTATGGTCGTCTCCGCTGCTTACTTATTGCAACCTATACTGTGGATGCCTGGCTGCCGACTAAAGAGGAAGATGGCTCCCGCTCGGCTCTATTGCATGGGAGGCATGTCACTTCTGCCCATAGCTCTTAAAGGAAAAAAATGTTATTGTTTTTTTTCAAGGGACTTTTTTTTTTATTGCATTTTTGTGTAAATCAAGTAAATCATGTAAGACCAGCTGCCTTGGGAGAATGGTATGTCTGGAGCAAAGTAGTGTGAAGATTCTCAGGGACAAAGCAGTGTTCTCACAAGTGAGAGTAGTGCGAATCGTGGTTAGAATGCGATCGGGAGGTATCACAGGAGTAGGAACCAACACCATCCTGGAGAAGGAGGAAAACTATTGTGACAATGCATCAGCCCATACATTCTTAGTACTGGGTAAGAATAAGACTATGTAATTGAAGCTTGACAGAAAAAGAGCACAATGAGCCCTTCTGGGAGATAAGGGTTTTGTCTCGGACAAGAATGTAAGATTCTTTTGGTCCATCAAATTTAGACTGGGTACAGTGGTACCCTCAAAGAGATGCCTCCATTCTTTAACTACTTAAGGTTCGGAAGGATTTGCCCCCTAAATTACCAGGCCATTTTTTGCGATACGGTACTCCAACTGACAATGGCGCGGTTGTGCGAGGTTGTACCCAAATAAAATTGATGTCCTTTTTTTCCTACTAATAGAGATTTCTTTTTGGTGGTATTTGGTATTTTTTGCACTATAAACAAAGCGACAATTTTGAAAAAATAATTTATTCATCAGTTCAATTTAGGCCAATATAGATTCTTCTACATATTTTTGGTATAAAAAAAAATGCAATAGGCGTATATTGATTGGTTTGTGCAAAAGTTATTGCATCTACAAACTATGGGATAGATTTAGGGACTTTTTACTAGTAATTGTTGGGATCTGCGATTTTTATCGGGACTGCGACATTGTGGCAGATAAATCTGACCCCCAAATTACACTTTACATTGATTCATGTTATAAAAATGCACTGATCAATGTAAAAATTGCACGGACAGGGAAGTGTTCCCAGGGTGTGCTCTAACTGCAGGGGGGGTGGGCTACGTGTGCAGTGTGGACGTTGAGATAGGAGGGCGCCTACTCCAGTCTCAGATGCAGCAACCTCAAGAATAAAGGGTAATGTAGGATCAGGATGTGCTAGCACAGGAGCTGAAACAAAGGCAGCCTTGAGAGACTCAAAGGCTTTAATGGAATCTGGAGACAAATTCTCTGGGTTGCTGTCCTTCCTGGTCATACAAGTCAGGGGTTTGACCAGAGAAGAGAAATTCTGCATGAATTTCCCATAAACGTAGTAGACAGAGACCTATGGGAAGAGGCCACTGTAGAACTGCAGATAGTTTTCCAGGGTCCATTGAAAAATCGGCAGTAGAAATGACATTGGAACTTGCACTTTTTCAACTTAAAATACAGGGTATTATCTCTCAACCTCTGTAGTACGCGGGAGACATCTGTGTGGTGGCTCTCTAGGGATTTTGAATATATGAGAATATCGTCTAGATAAACGACCACATATTGATGCAACATATCTCGGAGGACATCGTTGACGTAACTCAGAACAATGGGTTTTTGCATCTTCCATAGAGGGTTTGCCCATTCGTGGTTCCTGACAGTAGGCGAAGGCCATGAATTCAGAAGACGCAGGCTTATCTGTAAAATCCTTTTCTTGGAATACATCATGGGACACAGAGCCATAGTAGTTACTATATGGGTTATAGGCCACCTTCAGATGATGGACACTGGCACACCCTAAGACAAGAAGTCCACTCCCTATATAACCCCTCTCACTACTGGCAGTACCTCAGTGCCATGGTTTTGCAATAGAGTTGGTCTGCTTACCTGTTTCCATGTGTTCATCTCTAGAGACCAGCCGACCCTCACCTGACTGCTTTTGTAATCCATCCTCTGGCATGACTCCACCCTAGCTCCTATCAGAGAACTCTATATTAACCTGTGCACTGCAGGCCAACCCCGTTGATCAACCATTGTGTATTCCTTTGTGTGTTAGCTTCCTGTTACCTGCCGTGTGCTATCCCTGTTTGCCTGTGATCCTGACCTTTTGGCGTGTCCCTGACTACTCCTGTCTGCTTGTGGCCCCGACCTTGGCTTTGTCCCTCACCATCCCTATCCTCCTGTTGCCTACTGTGGGTGTGAGCTGGGGGACCCTGGGGGTCGCGACCTTGAGCCAGTTGCAGCCAAGTCCATCCTCACCACTCGAGGCTCTGGTGAACACCTGCTGGCTCTTAGACTCCGCGCCCCAGGGAATCTTACACTCTAACCCCGGTGGGACCTGCCTCCCGTCTGCAGCAGTCAGCCGTAGGGTCCACAACCTTGCGGTGCACTCCTGATCCCTACGGTGTGTGCATCTGTCACCTCGCCTCAAGGTGACCTGACAGTTTGATCAGCCATGGACCCGGCTGACGTGCAGCTTCCTGCAGATGATCCATTGCAGAGCTTAGTTCGTAGACTTGAGACCCAAGAATCGCATCAGACCCAGGTGATGCGATTCCTTCAGGATTTGGCATCCCGTGTTGAACAGGTTCAGGCCTCATTAGGACCCCCCGTTCAACAACCTCAACCGCTATCTGCCGCTGCACCTATCGCATCAGTCGCAGCCACACATTCATTACAACTACCAGCTCTGGCCCGTTTCTCTGGGGACTCCAAGGCTTGCAGGGGGTTCCTTCGCCAGTGCACAATTCATTTTGAACTTCAGCCCCAAAACTTCCTTTCCGATCTGGCGAAAGTAGCATATATTATATCCCTCCTGTCCGGCGAGGCAGTAGCTTGGGCTGCCCCTCTGTGGGAACTGAATGATCCAGTGGTTTCTAGCCTGTCTGATTTCTTGAAACTTTTTCAGAATATCTTCGAGGAACCGGGTCGTGTCTCCTCAGCGGCTAGCGCTCTTTTACGTCTTCGTCAAGAGTCCGCTTCTGTGGGACATTATGCTCTTCAGTTCCGTATCCTCACAGCTGAATTGAGCTGGAATAATGAGGCCCTAGTTGCAACCTTTTTACATGGCCTCTCTGATAGAGTGAAGGATGATTAGCAGGAAGATCCCTTCCTGCTGATCTGGACAGTGTCATCACCCTTTGTAACCAGATCGATTTTCGCTTTCAGGAGAGGGCCTTGGAAAAAAGATGCCAGCAGTCTCCGTTCTTTAGGCAGCCTGAGCTCCCAGTCCCTTCTCTTCGATCCGAGGAGCACCCCCTGCCTGCTGAGGAACCTATGCAGTTGGGCCGGACAAGGTTATCTCCCGAAGAACGCGCTAGGCGCAGAACTCTGGACCTATGCCTCTATTGTGGGGCCAAAGGTAATTTCCGTGACACTTGTTCTCTTCATCCGGAAAAACGCTCAGGGCTAATACATCTGGAAGGTGGAGTATTAGACCCTGAAATATCACCTTCACCTTCTCGTCTTCTCCTTTCTGTGTTGCTTCATGTCGGTGCTTCCTCTCGTTCGGTCTCAGCACATCTGGATTCCAGAGCCGCTGCCAATTTCATGGATTGGGAAACTGCATCCTCCATGAGACTTACCCTTTTGCCCCTTACAACGCCATTGGTGGCCTTGGCGATTGGTGGCACTGTTCTCCCAGGGGGCCCTATCCGCTTCCAGACTCTTCCTGTTAAGATGTCAGTAGGGACACTCCACCAGGAGTGGATATCCTTCCTTGTCTTACCTAAGGCTTCATCTCCTATCATATTAAGTCTTCCTTGGTTACGGCTCCATTCTCCACATGTTGACTGGTCTGCTGGACAGATCCTGGCTTGGGGTCCCTCCTGTTCCTCTTCCTGCCTACTCAAGGGTAACTCAAAAGAGAAACTTCCTGTTACCACTATCCCAGTATCTTCTGCTCTTCCCACTGTATATAGCGATCTCTGGGATGCATCCTGCAATAGTCGGACTGATGCACTCTCTAGGTCATGTGGTACTCTGGATGAGGGGCCCACCTATGAACCCGAGTCAATAATTCACTCCAGTTTGCATAACCATTTACCTTTGCTTGTCCCTAATCTCCCTTGGACGCACAGCCAGGCTAACTTGTCTGTAAGTTCCACAGTTGCTATGCCCTGTGATGCGATTGAGATGGTCGCTACACCTGACAATATTAGTCAGTCGGCCTCTGCACCAGTTATGCCAGTCCAGCCCATGCCCAATGATCTTCCTGCTTCTTGTTCAGGACCTTCTGTGACCTGGCCTCACCCTACTGCTACTATGTCCGTTCAAACCCATTTAAGAGGCTCAATCCATCCTTTGGATAGAATACCTAATTCGGCCAGGTGGGGTTTTCAATCTTTTTCTCAGGGTTCTCTGCATTCTGTTTATGTTTCAGCTATCCAGCTTGACTCTTGTGACATGTCACCTTCTAACCAACCTGACCTCAGGGATCCACTGACCTCTGCCCAGTCTGGTGGTCCTGTTATGGATGCCCAGCTCATCTTTAAGGGTCTGGGGGACCCTGTTTAGGCTCCTGATCTTCTCATGCCCTTACCCATTCCTAAAAAGCCTTTAGTCCTCAAGTCCTCTCATTCTCTTCCTACCTCGGTTCCAGTCTCTGAGGATAATCTAAAATATGAGGTTAGTCAAGTTTTGGATTCCCGGCTCCGTAAAGGCATTCTTCAGTACCTCGTACATTGGAAAGGGTTTGGCCCTGAGGAGAGGTCTTGGATCACTGCATCTGAGGTCTTTGCTCCTAGTCTGTTGAGGAGGTTCCATCTGGAGTTTGCCTTTAAGCCTGGACCCAGGCGGGGAGGGGGAGGCCTCGTAAGAGGGAGGGTACTGTCATGGTTATAGAATAGAGTTGGTCTGCTTACCTGTTTCCATGTGTTCATCTCTAGAGACCAGCCGACCCTCACCTGACTGCTTTTGTAATCCATCCTCTGGCATGACTCCACCCTAGCTCCTATCAGAGAACTCTATATTAACCTGTGCACTGCAGGCCAACCCCGCTGATCAACCATTGTGTATTCCTTTGTGTGTTAGCTTCCTGTTACCTGCCATGTGCTCTTCTGTTGTTCCGTTACCGACTTTGGCGTGTCTTTGACTATCCCTGTTTGCCTGTGATCTTGACCTTTTGGCGTGTCCCTGACTATTCCTGCCTGCTTGTGGCCCCGACCTTGGCTTTGTCCCTCACCATCCCTATCCTTCTGTTGCCTACTGTGGGTGTGAGCTGGGGGACCCTGGGGGTCGCGACCTGGAGCCAGTTGCAGCCAAGTCCATCCTCACCACTCGAGGCTCTGGTGAACACCTGCTGGCTCTTAGACTCCGCGCTCCAGGGAATCTTACGCTCTAACCCCGGTGGGACCTGTCTCCCGTCCGCAGCAGTCAGCCGTAGGGTCCACAACCTTGCGGTGCACTCCTGATCCCTACGGTGTGCATCTGTCACCTCGCCTCAAGGTGACCTGACACTCAGTTTGTGTAGCAAAGCAATATACATGTATTAGAAGAGGGGAGGGACCTCTGTGTCCGGTGATGTACTCCAAGAAAAGGATTTTACAGGTAAGCTGTTATAAAAATCCTATTTTCTTTATCATACATCATGGGACACAGAGCCATAGTAGTTACTATGTGGGATGTCCCAGAGCAATGCTAACTGAGGGGAGGGAGACACAACAAAAGTAGGGCACCATGAGACCAGAGGACGAATACTGCTTCCTGCAGCACACTACACCCAAAAGCAATATCGTCACGCCTTTTTACATCCACCTAACAGAATCTGGTAAATGTATGGACTGAAGACCAAGTTGCGGCCTTGCAGATTTGAGCCATGGAGGCTTATTGATGCACTGTCCACGAAGCACTAACAGCCCCGGAGAATGTAGTGATTTCTCTTCCGTAGAACAGGATTCTGGAAAAATGAAGGCAAAATAATATCCTGGTTTAAATGAAAACCTGCCACTACCTTCAGTAGAAAATTAGGATTAGGGCGCAATACTACCTTATCCTTGTGAATAATTAAATATGGCTCTTTACAAGAAAGAGCAGCCAACTCTGCTTATCCCCTGCTGTAGCAAATTGGAGCATGCTCTGCTGTTTTTTTTTTGCCTTCCTCTAGATCAGCGGTCTCAAACTGGTGGCCCTCCAGCTGTTGCAAAACTACAAGTCCCATGAGGCACTGCAAGGCTGACAGTTACAAGCATGACTCCCACAGGCAAATGCATGATGGGATTTGTATTTTCACAACAGCTGGAGGGCCGCCAGATTGAGACCCCTGCTCTAGATCAACTGTGGGTATAGAATTTTTTTTTTTTTATGGTTGAACTGCATGGACTTGTGTCTTTTTTCAACCTAACTAACTATGTAACTCTGATACCCTTCTTGCAGAAGTTATGGCTACCAGAAAAAAATAATTTCCTTGTCAGAAGAACTCAGGGAATATGCTGTATCAGCTCAAAAGGCTGTTTCTGCAATGACGACAGGACTAAATTCAAGTCCCAAAGGTTAAGGAGTGAAGAATTAAGCCGTGTTACCCCCTGAATAAAACCACAAACCAATGAATGCAAAGCAAGTGGTTGTTGAAACAATACCGATAATGCCGAGACCTGGCCTTTGACTCAAGGCCACTTCATCTCTAACCCCATCTGGAGAAAGTCTAGAATTCTGCCAATGACATACTTCCTGGGGTGCCAACCCCTCGATTCAATCTCGATTCGTGGGTCTGACATCTCCATTTGGTTTTCCTCCATGCTCCTGCATGGGGACCACCTAGATCACTTTTTGTGCCAAAAGACAGTCCAATGCTTGAAAGAGAAACATATTTTTCTCTGGATCCTTGGGAACATTTGATCTGAGAAAACAAGGAGATGGGGACTCTCTGAACTCTAGCTTGTAGCCTAGAGCTATTGAAGAAGTCACCCATTTGTCTTGACACTCTTCCTGCCAGATCCTTGAGAACTGCAGAAGTCTTCCCCCCACTCGAGCAAGCAGGGGTGCCCCTTCATAAGGAGGCTTTAGTATTTTGTTTTGTAGTTTTCCTCCCCTAGGACTTCTTTTGTCCCTGGGGTTGACCCTGGGGCTTACCTCTTGAACCTGATAGCACTGGAGAAGGAGCTTGTTTAAATGAAACATGTTTATTTCTCTTCCTAACTGGCAAAATAGTACTTTTTCCACCAGAAATTCTTTGGATGTATTCACTCAAATCATCCTAAAACAGCCATTCACCGCCAGGAGATTTTTGCAGGGCGCCTCGACTGACCAATTTTTCAACCATAAGATTCTACGCATACAGTGCCTTGCCCCCTTAAACTTTTCAACCTTTTGCCACATTTCAGGCTTCAAACATAAAGATATAAAAATTTTATTTTTTGTGAAGAATCACCAACACCTGGTGGAAAATATTTTAAAGGCTGTCCCTTAGGTCCCTGGTCAGTCTTAGTGTTTACTCCATCTGGAGGAGACATGTTGCCTAAGGACTAGAGTGGATCCATCCCCCAAGGGCTGACCTAGGACAGGTGTCCAGCGTGTGCAGCAGCAGGTGGAGGAAGTCGGGTGTGTGGCAGCGGGCAGGAGGTGACCCCGATTCCAGCTCCCTCTGTGTCCAGGCACGGAGATAGGTGGTGATGCAGTGTGCCCTTGGCTGGCTCCGGCGGGGTGGTGGCTGGAAGCTAAGCTTGACCTGAAAGACGAGTGGCGTTATTTCCGAGGTGGTATGACGTCATCGGCATGCGCCAGGGAGCTAGTCCAGCCCCTTAAAGGCACAGGGAGTGGGAATGGCTGGCTGGTGCCGTTTTCTCATGGACGCAGCTGCAGGGGACAGCGTGAACGCCACAACAAGACAGAGATGCAGGAGGAGGATCAATTCACTTCTGCCCAGGCTCTCAGGGACACAGGTAGGCACCAGTAGGTGACCTTTTGTTGACCGTAGGGGGAACAGCAGGCTAGATTGTGGTGGTCTCTAGCAGCTGGGGCACTACAGGTGGTAGCAGGTGTCACTGGGTGTGCACTCTTTAATGGCTGGTTAAGAGTATCCTTTTCTCATGCCAAGGGCCCCTGTGTTTTTGTTTTTTGGTAGGCCAAGCCTCCTAAAGACCCAAAGCCCACTCCCAGAAAGAGGTGTGCAAAACATGCTACCAAGATGCCCTTGGGGCACACAGAGCCGCTATGTCAAGTCTGCATAGACAGACTGGTTAAACACTCTGATGCAATTGACACAATTTTTTGGAACTGTGAGGCATGACATGGCTACTACCTTTTTTAAGGATCTTAAAAAATACATTTCAGAGGTAAAATATCCAAAAGCTCCCTCCTAAAAGTTCCTCTCCCATAGCCTCGCCAAGACCAGTCATCGCAGGAGATGGTGAGGGAACGAGCGGGTAGCAGCGCTTTTAGCGAAATAGCCACCGACAGCTCAGATTCAGAGCAGGAAGATGACGGAGAAGGGGAAAAAAGGGCCCATGTACAAATTGTCCCTAGAAGATGTAGAGGACTTGGGGCTATATATGAAACTTTGGAAATAGAGGAAGGAAAAAGAACTTCCATCAAAACATGACCTGATGTACCAAGGTCTAAGGAATAAAAAGTCCAAATTATTCCCAGTCCACCAGGTGATATTGTACATCATGAGGAATGAGTGGGCAGACCCAGAAAAGAAGCCCCTCTTTGCAGCTAGCCATAAGAAGCCGTTCCCTTTCAGTGACGATCCACAGGTGTGGAATAAGAACCCTAAATTGGATGTACCACTCTCGAAAGTCTCCAAAAAGTCCTCATTGGTCTTTGAAAACATGGGGCATCTAAAAGATTGTATGGATAAGAGGGGCGACATTGTCCTAAAGAGAGCCTGGGAAACAAGTGTTGCCAGCCTGAAGCCTGTGCTTGCCACCACTTGCGTGACAAGAAATCTTAATTTTTGGCTCTCCCAACTTCAGGACCATATCAAAAATGGTACCCCCTAGGGAAAAACTTTTGAAAACCCTACAGGTTCTCTCCAAGGCAGTCGGTGACATAGCAGATGCGTCCGCAGAATCTGTCAAACTGGCAACAAGGTCAGGGGGTCTAGTCGTGGCAGTGTTACAAGGGAAATATCTGTGCTAACCAGTGAAAATTTAATTGATCTACAAAAAATAGTGAAAAATAGTGAAGCAAGCAAGTAAATCACTTCGACCTCCTCTTGGCGTGGATAAGTAAACAAATACTGCAATTAAAAAACCTGAATATGGGGTTTACATATACCTGAAAAGAAAGCTTCAATCGTGCAACCTGAATGAATCAATCAAGTGAACAGGTGAGCCATAGGAATAAAAACCTTCCGTGCTCGAACTAATATACTATTCACCTCTGCTAAATAAAAATCCTTCAAAAAATCAATCAAAAAAATGTATGAATTATTATGAAATAAGCTCCCTCTGAGCCCAGGCGTTTTCTTACTGCTCAAAATCCGTGTGTCACACAAATTAATCCTGAAACCCAGGTGCATCATTCAATTGGGTAAATACATGAGTGAGCCTGCCAGATATACAACTTACTGTGCCCACATTAACTGCTTAAGGACCGCCTCATACCGATATATGTCGGCAGAATGGCATGGCTGGGCACAATCACGTACCTGTACGTGGCTCTTTAAGTGCCCAACCCAATCCTGAGCTCTGTGAGCGTGGCCGCGGGACCAGCGGACCCGATTGCCACTGGTGTCCCGCGATCGGGTCACAGAGCTGAAGAACGAGGAGAGGTCTGTGTAAACAAACCTCTCCCCATGCTTCCTAGTATGGCTGTCACCGATCGTCTGTTCCCTTTTATAGGGAAAGACGATCAGTAACATCACATGCCAGGCCACGCCCCCTACAATAAAAAAAACACATAACGTCACACATATCTCCTACACTGCCAGTGTCATTTACACAGGAATCAGTGCATTTAAATTGCACTGATTGCTGTATAAATGACAATGGTCCCAAAAATGTGTCAAAAATGTCCGATGTGTCCGTCATAATGTCGCAGTCACAATAAAAATCGCTGTTCGCCGCCATTACTAGTAAAAAAAAAAAATTTATAAAAATTTGTAAACGCTATAACTTTTGCGCAAACCAGTCAATAATCTCTAATTGCGATTTTTTTTTTTACCAAAAATATGTAGAAGAATACGTATCGGCCTAAACTGAGGAAAAAAAATATATTTTTGGGGGATATATATTATAGCAAAAAATATTGCTTTTTTTTCAAAATTGTCGCTCTATTTTTGTTAATAGCACAAAAAATAAAAACCTCAGAGGTGATCAAATACCACCAAAAGAAAGCTCTATTTGTGGGGAAAAAGGGACGCCAATTTTGTTTGGGTGCAATGTCGCACGACCGCGCAATTGTCAGTCAAAGTGACGCAGTGCCGAATTGCAAAAAGTGGCCTGGTCCTTTGGCTGCAAATTGGTCCGGGGCTTAAGTGGTTAATGTGCCAAACCGCCTAATAAGTAAATAAACCTCTAATAAAATTGTGAAAATAGATAATTAGTAAAAAGTGTCCATGCTGTATTGTTCATAAAACAGGTCAAAATAAAATTATTAAGGTTATAAATCCATATGATACACAAGTCAGATGGATTTTAAACTTCAAATAGAGTTCTTTTTCAGATGACATAAAGTAGCCAATATTGATAAAAAAAGCAACAGTCTATCTTTTCTGCCCTCTCTTCAAATGGAGGTGCTACACATCATCCAGCGGGTAATAGCTTTATAGAGAAAGTGAAATGTGACTGATTGGCCGCTTACCAGATCCCAGGATCAATAGAGCCTTAGACAGGAGCCACCACACAGGGCGATGTCTCCCTCACCCTCCTCAGCCTGGAAAGTATATCATAGCCAGATGGGCTATATGGATGAAAATTTGGTCGGGGGATCCTGCATCCAAGATTAAACTATGTAACCTCCCATTTTCCAGAGATTTTTTATTCGGAACAGGCATGGATGAAGCCCTAGAAAGAATGACGGGCAGGAAGAAAGCCTTCCCAACCAAAAGCACAAACCTCCACAGAAGAGGTTTTCACATGGGCGAAGAGAGCGCTCGTAAGAAGAAAAGAGAGACTACCACAAAAAGCACTGGATGGGTCCCAAGGGGAAACCAAAGATTAATGCCCTCTTTTGTTCAAGCCCCAAAACAGTGACCACAGGACACCAGTAGGGGGGAGGATGGCTACCTTCCTACCTCCAATGGCAGAAGATGACAGCCAACCAATTTTATCTTAGATATAGTCGCAAGGGGTAACTCCCTGGAATTCAATTGTCATCCTCCAGACAGATTTCTGCTAAACTTACCAGGGATCCTGAAAAAGCAAGGGCTCTCCTGTTGCGGGGGACATGGTAGACCAGAAGGTCCTGACTCCAGTCCCAGAGGAAGAAAAACTAAAGGGTTTTAACTCTCATGTTTTTGTGATCAAAAAACCTTCCGGGAAGTTTTAATTTGATATTAAATCTAAAGCCCCTGAACTAAGCAATGCAATACAACAATTTCTGCATGGAATCCATATTTTCAGTCAAGAATATTCTTCAACCATGAACTTTCATGGTGACCATGGATCTCCACATTCCCATACGAGAAGAGTCCTAGAGATACCTGAGGTTGGCGGTGGAGATGGAGAGAAAGGAGTATCATTTCCAAAGCAGTGCTCTTCCTTTTTGGACTATCCTCATCACAGAGGATATTTACAAAAGTCCTATTTGCAGAAGCCCTGGCCCCTCTGAGGTTGAAGAAGATGACCTTAGTACCGTACCTAAATGACCTACTATTTGCAGCACCGTCAGAAGTACAGCTGGTAAAAGACCTGGCAGAAGCTCAACTATGGCTGCAATGGTTAGGATGGATTTAAACATCAAAAATTCCAACCTGTGTCCCACTTGGAACATTAAGTTTCTGGGATATCTGCTCGACTGTCATAGAGCAGAAAACATCCCTACGGAAGGAGAAAATTGAAGGCCTTGCCTAGAGTAAGTTCTGTACAGAACAACTTCCGATGTCCATCAGAGAGCTGATGTCTATTCTGGGTCTGATGACCTCAATGATACTGGCAATGCAATGGGCCAAGTTTTATCTAAATCTTTCTCCTAAAGAACCAGCAAGTGGATCTAGATGGAACACATTTACTTCCAACCTCTATGAAGAGGTCACTGGCGGTGGAGGATCCACACAAACCTAAACCAGGGTCTGGCATGATCTTTACCAACTTCAGGTCAGCATGCCCAAGGGAAATGGTCCCCGGAAGAAGCTCAGGCGTCTTCGAATTGGAGGGAGCTTATGGCAATAGCCAAAGCCATAGAACATTTCCAAGACCAGCTAAGAAATCATCACACCCTGATCCTGTCGGACAATGCCATTGCAGTAGCTTATGTGAACAAGCAAGGGGGCATGAGGAGCCCCTCTGTAAGCCACATCTCCAACCAGATCGGTCTATGGGCAGAAGGGAATCTGCTGTTGCTGGGAACGGTCCACCTAAATGTGGCGGACTTCCTCAGCCACCAAGAGATTTCCAGAGGGGAATGGGCATTACATGCAGAGGTGTTTGGGGAAATTAGACCGCTTGGGAATACCAAATGTAGATCTATTTGCATCCCGGAAAACATCAAGGTAAAGCATTTGTACTCGCTAAACCCACAAGCAGAGGCGTAACTAGAAACCTCAGGGCCCCGATGCAAGAAATCAGGAAGGCCCCCCCCCCCCCCCCCCCCGAAAAGCATGATTTTGATACTATATTTTTTTCCACTGTAGAACAAAGTAAAACATTTCTGTGCAGCCTGTGTCCCGAGTGAAACCTGTGTCACCAGTGCAGTGGTGGTACTGGAGGGGGGTGGCAGTGGTACTGGAGGGGGATGGTGGTCCTGGAGGTGGGTGGCGGTGGTGGTCCTGGAGAGGGGTGGCAGTGGTACTGGAGGTGGTGGCAGTGGTACTGGAGGTGGGTGGTGGTGGTGGTACTGGAGGGGGGCTGATGGTGGTACTGGAGGTGGGTGGCGGTGGTGGTACTGAAGGTGGTAGCGGTCCTGGAGAGGGGTGGCGGTGGTACCGGAGGTGGGTGGCGGTGGTACTGGAGGCTGGGTGGTGGTACTGGAGGAGGGTGGTGATGGTACTGGAGAGGCATGATGGTCCTGGAGAGGGGTGGCGGTGGTACTGGAGGTGGGTGGCATGGTGGTGGTACTGGAGAGGGGGTGGCGGTGGTACTGGAGGTGGGTGGCGGTGGTGGTACTGAAGGGGGGTGGCGGTCCTGGAGAGGGGTGGCGGTGGTACCGGAGGGTGGGTGGTGGTACTGGAGGAGGGTGGCGATGGTACTGGAGAGGCATGGTTGTCCTGGAGGTGGGTGGCGGTGGTACTGGAGGTGGGTGGCATGGTGGTGGTACTGGAGTGGGTGGTGGTGGCACAGTCTGGAGGGGTGGTGGCAGTCTGGAGGGAGGGTGGTGGGCTGGTGGTACTGGAGGGGGGGTGGTGGCACTGGAGAGGGGATGGTGGCATTGGAGGGAGGGGTGGCACTGGAGGGGGGTGGTGGAACAGTCTGGGGGGGGTGGTGGTGGTGGCACAGTCTGGAGGAGTGGTGGTGGTGGCACAGTCTGGAGGAGTGGTGGTGGCACAGTCTGGAGGAGTGGTGGTGGTGGCACAGTCTGGAGGAGTGGTGGTGGTGGCACAGTCTGGAGGGGGGGATGGTGGCATTGGAGGGAGGGGTGGCGGCAGTCTGGAGGGGTGGTGGTGGTGGCACAGTCTGGAGGGATGGTGGTGGTGGCACAGTCTGGAAGGGTGGTGGTGGTGGTGGCACAGTCTGGAAGGGTGGTGGCACAGTCTGGAGGGGTCTGGAGGGGTGGTGGTGGCACTAGAGGGGTGGTGGTGGCACTAGAGGGGGCTAGTGGCAGTCTGGAGGGGTGGTGGAGGCACTAGAGGGGGGTGGTGGTGGCACAGTCTGGAGGGGTGGTGTTGGCAGTCTGGAGGGGGGGTGGTGGGCTGGTGGTACTGGAGGGGGGGTGGTGGCACTGGAGGGGGGATGGTGGCATTGGAGGGAGGGGTGGCACTGGAGGGCGGTGGTGGCAGTCTGGAGGGGGGGTGGTGGAACAGTCTGGAGGGGTGGTGGTGGTGTCACAGTCTGGAGGGGGGGTGGTGGTGTCACAGTCTGGAGGGGGGGTGGTGGTGTCACAGTCTGGAGGGGGGGTGGTGGTGGCACAGTCTGGAGGGGGGGTGGAGGGCTGGTGGCACTGGAGGGCGGGTGGTGGCACTGGAGGGGTGGTGGCACAGTCTGGAGGGGTGGTGGCACTGGAAGGGGGTGGTGGGCTAGTGGCACTCGAGGGGTGGTGGTGGCACAGTCTGGAGGGGGGGTGGTGGCACTGGAGGGAGGTGGGGGTAGCGGCACTGGAGGGGGGTGGTGGTGGCACTGGAGGGGGGTGGCACAGTCTGGAGGGGTGGTGGTGGCACAGGAGGGGGGGGGGTGGTGGGCTGGTGGCACTATGGTAGCACTGGAGGGGTGGTGGTGGCATTGGAGTGGGTGGTGGTGGCACAGTCTGGAGGGGTGGTGGCAGTCTGGAGGGAGGGTGGTGGGCTGGTGGTACTGGAGGGGGGGTGGTGGCACTGGAGAGGGGATGGTGGCATTGGAGGGAGGGGTGGCACTGGAGGGGGGTGGTGGAACAGTCTGGGGGGGGTGGTGGTGGTGGCACAGTCTGGGGGGGGTGGTGGTGGTGGCACAGTCTGGAGGAGTGGTGGTGGTGGCACAGTCTGGAGGAGTGGTGGTGGTGGCACAGTCTGGAGGGGGGGATGGTGGCATTGGAGGGAGGGGTGGCGGCAGTCTGGAGGGGTGGTGGTGGTGGCACAGTCTGGAGGGATGGTGGTGGTGGCACAGTCTGGAAGGGTGGTGGTGGTGGCACAGTCTGGAAGGGTGGTGGTGGTGGCACAGTCTGGAAGGGTGGTGGCACAGTCTGGAGGGGTCTGGAGGGGTGGTGGTGGCACTAGAGGGGTGGTGGTGGCACTAGAGGGGGCTAGTGGCAGTCTGGAGGGGTGGTGGAGGCACTAGAGGGGGGTGGTGGTGGCACAGTCTGGAGGGGTGGTGTTGGCAGTCTGGAGGGGGGGTGGTGGGCTGGTGGTACTGGAGGGGGGTGGTGGCACTGGAGGGGGGATGGTGGCATTGGAGGGAGGGGTGGCACTGGAGGGCGGTGGTGGCAGTCTGGAGGGGGGGTGGTGGAACAGTCTGGAGGGGTGGTGGTGGTGTCACAGTCTGGAGGGGGGGTGGTGGTGGCACAGTCTGGAGGGGGGGTGGAGGGCTGGTGGCACTGGAGGGCGGGTGGTGGCACTGGAGGGGTGGTGGCACAGTCTGGAGGGGGGGTGGCACTGGAAGGGGGTGGTGGTGGCACTGGAAGGGGGTGGTGGGCTAGTGGCACTCGAGGGGTGGTGGTGGCACAGTCTGGAGGGGGGGTGGTGGCACTGGAGGGAGGTGGGGGTAGCGGCACTGGAGGGGGGTGGTGGTGGCACTGGAGGGGGGTGGTGGCACAGGAGGGGGGGTGGTGGGCTGGTGGCACTATGGTGGCACTGGAGGGGTGGTGGTGGCATTGGAGGGAGGGGTGGCACTGCAGGGAGGTGGTGGCACAGTCTGGAGGGGCGGTGGTGGCAGTCTGGAGGGGGGTGGTGAAACAGTCTGGAGGGGTGGTGATGGCACTGGAGGGCGGGTGGCACAGTCTGGAGGGGTGGTGGTGGCACTGAAGGAGGTTGTGGGCTGGTGGCACTGGAGGGGGGTGGTGGCACTGGAGAGGGGGTGGTGGGCTGGTGGCACTGGAGGGGGGTGGTGGCACTGGAGGGAGGTGGTGGCACAGTCTGGAGGGGTGGTGGTGGCACTGGAGGGGGTTGTGGGCTGGTGGCACTGGAGGGGGGTGGTGGCACTGGAGAGGGGGTGGTGGGCTGGTGGCACTGGAGGGGGGGTGGTGGCACTGGAGGGAGGTGGTGGCACAGTCTGCAGGGGCGGTGGTGGCGAACAGTCTGGAGGGGGATGGGGTGGAACAGTCTGGAGGAGGGGATGGGGTGGAACAGTCTGGAGGAGGGGATGGGGTGGAACAGTCTGGAGGAGGGGATGGGGTGGGACAGTCGGGGGGGGGGATGGGGTGGAACAGTCTGGAGGAGGGGATGGGGTGGAACAGTCTGGAGGGGGGGATGGGGTGGGACAGTCGGGGGGGGGGGGTGGGGGTGGAACAGTCTGGGGGGGGGGATGGGGTGGAACAGTCGGGGGGGTGTGGTAGAACAGTCTGGAGGGGGGGTGGTGGTGGCACAGTCTGGAGGGGGGGTGGAGGGCTGGTGGCACTGGAGGGCGGGTGGTGGCACTGGAGGGGTGGTGGCACAGTCTGGAGGGGTGGTGGCACTGGAAGGGGGTGGTGGTGGCACTGGAAGGGGGTGGTGGGCTAGTGGCACTCAAGGGGTGGTGGTGGCACAGTCTGGAGGGGGGGTGGTGGCACTGGAGGGAGGTGGGGGTAGCGGCACTGGAGGGGGGTGGTGGTGGCACTGGAGGGGGGTGGTGGGCTGGTGGCACTATGGTGGCACTGGAGGGGTGGTGGTGGCATTGGAGGGAGGGGTGGCACTGCAGGGAGGTGGTGGCACAGTCTGGAGGGGCGGTGGTGGCAGTCTGGAGGGGGGTGGTGAAACAGTCTGGAGGGGTGGTGATGGCACTGGAGGGCGGGTGGCACAGTCTGGAGGGGTGGTGGTGGCACTGGAGGGGGTTGTGGGCTGGTGGCACTGGAGGGGGTGGTGGCACTGGAGAGGGGGTGGTGGGCTGGTGGCACTGGAGGGAGGGGGTGGCACAGTCTGGAGGGGCGGTGGTGGCGAACAGTCTGGAGGGGGATGGGGTGGAACAGTCTGGAGGAGGGGATGGGGTGGAACAGTCTGGAGGGGGGGATGGGGTGGAACAGTCTGGGGGGGGGGGGATGGGGGGAACAGTCTGGGGGGGGGATGGGGTGGAACAGTCTGGGGGGTGTGGTAGAACAGTCTGGAGGGGGGGGGCTGGTGACACTGGAGGGGGGGTAGTGGGCTGGTGGCACTGGAGGGCAGGGGGTGGCACAGTCTGGAGGGGTGGTACTGGAGGGGCGATGGTGGGCTGGTGGCAATGGAGGGCAGGTGGTGGCACTGGAGGGGGGTGGCGGGCTGGCACAATCTGGAGGGGGGGTGGTGACTTACCGCCAATCAGTCGATGATGATGATCGATTCCCCCTCCTCAGAATCCTGCAGAGTGAATCCTGCAGAGTGACGTAAAGTTCCTCCACGAAGCGTGCCTCCGCTGCTCCTTGCTTCAGAGAGTGCCTTCACTGCATTGGCTGAAGGTTTTTTTGTGTCGCAGAGTCGCAAGTGCGACTGGGCCCTGTAATTTTCGCCCACTTCAGGGGGCCGACCGGCAGCCCGCCCGCCGCCCGAGGGGCCCACCTGACTGTCCGGCCGGGGTGTGCGTGTGCGGTGTTATTAATGTCAGGTTCATGCCGTCCTTCACCAGCGTGAGAGAAGTGCTCGGTTGGCTCCGCCCCCGCCTATCCAGAGCGACTGTAAGGGAGGCGGGGGCGGAGCCAACCGAGCACTTCTCTCACCCTGGTGAAGGACGGCATGAACCTTACCTGACATTAATAACACCGCACACGCACACCCCCGGCCGGACAGTCAGGTGGGCCCCTCGGGCGGCGGGCGGGCTGCCGGTGGGCCCCCTGAAGTGGCCGAGAATTACAGGGCCCAGTCGCACTTGCGACTGTTGCGACCCTGATAATTCCGCCACTGCCCACAAGACCAGCCTCTGGGGATAGATGCACTTCGGCTTTCAAGATGTGCTACACCCCCCGTATATCTGATTCCTCAAGTAATGTAGAAATTCCTGCAGGTACAAAGTTAACACTGAGAGCACCATATTGGCCCAAGAGAGCCTGTTTTCTCTCAGTTCCTCAGTCTCTCAGCAGAAGAGCCTTGGCTACTTCCTTGCAGGGCCGACCTGATGTGTCAAGGACCCTTAACAGGCCTAAGAATAGAAAGCTTCAAATGGGAAGCTTGGTTACTCAGGAAGACATCTTGAGATCGAAAGGACTTTCAGATAAAGTAGTGACGACGCTTCCGAGCACTAGGAAGTCGATCACCAGGGCCATCTACAGAAAATTTAAAAGCTGGTGCACTGAAAATAACAGACAAAAGATGGATACACAGACTATTTTTGAGTTCCTACAGCAGGGTGCTGATAAAGGTCTAGTGCTCAGTACGCTGAAGGTGTATCTAGAACGGACACTACAAGACCCATTGGTCTCTCGTTTTTGCAGAGCGCTGGCTAAGTACAGACAACCCAAGACACAAAAATGTCCCACATGGGATCTGTCAGTGGTACTGAGGGGGATTATCAAAAGCCCCTTTGAGACTCTACAAGAAATATCTTTATGCCTGCTGACACACAACTCTGTTCCTTGTGGCTATCACTACAGCATGTAGGATAGGGGAACTCCATACAGAATAGTCCTTCAAACAGATCCAGGAATTACACCGAAAGGGGCGTCTACTTTTCCTAAATCCCAGGATATAATACTACCTTAATTTTGTAGTTCACCGTCTAATAACAAAGAGCAAGAACTAAGCCTTCTAGATCTTAGAAGATGTCTTCTTCAATACCTTGAAGTCCCTAATGAGTTCACAGCGTCAGAATGCTCTGTTTGTTCTTTATACTGGAAAACAAAAAGGGTAGAACCTGTGTTGCAGGCTGACCCTGCTATTGCCCCAGTCTCTGTAGGCACTCACCTCGAGTTTCACTCTGCTTCCCCAGCGATTTGGGGAAGATCCGGTTCAATGCATAGGGTCTCTCAACCAGGTTGAGATATACTTTGAGATGCTGCCCCAGGCGTTTTTGCATGGACTGAAGCAAAGTAGGTGATATATTTGCTTCCTAAGAAATCCTTAGCAAACACTCTATGGGAGACGCAAAAGCCTGTTGTCTTGACTTCCCCAGACTTTGTGGCTTCCTTTTAAAAGGGTATTTTACATTCCTGCACGCTCCATTTCTGCTGCCAAAAACCTCAGACCTTAGGTGGCATTGTTTCATCCCTAGTTATCCAGAAGGGTAAACCCCTGGTTTCCGGTTACCCTTTCTTGAGCTGAGTCATCCGTTGAGATACAGGCTTCATTGATGCTGCCTTTGTATCAAGGCACTCAATTCCACTGCAGCTGCGTGAAACTCCACTTGCCATTGAGGCTCTTGACAGGAGACCACTACAGCCTGTCCATGTGACTCATGAGACTGTTCCGTTGTCCATGGCCGTAGGGGCTCTTCAATGAGATAATCCAATTCCAAGATATTTCTTCACCTACGTTTCCACTGGTTATTGATTATCCTTGGTTACAGAGGCACAACCCCTTTTTTGATTGGCTCCATGCTGAGATTCTCTCCTGGTGGCCACAATGCAGTAAGACATGCCTCCAGATGGTAGCCAAGGTCCTATGCACCTCTTCACTCTCCCCCCTGCCGAAGGAGTACCACGATTTTAGCGATGTCTTAGACAAAAGTCAAGCCAGTAGTTTGCCTCCACAGTGGTCGTATGATTGCACAATTGACCTTCAACCTGGTGCCATACCCCCTCGTGGCTGGGTTTACCCTTTGTCGGTCTTGGAGGATAAAGCCATGGAGGAGTAAGCGTGTCTGCAACATTCCCTGGGTTTCATCCCCAAATCCTCGTCTCCTGCTGGTGCTGGTTTCTTCTTTGTGAAGAAGAGTGGTGAACTGAGACCTTGTATTGATTATAGGGGTCTCAATTTTTTCATGATTAAGAATGCTTATTCGATTCTGTTGATTACGGAGTTATTTGACCGCTTCAAGGGAGCAACAGTTTTTCACAAAGCTCGATTTGCAGAGGGGCATACAATCTCGTGAGGATTAAGGAAGGCGACGAGTGGAAACTGCATTTAATACCACAACAGGCCATTATGAGTACCTTGTAATGCGATTTGGCCTTTGTAACGCTCTGGCAGTTTTCCAGGAATTTTTTAACACTGTCCTCCAAGATTTGTTGCAGTTATTTGTGGTGGTTTATCTCGACAATATCTTCATTTTCTATGTCCCTGGAGAGCCACCACACAGATACCTGTCACTTCAGAAATGAAGAGAGAACAATCTCTATTGTAAATTAGAGAAGTGCAAATTCCATCGTGAACAGGTTAAATTCCTAGGTTATGTAATTTCCACTGCTGGTTTTTCGATGGACCCAGAGAAACTTTCAGCAGTCCTATATTGGCCCGACACATGGGTTTACGTCCTCTGCAGCGTTTTCTTGGCTTTGCCAACTATTATCAGAAGTTTATACGTAACTTCTCGTCTCTGATCAAGCCCTTGACTGATATGACCAGAAAGAACAGTAGACCACAGAGTTGGTCTCTGGCAGGGCCGATCCGAGGTGGGTGCAGTGCATCCCAGTGCCTGCAGAGGTGGGGGCGCCAAAGTTCCAGAATGCTCCCTTCCATCCTCCCTCTCCTTGTTTGTTTCACACACAAACACACGAGTCAGGCTGTATCTGCTTGTCGCCCGTCGCCACTGTCTTTCTAGCTCCTCGGCCGCCTGTCCAATCCAACATTCCTCTTCCCATTTGTTTCCGCCCAAACTTCACACACACTCCATCCCTTTGCATGAACTCCTGTGGAGACTAACCCATGGGGGAAGCTATGTGAGCTATCTGCACAACTCCCTCTCTCCCCTGAATTCTATTTGCTTTGCCTCTACTTCTCTCTCATTTCTTACTCCCCCCGTTCAAACTGTTGGGGGGGGGGGTAATTGTGCAGACTGGGGGGGGCTAATTGTGCAGACTGGGGGAAGAGGGGGGTTGTGCAGACTGGGGGAAGGGGAGTAATTGTGCAGACTGGGGGAAGGGGGGGTTGTGCAGCCTGGGGGGGTAATTGTGCAGACTGGGGGAAGGGTGGTGTGCAGACTGGGGGGAGCAATTGTGCAGATTGGAGGAAGGGGGGGTTGTGCAGACTGGGGGGGGTAATTGTGCAGACTGGGGGATTGGGGATTGTGCAGACTGGGGGGATTGTGCAGACTGGGGGAAGGGGGGATTGTGCAGACTAGGGGAGGGGGTAATTGTGCAGACTATGGGTACGGGGGATTGGGCAGACAGGGGGGTGCAGACTGGGGGTAAGAGCGATAGAACAGACTAGGGAAGGTGTGTAGAATGGGAGGGGGTAGAGAACTGAGAGCAGCGCAGCAGAAACTCCCAGAGTCTTGGAGGCAGGCAGAGGCAGGGCACACCAGGGAGTTATGACGCACGTGACCGCCTCAGGTTTTGGGGCTAGACACTGGTTTGCAACAACTTGACCCCGGGACCAGGAGCATCAGCCCCCCAGGAGGCCGTGCAAGGACCTGCTGAGCTGACATCTCTGAGGTTAGAGACCCTGACAGAGCTGACCCCCCACATCAGGCTGCATTGATAGGCACTGGTGAGGCAGCACTGATCGGGCAGTCTCCCACCATTTCTTGTATCGTGTTTGCAGTCCCTGACCATCTCTTGTATCATGTCTGCAGTCTCTGACCATCTCCTGTAGTATTTCTGCAGTCTCTGATCATCTCTTGTAGTATTTCTGCAGTCTCTGACCATCTCTTGTACTATGTCTGCACTCTCTGACCATCTCTTTCTCTTTGTTGTTAAGAGAGCGTGGAAGGATCCCAGGTTAACAAAGACTCCTTAGGGGAGCATATCTGTGCTTGAGTCCTTGTCATGGAAACATTTGCAAAGGGGAGGAGTTAGTAAGATGATCAAGCCCACATGGGGGCGCACAATATATCTCTGCACCCAGGCGTCTGTGACCCTAGGATCGGCCCTGGTCTCTGGAGTCCATTAAAGCCTTTTAAAAGTCTCAAGGTTGCCTATGTTTCTGCTACTGTGTTGGCACATCCTGATCCTACGTTACCTTTTTATCCTTGAGGTTGATGCTTCTGAGACTGGAGTTGGCGCCCTTCCGTCGCAAAGTCCTACCTCCTGAGAGCGCTATGCATCCTTGAGGCTGCTTTTCCAAGAAATTGTCACCTGCGGAGTGCAATTACGAGATTGGGGACAGAGAGCTGTTAGCGATTATTTTAACCTTGAAAGAATGGAGATATCTCCTCAAAGGTACCACTGTGCCGGTTCTCATTCTTGCTGACTATAAGAATCTCACATTCTTGTCTGAGGCTAAACGCCTCTCTCCCAGAAGGGTTTCATTGTCTCATTCTTACCCGGTACTAAGGATGTAAGGGCTGACGCTTGGGCACGACCATTTTCCTCCACCTTCAAGGTGGAGTCGTTCCGGTTCCTGTGATTCCTCCTGATCGTATTCTGGCTACGATTCGCACCAGTCCCACTTCTACTTTGGGTGACATAAAAAGGCCATGCTCCTCCTGAGAAACCTAGTGAATGCTGCTTTGTCCCGGAGAGTCTCCGTACTGCTGTGCTCCAGACTTACCATTCTCCCAAGCTGCTGGCCACCCTGGGAAGAATCAACTCTTTTGGGCCATTTCCCAACAATTATGGTGGTCTAGTCTACATGCTGATGTAACCTCCTTCATAGCTGCCTGTTCCATGTGTTCTCAGAGTAAGATTCCACGACACCTTCCAGTGGGCCTCCTACAACCCATATCTAATAGAGAGAGGCCCTGGACTCACCTGTCTATGGAGTTCATTGTGGAGTTACCCAACTCCCAGGGCAACACAGTTATCCTTATGGTGGTTGACCGGTTCTCAAAAATGTCTCATTGTATTCCACTTAAGAAGTTGTCCACTTCTAAGGCACTGGCTTCCATTTTTGCTTGGGAGATCTTTTTCTTACATGGGCTACCCAAGGTGATTGTCTCAGATAGAGGTAGTCGGTTTGTGTCCCGGTTCTGGCAAGCCTTTTTGTGCACAGGTGGGAATTCAGCTTGCTTTCTCCTCTGCATATCACCCACAGTCTAATGGGGCAGCAGAGTGAGCCAGTCAGGCCTTGGAGCGGTTCCTACATTGCTATATTTCTGACCATCATAACAACTGGTCAGACCTCTTAATGTGGGCAGAGTTTGCTCACAATAGTGCATTGAATTCTGCTGTCCCAGTTTATGGCGAACTATGGTTTACAACCTTCCATGTTGCCTGACTCATTTGTTCCCCAGAGTATTCCTGCTTTAGAGGAGCATCTCCGCAGTCTTCAGTCCACTTGAGCACAAGTCCAGGAGGCTTTGCGACATGCTAATGTTAGGTACAGACTCCATGCTGACTGTAGACCCCTGCCTGCACCTTCCTACCAGGTTTGGGACAGGGTCTGGTTGTCATTTCGCAACCTCTGACTTGGTGTTCCCTCTCTGAAGTTTGCACCTCGGTTTATTGGGCCTGTCCATATTCTTTGCAGGATTAACCCAGTGGCTTACGCGTTAGACCTTCCTTCTAATATGCGTATCTCAAATGTATTTCATGTCTCCTTATTAAAACCTTTGGTCTGCAACCACTTAACCTGTACAGGGTGAGGAGAAGGCATGAGGTGGTAGAGAACCATGAGGAGTATGAAGTACAGTCCATTGTTGACTCCCGTAGGTTCCATGGGCACATATAGTACCTGATGCATTGGAAAGGGTACAATCCAGAGAAACACTCTTGGGTCTCATCCTCGGATGTACATGCCCCTGTCCTCCTCCATGATTTCCATAGACGTTTTACCCTCAAGCCTGGTGGTCCTCTGAGGAAGAGGGGTCATTGAGGAGGGGGTACTGTCAGGGCTGGGCTCAGCCCTTCCTTCTCTGAGCTGGCAACTCAACTGTCGGCTAATTGCCAGCTCTCTCCACAGTGACTCACCTGTTGATGATATCCTGTTCGTCAGTCCTGCCTACTTAAATCGTCCAGCCCAGATCTCTGCCTTCGCCTTGGTCACATCTCTAGAGATGCTCTCCTGTGTTCCTATTAAAGACTTGCTTGGCTGACATTCCTTCTGGCTCCAGATCTGCTGTTCTACTACGTCTCCCTGATGGTTTGGGTTGTCTGACTATCCGTTCCGGTTCCTGAACTCTGACTACATTTACTCTGTTTACCTTTTTTTATTATTAAACAAGTGAGATTTAACTGTACTTCTGTCTCAGTCTGATTCATGCTTTATGACAACACCAAAGGGAATGCAACTTCCGTTACTGGAGCAGAGCACACTGCAAGGAAAGAGGAGGAGCCTGGTTGCTACCGTAGTTGATGTCACTACGAATGGAATGTACTAGGCCTCTAGAGGACAACATCAGCCACCATCTTATTATTGTCTGGAATTTACCTGGATGTAAACGAACCCTATTAGTAGTTAAAGTGGTTGTAAACCCTTACAATCCACTTTTTACTACAGGTAAGCCTATAATGAGGCTTACTTGTAGATACAATGGATATCTCCTAAACCTGCAGTGAAGCAACGGATCATTCTCACTGTTGCTTCAGCTGACGTGCCATTACCGGTGGCTCCGCATGCATGTGCAGGAGTGACATCATAACGGCTCCTGCCAATGTCCCCGGCCGGAGCAGTGTACGGTTACCGCTACGGGGGCTTCGATCTGAGTTTTTTTTTTTGTGTTTACAATCACTTTAATAAAAAGCATAAATATTTTCCAAAAATGCATGAGTTGAAAATGTAAATAGGAGTAAAAATAGAAAATAAAAATAAAAATAAAATGTGGAAAAAAAACACATTTTATAAAAATTATTAAGATAAAAATAAAATGTGAATAAGTATCATTTTATTATGATTTGTAACTATTTTTTTATGTTTCTAAATAAACATTAAATCAAGTAAAAATAGCAAGATGAAACACAATATTACTTCTCAACACATTTAAGTTGTCCATCATCCCCCATACAGGGTATGTGTTTAATTTTTTTTTTTATTATTATATTTATTATTTTTCAACAATTCCATACAAAGCAATAAGCAATATAAAACAGATTATATCTTCTAGCTTTCGGTATTGTTATCAATTCCACCCCCCCCATCCTCTCCCTCCCCCCCAACCGCCTAAATTTTGCCTTCTTAACTCTATATTTCTTCATTCTTATTCACTCGGGCCCTAATCCTCCTAGAACCAGCATTTCTATGTATTTCCTCTTCTCTTTTTTTTAAACTCCATCTAGCTTTTCCAGAGTTCCCCACTTATTCCGCTCTCGTCCCTCTCACTATTTCTGAGCTGTTCCATGTTATATCTATGTGCGGCTTTCTTCAACCATTCTTCAATTGTTGGGCTCTTTAGTTTCTGCCATTGTATTGGTACTCAACTTTTAGTGTTGAAAATATTTTTATTGGTAAAGTAAACATTATATCAGGAATACAATTGACATATTAATTAAAGGAAAGTGGCAAGGAGCGTACCTAATGGCTATTGCCCACAGTAGTGCTTGTGCCTGAAGTTTTCGTAAATAGTCTTGAATTCAATTTATGTCACACAATAGAAGATCGGGGGGAGAGAGAAAGAAGGAAGAAAAATAAAGGCAGAAAAGATTGGGAAGGAGGGGGGAGGAGGGGGAAGGGGTCTTCTGGGAAAGCCTGGGATGGAAAGACAGTAACTTGACAATTGAAGGTCATCCCTACATTTTGGAGAAAAGTCATGGTAGAGGTGGAGCTGGGCTCGTGGAACTGGGAGCATGCCAGACAGGGTATCTGAGGAGTAGAAGAGCAGCCAGACCACAAAACTTTATATTTGTCATAAGTGCTATTGTCGAGCACCAACAACTCCTCCATTCTCATGATGTCATTCACTGTGGAGACCCAAGGGAATAACGGGGGAGATAGTGGTTGTTTTCCAAAAGAGCGGGATAAGTTGTCAGACCGCAGATAGAAAAAAACATAAGACTTCATTTCTGGGAGGCTATCGAACCATGGCAACATGGAAAGAAGGGCTATCTCACGGGGTTAGCTGTACAGATTCCTCGTATATATTATATACCTGAAATACCTGCTTCCAGAAGGGTCGTATCCATTCACATTCCCACTAGACATGAAGATAAGTGCCCGTGGCTGCATTGCATCGCCAGCAGGATGAGGTAGATGGGAAAAAAAAATTGTAACGTAGCGCGGTCCCTGTACCATCTGGACATGATCTTGAAGTTCTTTTCTTGTGAGTAACAGGAGATGGAGGACTTATGTGTGAAGTGGAACACAGTCTGCCATTCCGCTCTGGAGAGGGTTTTTCCCAGGTCTGCTGACCACATCCTAGTGTACGTGGGCATGTCATCTTGGCTGAGGGTCTGAATTAGGCTGTAAATGTGGGAGAGTAGATTTCTGGGTAGCTCCTTTTCGAATTCTGAGAGTTGGCAATGGATTCGAGATGAAAGGAATAGGTGTTTTGTAAAGGTTGTTAGGTAGAGACGTGAGTGGGATCGGGGTCCAGGTTCCCACTAATATATATATTTATATATTTATTTATTATTATTATATATATATATTTTTTTTCCACAGATTCCACCACACAATCACAGTTTCACCTTTCTCTCCTATCCCTTTTTCTATCTCGTCACTTGCTAGTATCCCTCTGCCATCCTATGTTTCTAACCGTCTCTCTGTTCCTACCATCCTTGGCCCAGACCTTTCATTCATATATATATATATATATATATATATATATATATATATATGTATTTTTATGTTAATACGTATTGACTCTACTTCATTACTTTACATGCCTGACAAACATACTTATGTTCACAGTCTATACTCTTTATGGACTAATGAGGTCTCTAGGGATACATCACTATATCCATGCCATGGCTGCACTTCGTTTGGTCCCTGGTGGGGTCCCATCTGACTCCACCCCCTCAGCTCCCTGGTGAGGCACCTGCTGCTGTCATGGAGCCGCACACCTGTAGCTATGGCCAAGCTCAGTGGTTTGTATGGGGACCCAGAACCCCTCCTACCCTGTGCCTTTATAATTAATACTGTGCTACATTGCCAAATATATACTTTTTCATCCTAGGCACATTGTTGCTCACATCCACCCCTAAAGAGCGAGCTGGATCTCGCGGAATGCATCGGGTAGTATGATGCCTGTGTACTATGACTGCTATTCATCAATGTATCAATATTCCTTATTTATGTATCTTTTTTAAATTGGCAATTGTTGGTGATATCTATGCATGTAAACAATGTTACTTGAATAAACCATATACTGCATTTACTACTGTTTTGTTTAAATTAAGTGGGTACCGTTTCCGTCAGTAAAGTCCCAGAGTGAATTCTTCGTTTTATTGTAGAAAAGAGAGAATTCTCCCAATCACGTATTTCCGAGGATGCCATTTTCTGGCTTCACACCGGGTAATATGAGTCTTCCAGACCTTATGATAGATCTTCCTAGTAACAGCTTTTCTAGCATTAACTAGGGTAGACACACGACTGGTCCCAAGATGCCATGGTCCTTCAACACCCTGGCTTCAATAGCCATGCCGTCAAACTTAGAGACTGTAAATCGGGGGGGGGGGGGGGGTAATATAGGACCTTGTGACAATAGAGCGGGGAGGAGTGGAAGCATCCAAAAAGTAAGTCTATTGCCAATCTCCGGGAACCAGGGCCCTCTGGGCCAGGCTGGTGCCACCAGAATGACTAGAACCCCCTCTCTCTGAATCCTGTGCAACAAATGTGGAGGGACTGGGGAGGGGGGTGAAAGCATAACCCAGGAGTACTGGCTCAATGGAACTATCAGAGCATCTGCTCCGATTGCTAAAGGATCCCTTGTTCGGGACACAAACTGCTGTAGCTTGTTGTTGAACATGGATGCCAATAGGTCGACAAATTTCCTGGAACACCCCTGGGTGTAGGGACCATTCCCCCGAGCAGATCTGCTGACAGCTGAGATAATCTGCCTTCTAGTTCTATACTTCCGGGATATGGACTGCCAATAGGATAGTCCCTCTGCCCAGACTAGCATGTGGTTCACCTCCTTCAGAGCCGAATGACTCCTGACACTGCCATTGTTGAACTGAACCCTGATAGGGAAGTCCTGAAGCTCCACCATCCAGGACCATAGGGCCAGACATACTGCCCGTAACTCCAGGATGTTGATGGGCAGGATCTGTTCAGTCCTTGACCATTTCCCGAGATTTCTAGGGTCAATCCCCAGCCTGAGAGACTGGCATCTGGTCAGTAGTCTCCAAGTTATCAGGAGGAAGGATCTTCCCTTTCACAGGTTCTTATCCTGCAACTACCACTTTAGGATTAAGCATGCCCAAGGAGATAAGAACTTTGGATAATTCAGGGCTTGTTCCAAGCCAACAAGGTGTCTTGTTGTAGAGACCTGGAATGGAACTGGGCAAAGGGCACTGCCTCGAAGGAGGACACCATCTTCCCTAGAAGACTCATACAGAGCCAAATGGAGGGTTGTCTGCTGCCCCTTATCTGATGCACCTGGTACTTCAGGGTGCATATCCTTTACGGGTGGCAAAATTACCATTGCTTGGACCGTATCTAGGATCAGACCTAAACAGTTCAGACATTGAGTCTCAAGGCTGATTTTTGGGGATTTATGACCCAGCCTAAGCTTTCCAAATACCGCACTGTACAGGTTATGCTCTGTTCTAGAGCCTGTAGTGAGTGATCTCTGAGCAGGAGGTCGTCCAGATACCCGAGCACCAAGATCCCTTGGGCCCTTAAAAGACCCAGGACTGGTGCTAGGACTGAAAATGACATTCCTCTAATGCAAATCGCAGGAAGCTCTGAAGAGGCTGAAAATAGGTAAGTGTAAATACGCTTCCTTCAGGGGGGCGTGGCCTGGACGGGCATGCGAGTGGTCGCACTACATGGAGCTCCCGCTAATGATCCTCCATTGGGTCTGATCCCGCTGCATACCTGCACTTACCCAGACCTGTGAGTCACTGCCAGAGCCTCCAGCACCCACGGTCACCTGGGGGAGTCCGGAATGTCCTGTAGAGGGGGAAGAGATGCAGCGGCGGCAGCTATGGAAAGCCAAGATGGCGCCGGCGTGCCCCAGCCACAACGGACAGCATGAGGAGCTGATAAAGCACATGAAAGTGGGTCTAAGTCACACAAACCCCCCCCAAACAACCGGGGACAGAACAACCCAGGGACATGTTTTATTATGCACAAAAGATGCAGAGTACGAATGGCCCTCACCCCCCACCAACGCAAGCGCCAGCATGTGGGCCTGATGGGCAAGATGGCGATGATACACTGTCGCTGGTGAGCTCCCCCAGGAGGAGACACAACAACCCACACTGACAGGAATCCTGCGCTCCGTCCGGCGCTGCACAGCGTCAGTAGATGGACTGAAAATGCAATTTGGGGGCCTCACTGAGACTGTGTCACTTCTGAGACAGGATCTTCAGAAAATAAGGGAGAGAACCACTGCTGTGGAGGGCAGGATCAGTGAGGTGGAAGACCTATTACCCCCCCTTACCAGGGACGCTAGGAAAGCCCTGCACCAATCCGCACAAGCTCATGATAAAACAGACGACATTGAGAACAGTTTAAGATGGAACAATGTCCGCATTGTCGGGCTCCCAGAGCAGGTGGAGGGCAGAGATCCTACAGCAGTGATGGCTAACCTTGGCACCCCAGATGTTTTGGAACTACATTTCCCATGATGCACAACTACAAATGCAAAGTGTATGAGCATCATGGGAAACGTAGTTCCAAAACATCTGGGGTGCCAAGGTTAGCCATCACTGTCCTACAGCATTCATTGAATCCTGGCTCCAAGAGATCTTTGGGAAAGAAGCCTTCTCTGCACTGTATGCGGTGGAAAGAGCACACCGCACATCACCTAGACAGCACACACCGGGCAACCCGCCGCGCTCCATGCTGGCCAGACTCCTGAACTATAAGGACAGAGAGGTTATTCTTAGGCTGGCAAGGGAAAGAGGTGCAATACACTTTAATGGGGCCAAGGTCTCATTTTACCCAGACTTTTCTGCTGAGGTGCAGCGCATGAGGGCCAAGTTTACTGAGGTGAAGAAGCGCCTACAGAAAATTTAAGTGACCTACGCTATGATGTACCCGGCCAAACTGCACATTACAGCCAGAGGACAAGCCACATTCTTTGAAAACGCCCTGGATGTATCAGCGTGGCTAGACCGTAATGAACAAGACCTCAGACATCGCCAAGATCCTGACCAGGGGGACTGACATCTACCAACTATTGATCTGGAGGTACTGGGCCAGGTATCATTACCGTGACTCCCATACCTGTACAGCGGGATAACAGTTCTATAAGATTAGCACCTGACATGAGCTAATATTTCTCAGGATGTGTTTCTTTTTAATTGCAGCTACAACTGCATGGGGCTGTTACCCCCACGATGACACAAGGCTCTACAGTTTGCCCCAGTTCAGAGGGCCAGTTACAAGGTGCCCGATTGGCACGAGTCTCCTGAATGACTCTTGGAGCGAGGCTGGGAGGGTGGATTCCACGCCATCCTTGCGCGGGTTTGCTGCTTGTTCCTGGCAGTCCAGTTCAAATCAAGTTTTGTTGCCCACATGGAACTCATTGACCCACCGGGACATAGGGGTCGTGATTACACATACATGCTACACCTAACATGGCTACCACACCGATGGTTGCCTGGAATGTCCAGGGTGTTCATGACTCACTGAAACATACCATGATATTGTTTGAAAAAATTTCACCCTCCCGTGGTTGGTCTCCAGGAGACACACCTCACGAAGGACACTACAGCTTTTCTGCAGTTTTCCTGGGTGGGCAAGGCATACCATTCCACTCACACCGCGTATTCGCGGGGGGTGAGTGTTCTGGTACATAAATCCTTGGCCTATAAGGAACTGGACGCAGTTGTGGACCCACTGGGCAGATATGTATTCTTGTATTGTAAAGTGTTTACTCTGACTGTGATAATTGCATTTGTGTATATACCACCCCCTTTCTCAAGAGAAATATTGCAGCTTCTCCTGTCCTACCTGGTCAACAAACCTGAGGTTCCCACACCGATTATGGGCGATTTTAACAGCTACCTAGATCCTCAACTGGATAGAAACCCCCCAGTCCGGCCACCCTCTGGAAGCAGGGGCACTATTTTGAGCCGGCTGCTGATGGAGGTGGGCTTGACTGATATTTGGAGAACGAAACATCCAAAGGTTAAACAATTTTCATGCTTCTCCAAGATGCATGGGTCCATGTCTCGCATAGACTTGTGTGTGGGGTCCCCCCAACTACTAGCTGCGATTACCAAGGTTGAGTATTATCCGAGAGGGGTCTCCGACCATCGCCACTGGTTGCACATCTTATTATTTGCCCCAAGTCGCTTTTGCCTAGGGCACCCTGGAAATTGAATCCCTTTTGGCTGAAACTATTTACCTCACATGAAAAGGGTGATGAAACAAATTGAGCAATATTTTTTAGACAACCAAATGCATGGTGACTTGCAATTACGTTGGGATGCCTTTAAGGCATGCCTGCGGGGCACGTTTATAGACAAATTTTCGGCTGTTAGGCGTGACTCCTTGGCCCTGTTGGTGCAGGTAGAGGACCAGGTGAGGTGGTTGGAGCTGGCTTATATCACAAACCCATCTGAATCCGCGAGGGAGGCATGGATCTCGGCACAGGATTCCCTGGAGCGTGTGAGATCCTCCGCCGTGGAACGTAAAAGGTTCTTCACTAAGCAAGCATTCTACGAGGAGGGGGAAAAAAATGGGTAGGCTGCTTGCTAGGATTGCCAGGGCACAACAAGCCTCCCCGGCTATTGGAGCTATACGCAACTCCCGGGGACGCTTGGTGAATGACCCTGAACTTATCATAGAGGAACTGGCATCCTTTTATGTGACACTGTACCAATCTCGTGACAATTACACCGACAGAGAACTCCAGGAATATATGGAGGGGGTGGATCTCCCAGTGTTGACATGTGATGAGTGGATGGGACTCGAGGCTCCGCTCACTCTAGAAGAGGTGGAGGGGGGCCGCTGCCTCATTCCCCACTTGTAAAGCCCCGGGGGATGATGGGATCCCTGTAGAAGTCTATACCCAATACGGGAGATACCCCTACCCAAACTATTAGAGGTCTTTAACGCCTCCTTTGAGACAGGGAAGCTACCAGACACGATGACCAGAGCCAATATAGTGCTATTACTTAAGGCAGGCAAGGACCCGTTAGATCCCAGCTCTTACAGACCCATATCGCTGCTACAGAGTGATGTTAAAATTCTGGCCAAGGTAATAGCTCTTAGAGTCAATAAGATAATCCGGTCCATTATTCATATGGACCAGGCGGGATTTATGCCACTCACATCAACTGCGACCAACCTTAGAAGGCTATACTTGAACATGCAGACCCCTTCGGATTCCTTCGGCCATAGAGCACTGTTGTCTCTTGACGCCAATAAGGCATTCGACAGTGTGAGCTGGAGATATCTATGGTCTGCATTGGCCAAGTTTGGGTTTGGTCCACAGTTCATATGATGGGTGAAACTTCTGTATGACAAACCACAGGCTGCCATACGCTTATCGGACAGACTGTCACATGCCTTTGCTCTGGGCAGGGGGATGAGGCAGGGATGTCCCCTGTCCCCCTTGCTCTGGCCATCGAGCCCCTTGCAGCTCAGGTGAGGAACTGCCCGCAGGTTCAGGGATTCAGGTACGGTGAACTACAGGAGAAGATCATGCTCTACGCCGATGACATGCTTCTCTTCCTGGAGGACACAGGCGGCTCACTGATGGGGGCAATGTCCCTGATTGGAGAGTTCAGCCGCTTCTCAGGCCTTACCATAAATTGGTCCAAGTCAGCTCTCCAGTTCATTGATGGAACACCCAGGCAGGATGAAGGGCCCTCCTGCCCAGTACCCATAGTGATCGAGTTTAAATATCTGGGAATACATATTTTCCCTAGGCTGACGGACTTCTGCAAAATAAGTGTGTATCCCATGCTGGCTCGCTTTAGAGACAAAATAAATGTGTGGAACAAGCTTAAAATGTCCCTGATGAGAAAAACAAACCTTATGAAGATGATATTGATGCCGCAGTTCCTGTACCTACTGCATAATACACCAGTGGTTAAGATATTCAGAGTGGTGAACTTGAACTCACTCTTTAGACTGTTGCTGTGGCATACTAAACCCCCTAGAATCAAACTCGAGCAGTTGCAATACCCGAAAGAGAGGGGGGACTTGCCCTACCTAACCCCTGGATATACTATTTAGCAGCACAGCTACAGCATTTAATAGGAGATATGACTTCCCCGCTGGGGGGCTCATCCAGTAGACTAATGCAAATTGGTTCGGGGGCTGGGTCCATACCTGAGGGCCTAGAAGCACAAAAATTTCAAAAACCCATGCCAACATACGCGCTCCTTCAGAAGGTGTGGAATAAAGTCAGGCAGCTACAAAATGTAACAGGGTTTAGGGGTTCAGCCCAATATGGGGAAACATAGCATATATAGAACTAGCCAAAATCCAACAAGGACCTAGATGGACTCCCCTGGGTGTAACCCATTTGTGGCAGATTTTACATAACGGGGCTTTGCTCCCTTTTAAAGACCTGCAATCCAAATACGGCTTAGCACACAACATGCTCTTTTATTATGCACAACTTCAACACGCAGTTAGGGCTCATGGGGAGGCCATGGAGTGGAACTTGTCACCCACTCCGATCTCCCACATGCTACAAGATGCAGTAGAAACTAAGGGCATGATCTCCCAATGTTATAACATGCTCCTGTCGTCATTCCTAGAAGGGCACCCCATGAAGGCAGCAACGCAATAAGAGGTGGATTTAGGGCCTATCGAAGGGTAACTATGGGAGGAGGCCCTGCAGGCGGTTCACAAGTGCTCGCTGAATGTAGCACAGAAGGTATCCCATTTATATATCCTGCTAAGAGCTTATTACACTCCAGTGAAACTACATAGAATGGGCAAGAGGCCCGACCCACTGTGTGACAGGTGCAGGATAGCGCCTGGGGATCTGATACACCTCCTCTGGCGCTGTCCAAAACTTCATAGATACTGGGCGGGGGTCTTGGCCATATTAAATCAGGTGTTCCAGACCAAGGCTTGTTGGGAGTACTGGAGGATGTAATAGAAGAGGACCGCATTTGCTAGAGCACTGCTTAAGGCCAGAAAAACTATTTTATTGAATTGGAAATCCGTAACACCGCCAACAACTAAAACCTGGATACAGCACATGGGTAAAACACTCATAATGGAGAAGTACATCTACCAACATAGGGGGAACCCTGACAAGTTTGACAGACTGTGGGGCGCATGGCTTGACACTCCGGGACTTAGCCCTGTGGAGTTGGTGCAAACGAGACTGATCAGTGGGCTGTAGGTGATGGGGGCACTATATTCTCAGATAGCAAAAGAGGGGGGACAAAAAGACCACAATTAGGGGAATTATGTAGTAGACGGTGGTGGGGATGATGATGAGGGCAGCTCAGGAGGCGAGGAAGCAATGTTTGTAATTTACATGTATGGTGGGTGAAAACTGGTAATGAACATGAGCACTTGTACCCAAAGATGGATATGTGAAACACAGAAGACTGGCTATGAATTGAGTTTTCATTCTGATATGTAATGTTTATTGAGTGAGCAATAAAAACCTTTTTGATTAAAAGAAAATAAAAAAAATAACACGCTTCCTTTATATGGATGGAGGCTAGAAAGTCTCCCATCTGGAGCGAGGTTACGACTGAGCAGACAAACTCCATCCGAAAAAGGACTGGATTAGTAGATACTGGTTCTTGGATCCAAAATGGGCTTTGTGTCCCAGTTTGGCTTTTGAATAGTAAACAGGTTTGAATAAAACCATGCGCCCCTTTGGGATACAGGAACCTGTACAATCAACTCTTTGATGCACTAAATGATGTAGTGCCTGAAGCAATAAGTCTATTTTTTGGAGTATCTGAGGGAACGCTGGATCTTAAACCCGCCGTAATTCCAGCTTGTAAACGCAGGATATAGTCGAGATGACCCACTTGTACTGAACCACTGTTCTCCAAATGTCCGCAAAGTGCAGCAGCCTTTCCCCCACCCGATAGAATGGGGGCATCCCCTCAAAAGGAGGGCTTGGTGCCAGGTTTAGAAGAGCTTTGGACCCAGGGCTTTTTCTGGCCCTGCGGCTTGCCCCCAGCTCTAACACCCTGTTGGCAGTGGAACTGCCTTGGCGCTGAGACACCTGATGAAGCAGTCCCTGTGGTTTTAAAACAGGGGATGCCTGGTGCTTCTCTTTACAGGAAGTAGAGAGCTGTTAACCCTGGAAATCTTTTGGATATATTTTTCCAATTCATCACCAGACATTCCCCATGAAAGGGGAAACCTGCCAATAAACTTCTTAAAAGGAAGCTTAGCTGACCAATTCTTGAGCCACAAAAGTCTGTGCATATGTATAGACAAGAGAGCAAAATGAGAAACCTGCTGTATTGAATCCTTTAAAAGGCATAAACAGCAAAACACAGCGTTCAAGGAATATATATATAATTTTATATGAAATATGAAACAAAAAGAGCATCCGACTGTCTAAAGTCTTTAGTGGCTTCTAACTAACTTAGAACTGCCCTCTTAACAACCAAGGTATGGAAATCCTCTTCTTTCTTACACGATGGATCAGAGCAGAATGTAGGTAGAATTATGTCCTGGGAACGATTTTGAAAGGATGCCACTTTGGGCAAAAAATTAGGGTCTGTTTTAAGGACTATCCTGTCCGGAAAAACAAAAGATAATGCCTGCAACTCACTAACTCTGCGAGCTGAAGTAATGGCTACTAAAAAAAAAAAAAAACGGTTCTCAAAGTAATCCATCTCAGGGAGGCTGAAACAATAGGTTCAAATGGACCCCTGGTCAGGGCCTGCAGGACAGTAGACAGGTCCCAGCCTGGGCAGTTTTTAGATACGACAGGCCTAGAACAAGAAAGAGCTCTAAAGAACTTGACTACAAGAGGGTCTGATCCCAAAAAGGTTTCTCCAAAAAGACCCCTAGAGCGGCTACCTGCACTTTTAAGGTGCTGATTGCTAATTTATTATCTGCTCCTTACTGTAGGAACTCCAGAACCGAAGCAATCTGTCTTGGTGACCTAGCACCACGTCCTGCACCAGGAGTTAAACACTTTCCAGTATTTGAAGTATATTGCCCTGGTGACCTTCTTCCTACTCAGGGCCAGATTAAGAACATCATGGGCCTGGTGCTGAGGATTTTGGTGGGGCCTTTTATGAACAATAAATAAATAAAAATGCAAACTATTTTTTGTTATAACAAATTAAATTAAAGAGAGAGAGGGGGAGGATGAGAGAGAGAGAGAGAGAGAGAGAGAGAGAGAGAGAGAGAGAGAGAGAGAGAAAGGGGATGAAAGAGGTGTGAGGGGAAAGGGAGGGAGGATGAGAGAGAAACGGGGGGGATGGGAGAGAGAGGATGCACATGAACATGTGTGGGAATGACATCAACGCAGCCTGGCCAAGGCAAGTGACTGAAGGCACAGAACCCAGAAGGATGCCCGGGTGAAGATGGAAGTGCCCGGGCCCCGTCGGATTGATCAAAGCACAGCACTAGAGGGCTCAGTCTGACAATTTAAGTGTACCCTAATGTGCTAATATGCTGTGCATACGTGTACATTATGGCATAACCTACCCCAGGGCCTCTAAAAAGTAGTAATGTTAGAAAAGTTTACTACCGCCTTAATATCACAGGAGCCTCTCATGGGGCCCCTTACTGACCCTGTGGCCCTTGGGCAGTGCCTAAGTGCATAGTTGTCAACATTTCAAAAATATATTCAGGGACGCTTTTTTTACAAGTGCTATATTTAGAGTAGCTGACATCCCCCGTGTTCCTCTATACATCACAATAGTAATTACAAAATGAAATAAGTACTAATAATGGGGCAGAACAAATATGAGGACTGTGAGATTTCCTTTAGTTGAACTGACAAAAGTGGCCATTCTAGAGCTTGTAACATTGAGGATATTCAGTATCATTTTAAAGAACAGTTTTTGTGGGTAAGAGGCACAGGGGAGGAGTATGGATGGTATAAAAGTGGGAAGTATGTGCAGGTGAGGGAGAGGAATGTGGAGGGTCTAACAGTGGGCACTATGTACATGAGAGGAGTGTGAAGGGTATGACAGTAGGCAGTATGTATAAGAGAAGAGTGTAAAGGGTATGACAGTGAGCAATATGTACAGGAGTGTGGAGGGTATGACAGTGGGCACTATGTACAGGAAAGAAGTGTGCAGAGTAGGACAGTAAGCAGTAATTACAGGAGAGGGGTGTGGAGGGAGGGTATGGCGGTAGGCACTATGTATAGGAGAGGAGTATGGAGAGTATGACAGTGAGTAGTATGTACAGGGGAGGAGTGTGGAGGGTATGACAGTGGGCACTATGTATAGGAGAGAAGTGTGGAGAGTATGACAGTGGGCACTATGTATAGGAGAGAAGTGTGGAGGGTATGACAGTGGGCACTATGTATAGGAGAGGAGTATGGAGGGTATGACAGTGAGTAGTATGTACAGGAGAGGAGTGTGGAGGGTATGACAGTGGGCACTATGTATAGGAGTGAATTGTTGGAGGTAGGACAGTGGGCACTATGTATAGGAGAGGAGTATGTAGGGTATGACAGTGGGCACTATGTATAGGAGAGGAGTATGGAGGGTATGACAGTGAGTAGTATGTACAGGAGAGGAGTGTGGAGGGTATGACAGTGGGCACTATGTATAGGAGAGAAGTGTTGGAGGTATGACAGTAGGCACTATGTATAGGAGAGGAGTGTGGAGGGTATGACAGTGAGTAGTATGTACAGGAGAGGAGTGTGGAGGGTATGACGGTGGGCACTATGTGTAGGAGAGGAGTGTGGAGGGTACGACAGTGGGCACTATGTACAGGAGAGAAGTGTATGACAGCGGGCACTATGTACAAGAGACGAGTGTGTAGGATATGACAGTGGGCGTTATGTATAGGAGAGAAGTGTGGAGGGTATGACAGTGAGCAGTATGTACAGGAGAGAAGTGTGGAGAGTATGACAGTGTGCACTATGTATAGGAGAGGAGGATGAAGTAATCTGGGAAGGAAAAATGTAAAGGTTTGTGGAAGGATGTTTAGGGACTTGCGTAGTGGTTAAGCGGGCCATACATGGGTTAAAATTACACCAATTAAGCAGAGACCAGCCATAGTCGATCTATGTATGGGCTAGCTTGTTTTACACAAGTCAGCCTATTAACTGACTTGAGTACAACCAGCCTGTCAGGTTTTCCCCAAAACAATCAGTGCTGCCAGCTATAGTTAGCAACACTAATCATTGTATTGACTGGCAGAACACAATAACACTGCGGGAGTGATCGCCCCATTCACAGGTCAGCAGGTGAGAGGGTGTGTGGGGACAGGCTGGGGAGAGATACTAGTCAGTCCCTGGGTAGGCACTGGTTAGTATCAGAGCCAGATGCACACAGGCTACATACGCCATGATCATTAGAGCGAGAGCAATAATTCTAGCACTAGACCTCCTCTGTAACTCTAAACATGTAACCTGTAAAAAAAATTAAAGCATCGCTTAGTACACAACAAAAAATCGTGGTAATTTTAGTGTTTTTTTTATGAATGAAACAGTTACTTTCCAAAAAAAAGTTTGAAAAATTGCTGCGCAAATATCGTGTAACATAAAAAGTTGCAAAGACCACCATTTTATTCCATAGGGTGTCGGCTAAAACAATATATAATGCTTGAGGGTTCTGAGTAATTTTCTAGCATAAAAAAAAATGATGATTTTTACATGTAGGAGAGAAGTCTCAGAATGGGCCTGGGTGGCAAGGGGTTAATTATCATAAGTAATATACAAATAATTATTATAAGCACTGTGAGGTCATCCTCTCAGTCTGCTGCAGAGTGTTCCAGCTTGTATTTATACTGCCGCTCTGTATGTAGCTTCTGACAGGCTGCGCAAGGAGCCCTGTATCTCCGGAACCATAGATGATAACAGCTCCATATTTTAACCAGTGCTGGGGTGGGTCTTTAGCTACCTACCCCCCAAATGTGGGGTCTCTGTGACTCCTGATCACCGAGCTACAATCCTCAAAGTCGATCTTTTTTTTTATTTTTATTTTTTGGCAAATGGGCCTATCTTGAGAAAGGGGCCTGGAGCTACAGCTCCAATAGCCCCTATGTTAATCCGGCCCTGTTCCTACTAGACAACAGGGTAGCAACCAACTTATCTGAGAACCCCTTCGACCTCTCGTGCCTGTTCAGGGAGAAGGAAAGAGGGACCTGGGCATTTTCCTGAGTGGCAAAGAGATCTACCTCTGGCTGACCCCATCTCTCCCCCCGATCAGTCTGAAGACCTCTGGATTCAACTGCCACTCTGCCTCTAGGACCCACTTCCTGCTGAGGAAGTCTGCTTTTTCGTTTAAGGACCCCTTTAGGTGGATCGCTGACAAGGATCGAGTAAACTGCTCTGCCCAGCCCAGGATACTTCTTGCTAGATCCTGAAGTGCCCTGCTTCTGGTTCATCCCTGTCTGTTCAAGTATGCCACCACCGTGGCATTGTCCGACAGGATCTGGACGTGTTGCTTCTGAACAACGTCTGAGAAGGCCAACATTGCCCTTTCTACTGCCTTCAGCTCCCTCCAATTTGAGGACCTCTCTGCCTCTTCCCCTGACCATGTGCCCTGGACCCACTGGGTGTCCACATGGGCCCCCCAACCCCAGGCATTGGCGTTGGTTGTCAGCCGCACCTGGACCGGGAAGGACCACAACAGGCCTTCCGAAAGCACCCCTTGGGCTCTCCACAACCACAGACCTCTTCTTACCGAGGTGGGAATCCTTACCAGATCGTCTAGAGAACTCTGTTGACGATCCCAGACCCTTAGTAGGAACGCCTGAAGTGATGCCTTGCCCATTGGACCGCCGGAATAGAGGAAGTCAGAGTCCCCAGAACCGACATGACCCTCCTGATGGAGCGGGGCTGATTGCATTGTAGATGGGCTACCCCGTGTACCAGCTTCTCCTTTTCTTCTGGCAAGATGATCTTTTGGTCTATGGAGCTGATGCGAAACCCCAGGAATGTCACTTCCTGAGCAGGCACCAAATTTGATTTATGAAGGTTTATGATCCAACCCAACTCCCTTAAGTGGACGCAAGCTCTGTCAAGGTCCCTCTGCAACCCCTCCCTGGTCTGGGCAAAAAATAACAAATCATCCAGATAGGGAATCACTGAGATTCCCTCTAAGCGAAGGGGAGCTAATGCTTCTGCCTTAATTTTGGTGAATACCCTCTGGGACAATGACAGACCGAAAGGGAGGAATTTGAACTGAAGGTGAATGATCTTGCTCCCTTCCTTTAGTGCCAACCTTAAGTATCTCTGAGATCCGCTCCAAATCGGGACATGGAGAGATGCATCCTGTAAATCTATGGATGCCATATAGAATCCCGGGTTCAGGAGGTTTCTTACAGAAAAAATAGAATCCATCTGAAACCTCTCGTACCGCACCAACCTGTTTAGACCCTTCAGGTTCAAAATGAGACAGAACTTTCCAGAAGGTTTCCTGACCAGGAACACATGGGAGTAAAAACCCTGGCCAAGTTCCTCTGCTGGGACCGGCCAAACGACCCCCTGAAATATCAGGTCCAGAATTAAGGACTTCATAGCAAGGGCCTTGACCAGGTCCCTGGGAACATTGACCAGGAATCTTTGAGGGGGACACTCTGTAAATTCGATTTTGTAACCCTGGGAGACCATCCTCAAAATAAACAGATTCTGAGTAATGGCCTCCCACTGAGGGAGAAAACCCTGAAGTTTCCCCCCTACCCTGACTAGAGAGTCATTGCGGCTTGGTGGCGGACGCAGGAGGATTGAGGACTCCCCCTTTGCCCTTGGGCTTCTGCACCCAGGACTTCCTCCTGTTTCGTGTCCTATCCTCGGCCTGTCCCCTGGGCCCCCCAAAAAAATGTTTTAGAGTCTGCTTCTTCTTTACCGGAAAGGACTTTTTCCTATCCACCGTTCGGTCCAGAATAGAATCTAACTCTGAACCAAACAACAAATCCCCGCAAAAGGGATGCCACAACCTATTTTTCGAGGCCACATCCCCCGGCCAAGTCTTCAGCCACAAAGCCCTTCTAACCGAGTTGGTCAGGGAGGCTGACCTGGCTGTCATGCGGACAGACTCTGTCGAGGCATCAGCAATGTATGCAATTGCCGCAGACAGAGTAGCAAAGCAATCCAGAATTTAGGGGAATCAGCCAAAATGTGAGATTTCAACTGGTTAACCCAATGATCCAGATTTCTTGCCACACAGGTTGTTGCCATGGCCGGTTTCTAATTCATCATCACCGACTGCCAGGACCTTTTTAGAAGTAGATCCAGCTTCTTATCCATAGGTTCCTTCAACGTGCCCATATCTTCAAAAGCTAGATCCGTTGATTTTGAAACCTGAGAAAAGGCTGAGTCTAGCTTTGGAATCTTGTTCCAAACCAGGTCCAGGTTGTCTTCAAAAGGAAACCTCTTCCTGTGTGCTCTGGAAAAAAAAAAAAAAAAAAAAAAAAGGGAAAAAAAAGGGTTTTTTCTCTGGCTCCAACCACTCCTTTTTAATCATGTCGGATACCAGGGAAGGTGCGAGATCTGGAATCTCCTAGCCCCGCATACATCCGGTCGTGCAAGGAGAGCTCCTTCTTTTCCTCAATACCCAAAGTGGCATAAATCACTTTAAGGAGGCCCCCCCACTTCTTCCAATGACAACTTGTACTTAGAAGCTGCATCCTCTTCCTCCGAGTCCGACTAGGGCCAGTGAAAAAAGGAATCTTGCGAGGTGTCCTGGGACAAACATCTCCCCCATCAGCAACCAAGAACCTCCCGGCTCCAGGGAAGACTGCTGGGCTCTAGACTCCCCCAATGTTCCAGGCTCCTCTGACAGCTTAGATCTGAAAGCCTGAAAGGTAGCTTTAAGCTCATCCTTAATGGTTGACACCAAGTCACCACACAATGACGGGGACTCCTCCCTGACTAGGCTTGTGATACAAGCCGCACAAAGCGTCTTGGCCCAGGTTTCGCTAAGTTTGTTCTTGCAGACTGCACATCTTCTCTTAACTGGTTGGTCAGAACTCTTCGCCAAACAGAAAGAGACAAGGAAACAACCCAAGCTGTTTGTTTGTTTTTGCCCTAGCAAGCCAACACCCCCAGGATTTCCACCATTGCAACACATAGCAAGGGAGGGAAAGGGAGGAGGGGGGTGCGGAGAAGTGAGGGGGGGGTGCGGAGAAGTGAGGGGGGGGGGCTCCAGAGCATAGCTCCTACCTTCACCTTGCTGGCGCCTTGGCTTGCCCCCTTGTCTGTATCGCTCTCCATCGCACAGAACCACCGCTGCCGGTCCCAGATTAAAAAACACTGATGCGCCCGACCAGAACCGGAAATAAGGCGCCAGTTGGTCCTCTCTCCTCCTGCATTCCAGCGGCAGGAAATGACACAGCGCCGAAGTCCTGCCCCCATTCCCCGAAGGACGCGGCCGAGCTCTCTCGGCCGCCTGAGGCGAATGACTGCTCTCCCGAAATGCAGCTCGTGCTGCACGCGGGAGATTCAAACTGATGCAGCCGCCACTCTGATGCCAGGGGACAGAACCTCCGACGTGCTGGCTCTCCCTGAGCAGGGAAGGGGGAGAGAGAGCCCATGGAGGAGGCAACAGGAGGCAAATGGGAGGACTGGCTCCTGCAAAGAAAAAATATCTAGGTGAGAGAAAAAAAAAAAAAAAAAAAAGACCTCCAGGACCACCCCAGAGATCATGCTCCCACCGGAGGTGTTCCTCCAGGTTGAAGGAAACACAAGAAACTGAGGAGGCTGCATGGAGACTTCCCTTAAAAAGCTCTGATGGAGGAGGCATTTCCTGTGGTAGGGGGAGCCATGATCTCTCGGGTGGCTGTCCTGAAAGTAGTTTTGGAAATGTAAATTTTATTTTATTGGGATTTTGTGATAAATACAAATATACTCCACACTTTGTACACAAAAAAAAACTTGAACTATTTATCATTTTCCTTCCACGTCACAATTATGTGGCATTTAGGTTTTTTGGTTATAAACCTAACAAAAATGTGGAAAATTTCAAGGGGTATAAATACTTTTTCAAGGCACCAGCTACACTGGAAATACCAGAAACACCTTCCACCATCTGATTGATTCCAAATTTAGAACATGCTGGCTAGCTATTGTCTTTCGTCAAGAATAAAAGAAAAAAAAAAAAAAGGATTTGTGTACTCAACGTAAAATACTTTTCTCTTGTTCACTGACTGACACAGCTCCATTAATCTTGACCATAGGGTTATTATGCCACCTTCAGGAACGGATTAGGCATAACAGGTTATACATGTGAAAAAAAACTGAACTTTACAGTTCCACCCAGGGGGTGGTCCCTCCAGTAATAAACCCCTCACCCTGCTTCCTGCAGCTCAGTACATCAACAAGCAGTATAATGTAAACCAATAGGAGGGGAGGGTGCTGTGTCAGTCAGTGAACTTCAGAGAAAAGGATTTTACGGAGAGTACAAAAATCCTATTTTCTCTTTCGTTTAACTGACTGACACAGCTCCATTAATCTCGACCATATGGACATCCCCAAGCAGTGTCATAATGAGGGGTGGGAACAGCATAAAAACTTCACCCACAACAGAGTAAAGAGTGCAGAATTGGAACATTACACGGCCGCCTGCAAAACTTTGCATCCAAAGCAGATATCAGACGATGCGCTTACATCCACTCTGTAGCATTTGGTAAAAAAGTGTGAACGGACGACCAAATCGCCACCTTACACACTTGGGCTTTCCGACATCAAGCGTCAGTCACTCAAGAGGTTCCAGGCCGTGACAGGAAAGGGGGGGCACCTGCCCCTTCAAGGCATAGGCCTGTACCACAATCTGTCTGATCCATCTAGAAATGGTGGCCGAAGAGACCGCCATACCCTTTTTTGGACCAGCTACCGAAACAAACAGAGTCTGACTTCCGAAAGGGATCCGTGGCAGACAAATACACCCTTGGAGCCCGGGTGACAACAAAGGGATTTCCCTGATGTTCTCAAAAAGGCGGTTTCTGAAGCGCCAATAGCACCAGGTTCAGATCCCACGGGGGTAAAGGTGGACACACCGGAGGAACTACAGGCCGAACCCCTTGAATAAAAATAAAAAAACAGCCAAGGCTGAGCTGTCTCTTAATGGTGCTTAAAGCCAAAATTTCTGGTCTACTCCTCGCTGTAGAAACAGCAGGATCCTGGAAACGGAATAGGTGTGCTGACACCACCCTTTCTCCTCACACATGGCGATGTAGGCCTTCCAGGTACGATGGTATATCTTGTGAGAAGATTTTCGTGCCCTCAACATAGTTGAAATCACAAGTCCGACAGGCCCCGGTTCCTAAGCACCTGGCGCTCAACAGCCATGCCGTTAAAACCAGCGATGGTAAAGCAGGAAGCAGAAATCGGACCTCGACACAGAAGGTCCTCTCGTAAGGGTAGTCGCCAGGGAGCATCCGCAACCAGGCATACTAGATTGGCGTACCAGGGGCGCCAAGCCCAATCTGGGGAAATCCGTATTACTGGCATCCCCTCGGCCTCCACTCTGCGAAGCAGACGTGGTAGCATTTTTAGCAGAGGAAAGGCGTAGATCAGTCAGTACTGACCCCACAGAGGCACCAGAGCGTCTGCCCAAGGATCTCTTGTCCTGGATACGAACCTTGGCACCTTCCGATTGAGTCAGGAGATCCACATCTGGTGTGCCCCACCGCAGGTACAGAAGCCTGAACACCTCTGGATGCAATGCCCATTCTCCTGGGTCCAGCATCTGGCGATTTAGGTAGTCCGTCTGCCAGTTTCCTACTCCCGAGATGTAAATAGCAGACAAGGCCAGAACATGTTGCTCTGCCCACTGAAGGATGTGAGCGATCTCCCGTGCTGCAGCCGAGCTTCTTGTTCCTCCTTGATGGTTGACATATGCCACCGTCGTGGTGTAGTCTGACTGTATCCTGATCGGATGCTCTCGTAGTCCCATCGACCATGTGGAGAGGCAAAGCCTGATCACTCGAAGCTGGAGCACATTGATCTGCAACTTGGATTCCTCCCCCGACCAGAGGCCCTGGGTCGACTGTACTCCACCCCAGCTGGTCAGACTGGCTTCCGCTGTGATCACTGTCCAATGTAAAAGGTAGGAACGACTTCCCGGACCAAAGTGTCGGGGACAACAGCCACCAGAGCAGGGAGTCCCTGACTGACTGGCTCACCCGAATCTGTTGATCCAGGGATAACGCTGATTCGTCCCACTTTGTCAATACCTCCTTCTGAAAGACTCTGGTGTGAAACTGTGCGTATGGCAACGCCTTGAAAAAGGCCACCATGAGGCCCAGGACTCGTATTCAGAAGCACAGCGACGACCACCTGTGGTTCATCAATAGTTTTACTGCAGCTCTGAGAGTCTGCAGTTTGTCTGAAGGGAGAAAATGCTCGCTTCCATGGAGTCCAGCAATAAGCCTAGGTACTCCTAGGTGATCACCACATCCTCCTTTAATTCTGAGTTGGAAGCTGCTCTCAGGAGGAGATCGTCTAATAAGCCTACGAACGCGATCCCGCGTTGTCGCAACAGCAAAACTGGAGCCAATACCTTGGTAAAGACTCGGGGTGCTGATGCCAAGCCAAAGGGGAGAGCCACAAACTGGTAGTGGGCTTCCCCAACTGCAGAAACCTCCGATGCCTGAGGTATATGGGTATGTGCAGGTACGCATCCTGGATGCCCAAAGACGCCAGGGAGTCCCCTTGATACAGTGCAGCAACCACTGAGTGAACCGATTCCATTCTGAACCTCTGTACTTTTACAACGCAATTGGACTCTCAGATCCAAGATTGGACATGCCCCTTCCTTTTTGGGGACAACAGATTGGAGTGGAACCCCTGGAACCTTTCCGACTCTGGAACAGGCACCATCACCCCGTGGCTTAGCAGGTCCCTCACTTCCCCCATTAGGGCCTCCCAGCGAGCAGTGAGTAAGTGTATGCTGGAGGGTAAGAAGCCGTTTGGTGGCCAAGAGAGGAACTCTATCTTGCAGCCATAGGAAATCAGTTCGCAGACCCATTGGCCGGATAGCCGAGAGGCCCACCGGGCTGCAAACTCCTGAAGGCAACACCTCGACCTGCGTAACAGGTGGAGGTAAACCTTCATGCGGTAGCACTTTTGCTCGCGGTTCCAGGGACGCTTTTGTCCCTCAGAGGTCGTCCAGTCAGACTGGGAGCTTTAGCTGAAGTCCCAGACGGAGGCAAAAGCCTCTTTGGCGCAGAAAAGGAGGGCCCTTGCCTGCGGCGTGACTCCTTAGTCTTCCTGGCCTGTGGGAGCAAGGTACTCTTCCAACCTGTGACATTCTTAATAATGCCATCCAGCGAGGCTCCAAAGAGCCGCTCACCAAGGAAGATCCGTTTTATTTATTTATTTTTTTTAGATGCCTGGTCCACAGACCAGCATTTTAGCCAAAGCAGGCACCTCAGCACCACTGCTGACACTGAAGCCTTGGATAGCGGGGGAAAGGTTTCCAGGGCTGCGTTACAAACGTACTTAAAGGCCATGCACTAACTGGTCTGCTAGTTCCACACAGACAGGAGTAGCCTGCTGCTTCTCCAATTCGCAGTGCAAAAGTTTTGCCCATTCAGTAAGTATCTGCAACACAAGTGCTATGGCCAGTACTGGTCATATTGCTGACCCCACAACCGTAAAGCTTCCTGTCAGTAGGGTCCTCAAATGCAGGAGTCCCCTCTACCAGGATTGTGGTTACTTTGTTTAACCTGGATACGGGGGGGGGGGGGGGTCCACGACAGGAGGAGCCGACCATTTTTTAAGAAAGCTCTCCTCAAAAGGGGTAACGCTCAGCCATTCTTGTTGAGGAGAAGGTCTGTTGCAGTCTTCCCATTTCCTTGTATATGAACTTATCAAAATAAGTCAGATAAGGAAACACCTTAGGTGTATGGGCTAGCTTACGGGACCCAAAATGGACCGCTACTTCAGCGGAAGAACCTGCTGTATCCTGCATTTTCAGGTTATCACACACAGCTGTGGTAAGTGCTCCAACTACGCTTTGTTTTACATGGACCCAGACGGGGACTCATACTCACTGTCCGATCGGTCCTGGTCAGCATCATCTAAAATAAAAGATCAGGGGCCGCCAGTCTCAGCTGGGCCCGAGTCTGCATCAGCTCTTCCCAGAGGATGGGGAGCATGGGGACAGGGGCCGTTTTTTACCACCTTCGCACACCACCTCCACCCTGACAACAAACGTTTCAAGGACCGCCGACAAAGCTTCCAAAGGCACTGCACTGTTTGCAGACCAGCCAGTTGCAATTGCAGGGAGTTCTGGGGAAGAAACACCAGTTTCTGAAGCCATGCTGACCCACCCCGTCTGTCTGCCACCCTTGGGGAGAGCTGTACTTACCATCCAGACAAGCTGTGGACATCCCATCACAGACCCACTCTCCGATCAGTATGGGGTGGCTGCTGGCCACAGCACACTGAGACAAAGACATTGGTAGTCCGGTCATGTGTGCCCCAGAGCATTGCGTTCACCGGCCGCCCCTGGGCCTGAGGGGCATGTCGTGGCCAACCCAGCACGTAGCTAGGGTCTGCACACGCTCAATGACCAGGCTGGGGAGACTACAAGGATCTAGATTATCCAGCCCGTCACCCGGCCGCCTGTTGCTAGCAGATCACAGGATCTTAAAATCTTGCACAAAAGGCAAACATTCAGCAAAAAATAAAATCCCAGGACCGATGGTCCCCCAGGGATCCTAGGTCCATCTCCTTTACTAGGCAGGGGAAAGAGGGAAAAAAAAAAAAAAATAAAAAATAAAAAAAAAAAGGGAGCTGCAGGAAGCAGACTGAGGGATTATTACTGGAGGGACCGCCCCCTGGGCAGAACTGTAAAGTTCAGTTTTTTTCACATATAACATGTTCTGCCTAGTCCTCTCCTGAAGGTGGCATAATAACCCTATGGTCAAGATTAACAGAGCCGTGTCCATCAGTGAAAGAAAGAGGGAGGGGGGGGGGGGGGGGGGGGGGAAGAAGGTTTCCCAATCTTTACATATTTGGCCAATACATGACAGCTAATAAAACCTTCTGCATGAGAACAGAACCAAAATTCCTACTCGTATAAAAGAAAAAAAAGCAGGTTGATAAAATGACAAAGATCTCTAAAAGCTTTGGTGGCCCATGGAATGGTCAGCAATTATCAGCTGAAGTCAAAATTAAACAGTTTATCCAAGAACTGGGCCATGTACAGTTAGGTCCATTTATATAGTTGGACACAGGCACATAGTTTCTTTCTCCCCCCCCCGGTACTTACCAAAACATATTCAAGCTATAGTTATATAATAAGGGATATGGGCTGAAAGTGCACACTCAGGTTTAATTTGGGGGTATGTACATTGAAATCAGAGGAAGGAACTACTGCTCTTGATAGCCGCCATGCCATGATTTCTTTAGATTAACCAAAACCATGGAGTGCAAGGGCCTGCCTGTTTGCAGACAAATTGAACCTCTTAACCACTTGCCGACCAGCCACAAAAGTTGTACGGCAGCAGAATGGCTCAGCTGGGATAAACTATGCTATTTAACAATGCTGTGGCCACTAGGGGCTCGCCTACGGAGCCGATACGAGTGACCGATCAACACCGGGCTCCACCGATCACTCAGGGCACACGGAGAACCGGGATCTGTGTATATACACAGTTTTTGGTTCTCCAAGGGGAGAAGCGACAGATCGTCTGTTCATAAAGAGTATTAAAGCGGGAGTTCCACCCCTTTTTTTTTTTTAAAGCCAGCAGCTACAAATACTGGAGGACACTTACCTGCCCAGCGCGTCCGCGATGTCGGCACCTGAAGCCGATCCCTATCGTCTCTCGGGTGCTGCTGCCGCCATCTTGGGTATGGCAATCAGGAAGTGGAGCCTTGCGGCTTCATTTCCCGGTTCCCTACTGTGCATGCGCGAGTCGCACTGTGCAATAAGGATGGTCCCCGCCAACTCTGGGATCCGTGCGTTTCCCAGCAGACAGCGGGGGACCTGCGGAAAGGGGCGTAGATTCTGCAGATATCTATGCCGGAAGTGGGTGCAGATACCTGTACTGTACAGGTACCTGCACCCCCCTCCCCCCTGAAAGGTGCCAATTGTGGTACCAGGAGAAGGGGGGGGGGGGGGGTTCCAATGAGCGGAAGCTCCACTTTAGGGTGGAGCTCTGCTTTAACAGCAATCTATCTCTTCCCCTACACAGTCCTCTCTCTCTCTCTCCCCCCCCCACCCTTTAGTTAGAACACACTAGGGAACACATTAACCCCTTCCCCAACAGTGACATTTTTACAGTAATCAATTCATTTTTATAGCACCGATCGCTGTAAAAATGCCAATGGCCCAAAAATGTGTCAAAACTGTTGTGTCTGCCATAATGCCAAAGTCCCAAGATTTTTTTTTAAATAAAAATTATATATATATATATATATATATATATATATATATATATATATATATATATATATATATATATATATATATATATAGCAGATTATATATATAGCAGATCACCACCATTCCTAGAAGAGGTAGGGGGGTGAAAAGAAAAAAAAAAAAAAACACTATGCCCTATTTTGTAGACGCTATAATTTTTGTGCAAACCAAATCTATAAGCTTATTGCCTTTTTTTACCAAAAATATGGAGAATGCAGATCGACCTAAACTGGGGGGGAGGGGGCAAATTATAGCAAAAAGTAAAAGATATTAGATTTTTTTTTTCCCCCCAAAATGTACGCTTTTTTTGTTTATAGAAAAATAAAAAAACGCAGAGGTGATCGAATACCACCAAAAGAAAACTATTTGTGGGGGGGGAGAAAAAACAAAACAAAAAAACAATTTGGGTACAACGTCGCACAACTGCGTAATTGTCAGTTAGAGCAACGCAGTGCCAAAACGCAGAAAGTGCCCTGTCAGAAAGGGGGTAAAAATCTTCAAGGGCTGAAGCGGTTAAGGTTTGACCTCATATATGGTTTTAGTAAATCATCTACAGATAATTGTATAGTGTGTATTCAGCTTTAAGGAGCCAAAAGTAATTGGACAATTACATCAAAAGCCGTTTCATGGCCAGGCTACACCATGATTTCTTCATCAATTAAGCAGGTAAAAAAAAAAAAGGTCTGGAGAGGATTCTAAAGCCTCGTACACATGATTTGATTGTTGGCAGAGGATTGTGCTCTTCAGACAATTGTCAAACTTTCGCCAACAAATGTTGGATGGCAGGCTAGGAAATTTTCAGCGGACAACGGTCTGCTGTCAGATTTGCATATCATCTGTACACAAGTCCGTCACACAAAAGTCCAAAATATAAACATGCATGCTCAAACCATCGACAATAGCAGAAGGTGCCCATGGAGCTCAAGAGCTTAAATTCCATGTAGTATGTCACTACGTTCGGGTTTGTTGGCCAATTGTGTGCCGTTAGTATGCAAGACAAGATCCAGGCACATGCTCTTGACAGAAATTTGACACTGTTGGCCAACAATCCAATTGTGTCTACAAGGCTTGTGTGGCATTTGGAATCTATTGCTGTAAACCTACAGTACCTCACAAAAGGGAGTACATCCCTCACATTTTCATGTGACACTAAAATTACACTTTGCTACAATGTAAATTAGTGCGTGTACAGCTTGTACAGTGCAAATCTGCTGTCCCCTCAAAATAACTCTCAGCCATTAACCACTTCAGCCCCTGAAGGATTTGCCCCTTACCGATCAGGCCATCTTTTGCGATGCAGTTGCACGACGCTACACCCAAACAAAATGGACGTCCTTTTTAACTCACAAATAGAGCCATCTTTTGGTGGCATTTGATCACCTCTGCAGTTTTTAAGCTATAAAAAAAAAAAAAAAAAAAATTTATATAAAACATTCATCAGGTTAGGTGTGTATGTATATGTATATGTATATATATATATCTATCCCTAACCTGATGAATGTTTTCTATAATTTTTATAGCGTAAAAACTGCAGAGGTGATCAAATGCCACCAAAAGATAGTTCTATTTGTATATATAGTCTACACTTTTTTTTTTTGACACAAACCACCACTAAAAAAAAAAAAATGCAATAGGTGTATATTGATTGATTTGCACAAAAGTTATCACAGCTACAAACTACTGGATATATTAAAAAAGGACTTTGTTTTTACTGGTAATGGCAGCAATCTGCGATTTTTATCAGGACTGACATTGTGGCGGACAAACCTGTCCACAAGAGTGAGAGATGCCACTGGTTCCAGTAATCCATGTCCTTACTCTGCTTGTCTTCAAACTGTTTGTGGGCTGTGTCATCCCAGAAGGAAGCCTCTTCTAAAGATGCACAGCCATGCAGACCAATTTGATGCAGTGTATGTTTGAGCACTGAATGACTGACACCCACACACTTCATCCTTGGCAGCACTCATACCTCTATTTTCCAAAGGCAACCTCTGGATATGATGCTGAGCAAATGCACTAAGCTTCTTTGGTCAACCATGGCGAGGCCTGTTCTGGGTGGAACCTGTCCTGTCAAACAGCTGTATGGTCTTGGCAACCGTGCTGCAGCTCAGTTTAGGGTCTTGGCAATCTTCTCATAGCCAAGGCCATCTTTATGTAGTGCAACAATTCATTTTTTTTTCATATCCTCAGAGTTATTTGCTATGAGGTGCCATCTTGAAATTCCCGTGACCAGTCTAAGGAGACATAACACCAAATTTAACACGCCTACTCCCCATTCACACCTGAGACCTTGTAACACTAACAATTCACATGACACCAGGGAGAGAAAATGGCTAATTGGGCCCAATTTAGACATTTTCAAATAGGGGTACTCCCTTTTGTTTTCAGCTGTTTAGATATTAATGGCTGTATGTTGAGCAATTTTAGCAGAGAAAGCAAATTTACACTTTGCTACAATATAAAGTAGTGAGAACGGCTTGTGTAAAAGTAATTTCTTCAGTGTTGTCACATGAAGATATTTACAAAACTGATGGGTGTACTTTTGTGAGATACTGTACATCATGCATTCAAAGGAGCTGTCCATGCAAGTGAAACAGGCCATTGTAAGGCTTCAACAATCAAACAAATCGAATCAGAGATAGCAACACTGGGAGTGGCCAAATCAAGTGTGGTACATTGTGAGTAGGGATGAGCTCAGGCGCATTCACATGGAACACGTGCAGGGCCCACCAGGAAGTGAGCACAGCACAGTGCTAATCACAGGCAGTGAGACATTGCCTCGATGCACAGCTGCAGAGATCGGGCAATGTCTCACTGCCTGTGATTAGCACAGCGCTGCGCTCATTTCCTGGCGGGCTCTGCGCGTGTTCCATGCGAACACGCCTGAGCTCATCCCTAATTGCGAGGAAAGAACAATGCACTGGTGAGCTCGGCAACATAAAAAGGCCTGGATGTCCGCAGAAGACAACAGTGGCGGATACAGGAACCACTTTATGGTAAAGAAAAACCCATTCACAACATCCAGACAAGTGAAGGACACTCTCCAGGAGGAAGGTGCATCATTGTCAAAGTCTAGAATCAAAAGAAGACTACACGACAGCAAATGCAAAGGGTTTACCACACATTGCAATCCCTTCCCAAGCCTGAAGAACAGAAAAGCCAGATTAGACTTTGCAAAAAAAAAAAAAAAAAACACAACACACACACACACACAATCTAAAAAAGCCAGAACAGTTCTAGAAAAGTATTCTTTGGACGAATGAAACCAATATTAATCTGTACCAGACTGATCGGAAGAAAAAGTGTGGAGAAGGCTTGGAACAGCTCATGATCCAAAGCACACGTCATCTGTAAAGCATGGTGGAGGCAATGTGATGGCATGGGCATGCATGGCTTCTGCAGTGTTTAGAGATATATCGTCAGCTCAGATTCAGCCAAATGTAGCAAAGTTGATTGGCGGGTGCTTCACAGTACAGATGGACAATGATCCACAACACACTTACAAAAAGGCAAGTCAGGCGCTTTTGAAGGAAAAAAAGCGGAATATATTTTTCAATGGCCGAGTCAATCACCTGATCCCAACCAAATTGAGCATGCATTTCACTTGCTGAAAGCAAAACTAAAGACAGAAAGACCCACAAACAACAACTAAAGACAGCAGCAGTTAGAGCCTGACAAAGCATCAGAAAGGGAGGAAACCCAGTCTGGTAAAGTCCATGGGTTCTCTACTTAAAGGAAGTTATTGCCAGTAAAGGATTCTAAAAATATTGAAAATGAACATTTTATTCACGATTATATTATCCAATTACATTTGAGCCCCTGTTAAGGGGGACTGTATACAACCCCCAACTGTATATAGCGCAAAAAGGATGCAGTCAAAATGAGGCAAATCTATAAGATTGCAATCCAACAGGGGAAGCGTTCATAGGTCACTTAGCCCTTCTAAACAAATCAAAAAAAGGCAACTGTCAAAATGTTAGTTTACGCTAGAAATCATCTTAACTGGGAACATAACATTCAGGAGGACAACACCAAGCAAGTTTTGTTTTAATGTCTTTTTGCCGTTCATAACAGCTTTTTATTAAATCATTTTTATTTAGAAAGGGAATACAGTAGAGATTAAAAAAAAAAGAAAGAAAGAAAGAAAGAAAGAAAGGAGGAGCGGTAGTAACAGGGTAGAAAGTAAATAAAATAAATACTTTGGCAACTTTAAATAACGCAAAAATTAAGGTCTTGCATGAGTAGCATTATAAAACCCACAAATCATGATTTTGGCACTGGAAAAAGGCAATTCTGTTCTAAGTGGTTCCTAGTCGTCAGATGTTTAACATCACGTGGAAAAAAAAAAAAAAAAAAAAAAAAAAAAAGGGGGGGGGGGCGGCAGAGCACCCTTTAACTTATAAGGGGATCGCACACCTACCTTGTGGGGTAGTGACACTGCCTCAATTACTGCCCATTTAACCAATCTTGACCCTAGAATTAACACTCAAAATTGGCAAAGTTTTGGAAATACTTGTGGCAAATAACTGTGCAGCATTTCACATTACAGACAAATCTAGATTTAATGGGATCTCAGGGTAGATTATGGACATTTTCATCAGTAGTCAGTTTGGTTGTTCAAGTTTAGATTAAGTCCATCCTTCCCCCTTTCTCCATTCAAATTAGAAGCATATATATTAAAAAAAAAAAAAAAAAAAAAAAAGGCATCCTATTAGGCCAAGGCTTCCCAATTCTCACTGGCCAGGAAATTCCAGCAGGTTTTGTTCTTGGTGAAGTAGTAGGTTAGATTTCTTGCAGAGTAAAAGGTCAGAGCTCATTTAGCCAGTAGGAAACAATTTCCCTCCAAAAGAAAGCTGGTTTGTCTCTCCAGGTTGTAGTGGAATACTTTGTATTGGTGTAAAGTATATAGAGATTCCATATTCACAGGGCACTTTAGTGAGGTCGGCTACTGCTGGATTCTGAGGGGTGCCTACTCCGTTGGCTTGTGTAACCGTTCACATACCCATTAGTCTGCCTCTTTGTTAATCCACCATTTAAGATATCTTGAATGTGCTGAACAATTAAGTTGATGGCCACTGTTGAGGGAAAAAAAAAAATTTAATTAAAAAGTAGGACACAGTATGGCCCAGATGAAAAGAAACCACAAAGGGCATATCCCCCGCAACAGCTGATGGGAGAGAGGAGGGGAGAACCCAGCAGAGTAATGGAGACAAGGAAAAGCCAAAAGAACGCGCACAGGGGCCCGGGGGCAGCAGATAGGAGGTGCGGCAACATACAAAGCAGGGGTCTCAAACTGGCGGCCCTCCAGCTGTTGCAAAACTACAAGTCCAATCATGCCCTTGTAGTTTAGCAACAGCTTGGACGCCGCCAGTTTGAGACTCCTGATAGAGGAACCAAGCCCCTCCACTGGCTCCTGCAGCCGCTGAATGCAGGCCTTAAGCAGCTGCAGGAGGAAAAGCAAGGCGAAAAATATGTTCCTCTATATGCCGCCACCCTGCCTAGTCAAGGTGTACAAGGGGGCCGCACAGGGCCCTTGGAGTAAAGGGCCAGTGTGCAATTGCGACCCCTGTAGGTATGCCCCCGACTCACTTATCCAAAATCAATTTAAGCAAGTGATAGAAGATTAGCTAAAAATAATGTGTTCCTTGATGCCCAGTCAGTACCAGGCATGCTGCACTATTTTGCACTACCAGCTTAGGCATGCATTGCCACAGATCAAAGCTATTCTGTCCATTTATTTTTGTTCTGGCGTTTGCGGCTTCAGAAACAAGTTTGCCTTTTAGGCTTTGAACTACGCAACTTGTCACATATGTCAAAAACACGTGTAGAGCAGAAGATACATGGTCACCCAGTTTGAGACCAGACAAGAATATTTCTACTACAACAGACTTTTTCTTGGCACAGCAGAGCGTTTATTTTTATAATAAAAATATGGTTAATATAGCCAAACCAATTTTAATTTTCCAGTTAAACCTAACTATTGGTATATAGCCATTATAGCCATTTGTGCACACAACAAAATGTGGCCTTAAGGCCAGTTCACACCAGATGCAGTTCTGTTTTTTTCTGCACCAATACAGTCAGTTCCGGTTAGTTTCTGCACCAGAAAACGAACTGCATGGTGTGAACTAGAGCCATTGGAATACATGGAAAACACTATGCATGCATTTTTAGTGCAGAAAAGCAGCACAAAAAAAAAAAAAAAAAAAAATGGGTGGGATGTCACATCTTTGATTCATGGATGATCTGCCTCCCATAACAGCACGGGGACAGACTATAGTGGAAATCTCCTCCTACCTGAACACTCAGCACTCTCACCCTGCAGTTTCTCGTGACTTTAGTATACAGATCAGCCACAAAAAAAAAACACATTTAAAAAAAAAAAGTCTTCACAGGTGAGCAGCTTAGAGCCAACTATAAAATGATGGCGAACCTTGGCACCCCAGATGTTTTAGAACTACATTTCCCCATGATGCTCAACTACACTGCAGAGGGCATGCGCATCATGGGAAATGTAGTTCCAAAACATCTGGGGTGCCAAGGTTCACCACCACCGCCCTAGACTCACTCACAATACCCAATGTGTAGTGCAATTGACAATTTTGTAAGCAGAAATCCTAGAAGCAAGAATCTATGCTAAATGCGCATGTAACCTTTTCTCTTTGCACATAGCCATCATGTGACAAGGCCCCTTAAGTGACAGCATTCTGTTCAGGCATGTTCTTGTTACCAACAAATCAGGTTCCATTAGACCCCCGACGTCTCCACCTGAAGCTAAGGGAGCACAGAACTTTTCCTTGTACTTCTCCAGCCACAGCGGGCAGACAAAAATAAAATTAAAAAAAGAAGTAGTGACAGATTAAACTGAAGTGGTGAAATAATCACTTCCTGGTTATTGCTGATGGGAGGAACCCAGCAACACCCACCATACTGGTCCTGGGCCCATAGGTGTGACAGATCCTAGGAACCAGTGGGGTGGGGGTTAGGGTGCCTTTTCCAAGGGTCGTGAAAGTGATCAGCAGCTGTAAAGCTGCCTGATCACTTCCACCTGAAAGTCAACAGTCTAACATGCAGCACAGCCTGTCAAAACTGGTGGCTGCTTAGATACTGTTTGAAAAGCTATGCACTACAGGTTGTCTTGCAACCAAACAAGGGTAGATCTTAACTTGCCAACCGCAATAAGTCTATATTACACATTGCGGTCTGAAGATATCAGCCATAACCCGGTACCTTTTTTTTTTTTTAGCATGCCGCTTACCACTGGTTCGCCTGAGAAAATCTGGCTGTGCAGCCAGCTGCTCCCAAAGGTGATCAAAGCGTTAACACTCAAGACATTGGTAATATTTGATGAAGAATGGTCTAATATACTTGATAATGTCCCTAAGCTATTCTTATCCTCAGCACCTCACCCAACAATTTAGTTACATCTGTGGCACAGAAGGGTCACACTTGATCTTTTGCTTTTAACCACTGGGCCCCCTTAATAACCAGACTAGTTTTCCGCTTTCTGTGCTCTCACATTTTGAATGACAATTACTCAGTCATACAACACTGTACCCATATGAAATTTGGCCTTTTTACGCACAAATAGAGCTTTCTTTTGGTGGTATTTAACCACTTAACGACCAGCGCACGTCGATGTACGTTTTATTTTTGAAGAGGGATATCTCGGTAACGGCAGCAGCTGCTGCCACAACCGAGATATCCATCTCTTCAGGCGCCAGTCGTGTGTGCGATAACGGTGGTCTCTGCGGCGGGTTCGCCAAGAGATCACAGCTATCGGCGGCGGGAGAGGTGCCATCCCCCTCCCGCGCCCTCCACCGCTTACCGGAGGAGGCGATCGGGTCCCATCGATGGCTGGGTTATAGAGACGAGTGAGGCCAAGATGGCCCCACTCGTGTCTATACCATAGGAGGGCAGAAGCGACGTCAAAACCTCACTTCCGCCCAGAACTCTTAAAAAGGTATATTTATTGTAATTTTTTCAAAATTAATTTTTTTATTGCATTTAAGTCCAAATATGAGATCTGAGGACTTTTTGACCCCAGATCTCATATTTAAGAGGACCTGTCATGCTTTTTTCTATTACAAGGGATGTTTACATTCCTTATAATAGGAATAAAAGTGATCCATTTATTTTTATTTTTTTTAAACAGTGTAAAAATAAAAGGCAAAAAAAGTTTTTAAAAAACACCCCGTCACGACGAGCTTGCGCGCAGAAGCGAGCGCATACACGAGTAGCGCCCGCATATGAAAATGGTAGTCAAACCACAGGTGAGGTATCGCCGTGATCGGTAGAGCGAGAGCAATAATTCTGGCCCTAGACCTCTTCTGTAACGCAAAAAATGCAACCTGTAGAATTTTGTAAATGCCGCTTATGGAGATTTTTGAGGCTAAAAGTTTGACGCCATTCCACGAGCGGGTGCAATTTTGAAGCGTGACATGTTGTGAAAGAATGTTAGTAAGTTGATACCCAATATAAAAAAAAAAAAAAATTGGGCTCATTTTACTGTTTTCTTACTTTTTTTATTCAAAAAAGTGATTTTTTTTTCCCCCAAAAAAGTGCACTTGTAAGACCGCTGCGTAAATACGCTGTGAAAAAAAAAGTATTGCAATGACCGCCATTTTATTCTTAGAAAAAAAAAAACAATTTAAAATGTTTGGGGGTTCTAAGTAATTTTCTAGCAAAAACAAAACAAAACTGTTTTAATCATGTAAACACTGAGTCTGAAAAAGAGGCCTGGTCCTTAAGTGGTTAATCACCACTGTATTTTTTGTGCTATAAAAGAAAAGACCGAAAATTCTGTAAAAAAAAAAAAAAAAATTTCTCCGTTATAAAATTTATCAAATTAGTAAATTTTTCTTCATACATTTTGCACAAAATTTATACTACTACTACTACATCTCTGGTAAAAATAAGTACAAATTGGTGAATATTATTTGGTTTTTGTGAAAGTCCACAAGCTATGGTGCCAATCTCTGAAAACTGACCACACCTGAAGTACAGACGGCCTCATTTCTTGAGACCCCAACATGCTAGAAAAGTACAAATACCCGCCAAATTACCCCTTTCTGGAAAGAAGGCATTCCAAGGTATTTAGTAAGAGGCATGGTGAGTTTTTTTTTAACTTGTCCCCCCCCCCCACAATTCTTTGCAAAAAGCAAGTTTTTTTTTTCTTTTCACAAAATTGTCATATCAGGTTATTTCTCACACAGCATATGCATACACCCCAAAACACATTCTGCTATTACTCCTGAGTATGGCGATACCACATGTGTGAGACTTTTACAAGCATGGCCACATACAGAGGCCCAACATGCAGGGAGCACCTGCAGGCGTTCTGCAGCACCCAGGACAATTCTGACATCTCTCCTACATGTAAAAAAAAAAACCCATCATTTATTTGCTAGAAAAATTACATAGAACCCCAAAACATTATACACGTTTTATTTTATTTTAGCAAAGACACTAGACAAATGGCGGTCGTTGCAACTTTTTACATAGCACGGTATTTGCGCAGCAATTTTTCAAGCGCTTTTTTTTGGGAAAACAAAAAACAGTAAATTTAGCCCAATATCTTTTATTCCTATTACAAGGAATATGGCATGACCGGTAGAAGCACCAGAGGACAACGGGAGGGGGGGATGTCCCCTCTTGCCTCCTATAAGAACGATCAAGCAGCAGAACAGCCGCTATGAATTCTTATGGTGTAGGGAATCGCTGGCTGAAAAAGCCGATATCTGAATGATGCCTGTAGCTGCAGGCATCATTCAGATATCCCTGCACAAAGTCAAGCATGTCATGTGATGGCCGGAGGGCGGGAAGTGGTTAAAATTAATTATTTTTATTTTAAACCCAAAGTTGTCCATTTATACAATATTTCTAACACATAGAAAAAATGTACATAGCAAAAATAAAATAGTAAAAACGACACCCCAAAATAGATTCTCCTAATCCTGAGTACGGAGATACCACGTGTGAGACTTCCACAGCCTGGCCCGAGCATGGCTGGGTATTGCAGGGTATCACCGGGTATCGCAGAGTACTGGCAGGGTTAATTGTCACTGACCAACGCTGTGGGCACTACAGATCTAGTCCACAGTGCTGCTGCCACTGATCTATCCCCTCTCACTGTACCGATCGGTAGAGAGGGGAGGGAGGAAACGCTGTTTACAAGTAATCGCTCCGTCATTTGACGGAGTGGTCACGTGGTAAACGTACACGAGGAGCGGCCATTTACCATGATGCGCCGGGTCGTGTGGACCTGGCAGTCACGGATGTTCTCGAGTGCGCGTCCCAGGGGGCGCGAGAGAGCAGAACTCTGGGATGAATCAATGTACGCCCTCAGAGTTGAGTAACCGCCCTGTAGCCGTCATTCAGCTACGGGCCGGTTGTCAAGTGGTTAAAAAAAAAAAAATTGAGATTTGGGGTATTTGATCACCAGATAGAAATAAGGATGATTGATCCTCTATTAAAAAATAGTTTAATGGGACGGTGTAAAGAATTTTATTTATTTTTTATTAAAGTGCCCCCATCCCCCCCATGCTGGAACCCAGAAGCGAATGCATACGCAAGTCGCACACGCATATGTAAAGGGTATTTGAACCACACGCACGTGAGGCATCAGTACGAATGTTGGAGCGAGAGCAATAATTCTAGCACTAGACCTCCTCTAACTATAAAACAGGTAACCTGTAGTGGCTTTTAAAGAATAGCCAATGAAGACTTAAGTACCGTAGTTGTCACCATTCCACGAGTGTGATCAATTTAACCACTTCCAGACCGCCAATATACGTCCTAACTTTAAAGAGGGATATTTGTGTTATGGAAGCAGCTAGCTGCCATAACCCTTCCTCTTCGGCGGATGGTCCGGTTTCCGATAATGGTGGTCTCTGCGGCATATTTGCCTCGAGATGGCCCCTTCCCGCCACTCTGATGCCCTCGTTAACAGCGGAGGCAATCAGATCCTTGTCCTTGACATTACTTCCGCCCATAGCTCAAATGACGATTTTTTTTTTTTTATTGCATTTTAGTGTAAATGAGATTTTTCTGTTATGCTTTTTTTCTATTACAAGGGATGGTTACATTCCTTGTAATAGGAATAAAAGTCACAGTATTTTTATTTTTTTTAAGGAACAGTGTAAAAAACAAAAAAAAAAAAACAAAAAAAAATAAAAAAAAAAAAAAGCGCCCCGTCCTGCTGAGCTCACGTGCAGAAGTGAACACATATGCGAGTAGCACCTGCATATGAAAACTGTGTTCTAGAGCTGCAACCAACGATTAATTTGTCTGTCGACTAATCCATCGATTATTTTTTCAATTAGTCAACGACTATCCGATTAGTGTGTTCCTTTTGTGATTAGATAATCCTTTGGATAACTTTACAAAAAAAAAAAAAATGATACGTACAACTTCTAAATATAATATTTCAACTTTTATTACATTTTTTCCAAAAAGTACTTCAATGTGGTAAAGTTTTTACAGTATAAAAAAAAGTGCCAAAAATAAAAAGTAAACACCACTTTAGCATCAGGCATGAATAATGGCATTGCCATTAATTCAGAGCCAGAAGCATTAAAAAATGCCATATAAAAATGCTACAAAAGCACTGCTGCTCAACACTGTACAAAACACATGAAAGACATAATATACAAAAAAAAAAGTGCCCAAAAATAAAGTTAATGCTTTAGGGCATGAGGCATGAAAATGCCATATAAATTCTGCCTAACACTTTGCAAAAGACGCATTCTGAAGGCATTGTGTGTTAACCTTACTAGTCAACAACACATAATGCCTTCAGAATGCAGCTTTTGCAAAGTGTTAGGCAGAATTTATATGGCATTATGCCTCTTGACCTAAAGTGTTGTTTAACACCACAAAAATGCTGGTCAACATACAATAACACTATGGAATTGTAATCATTATTACTTACATAGTGTTATTGTAGAGTCGATTGAGCAGTATTTTTGAGGTGTGCAATTGTAATGTAAAACATACCTGAGGAGGTAACCGTTTTCAAGGAAGCAAGGAGGAACCAAGCCCACCAAAAAGCACTGCTCAACATTGTGGCCGTGCAAAAATGTGGCCAATACAACACTGAAGACAGCCATGAGCCATCCCAACAAATACATGAATACAGCCTAACATGAACACAACACACAGTCATGAGTGAAAAAAGGTTGGGGGCCAGTGTTACTTCCTCCATTGCAATTCTATATTTTAGCATTGCAATTGAGGAAGGTTAGCATATCAACATGCTCTGGAGGTTACGCTTGCTCTTTTTAGTCACAATGTTGCCAGCAACTGAGAAAAGCCTCACATTGATGTTGCGTTTGCTCTTCCTCATCTCTTTTTTTCACTTCAAGAGCAAGAGCTTGGACCCTGAGGTGAACTTTTAAACTGCCCTCTGCTGGCAGGAATTTTAGTTTGCGGAATCTGGGGTCCAGGGCTTCTGCAATAAGACATTTTCTCCACCATCATCTCTGAATTTAGTTTCCCGCTCTCATCTTGATGTCATCTCCTGTGCAGGAACACTTTGGAAAGCTTTGACTGCTGCTGTCTCGCAAATTGTGCTTTGTATGGATTTCTGGAGGCCCTTTACCAGAGGAGGTAGAGCGGAAGCAGTCACATAGGACTCTCCACTCAAGAAAACAGTAGCACACTTAAATGGCTTCAGGACTTGTTCCACTGATCATGTTTTAAATCCAGGAAGAGCTTCCCTTGTGGTGTGACATCAGGATCGGAAAGAGTTGCAGTCACAGGCCACATCTGTTCAAGCAGGCGACTGATCATGTGTAAAGTACTGTTCCATCTTACAGATACATCATTTATTAGTGCATGCTCAGGGGTACCCATTTGTTGCTGCTTTGCTTTAAGCTTTGTAGTGGCCAGCTCACTTTTTTTTTTTTAAATGTTCTACAAGGCACTTTGCAGCCCTCAGGGTCTTGCTGATCTGGGGATCTCTTAGGGCATGGCTAACAACTAATTGCAATGCATGACCAGCACACCTGAGAGAAGAGATGCCATGCTTTTCTTCCAAAATACGCAGAGCAGCGACAACATTTGCAGCGTTATCATGGACAACTACATTTACAGTGGCCATGGATATCTCAAACTTTTCAGCTGCCTTTTCCACCCAGTTAGCAATGTTTTCAGCTGTGTGTCGATCTTCAAGTGGCATAGTGGTCAAATTGTACGATGTAAGATTCCAGTCTTCATTGATGAAGTGGCATGTGACACCCAAGTATGCCTCTGTGGCAATGCTGGTCCATGCGTCTGGTGAGAGTTATTTTTGATTTCACATCTTTGAGTGATTCTTTCAAAATTCTCCATCAGCTTAGTGAAATGGGACCTGGAGGAAAGCGTGTAACCTGGGTAAAACGCGTTGATCATCTCACAAAATTCTTGACCGTCTACAATGGAAAGAGGTCTCATATCTTTTACAATTATGTTGAGTATGCTATTGGTATATGCAACGGCCATTTGGGGTGTGCAAACAGTGACATCCTTTTTATGGAAGAACTCCTGTACACAGCTTTGCCTCTTCCTGAGAAGAAAAAAAAAAAAAAAAAAAAAAAAAAAGGAAGGACACACAATAATAATTAACATTTAGGAACCTGAATCAAGTTTAACCAACATGAATGCTCAATGCTAATAATGTACTTGTACTGCGTATTTAAAAGAGGGTACGGGTAGGGTAGTAAATGTCTGTCTGCAATTAAATAAATTATTATATTGTTGCTGCTCTGTGTATTGGAAGAACAGCATGGCATCTCTTCTCTCAGCTCATACATTGCAGGAAGTTGTCAAACCATGCCCTGAGGGATCCCCAGATCAGCAAGAGGGCTGCAGTGCAAAAAAAAAAAAAAAAAAAAAAAAAAAAAAAAAAAAACCACACGAGATGGCCACAAAAAAAAAAAAAAGAAAATAAAAAAAAGAAAATAAATTAGCAAAGCAGCACAGTAACAAATATGTACCCCCCTGAGCATGCACCAATAATGATGTATCTTACTTACTAGCAGTAGCAGCATGAGCAAATAAAATTAATATATTAATAAATATTGACCACAAATTACTCCCATTGTCTCCCAAAACGAACAAAATACTAGTAAGTAGTACTTACAAAGATGGCTCATCCGTTTGAGGCCGTAGTGCGCCAGGATGTTTTCTTCTGAGGTGCTCGTGCATCGCAGTAGTTCTGCCGTGGTACGCCATTTCGGTTTTGCAGAGTTAACAAAGGACCATTTTATCTGGCCTCGGTTTAAAGAATTCCCATACCTTTGAAAGTCGTGGTCTGGCTTTTCGTGCTGCACCGGAACTTTTTTCCCCATTCCCAGGAGTAGGGGGGGACGAGGAGCATCAGCAGCAGCTGCCGCCGCCATTTACCCGCGAGATGACACGTGCGTGGCGCGTCAACGTATTTTCGTAGTCGATTACGCCAACGCGTCGTGGTAGCTCTACTGTGTTCAAACCACACGTGAGGTATCGCCACAATCGGTAGAGCAATAATGCTAGCCCTAGATCTCCTCTAACTCAAAACATACAACCTGTAGAATTTATGGTAGAGATTTAGGGGAAAATTTTAATCGCCATTCCACGAGCGGGAGCAATTTTGAACGTGACATGTTGCGTATGAATTTACTTGGCGTAACGTTAATCTTTCACAAAAAAACAAAAAAAATTCTCTATTCTATTCTCTATGGTGTTAGAAAAAAAATAAAAAAATTAATTGTAAACAACAAATCTCAGAAAGTGACTCGGTCCTTAAGTGGTGGTTAAAGCGTGACATGTTAGGAATCCATTTAAATGGCGTAATCTTTCACATTAAACAAATTGCATTGAGGGGGAGAGGGGGCTTTTACTTGGAAGGAAGGAAAACCAGGGCTAAGGTTTCTCAAAAAAAAAAAAAAAAAAAAAAATTTACACGTCATACTGACCAAGGCTTTGAGCAATAAAATTAGCACCAAGTAATAAAATGTGGCACTTAAAGGAAGAGAGCAACGTTTTATATATCGCTAAGCCAATCTAGTGTCATGTTATGACAACATTCACTTACCCAGGTTATCAGCACCTCTGGGAATTATCACATCTGCGTATTTCTTGGTCTGCGTACAAAAAAAAAAAAAAAAAAAAAAAAAAAAAAAAAAAGACACTTTAGTAATCCTTGAGCCAAATTCTGTATTGCATTATTTTATTAGCCTATATACCCTTCAAACAGTCTTACATTAAAACACATTACTGGATTCTAAAGCCAGCGCAAAAGGGTTTGCTAGAATAGTTGAAGCCTTTATATGGGATATAATATTTATGTTAACGAGAAGAAAAAAAAAAAAAAAAAAAAAATAACCCACAATCACCTAAGCCAGCCATAGATGAATCAAAGCTCAGCCGGTTCAGCAGGAACCGGCTGCAAGTCCATCCATCTATTGGCAGGCAGACTGTACCCCAGTCAATCGACTTGAGTACAACCAGAATGTTGGATTTCTTGCATGCGATTTCAGCGGCTATAGCAATAATGATTGTGTTCTCGTGGCAGAGATGGCTCCACCGCTTACAATTTGTGCATGTGAAACCTTAAGCCCACAAGATAAAAATAAAAGTAGATGTTCTAAACAGCTTAAAAAAGCATTAGCTGATGTTTGGCTACAAAAAAAAAAAAAAAAAAAAAAAAAAAAAAAAAAAAATTATATATACATACAGATATGGGTTTTTCTCTGGCCAATGTCGATATTTAGAAATCAGGGCAGCCGATGGCCAATATATGATGCTGATTTTTGCAGCCGATTTCTCTCCCCCCCCCATTTCATTAAATCTAACAGTTAAATAATAAAGAAGGGATACAGAAAATTGCTTAAATTAACAAAATGTTTAGATAGGGGGTACAGAGAGGCGGCTGTGGAGGGGGAGAGAGGGGGTACAGAGAGGCGGCTGTGGAGGGGGAGGGGGGGTATAGAGAGGCGGCTGTGGAGGGGGAGGGGGGGTACAGAGAGGCGGCTGTGGAGGGGGGGGGGGGTACAGAGAGGCAGCTGTGGAGGAGGGTCATCCATTTTCTCAACGCCAGCTTCTCAGCCTCAGCCAGGTTTCCCTGTAAAAAAGGGGATTAAATTAAGTCTGCAGGGGGGCACAGTAACACACACTCCATTTTTGTGACTTACCCTCCATACATGCTGCTATCTATCTGCATGCACCTGATAGGGCTAGGTGCATGCTTTTGAGCAGACCAGCCAATCACATATCAAGTGAGACAGAAGCAGCCAGCAGGCTGCACCTCAGCAGGGAAGGAAGAGGAGCTTAGCTAGTGGGGTGGGGGTGGGGCCAGTGAAACTTTCTCCTTCCCTTCTATAGTGGCCGGCCGCACGGGTGAAGGATTGAGGATTCATTTTACATGCTGCTGCAGCAGCGGGGACACAGGTCTGTACTGCAGGCAGCCGGGTACAGTGTTACCCGCGAATCGACATGGTTGGCACAATAATCGGCCAATGCCGATTTCATTAAAAAACGGCCAAATATCGCCCGATATAGCGGTTGACCTCCAATTATAACATGTCATATTGCGGTCTTTGTCCCAATTAGGGATCTACTCTTCATTTGTGCTGGTGATAATTGCTGAATGTGAAAGTTGGTTTCCAATTTTGAGTGATCACCATCACCATAACCAATGAGGGAAATCTTTTAATGGCAACACTTGTTCTGGTGACTAACAGGGATTTTCCACTTGGGGATGGCAATTAACTCCCAAGTCCTGTTGAGGACATGGGACAGAAGTGAAATCTCTTTAGTAGGTCTCAGATTGGAAAGAGTGGAAAATCCCTGGTAGTCACCAGAACAAGTGTTGCCATTAAACAATTTCCCTCATCGGTTATGGTGATCACTCGATAATGGAAACCAACTTTCACATTCAGCGATTATCACCAGCACAAAATGAAGAGTGGATCTCTATAATGGGGACGAAGATTGCAATATGAACTTGTAACATGTGTCAATCCCTCTCTATTCTCAAACTAAAACCAAGTTGGTGTGTGTTCCCCCCCGCCCCCCCCAAATGGAGAAATTAACCCCCCCCACACACATAAAATGTATTATATTTTAAGTTTGACAATCTTTGTATTTTGAGTTTAGTACCACTTTGTTTTGCAGAATACACTTAAGAAAACCTACTAGAAAAATGTCAGCTGTTTTGGCTACATGGAGACTCGGAAACAAGCATTCATGCTAAAACAGGTATTTAAGTGTTATTTACTCCCCAAATGACCCACTTTCTGTAACTATTACTCAAAAGGAGAAGTCAACCTGGGCTTCTGCTATGGATCACAGGAGTGCAATTAGTTCTGTCAAGTTGAAGAGTTAAAAAGGAGATTTAAAAAGGCAGACAGTTTTTCCTAATGCATTAAGCTAAAAATGCCTTGTGTGTAGCAGCCTCCCCAGCACCCCTAATACTTACCTAAACCCCCTATGTCCACGAGTCCCTCGGCCGTCCCCGCCGCTCCCTCCTGACTGGTGCTGCTGCGTCTCAGTCATTGGCTCTCACGGCTGTCAAAGTCAGTTAGCCACTCGGGTGAGAGGGCGGTGCTGAACAGCAGCTTAGTGTCTGAATATACAGAGCTGCAGCTCAGCTCGGGTGCCCCCATAGCAAGCTGCTTGCTGTGGGGGCACCCAACAGGAAGGAGGGGCCAGAAGCAGTGAAAAGGCACCCGAGAAGAGGAGGATCCAGGCTGCCCTGTGCAAAACCAACTGCACATAAGAGGAAAGCATAACGTTTGATTTTTAAATGAGGCTTTACAATCACTTTAAAAGGGTTTGCCAGTGCTGTTACAGCTAACTTGAGCACAGGAGGTTGTTCATTTTGTTTATCAGCCAGGTAAAGCTGTCAGAAGTGACTCATGCAGACAACAGGAATGGAGCAGCAGAGAGAAATCACACGCCGTGCTTCGTATGGAGACAATTACACAGTATAGAAGAAGGTGTTTGTATATTTTATAAGTCAATCAGTGCCCAGTCACAAAAAGTCTTCATAATGTTCATGTGATATCTTGGGGAGATTGAAAAATGTGTGGATGTAAGACTAAGGCGGCTCCTGGTCACATCTGGAAGAAATCCCTCATATGCATGCAAACAGCATTTCACTAGGTTACAGACAGAACAACTCATTTTAAATGTGTAGCACACTTACATATAGTGCCTTGAAAAAGTATTCATAACACCCCCCAGCCCCCCCTTGACATTTTTCACATCATCATGTTAGAACCAAAAATGTAAATGTATTTTGTTGTGATTTTATGTGATAGACCAACACATAGTGGCACATAACTGAAGTGGAAGGAAAATTATAGATTTTTATTCAATTTTTTTTTACAAATATCTGAAGTGTGGCATGCATTTGTATTTAGCCTCCTTGAGTCAATACTTTGTAGAACCACCTTTCGCTGCAATTACAACTGCAAGTCTTTTTGGGTATGTCTCTACCAGCTTTGCATATCTAGAGTGAAATGCGTGCCCATTCTTTGCAAAATGGCTCAAGCTCTGTCAAATTGGATGGAGAGTCTCTGAACAGCCATTTTTAAGTCTTGCCACAGCTTCTCAATTGGATTTAGGTCTTGACTAACTGGGCCATTCCAGCACATGAATATGCTTTGATCTAAACTATGTAGCTCTGGCTGTACATTTAGGGTAGCTGTCCTGCTGCTGGAAGATGAATCTCTGCTCCAGTCTTTTGCAGACTAACAGGTTTTCTAAGATTGCCCTGTATTTGGCTCCATCCATCTTCCCATAAACTGACCAGCTTCCCTGCTCCGTCTTTAAAAAATAAAAAGCATCCCCACAACATAATGCTGCACCCACAATGTTTTATGGTGGCGATTGAGTATTCTTGGTGATGCGCAGTGTTAGTTTTCTGCCAGTGGTTTGCTTTTAGGCCGAAAAGGCAAAATTTTGGCCTCATCTGACCAGAGCATCTTCTACGTTTGCTGTGTTCCCCACAAGGCTTCTTGCCATCTGTAAACAGGACCTCTTGTGGCTCTCAACAATGGCTTTATTTTTGCAACTCTTCCCTAAAGGCCAGATTTGTGGAGTGCACAACTAATACAGGACAGATTTTCCCACCCGAGCTGTGGATCTTTGCAGCTCCTCCAGAGTTACCATGGGCCTCTTGGTTGCTTCTTTGAATTAATGCTATCCTTTCCCAGCCTGTCAGTTTAGGTTTAGGCCTCTCTATGGAGCTGGTTCACATATCTCTGATGCAGCTCCGGTGCAAATTTGCACATGAGCCCTGTGCATCTTTTGGTCAGTTTCAGGTCCGAAAGTTCAAAGTCCAAAAGTTCGGGCTGAAAGCGGACATAAAATGGTGAACCAGGATGCACAGGACCCCCTGCTGGGAGCCGCATCGGCATCTAGTGTGAACGGCAATTGAACATCAACAAGTCCAAAAGGCCGGGGCAGAAGGTGCATATATAAAAAAAATAAAACACACAGCAGTCAGGCCCACACCCTCCACCCGTCAAGGCTTACAGTGCATATCCATAGCAAGGGCTAGAGGCTCAGCGGGTTGTTCTGCCTATGCCCCTGCAGCCGATCATCTGTCCATCTTGTACCTAAATGCAAGTGTGCTACACATTAAAATTGATTGTTTGCAACCTGGTGCCCTGCTGTTATCTCTTTGCATGCAGTATAGAATATGCCTTGTCCACATTTCATGTTTAACCACTTGCTGACCGTCGGACGAACATTTACTTTGGCAGAATGGCACAGACAGGCAAATGAGCATACAGGTACGTCCCTTCAAAATTTGCTGCCGTGTGGTCACGCTTGCGAGCTCCACTAGTTTGATCTCTGGCCCTGCAGACTATGTCTGTGGGGATAACTGCGATCATCTCATGGAGAGGAAGAACAGGGAAATGTTGATGTAAAAGAAGCATTTCCCCATTCTTCCTAGTGACAGGACACTGATCACAGCCCCCCGTGATCGGGAGTGGTGATCAGTGTTGGTCGCACATAGCCCCCTCCCCTCCACTGTTAGAATCACAGGTAGCCCATCAACCTACAGTCAGAACACCTCTCTAGGACACACTTAAACTCTGCAGCGCCCCCTCCTGGTTAACCCCTTCACTGCCAGTCACATTTACAAAGTAATCAATGCATTTTAATTGCACCGATTGCTGTAGAAATGAATGGTCTCAAAACATTGCCAAAAGCGTCCGATCTGTCTGTCATGTCGTCGCAGTCACAAAAAAATAAAAATATAAAAGGGATATTCTAGCAAAAAGTAAAAATATTTTTCTAAATTGACGTTTTTGTTTATAGCGCAAAAAATAAATAAAATAAGGGGAGGACATCAATTTTGTTTGGGAGCCACGTCGCACGACCGTGCAATGGTCAGTGAAAGCGACACAATGCTGAATCACAAAAAGTGCTCTGGTCCGGGACTTAAGTGGTTAAAACAACTTTAACCACTTTCAGACCGGACCAATTTGCTGGTCAAAGACCAGACCACTTTTTGCGATTCGGCACTGCGTCGCTTTAACTGACAATTGCGCGGTCGTGCGACGTGGCTCCCAAACGAAATTGACATCCTTTTTTTCCCCCCCACAAATAGAGCTTTCTTTCGGTGGTATTTGATCACCCCTGCGGTTTTTATTTTTTGCGCTATAAACAAAAATAGAGCGAAAATGTTGGGAAAAAAAAAACCGCATTTTTTTACTTTTTGTTATAATTTCCCTCAAAAATATATATTAAAAAAAAAAAAAAAAAAAACATTTTTTCCCTCAGTTTAGGCCGATGCGTATTCTACATATTTTTGGTTAAAAAAAAACGCAATAAGCGATTGATTGGTTTGCGCAAAAGTTATAGCGTTTACAAAATAGGGATAGTTTTATAGCATTTTTATAAATTTTTTTTTACTAGTAATGGCTGCGATCAGCGATTTTTTATTGTGACTGCGACATTGTGGGGGACCCATCGGACATTTTTGGGACCATTGTCATTTATACAGTAATCACTGCTATATAAATGCAGCGATTCCTGTGTAAATGACACTGAAGGGGTTAAGTGTTCCTAGGGGTGTGTTACTAACTGTGGGGGGGTTGGGCTTTCATTTAGTGAACACTGATCTCTGCTCCAATCACATGGAGCAGAGATCAGCGTCACTAGTTGCTAGGCAGAATAGAGAAATGCCATTTACAACGGCATTTCTTCATTTGGCCGCTCCGTGAGACGATCGTGGGCATGCCCGCGGCGATCGAGTCCGCGGGTCCCGCGACCGGACTCAGGGGGGGTCCCGACCAGCGCGGGAGCGCGTCCCCGATGGCAGGGCGGCTAATTTAAAGGGACGTACATGTACACCCATTTGCCTGCCCATGCCATTCTGTCGACGTACATCGGCGTGCGCTGGTCGGCAAGTGGTTAAGCTTTGATTTATAAATAGTATGGCATGCAGGCAAAGTGAAAGCATGAAAGGCTGGCTGCAGTTATGCAGTCTCACTGCCACTTAAACACCTTTGAGCTTTTTTTTCTCCCTCAGAGTGACAGTAATCTTAAAAAAAAAATAAAAAATAAAAGATTTTTTGCTTAAAAGTGGAAATTAAGATTTGTTGTTGCTGGTTGTAAGAAAGTAGAAGTGTTATTGTACTCAAGTAGTAACCTTTGAATGTACCTTTGTTGTGAATGTCTCAAAAAGGAGGGAGGGAAGACTTATTGGTAGGTATGGGAGACCAAGCACACCTCATTGTTGGATACTATGGTTGCAACATGAGACTATGGCACTGTGAACCTTGTTTTCCAGTCGCACCAGATTTGGAAATTGAACCTGCGCACTGTTTTTGCTGGGGTCTCCAATATGGGGAAACAAGACCCTGCCCCTGCCCCTACCAAGGTGTCCCCCCCCCCCACAATGAATACAGAACAAGGATAAAAAAGGTGAAGATGATGGATTAGTAAGAAAGAAAAAACAGGAAATGAGGCAGATGTGGGCAATAACTTAGGTTCCTTTAGACAAGGTTTCAAATAGAAATGATACAGGTTGGAAAGGATTTGCTTTTTATAGGGCCTTTGTGTTCAGTGTACCACACACACACACACACACACACAATTTTTTTATAAAGACTTTCACAATTTAGACTGAAATACATATTTTTAGAAAGCGATACACTATTCTGGTGTAGTGACATTTTAATATTATATGCACATGCTCCCCCCAATAAAAATTACTTACAGGCAAACAGAACTCTTCAAAGGCTGGCTTTACAAAGGTGATATATTGTGAGAGAATCTGCTCCAGATCACGACCTCGATCATTGAGATCTCTAAGTACTGCATAGAGAAGGGAATAAAAAAAAAAAAAAAAAAAAAAAAAAAAAAAAAAATTAATAAGACACAATGTACCTTACAACAGACCATTTTTATCTTTCTATAGTTACATTAGTGTAACAAAAAAAAGGTGCAGTCTTCCAATTTTACGCCTGGCAGTGAAATGTCTGCTCACCCTTAATTCTTATCAGTCCCACCACAAATGTTAATTAGCAAACCAAGCAATGACAAAGTGGCACAGATTGTATTAAATTCTTGGCTCAGCAAAATTTTCAATAAGTTACAAATCTCTGTATAAAAAGAGATGGGGTTACCACCGCTCCAGGTAGGTCTGCTGAAACAAAAAGGGGTTTTCCTCCAGGTAATGAAGAGCCCCAGGTGCCGGCTAATGCATATAGTAAGTCAAGGCGAGTAGAAAAGTCTGGACAGCCGCACTCCAAATGAAATTTCTCATGCCTTTATTAGAACATCAGGATCACACTGTACATTTCACAGCAAAGTAATACAGAACCAAAACACAGCTGACGTGTTTCATACTAAACGGAGTGCCTACTCATAGCTAATGATCACTAAAAATGCTATATATTGCTTATAGTGCCTATATATTGTATGATCACAATTTGGTTTAGTTTGGGATTGATGGTTCTGCAACATATGCTGAGACCTCACAAGGTTGGTTAACTCACCGGCTGAAAAAAAAATAAAAAATAAAAGTAAAAAATGTTATCAGTCCTGCCAGATGACACCAATCATCTAATTAATCAGCCATTCAGTCACATGTTTTATCACAAATAGTATATATATTTGTTAGCATTTTAGTGATCATTAGCTATTAGTAAGCACTACTTTGTGTGAAACACGTCAGCTGTTTTTGGTTCTGTATTACTTTGCTGCGACATGTACAGTGTGATCCTGATGTTTTAATAAAAGGCACAAGAAATTTCATTTCGAGTGCAACTGCCCAGAATTTTCTACTCACCATGATTTAGAAGCCTCTGTATGCAATAAAAAAATAAAATAAGAATAACCTGGGACGCCTGCACTTTATTCCCATGTCCAGGTCTTGCCAGATACTGCCAGGCGGGTTCACAGCCTTAATAAATCATAGGCCTGGGCATAGTTCAAGGCTCCATCCAGGAGACAGGTGTGCTCCACCCTCCCAGGAGTGAAAGACTGTAAAAAGGGGGAGCCAGGTGTGCATGTCTGCAGAGTGAGCCCATTGAGAGTAAAAAGGTACAGAAGTGTATGCAAGCAGAGCCGTGTCCTGGTCAGAGGGTCCAGCATCAGTCAGAGATTGAGACATGAGTGGTGGTGGTGCTAGAGAAAACCTGTAGGCTTAAAAATGTAATTTTTTTTTTTTTTTTTTTTTTTTTTTTTATAAACAAAAAGCACGAAACCAAGCTCTGAAACTGCATTTTCCTGGTTGGCATGAATTCACTGGAAAGCTTAAAAACATCACAAGTGATATGCATATACATAGTTTCATTCCACACCAAATTCAAGACTCATTTTAAACTAAGCAATATGCCGCTGCTCCAGGTATATCTGATGCCATCCTCCATTTCTAAATACAAGTGCAAACCCAGCTGGTATAAAACTGCATTGGGGAGGGAAAAAAAAAAAAAAATTAAAAAAAAAAAGCCGGACAGCTGCACTCTGTAGAAAGCATCCACCTTTATTGCATAATGCAGCACCAGAAATAACCCTCAGGCAAACCTTCAGGTTTTTGTAGCAAGCCATAAACCGCAAAAAAAAAAAAATAAAAAAAAAAAAAAAAAAAAAAAAAACACCACATTGCTCGATTCCCCATCACCAGTCAGTGGTAAATCCCTTCCTCCCTCTGAGCCACTGGGGTAGATTTACTAAAACTGGTGCACTCAGACCGATTGGCTACCATGTACAGCTGTTCATTATGCTTTGGCTATAAAACCTGGAAGCCGATTAGTTTCCATGCAGAAGTGAGCCCGATTTTGCACCCTCCAGCTTTGGCGTTTACCATTTTGTTCTCCTGGCGGCTTGGGGGGGGCGGGCTGGTTGTACTCAAGCTGATTGATCAACTTGGATACATTCAGCCTGCCAAAAAATGGTTTGAATCCCAGCTCATTCTGGCTGAATCAGCCAAGATTTGAACCTTCTACGGTCGGCTTAACATTTGAGCTTTAACAGTTTAAACAGACATTTCATGACAGGTTCAATAGCATGAAGCCAAATTTGTAGCTGAATGCTGCATATTAAATTTTTTTTTATATATATATATATATATATATATATATATATATATATATATATATATATATATATATATATATATATATATAATATAAATAGGCTCACCTCTTCGTGATAGCCGTGTATCTGCATCTGTGTCCACAAACAATTTCATCCGGAACATGTCCCTGATTTCTTGAACATAAAATGCCAATATACCTTCAAAAAGCACCACATCAGCCGGGTATATTGTTATGGGCTCTTCTTTCCTTGTGAAAAAAAACAAAACCCCACACACATTAAAGAACAAAAAAATTCAAAAAGTGGGTCCTGTGTGTATTACAGAGAACCTATTTTTGCAGTGACAGCCCTCTCCCTGCTGTAGGATGTTCAGGCACTCTACCACCTTTCAATAGGATGTCTGAGAACGCTTAGCTTCCGCTCTCTCAAACTTTCAGAATACTCTGGGAATCGTGTCGTGTCAACTGCAAGCTACCCTAAATTTTTTTTTTTTTTTTGTACAAATGAAAAGATAATGTTTAGGGGATTTCTAAGGCCCCTTTAACACTATCAGACTGTTCAGGTCCGCCTGTCAGCAGACCTGAGGAGGTGCTCCATGCTGTTCTGCGGAGCGACGGATGTCAGCAGTGACATGTCTGCTGACAATTGACCCGGTCCGATAAAATCAGACGGATGCCCCTACGTTCGCTTCCATCCCTGGTGGATCGGATCATGTGAGATCTGATGAAAGCGGACATGCTGTCCATTTTCATCCGATCTCTCCATAGTAACCAGCAGCGCACGACAAGCCCCTCCCCACTCAGTGAGCGGAGAGGGACCCGTCATCAGCAAGCGATGATACCTAAAAAAGGTGTTATTGTCATGAAATGTTAACCACATGTTGGCAACATGTTGCTTACCTGTAAAATCCTTTTCTTTGTAGTACATCACAGGACACGGAGGTCCCTCCCTTCTTTGATATTACACATGTATTGCTTAGGGCGCGCCAGTGTCCATCACTTGACGGTGGCCTATAACCCACATAGTACTATGGCTCTGTGTCCCATGATGTACTTCAAAAGAAAAGGATTTTACAGGTAAGCTGTTATAAAAATCCTATTTTCTGCAACACTAAGGTTGAGGTCTTGAGAACCCTGCGCTTTTACTAATCATGAGAGGTTTTTGTGTATCACCTTGGTAACGAGACACCTTTTTATAGGCCATCAGTTGATACTGAACCATCTGATTTGTACTGACAAAAAAAGGGGAATGATAGCTTTCTAACTACTGATATCAGCTGGTGTCTTGGCTTTGCATGCCTTTTTCTACCTCCTTTTCCTCAGGCGTTCAAAACTTTTCCCATGTGTCATAACTTAATGTCTCAACATGCTAGTTTTAGTTTCTTTGCATGTATGGATTGCGTGGGATGTTAACAACAAGTACTGAACATTTCATCTCAGTAGCACCTTTAGAAAATCGATTTACAAAAAAAGGTAATATGTTCAATACTTAACATTTTATCTGCTGTATAAAAATAAAATAAATACAAACTCACCCAGGTGGATGCTTTACTGATCAAATGCTGCTTCTGTCACCCCACCGCTTCCGTCACCCGCCGCTTCCAAGAATAAAGTCTTGCACACACGGGCCGAATGTCCAGTGGCATCGGCCAGTTCAATAAAAACCGGCTGACATTTGGCCCTTTTGTATGGCAACTGGTGTGAAAGTCAAAGGGTCATGACCGAAAAAGGTCTGCCAACCGGCTCCTGTTCATCAAGCTCAGTGCACAAGCATGCTGACCAGAGTGTTCTGGTGGGGGCAGTGCCCCTGTCAGAACACAACAGAGCAAGGAAGATTGCTGTACCAACATCAGATTGTTAGTACAGCAGCTCCGACCTCAGCTGTCAGTTTTCTTCATTCAACCCGCTGGGAAAAAGGAAAAAACGATTAGTAGTGTGTATGAGGTTTAAGAACGGAGATGGGCTCTGTCCTGTCTTTGCTGAGCAGAGATTGTGATTGAAAAACACAGGAGTCACAGAACGAATGATAGCTGAATTCAACCAACTTTCTCTACATGACCCAATGGAAAGCTGATCTTAATTTAAAATTCAATAGTAGGAAATCAGAATTGCCATCATTTGTAAAACCTCAAACGAACACTGGTAAAAGTGAAATGCAAGGTGTTCAGATGGGATTCCCTCCCCAAAATTTGCCCCACTAGCCTTTTCCTTACGATATAGGGAAGGGGTTGTCAAGCCATCTGAAAGGTAGATCGCACCCAAACACCTGACCACATCTGCCACTTCTCAGATCAGATTAAATATACAATAGGTCAAGCAGAGCAAAGTTTTAAAGAAAGATGGGACAAAAAGAGTTAGACAGGAATAAGTGTCTGTGCCAAGGAAGCCGCAGGAGAGTATGACGGGGCACATTCTACAATACAGGCAACTGAAGGCTGGATATTGGTTAAAAGACAGTAGAGAGTCAGTGCCAGAAGGCAGCAGGCTGTAATGACAGGTCCTCAGTGCAGACTTGTAGTATTACTCAAGGCTGCTGCCACCTACAATGCACACATGTACCTGCTAGACATCAAAACATGTATGCAAAAACGCAGACAACGAGAGTTTGACATGCTGACAGGAGTGGGTACATGGATCCAAGTTTGAGAAGCAGCCACTGCATCTACCTCGGCTACCTCAGTGCCCAACCAAAGAACCTTTACTGACAATAACCTTACTACACTACTGATGGGAGCACAGACAAGACAGCAGCTTATCACTGCTCTATTAGTGTACAAGGCAAGACCTACACATGTCAATAAAAATAATTCCAAGGCACCACTATTTTACAATGAGTACATATCCACCCACTACAGTGATAACAAATTTATAAATACCTGGAGTGTGAAACAAAATCATAAACAGGAATCTGTACAGTTTTCCCCTCCATGATTTCACGAAGAGTTTTCAAGATGAGTTCATTGTCAAAGGCATCTGAAATTAGAGATATAGGCAACCACAGTTAACTATAATGGCGTGAGACATATACACAGTTGTGCTCAGAGGTTACATGAGCTAGCAGAACAAAATTTTCACTCATGGTTAGCGTTTGCCTGAAGCTAGGGATGCACTGAATGGGTTTTTTGGTGCCGAAAATAAATCTTCCTTGATCCTGAAAGCGACAGTTTTTTTTAAATGTTATATATGGGAGATGGCCAGGGACTGGAGATCAGTGCAGCCAGTTTGATGCCTGGATAAGGGGGAGGGGCCGTATGTGACAGCACACAGCGGGGAACACACCGCTATTGAAATGAAAGCTGTGATGTTCCCAGCGCTGTAATCAAACAGGCGGCGGCTCTCCTCTTTTCTATGATATAGGAAGCCCCCCTGATAGGCGGCACCAGGGGTGGGGGGGCAGAGCCCTGCCTCATTTTCAGTACCAGTATCAGCAGGAATTCTTTTGGCTTTTTACCGAAAGGGCCATTTTCGGCCGATATGTTTTGGTGGCCGAAATGTCGGTGCATCCCTACCTGAAGCCCTTTATTGTCAATCAACTGTTTACCTTTTAAATCATAATCACAACAGAAACTACCCAAAATGATGACCCAGTTCAAAAGTTTACACACCCTGGTGATTTTGGCCTGACAACATGCACATAAGTTGACACAAGGGGGTTTAAATGGCTAAAAAAAAAAAAAAAATAATAAAAAAAAACAAGTGTAACCATCCACACCTGTGACCCGTTTGCTTGTTAGAGTTTTTCTTCTGGACTGACAGACCCTTGAGTCTTTCATCCAGTGCTGCACTGACATTTCTAGATTCTGAGTCATGGGAAAAGAAAAATTGTCAAAGGATCTGCGAGAAAAGGTATTTGAACTGTATAAAACAGGAAAGGGATATAAAAATATATCCAAGGAATTGAAAATGCCAATCAGCAGTGTTCAAACTCTAATCAAGAAGTGGAAAATTAGGGGTTCTGTTGAAACCAAACCACAGTCAGGTAGACCAACTAAAATTTCAACCACAACTGCCAGGAAAATTGTTCGGGATGCAAAGAAAAACCTAACAAATAACTTCAGATGAAGTACAGGACTCTGAAAACATGTGGTGTGGCTGTTTCAAGATGCACAATAAGGAGGCACCTGAAGAAAGATGGGCTGCATGGTCAAGTCAACAGAAGAAAGCCATTACTACACAAATGCCACAAAAGTATCCCGCTTACAATACATCAAATAGCACAGAGACAAGCCTCAAACCTTCTGGCACAGTCATTTGGAGTGATGGAAATACTGGAGGAACATTTGCATTCATCAACCAGGAAGCTGCACATGGGAAGTACTTTGACATTTCAACATGACAATGATCCAAAACACAAGGCCAAGTTGACCCGTCATTGGCTACAGTAGAATAAAGTGAAGGTTCTGGAGTGGCCATCTCAGTCTCCTGACCTCAATATCATTGAGCCACTCTGGGGAGATCTCAAGTGTGCAGTTCATGCAAGAATTTCCAGGAACTGGAGGCCTTTTGCCAAGAGGAATGGGCAGCTCTACCATCTGAGGAGATAAAGAGCCTCATCCACAAACGACTTCAAGCTGTCACTGATGTTAAAGGGGGCAAAACATGGTATTAAGAACTGGGGTGTGTAAACTTTTGATCAGGGTCATTTGGGTAGTTTGTTGCGGGGGAAAAAAAAAAAAAAATAAATAAAAAAAAAAAAAAAACGTAAACAGTTGATTGATAATGACCCCAACCATTCGTGAAAGAAAGTTTGTGTTATCATTCATATTCTCTGAAAAATGGCAAAGAAATCAAATTCTGCCAGGGTATGTATTATGAGCACAAATCTGAGTGATAAAAACCCATTTCTTGTGAAGAAAATGGGGAAACGAAATCTTGCACAGCACTTTAGCGTTAAGCCCGGAACACATGATCAGACTGTTGGCAAAGCGTCCGACTTTTGTCTGAAGGGCACGTGCCAGGAACTTGTCTTGCATACAAACGGTTTGTCAGCCAACAAACACGAACGTAGCGACGTACTACAAGGAATTTCAGCTCTTGAGCGCCACCCTTTTGGCACCTTCTGCTAATGTAGTGTTTGGTGCACATTGATCCTGAACATGCGTTTGTACTTTCAACTTGTGCGATGGACTTGTGTGTAGACAATAGGAAAATCTGACAGACCGCTGTCCACCAAAAATTTACTAGCCTGCCATCCAACATTTGTTGGAGGAAAGTTGGACAATTGTCTGTTGGAGCATACCAACGGTCAGGTTTTAGGCAATCAACACAATTCCCTGTCGAAAAGCCACACATGTATACGAGGCTTTAGATACAAAAGCCCACACATTTACAGTTGGACTTGGGGCTCCCCCCCCCCAATTAAAAATAAATAAACACCCACACCCATTTTACCTTGTTCCAGAGAAACCAAAACAATGCTTATTGGGGAAGCTGGATGATCTCTAAACCAGCCATAGCTAGGGCACTTTTCAGGCCTGCAGGTTATTACGGCGCTGACCCTCCCACACTGAAGGAGTGGATAGCCCAAATGAGAGACGGCAATTGGAAAAATATTTTTCAGCGTAGGGGGTAGCTTCGGTAAGGTAGACAGGTTATGGGCCCCTTGGTTGGACACACAAGGCCTAGCAACGGTCGACCGTATAATAGATTGCCTAATAATTGGCCAGGGATTAGACGTATACAGTATCTGACAAGAGTGAGTACACCCCTCACATTTTTGTAAATATTTTATCATGTGACACTGAAGAAATTACTCTTTGCTACAATGTAAAGTAGTGAGTGTATAGCTTGTACAACAGTGTAAATTTTCTGTCCCCTCAATATAACACACAGCCATTGATTTATAAACCTCTTGCAACAAATGTGAGTACACCCCTAAGTGAAAATATCCAAATTGGGCCCAATTAGTCATTTTCCCTCCCCAGTGTTATGCGACGTGTTAGTATTACAAGGTCTCAGGGTTGAATGGGAAGCAGGTGTGAAAATTTGGCGTTATCAATCTCATACTCGTCACTGAAATTGTTGCTCTACATAAAGATGGCCTAGGCTATAAAGAAGATTGCCAAGACCCTGAAACTGAGCTGCAGCATGGTGGCCAAGACCATACAGAGTCATATCCAGGAGGTTGTCTTTGGGAAATAGACATACGAGTGCTGCCAGCATTGCTGCAGAGGTTGAAAAAAAAGGGGGGGGCCTGTCAGTGCTCAGACCACAAGCGACACACTGCATCAAAGTGGTCTGCATGGCTGTCATCCCAGAAGGAAGCCTCTTCTAAAGATGCACAAGAAAGCCCCACAGCTTGCTGAAGGCAAGCAGACTAAAAGAAATGGATTACTGGAACCATGTCCTGTGGTCTCATGAGACCAAGATAAACTTATTTGGTTCAGATGGTGTCGTCAAGCTTGTGTGGCAGCAACCAGGTGAGATGTACAAAGACAAGTGTGTCTTGCTGACAGTCGACGTGGTGGTGGGAGACATGGTCTGGGGTTGCATGAGGGCTGCCAGCACTGGGGAGCTACAGTTCATTGAGGGAACCATGAATGCCATCCCTCCCTTAAGGGACTGGGCTGCAGGGCAGTATTCCAACAGGATAATGACCCCAAACACCTCCAAGACAGCCACTGCCTTGCTAAAGAAGCTGGAGGGCAAACGGTGATGGACTGGCCAAACAGGTCTCCAGACCTAAACTTTGAGCATGTGTGGGGCATCCTAAAAACGGAAGGTGGAGGAACGCAAGGTCTCCAACATTCACCAGCTTCATGATGTCATCATGGAGGAGTGGAAGAGGACTCCAGTGGCAACCTGTGAAGCTCTGGTGAACTCCATGCCCAAGAGGGTTAAGACAGTGCTGGAAAATGGTGGCCACACAAAATATTGACACTTTGGGCCCAATTTGGACATTTTCACTTAGGGGTGTACTCACTTTTTGCCAGCGGTTTAGAAATGAAATGGCTGTGTACAGAGTTATTTTTGAAGGGACAGCAAATTTACACCGTAAGGCCCCTTTCACACGGGCAGATATAATTCAGCTTTTAGCTGTGGATAGATCAAGCAGTTAGAAAAAAAAAAAAAATAATAATAATTTTTATCCGACTGCCTCCAGGACCGATTTATTGCAGCTAGCTGCACATAACTGCAGGTAATTGCAGCGCACTATTTTAGCTGCAGATAGCAGCAGCAACACGGAAAGAAAAAATAAATAAAATAAATAAAAAAAAACAGGAAGCACATCAGAAATGGAACAAATGTTCCAACGTAGCTAAAAGCACATAAACGCAGCACAATGTACAACTGCAAGTGAACATTGTGCCAGGATTCTCTGAATTTCAAAACATTCTTTTAACAGCAGCAGAACAGTCGTCTGCGTGAAAGGGGCCTTATACAAGCTGTACACTCTTTACTTTACATTGCTTTGCTACAATTTCTTCACATGAAAATAAAATATTGACAAAAAAATGCAAGGGGTGTACTCACTTTTGCACGATACTGTATTTGGTATGAGGAGAAATAATATTACCGTATATACTCGAGTATAGGCCGACCCGAGTATAAGCCGAGGCCCCCAATTTACCCCCAAAAAACTGGAAAACGTATTGACTCGTGTATAAGCCGAGGGTGAGACATGGCTGTCCATCCCTGTGTGTCCGTCCATCCCTGTGTGTGTGTCCGTCCATCCATCCCTGTGTCTGTGTCCATCCATCCATCCCTGTGTGTATCCATCCATCCATCCATCCCTGTGTGTGTGTGTGTGTGTGTGTATCCATCCATCCATCCCTGTGTGTGTGTGTGTGTGTGTGTGTGTGTGTGTGTGTGTGTGTGTGTGTGTGTGTGTATCCATCCATCCATCCATCCCTGTGTGTGTGTGTGTGTGTGTGTGTGTGTGTGTGTGTGTGTGTGTATCCATCCATCCATCCATCCCTGTGTGTGTGTGTGTGTGTGTGTATCCATCCATCCCTGTGTGTGTGTGTGTGTGTGTATCCATCCATCCATCCCTGTGTGTGTGTGTGTGTGTGTGTGTGTGTGTGTGTGTGTATCCATCCATCCATTCCGTGTGTGTGTGTGTGTGTGTGTGTGTGTGTGTGTGTGTGTGTGTGTGTGTGTGTGTGTGTGTGTGTGTGTGTGTGTGTGTGTGTGTGCAGCCTACCTGTGTCCCAAGCCTCCGTCCCGAGCCGCCGTCGTCCCGTGCCTCCTCCGTCCCGTGTCTCCTCCGTCCCGTGCCGTGCCTCCTCCGTCCCGTGCCGATGGATCGCCGCTCTTCTCGGCGGCCATTCTACAATTCAAAATTCCGCCTCCGCCTGTGATAGGCGGAACACTCAATTTCCCAGCAGCCTGTGTTCCGCCTATCACAGACATCCTCTCATACTCGTCCGTAGTATGAGAATGAGCGGATGTCCGTGATAGGCGGAACACTGACTGCTGGGAAATTCAGTGTTCCGCCTATCACAGGCGGAGGCGGAGAAGGAGGCGCGGCTTTTGAAAATTAATGTCCGCCGTCTGTCTGCTCGATACGCTGATCGAGCAGTCAGACAGCGGCGACTCGAGTATAAGCCAAGGGGGCACTTTCAGCCTCAAAAAAGAGGCTGAAAATCTCGGCTTATACTCGAGTATATACGGTATATATTTTTTTATATTACACACATACACAAATTACCATGTGCATGCCTTTGGCTTTTGAGGGTTACTCTGTTTAATGCCATGTTGCAAAATACTATGTAGGAGGATAGAGATATTTAACCACTTGCTTACTGGGCACTTAAACACCCTTCCTGCCCAGACCAATTTTCAGCTTTCGGTGCTCTCACTTTGAATGACAATTACTCAGTCATGCAACACCGTACCCAAATGAATTTTTTGTCCTTTTTTCCCCACAAATAGAGCTTTTTGGTGGTATTTGATCACCTCTGGGGTTTATTTTTTGCACTATAAAATGAAAAAAGACCAAAAATTTTGAAGAAAAAGAAAAAAAAAAAAGCGCATATTTCTTTGTTTCTGTGACAAAATTATGCAAATTATTGATTTTTCTTCATACATTTTGGCCACAATTTATACTGCTACATATCTTTGGTAAAAATAACCCAAATTAGTGGATATTATTTGGGCTTTGTGAAAGTTAGAGAGTCTACAAGCTGTGGTGCGGATCGCACAAAATTGATCACATCTGATGTACTGGTGGCCTATTTCATTTCTTGTGACCCGAACAAGTCAGGAAAGTACAAATACCCCCCAAATGACCCCTTTTTGGAAAGTAGACATTCCAAGGTATTTAGTAAGAGGCATGGTGAGCTTTTTGATGTTGTCATTTTTTTCTCACAATTCTTTGCAAAAAGCAAGTTTTTTTATTTTTTTTATTATTTTAAACCAAACAAAATCGTCATATGTAATTTTTCTCACATGGCATGTGTATACCACACAAATGACACCCCCAAAAAATTCTGCTACTCCTCCCGAGTATTACAATACCACACGTGTGGGACTTTCACAGCCTGGCCACATAGAGGCACAACATGCAGGGAGCACCGTCACGTGTTCTAGGAGCATAAATCTAACTTGTTGACTACCCATTAACTTTTGAAGGCCCTGGAGCACCAGGACAATGACACGTGGCACTGGGGACAAATGGCACTTTTTTTTTACTCCTCCCCCCCCCCCCCCCCACTTACGGCCGCTGCAGCCTTTCATCTCTCTCCTCTCACACGCTGTCTGTGTGAGGAGGGAGAGCGGCGCTGAGAGATGATCTCATATGTTTACACATGAGATAATCTCTCATTGGATAGGCCGATCGTGCTGTAAACGGCCGCCGTGATTGGCCGTTTACAGCGATCTGTGACTGGCTGTGTCCAAAGGGACACGGCCAGCACAGAACTTCCCCAATGCGTGCTCCCGGGAGTGCGCATTGCGGAAGTAAATAGGAGGACGTCCAGGGACGGCCTCCCGGCAGATAGCGTCCGCTCTGTAGTCGTCTTTCGTCTATAGGGCGGGCGCGAAGTGGATAATAATAATAATAATAATAATAATAATAAGCACCTTACCTGGGTGATCAAAGTTAAACAGGCCTTTCAGTGCCTTGCTTTTCTGCTCCGGAGTAAGTATCCGATAAAAACTGTCTTGACTCAACATGACAACTTGCTTCTGATGATGGTCCACCTCATTTTGTCCCAGAAGCTGTACAATCTTGGAGCAAACAGACGACTGGGGGAAAAAAAAAAAAAATATATAAAAATAAATCCTTAGTTTTATATAAATCTGTATTAACCACTTGCCGACCAGCCGCAGCAGTTATACAGGGGCAGGTTGGCCCTCCTGCGCAAATCACTGTAGGGGCAAGTTGGTCCCTTTGGTTATAGCAGGCGGGTGGCCGGCAGCCGCAATGTCTGCCGGCCACCCCCCGCCCCCCCCCCCCCCGATCACTCCACAGAGCTCTTTCAATGTAAACAAATAAATGGCTGTTCTGACAGGGGAGCAACGTGATCATCTGTTCCTAGCGATCAGGAGCAGAGATCTCTATACTCCCAGGCAGTCCACTCCCCAAGAAACACCCCTTGATCGCACCCTGGTGCCAACCCCTTTCCTGCCGATGTCATTTATTACAGTGATCTGTGGATATTTTTAGCTCTGATCACTGTAAGACTGTCACTGGCCCCCCTCAAACACCCTCCCCGCCCCCATTTTAAACACCAAAATCTCATAACAAGGCTAGTCCTCAAGTGGTTAATGGAGCGAGAGAGCCACTGCCACAACCACTTACCTACAGGGAAGCCTATATTAAGGCTTCCCTGTAGGTGCTGGTAATATCTCCTAAACCTCCACCGTTTAGAGATATTTACAATAAAGCGCGCGCCGATGTCTGTGGTGCATGGTCACTTTAGAAAGGGCAGATCGTCCCGTTTCTAAAAGGGGTCATGTTGTGACTGGCAGCTCCCATGCGGGAGTGCCGTCACGTGACTCCGGCCAGTCACAGAGCTGGAGTTCGCAGCCCAAAAAGAAGAGGGGCGAAGACAGACGCTCGCTGCTAGTGGGGACAGCAGTGACATCGCAGGCTTCGGTTTCAGGTAAGTGACACATAATGGGCTACTATGCGATGCATAGTAGCCCATTATGCTTTACCTTTACAGGGAAACAGAAGTAAAACCCATCAGGGTTTACTTCATCTTTAAGTCACAGGAAGATCAGAGCGAGTCTGCAGAGGAAGGTGCAGGACTATGCTTAGAGCCTCTAAGGTGAATTCAACCAGATAGCGCTGTGACTACATTAGAAGCCCCCTGACAAGGCACTAGATCCACTTCACCTAATTGGGACTCTGATAAAGCAGACCCAATAACCATAGGGTCACTATATGCCTTGCTGTTCAACTACTGTAACTTTGCATACTTGTTATTTCTCAGACATACTTTTTCTGTTAATAGAACAAACAGCTTGCTTCAATTCAACCCAAGGAAGGAATTGAGTATTTACACCAACATTCCGAAATATGTTGGGACTATTGTGACCACATACTCAATTTGAACTCGTATGGAGGAGATAATTCGTGCGCTCCAGAATCTGCCGTTTGTATCCAATAACAAAAAATAAATTAATACATGCACACAGCTACTCCTTTAAAGTATGGTTTCTCCCCCTCACCCATGCACAATTTATGCATTTTTGGGATGTGTTTATGTTGCTAGGAGGAACTGTCTGTCGAGATGGAAGAAACCCCCCCCCCCCCATACACACAAAAACTGCATGTACATGTATTTTCCTGCGTTTTTAATACAATTCCACTGAAGTCCAAAAAGTGCATTACCTTTGCATTTAGGAAACTTGAAGTGTGAATGCAGCCTAAGACCCTAAACACACCATTAGATTTTCTGCAGATTTTTGTCTTCAGATTTACCAAAATCATGTAGTGGGTTACTCCTAAGGTTTGACCTCATATTATATGATTTTGGTAAATCTAAAGAGCAAAATCTGCAGAAAATCCAATAATGTGTATGGGGCTTTAGTGAAAGGTACACTTTAATGTTCATAGCCTGGGCACAGTATACTTTAAAACAAAATACTGACAAAATATTTCAGAAACAAGAACTAGCAAGTTCACTTTTTAGTTAAGTATTGCAGCATCTTAGAGTTTCCAGAGCTCATTTTCTGTGATTTTCAATTCCTCATTTCATTTATTTTAATCGGACTATTTTTTTTCCAGTTGCAAGTTCTCACAAGCCAAAACACTAAAGCCTCATACACATGGTATGATTGTTGGCAGGGGATTGTGTGGAGAGACTGTTGTCCTAAAATCTTAAAGGTTTAATACGCTCCTTTTGAAAAGTGTTGTCCAACTTTTGGCCAACAAATGTTGGAGTACATTTTTTGCACTTACGACTTGTGTGACGGATTTGTGTACTGACCATACGAAAATCTGATATCCAAAAACCATTGCCAAACACGCATGCTCTGAATCAATGCTCAAACACAAAAATTAGCAGAAGGGGCCCAAAGGGTGGCCCTCAAGAGCTGAAATTCCTCGTAGTATGTCACCATGTTCGTGTTTGTTACATGACAATGGTGTACCGTTAGTATGCAAGACAAGATCCTGTCACGCCTTTTTGACAAAAATCAAATGCTCAGTTGGCCAACAATCATACTGTGCGTATGCGGCTGGGGTGGGTTCACACTGCAGCATGCTCCGACTCACAGCAAGAGTCCAGTGCACCTCCATTCACTGTTTCAGGACAGATTCCAGACCGAATTTTGGGCTGAATTTGTACCTGAAAAAGGGACAAAAAAAATAAAAAAATAAAAAGGACGCACAGGGCTCCTGTGCAATTGCCGAGCCGATGTGTGAACTAGCTCCATAGAGAGCCATTCACAATCTCCTGCTATGCGAATTGGATGCAGGGAAATCAGCATCCAATTCACAATAGTGTGAACCCAGCCTAAAGCAGCAGTGTTTTAGAAAGCAAAAAGTGTTTGAAGTCCACTTGTCCAGTTTCAGGTTTTTACGTTCACATGTTAACCTGTCTAATCAATAAGTCATTAGCCCTCAGAAGCTGAACTCCAGATGTGATCTTTATTGCATGCTTACACTGTTCCATCTCATATCTGAAGGCCCACTGGGGAAGCCAAAAGATCACTGTTCTAGTCAATACTAGTGACCCTGTGGTCAGTGGGGAAGATCATGGGAATCGTAGTAAGCCCAGTGTACGGTTCCCAAGCCGTACTGTCACATACAGTATGTGTACTTTTGATAGAATATATAGTAGACAGCGCCTGCTCTACCTTAACTGTGTGCTAAATTTCAATGTATTGATCCACACAAGTTACTATGCCTTATTACTATCGTACAGAACTGTTAATAGGAATAACTGATAGTGACAAGAATATAAAATTGTGCAGTATCAAAAGTGAATAACCTGACAAGGATATGGTTTATCCACTTTTTAAATTGCACATTAAAGTGGTTGTAAACCCAAGAAAAAATAAAAGCCTGCGAGACAAAGGCATAGATGGGCTCATATGCATAGCATACAAGCTCATTATGAATTACTTACCCAAGATTGAAGCCACTGCAGCCATCCTCGAACACCACTCCGGCAGTCAACATCACTCCTGGAGTTACTTCAGGGTATCGTGAGCGCGGCGATCGGCCTGAGCCTCGACGATGTCCCTGAAGCAATAGTTATAAGCTTACCTGTAGCAAAAAGTGTGTTGTAAGGGTTTACAACCACTTAAATACAATTTGCCAGAGACTAAATAAAAGTGCATATAGCAATATCAGTGCAGTGTTTTCTTGGTGAAAAAAAAATTGCTGTTGTGCTCCGTGTCCCATAGATGTCAGTACATTCACCTCCTGGAAGTAGTGAACGATCTGCACACACCAAATGTGTTGAACTCCTTCACCATACAGCAAGACAAGTCCGTCATGCTTGTGGGTCATTAACAGGGACCACTTCCCAATGCAATATCCTCTGGTAGTTCCCTCGGTGTTGGATTACTGCTGGTTGTGACTCCAAGGACAAAGGAATATGCAGTGGGCAGAATATATAAAATAGGAAGCGCCTCAGCGTAAAATCCTTGGGCGATTTGTTGGAAAACAGTAGCATACATAGGGGGAAAAAAAAAAAAAAAAAAAAAAAAACCACCCCACACACACACTTTTTTTTATAACAAACCTGTCAACATGATGTCACCAAATAAACCATCAGCCCTACTCGTGTGAGATGTGAACGCTGTATCATTGCATAGTACTCTGCAGGCTGGATGTGACATGAGGGAGGGTCAGCTTGACACATTTTGTCAAAAGGTTTTTAAAACTTATGTAATTTAGCACCCAGTTTATGTAGTAGACAGCACCTGCTCTACCTTTTCTGTCAATTTTGCCCCCTACTGGGGACAACATCGGCTCATACGGTGACTTGTACCTTTTGTTCTGCATGGGAGTGCACTTGATTATACAGTTGTGCTCATAATTTTACATACCCTGGCAGAAATAATTTCTTGCCCATTTTTCAGAGAATATGAATTTAACAAACATTTTTTCAATCGTGGTTAGTGTTTGGCTGAACCATTTATCAACTATGTTTACTCTTTAAATCACAACAAACTCCCCAAAACGACCCTGATGAAAATTTTACATACCCCAGTTCTTAACCACTCGCTGACTGGCTCATGCCGATATATGTCGGCAAAAGGGCATGTACAGGCTGATTAACGGACCTGTACGTTGCCATTTAAGAAGTGATTTGCGGGCATGCCACGACTTCCGTGAGTGTGATCGCGGGCCCCTGGACTCTATGTCCGCAATTGTCTCACGGAGAGGATGAACGGGCAAATGCTGATGTAAACAAGCATTAGCCAGTTCTGCCTAGCGTCAGGACACCGATCACAGCTCCCCGTAAATTGGGAGCAGTGATCAGTGTTGGTCGCACATAGCCCCCTCCCCTCCACTGTTAGAATCACTGCCTAGACACAATTAACCCCTACAGCACCCCCTAGTGGTTAACCCCTTCACTGCCAGTGTCATTTACACAGGAATCACTGCATTTATATAGCAGTGATTGCTTTATAACCGACAATGGTCCCAAAAATGTCCGATGTGTCTGCCATAATGTCGCAGTCACAATAAAAAGGGAGGGGAAAAAAAAAAAAAAAAAAGTGTGTGTGTGTGTGTGTGTATGTATGTATGTATGTATGTATGTATGTATGTATGTATGTATGTATGTATGTATGTATGTATGTATGTATGTATGTATGTATGTATGTATGTATGTATGTATGTATGTATGTATGTATGTATGTATGTATATATATATATATATATATATATATATATATATATATATATATATATATATATATATATATATATATATATATATATATATATATATATAATTTTTTTTGTTTATAGCACACAAAAAATAAAAACCGCAGGGGTGATCAAATACCAAAAAGAAAGCTCCATTTGTAGGGGAAAAAATAAAAATACGTAAATTTTGTTTGGGAGCCACGTCGCACGACTGCGCAATTGTCAGTTAAAGCGACGCAGTCCTGAATCGCAAAAAGTGGTCTGGTCTTTGACCAGAAAAATGGTCTGGTCTGTAAGTGGTTAAGGGTTTATGGACCGAGTTACTCCAATTGCAGCCAGAACTGCAAAAGACATCTAGTCTTTAAAAGGAAAATCCAACCTTAACTTGCTGGATCCTTTAACATCAGTGCATTATCCACTGGACATGTGAGACTCTGCTCACTGAGGGGATTGCAGCATTAATAGCTGGAACCCCCCCCCCCCATTTTTCATATAAATGTTCCCATTGAGAATACATAGCTATGCATGAATAGGAAAAACCATCCCCAGGTGGGGGAGCCCTATAAGAGGCAGATACCTCAAGAGCCTGTGCTGCAGGCAACAAATGGGTTAAGTAAGGGAGTAAACAAACACCTGACCTGTGTGGCTACTCCCTCCGTTAGGATCCTCCTAAGAGGAAAAATAAGTATCTTCCAATATTTGGGAATATCTACCTGATCCCCAGCCTCCTGCACCTCAACAAAAAGGGCTCAGAGGACTAGATGGGACATCACAGCAATAATCTTTTAAATAGTAGAAGAAAAACCTTGTTGTTTGTATGAAACACAGGGACAGAAGTGTTCTACCCTTGACGGCTCATCTGACTGGCCATATTTTCTCTTTTTTACATCTCAGGGGAGGAAGACATTCTTTTGGAAGGGTTTTTAGTTTGTTGTATAAAATTAACCCCTTAGAGGAGTTCCTTGTCCCTGTCACTCATAGCTTACAGTACAAAGCAGAGGCAGTACCAGCAAAAGAATGTTAACTTGCTAGGCTATACTACAGTACAAAAGCTGCCATTAGTCCTAGCTATACAGTACAATGTTAAACAAAAGGGAGATGCCTGTGTCACCAAACCTGACCAGCAACCACTCTGCTCTGTCCCTCCACCGCCAGACTGCAGCTTTTCCTGTATAGCTTAAATTACTTCCTCCACGTGTAGCCGGCATCTGACGCAGTTTAGCCATACCCCCCCCCCCCCATGCAAAAACAGGCTCCCCCCTTCCGCTTTCAAAGGGGAAGTGTGGGAGCGCCAGCATCATGGTGGCTGGGGTGGTAAAACGGCCGCGATTTGCCCAAAAAAATTTCAACTTCTGCCGTTTCCAGTGTCAGAATGGTGAGTGCTCAATACAGCCTCCAGTGGTGACACAGACATGACAACAAAATACATGGAAGGAGAGATTCCTGAGAAAATCTCCCCTACCTTTCCTAGCAGCAGGGTTTGAACAGAATTAAAAAAAAAAAAAAAAATAAAAAAAAATAAATAACCCCCCCACACACACAATCTTCGCCCTTCACGGTAGGCTCTAAGAACTTGAAAGGAAACCTTCAGGAACACGCGTACACTCGCAATCCTGGACCTGCGAGAAGACCCTGTCAGTAAACTTTTATTGGCCTTACTACCAAAAAGTACTGGATCCCAGGGCCCAGCTTTAAAAGCCTTTGCAAGCAAAACCTCGCGTCTTTGGATGAGGCCCGGGTACCGTTTATTTAGTCCATTATGGAGACATCACAACAGATCCGATCAGGGTGGCTGGCTCTCAAAGTATTACGGCCCATGGAGCCCAGTACAACACAGCCTTACACGTGCCCAACACCTTAGACACTTGCGGAAAAAATAAATAAAAAAAGGAGGACCCCAGTATTGGGAGGTGTTATATGGGGGAAGTTCACGCCTTAAGGGACATGCCAGTGTCCAACACCGATATAACCCACATAGTTATTACTATGGTTCCGTGTCCCCTGATGTAAGAAAAGAAAATGCTTCTCTAGTAATGCGTGGACTGGAAACGCAGGCACTGGTTGTGAAGGTTTCAAGGAACCCAAAGAAACCAGACTTTCAGCTGACTGTTTAGGGGTAGCATGTAGACATGTGCATTCGTTTTCGTCCGAATTTCAGCTATTTTCGTTTTGACAAACGATAACGAAAGCACAGAATCCGAAAAACGAAAGATCCGAAATAAATAAATGCTTTATTTTCATTTTCCTTGTTACAACAGTTCGATATAGAATAGGAGATTCGACATGACTGACAATAACAATCTGTCTATAGAACCTGTGGTCGATTGTGCCTAACCTTACCTCTATTAGTCCAAGATTATATAGAGAAAATATTCGACAGAAAAAAAGATTTGACAAAGAGAAAAGATTCTGCAAGTTACTGTCCTAAAAAGCATTTGGGGACCCGGGTCCTGCCCCAGGGGACATGCATCAATGCAAAAAAAAAAGTTTAAAAAAAAAAAACTGCCGTTTTTTTCGGGAGCAGCGATTTTAATAATGATTAAAGTGAAACAATATAAGTGTAATATTCATTTAAATTTCGTAGGGGGGGGGGGTTGTCTATAGTATGCCTGTGAAGGGGCGCATGTTTCTGGTGCTTAGAACTGTCCCTGCACAAAGTGTCATTTGTGCAGGAAAAAAAAAAAAAAAAAGTCCTTTAAAATCACTCACAGCTATTATGAATTGTCGGCTCCGTAATACAGAGAACACAAAAAAAAAAAAAAAAAAAAATTGACTGACAAAAGCGTGGGGGTCCCCCAAATTCAGTTACCAGGCCCTTCAGGTCTGGTATGGATATTAAGGGGAACCCCGCGTCAAATAAAAAAAAAATTGACGTGGGGGTCCCCCTAAAAATCCATACCAGACCCTTTATCCGAGCACGCAACCTGGCAGGCCGCAGGAAAAGAGGGGGGGGGGACGAGAGAGCGGCCCCCCCTCCCTCCTGAACCGTACCAGGCCACATGCCCTCAACATTGGGAGGATGCTTTGGGGGTCTGTGACCCCTCAAAGCACCTTGTCCCCATGTTGATGAGGACAAGGGCCTCATCCCCACAACCGTGGCCGGTGGTTGTGGGGGTCTGCGGGCGGGAGGGCTTATCAGAATCTGGAAGCCTCCTTTAACAAGGGGACCCCCAGATCCCGCCCCCCCCTTTGAAATGGTAAGGGGGTAAAAAAGTACCCCTACCATTTCACAAAGAGTGTAAAAAAATAGTTAAATAAGACAAACACACTTTTGAAAAATTCCAGCGGTGGTAATCCACTCTTGCTATCCAGCGACGGACGGTCATCTCTCCAGCAATGGCTCATCTCATCCAGCGCAGCAAATCCATCCTTCTGTCTCCACGGAGGAGACACTTCAGGGATTCCGGCGATCTGACGTTTCTTATATACGGAGGGCGGGGCCACCCGTCACCTGACCCCGCCCCCCTCTGACGCAAGGGGAAACCCGGGGTTCCCTGTGATGTATGGGTGACCCCGCCCCCCTCTGATATAACGGAAACCTGCCTGTGTTACATCAGAGAGGGGCGGGGTCACCCATACGTCACAGGGAACCCCGGGTTTCCCCTTGCGTCAGAGGGGGCGGGGTCAGGTGACGGGTGGCCCCGCCCTCCGTATATACACGAAACGTCAGATCGCCGGAATCCCTGAAGTGTCTCCTCTGTGGAGACAGAAGGATGGATTTGCTGCGCTGGATGAGATGAGCCATTGCTGGAGAGATGACCGTCCGTCGCTGGATAGCAAGAGTGGATTACCACCGCTGGAATCTTTTTTTTATTTTATTTTTATTTTTAAAGGAATTTTTCAAAAGTGTTCCTCTGGAGATGTTAGGCATCTCCAGAGGATGACAATGTGGAGGCATGTCTGAAGTTTCCAGCGTCTGGGGATGGTTTTGGTGCCTTAGTAGTAAGCCTTTAAGCCATAGTGCAAAGCACAAAAAAGCAATAAAAAAAAATAAAAATGGTACTCTAAGAACTGTTCTATTTATTTGAACAATAGTAGGAAAAACAGTGATAGCATAGAATGATCTAATGCGAAACAATATATTTTTCTGTACTGCAAATGCCTGTGTAACATAACATGTATCCCTATCCACTCAGTTTCCCCTTTTAGGGGGAGAGTCATAAGTGGATTTTACAGTTCCTATGCTTTCCTCTCTGCAGGATACTGCTGTAAGCAGACAGATCCAAAACGTCACATCACAGTGGGCAGCGTGGTTAAACCTTCAATTACTGTGGTCCTTTTAATAGGGGTTCCATTTATTTGGACCATGTATAGTACCCCTCAGGACAGCTTTAGCTAATGTAGCAAGACAAAAAAAATAAAAAATAAAGTCCTGGTCCCTAAGGTCCAGCCCTCAAAGAGGAGCATTACAGGCAAAACGTTCTTCTATGCAAGGCCTGGGTATCATCCTAGAGTCGCAGTGGCAGGATGGATCCGGTTGTGGAGGCTTTTTAAATCCAGCATGGATCCCTCCTGGAGCTCTGCAGAGCACATCTTCACTTGTGCCAACACCTTTAGACACTGGCAAAAAAAAAAAAAAAAAAAAACAACACACACTCCTAGAAGGAGAGGTTATATAGGGGAGTCAACGTCCTGCATTTTGTGTGCCAGTGTCAACACCTGCAGGTAGCTATAACCCACCAAGTAAATACTTAGGCTCTGTGTCCTATGACGTACAAGAAAAATTATATAACCCCCCCCCCCCCCCCAACCTTAATAAAAAGGTCATAATACTATCGCCTATTTTGTAGAGGCTATAACGAGCGCCTATTGCGATTTTTTTTTTTTTTTTTTTTTTTAATATATACCAAAAATATGTAGAATACGTATCGGCCTAAACTGAGGAAAACTTTTTTTATATATTTTTGGGGGATTTTATAGCTTTTAGTTTTCAAAAACCGCAGAGGTGATCAAATACCACCAAAAGCTCTATTTGTGGGGGGAGCCAATTTTGTTTTGCGCGGTCATGTGACGTGGCTCCCATTGTCAGTTAAAGTGACACAGCGCTGAATGGCAAAAAAAAAAAAAAAACTCTGGTCTTTTGCCAGCCAAATGGTGTGGGGCTTAAGTGGTTATTACCATGTATAGTCCCCTTTAACATTAATGACAGCTTGAAGTCTTGTGGTATTTGTGGATGAGGCTCTTTATCTTCTCAGATGGTAAAGCCGCCCATTCCTCTTGGCAAAAGGCCTCCAGTTCCTGGAAATTCTTGCATGAACTGCACGTTTGAGATCTCCCCAGAGTGGCTCAATGATACGGAGGTCAGAAGACTGAGATGGCCACTCCAGAATCTTCACTTCATTCTGCTGTAGGCAGTGACAGGTCGACTTGGCCTTGTATTTTGGATCATTGTCATGTTGGAATGTCCAAGTATGTCCCATGCGCAGCTTCCTGGCTGATGAATGCAAATGTTCCTCCAGTATTTGATAACATATTGCATTCATTTTGCCATCAATTTTGACCAACTTTCCTGTGCCTTTGTAGCTCACACATCCCCAAAACATCAGCGATCCATTCCTATTGTGAAACACTGAGGTGGAGTACCTTTCCTCATAGGCCTTGTTAACTCCTCTCCATAGAAAGCGTTTATGGCCAAAAAGCACCATGTTGGACTTATCGCTTCAAATGACTGTGCCAGAAGGTTTGAGGCTTGTTCCTGTGCTGCTTGGCATATTGTAAGCGGGATACTTTGTGGCATTTGCATAGTAATCACTTTCTTCTGGAGACGCCACCATGCAGCCCATCTTTCTTCAAGTGCCTCCTTATTGTGCATCTTGAAACAGCCACACCACATGTTTTCAGAGAGTCCTGTATTTCACCTGATTTTTTTGTGGGTTTTTCTTTGCATCCCAAACAAATTTTCCTGGCAGTTGTGGTTGAAATTTTAGTTGGTCTACCTGACTGTGGTTTGGGTTCAACAGAACTCCTAATTTTCCACTTCTTGATTAGAGAGTCTATCTATATACATATACACACCAATTACAGGCAGACGGGTGAAGATGGTTACTTTTAATAGCCAAACTCCTTTATGTCAACTTGTGTGCATGTTACCAGGCCAAAATCACCAGGGTATGTAAACTATGGAGGCACCTGAGCCTAGCTGCAGCTCAACGTGCATTCAGACACAGAGCTGCTGTTGGGCCCCACCCCCCTCTCTCCTGATTGGTTAACCAACGTTGGGCGACAGCAGCAGGAGCCAATGGTGCCACTGCTGTGTCTCAGCCAATCAGGAGTGAGAGAGTCCTGGACAGCCGATGGACATTGCTGGATCAAGAGGAGGCTCAGGTAGGTACTAGAGGGGCTGTTACATAGAGAAGGCTTTTTATATCTTAAAGCAGGGATTGACAAATTTGCTTGGAATCTAGGAGCCAGCTAAAAAAGTTAGGAGCCAGGTCCCTGACGGCGATCTGGACCTGTCCCTGGCCTGACATGGAGACGAGTGAGGGGCAGATAGCCCCCAGCCCCTCACCTGTCTCCAAGTCATTGCTCATAGCGGGACATTTTTTTTTTTCAAATGACAATTTTTTTTAAATTGCATTTTAGTGTAAATATGAGATGGGGGGTCTCTCTGACCCCAGATCTCATATACAAGAGGACCTGTCATGCTTTTTTCTATTACAAGGGATTTTTACATTCCTTGTAATAGGAATAAAAGTGACACAAATTATTATTATTATTATTTTTTTTAAAGAACAGTGAAAAAAATAAAAGTTAAAATAATAATAAAAAAATATTTTAAACGCGCCCTGTCCCGCAAAGCTTGCATGCAGAAGCGAACGCATATATGAAAGCAGTGTTCAAACCACACATGTGAGGTATCGCTGCGATTGGTAGAGTGAGAGCAATAATTCTAGCCCCAGACTTCATCCAACTTAAAAATTGCAACCTGTAGAATTTTTTTAAACGTCGCCTATGGAGATTTTAAAGGGTAAAAGTTTGTCACCATTCCATGAGCGGGCGCAATTTTGAAGCATGACATGTTGGGTATTGATTTACTCGACGCAACATTATCTTTCACAATATAAAAAAAAAAAAAAAAAAAAAAAAAAAAAAGGGGCTAACTTTACTGTTGTCTTATTTATTTTTTTATTAAAAAATACATTTTCCCCAAAAAAAGTGCGCTTGTAAGTCCGCTGTGTGGATACGGTGTGACAGACAGTATTGCAACGACCACCATTTTATTCTCTAGGGTGTTGTGTGTGCGTGTATATGTATATGTATAGGGAAGGAAGATAGGCAGGCAGGGGAATTCGCATTGCATCCATTAGCATTGCTGGTTGTAATTCCAACGACCACCACAAGAGGGCGCCAGATTCCAGAAGGAACCATAGGATCGTAGAAGGCCTCAAAGCCGAGGGCTCAATTACCGGCCGCCGGCGGCGCGGCCCGTCGCGGTCGCGCCGGGGGGTCCGCAGAGACAGCATACCCCCAGCTGTGCTGCCCCAGGTCGCTAATTCTAGTCGCTAATGCGACCTGGCGCCCGGGTTGTCGAGCCCTGTCTTAAAGCATAGAATGCATCAATACCCCCCCCCCCTTCTGCTTTTACAACTCATTTAATAAAGTGTCAGAGATAAACGGTCCACTGGAGCGCAAGCCAATCCGCTTTTACAACTTTAACCACTTAATTTCTAGCCTATAGCAGAATGAAGGCCGGGCGGTGATTGCGTTATCCTGACTGGGCATGATGTCCAGCAGGATAATCCCTCGTGCAAGTGTGTCCCTCGGAAACAGCGCTTCCCCGATCGCAGTAAATGGCCAATGAAAGTGGCCATTTCCCACATGACTGGCGGTGTCCAAATCACAGCTGGTCACAAATGTAAAACAGGAGCAGTTACACACACACACACACTAAAAAAAAGGGCCTGTAACAACTTCATTTGGATCTGTCACACACCCACCGCCATTGATACCACTACCAGCAGTACCATTACACAGGCCCACCATTAAGTACTGCCATAATGTCACAAAGGGTTTACACACCTGAGGAGGCACATGCCATTCTTACCATTTTAACTGTATTTCTTTTATGTTTATTCCTAATAAATGATCTATATGTATCTTATATTGTCATATATTGTACCTTTAAAGTCCCAGTTTCTCAATTTTTTTGCTCCATTCTTACCATGTCAGACAATGAGAGCAGCGGGACGATCCCATCAGATTCTGGTTCGGAATACGTTTCCAAGTCAGCGGAGGAAACCGTCCCTCCCAAAAGAATAAGGAGATCAGGACCAAGATCAGGAAACCTGCCCACCACCAGACCCCAGTAGAAGTACTGGAATTACACCCCCAGCCCTAACTTCCCAACGTCCTGGCAAACCCCCTATGGTTGCCAACTCAGGATCCACTATAATCCCCGCTTTCACTGCACAGCCAGGTATGCAGGCCAACGCTACGAATTTTTCCCCCCAATTCGATTTTTCCCCCCAAGATTTGCTGCAGAATATGGTGGACCAAGCCAATCTGTATGCATCCCAGTTTATTGCTGCCAACCCCAATTCATCCTACACCTGCATGTTCCAGTGGCGATGTCTAACACCAGACGAATTTAAAATAGTTTTTGGGCCTTAGATTCAATATCAAAAAAAAAAAAAAAAAAAAAAAAAAAAAAAAAGAAGAACTCATCCATCCACCACATGCTGATATATTCTGCTGTGATGTCCAGGACACGGTACCCCCACCGCCCGACTCCTCCACATCCTCAGTGTCCTTCCTGCGGCCCCCTCAGCCACGCAAACCGGCTCTCCTCCACTGTCTCTGGAAAGCAGTGTATGCCCTTAACACTTCTGGCACCATTGGCTCTGCTTTCCTCCCCAGAGCTCCACGCTCCACAAGCCCGGCCGCTGCCACTCATCAGTTGCAGTGCCAGCATGGCAGGCCAAGATGCCATTCATATCCCCGCCAACATGTGCACACAGCACGGCCTCTCATCACCATTACGATTAATGTGGCGGGGGGGGGGGGGGGGGGAGGAGCCGTGATGACATCAGCGCCCATCGAGATGCACCGATGCTATTCAGCACCCCTAGTACACATTTATGAAGGCAAAGACTACCAGCTCCAGCACCGCGATTGGCACATATTAGAACCAGTGGGAAAACTGTCATACCAGTCTGCCAATTTTTCATCACCTTTACAGTAAATAAAACCCTGGCCTGAGGTACCGTCTAAATCTGTTAAAGAAAAAAAATAAAAATAAATTTAGATGCAGAGCGCCATTACCAGTAAAATAAATAAATGTCCATAAATCTATCCCATAGTTTGTATAACTTTTGGGCAAATCAATATACACACTTAGGTCCGGTTCACACCGCTGCGGGTGAGAGATCCGGATGCGATTCGCACCGCACTGCAGTGCAAATCACATCCGATCTGTCTGTGCGATGCGGGTTCAGCCATACAGATAGTATGGCTGAATTCGCATCGCACCCGCCGCAAACTCGCACAGGACCCTTTTTTTGGTCCGCAGCAGAATCGGATCGCATGGGTGTTCACACCATGCGATCCGATTCCTGTCGGAGTTTGCAGATCGCACTGCGATATGCGGACTGGTCTGGGGAGGGGGTGTCATTAAGATTTCATTGACACTCCCAGCAGTCCGCATAGGGCAGTGTGAACTGCCGGCGGGAGGCATGCGATGCGGGAAAACGCCGTGGATTTGCGGCGTTCCCGCATCGCTATGGTGTGAACCCAGCCTTAGTGATTTATTTTTTTAACCAAAAATATGTAGCACATATTAGCCCAAAGTAATGAAGAAATTAGTTTAACTTTTTTTGGATATGTAATAGGGTTGTCCCAATACCATTTTTAAAACAGAGTACAAGTACCGATACTTTTTTTTTTTTTTTAAATCTCATGCGACAGTGGCACGTGTCAGTTTATTATTTTATTTATTGAAAAAATGTTTTTTTTTTTTTTAAATATATCTATCAGCCCTGTTGGGGGTCTTTGGTGAGATATCAGGGGCCTTAAACAGACCCCTGACATCTCCCCATTGAAAACAGACAAAGGGCCTTTCATCAGTTGTGTGAATGGACAGTCAGTACTGCAAGGAGCCAGATTTACCGGCTCCTACGCTCTCCATTCTGACAGATAGAGGGTGTAGACAGCAGCAGAACGGAGGGTGGACAGCAGCAGGATAAGGGGACAGTCAGCAGTGATCGTGCGGGAGAGTTACAACAACCGATCACCGCTGATTTCAGTTTCACTAAAGCAGCGGGGGGTAGGGGAAGCAGCCCTGCTATACTACATATGAAAAATGGATATATAAAAAAAAAAAAAAAAATAATAAATAAAAAGAAATAAATAAAATAAAAAAAAACACACACACACACACACACACACACACACACACACACACCAGGAGGTGATCAAATACTACCAAAAGAAAGCTCTATTTGCAGGGAAAAAGATTTTTTCTTTTATTTGGGCACAGTGTCGTGCAATTGTCAGTTGAAGGGACTTAGTGCCGAATCGGAAAAAAATTAATAAAAATAAGTTACCTGGTCAGGAAGTGGGTAAACCCTTCTGGGGCTGAAGTGGTAAGAAAATTAAAAATTGTTGCATGCAAGTTTTTTGGGGAAAAAATTTGGGCGAAAGCAGTGTACTAATGATCAGATTATCACACAATCACTTCAAAAAGTGCAATTTTTGTACAATATAGTAAAACCTTGGTTTGAGAGTACAACTTGTTTAAGAGTTTTGCAAGACAAGCAAAAAGGTGTTATGTAAATTTTGACTTGATATACATGTAGCATCATGTCACAACTGAGTATAAAAGAGAAGAGAGTCACCTCTAAGTGTAGCACTATGGCTGTAGTGAAGGTACAACATTTAGCAACTTAACTGATGATAAAAAAAAAAAAAAAAAAAGGGAGGCGAAGGGCACATCTAAGTATGCAGGTATCTGGGGTAAAGCTGTCCACATAGATCATCCCCGCGCACCGTCATCCCTTCCAAGCTGTGCTTCAGGAGTGGTTCAATCACTCTACTGCAGGGTAGTCTTAGTCAGGTTTGCAGATGGTAGCAGGCTCTGACTGCTGTCAATCTGCTGTGGAGTCTGCCCATTTGTGGCTGAGCATTTTATGGTTACACAACATGTTCACAATCTTTTTATACAGACTAAAAACTGAAGGCCTTATGAATAAATGGTTGTGGAATGAGTCGTGTGAGTTTCCATCATTTCTTCTGGGGAAATATGCTTTGGATTACAAGCATATTTTTTGGAACGAATTATGATCGCAATCCAAGGTTTTACTGTATTCTGATCGTGTGTACAGGGCTTTACTCCTTATATGCCAAACCAGGGTCACCCTCTACAGCAAGGATAATTCAATAAGGCATATGCATCATTTCAGGAGGTGTGAATATTGTGAGATTTTCATTGCTAGTACCCACATGTGCGATAAATTCATGTAGTTCCCATTTACGACACTTTTGCTGCGTCACCATTGTTGAGAAATTCATAAAGGATACACCTACACAACCCCCCCCCCCCCCCCCCCCCCATGTGATGAGATTCTGTCAATGCACAGGATTCACTGCATTTTCCACAACACATGTGAACTGAGCTCAAATTCAAATACAGATACAACTTACCGACACATACATGAATAGTGCCATCATTTGACATACTACCAATAGGATTTCTAATGAGCATCTACAACACTAAGGGGTGATTTTTTTTTTTTTTTTTTTTTTAAACTTATTTAAGATTTTGCAGCTGAAATGTAGATCTTTAGGTTTAAATTAAAGCTGTACATCTTGGAAGAAGCATATTGGATACAGATGGAGCACTTTACAGTTAGAGTAAGCCCCCCCCCCCCCCTAGCTTTTAGGCTGCATTCACACTTGAGCGTAGCGTGTTTGAACGTTTTTACCGGCGTTTTGTCACACGACAACGCGCGTTTAACTTCGGCGTTTTTTTCAGCCAATAGGAAAAATATTTTTCATCTGCTTATTTTTTCTTGAGCAGATACAGCGTCAAAACACCCGTAGAAACGCTCGTTGTCGCGCTAAACGCTCGAATCGAGCGTTTCCATTAGTTTCTATGGGAATGAAAACGCCCAATTCGCGCGACAAAAAAGGGTTCCGGAACTTGTTTGAGCTTCAGGCGTAGGGCTTCAGTCGACATGGAGTGGAGATGTGAACCATCTCCATTGAGAATAATGGATTTTTTCCCCTCCAGCGTTTTGTAGCTTCAGGCGTAGGGCTACAAAACGTTCAGGTGTGAACGGGCTGTTAAGCAATTTGGCATAAAAAAAAAAAAACAAACCCACACACACACACACACACACACACACACACACACTTTAAAGGGCCAATACTAGAATATAAAGCCAATCACCAAAGTGGAGACTAGCAAAATTAACAGGTCAGTTCCCATAGATTGTAATACTTTTGGCCACGTTAGACTGTTTGTAGCATGCTGTATGATGTGCTTTATTTTGGACATGGCGGGTGGCTTGTTTTGTGCCAACTGCATTTGGGTTGGTCTGGGCATGCTCGGGGACTTTGTGAAAACAGCACTTGGATTTTTCAGGGCATGCTCAAAGTTTAGTTAAAAATTTAGTAAATTTAACCACTGTGCACTTAAACACCCTTAATAACCAGACCAATTATTTGGTCTTTGTGAAAGTTAGAGAGTCCACAAGCTATGGTGCCAAGATCTGAAAATTGATCACACCTGAAGTACCGACGGCCTACTTCAATTCTTGAGACCCTAACATGCCAGAAAAGTACAAATACCCCCCAAATGACCCCTTTTTGGAAAGAAGACATTCCAAGGTATTTAGTAAGAGGCATGATGAGTTTTTTAAAGTTGTCATTTCCCACAATTCTTTGCAAAATCAAGCCCCCCCCCCCCCCTTTAAAAAATTGTCATATTAGCAGGTTATTTCTCACACATAGCATATGCATACCACAAATTACACCCCAAAACATATTCTGCTATTACTCCCGAGTATGGCAATGCCACATGTGTGAGACTACATACAGAGGCCCAACATGCAGGGAGCACCATCAGCCATTCTGACATTTCTCTCCTACGTGTAAAAATCATCATTTATTTGCTAGAAAATTACATAGAACCCCAAAACATACACACAAATATAACATACATACACACACACACACACACACACACACACTTTTTTTTAGCAAAGACCCTATAGAATACAATGGTGGTTGTTGCAACTTTTTATCTCGCACGGTATTTGCGCAGCAATTTCTCAAACACGTTTAAAAAAAAAAAAAAAAAAAAAAAAAAAAAAAATTTACACACACGGCTAACTTTACTGTGGTGTAAGATGAAGTTATGCTGTGTAAATAGATACCCAACATGTCACCCTTCAAAATTGCACATGCTCGTGGAATGGCGCCAAACTTTGCTACTTAAAAAGCCCCATAGGCGACGCTTTAAATTTTTTTACTGGTTGCATATTTTGAGTTACAGAGATCTAGGGCCAAAATTATCACTCTAACCTTCGCAGCGATACCGCATGTCTGGTTTGAACACAGTTTTCATACATGGGCGGGACTTACATATGCGTTTAGTTCTGCATGAGAGCACATGGGACAGGGGTGCTTTAAAATAGTTTTTTTTTTTATTGTTCGTTTTACTTTATTTTAGTTTGACATTTCCCCCCCCCCCCCCCCCCAAAAAAAAAAAATTTAAAAATCAATTTTTTTATCACTTTTATTCCTATTACAGGGAATGTAAACATCCCTTGTAATAGGAATATGGCATGACAGGTCCTCTTTACAGTGAGATAGGGGGGTCAATAAGACCCCACATCTCACCACTAGGCTGGGAAGCCTGAAATAAAATAAAAACGATTCTGGCTTTGATTGCATTGGCGAAACGTTAGAAGCACCGGAGGGCAGCGGGGGAACTAATAGCTAACGCTTAGCTAACATAGCTGTCAAATACCAAGCCATTGACCGATTTAAAAGCAGCTGTGCAAAATGAAGGGGGGAAGGGGGCGTTTAGAGAAACATGGCCTGTTGTGGGTACTTGAGGACAGGGTTGAGAACCACTGATTTAGAGCACTGAGCCAAAAGGCAAGCCTAATCTAATTGTAGGCATTTGAGGGAAACTGAGTGTGTGTGTTCGATAAGCAGGGGTTCTTTTTAGGTTGGGCTTGGTGTCCCTTTTCTGAAAATTGGCTTCACTTTGTCACATTCCAAACAGGAAGTGAGGGTAAAACCCTACCAATGTCTTTCCGTTGGGGGGGGGGGGGAGGGAAAGACGACAGACAAACACACACACCAATCTAACTCGGCAAATCCACACTGCACTACAAGTGTACTTGCTGTAAATCTGAGGGGGAAGCACTGCCGATTTTATCATCCAATCATGTAGAAGAAAAAAAATGCAGTTTTTTTTCCTTGATGACCTGAAGGGCCACACTGATACGTGTAGTCAAGACAACAACCACCTTCCCCCTCTACTCTCCTCAGCTTGCTCTCCACCTGTTGTGCTCCAAGCTTCGTTTGGACCTGCGTTGCGATTGTATGACATCACGTTGAGGTGTTCCCGTCCATCAGCTCCGGTCAGGTGGCTGCCTCTCGGTCCCTCCTTTGCTTCCTGCCTGCCCCATCATTGGAGATCCAATCAAGGCTTCACATTGTCCATCTGGCTCTGCATACGCTGGCTTCCCTCTTCCTAGTGACATCCAGGAACACAAAGGTTTTGCCATTGCAGCACTGCCCCACCAAGCCAGTCCACCGCTGACTGTTACTTAAGGTACTGTCACAGTGAGAAGCATGCTTTGCAGTTGCACCATCTATGCAAGGCGATGTCTAGAGACTTGTTCATCCAATCATATGTTATTATTAAACCAGCACATGCTTTTATCTCAGTGAAAGTATTAATTATTTGACGGCTTATCCTTTCAAGACTGTCTCGATCAGCGCTTTCAAATTGTGGTTGCTCCTGAATGTTTTTACTTGTATTTACACCCTTCCTGGGGTGCTCATCCACACAGCTGCTCTTTGGGCTCTTGCAGGACATTCGAAAGGTTCTTAGTGCAATAGATGTCCCAGTTTCTTGGCGCTAGACTTTTTGTCTGTGCATTTTTTATTTTCCTTGCATGCCCCCCACTCAGATCTCCAGCAACTGCACTTGTAGTGCAAAGTAAATTTACCTTTAGTAAATAACCCCCAAAGTCCAAGATACATAATTTGGGGTGTACACAGCTAAGTGCAGTTTACCTAATGGGGACACCATTTAGATTGACCCCTTTGTCCAAGGAAAGACATTGGCAGGGTTTTACCCTCATTTCCTGTTTGGTTATGTGACAGGAAGTAAATTAATTTGGAGAAACTGGCAAAATTTGGGGAGGTGTCTTCACCCTATCAGGGGGGCAGACATCCCTCAAAAACTGACAAGACTTCAAATCCCCTCTGCCTTCTATCCAAGCAAAAATATGGAAGGATTTAAATGTAGTTTAACTTTGCAAAGACATTCCTTCAACTGATGTATGTCAATGGGCCATTTAGACCGTGTTTAATAGAAAACACCAGTGGCCTTTCACTATAAATCGTTAGTCCAGTCCTGGAAATCTGCATCTGCTTTCCCATTATTCACCAATAAAGTTACGGGCCTACACCTAGATGCATGTCCCTGTGGCGCATATCTGGTTCCCAGAAGCAGTGGGCAGCAAACAGGAATGACATCACATCCCTCAAGGAAGTTGCTTGTACTGCAATTTTTTTCCACCATGCCCTGCTCATTTTTCTGAAAAAGATGAATTGCCATTTTATTCCCTAGGGCCTCTGCTTAAAAAAAAAAAAAAAAAAAATATATATATATAATAAAGCCCCACACATACATACATCTCTAGTATTGGATCACTTTTTGCTAGACAAAGTAATAAGAAAAAAAAAAAAAAAAAAAAAAAAATAAGTTGTTTCTTCATTTCGGGTACAAAATTAGTTTTTCTCCTTCACCGACAGTCATTACTGATGGGCAACAATTAGCATCTGATGGAAAGTGACATCCAGTAAGGATAATGGAGCCACATTGCAGATGTCAAGCCGCAATAGAGCAGGCAGGAAGTGGTTAAACAAGTGGACTTATGCTGTGAAAATAAAAAAATAAAACCCTTACTAGTTTACTGCAACATACATTTCATCTGCATGCTCTGATCAAACCAGTAATTCCAGAAGTCCGTGCGCCTGCTGTATAAACTGTACATGCATTCCCATTTACCCAAGGCTGGTCCCTCCCACAAGTTACTAATGTCAAGCACCAGCATCAAATGCCAAGCTTGTGGGCAGTTTTTACAAATGGGCGTTTTCTTTGTGCTGGATATATGCACTGTGATAGTCCATATTGAGAGTTTGCATATTAGGGTGGCTACGTTCCCACATAAAGAGCAAACATGGAATAAAACTAGTCACCCACATCAGAGTTGCAGATGTGCACATTTCAAATCCATTTTAACCACTTAAGGACCGAGCCTGATATTTGTGGTTTACAAGTTAAAAAACAGGTTTTTATGCGAGAAAATTACTTAGAACTGCCAAACATTATACTTTTTTTTTTTATAACACCCCAATAAATTTTTTTTTTAAAAACACAACAGTAAAGTTATCCCATATATTATATTGTGAAAGATAATGCTATGCCAAGTAAATTGATAACAAACATGTCATGCCTCATAATTGCGCCTGCTCGTGGAATGGCAACAAACCTTTACCCTTCTAAATCTCCATAGGCCAACATTAAAAAAATATAAAATACCGTATATACTCGAGTATAAGCCGAGATTTTCAGCCTCTTTTTTGAGGCTGAAAGTGCCCCCCTCGGCTTATACTCGAGTCATCGCTGTCTGCCCGCTCGATCAGCGTGTCGAGCAGACAGACAGCGGCCATTCTATAGTTCAAAAGCCGCGCCTCCGGCTCCGCCTTCGCCTGTGATAGGCGGAACACTGAATTTCCCAGCAGCCTGTGTTCCGCCTATCACGGACATCGTATCATCCTCGTACTACGGACGAGGATGATACGATGTACGTGATAGGCGGAACACAGGCTGCTGGGAAATTCAGTGTTCCGCCTATCACAGGCGAAGGCGGAGCCGGAGGCGCGGCTTTTGAATTTTACAATGGCCGCCGAGGCGCCGACGAACGAAGAGGGCACGGGACGGAGGCAAGGCAAGGCACGGCATGGGACGGGACGGGACGGAGGCAAGGCACGGCGGCGAGGCACGGAGGCAAGGAGGCTCGGCACGGGACGGAGGCTTGGGACACAGGTAGGCTGGACACACACACACACACACACACACACACACGGATGGATACACACACACACAGGGATGGATGGATGGATGGAGACACACACACACAGGGATGGATGGATGGATGGACACACACAGGGATGGATGGATGGATGGACACACACAGGGATGGATGGACGGACACACAGGGATGGACGGACACACAGGGATGGACGGACACACACACAGGGATGGACAGGCATGTCTTACCCTCGGCTTATACACGAGTCAATAAGTTTGCCAGTTTTTTTGGGGGTAAATTGGGGGCCTCGGCTTATATTCGGGTCGGCCTATACTCGAGTATATACGGTAAGTAAACCAAATCTACAGGTTGCTTGTTTTGAGTTATAGGAGGAGGAGGGCTAGAATTATTGCTCTCGTTCTACCGATCACAGTGATACCTCACGTGTGGTTTTAACACCATTTTCATATGCGGGCGCTACTCACGTATGCGTTCACTTCTGTGCACAAGCTTGGCGGGATGGGGCGCGTTAAAAAAAAAAAAAAAAAAAAAAAAAAAAAAAATTTTTAAGATTACTTTTTTTTTTTTGAAGTGCTACATTTATTTCTGTTACAAGGAATGTAAACATCCCTTGTAATAGGAAAAATAATAATAAATAAAATAAAAACACAGGTCCTCTTAAATATGAGATCTGGGGTCAAAAAGACCCTCAGCTCATATTTACGATAAAATGAAAAAAAAAAAAAAAAAAGTCCCCCACCCCAAATGACAAAAAGCCCTTTAAGAGCTATGGGCAGTAGTGAAATTTTTGACGTTGCTTCTGCCCTGCAATGGTATGGAGACGGGTGGGGGCCATCTTCCCCTCATTCGTCTTCATACCCAGGAAGAACAAAGATTCGATTGCCCCCGCCGCTACTGGCGGCACCAGTAAGCGGCAGAGCACCGGAGAGCGGCAGTGGACCACTATTATCGGAAACTGGACCGCCCACTGAAGAAGAGGATACCAGGGTTATGGCAGCTAGCTGCTGCCATAAAAAAACACCCTAGTACAAAAGATAGTTTCAGCTTTTAAAGTGAGGTTGCACACAAAAAATAAAAAAAATTTGAATTCATACAAATTTTTTTTTTAACTCGCCTATAAATGCCTGTTGCTAGTTTGCCTCGTTCAGTGCCTGGGCTGGTGACATCACTTCCCCTCAGCGCAGGAAGGGCTCAGCTCTGCCCCTCCTGTCAGTCATCTGGGACATGCGACAGGTCCCAGATGACTGCACGGCCAATCACGGCACGTTGCGCCGCTCGCGTAACGGGTGCCCGGTTGTGAAGCCACAGCCAGGTGCTCAGTTACAATACTGGCGCCGCCTAGCGCTGGGGGGCTGCAAACGATCGGGCTTCGTTCCCCCACAACAGGTAAGTGTCCAATTATTAAAAAAAAAAAAAAAAAAAGTCAGCAGCAGTATTTTTAGCTGCCAACTTTTTTTTTTTTTTATTGGAAATTGGAAACTCCTCTTTAAAGGTGCAAGTAACATGTTGCTGTACAGCAGCCCCCCCCCCCCGCTGTGACATTCATTCGCAGATCTGCAAAGGAATAAACTACCAGTCTGCAGCAGACTGCTTATAGTTCTCAAAGGAGTACAAGAGCACCAATTGGCACTAGTAGTCCATTCACTCTTCCTGCACCTCTGAATCTGACAGCCCTACAGGAGGTACATGGCACAGAGCAGTAGGAAAAGTCTGCAGAAGCCTGACATTGCACCCACAATCCACCGACAGCAACTGTCAAATTTAAAATGGTCTCCGCCACTACGATACAGGTTTATCGAAGGTTGTTAAATTCCTTTAAAAAAACTTTTGTCTTGAAAACGTCACAAAAATATATAGTAGAATAAAAATCGTCTCCACTGTTTGACAGCTACAAAGGGCAGGTGCAGTTTTTAAAATGGCACCTGGGCCTTGTGGTTGGACTTCCTGTACTGTGTACTCCAACTTGTAGAAAAAGTGAACGCAGGGTTTATAGACTTTAGGATGTGTACAGACTCTTGTGCTTTTATGCTGCAATTAATCAACCAGGGAATTTTTATTTAGCTGAAGATTTTTGATCGTGCAGATAGGGTTCTCTGGGAGAGCGGAGAGGCGCTTGTTCTCCACCTTTGTTGTAGACTTTCCACATCGCTCTCTTGTACCTCTTCTCAGATCCCCTTGCTTCTACCCTCCCCTTCTCACATTCCCTCTGGCGGAATCTACATTTACAGTAGTGCTTCCCACATAGGATAACAAAATTACAAAGCCAATCATCTGAATTGTAGGTTTCTGGTATAGTTGTGTCATGGATAACCCCAAAACTGCACGCTGGGAATGTTGTACTATTTTTTTTTCTCATAAGAGAAAAAGAACTGGCACCTGCGCATGGTGTGAACTGGACCTCCACAAAGATCTGTGAGTGAATAAACTACAAGTCCCATCTTGCATAGTGGAATACAGACTTGTAGTTCTCAATATAACACAAGAGTGGTGATCATTGCACTTGTAGTCCATTGACACTTCTGCCAGATCTCTTAACAGAAAGGCCTGTAAAGAGGCACAGACAAAGCTAAAGAGCCCAGCATTTTAACTGCAATCCACGGATCACGGCTGCAATGCTTTGCAGGCTCACTTATAAAACACTATATACATTTAGATTTTTACAAATATATGTGCATTAAAATTTTTGGGCAAAAAGGTTGACTTCCTTTAAATGCCTGTAAGTGGACTCTAATAAAATACTACAAACAATTTCTGGAAATTAAAAGCACAACAAATATCTGAGCCTGCAACAAATTTATGCAGTGGTCAGAAAAAGATGGGGAAACACTGAGGCCAGAATGTACAAACTAGACACTCCATCTTCAGTGAAGGTTCAGCCACAAGCCCAAATCCCCCCTCCACCACAATTAGTTTCTAAGAAGCAGTTGGCTGTGCAGATGCCAGCACCATAGCTACCAGTGCTTCATTCAACTGCCAGCTTGGAGATTCTTGTCAGTGTCCAAATATGGCCATTGCCAAATGGCATCATCAGTATCCTGCCCCTCTGTTTACACTTAGCTGCCAGCCAGGGAATTGCCTGAATGAGTGGGGCAGGAGATGAGGCACCAGTTGCTAAGAAGGAAGTGCCTGCCAGCTTCATAGCAACCAAAGAGCTCTGTGCAGAAATCCATCACACTCCTGTCCACTTCCCAGCACATGTCGCACTCTGAAATCTCTCTATACACTAGATTAGAGTTACCAACAAAAATGACAACATTTATCTCCTGCGCCTAAGTGATATAACCCAATAGGAAGTGTAATTCTGTTTTTTGGATTGGATAAAATTCTTGAAGCCTTGCTGCCCTCTAGGACTGGGGTTGTCCAACAAATAAGAACTACTCACAAGCAGTGTTAGTATTCGCACACATCAGGCCACTCTGTCTAAATATTCCCAGACTGGCCGATGACTCTTAGGAGGACCTCACCGGGGTCCCTGCAGGCTGACGCGTTTCTGAAGTATGTCTACCATCTCAGCCTTAATAAAACCAGGGCTCTGGTGAACAACATCATACCTTTGAAATGTCTCAGCCTGCAAGACCCTGGTGAGGTCCTCTCTATGCTAGAGCAGTGCTTCTCAAACTTTTTCAGTCGAGGCATCCTTTAAAAACAATGGGCAGGCTTGAGGCACCCCAATGTAAAAAACTATTCTAATAGCTTTACATGACGCAGCAACAGCCACATGTAGGACACTAAACGTTAGAGGGAATTTATTCTTCCAAAGCAAATACGCTTTGGCACACTGGTAGTGACTAGCATTTCAAGGTTTCTCTCATCCCCATCAGTTAATGTCACCTCTGTGCTGAGGGAGAAAGGCAGAGGAGGGTCAAACAAGGATGCTGTGGAGGCAACAGACATTCTTAGTAAAACTATGAGGTCATTGGTTGTTAGAAAGCCAGTGGCTGGAAAGTAATGGTGCACAATAAAAAACGTGCCACCGCTGACCCTGGTGATTAGCAGAGGCGCAGCCTTCATCCACCTGCCAGTTTGTATACAATTTTTAGGAGTTTTGCTAAGGCACCATGGCTGAAAAATGCTGCTCTAGGGTCACTGGCCAGTCTGGCAACGTTTAGCCACAGAAAGGCCCAGTGTGTGCTAAAACTACCTATGCTTGGGAGTAGTTATTAAGCTTGATTCTCACGAGGCGGACCCACTGGATCAGAGTCCGCCAAGCTCAGCGGGAGATCTCTGTTGATCTCCGCTGAGCTGGCGAATGACAAGTTGCTCTCTGCTCACTGAGCGGAGGGAGGGGCATGTTGAGCACCACTTGTTACTATGGAGAGATGGGACAAAAACAGACAGCATGTCCGTTTTCATCAGAGCTCATCCGATAGGGACAGATGTGAACATAGGGGTACCTGTCTGATTTTAGCGTATCGGACCAGTCTGGCACTCCATAGACTAGCATGGAGCGCCCGTTCAGGTCCACTGTCAAAACTGACTGGGTCGTTTTGCAGTCGCTATTGCACTAAAAATAGTGCCTGCAAACTGACCTGGAACAACCACTGCTGACTCTCGAATGTGAAAGCCCCAAGGACTTTCAAACTGGAGCGGTGCGCTGGCAGGACAGAAAAAAAATAAAAATCCTGATAGTGGCATCTTTGGATCGGTGAGTATACCGCTCCTTCACCCCTACTCCCCTTCAAAATCAATGGGGCAGCACGGTTATGCCGCCGGCAAAGCGCTGCTACAGCAGCCCTTTGCGGTGGTTTTAACCCTTTTACGGCCGCTAGTGGCCAAATACCACCGTTTATTGCCATACACTGCTGTCACCCCAGTGAGAAAGGCACCTTCCACTTTTAAATAACATTTTGTGGGATAATGCACTAGGCCAGTGAAACCCGGTCTTTTATTTGTTTTTAACAGATCAGAATTGGGCTGATCACTGGTTTCCAAATAAGGATGCTTTTTGAACCTGGTGCAACCATGGTAACACATTCTTAAAGATGCCGGAAAATAAATCGTGATGTGTCGGAACCATTTACCAAAACTGCCTCTGGGGTTCCCTCGATTAGGCCCAGGCCATTTTTCAGACAGTAACGCTTTGTAAATGCTGTACAGAATTCCCCCCACACCACTGGGGTGGGATCACACGTGGTCCGCTCAGCGAGTATCCCAGACATGTCACAGGCCTGGAATCCACAGCCACATTGACCCATTTATATCCTCATCACCGATCCCAACATAACAGACAATCCCGGAAAGGCTGGGACGTACTCCCATTACAAGATGAGCCCCATGGCGGCAGATTGCATCAATCCCAACACCAGAAAGGGTTAACCCCATCCTCCCCCAGACACAACATGTCGCCCACATTGGTGGAGCGATGTACAGAGTGGACTGCCCAGTCACCTTCCCATTGGAAGCCGGTGATTTCCAGACCTAGAATGGGGATCTATGGGGGGGGGGCCCCTCCTCCTCCATCGTAAATGATAAACAATGACTAACATGACAAGGCTGGACCAGATGGCGCTCTCCTCATCCTCCCCGGATGTCGCACACGTTAGCAGAGGCGCAGACTAAGCCGGTCACGTGTCGGTCGAGATCCACTATAAGGACCTGTCGGGGTTTCCTCCTCCATAATCGTCACCCCCAATCATTGTCCTGGAGGATTGCGGTATACAGAGCCATGCGGTCCCTCCCCGTTATCGGTCACATTGATCTGTTGTGGTCCCATCCGCTCCCCTCCCCCCCATACAGCCCTCTCACTCACTTTCCCGCTCGCCGTGCCGCCGCTGACCCCGATGAGGAATGGCGGCCCATTCTGTGGTGAGTGGTTGGGCAGCGCCTGCTCGCTGTCTCCTGCCATGCTTCTCTGGATCTCCAGCCTCCTTCTATGGCCGGTCCTGACTCACGTCTCCTCTCTGTCCCGTCCGCCCCGCCTCCTGATGACGATGTGTGCTATCTTATTGGTGGAGGGGAAGGGGCGGGGCCATGTCCTGTACTGATGCTGGAAGGTGTGTGTCATCACTGGCCTCAGATCCTCCTCCACTCCGAGGAGGGCGACACAAGAGCTTGCACTCTAACTAGGACCTGCGCTCACCATCACAATACAAAACACAGCTATTTTCCTCACAGAGAATTAGGGCGAATTTACACTTACTTCAAAATGTGGCATGGGACATGCTGAATGCCAATCAAAGCACCTGTCCCTAAATAACATGGTTACCTTAATGCCGCGTACACCCGAATGGAATTCCAGCCAGAAAAAGACCGATGAGAGCTTTTCATTGGAAAATACGACGTGTGTATGCGCCATCGTAATTTAGCTGTCCAAATTTGCGCCAGAAAAAAATGATAGCATGTTCTCTATTTTCCCGACAGAAAAACTTTCTATCGGAAATTCCGATTGTGTGTATGCAATTCCAACACGCAAAAACCCACACCTGCTCAGATTCAACTAGGAGATGGAAGCTATTGGCTACTGGCTATTGAACTTCCTTTTTCTAGTCCCGTTGTTCGTCACCGTGTTCTTGGCGGTCGGAATTTGGCGTGACAGCTTGAGCGAAATCCCGCCGGAATTCCGTTGGGAAAACCATCAGAGCTTTTTCCGACCAAAATTCCGATCGTGTGTACGCAGCATAAGCCCTATACACACTATCAGATTTTCTGCTGATTTTTTCCTTCAGATTTACCAAAACCACATAATATGATGTCAAACCTTAGGAGTTTCAATTTGTATGCAATCAGGCAGGCCCTTCCACTACATGGTTTTGGAAAATCTGAAGCCAAAAATCAGCAGAAAATCTCATAGTGTGTATGGGGATAACAGTCCTGTTCACACATTGTGCTCGCTTCACTTCAAAAATGATGCCCGTGTCTCATGTTTCTTGGTGATTCAAGGCCTCCATAGAAGTCTATGACAAAATTCACTAACAGCACCTGTAGAGCTGCACGATTCCGGCCAAAATGAGAATCACAATTTTTTTGCTTAGAATAAAAAGATCACGATTCTCGCAACGTAAAATCTTTCACATTACACAAAAAAAAAAAAAAAAAAAACGGGCTAACTTTATTGTTTTTTTTTAATTCATTAAAGTAATTTTTTTTTAAAAAAATTGCATTTAAAAGACCGCTGCGCAAATACAGTGTGACGTAAAATATTGCAACAACCACCATTTTATTCTCTAGGGTGTCTACTAAAAAATATATAATGTTTGGGGTGTTCTAAGTAATTTACTAGCAAAAAAATAATGATTTTAACTTGAAACCAACAAATGTCAGAAAAAGATTTGGTGTTTAAAGCGGTAGTAAACCCGCTAATGTTTTTTTTTTTTTTACCACCTGCAAAGCAAAACCGCATACTAGCTCATTATGAAATACTTACCTTAGAACGAGGCCCCGACATCTGGCCCGATCCACGCCGAGGGAGCTGACATGCTCCCTCGGCGTTTCTTCAGGGTATCACGGCTCCGGTGCTGTGAGTGGCCGGAGCCGCGATATCGTCACTCCCGCGCATGCGCGTGGGAGATTTCATCCCGGCCGGTCGGCCACTGACGGATTTTCAGCTGAGAATCCCCTTGTGCGCATGCGCCGCTGCAGTCAGCGGTGCATACCGAGGGTAATATCTCCTAAACCGTACAGGTTTAGGAGATATTTTTTTTACCTACAGGTAAGCCTTATTATAGGCTTTCCTGTAGGTAAAAGTAAAAAAAAAGAGTATACAACCAGTTTAAGTGGTTAAACTTTTTTCACTTACACACAAAGTTTATTCCATTAACAAATTGTTACAATGTTTATACTTGATAAAGTATATCTATATTTATAACTAATAAAGACTGTTTTGAATCTTGGCAGACTGCCCCTTTTCTCTTCCTTTCGTTTGAGGGCTGTGGCTTCAGAAGAGCAGAGAGAATTCTTTGCATAGAAAGAATTGTGAAACACTTTAGTCAAGATTGCGATAATGATTCTTGGCAATTCATTTTGCAGCTCTAAGCACCTGCAGCTTTTGAGGGGCTTTTTATTCAGCTTTAGCTTCACTTTGTTTTGGAAGTATTGCAGGTATGACATATAATCCCAGGATGCACTGGGAAACCAACAAGCAAACCAGAAAGCTATAATCAACAGTCACTTCCAGTTCATGTGTATATATTCTGGATGTGTCTGGGCAGACATTACATCTGGTGTGCAGCAAAGAGCAGCAGGAAAGTGAGTGGTGTCTGGACTGGAGCAAATTGCAGATAACACACGTAGTGTGCAACATGGGAACGCTATAGCAGAAGGTGAGCAGGCACCAGAGAGAGAGGATCAGCAGAGCTGGGGGACCAGGGCAGGAGAAACTAGCAGATGTCACATTGGAGTGCAGCATGGGAGGTGAGCGGGGACCAGAGAGAGAGAAAGGAGGATCAGCAGAGCTGGGGGACGAGAGCAGGAGAAACTAGCAGATGTCACACATGGTGTGCGGCATGCAAGCAATATAGCATGAGGTGAGCAGGGACCAGAGAAAGACAGAAGGATTGGCAGAGCTGGGGGTTACTACTGAGTGGGGGATCAGCAGAGCTGGATGTTACTATTGAGGGCGGGATCAGCAGTTGGAGGTTACTACTGAGCAGAGGATCAGCAGAGATGGGGGTTACTATTGAGCGGGGAATCAGCAGAGCTGAGGATTACTACTGAGTGATGGATCAGCAGAGCTGGAGGTTACTGAGTGGTGATCAACAGAGCTGGGAGTTACTATTAAGCAGAGGATCAGTAGAGATGGGGGTTACTACTGAATGGGGGATCAGCCAAGCTGGGGGTTATTACTGAGTGGGGGATAAGCAGAGCTGGAGGTTACTACTGAGTGGGAGTTAATAGATCTGGGGGTTACTACTGAGCAGAGGATCAGCAGAGATGAGGATTACTAATGAGCGGTGGATCTGCTGAACAAGGGTACCAACAAGCTGGGGATCTGCTGAACAGGGCTACTAATGAACTGGGGATCTGCTGAGTGGGAGTACTTCTGATTGGGGCATCAGCAGAGCTGGGGCTACTACTGGGCAGATGATCTGCTAAACAGGGGTACTAATAAGCTGGGGATTTGCCCTTAAAGTGACACTAAGCTCTGTTTATTTTTAAATCCTATTCAAGTATGTATTCTTTTTGTAAAAAGTCCCTTCTATTGTTCCAAGCCTCCACCAAATCTCCAAAATCCTTCTTTTTTTTGTGACTTTGATCTGATTTCCTGTTAGAGAGTGGCTACATTCATTTTGTATTGTCCCACCATATGTAGGAATGTAGCCACCCTCTATAGCTCGCTCCATAAATTGACTAGAGACTATGGACACATGACTACAACCAACATCCATCGCTCGTTCCAAAAACTGGATGTGAGAGGGGAAAGGAGAGGTTCGGGAGCTCACAGAGGAGGTTATATGGAGGAAGGAAAATACCGTACTAAAAGATTTTAGGAAAAATCGATTATAGGGTCATTAAGTAATAGATGTGTATAGATTATTTTGAAGAATAAAGATATTGTTTTGTGTCACTTTAATAAAAGGTGTCTGAGACACACCTTGTCCTAGCTGGAGCACAGCCAATCAGCTTTTACATTTTCACTTTCTAAGCTGCGTGGAAAAAAAAAGAAAGATAGGAGCCGATTGGTTGCTATTAGTTTAGCTAAATGATAAATAGTTGAGAAATTACCTGAGAGTTGTTTCCCAAGAAACCCCTACCACATCCCATAAAGGGATAGCTAAGAGAGTATCAAAATGTGTACAAAACATCCAAATTTTATTACAAAGTAACCAAAATTACAATATACAATTAAACAAGCCTAAAAGCAGTAAATAGGACATGTATTACATATACAGTTGCTTGTTTTTTGGAACACACAAAGATTTCAAGCATGGGGTCACATGGACAGTGCGATCACAAAAGATCCATGTTTTGAAAAAACGGAGGGATGGGTGCATAAGTATTCATTTCCTTCCTCAGGGCTCAGTGGTTAAATGGAAGCAAACTGTCTTATGTCTAATAAAGAAAAAGATTTCTAAGTATGGTGAGACAAAAAAAAAAAAAAAAAAAAAAATATATATATATATATATATATATATATATATATATATATATATATATATATATATATATATATATATATATATATGGATTGTCAGGTGATTACTTCCTGTGCCCCCAATAGGGAGATTCACTCTCTCTATTTGTCCTATTTGCCATTATCACCAAAATGAAAGAAAACACAAAATTTTAGGTTGATACCAGAACAGGAATAGAAAGGAAATCCTCGAATGGGGACACTGGTGATTTGGGATGAGTTGACACATTGGAACTAGTCTGAACCCACCTGAGCAATCCCGCCCCTCAGGGCCACACACATTCAAGGTAAGACATTCCGACAACCGTGATGACGTTATTTCGTTACGACGGGACTACGTTCAGGCTAGTAGCCAATAGCTTTGGTCTAAGAATTTGATCTGAGCATGCGTGGCAATTTGTCTGATCGAAATTCTCTACAAGCGATCGGACTTTGTCATGTTGTTGGAAAATTTTACAGCCCAGCTCTAAAACTTTGTCGGTCGGATATTCCGACGGAAACAGTCCGATGGAGCCCACACATGGTCAGATTATCCGACAACATGGTCCGATCGGACATTTTCCATCGGAATGTCCGACCGCGTGTACAAGGGCTATAAGTGCATCTATGGGGTGGGAAGTGCCTCTGCCCTCTTATAATTGGCCCAGTACAATGACAGTTTCCTAACTCGATTGCTTGCGGGGGTTCAGAATAGGATCCCAACGCATTCCCAACTCATTCCTATAGATGACAACCAGAGATTCCCATATGTAGGAGGGATTTTATTTCCAAGGAAGAAACATTATAAACAAATGCACAGGCTCTCCCCCCCCCCCCCCCCCCCCCCCCATCCTATAGAAGGTTTACAAAGTAAGCACTGTTGAAGCGTAGGTTGCAGAAATATTTAAACTGATCATTACGTAAGGCACAGTGAGTCCAATATAGATATAGAGGTCAGGGTCTAGGTCATAATGTAGTAAGCGTTTATATACTGTATAAATGGTACACAAAGTTTTCTCAATGTATTAGTATATATATATTATTAGTATATGTAAAAACTTTAAAAACTGAATTTTTTGCGGAAGCAGTGATTTTAATAATGCTTAAAGTGGTTGTATAGTCTATTTTTTTACTTTTACCTACAGGTAAGCCTATAATAAGGCTTACCTGTAGGTAAAAAAAATATCTCCTAAACCTATATGGTTTAGGAGATATTCCCCTGGCAATGAGCCGCTGACTGCACCGGTGCATGCGCACAGGGGTTTCTCGGCTGGAAGCCCGGTAGACGCCGGACCCTGCGGGAAAAAAATCTCCCGCGTGCATGCGCGGGAGTGACGATAGCGCTGCCCCAGCCACTCACAGCGCCGGAGCCGCGATATCCAGAAGACACGTCGAGGGAACATGTCAGCTCCCTCGGCGTGTATCGGGCGAGATGTCAGGGCCTCGTTCTAAGGTAAGTATTTCATAATGAGCTAGTATGCAGTACATACTAGCTCATTATGCCTTTTCCCTTATGGGTATGAAAATAAAATAAAAATTTCAGCGGGTTTACTACCACTTTAAAGTGAAACAATAAACATGAAATATTCCTTTACATATCATTTTTGCCCCCCCCCCCAGTCCATTACCAGGCACTTTGGGTCAGGTGTGGATACTAAGGGGAACCCCGCACCCAATTTTTTTTTTTAAATGGCGTGGGGGGGGGGGGGTCCCCAGGCACTATATGCACTAAACAGCAGTATATACGGCCTGCCCTATATACTCTGCAGAAAATTGGGCCTTAGGTGTTGGTGGTACCAGAACACTGTAAGCCCTCACAATTACTCTTAGTGAGCGCAGGAATGGGCCCTACTGTGAAATACTATATAAAAAATTGTAATTACATGCCCCTGTTAAAACAGTGGCAGAAAAATTGGGCCTTTGGTGATGGTGGTACCAGAACACTGTAAGCCCTCACAGTTACGCTTGTTGAGCGCAGGAATGGGTCCTGCTATCGAATATTATATAAAGAATTGTAATTACATGCCTCTGTTAAACAGGGGCAGAAAAATTGGGCCTTGGGTGGTGGTGCCACAACACTTTAACCCCTCACAGATACTCTTGTTGGGCGCAGGAACAGACCCTGCATCGAAATATTATATTAACAATTGTAATTACATGCCCCTGATAAACAGGGGCATACAAATTGGGCTTTGGGTGGTGGTGGTGGCTCCACAACACTGTAACCCTCACAGTTACTCTTGTTGGGTGCAGGAACAGGCCCGGCATTGAAATATTATATCAAAAATTGTAATTACATGCCTCTGTTAAACAGGGGTAGAATAATAGGGCCTTGGGTGGTGGTGGTGGTGCCACAACACTGTAACCCTTCACAGATACTCTTGTTGGGCGCAGGAACGGGCCCTGCTGTGAAATATTAATCAAAACTTGTAATTACATGCCCCTGTTAAACAGGGGCAGAAAAATTGGGCCCTAGGTGCCCTAAAACTTCTTCAAGTCTTCAAGGGATCCCACATCAATAGAAAAATTCAATCAGTTACACCAGCATCAGGTGCTTGATAGCTGCTGATCCAAGACTGATTCATTTTTATGAATGTGAGCCTATCAACGTAGTCTGTGGACAGGCACACTCTATGATCCATTACAAACCCTCCAGCAGCACTGAATGTGCGTTCAGAAAGAACGTTGGATGCAGGACAGGCCAGTAGCTCAACTGCATATTGAGCCAATTCTGGTCAGTGGTCCATCCTCAAGACCCAGCAACCCAGTGGATGCTCTGTTGGAAAGGTCTTCAAGTCTGCTCTTTCCCGTAGATATTCCTGCACCATGTAATTCAGACGCTGGCGATGGTTGCATGAACCAATCAGGCCTTGGCACTTAGGACTGAAAAATTGTTTAAAGGCATCAGTCAGCCAGCCACCTTCTCCACCGCTCTTCCTCTGACTGAACGAAGCCTCAGCAACACATTGTCCAGCACCAGGAAATTGTAACCTCCCAGGGTCTGGAAATGCACTGCACAAACCTTTCTTCAAGGCCTTCTGAAGATGTTTCATCCTCTGCTCCCTCTGGTAAGACAGGATAAGTTCTGTAACCTTACCCTTGTAATGTGGATCAAGAAGGATTCCCAGCCAGTAATGATCCCTCTCCTTGATACCACGAATCCTAGGGTCCTTTCTCAGGCATTGCAGAATCAGGGAGGCCATGCAGCGGAAGTTTGCAGAGGCATTCGATTCTGAGTCCTCTGAGTCACTAAGGTTAACATGACCTGTAACAACTTCCTCCTAGCCACGTTCCTTGGGTTTCTGGGGACTGAAAAGCATCCCTTGAAGACTGCTGTTGAGTGTTATCCTCCATGTCCATTCTGACACAATCCTCCTCCTCCTCCTCCTCTTCTTTCTGTGTGTTTGGCAGGCCCGTAGAAATTCTATCTGGATAAAGGGGGCCTTGAGAGGTAAGGAAGTCCTCCTCTTCCTCCCACTGTTCTGCCTCAAGTGCCCTGTCCATTATTCCACGAAGCGTGTGCTCAAACAGGAAGACTAGAGGGACAGTGTCACTGATGCATGCAGTATCACTGCTCACCATCCTTGTGGCCTCCTCAAATGGTGACATGACAGTGCATGCATCCTTGATCAGTAGCCACTGGCATGGCGAAAAGAAGCCAAAGTCCCCTGACCCTGTCCTGGTGCCATATTCGCACAGGTATTCATTGATGGCCCTCTGCTGCGTGTTCAGTCGCTTCAGCATTGCCAATGTTGTGTTCCACCTGGTGGGCATGTCACAAATGAGGCAGTTGGTGGGCAGGTTGAATGTCACCCAGCCGAGCACTGGCATTGTATGACCACAGACTTTTCCGGATTGCCTCAGGAGATCCTGTAAGCCTGGGTACCTGCTCAAGAACCACTGCACTGCCAAATTCAAGACGTGTGCCAAACATGGAACATGGGTCAAGTGTCCCTCTTGGAGGGCAGAGGAAAGGTTGGTGCCATTGTCCCATACAACCATTCCTGGCTGAAGCTGGAATGGCGTCAACCACCTCTGAGCCTGCCCCTACAGAGCTTACAGAATCTCTGCCCCAGTGTGGCTTCTGTCCCTTAAGCAGACCGACTCAAGCACCACATAGCATCTTTTTTGCCTGACTGCTTGCGTAGCCCCTTGAATGCTTATGGAGCACCGCTAGTTCAGAGGAGAAATCTGCAGAAGAGGCCATAGAAGGAAGAAGAAGAGGAGGGGGTGGAAGAGAGAGCTGTGGCAGAATCACCACTAGCATTTTGGAGGCATGGTGGCGGAATAAGCTCCAACAATACTGAACCCTGTCCTGCATCCTTCCCAGCAGAGTTACCCAGTGCACCATGAAGGAAAGGTAACGTCCCTGCCCATGCCTGCTGGACCTTGAGTCAGCAGTAATATGCACCTTACTGCTGACCGCCCTGTCCAACGAGGCCAAAACATTGCCTTCCACATGCCGGGAGAGAGCCAGAATGGCCTTCCCTGAAAATAAATGGGGTTTTGGAACCTGCCACTGAGGTACAGCACATTCCACAAATTCACGAAAGGGGCAGAGTCTATGAGCTGAAAAGGCAGTAGTTGCAGTGCTAGCAATTTGGCCAAGCTAGCATTTATACACTGACCATGTGGATGGCTGGGACTGAATTTCTTTTTATGGTTCAGCAACTGAGTTAGGAAAATTTGCCTGCTAAAATCAGATGGTGGTGTACTGCTAGCAGATTGGCTGCAAGTACTTGGGACACCTATTGCTATACCTTCATTCCTCTCAGTGCAGGTTTTTGAAAGGACTGGAGGTATAGTGGAGTTGGAGATCCCAGATGAGGAGCAAGGAGAAGTCCACCTTTTTCTTTGATGTGGGTCTTTCAAGTGCTGTTGCCAACAGACTGCATGGTAGGTCATCATATCCCTGGTCAAGCATGTGGTGCCCAAGCAGCTGGGAGTCAGCAGCGCTCTGCACCTGAGTAGCTCTATGGTGTGATACAATAGGGTGGCTGCCCTTAAGCTGCCCCCTAGAGGACAGACTGCCTTATTAGAGTTGTGCCTCCTCCTCCTCTCTTCTCTCAGGCATCCAAGTACAGTCAATGACCTCATAATCCCCTCCCTTCTCATCACTGGAGCAAACATTAGTAGTATGCTGCAGCTGGGGGAACATGACTGCCAGTTTCTTGTCCTTCTTGGGCACCCCCTCTCTCTGGGCTCATGTTACTCCCTTCCTCAACCTGGGAACCAACATCGGAGCCTTCAAATAGCTGCGCATCCTCCAACAGCATGCATCCGACACTGTGGTCGAATAATTCTGGGGACTCCTCCGTGCCTGATGGTGGGGCTACAGAATTAATTACTGTGGACAAGAAGCCGGTGGAATAGGCCAATCTGGCAGCTGCGTTGGAAGGCAAACTACTCTGAGCCTGGGTAACAGAGAATGAGGAGGACGAGGATGGCTTTTTTATCCACTCTTCTGCATGTTCTGGCTCAATAACATGGACAGCAGCAGAAAAAAAAGGACAAGTGTGCCCCACGGCCACCTGCAGAGGATGCACCATATCCACAACCAGCACTGTTGACTGTAGAAACAGAGGCTGCTTGCCCTCTTTTAGTGGCCTGTGAGCCTCTGCCTTTCCTAGGTGGCCTTCCGGACATTATGTATATTTTGTTTTGCAACACCACACTACACTATTAGATACTGTGTACACTGACTGCACTGTATTAGCAATTGTACTATGGCTGCACTGTATTGTGTACTGTGTACATCACCAGACGTGTAGGCCTGCTCATTGATGCTGCCTTTGAATCAAAGCACTTGATTCCGCTGCCGCTGTGCGACACTACACTTGCCATTGAGGCTCTTGACTGAAGACCTCTACAGCCTGCCCATGTGACTCACGAGACTGTTCCGTTGTCCAGGGCCGTTGGGACTCTTCCCCATGAGATAATCCAATTCCAAGTTACTTCCTCGCCCAAGTTTCTGCTGTTTATTGGTTATCCTTGGTTACAGAGGCACAACCCCTCTTTTGATTGGCTTTGTGCTGAGGTTCTCTCCTGGTCACCACAATGCTGTAACATGCTTCCAGAAGGTAGCCAAGGTCCTGTTCCTGAAATCATCAGGATTATTCTCTCGGATCTCACGGAGCAAATGCATGTGCGAGAACTGGTCACGCTGGCGCAACCAATTCTTGGGTCCACAAACGCCTCCCCTCCCTGTTCATGGACCAGGCTTGTGTCAAAGTAACAACCCCAACACGAAGCCCCTGCACAGCACAAACTCTACAATGAGTACGTAGACGAAACATGGTTTCAAAACGGTGCGCTCATCAGAACGGACAACAGAAAGCACCGAAAAACAGCAATGCCTGAAAGAACGAACTGAATAGCAGAAGCAAGCAGACAATAAGAAATGCAAATCAAAGCGTACTATACCAAGGTATAGTCCACAATGAGAAACAAATACTTACTGACTGCACGCACTGATTATCAGATACGCAAAGACAAGCACAAACTGAAGAGCAGTAGCGATCTGAATCACAAATCTGAAAAGCGCAAATCATCTCTCACCAAACTTTTACTAACACGCGATAGACACGAGATCAGCAGAAGGAGCCCAAAGGGTGCCGGACGTGGTGCTGAACTTCCCTTTTGTAGGCCCGCCGTACACGGCTTACGTCACCGCGTTCTTGGCAACCGGAAATTCCGACAACTTGGTCCGACCGTGTGTATGCAACATCACTTCTGGACCTGGTCCGTAATAAATCCGTCGGAATAACTCCGACGGATTTGGTCGTCGGAATCTCCGATCATGTGTACAAGGGCTAAGAGTACATGAACTTCCTTTCCAAGCCTCTGATCCCAATTTAAGAGAGTGTTTATTGTCTACGTTTTGCAAATAAAATTCATTCAAGTGTATCTGTTGTCAGTCTCTCGAGTTACTGGGCCATCTACCACGAGACACCCCATGAAGGGAAGTGAGGAGAAAAGAAGGTAAGGCTAAGCACAAATCTAACCAGCAGCTCTTTTGGGGGTTAGTGCTACATGTGTGGTCTTTACCGTTACCCCCGCAAAGAACTGTACACGTGGTAAAATATAGGACAGAGGGTTGGGTTTTTGAACAGCGTCATCTTTACTCAGACTTTTACTGAGGTGCGTAAGCATGGGAGGAGCCCTTGCCAAAAAGCCAGCGAAGTTACGCAACCCAAGAAACCAGTGGGAGGAGTCTGAGCTGTTCTTTTCCTGCATGAGGCACCGCATGAGAGTGTGTCGTGGAAGGAGAAGAAGCTGGTCTAGTTTTTCTCTTAAAGTGTTGCAGGGAAAATTCCTGAGAATGTACCGTGCTCTGGGTGTGCAGTCTGTATCAGGATGCCTACTGAAAGGGGTCCCACAGGAATGCAGATGCCCGGTACCGTGCTGACAGACACGGACATTCACCTGCTGCCGCATGGATGTTTTGTGCTATATACCAGGGGTCTCCGACCCCCAGGCCGCGGCCTGCTACCCGGCCGTAGCCTGTTTACAGCAGGGCCGTGAAGTGTGCACTATCTGAGGTGCGGCGGCGATGAGCAGAGAGATCACCACACTTCCGCCCACACAGCCCCGCCGCTACACTGTTGGGGGTGAAGCAGGCGAGGAGAGAGATGACATCATCTCCCACCGCCTGCCCACATCACTGCTGTTCCGCCAACACAGCCCGGCCAGTATACTGTTGGAGGTGAAGCGGGGGAGCAGAGAGATTACATCATCTCTCACAGCCCACCCCGCATCACAGCTGTTCTCTCTCAAGCGGAACCCACCACTCCACTGCACTGCCTCTGTGCTTAGTGACAATTTGCATTTAAGAGGCTGCATCTAGTGGCATGTGGCAATCTGCATCTGGTGGCATGTGTCTGTGGCAATCTGCATCTAGTGGCATGTGGCAATCTGCATCTGGTGGCATGTGGCAAGTGACTGTGGCAATCTGCATCTGGTGGCATGTGGAAATCTGCATCTCATGGCAGGCAACGTGGCAAGTGAAAATCTGGTGATAGGCAACGTGGCAAGCGGCAACTGGTAGCAAGTGACAAGCTGCATCTGGTAGCAAGTGACAAGGTGCATCTGGTGACAGATTCTGCATTATGGTGAGCTGAACTATTTAATTTTATATTACAATATAATAATAAAAATAATGCCATTCAATCATCCTGACACCATATCAACCATGGTGTTGTGATAACACCAGCTATTTCCTGACAAATTGGCAGCGAAAAGCTGCATCGTCACCCAGGCCCCCCCCCCCCCCCTCGGGCCTTGCCACAATTTTCATCCACAATGCCGGTCCCCGGTGCCAAAAAAGGTTGGGGACCACTGCTATATACCACAGGAGATATTGAGGGCCTCGGCATGTAATGCGGGAAGTGTGACAGCCTGATTGCCAATCCTCGGCTCTTTACAAGGTGTAGAAGGTGTGGAGAGTATGCCTTTAACCAGTTCCTGACCAGCGCACGCCGATGTACGTCGGCAGAATGGCACGGGCAGGCAAATGGGCGTACCTGTACATCCCTTTAAATTTTCCACCCTGCCATCGGGAGCACGCCGGCGCCGGCGCACTCCCGCACTGGTCGGGACCCCCGTGAGTCCGGTCGCGGGATCCGCGGACTCGATCACCACGGGCATACCCGCCGAATGAAGAAATGCCATTGTAAACAGAATTTCTCCATTCTGCCTAGCAACTAGTGACGCTGATCTCTGCTCCATGTGATTGGAGAAGAGATCAGTGTTCACTAAATGAAAGCCCAGCCCCCAACAGTTAGTAACACACCCCTAGGAACACTTAACCCCTACACTGCCACCCACTGGTTAACCCCTTCACTGCCAGTGTCATTTACACAGGAATCACTGCATTTATATAGCACTGATTGCACTATAAATGACAATGGTCCCAAAAATGTTTAAAAAATGTCCGATGTGTCCGCCATAATGTCACAGTCACAATAAAAATCGCTGATCGCCGCCATTACTAGTAAAAAAAAAATGATTAATAAAAATGCCATAAAACTATCCCCTATTTTGTAAACGCTATAACTTTTGCGCAAACCAATCAATAATCGCTTATTGCAATTTTTTTACCAAAAATATGTAGAAGAATACGTATCGGCCTAAACTGAGGGAAAAAATGTTTTTTTATATATTTTTGGGGGATATTTATTATAACAAAAAGTAAAAAATAATGCGTTTTTTTCAAAATTGACGCTCTATTTTTGTTTATAGCGCAAAAAATAAAAACCACAGAGGTAATCAAATATCACCAAAAGAAAGCTCTATTTGTGGGAAAAAAAGGATGTCAATTTTGTTTGGGAGCCACGTCGCATGATCGCGCAATTGTCAGTTAAAGCGACGCAGTGCCGAATCGCAAAAAAGTGGTCTGGTATTTGACCAGCAAAATGGTCCGGTCTGTAAGTGGTTAAAGTGGAGCAGCCCACCGAATTGCCTCAGGCCTACCACATGAACTGGGTCACAAGCATAGCAACTGAGGAGTTGATTGTTTATGCCCCAGCATCATCCATTGGAGCCCGCACTGCAAGAAGGGATGTTGTCCCCTCCAGTTCAGGAGACTACCCCAGAGGTCATGGACACGACCTCAGATATGAGTACTGCCGCTGAGGTACTCGTTTGCAAAGAGGGAGAACAACCCAGCGCTCCCCATCGTCATGGAGGCAGGCCGTCCCCATGCCTCCCCAGGTCGAATATATGGAAAAAAGTATCCGTGGACAAGCATCGGAAAACTGCGGGTGTTACCATTGGAAACTGTCGGACCGCAGGGGAGTCGTCACAGAGTTCAGGGACTAGTTCTGGCTCTGATGAAGGAGATGACTGGCACTTTGAGCCTAAGCTCTTGAGTACTTTTAACCTTTTTGAAAGGCTTTTAACCACTTCAGCCCGGACCATTTTGCTGGCTTAAGACCAGACCACTTTTCGCGATTCGGCACTGCGTCGTTTTAACTGACAATCGCGCAGTCAAGCGACGTGGCTCCCAAACAAAATTGACATCCTTTTTTCCCCACAAATAGAGCTTTCTTTTGGTGGTATTTGATCACCCCTGCGGTTTTTATTTTTTGTGCTATAAACAAAAATAGAGCGACAATTTTGAAAAAAACACATTATTTTTTACTTTTTGTTATAATAAATATCCCCCAAAAATCTATATAAAAAAAACATTTTTCCCTCAGTTTAGGCCGATACATATTCTTCTACATATTTTTGGTAAAAAAAATCGCAATAAGCAATTATTGATTGGTTTGCGCAATGTGTTTACAAAATAGGGGATAGTTTTATGGCATTTTTATTAATAATTTTTTTTTTTACTAGTAATGGTGGCGATCAGCGATTTTTATTGTGACTACGACATTATGGCGGACACATCGGACATTTTTGACACATTTTTGGGACCATTGTCATTTATACAGCAATCACTGCTATACAAATGCAGTGATTGCTGTGTAAATGACACTGGCATTGAAGGGGTTAATCAGTGGGTGGCAGTGTAGGGTTAAGTGTTCCTAGGGGCGTGTTACTAACTGTTGGGGGCTGAGCTTTTTTTTAGTGAACACTGATCTCTGCTGCAATCACGTGGAGCAGAGATCAGCGTCACTTGTTGCTAGGCAGAACTGGGAAATGCTGTTTACAACGGCATCTCTTAGTTCAGCTGCCCGTGAGACGATCGTGGGTATGCCCGCGGCGATCGAGTCCGCGGGCGGCAAATTTAAAGGGACATACAGGTACGCCCATTTGCCTGCCCGTGCCATTCTGCCGATGTACATCGGCGTGCGCCGGTCGGAAACTGGTTAAGTTGTTCTGTGATTTTAAAAGGAAAAAAAGAATTGCCCGATTATGACGAGATCGAGCTGTTGGGGAGAGAGCCTGACTGCCCCAGCTCCCTGGAACTCGGCAGTTGTTGCCGATGCTGGGCAGAGGTTGGTAGCACTCTGCCCGGTTGCTAGCATTTCTGCTGGTGTTCTGTTAGTGGAGACCACAGGCCCATCCACTGACACCAGATCAAGCTGCAGTTGTGAGGTGACAACTGCATTCTCTCTATGGATTCTGATCTGCAACTCGTGATAGACTGCCACCTCCTCACCCTGGGCCTCCAGAATTGCTGCAGGTGTGGGGCAGAGGTCTTGGACCCTCTGTCCGGTTGCCAGCACTTCTGCTGGGGATTTGCTAGGTGGTTCCTCCTCTACAGAAATGTCTATTAAATCCCCAGTCTCTGGAATTGCTAAAAGTGTAGGACAGAGGTCTTGGACCCTCTGTTCAGTTACCACATCCTCAGCTGGAGAAGTTTGTTGTAACTCCATAAATGCTGCTGGCAGAAAATCACATGTCTCTGTCAGTGTTATGGGAGAAAGGCCGACTACCTCTTCTCCCAAGAAGGCTAGAGCCACTGTTGGTGCCGGGCAGAAGTTAGCAGAACTCTGCCCTGTTGTCAGAACTTCAGGTTTGGGGACGACAATCTCTGGAGTTTCCACTGCCGATTCTCTGGCATGCTGCTGAACGTGTTCTAGCAGTTTCCTGTATGCCCTTTCCAGATGCTGTTCCTTCCTTAACAAATGGTCTAGATCAGGTTTAAGCTCTGAGACCCCCTGCAAGACTGAGCATAGCCTCTCTATATTCTCGCAGGTCCTCAAGGGTAGGTTCCCCTTCATCGCCAAACACAAACCGATCTGTAAGGCTCTCCCACAGCAATCCAGGGCCTCCAAAATCATATCCCTCCGGAGAGCATTCTGTTGACTCCCCTAAATATCTCTAAAGAGCCCGATAATGATTGTCCAGCTCTATCTCCTGCTGGACCAGCCTGTCCAACTCAGTCACCCATTGCTCCTGGGGCCGCTCTCCCAGGAATGCCATCCGCAATGCCCGTTGGTCACTGGCCCGTTGTTCTTGGGTTGGAAAGCACTTGCCCTGTTTTATACCAGCGTGCTGGAGGGCTCCAATCCAGAGCTCCACCCGAATCCGCTGCCTGAGCTCCAGGAATTCATCCTCAGACACAGTCCTGGTGTATGCCGAAAGGACGATCCGCAGCAGCCCCAGGAACTCTGATGCAAGGTCCATATCTCCGCTGGGGTCTCCTTCTGTGTTAGTCTCCTGCCGAAAGGGGAGATATGTGACAGACTTATCCGGGACACAGGCTTTTTGAGAGGACTGAGTGCGAGCCTCTTTCCGATCGATTATGGGCCCTGGATTTTAAGGGGCACAGGGTGAATGAGAACACCACTATAATATGTGCTAGTCAGATTCAATGCTGTATATATGTATATATGATGTGTGTTGTCTCATGCTGTTGGGACACACACTGTCAGATGCTAATGTCATTAACTCCAGCCACCTGTATGTTGTGTAAATGAGTCTGGCTTGTAAGGACATTCTAAACATTATTGTTTGTGCTAATTAATCCTTTGTTTATGTTTATAGTAATGTTTCTTGAATTCGGCAGGAGCCTAAGAGCCGGTTCACACAGCGGGCGATGCGAGGCGACACGACTCGCCTCGCCTCGCTCTCGCAAGTCGCCCCCGTTCTGTACAATGGAACCGTTCTGAGAGTCGCTCCGACTCAGAAAAAAGGTTCCTGTACTACTTTTGGGCGACCTCGGGGCGACTTGCATTGACTTCTATACAGAAGTCATTTGCAAGTCGCCGCTGAGGCCGCGGCAGGTCGCGGCGAGGCAAGTCGGAGTCGCCTCGCCTCGCCTGCAGTGTGAACCGGCCCTAAAAGTCTTATCCCTCAGTCAACTAGTCTGAGTGTTGATTTAGATAATTAGCTCATGCTAATTAGGTTAGGTTTTAGTCACCCTGCTGTATATATTTTGTGTGAGATCTCAAATAAAGGTAATTCCTGATGTCCTCCTAAGACTGGTGTCGTCTAGGTCTTGGGGGTTCCTATAGCCAGATCCATTGGACTTGTGTTCCAGGACTTAGGAAGCGGTATATAGACGGAAGCACTCAATCGCAGTGTGGGATCGGTTCCGTCACAGTGGACAATGACATTTACATACTGTACATTAAAGAGGAAATAAAGACTCTTAAAAAAAAAATACACCCTGCAAGACAAAGGCATAATGAGCTAGTATTCATAACACACTAGCTCATTATGAATTACTTACCTGAGATCAAAGTCCCTGCATCAGCCATCGTTTGCCTACACCAACTCTGACATCTATCCTGGAGGGACTCCCGGGTATCGCGGCTCCAGCAATATGACTGACCGGAGTCGCAATGATGTCACTCCCGCGCATGCGTGCTGGTGCCGCCACTAAAGGCATAATCGCCTTTATAAACACCACGCTCAGTGCGCCTGCGCCGATGTCTACGGCGCATGAGGCGTAGACATCGGTGCCGCTATTTCTGAAAATATATCCTAAACCTTTTAGGTTTGGGAGATATTTCTTGCACTCTCAGGTAAGCCTTAATCTAGGCTTACCTGTGAGGTTAAAGTGGTTGTAATGGGTTTACAACCACTTTAACATCAGTCCCTGCCCTGAGGGAGTAATCTAAGACCTCTATCCCACATGCATACACAAACTAGTGCCAAGTTTAGACAGGAGTTAATTAGAGAATAAGTTCACTTTTCAAAATGTTACATGTTACAACCATATTCAGGGTGTAACACTTAACATATTACAAAATTAGCAGCTCCTGGACCCCCTGGAGACCCTGTTTTGCCAGCGGGCCGGGGACTACAACTATTATAATCCATTGTAGCTGTAGTTCTCACAAGGGAGCTGGTGATCGCTTTAGTAGTTCATTGATTCTTCCTGCCATTCATTAACTGCCTGCTCATATAATGTACGGGCAGACAGCTACACTGACAGTCTACAGGAGCCTGACGATGCTTTACAGGCTCCTAATGAAAAAATAATAAATGCACATTTTATTAACTGAAAAAAGATGTGCATTTATTATTATTATCATCATTATATATATATTTTTTTAGGTGAACTTTAACATACTAGCATGTCTTTCAAGTATGAGAGTAAGAACACACAGACACAACATGCAAGCTTCATTCAGATAGTGCCCCTGCCTGGATTCAAGCTGCTGTGTTGGAAAACACACTAATTTAAATGTGTATTCATTAGGATTCATTCACACAGGTACAGAGGGCTGCACACACAAGCATATTTTTGTTGCACCCTTGGAGTCACTGGTGTTGATGTATTTCAACTGATGAAATGCTCTGCTGGTGATCCTGCCATGGAGGTCTTTGTTCTGGCACTTCCTGGTATGGGGTGACTACTGTCCCCCAACTGGGGTTCTGCACTGTTACCATGTCACATGCCTTCCTGAGGGAGACTACGAGCCGCTATGCTAACACACATTCTGCAGGCATATTCTATTGTTGCCACTATTAGAAATCAAGTCTAGAACACTAATGTGTAGTTGATGCTGGTATGAGTGCATGTAGACAGGAAGTTGCAGTTAAAGGCTCAGCAGCACTGAAATGCAAAAAAGATGAAAGTTGAAAATGGTTGTAGCACTACCCCGTAGGAGTTGCTAGTGTCCCTGGTCCCCGCTGCTGCCCTACCAGTCACACAGCACTTAATTCATGCACTCCAACGCATAAATCATTCCTTGGCTTGTTTTTTTTTGTGTTTATTTTTTTATTTTAGTGGTTCAATACTTGGAAGGGGTAGGGATTTATGGGTTGCCCAACTTGAAAAAAAATGTCCAGAACTATGAACAAAGGTAATTTACGAAAAGGTAATTTACAAAAGTCCACTTTTCCTTCCTCCTGATCAAACTTGGTTTTCTCAGCAAAGTACTTTCTGCTCACCCTTGAGAGAACTAACCGTTTTGTGTTAGTTCAGCAAAGGCCCATAACAGGTGGGAACTCTTAATCCCTTGACAAAGTAGTACAATGAGCAAACAGCATGGCATTCCTCCTTCTGCTTACCTGTGGCCACTGATCCTAACTCCACATGCTTGCAGAAAATGCTAGCCCACCCGGATGCCACCAGTTACGCCTGGCTGATCTTCCTCCCAGTCCTCCTGACTGACTTTCTGCCCCCAGTCTTGCCTGACTGGCGCACTTCCATGGAGTATAAACAGAAAAGCCAGTGCTACACACTACATAGATAGCAGAGCTCCCAGGTGCTCGATCCACAGTCACTGGCTGAGTAGAGTAATGTAGAAACAATTATCCGCACTCCGGTTGTTGCTCTTAAAATGTCACCATTTTATTGAATAGCCACAGTGAACAAGCGCAGATTAAGTCAGTTGGCGCATTTCAGCTTATAAAACCTTAGTCATGTTATGACTAAGGACTCAGGCTGAAATGCGTCAACTGACATAATCTTCGTTTGTTCACTGTGGCTATTCAATAAAATGAAGAAATTTTAAGAGCAACAACCGGAGTGTGGATCATTTTTTCTACACACTTCCAAGGAGATTCCCCAAGGCAGGGAAAAAAACTAAGCCCACTGCTGTCTTCAGAGAGCACTGTCTGTCTGTCTTTGCCATGTCCCACTGCCTCTCCTGAAGATTCTCCTCCAACTGCCTTCTGTGGTGGGTTCCTTCTAGGCCAGCTACCTTGAGCCTCCAGCCTGAGGTATCATCTCTTCTGGCAAGGGGTTCCCTCAAGGGCCACTGACAGCCTCTCCTCAGGACTCCATCTCTATCTTCCACCCGACTCTAGAGCTGAAATGGCCTATGTCTATTTATCAGGTTGACTCTGCCCCCAGCCATCCCACCTCTGGGGATTGTCTGAGGCACAATAAATATTCATGGCAGCTCCTCCTAACCCCTGCCCTCTAGTTCTAGATGGTTCTCAAACTTCCAGACACCAGGCAGAGGCACCAGAGAGCTGCCAGGATGGTCATCCAGTCCTAGCCTCTAGTAAGCCTGACCCAATTCAGGTTATTCATGGCCATAATATGTTTTTTTCCTATTCTCACACTAGTGGCACACATTATTTCTGAAGTCACTGGTGTTGAGGTGTTTCAACTGATGAAATGCCATTACATAAAAATCAGCAGAGCTTCCCTCATTATACTAAGTTCTAAGTTCTATAGCAACTGCATTTGCAGTGCCTTTAGTAAATCAACCCCACAGTGTTACCTGCAAGGGTTTAAATCTCCATAGGGCTAAAGGACCAAGCAACTAACATTCTGAGTTTTAGGAAGTGAGAGAAGTGAGACAGAAAAATAATATGACAGAGGTTCTAATCCTCCCTCTAATGTTTATTTCTGTTTACACTGCCATTGAATCGTTCCCTTCTCTTCCTGGCTTGTAAAACATTGACTTGGTGTGAAGGTAAATAGGATCCCCAGACAACAGTGGAAACTATGACTGAGGTTCTAATCCTTCCCTACTTTAAGAAGTCAGATAATATAGGGGCAGTCAGATAGGTGTTCTCATTTATGTGCCCAGGATCATCCCAGCTGCTATGCAGATGTGCAGTGATGATGCTACTGCTCCTAAGTATCTTTGCTGTGCAAAAAAATGTCACCTCAAGTACCCTTTATTGGGTAAGCTTATGGGAGAGGATTAGGTAAAAGAAAATAGTGATCAAAAAAGGTTTCTCAAGCTGTCTGGTCACTATTCCCACCGATGAGACACAGCTCTGAGAGGTATGGAAAGGCACTTCAGATCTTCACATTTGTTGCTTGAGAACCTTATCCTTGTGCTGCCTGGAGACGACTCCATAGGAACTGGAAGTGTGAACTTGACCACAAATGGAATGCAAGATAAATTCCAGGGTTAGAACCTGGGTAAGGTATAATGTTCTATGGAGCACACCTGAAGCCTAGGGGGTAAGTATAAATTACAAATCTAGGGGCTCATTTCAATGGGCATAGAGGCCAATACAGTGTGCAAAAGCTGTTTATGTCTCCTGAGCAATGTGGAGCTGTATACAGGCAGCCTTTGTTATCAATGAAAATGTAATGGCATGGATGGGTGTGTGGCCCCAAATGCAGACAGGGTGCATGGGGTCAAAACTAAAGAGGAATTCTAGGTATGGATATTTTATACATACTGCAGTTTCATTGGTCCAGCTTGGACCACTGAATCTATGTATATGCTATACCTGACTGTTACCACCGCTACGCCAGAGATCTCCACTTGCTCCCGGGTACTATACTGAGTGGTTGGCCCTCTGCATTGTGAACAATGAAAGTTGGCATGGGTGCCATATAAAGAATAATTTGCATTGTCTGCATAAATGCAAAGCGTTCTCTGATTGGACAAAGTAGAGAGTGCAATGTCACCACCCTGCCTCTGTACCTCATCCAACATGCTGTCTGTGTTCGGGGCCATGCACCTGTCCCTGCACCCCTGTCAAGCTCAGATGTGTAAGTCTGTGCAGCCACTGTGTGGTTCAAGCTGGACCAATGTAACTGTGTATAAAATATACATACCTGGAATTCCTCTTTACATGCGTGGGTAGTTAGTACAGACGGTGTGTCTCCATTAATAACACAGGCTGCCTGCACGCAGCGTCATACTGCTCAGGAAGCATAAATAACAGCTCATGAATGCTGTATGCACCTCTGGGCTCCTTTAAATGAGTCCTTAACGCCCCTCTCCCCTCATCAGTGCAGTTTTTACCTGCGATACAATGATACAATGTGCCAAAGGTAGGGGCCTTGGTTAACAGAAGGCACGGTTTGTGATAACCTTAATCATTACCAGTCTATTTTCCATTTTTTCCATTCTGTTTCTTCTCTGCCTCTTCTTCTCTAGGCTAAAAAGCACAGAGGAAAAACTGATTACAGGGCATGTGCTAGCTGCAGTCATAAAGTTTCATTCTCATATAATGAGCTCTTGCGTCATTCTTGTTCCTTTAATTTAGCCAAAAGGGAAGGAGTAGACTCTTTTATGGACATGATTTTGCTTCTTCAGACTGCTGCTAGGAGGTTTAGACTGAGTTTAGGAAATCTTCATCTCTTTTGTTCTTGGGAAATCCCCTATGCCCCTCCTTTCCCAGAGGGTCATCTTCAAAGAATAATTTTTCTCTTGTTGTCTCAAGATGAGTGATAGCGAGAAAGGTGAATTACAGCACGTAAAAGAGGAGGGTGCCAAGTCTTCTCATAAAAGAATGTTAGCCTCTGGAGGATACCGATGAACTACTTATTATAAAGCCACCCTCCTGTGTTCAACATTAAATATATGCAGAGCAGAAACCAGCTAAGCCAGTCATAAGGAACTTATTGAGACATTAGAAAGTACTGTTTAACCACTTGCCTACCGGGCACTTACACCCCCTTCTTGCCCAAGCCATTCTTCAGCTTTCAGCGTTGTCGCACTTTGAATGACAATTGCGCAGTCATACTACACTGTACCCAAACAAATTTTTTATAATTTCTTCACACAAATAGTGCTTTCTTTTGGTGGTATTTAACCACATGCCGACCAGGCCATAGCCAAAAGACGGCTACAGCGCGGTCAGCTTATTCTGGGAGGGCGCCCATGGACGTCCTCCCAGAATCTTGCTCCTGTGCCCCCTGGGGCGTGCACCCGGGAACATCCATGACTGCCGGGTCCACGGATCATGGTAAACGGCCACTGATAGCGGTTGTTTACCACGTGATCGCTCCGTCAAATGACGGAGCGATCACTTGTAAACAAATCGGCGGCATGACGTTCCTCCCTCCCCTCTCTGTACCAATTGGTACAGTGCGAGGGGGAGAGGGGGAGAGGGGGAGAGATGGTAGCAGTGCTGTGGGCTGGATGTGTGGTGCCCACAGCGCTGCTCAGCGACAATAATCTGCAGTACACTGCCCATACTCTGCAATACTTGCCAATACTCTGCCAATACTCGCCAATACTCAAATTTTAAAAGAAACAAATCTTTTTTTTAATTTTTTAACAAATTTTCAGTCTTTTTTGATTAATAGCGCAAAAAATAAAAAAACAGCGCTGATTAAATACCACTAAAAGAAAGCTCTATGTGTGTGAAAAAAAGGACAAAAATTTCATTTGGGTACAGTGTTGCATGACTGAGTAATTGTCATTCAAAGTGTGAGAGGGGTTTAAGTGCCCTGTGGTCAAGTGGTTAATCACTGAAGGGCTTTTTTGTTTTTTACAAAAAAAAACAATCATTTTGATAAAAAAGTTTTTAACTTTTTTCTGTCATTTTTCACCTTCACTGATGTGCGCTGATGAGGCGGCACTGATGAGGTCGCACTAATATGCCACACTTATGGGCACTGATCGGTAGCACTGATAGGCGACATGGATAGGCACTGATGGGTGGCACTGATGGGCACTAATAAGCGGCACTGGTGGGCACGGATAGGCAGCACAGATAGGCGGTACAGATGGGCACTGATGGGCATTGTTGGGTGGCACTGATGAGCGACACTGATGGGCATTGATCGACAGCAGTGATGGGCATTGATGGTCAGCACTGATTGCCAGCACTGATTGGCATTGCTAATGGGCACTGATTGGTAGCACTTGTGGGCAGTGCTGGGCGCTGATTACTGCCGCTTGTGGGCACTATATGTTGGCATTGGTGAGCAATGGTGGGCAATGTTTGTGACACTGTATTTATTTATTGTAATCAAGGCACTGATGATCAGTGCCCTGACTTCATCCCTAGATGTCTCCCTGTGAGGAGATGCCGCTGATCGGCTCTCCTCTCCTCACACTCTGTCAGTGGGAGGCGAGGAGAGCCAATTAACGTCATCTTCTTGTTTACATGTGACCGGCTGTGATTGGACACAGCCGATCACATGGCTAAAGAACTGTGGACGCGGCTCTTTACAGAGATCGTTGTCACTGCCGTGTCCTAGCAACACGGCACGGTCACGATCGCCGCACTGCGCACCCCTGCGCCCCAACGGGCGTGCAAGAGTGGCCGTTCTGGGACGTCGTCATATGATGTTGTCTCAGAAAGAGAGCTGCACCGCCCTGCCGTTTGACGGTGGGTGGGCAGCAAGCAGTTAAAAAAGCCTTAAGGTTAAACTGCTTCTAATTTTAGTGAATGGCCCGTGCCTTTTTTAAACTCCCTTTCACGGAAGAGTTTTATCCCTATTGTGGGATCACCAGTATGGTATTTGTACATTGAAATCATATCCCCTCTAAAGTGTCTCTTCTCTGGAGAGTGCTTGTAGACTTTCCCCGTAGCTGAGATCCTCTAGTCCCTTAATTAGCTTTGTTGCCCTTCTTCTTCCAGCATATCCTTCCTGAGGACTGGTAAGAAGGAAACAACTGCAATTCTGGAAAATGTATCAACACACTGACAGATAATATGAAAAAAAGGGTCTTCTGATCCAGAAACAAGAAAACACATGCAGTCTGCCACCACTCACAAATTACAGGATTGGGAAAAACCCACATTAGAGATGTGCACAATGGAAATGGATTAGCTTTGTTTCATTTTGGATTCATTCATTAAGTAAATAATTTTGTTTCATCATATTTGTTATGTTAGAATGATTCGTGTTTGGAACATTTTGTATATTCTGATTAATTTTGTATATTCGTTGTTACAAATTGATTTGTATTTTGGTTTTATTACAGAAGATTGACTATATTTGTTTTAACCACCTTCAGACCGGACCATTTTGCTGGTAAATGACCAGAGGTCTTTTTACACTTTGGCACTGCGCTGCTTTAACTGGTAATTGCGCGGTCATGCAATGTTGTACCCAAACAAAATTTGCGTCCTTTTCTTCCCACAAATAGAGCTTTCTTTTGATGGTATTTGATTGCCTCTGCGATTTTTATTTTTTGCGATATAAACGTAAAAAGACCGCAAATTTTGAAAAAAAATTATATTTTCTAATTTTTGTTATTAGAAAAATCCAATAAACTCAATTTTAGTCATACATTTAGGCCAAAATGTATTCAGCCACATGTCTTTGGTAAAAAAAAGTCAATAATTGTATATTTATTGGTTTGCGCAAAAGTTGTCACATCTACAAACTAAGGTACGTTTTCTGGAATTTACGCAGCTTTTAGTTTACGACTGCCTATCTCATTTCTTGAGGTGCTAAAATGGCAGGGCAGTACAAAACCCCCCCAAATGACCCCATTTTGGAAAGTAGACCCCCTAAGGAAATTGATAAGAGGCATGTTGAGCCCATTGAATATTTTATTTTTTTGCCTCAAGCGATTGAATAATGACAAAAAAAAAATTTATTTTTTTTTTTTTACACAAAGTTGTCACTAAATGATATATTGCTCACACATGCTATGGGCATATGTGAAATGACACCCCAAAATAAATTCTGCTGCTTCTCCTGAGTACGGGGATACCACATATGTGGGACTTTTTGGGAGCCTAGCCGTGTACGGGGCCCCGAAAACCAAGCACCGCCTTCAGGCTTTCTAAGGGCGTAAATTTTTGAGTTCACTTCTCACTACCTATTACAGTTTTGAAGGCCATAAAATGCCAAGATGGCACAAAACCCCCACAAATGACCCCATTTTAGAAAGTAGACACCCCAAGCTATTTGCTGAGAGGCATGTTGAGTCCATGGAATATTTTATATTTTGCCACAAGTTGCGGGAAAATTACAAACTTTTTTTTTTTTTTTTTTTTTTCACAAAGTTGTCACTAAATGATATATTGCTCACGCATGCCATGGGCATATGTGAAATGACACCCCAAAATAAATTCTGCTGCTTCTCCTGAGTACGGGGATACCACATATGTGGGACTTTTTGGGAGCCTAGCCGCGTACGGGGCCCCGAAAACCAAGCACCGCCTTCAGGCTTTCTAAGGGCGTTACAGTTTTGAAGGCCATAAAATGCCAAGATGGCACAAACCCCCCCCAAATGACCCCATTTTGGAAAGTAGACACCCCTAAATTTAGGGGTACACTAGTGAGACTAGGTAATAAATGGCGGGTGCCCTGAAACTATAAAAAAATAACTAACCAACCAGCGTCACCTGTAACAGTTATATGGTGATCACTGGTGAAAGGGTTAACTAGGGGGCAATCAGGGGGCTTTATGCGGTAGTATATGGGGGTCCCTGGCGCTATAAAAAGCTGCGGCGAACCTAAATACCTACCTGCCTAACTAGCGTCACCTGTGACACTAATACAGCGATCAGAAAAACGATCGCTTATTAGGCTGGGTTCACACTGGAGCGATGCGGGAACGCCACGAATGCGCGGCGGGTTCCCGCATCGCATGCCTCCCGGCGGCAGTTCACACTGCCCTATGCGGACTGCTGGGAGTGTCAGTGAAATGTTACTGACACCCCCAGATCAGTTCGCATATCGCAGTGCGATCTGCAAACTCGGATCGCATGGTGTGAACACCCATGCGATCCGATTCTGCTGCGGGCCAAAAAAAGGGTCCCGTGCGAATTTGCGGCGGGTGCGAGTGCGATCTGCAAACTTGGATCGCATGGTGTGAACACCCATGCGATCCGATTCTGCTGCGGACCAAAAAAAGGGTCCCGTGCGAGTTTGCGGCGGGTGCGGCGGGTGCGACACGAATTCAGCCATACTATCTGTATAGCTGAACTCGAATCGCACAGAGATCGGATGTGATTTGCACTGCAGTGCGGTGCGAATCACATCCGTTCTCATAAACCGCTGCAATGTGAACCCAGCCTTAGTGACACTGGCGACGGGGGGTGATCACGGGGTTAAACCTTTATTGGGGGGGTTAGGGGGGTACCTTAGAACTAAAGGGGGCTAACCCTAACTGCCCTAACAGTTATTAGTCACAAATGACACCCGCCGGGTGATCAGGGGGTTAAACCTTTATTAGGTAATAAATGGCGGGTGCCCTGAAACTATAAAAAAATAACTAACCAACCAGCGTCACCTGTAACAGTTATATGGTGATCACTGGTGAAAGGGTTAACTAGGGGGCAATCAGGGGGCTTTATGCGGTAGTATATGGGGGTCCCTGGCGCTATAAAAAGCTGCGGCGAACCTAAATACCTACCTGCCTAACTAGCGTCACCTGTGACACTAATACGGCGATCAGAAAAATGATCGCTTATTAGGCTGGGTTCACACTGGAGCGATGCGGAAACGCCGCGAATCCGCGGCGGGTTCCCGCATCGCATGCCTCCCGGCGGCAGTTCACACTGCCCTATGCGGACTGCTGGGAGTGTCAGTGAAATGTTACTGACACCCCCAGATCAGTTCGCATATCGCAGTGCGATCTGCAAACTCGGATCGCATGGTGTGAACACCCATGCGATCCGATTCTGCTGCGGGCCAAAAAAAGGGTCCCGTGCGAATTTGCGGCGGGTGCGGCGGGTGTGGCGGGTGCGGCGAATGGCTGAACTCGAATCGCACAGAGATCGGATGTGATTTGCACTGCAGTGCGGTGCGAATCACATTCGTTCTCATAAACCGCTGCAATGTGAACCCAGCCTTAGTGACACTGGCGACGGGGGGTGATCACGGGGTTAAACCTTTATTGGGGGGGTTAGGGGGGTACATTAGAACTAAAGGGGGCTAACCCTAACTGCCCTAACAGTTATTACAGTCACAAATGACACCAATGCAAAAAAAAAAAAAAAAATGACATTGGTGTCACTGTGACTGGGGGGCAGGGGTAATTGGGGGGGTGATCGGGGGGGGTGTGAGTGTGCCTGGCATGTTCTACTGTGTGTGTAGAGTGTTGGTGCAACTCACCGATCCGCTCTCCTCAGTGTCGGAACGAAAAATACCGACACGGAGGAGAGAATACATCACTTCCTCTCCTGTGTTTACATTACAGGAGAGGAAGTGATGTCACGGGGGATTCCTATTCGTCGGGAGCGATCGCGAGGGGGTGGCCATGAATGAATGGCCGCCCCCTCGTCCCGGATCGCTCCCGGACGAAAACCGACCGCCGCAGGCACCGGGCGGGGGCCCGATCGGGCCCCCGACCCGCGGGAGGCAAGGGACGTACATGTACGCCAATATGCCTGCCCGTGCCATGCTGTCGACGTACATCGTCGTGCGGCGGTCGGCAACTGGTTAATGTGTATTTTAGGAGACTACTTATGCACTCTAATGCCGCGTACATACGACCGGACTTTCCGGCAGACTAGGTCCAACAGGATCAGTCTGTCGGACATTGCGATCGTGTGCGGGCTAATCCAATCATTTTTCATTATAAAAATCCAACGGACCTAAAAATAATACCTGTTTCAAATCTGTCCAACGGACTCAATTCCCATCGGGAAAACCGTTCGTCTGTATGCTGGTCCGACGGACCAAATACGACGCAAGGGAAGCTATTGGTTACTGGCTATTGAACTTCCTTTTTTAGTCCCGTCTTAGGTCATCACGTTCAAAATGAATGGTCATTCGAACAGACTTAGTCCATTCATATGTGGGCAAGTCCGTTCGTTCGGAAGTCCGTCGGAACTCTGCCGAAAGTCAGTCGGGAAGACAGTCTGACCTTTTCTGACGGAAAGTCTGGTCGTGTGTACGTGGCATGAGTCATCCCTGCTAGCCCAACCCACAAAGAGAAATGTAATGAGCTGATTGAACGATATTGACTGCAGTCACGTGCATCCGAAAGAACAAATTAAATTCAATACATTTCAGATTCATATGTTATGATTTGGAGATTCTAAAGGATCCACCCCCATCCAACCCAAACACATTAAGTAGGAATCATCATCTTATTTTACTTTTAAACTTTACTGTATTTATTACAATATGCTTCTATTTCATATGTAGTGTTTTTTTATAATAGTAAAAAATGTTAATGCGAAATAAAAACAAAATGGATCCAAATCAATTCGCATCATTCGTTGTGATAAATGTGGTAAACATATTGCACACGTCTAACCTACAATCCTGGAACTTTAATTAGAAAGTGCACTGCTTTCTTCTGGTTAGAACATTAGCTAAACCAACAAACGAAAGAGTCTGCTTACTGTTTCCAGTAATTCCAGAAATGCTATAGTTGGTGATGCATGCAACACTCTTTCACAGTGCACAGTGATGTATATATTGGATGCAGCCCTTTGCTTGACCTTATCTGGCCCTTGAGGCATTATTCCCACCACTGACTCCAACAATGAGTTATAATTCCTGACAATGACATCAACAACAGTGCACTATTCCTCCAACTGACACCAACAATGGGAGATATTTCCTTCCACGGACACCAACAATCGGGCATTATTCCTTCCCCTAATACCAATGATGGGGCATTGTTTACTCCAACTGGGCACAGTCTGGCCCCCATAAAGTCTGAACGACAGTGAACTGGCCCTTTGTTAAGAAAGTTTGGAGGCCTGGTATATCTGGTTCCCAACCGGCGCACGCCGATGTACGTCGGCAGAATGGCACGGGCAGGCATTTTGGCGTACAGGTACGTCCAATCTTTAATGCCGCCCTGCCATCGCTCGCGTGCCGCCGGCGGCATGCTCGCGTGCCGGTCGGGACCCCCATGAGTCCTGCGATCGTCTCACGGGGCGGCTGAACGGAGAAATGCCATTGTAAACAGCATTTCCCTGTTCTGCCTAGCAACAACTGACGCTGATCTCTACTCCGTGTGATTGGAGCAGAAATCAGTGTTCACTAAATGAAAGCCCAGCCCCCCACAGTTAGTAACACACCCCTAGGAACACTTAACCCCTACACTGCCACCCACTGGTTAACCCCTTCACTGCCAGTGTCATTTACACAGGAATCACTGCATTTATATAGCAGTGATTGCTGTATAAATGACAATGGTCCCAATAATGTGTCAAAAATGTCCGATGTGTCTGCCATAATGTCGCAGTCACAATAAAAATCGCTGATCGCCGCCATTACTAGTAAAAAAAAATTATTAATAAAAATGCCATAAAACTATCCCCTATTTTGTAAACGCTATAACTTTTGCACAAACCAATCAATAATCGCTTATTGCGATTTTTTTACCAAAAATATGTAGAAGAATACGTATCGGCCTAAACTGAGGGAAAAAAAATTTTTTTTTGTATATTTTTGGGGGATATTTATTATAACAAAAAAGTAAAAAATAATGCTTTTTTTCAAAATTGTCGCTCTATTTTTGTTTATAGCGCAAAAAATAAAAACCGCAGAGGTGATCAAATACCACCAAAAGAAAGCTCTATTTGTGGGAAAAAAAGGACGTCAATTTTGTTTTGGAGCCACGTTGCATGACCGCGCAATTGTCAGTTAAAGCAACGCAGTGCCGAATCGCAAAAAGTGGTCTGGTCTTTGACCAGCAAAATGGTCCGGGGCTGAAGTGGTTAAAGAAACACAAGCACTCACCAATGTATTCCACTTAATTCATTTTACTGTATATACAAGCAGGACACAGTCACAACCTCACTTAACCCTTTCTGCCAAACCCAATCTTAACCAAACTTAGTTATGATACAGAAACACTCCCTTAAAAATACGATACTCAAACAAAGGAGAACTCAATCTGAAACTCTGGAATGCAGTTTTACTGAAAGGGTAGATGCTTGGAATAAACTACCAGCATAGGTAGTGAGACAGTCAACAGTAAATGGCTTCAAACATGCTTCGGACAAACGTAGATCTATAGTCACACAATAAAGTTAACAGAATTTTTTTTAAAAATTGCAGACTCGATGGACTACTCAATCTTTTTCTGCCATCACTTTTCTATGTTTCTAAAGACAATCATATTGGTTCAAAAATACATGGTTATGTATTATATACAGAAATGCAAGACATAAAACCAAAGCCAAGCCAAAAAATCTGTGACAAACCATTGCCAAAAAATCCATGTACAGTATAAATCTCTTGATCTGAAGGTCTACATGTAAGGTCTATCCTACATGTAATTCATTCAAAGAGGTGTTCTAGTTTTTACTCTATCCAATCATCTAATAAAAAATAATGCAGACACCCTCCCCACCCCCCACAGTGAATATTCCTTCTATCCCATTAAAGGGGAAAATGTGGCATGTCGTTATTGCAGACTTTCCTGATGTCTAGGAATATTTGAATGATTGGCAGCTAAAGTAGTCTGCAGTTTGGACAAGTTGTACATCCAACACACTGTTATGCCCTGTACACACGGTCGGATTTTCCGATGGAAAATGTGTGATCGGATCATGTTGTCAGAAAATCCGACCGTGTGGGCTCCATCTGACTTTTTTCGTCGGAATTTCCGACACACAAAGTTTGAGAGCTGGATCTAAACTTTTCCGACAACAAAATCCGATTGTGTAAATTTACGATCATGTGTACAAAATTCCGACGGACAAAGTCTCACGCATGCTCAGAATAAACTAAGAGATGAAAGCTATTGGCTACTGGCCCGTTTATAGTCCTGACATACATGTTTGATGTCACATCGTTCAGAACGATCGGAAATTCCGACAACTTTGTGCGACCGTGTATATGCAAGACAAGTTTGGGCCAAAATCCGTTGGATTTTTTCGTCGGAATGTCCGGCCGTATGTATGGGGCATAAAGCCTCGTACACATGATCGGAAATGTGTGACGACAGGCTGTTGACGGAAAATCGGACAGTTTGTACGCTCCATCGGACAATTGTTAATTGATTTTCTTTTGGGCAAGTTACCACAACACCATTATCCCGTAGTTTTTTAGATCAAAGATACAACTATGTTGGTGTCCCTTGTCAATTTTACATTATTCTCCACAATTTTTCTATTGTGCATTAAAAAAAGAAAACAAATAAAATTAGACATGCTATCTGCCAATAGAACTTAACCAAAAAGTGCATTCTATGCATCCAAAAATATAAAAAATTGAACAAATCAAATCATTATTATTCAACCAAAAAATAAAATAAAAGCTTTGTGCATGTGTCCTGCTTCTTAATATAGGGGTCAGCAATGCCAAGAGTTTATGAAAGCAAGGGTCCGTCATCCGGAGATAATTCTGAAAATCATCCGGATTATCCTCATGGAGCTCCTGCAGCAAAGGCACATGACATAATTGGTCACGATTATTAAAGCAACCAATTTTTGGACCAAGAAATCCTCCTCCTCCTGTTCCTGAAATGGACTTGCAATAACTCCAAGGCCAATAATAAATAACACATTATCTCCTGCGATTCCACAACATGTCTGGTTGACGAACGGCTGTTCAGAAACGAACTGAAAAGCATGAAATGTAAAGCGCAAACGGAATAGGTCTAAATGAAAAGTGCAAACTGAAAAGCACGAATCAGCATTCACCAAACTTCTACTAATATGAAATTAGCTAAAGAGCTGTAAAACCACATAGTATGTCACTACGTTTGGTTGTGTTTGGTGGCCAACAATTCCTTGCCATTTGTATGCAAGACAAAATCCAGGCACACGCCTTTGGACAAAAGCCTGAGGTTTTGTCTGCGGAAAATCCGATCGAGTGTACGAGGCTTAAAGGACACTTGGAGCATATAAAGACACTTTGTAGTGTACACTGCAATGTACTGCTGGATGGGAAACTTCTTTGCTGTAACAATAGACTGGATCTTTTTTTTTTTTTTTTTTTAGCATATCTGCATGTACCCCATATAAAAAGGTCCACTCACTGTAAGCCAAGCAGAAGAGAATTTACTTTTTTGTGCTATCCTCAAAATAGCTCAGAGACTGTAGAGTTCCTAATGTTGGAGTTCTTCTACCTGAGAAGTGACAGTCTCCCTTCAGCACAAAAGCAGTCCTTGGTCCATACTCAAACTAGTCTGAATACAGCTGCCATTGTACACATGTAAAATCATCAAAACATTTTTTCACAATATGCATTTCTAGAGGATATAACAAATAGCATAAGGATATTGCTCTATCAGTGGATTGTCTTGGGTACACTCTTTGTCTATGATGCTCCTCCAACAATCAGAGACTCGAAAGAAGCCACCTCTGAACAATTACGCCATGTAGGGTGTGCTCCCCTACAGGAATCGCTTTAAAAGTGCGGGATGGGTGACAACTGGTGGTTCTCATGTAGAGCTTCTATTGCAACATTTATGAAAGGTAGAAGAGGTAACCCTAATATTGGCCCCCTTTAAAGTTAAATTTAAAAAATATTGATGACGCAATTAAACTTACAAGTACATTGCAAATTTTTCTGATTGTTATTGAAACAGCAAACAACATTTTACAACATTGATGACATACCCCTCCAAACTAACAACAAATTATTATACAGTACAATAATATATTTCTGCTAAAAGTGTTAAAATCTGCAAAGGTACTAGACAAGCATGCCCGCTCTCACCTCTCCTTTTCGCCTTAGCCTTGGAACCCTTCTTATGCACTATAAGATCGAACCCCGACATATCAGGTGTGACAGTAGAAGGCACTCAATACAAAATCTCTACCTATGCAGATGACCTCATGTTCTCCCTAACTAACACTATGGTGTCATTACCGAACTGTCTGTCTGTGTTCATCCAATCCGCTCTGCAGACGGATAAAAAAATAGGATTTTCCTCTGTCTGCAGAATTGGACCATAGCAGAGAGGGATGATATCGGGTGTCAACGGATGTTTATCCGCTGACACCCGCTTTCCCATAGGCATGTATGTATGTCCATAGTTCATTCGAAAATGGACAGATGAAATACAGACATACGGTCCACACGTGTGAAAGGGGCCTTATACCTTGGAATGCCTACTTTCTAAAAAGGGGTCATTTTGGGGGTATTTGTACTTTCCTGACTTGTTAGTGTCTCAAAAAATGAGATACACTTGATGTACTGAAGGCCTGATCAGATGTGATAAATTTTCAGTGATTGGCACCATAGTTGGTAGACTCTATGGCAGTGATGGCGAACCTTGGCACCCCAGATGTTTTGGAACTACATTTCCCATGATGCTCTGGCACGCTGCAGTGTATTGGAGCATCATGGGAAATGTAGTTCCAAAACATCTGGGGTGCCAAGGTTTGCCATCACTGCTCTATGGCCTCATTCAGACGAGGCGGATCCACTTTCACGGAGTCCGCTGGGTCAGCGTGAGTTCTCTCCATTGATCTCCGCTGAGCCAGCAGATGACAGGTCCCTCTTTGCTCACTGAGCGGGGAGGGGGCTTGTCGAGTGCCGCAGGATTCTATGGAGAGATCGGATGAAAACAGGCAGCATGTCCGTTTTCCTCAGATCTCATCCGATCCGTCAGCGATGGATCCGGACGTAGGGCCATCCGTCTGCTTTTGGCAGATCGGAAACGGGTTGGATGTCAGCGGACATGTCAACGCTGACATCCGTCGCTCCATAGACTAGCATGGAGCGCCCGTTCAGGTCCGCCGTCAAAACTGACAGGTGGACCTGAACGGTCCGACAGTGTGAAAGGGGCCTATAACTTTCACAAAGACCAAATAATTTACACTATTTTTGGTTATTTTTACCAAACATATGTAGCAGTATACATTTTGGCCAAAATTTATGAAGAAAAATTGCTAATTAGCCAAATGTTATGACAGAAACAAAGAAAAGGCATTTTTTTCACAAAATGTAAGTTTTTTTAAATTTTTGGCACAAAAAATGAAAAAAAAAACCTAGCCATTAAATACCATAAAAAGAAATCTCTATTTGTGCGAAAAAAAGGATGCAAGTTTCGTATGGATATAGTGTTGCAGTGTTGTAATTGTCATTTAAACTGTGAGAGCGCTGAAATCTGGAAATTGGTCTGGACAGGGAATGTAAGTGCACTGTATTGAGGTGATTAAAGGTAGTCACTGGAATCACTAAATTACTGATACTGAAGGAGTAACAGAAAGGGTCCTCATGATGGAGATATCTAGGATCTTCGGCTAGCCTGGCGTTGGTGCACTTGGTGTCCTGTGTCCTGTTGAGGATAAACAAAGGGGTACTTGAAAGTATCCTGGTAGGCAAAAATGAGATGTAGTGTTCTAGCAGTATCCTGATAGGCAAAGTGGAATGTAGTGACTGTTCATCAGGGTGCAAGTGTTCCTACAAATGTGGGCACTGGTGAGGCAATGCTGCATGACTACCGAGTCTTTAAAGATGGGAAAAAGCCTGTTCACCCGTCTTGTGACCAAAGTATCAAGCAACAAGTTCCCGAAAGGTCCGACTGGCCACAGTGTACCCGTATTGGCCCACCCCCTCAGGAACACCTGGAGATATGGTCGGGATCCCTCTCAGCTGGGATGTCCATCACCGTCCAACTCCTGAAACCATGGCAAGATCAGCACATCGACCTCTGGAACTGTGGCAGGATCAACACACCGACCTCTGGAACTGTGGCTGGATGGATCCCCTCCGTGGGTAACAGCAGCCCCTCAGATCACATCTGTGTCTCTGTCACTCCCTCATCGACTGACTTTTACCTCATGATACAAAATGTAGTCTTTTACTTTCCTGTCAGCAAAGCCTGGGATTTGTATTTCTCCCTGTATACCAGTCTATGGGGCCCTTTAGTGAGGGAACTGCATGTCCCAGAATCCATTGCAGCTCTCCCTGTAGTTCAGTACAGTCTGTTGTAACTGTGCCTTTAATTGGTTTTCTCCTTCTGGCCAATAGGGACACAAAAGAGGCTGCTGAATGCACAACTCTGTGTGTGTCAGCTCACATTACATTACTCAGTCAATGAAAACAGGAAGAAGGGGGGGGGGGGTTAAAAAGTCCATGCAGACATGAAAGCCAGCTCTCTCTCCTCTTTAAGGCTGGAAAGCCTGTGTACATGCAGTCATCTGTGTTAATGTAATGCTGCGTACACCCGATCAGACTATCCGGCGGACTTAGTCTGGGGGACTTCCGCCGGACAAACCACTGTAAAGTCCGCCGGACTGTCCATATGAGCGGACCTGCCCACACACGGGACTAGGTCCGCCAGGCTATCCACCGTATAGTCCCCCGGACTATCCGCCGTACTTTTGAAATGAACGAAAACTAAATTAACACTTTTAAATTACTTGAAAATATATAAAATCAAGTTAAAGTGCACAAGGCATAATATCTTATTTTTAATTTTAACATAATGAAAATAAAAAACAACTTAAAGTGCAACTTAAAAGGCATATCTTCTTCCTTTAAACATGGACCAATGGGCAATGAGCCAAAAACAGGTTATTTTTTTCTTTACCTCATCACAGTCTTCAGTCCCCAGACTGCTCACAATCTCAGTGGTGAGGTCACTGTATGTCCTCTGGCGTAGGGCAGGGTCCATGTGAGACAGAGACTTGAACCTCGGATCCAGGGCAGTAGATCTGTGAAGGTTGTCCTGTAGAGTAGGGGGTGAAGAGTATCTGGGCTGCAGGTCCTCTCTAATGGCAGTCTTGACATTGCGAGTGAGGGTGCTGTCTTCCACACTTGGAGCCATGGATTGTAGAATCCTTGTTTTCAGCGGCATGATCATTGACACAGATGGTGAACATTCAGTGCTCAGCAGAGATGTAACATTTTTGAGGGGTTTAAGCACCTGGAGGACCTCCTCTGCCACTCTCACATCATCATCAGACAGGGTAATGATGTCTTTGACAATTTTCTTCAGGGTCTTGTCGGTCAATGCAGAGTATATAGCTGCCTTCTGTTCCAGGTAACGCTCTAGCATATCATAAGTGGAGTTCCACCTTGTTGGGACATCATGTATGAGCTTATGAGTAGGCAGCTTTAGCATTTCTTGCTTTGTCTTAAGCACATGAGCAGCTGTTGTGCTTCGGTGGAAGTAGAAAACCACCTTCCTGATCCTCCCAAGGAGGCGGTCCATCCTATTGACGGAGATTCCCTTCTGTGATGCCAAATTCCCTACATGTGCAAAGCACCCTATCTGTGGGCCCAGTCCTGCCTCATTCACTGCATTTATTTGATTTTTGGCATTATCAGTTGTGACTGGGATGTTAGTACTGGACCTCTTGATCTTCCATTCCTTCACTGCTTGTGTCAGTACCTGCGCAAGATGAGTGCATGTATGACTCACATAGAGGGGGCGTGTCTGCAGCACTGGACTTCTCATCTCTCAGTCTGCTGTGATGAAGTGAGTGGTTATCGTCACATAGCTCCCCGTTCCCCTGGACGTGCACCCATCTGCCGTGAGCGCAACAGAGGATGCTCAGGATAGTTCATCCACAATTTTTCTCTTCTGCTCATAAAAATCTGGCACAATCTTTTCGCTGAAGTGGGAGCACGACGGGATGACATAACGTGGCTCAAGCACTTTCAGCATGTGTTTAAAGCCCTCGTTTTGCACAACCGAATATGGCCTCATGTCTGCACCTATAAACACACACCGATAGCTTTTGTGATGGCTTTAGCCCGGTCCGAATGTGCAAAAAGGGGCTGCTTAAATGCTGCGGCGATAAGCGGTTGTTGAGCAGCTTTCGTTTTCACTCCTGTCAGTGAAACACCGGGGTGATGTCGCTTCAAATACATGGCCATGCTTGACGTGTTTCCAGTGTCATACGGTTTTATCCACTAACCTCTTTCCTTCATCATCATATTTGACAGGGAAGCCAAAATGCTCCCATACAGGGGATTTAAATGACATGGGGCGTTCAAGCTCCTCCGTTCCTCTGCTCGCCATGACCACACTGTATGTGTGTGGACTGATTCCTTCCCCAAAATAGAGGCAGGATGTGGAGGCGCTTCATTAACCTGGAGGACGTTCCAGGGAGTGGGCAGATGGTCGCCCGACTCGCCAGTCAGGGAAGGCAGGGAGCTCACCTGGAAAAAAGGAAAGAAACTGTGCTAAGACCTAGAAGCGAACCGTGCGGCCGACCAAAAAAATCCCTGAAAACTCAGTGGAAGCAGCAATCCTTCTGCACAAAACCCCAATACAGCGAATAAAAGAGAAAAAATAGGATTGCTTTGAACGTATTATTACAATAGGGAACGATGGAAACGTAAACACGTGAATTGGTGTAAAAACCTTCCCTTACCATCATTCCACCGCAGGGACAGGGACCCCCCCCCCCCCCCCATTCTGCGGCAGAGACATGGACCCCCGCTCAAATGGAACTGGCTTCTAATAGTCCAAAAGTGATAGAAATGCTGCAATTGATAGTAAAAGCATCATAACCCTTTGTCCTATTAGTATTCCAAAGCAGAGGTGTGCAGAGAAGTTATAAACAACATCAAATCCCCCTGTGATGGAATCCACATGCTCCTCTAAAACGCTACAAATACCGTTGTTTTTGCGGCGAAATTTGTCCCATAGGAATGAATGGTGACATGTTCAAAACTAGAGTGGGAGGTGACAAAAGCTGGCAAGCCCACGACCAGCCAAAACATTATGACCACCCCCCCAGTTACTCCGCCCACTCCAGTAGGTGGAGGCAAGAACACTGCACACAATTTCCCCAGAAATGTTTGCTTTTCTAGTTTAAATAAAAGGTATAACACTATGTGCCACATTGTTTACTTAAATAAAAGGTATAACACTATCTCTCTCCCCTCCCCCCCAATAAAATGCAGTTTATTACAAGCATAAAAACAGTCAGCATATCACTGATGATTTGCGCCAAGCTCACCAACGATCAAAGTTCCTCCAAACAGACCGCCGTGATGAGTCCCAGGATTACGGCAATCGTGTCGCGTCTCATCATTGGTGTCAGTGGGAGGAATAGTGCCCCATCATTGGTGTCAGTGGGAGGAATAGTGCCCCATCATTGGTGTCAGTGGGGGGAATAGTGCCCCATCATTGGTGTCAGTGGGGGGAATAGTGCCCCATCATTGGTGTCAGTGGGAGGAATAGTGCCCCATCATTGGTGTCAGTGGGTAGAATTGTGCCCCATCATTGGTGTCAGTGGGTAGAATTGTGCCCCATCATTGGTGTCAGTGGGGGAATAGTGCCCCATCATTGATGTCAGTGGGGGGAATAGTGCCCCATCATTGGTGTCAGTGGGTAGAATAGTGTCTCGTTTTTTAAGGCTGGCAGGGGACTTGTTAGGTTAGATTAGGTAATAGGACTGGTAATGGTACCTGCATAAAATAATTTTTTTGAATGAGCAAGGCATCCAGCGTGACTCCTCCGGGCACAGGCTGAATTCACTGGCACAGGCTGAACAACTTGCGCTGGGGGTGACGTCAGCGCGCAGGTCGCCGCCGCCGGATGTACCAAGATGGCCGCCCGCTCCGGAGCTAGGCCGAAGCTGATTGCATGGGGTGCCAATCCGAACAGGTCGGCCCGTTCGGATCACGGATCGGTCACGATCCGTTGCACCCCTAGCCTCAGAAAATCTGTACTCATCTGGGCACATGATGGTGTGTTATCCGGTCACCATGGTGACACCATCAAACTTAAGACCTTGCAGCATCATGTCTGGTGGCCTCATATAAAAAAAAGGATGTTACTGACTATGTGGCTGCCTGTCCAAATTGTGTTGCTAATGAAGTGCACATTGCCTACTGGACTGTTACAACCACTTCCGGCACCTCGCCAGCCTTGGACCCATTTGACTATGGACTTCATTACAGACTTACCCAAGTCCGAGGGCATGACTGCTATATGGGTCATAGTGGATCACTTTTCCAAAATGTCTCATGCCACTCCTGGGATTACCTACAGTGGAAGCACTGTCTACCCTCTTCCTTTCCCATATTGTGAGCTATCATGGCATACCTACCAATGTCGTCTCAGATCGCGGATCCCAGTTTGTTTTCCGATTTTGGAGAACGTTCTGCAAGAAACTGGGAGTAATGCTCTCACTCTCTACCTCAGATCATCCTCAAACAGATGGTCAAATCGAACGCATGAACCAGACCCTGGAAACCTATCTTCGACATTATGTCAATGCCTTATACTCCAACTGGTCTGAGTATTTGCCTTTGGCTGAGTTCGCCATTGATTCCCGTTGGCACAGTGCTCTTCATACCACATCATTCTATGCAGCCCTAGGCTATCACCCTCAGACATTTTCCCTACTTCAGCCTTCTTCTGGTGTACCAGTAGCAGGTGAAAAATATTCTGCTATATTGGAAAACAATTCACTTATTACTACGGAAGTCAGCAGGCGACTGAGCTTTTCTCCAAAAAATGAAGATGCCATATACCTCCATATGTGGTCGGGGACAGAGTTTGGCTATCAACCAAATACGTGAGACTGAAACAACCTTCGTCCAAATTGGGCCCTCGATTCATTGGTCCTTACAGAATTATTGCTCGAGTCCGGTCAGTCTCCTATCAGTTGAAATTGCCCTCCTCTCTCTGGATACACCCCGTATTCCACGTTTCCCTCCTGCTCTTATTCGAGACTTCAATGCCTCATTTCCTGTTGGCCCCCCAGAGGGGTCCACTGGAGACAGGGCCCTGTCATGTACCTGGGTGTATTCAAACCGGGATGTTCCTGGTCCCACAGCTGCAGTCTTACTTGTTGTGCCACAGAGGAGCTCTGGAGTTATGGCTATGTCCTCTCAGTTTGATGCATTACCTTGGACTCACTAGCTCCACCTGTTGCCAGCTGTGGACAATCTACAATCAAAGCAGCCCATAAATAGCAACACTTTCTATCTCTCAGTGCCCATTTGTGTGGGCTAGCTCCCAGGGTGTTGTGACTGCTTTGTGACTCTGAATTCCTGACTACTCTCTAGCCCAGGGGTTGACAAATTTGCTTTGAATTTTGGAGCCAGTTAAAAAAGTTAGGAGCCAGTTTTTTTTTTTCAGCTCCCGGGGTAAGGCCACTCATTTTCACCCCCTATCCCTAACTCACAATGGAGCACCCAGTCAATAACTCCATTGAAACGCTGTTACATCAGGGGTATGGGCTGACCAGAAAGAGTAAGGCTGGCAACAGATGGAACTGGCTGGCACTGGCAGGTGGCACTGGTTGCCACTGGAAGGCACGTGAAACTGCCAGATGGCACCGACAGGTGACACTAGTTGGCATTGGCAGGTGACACTGGTTTGGAACTGGCAGGTGACACTGGTTTGAAACTGGCAGGTGACACTGGTTTGAAACTGGCAGGTGACATTGGTTTGAAACTGGCAAGTGGCACTATTGGCACTGGCAGGTGGCCCTGGTTGGTGATGGCAGGTGGCCCTGGTTGGTGATGGCAGGTGGCCCTGGTTGGCGATGGCACTAGTTGTCACTGGCAGATGGCACTGATTGGCGGTGGCACTGGTTGGTGTTGGCAGGTGGCACTGATTGGCGGTGGCACTGATTGGCGGTGGCAGGTGGCACTGGTTGGTGGTGGCATTGGTAGGTGGTGGCAGGTGGCACTGGTAGGTGGCACTGGTTGGCAGTGGCACTGAGTGGTGGCAGGTGGCACTGGGTGGTGGTTGCAGGTGGTATTGATTGCGGTGGCGCTGGTTGGCACTAGCAGGTGGCACTGATTTGTGGTGGCAGGTGGCACTGATTGGCGGTGGCAGATGGCATTCAGAATGGGAGTGGGATTTTGTCTGTCGGATCTTGTCCGAAACTGTTGCATACACACGGTCGGACAAAGTTGTCGAAAAATCTGATCTTTCAGAGCGTAATGACGTAATTTCGTTATGATGGGACTACATTCAGGCTAGTAGCCAATAGCTTTGATGTAGGAATTTGATCTGAGCATGCTTGGCACTTTGTCCGATCAAAATTCTCTATGCATGATCGGAGTATGTCCTATCGGACCAGTTTGTCGGGAAATATTTCCAACAAGTTGGAAAATTGTTTCCGACGGATATTCCGACGCAATCAGTCCGATGCATACCACACACAGTCGGATTATCCGAAAACACGGTCCGATAGGACACATTCCGACGGATTCTCCAACGTGTGTACAAGGGCTAAGACTTTGAAGTATGCGAGCTGTGTGGCAGGTGCTACACCATCAGCCGCCAACACAGCTCGCAATAGTAAGTGCTGCACACCAGGGGTGGACTGACCATTCAGGCATTGGCAGTAAGGGACCCCATGACAGCTTCCGCTTCGATCTACCTGTCAATCACAGCTAGCTGACAAGTAGATCAGGTCCCTGCTGCTAAGAGATTGTATTTAGTCAGACCTCTCGTGATGCGCTCCTCCCCGCCGGCCCCTCCTGATTTTCTGTCCAGTCTCCTGCATACTTGCTCTGTGTGTCCTGCTGAATCCCCCCTTCCTCTATCTTCAGTGCCATATGATGAGAGAACCCAGAGGAGGAGCACAGCTATTCTGCTCACAGAACACGCAGGGAGAGAGGTGAGCTGAGGGAAGAACATCAGTTTGGGGTGGTAAGCTGAGCACAATACCTGACAAAGTTTAATGCCAGGAGGGAATTTTATGTGGAAATATGTGAAGGGTTGGAATAGCAGCAAGTATGTTTTGGAGCCCTGCAGAGTTTGCAGCCCCCCAAGCTAACATACATCATCTAAGCAGGAACACATCACTATCTCCCCAAACATTCTGTCCAGATAATGTGCAGTTCATTTATGACCTTTCCATTTAACCCTGTGTTATCCAAACTCTGTTCAATGAAAAGTGTAAACTCACCACATAAACACTCTATATACAAAATATGATTCCCCAATAAAGATCAGAACATGATGTTCACATTTGCATGGAAGCACAATTGAATGAATGCTGATTATTCAGAGAATTGCAGTATTTATGTTTATGGAGAATTGTTTTTTTTTATGTACTAACAGTTAAGCTTCATACACACCATACGAAAATTGGATGAAAAATACCACTTTTGAAGTGTTTGTGCATATGAGCGTATCATTTTATTTATTTTTGGTGGGGGAGTGGATCTTGGGTGGGAGTTCCCACACTTTTTCCCCAGGACTTGACCCCTGTATTATATATATATATATTAAATGAGCTCAGTGAGTCACCTGCCTGGCTGAAAGTGTCTTTGAACACACACTCAGGGCCTAGTCAGGTATAGGCTCGGCTAGACTATATATATACAAGTGAAAAGGGGGGGGGGGGCTGAGAGGTAACAAACCTCGGGACTTTAAGCGGTATCAGATTGTATTGGTCAAGACACTACAAATAGGAATATAAAAGAATTAATTTTATTATTACAAAGTAGTAAAAACATGAAAAAAAGAGGACAATAATACATCCAGAACAAAGGTTACAGTGGTGTGAAAAAGTGTTTGCCCCCTTCCTCATTTCCTGTTCCTTTGCATGTTTGTCACACTTAAGTGTTTCGGAACATCAAACCAATTTAAACAATAGTCAAGGACAACACAAGTAAACACAAAATGCAATTTGTAAATGAAGGTGTTTATTATTAAAGGTGAAAAAAAATCCAAACCATCATGGCCCTGTGTGAAAAAGTGATTGCCCCCCTTGTTAAAACATACTATAACTGTGGTTGTCCACACCTGAGTTCAATTTCTCTAGCCACACCCAGGCCTGATTATTGCCACACCTGTTCACAATCAAGGCATCACTTAAATAGGAGCTGCTTGACACAGTAAGGTCCACCAGAAGATCCTTAAAAGCTACACATCATGCCGAGACCCAAATAAATTCAGGAACAATTGAGAAAGAAAGTAATTGAGATCTATCAGTCTGGAAAGGGCTATAAAGCCATTTCCAAAGCTTTGGGAATCCAGCGAACCACAGTGAGAGCCATTATCCACAAATGGCGAAGACATGGAACAGTGGTGAACCTTCCCAGGAGTGGCCGGCTGCCCAAAATTACCCCAAGAGCGCAGCAACGACTCATCCAAGAGGTCACAAAAGACCCCACAACAATGTCCAAGGAACTGCAGGCCTCACTTGCCTCAGTTAAGGTCAGCGTTCATGCCTCCACCATCAGGAAAAGACTGGGCAAAAATGGTCTGCATGGCAGAGTTCCAAGGAGAAAACCACTGCTGAGCAAAAAGAACATCAAAGCTCGTCTCAATTTCTCCACAACACATCTTGATGATCCCCAAGACTTTTGGGACAACATTCTGTGGACCGATGAGACAAAAGTGGAACTCTTTGGAAGGTGTGTGTCCAAGTATATCTGGCGTAGAAGGAACACTTCATTTCATAAAAAGAACATTATACCAACAGTAAAATATGGTGGTGGTAGTGTGATAATCTGGGGCTGTTTTGCTGCTTCAGGACCTGGAAGACTTGCCGTGATAAAAGGAACTATGAATTCTGCTGTCTACCAAGGGATCCTGAAGGAGAATGTCCGACCATCTGTTCGTGTACTCAAGCTGAAACGAACTTGGGTTCTGCAGCAGGACAATGATCCTAAACACACCAGCAAGTCCACCACCGAATGGCTGAAGAAAAACAAAATGAAGACTTTGGAGTGGCCTAGCCAAAGTCCTGACCTGAATCCTATTGAGATGTTGTGGTATGACCTTAAAAAGGCCGTAAATGCTCGAAAACCCTCTAATGTAACTGAATTAGGACAATTCTGCAAAGATGAGTGGGCCAAAATTCCTCCAGGACGCTGTAAAAGCCTCATTGCACGTTATCGCAAACGCTTGGTTGCAGTTGTTGCTGCTAAGGGTGGCCCAACCAGTTATTAGGTTTAGGGGGCAATCACTTTTTCACACAGGGCCATGATGGTTTGGATTTTTTTTCACCTTTAATAATAAACACCTTCATTTACAAATTGCATTTTGTGTTTACTTGTGTTGTCCTTGACTATTGTTTAAATTGGTTTCATGTTCCGAAACACTTAAGTGTGACAAACATGCAAAGGAACAGGAAATGAGGAAGGGGGCAAACACTTTTTCACACCACTGTATATGCGTTATTCAGACACGTGTATATAAAGCGCTAACACTCTCGACATGTTTCACTCGTTTGAGTTTCTTCAGGAGATTGATAGTATAGCTCATTTGTATGCTGAAATAACAAAATATAGTAGAGAACATCCTTTTAAAGAGGAAGTAAACCCTGATGGGTTTACTTCCTCTTTCATTCCCTGCAAAGGCAAAGCATAATGGACTACTATGCATCGCATAGTAGCCCATTATACAGTGGTGTGAAAAAGTGTTTGCCCCCTTCCTCATTTCCTGTTCCTTTGCATGTTTGTCACACATAAGTGTTTCGGAACATCAAACCAATTTAAACAATAGTCAAGGACAACACAAGTAAACACAAAATGCAATTTGTAAATGAAGGTGTTTATTATTAAAGGTGAAAAAAAATCCAAACCATCATGGCCCTGTGTGAAAAAGTGATTGCCCCCTAAACCTAATAACTGGTTGGGCCACCCTTAGCAGCAACAACTGCAACCAAGCTTTTGCGATAACGTGCAATGAGGCTTTTACAGCGTCCTGGAGGAATTTTGGCCCACTCATCTTTGCAGAATTGTCCTAATTCAGTTACATTAGAGGGTTTTCGAGCATGAACGGCCTTTTTAAGGTCATACCACAACATCTCAATAGGATTCAGGTCAGGACTTTGGCTAGGCCACTCCAAAGTCTTCATTTTGTTTTTCTTCAGCCATTCGGTGGTGGACTTGCTGGTGTGTTTAGGATCATTGTCCTGCTGCAGAACCCAAGTTCGTTTCAGCTGGAGTACACGAACAGATGGTCGGACATTCTCCTTCAGGATCTCTTGGTAGACAGCAGAATTCATAGTTCCTTTTATCACGGCAAGTCTTCCAGGTCCTGAAGCAGCAAAACAGCCCCAGACCATCACACTACCACCACCATATTTTACTGTTGGTATAATGTTCTTTTTATGAAATGCAGTGTTCCTTCTACGCCAGATATACTTGGACACACACCTTCCAAAGAGTTCCACTTTTGTCTCATCGGTCCACAGAATGTTGTCCCAAAAGTCTTGGGGATCATCAAGATGTGTTGTGGAGAAATTGAGACGAGCTTTGATGTTCTTTTTGCTCAGCAGTGGTTTTCTCCTTGGAACTCTGCCATGCAGGCCATTTTTGCCCAGTCTTTTCCTGATGGTGGAGGCATGAACGCTGACCTTAACTGAGGCAAGTGAGGCCTGCAGTTCCTTGGACGTTGTTGTGGGGTCTTTTGTGACCTCTTGGATGAGTCGTCGCTGCGCTCCTGGGGTAATTTTGGGCGGCCGGCCACTCCTGGGAAGGTTCACCACTGTTCCATGTCTTCGCCATTTGTGGATAATGGCTCTCACTGTGGTTCGCTGGATTCCCAAAGCTTTGGAAATGGCTTTATAACCCTTTCCAGACTGATAGATCTCAATTACTTTCTTTCTCAATTGTTCCTGAATTTCTTTGGGTCTCGGCATGATGTGTAGCTTTTAAGGATCTTCTGGTGGACCTTACTGTGTCAAGCAGCTCCTATTTAAGTGATGCCTTGATTGTGAACAGGTGTGGCAATAATCAGGCCTGGGTGTGGCTATAGAAATTGAACTCAGGTGTGGACAACCACAGTTATAGTATACTTTAACAAGGGGGGCAATCACTTTTTCACACAGGGCCATGATGGTTTGGATTTTTTTTCACCTTTAATAATAAACACCTTCATTTACAAATTGCATTTTGTGTTTACTTGTGTTGTCCTTGACTATTGTTTAAATTGGTTTGATGTTCCGAAACACTTAAGTGTGACAAACATGCAAAGGAACAGGAAATGAGGAAGGGGGCAAACACTTTTTCACACCACTGTATGTCACTTACCTGACACAGGAGCCAGCGAAGTCGCCGCTGTCCCCTGTAGTCCGCCGCATCCATCTTGCTGGTGGCGTCTCGCAGCTCCGCCGCTGTCATTCGGCGAAGCCGCGATGACGTCACTCCCGCGCATGCGCACGGGAGTTGACACGCGTGGCAGCTCCATTCTTGGAAATGCGCCGTAGACAGCGGTGCCCGTTTTCGGGCAAATATCTCCTAAACCATATAGGTTTAGGAGATATTGCTGGGACCTACAGGTAAGCCTTAATCTAGGCTTACCTGTAGGTCAAAGTGGTTTGTAAGGGTTTACAACCACTTTAAGTGCATGTAGCAAGAATGTATTACAATATAACAAACAATCAACTTAGTGAAAAGATCAATAGTATCACAATTACAAGGACGTAGAAAGAAAATGATCAAGAGTAGTAAAACAGGTCTCACCAAATAAGCTTGAATTCCAAAAGTAGCGGTAACAATGGTATAGACACAATTATTTTGAAAAAATGAAAATAGCCAATCCGCCGCAGCATGGCGTATTATTGTCCTCCTTTTTCTATTGTTTTTACTACTTTGTAATAATAAAATTAATTATTTTATATTCCTATTTGTAGTGTCTTGACCAATACAATCTGATACCGCTTATACCGCTCTTTAGTAGAACATTTTTGTGGGATGTGTTATCTTCTTCATCTTCCCCTTCATTATACTGTAATTAGGGTGTTACCCACCCATCACTTTAAGAGATTAAGAGATGAAGTTCTAATCAAACCAATTTGCTGTTTTGATCAGTTTATGTACTATATATATTTTTTCCTATAGGCAGTGGGTGTTTGTTTGTGTTTATGTCTTTTTTGTGTCTGTTTTTATTTCTTATTAAGTTTTGGATACATTTCTGTGTTTGTTTTTGGTGTGTTTTTTTATTTTTAGCTATACTTTATAGCAAACTATTGTGGCAATGCGTTTGAAGGCCTCATGGACACGTTCCAGCAATCACAGAATGCAGCAGGAGGTGGCTTGTCTATGGATCATTTTTTTCTTAGACTCCAATGGATGTTGGAAAGAAAATCCAGAATATACTGGAATAAATGGTACTTTACCAAATACGCCGATGACCAGATGTCCCCCCTGGGGCCTTAGAATTCAGATTTTTCCCACTATTCATAAACTCGAACCAGATTTTAAACCCCAGTGGGAGGCTAACTTGCAGCAATGCTCTGCCAAGATGATGCAGCTTATTTGCTGCCATTACACCAACGAGCTAACAAATGTAGATAAAGAAATAGATAAACTGTATGAGGATAACAAGTCAATTACCTTGGACGCGCGCTCAAGGTTGGCCTTGAATCCTATGTAGCCGAATTATTAAAAATTAAGAAATAAAAGTTTAGGTTTAGAGATAAGCTTTCATATGACAACAGTCAGGCTTATAACTGGGCACCTCTAAGCCCTTGTACATACGGTCGGAGATTCCGACAACCAAATCCGTCAGATTTTGTCCAAAACTGTTGCATACACACACGGTCGGACAAAGTTGTCGGAAAATCCGACGTGATTGAGTTATTTCGTTACGACGGGACTACGTTCACGCTAGTAGCCAATAGCTTTGGTGTATGAATTTGATCTGAGCATGCGTGGCACTTTGTCGGATCCGAATTCTCTACACATGATCGGAGTATGTCCGTTCGGAGCATTTTGTCGGAAAATTTTACCAACAAGTTGGAAAAGTTGGTCCGTCGGATATTCCGATGGAAACAGTCCGATGTAGACCATCCTATTTCTCTTTCCGATGTAGACCATCCTCTTTCCTATCGGACCATTTTGTCGGATATTCCGACTGTGTGTGGTCTGCATCGGACTGTTTCCGTCGGAATATCCGACGGACCAACTTTTCCAACTTGCCGGTAAACTTTTCCGACAAAATGCTCCGATCGGACATACTCCGATCATGTGTAGCCTACTCCGACGGACAAAGTGCCACGCATGCTCAGATCAAATTCCTAGACCAAAGCTATTGGCTACTAGCCTGAACATAGTCCCATCGTAACGAAATAACGTCATCACGTTATGTGCAATCGGATTTTCCGACAACTTGGTCCGTCCGTGTGTATGCAACATCACTTCTGGACCTCTTCCGGACCTCTTCCGGAATTAATCCGTCTGAATAACTCAGACGGATTTGGTTGTCAGAATCTCCGACCGTTTCCGACTGAAGTAATCTCGGAACAAACTGATTCTGATACCTCATCATTATCTTCTTTTTGAAGATAATGTGGCCATTTGTATGTATATATATATATATATATATATATTTTTTTTTTTTTTTAAAGATTTTTATTTTTATTTTTTTCTTCTCTCTGTTTTGTGTCCCCTGCCGCAATAGATAATATATACCTATACTATATTATAAGTGATTCTTGATATGTTTAAAATTTTTGTATTTCCTGCAATATTACTATTTTTATAATGATATTTTTTGTGTTATCTGTCTCTCTGCCATCAGCGTTTTGTTTCTGCCTGTACGGGCGCCCAGGGGCATTCTTCTGGCCACCGTGTTAATCAATCGTGTGGCCATTGATTTGCCCCATTATCTGGCTTAGTCTTGTGCCTTTCCTTAGTCTTGCTTAATCCCGTCCATGCAAAGGGGTGTGGGCTTTGGCTTTGTCCCGCCTACCCCCTTTGTTTTGGCTCCTGGCCTCTCCTCTCCTTGATGAGGGCATATGATTTTCCAAGATGGCCGCCGTGCTCCGATGACGCGATTAGTCATTGGAGGTTTGCACATTGACGGTGCCTTGAGTTGCGCCTCAGCGGTGACGTCAGATGCCGCCGAGTCGGAGAGGGCCATTTAAGCAGCTTGACTTTGCTTTTCACCAGAGATGGCCGCAATAGAGGGACATGGGATTTTTTTATTTTCCCCTGTTTTTTTCGCTACATCAACTATACTTAGGTAACAGGGGCGTAACTAGAAATCACAGGGCTCCATAGCAAAATGTTGTATGGGGCCCCCCTGCAAACAGCCCCCCCCCCCACAAAAAAATTAACTAATTCCATTGAACAACAGATTAGCACACTCATGTGACACAGTGCCCAGGCAACAGCTTCATCAGTGTCCGTGACCAGTAAATTCATTCATCAGTGACCATGACTAGTAAAATCATTCATCAGTGACCAGTAAATTCATTCATCAGTGACTAGTAAATTCATTCATCATTGACCATGACTAGTAAAATCATTTGACCGTGACCAGTAAATTCATTTATCAGTGACCATCACTAGTAAATTAATTCATCAGTGACCGTGACTAGTAAAATCCTTTGACCGTGACCAGTAAATTAATTTATCAGTGACCGTGACTAGTAAAATCATTCATCCGTGATTAGTAAAATCATTCATCAGTGACCAGTAAATTCATTCATCAGTGACCATTAAAATCATTCATCAGTGACCGTGACTAGTAAAATCATTCATCAGTAACTGTGACTAGTAAAATCATTCATCAGTGACCGTTGTGACTAGTAAAATCATTCATCAGTGACCGTGATTAGTAAAATCATTCATCAGTGACCATGACTAGTAAAATCATTCATCAGTGACCGTGACTAGTAAAATCATTCGACCGTGACCAGTAAAATCATTCATCAGTGACCGTGACTAGTAAAATCATTCAGTGACCGTGACTAGTAAAATCATTCATCAGTGACCGTGACTAGTAAAATCATTCATCAGTGACCGTGACTAGTAAATTCATTCATCAGTGACCGTGACTAGTAAAATCATTCATCAGTGACCGTGACTAGTAAATTCATTCATCAGTGACCGTGACTAGTAAAATCATTAATCAGTGACTGTGACTAGTAAAATCATTCATCAGTGACCGTGACCAGTAAAATCCTTCATCAGTGACTGTGACTAGTAAAATCATTCATCAGTGACCGTGACTAGTAAAATCATTCATCAGTGACCGTGACCAGTAAAATCATTCGACCGTGACCAGTAAATTCATTCATCAGTGACCGTGACCAGTAAATTCATTCATCAGCGACCGTGATCAGTAAAATCATTTGATCGTGACCAGTAAATTATTTTTATCAGTGACCGTGACCAGTAAATTCATTTATCAGTGACCATGACCAGTAAAATCATTCTACTGTGACCGGTAAATTCATTCATCAATGACCGTGACCAGTAAAATAATTCGACCGTGACCAGTAAATTCATTCATCAGTGAACGTGACAAGTAAAATCATTCGATCGTGACCAGTAAATTCATTCATCAGTTAACATGACCAGTGGCAGTACAATAATACAGAAGTTACTATGACCAGTGCAGGACAGTAATACAGAAGTTACCGTATTTTTCCGTGTATAAGACGCTACTTTATCCTTAAATTGTTAGCCTGAAATTCGAGCAGCGTCTTATACACGGTCAGTCAGCCTGGGAGAGAGCCGTGCGGGTGCCCAGATGGTCATAGCTTGTGAACGGCTTCCTCCAATCACGAGCCATATGTTAGTGACGTCAGCTGGAGGTAGAGGAGGAGGTGGAGAGTGCGCAGATACGATCCCGTTCGACGTGGAGACTGCGCAGATGCAGAGAGCAGAGCGTTTTGAGCCCAAGATGTCACAGAATAATAAAAGTAAGAGACTGTCTTATTCTGCAAAATTTAAACTCAGTGTAGTTAGCTATGCAAAAGAGCATGGGAATAGAGCTGCAGAGCGACAGTTGACTGACTCAGAAGACAGCAATGATGCAAAAGAAGAATTCTGTCTGGAACTAGTGATGAAGAAGAGAACATTGATGCAACAGAGGTTGAATAAAGTGATATGATGCATAATATACTGGTATGTAAAAGTTAATTACTAAATAAAACTGTGTTCTGTTTTACCTGTTTAAAATATGGATTTCTTAATTCTGGGTTGCAAAAGTGGGGGGCGTCTTATACATGGGGGCGTCTTATAGACGGAAAAATACGGTACTATGACCAGTGCAGGACAGTAATACAGAAGTTACTATGACCAGTGCAGGACAGTAATACAGAAGTTACTATGACCAGTGCAGGACATTAATACAGAAGTTACTATGACCAGTGCAGGACATTTACCCCCCTCCCCCCGCCATGTTGCATATTAGAAAAATCAGACAGTCAACCTCACAGACAGTTCATAATCTTTAGACTACAGGCCAACCCTATGGCATCACTACATCAGCTTATTTTATCTTGTACCTGTAAAACTGAAATGAATGGTCTGCAATAAAGTGTTATGTGCAGGACAGGAGCTTGCCGTTGCTGAGCCCTGGACCACTCGGCAGTGGGCCCCAGCTGAGGGCCCCACTCGGCAGCAGTCCCCACTCGGCTGCGGGCCCCATAGCGACCGCGGGCCCCATAGCGGCCGTGTGGGTCGCTATGGCAGTAGTTACGCCACTGTTAGGTAAGATATATTCTTGGAATTTGCCTAACATATAATCTCCAGTTCCCATTCTAGGGAACTTGAGCTATTGGCTTTATTTTTTTTATTCTTATTTTTTATATTACTCTTCGCCAGGTGCTCTGTCCCTCTCTACAGGCATTGGCTATATTAATTTTTTCAATATAATTGTGTCTATACCATTGTTACTGCTACTTTTGGAATTCAAGCTTATGTGGTGAGACCTGTTTTACTACTCTTGATCATTTGCTCTCTATGTCCTTGTAATTGTGATACTATTTATTTATTTTCACTAAGTTGATTGTTTGTTATATTGTTGCTACATGCACTTAAAAGGATGTTCTCTACTATATTTTGTTATTTCAGCATACAAATGAGCTAAACCATCAATCTCCTGAAGAAATTCAAACGAGTGAAACATGTCGAGAGTGGTAGCGCTTTATATACACATGTCTGAATAATGCATATATCTTTTGTTCTGGATGTATTATTGTCCTCCTTTTTTCATGTTTTTACTACTTTGTAATAATAAAATGAATTATTTTATATTCCTATTTGTAGTGTCTTGACCAATACAATCTGATACCGCTTAGACCCCGTTCACACCTGAGCGTTTTGTAGTTTGAAGCCTGAAGCTACAAAACGCTAGAGGGGAAAAAATCTATTATTCTCAATGGAGATGGTTCACATCTCCACTCCATGTCGCCTGAAGCTGAATGCCTGAAGCTCAAACAAGTCCTGGACCCTTTTTTGTCGCTCGAATTGAGCAGATTTTGGCGTTTTTCTTCTTTTAACATTGGTGACCTTTTGCCCTGCACAAAATCGCGGCAAAAAAACGCAGCGAATCGGGGTAAAAAAACGCTGCAAAAAAACGCAGCAAATTGTGGTAAATTTGCGCGATTTTCTGCTTGAAAATGCTATGCTCAGGTGTGAATGCAGCCTTAAAGCTCAGTGAGTCACCTGCCTGGCTGAAGTATATTAGAAACAATACACTAGGAAAGGTCTGCAGTGAAATGAAGCTAAACTGTATACAGTGTATATACAGTGTGTATATATATATATATATATTGTGGCAGCAGGCAGGTAAAATCACCTGGTTGTATCCAGGATGGTAAATATGTGTGTCCTAGATTCAGGCTTTATGCAGACTTTTACAATTAGAGGGGAAGAGTTAATGAGCCCAGCTGAAGTAAGTGGGCTCATTAAGGCCTCTACAAAAAAAACCAGCATGCATAGGGAGATGCTCCATCCTGGAACCAGTTTTGTGTTGTATAGACTGGGGAGTGTGTCACCTGTACTGTGCGGTGAGTTAACGCCTGTGTGGCAAAACCTTTACAACAAAGGCAGGGACTGGTACAGCACAAGGCTGCACCCAGTTGTTAGACAGGGAGTCTACGTGTGTAGTTAGAGGTCAAGCTGACCAGGATTTATTTTCTTGTTTTATTTTGTTTGGCTGTTATATGTATCACTGCATGTAGCCTAAATAAACCGGATCTTTTGTTTTTTTGCACCTACACCGCTGTCTGCTGTGCCTGACTTTGTGTTGTGAACCCATCCAGGGGGTCACACACACCCGCTACCGAGCTAACCCCCTCACAGTTGGTGGAGAATTTTGGCAGTTTTTTTTTTTTGTTGTTAAGGCCAGCATGGAGGAGATACTGAGACAGCTGGCTCTAGCAAATGCAAACCAGCAGCAAACAAATGCAGGTTTACAAAAGAGCCTTGCAGCTCAACAACAGAGCCTTGCCGCCCAGCAGCAGGCAAATGCAAATCAGCAGCAGACAAATGCAACTTTGCAGCAGAGTTTGGAAGCTCAGCAACAAGCCCAGCAGCGATCTGAAGCCCGCTTCATAGACCTGTTGCAGAAGCAAGAGCAGAATTTTCAACAGCAAATAGAGACATTGATACAGCAACGTCCGCAGACCAATGAAGCAAGTGGGTACAATAATACCGCATCCTTTGGTGTGAGCCGTTTACTGACAAAAATGACTGGAGAGGATGATCCGGAGGTGTTTTTGACCACATTTGAAAGGACTGCTGAAAGGGAAAAGTGGCCTAAGGAGCAATGGGCTGGACTGGTGGCCCCTCTGTTAACTGGGGAATCGCAGAAAGCTTATTATGACCTAGAGCCTGAACAAGCAAAAGACTATGTGGTGCTAAAAGCAGAAATATTGGCACGGCTGGGTGTCACCCTGGCAGTCCGGGCTCAGCGTGTGCATAACTGGACTTTTCAGGTTGGAAAACCTCCCAGGTCTCAAATGTATGATCTCATTCACCTGAGCAGGAAGTGGCTGCAGCCAGAGATTTTGACCGCACCAAACATTGTGGAACGTGTGGTTATGGATCGTTTCCTGAGAGCTCTTCCTACTGCCATCCAAAAATGGGTAAGCCATGGAGACCCAGAAAATGCAGATAAACTTGTGGATCTGGTTGAGAGGTACTTGGCTACAGAGAACTTGACCACCTCTTCCAGGGACTCACGGACTTTCCCCCCTAAGACCAGATCATCCCCAGTGGCGGGTAAGATGACTCCAAGGGGTGAGGGTGGAGAGAGTGAGAGGGTGGGAGTTCTACCTAAGGTCTGGCGGGAGCAGCCCAGGAAGCCCATGCTGCAAGAGGCAGCGAAAAAGATTATTTGCTACCGCTGCCGCCAAGAGGGACATATTGCAGCCAATTGCCCAGTTGTGGATGAGCCTATGCAATGTGACTTTATAAGGGAGAGACGTCAGTCGCTGTTTGCGACAGTTGCATGCACTGCCATTCGGGGACCTGAGAAACATTTATGTAAAATGTGTATTAATGGTAGACATGTTGATGTGTTGCTAGATTCAGGTAGCCTGGTAACATTGATAAAAGCTGAATTAGTTACTACAGAGGTCTCTGGGAAGAACAGGGTGGCTGTTATTTGTGTGCATGGGGACACCCGAGAGTATCCTGTAACTTCAGTGTTTTTTGAGACCCCCAAAGGTAACCTCTCTCATCAGGTGGGGTTAGTGTCTCACTTACCACATGATGCTATTGTGGGAAGGGATTTTCCAAAATTCTGGGAACTCTGGGATTGTCCTGAGGCCCCCATTGGTGCCCCTATAAACCAGGAAGATGACCAGAATTCCTCTGGGAGTTGTGAGGACTCTCCTGAATTTCCCTTGTCGGTATTGGCGGGGGAAACTCGAGAAACTGGGGAGGAGCCAACATCCTCAGATGAAAACATGCCGTCTGTGGAGTTTTTGGATCTTGAGGTTCACAGGGAAAATTTTGCCACAGAACAGTTAAAAGACCCCACCCTAATAAAGGCACGGGAAAATGTGGTGAAAATAGATGGCGAGTTAGTGAACCCAGATAAGACTTGCCCTTATCCTTACTTCACTATGGAAAAGGACCTGCTATATCGAGTGGCTCAAAGGGCAGAAGAAACCATTGAGCAACTTGTAGTGCCCAAACCTTACAGGAAGTTGGTGTTAGAATTGGCTCATGGACACATTCTGGGAGGTCATCTGGGGACAGAGAAAACCAGAGAGAGGGTATTGCAGAGATTCTATTGGCCTGGGGTCATGAAGGAAATAGAAAAGTATTGTTCCTCCTGCCCTGTGTGTCAGAAGTCGGCACCTATGCCACATTTCCGTAACCCACTGGTACCTCTTCCTATCATTGAGGTCCCCTTTGAGAGGATCGCAATGGATTTGGTAGGTCCGATAATGAAGTCTGCTAGGGGGCATCAGTACATTTTGGTTATATTGGACTATGCCACCCGTTATCCGGAAGCAATTCCTCTCCGAAATACCTCGGCCAAAACCATAGCCAAAGAGCTATCCCTTGTTTTTAGCCGCGTGGGTATTTGTAAGGAACTGCTTACGGACCAAGGTACACCCTTTATGTCCCGGGTTATGAAAGAATTATGCAAGTTGTACAAAGTGAAGCAATTGCGTACATCTGTGTATCACCCCCAAACAGATGGGTTGGTTGAAAGATTCAACAAAACCCTAAAACAAATGTTAAAGAAGGTGGTGGATAGAGATGGAAAGAATTGGGATTGTCTAATGCCCTATCTGATGTTTGCCATTAGGGAGGTACCCCAATCCTCTACGGGTTTCTCACCCTTCGAGTTGCTCTATGGGAGACACCCAAGAGGGCTGCTGGATATCGCCAAGGAAACTTGGGAAAATGAGAGTTCTCCTCACAGGAGTGTGATTGAGCATGTCGCCCTGATGAAAGATAGAATTGCACAGGTAATGCCAATTGTAAAGGAACATTTAACCCAAGCGCAGTTAGCACAGCAGAGAGTGTACAACCATGGGGCCAAGACCCGTACTTTTTCCCCGGGGGATAGGGTCTTGGTACTAGTCCCTACGGTTGAAAGCAAATTTCTGGCCAAATGGCAAGGTCCATATGAAGTAATTGAAAAAATTAGTGAGGTGAACTACAGGGTTAGACAGCCAGGAAGGCGAAAGCCGGAGCAGATCTATCACGTCAATCTGCTGAAAGCCTGGAGGGATAGGGAATCCCTAGTCGCAGAGACTTTGTCACAAGTACAGCCTGATTGCTTAGTTCCTGAGGTTGGAATAGCAGACACCTTATCGAAACCCCAACAACAGGAGGTTAAAGAGTTTGTACTTCGTAACAAAGAGATTTTCTCTGAGCTTCCGGGACAAACATCTGGCGTAGAGCATGACATTATCACCCCGCCAGGAGAAAGGGTAAAACTAAAACCTTATAGAATACCAGAGGCCCGACGGGAGGCAATACGTGGGGAGGTTCAAAGGATGCTGGAATTGGGTGTGATAGAGGAGTCCCAGAGTGACTGGTCCAGTCCTATCGTACTAGTGCCCAAACCTGATGGGAGCTGGCGGTTTTGTAACGATTTTAGACAATTAAATAAAGTTACAAAATTTGACACCTACCCCATGCCACGTATAGATGAGTTGATTGACCGGCTGGGAACAGCCGATATATGACAACTCTTGATCTCACCAAAGGGTATTGGCAAATTCCCCTGGCCGAGTCGGCCAAGGAGAAAACTGCGTTTGTAACCCCAGATGGGGCATTCCAATATAAGAGAATGCCGTTTGGGTTACAGAATGCACCGGCAACATTCCAGCGGAAAATGGATAAGATTCTGAGGCCCCATCAGAAATATGCTGCAGCTTACCTGGATGATGTGATTATCCATAGCACAGACTGGGTCTCACATTTGCCAAAAGTACAAGCAGTCCTAGACTCTATCCGGGAAGCTGGGTTTACGGCCAATCCAAAGAAGTGTACCATTGGACAGGAGGAGGCCAAATATCTTGGGTACACTATTGGGAGGGGGGTGATAAAACCCCAAGTCAATAAAGTCGAGGCCATACAGAGTTGGCCACGTCCCAACAGCAAGAAACAGGTACAAGCCTTTCTGGGAATCACTGGCTATTATCGACGATTCATTCCCCATTTTGCTTCTCAGGCTGTGCCCCTCACCAACCTGACAAAAGGGAAAGAGTCGGTTATGGTTAAATGGTCCCCAGAGGCTGAGGAAGCATTTCAGTCCTTAAAAACAGCCTTATGTAGCCAGCCAGTGTTGTACTCACCAGACTTCTCTAAGGACTTTGTTGTACAAACTGATGCATCAGATGTTGGGTTAGGAGCAGTGTTATCCCAGGTCTGGAACGGGGAAGAGCACCCAGTCATTTACCTCAGCAGGAAGTTAAAGTCCCATGAGGTAAATTACTCCACGATTGAGAAGGAATGTTTAGCAGTGAAGTGGGCTCTAGATTGCCTTCGGTACTATCTACTAGGTAGGCACTTTGACCTGGTGACTGATCACGCTCCTTTAAAGTGGATGGCTCAGAACAAGGAGACCAATAGAAGGGTAAATAGGTGGTTCCTAGCCCTACAGGAATTTAACTTTACAGTTAAGCATCGCCCTGGTGTTAAAATGGGGAATGTGGATGCTTTGTCTCGGATACATGTGTGTCTGACTGCTGGTGTTACAACCCCAAGGTTGAAACAAGAGGGGGGGGTATGTGGCAGCAGGCAGGTAAAATCATCTGGTTGTATCCAGGATGGTAAATATGTGTGTCCTAGATTCAGGCTTTATGCAGACTTTTACAATTAGAGGGGAAGAGTTAATGAGCCCAGCTGAAGTAAGTGGGCTCATTAAGGCCTGTACAAAAAAAACCAGCATGCATAGGGAGATGCTCCATCCTGGAACCAGTTTTGTGTTGTATAGACTGGGGAGTGTGTCACCTGTACTGTGCGGTGAGTTAACGCCTGTGTGGCAAAACCTTTACAACAAAGGCAGGGACTGGTACAGCACAAGGCTGCACCCAGTTGTTAGACAGGGAGTCTACGTGTGTAGTTAGAGGTCAAGCTGACCAGGATTTATTTTCTTGTTTTATTTTGTTTGGCTGTTATATGTATCACTGCATGTAGCCTAAATAAACCGGATCTTTTGTTTTTTTGCACCTACACCGCTGTCTGCTGTGCCTGACTTTGTGTTGTGAACCCATCCAGGGGGTCACACACACCCGCTACCGAGCTAACCCCCTCACAATATATATATATATATATATATATATATATATATATTAGGGATGCACCGAATGGGTTTTTTGGTGCCGAAACCGATACCGAAAATGAAAAAGTGGTCAGAGACTGGGGACATGGTACAGGAGGTGGTCATAGGCTGGGGACATGGTACAGGAGGTGGTCAGAGGCTGGGAACATGGTACAGGAGGTGGTCAGAGGCTGGGGACATGGTACAGGAGGTGGTCAGAGACTGGGGACATGGTACAGGAGGTGGTCAGAGACTGGGGACATGGTACAGGAGGTGGTCAGAGGCTGGGGACATGGTACAGGAGGTGGTCAGAGGCTGGGGACATGGTACAGGAGGTGGTCAGAGGCTGGGGACATGGTACAGGAGGTGGTCAGAGGCTGGGGACATGGTACAGGAGGTGGTCAGAGGCTGGGGACATGGTACAGGAGGTGGTCAGAGGCTGGGGACATGGTACAGGAGGTGGTCAGAGGCTGGGGACATGGTACAGGAGGTGGTCAGAGGCTGGGGACATGGTACAGGAGGTGGTCAGAGGCTGGGGACATGGTACAGGAGATGGTCAGAGACAGAGAACATGGTACAGGAGATGGTCAGAGACTGGGGACACGGTACAGGAGATGGTCAGAGACTGGCGACACGGTGCAGGAGGTGGTCAGAGACTGGCGACACGGTACTGGAGGTGGTCAGAGACTGGGGACACGGTACAGGAGGTGGTCAGAGACTGGGGACACGGTACTGGAGGTGGTCAGAGACTGGCGACACGGTACAGGAGGTGGTCAGAGACTGGCGACACGGTACAGGAGGTGGTCAGAGACTGGCGACACGGTACAGGAGGTGGTCAGAGACTGGCGACACGGTACTGGAGGTGGTCAGAGACTGGTGACACGGTACAGGAGGTGGTCAGAGACTAGCAACACGGTACAGGAGGTGGTCAGAGACTGGCGACACGGTACAGGAAGTGGTCAGAGACTGGCGACTTGGTACAGGAGGTGGTCAGAGACTGGCGACACGGTACAGGAGGTGGTCAGAGACTGGCGACACGGTACAGGAAGTGGTCAGAGACTGGCGACTTGGTACAGGAGGTGGTCAGAGACTGGCGACCTGGTACAGGAGGTGGTCAGAGACTGGCGACCTGGTACAGGAGGTGGTCAGAGACTGGCGACCTGGTACAGGAGGTGGTCAGAGACTGGAGACCTGATAAAAGAGATAAGTGCAGCCAGTGTTGCCCCCAGTGATGCAGCCAGTGTTGCCCCCAGTGATGCAGCCAGTGTTGCCCCCAGTGATGCAGCCAGTGTTGCCCCCAGTGATGCAGCCAGTGTTGCCCCCAGTGATGCAGCCAGTGTTGCCCCCAGTGATGCAGCCAGTGTTGCCCCCTGTGATGCAGCCAGTGTTGCCCCCAGTGATGCAGCCAGTGTTGCCCCCTGTGATGCAGCCAGTGTTGCCCCCTGTGATGCAGCCAGTATTGCCCCCTCCCCACCCCTGGTGCCTCCCATGATGGGGGTGAATAGCGCAGGACTGATGCAGCCAGCGATGTCCCTCTGCAGTGAAGAGAGCCGTTTGGTTGAATAGAGCGCCGGGAACATCACAGCTTTAATTTCAATAGCTGTGTGTTCCCCGTCGTGCGCCGTCACACACAGCCCCTCCCCCTTGTCCAGGCACTTTGATAGACAGATCACCCGTCCAATCTGGACAGGTGATCTGTCTATCAAAGTTCCCCGGACAAGGGGGAGGGGCTGTGTGTGACGGCGCACGACGGGGAACACACAGCTATTAGCTGTGATGTTCCCGGCGCTCTATTCAACCAAACGGCTCTCTTCACTGCAGAGGGACATCACTGGCTGCATCAGTCCTGCGCTATTCACCCCCATCATGGGAGGCACCAGGGGCGGGGAGGGGGCGGAGTTCTGCCCCAGGCCACGCCCCATTTTCGGCTCAATTATCGGCCGTTTTTTCCTTTGCAAATTGCCGAAAAGGGCATTTTCGGCCGATATGTTTCGGCGGCCGAAATTTCGGTGCATCCCTAATATATATATATATATATATATATATAAATAAATATATATTGGCCCTGCCTGTGGCCAATTATGGCTCTCTTCCCTGACGGCGCTGTGATTGGCCAAAGCAGGTATCATAGTGCATGCTTGGCCAATCATCAGCCAGCAATGCACTGCTGTGACGCAGTGCATTATGGGCCGTGACGTGCCGCTCGAATTTGGCACGAACGGCCCATAATGTTCGATCTTCGTCAAGCGATCGAACAGCCGGTGTTCGAGTCAAACTCATGTTCCACTCAAACTCGAAGCTCATCCCTACTTCCCACATGAGACTCAGTTGCAATCTCCTAAAAGGACTGAGGCTTTCCTGGAAAGTCACTTGTGACCGTGTATCAGTTTATGATTACAGATTGTACCAAATGCCATTATACATATCAACTATTATTAGTTGAACTAGATGGTCTTTTTTCAACCTGACTAACTATGTAACTATAAGGACTACAATCTTTTGATCTAAACAGTTCCTAATTAAATATCCACACACAGAAAAGCTTATTTTACAATTCTCTTATCATATAGCTTTTACCAGCGCCTGAGTAGAGCTGGCCACTGTAATTATTACAATGGTTAATATGAACAATAAATGATTTGATTTCATGATTTGCAGGAAGTGTGTTGTTTCATGTAAAAACACTGGATTTATGCACATGCTAATCCATTTCATGGCTATAAGTAGAAAGTTGCCCCACATCTATTATTAAGGTTTGGCTGCAAAATATGTTGACATTCTAAACAAGAAAAAATCCCATTGTGAGTTATGGTTGAATTCTTCATAACAAGTGTGGTGTGAACTGAAGCATAAACAGCAATCATACAAGGCCCCAGTTCAGTACCTGTGTTGAGAGAATTAAAAAAAAAATCCATGCTATTAATAGTATTAAAGTGGATGTAAACCTAATGTCATCCTTTCTAAACTACTGCCATAGTCTATAAGGATATACATGCCTCCTGCATGTATCTTTACCTGTAAAATGTCTCCCCTCTGTCTGCTATGAGACCCGAAAAACTGCATATTCTGTGGGTGGGTCTGTTGTCTGGAGCTCAGTGGGTGGAGTCGTGATGTCAGTAGACTCCCCGCCCACCTCTACACTCCCATTGTCAATATGGATTTTCTCCTGTGTATTTCTTACACTGAACTTCTGCTATGATCTCTAACATCCAGTGAAAAGACAGGAAAGTAACCACATGACTTCAGCATGCCCAATTATGCTGAAGTGTGGAACATCCAATCCTGGCAGAGCAGCAGAAGAAAGGAGTGGGAGGGAATTAAAAAATAATGCATGTCTCTTAGGCCATTCCACGAGATATGTAAATCACCTGTCACTCACAGCAAGGGGGAGGATTTGACAACGTTTTTCTCTGTTTGTCAAGATTTATCTCACTGAACAATAAAAGAGGATTGCTCAGAGCTGAATTAACTCTTTGTGGCAAGACTGGACTCAAATGATAGGAAATCTTATACTCTACATTATAACATAAAAAAAATCCACTTCAAGCCCCATACACACTATCAGATTTTCTGCTGATTTTCAGATTTACCAAAATCATTTAACCACTTTCAGACCGGACCATTTTGCTGGTCAATGACCAGAGGTCTTTTTACAATTTGGCACTGCGCTGCTTTAACTGGTAATTGCGCGGTCATGCAATGTTGTACCCAAACAAAATTTGCGTCCTTTTTTTCCCACAAATAGAGCTTTCTTTTAAAGGTATTTGACTGACTCTGCGATTTTTATTTTTTGCGATATAAACGTAAAAAGACCGCAAATTTTGAAAAAAAATTATATTTTCTACTTTTTGTTATTAGAAAAATCCAATAAACTCAATTTTAGTCACACATTTAGGCCAAAATGTATTCAGCCACATGTCTTTGGTAAAAAAAAGTCAATAACTGTATATTTATTGGTTTGCGCAAAAGTTGTCACATCTACAAACTAAGGTACGTTTTCTGGAATTTACGCAGCTTTTAGTTTATGATTGCCTATCTCATTTCTTGAGGTGCTAAAATGGCAGGGTAGTACAAACCCCCCCCCCCAAATGACCCCATTTTGGAAAGTAGACACCCTAAGGAAATTGATAAGAGGCATGTTGAGCCCATTGAATATTTTATTTTTTTGCCTCAAGCGATTGAATAATTTTTACACAAAGTTGTCACTAAATTATATATTGCTCACACATGCCATGGTTATATGTGGAATTGTACCCCAAAATACATCCTGAGTACGGGGATACCATATGTGGTCGACTTTTTGGAAGCCTAGCCGCGTACGGGGCCCCGAAAACCAAGCACCGCCTTCAGGATTTCTAAGGGCATACATTTGTAATTTCACTCCTCACTACCTATCACAGTTTTGAAGGCCATAAAATGCCAAGATGGCACAAAACACCCACAAATTACCCCATTTTAGAAAGTAGACACCCCAAGCTATTTGCTGAGAGGCATGTTGAGTCCATGGAATATTTTATATTTTGCCAAAAGTTGCGGGAAAATTACAAACTTTTATTTATTTTTTATTTTTTTTCACAAAGTTGTCACTAAATGATATATTGCTCACACATGCTATGGGCATATGTGAAATGACAGCCCAAAATAAATTCTGCTGCTTCTCCTGAGTACGGGGATACCACATATGTGGGACTTTTTGGGAGCCTAGCCGAGTACGGGGCCCCGAAATCCAAGCACCACCTTTAGGTTTTCTAAGGGCGTAAATTTTTGACTTCACTCCTCACTACCTATTACAGTTTTGAAGGCCATAAAATGCCAAGATGGCACAAAACACCCACAAATGACCCCATTTTAGAAAGTAGACACCCCAAGCTATTTTCTGAGAGGCATGTTAAGTCCATGGAATATTTTATATTTTGTCACAAGTTGCGGGAAAATTACAAACTTTTATTTTTTTTTTTTTTCACAAAGTTGTCACTAAATGATATATTGCTCACACATGCTATGGGCATATGTGAAATGACACCCCAAAATAAATTCTGCTGCTTCTCCTGAGTACGGGGATACCACATATGTGGGACTTTTTGGGAGCCTAGCCGCGTACGGGGCCCCGAAAACCAAGCACCGCCTTCAGGCTTTCTAAGGGCGTACATTTTTGACTTCACTCCTCACTACCTATTACAGTTTTGAAGGCCATAAAATGCCAAGATGGCACAAAACCCCCACAAATGACCCCATTTTAGAAAGTAGACATCCCAAGCTATTTGCTGAGAGGCATGTTGAGTCCATGGAATATTTTATATTTTGCCACAAGTTGCGGCAATATTACAAACTTTTTTTTTTCACAAAGTTGTCACTAAATGATATATTGCTCACACATGCCATGGGCATATGTGAAATGACACCCCAAAATAAATTCTGCTACTTCTCCTGAGTACGGGGATACCACATGTGTGGGATTTTTTGGGAGCCTAGCCGCGTACGGGGCCCCGAAAACCAAGCACTGCCTTCAGGATTTCTAAGGGTGTAAATTTTTGATTTTACTCCTCACTACCTATCGCAGTTTTGAAGGCCATAAAATGCCAAGATGGTACAACCCCCCCCCCCCCCAAATGACCCCATTTTGGAAAGTAGACACCCCTAAATTTAGGGGTACACTAGTGAGACTCACAGGTAAAAAAGCACCTAGGCTGTCAGCGACTGTATCAAAACGCTACAAAAAAACTGTTAGCGATCGCAGGGATCAGGCCTGACTCTGCGAACGCTGCAGTTATGTGTGTTGTGTTTTGTAAGTGACAGTGATCGATCGATACTGCACTTGGGTGGGCTGGGCTGGGCTTGGCAGAGGGGCTAAACGCAGGTGCTAGCAGGTATCTGGGCTGATCCCGCTAACAATGCGTTTTGGGAAACCTAAACTGCTGGCGACGCTAATATAGATCTGATCAGATACTATATTACTAAGGGAGGTGTATGCTTTGTGCGTGGGTGTTAGCGGTACTGGCACTAACCTGACGCTGCCTGGGGCGACGCAGACCTTATCTGACCCTCAAACTTATATCACCCGCCGGGTGATCAGGGGGTTAAACCTTTATTAGGTAATAAATGGCGGGTGCCCTGAAACTATAAAAAAATAACTAACCAACCAGCGTCACCTGTAACAGTTATATGGTGATCACTGGTGAAAGGGTTAACTAGGGGGCAATCAGGGGGCTTTATGCGGTAGTATATGGGGGTCCCTGGCGCTATAAAAAGCTGCGGCAAACCTAAATACCTACCTGCCTAACTAGCGTCACCTGTGACACTAATACAGCGATCAGAAAAACTATCGCTTATTAGGCTGGGTTCACACTGGAGCGATGCGGGAACGCCACGAATCCGCGGCGGGTTCCCGCATCACACTGCCCTATGCGAACTGCTGGGAGTGTCAGTGAAATGTTAATGACACCCCCAGATCAGTTCGCATATCGCAGTGCGATCTGCAAACTCGGACAAGAATTGGATCGCATGGTGTGAACACCCATGCGATCCGATTCTGCTGCGGACCAAAAAAAGGGTCCCGTGCGAGTTTGCGGCGGGTGCGATGTGAATTCAGCCATACTATCTGTATGGCTGAACTCGAATCGCACAGAGATCGGATGTGATTTGCACTGCAGTGCGGTGCGAATCACATCCGTTCTCATAAACCGCTGCAATGTGAACCCAGCCTTAGTGACACTGGCGACGGGGGGTGATCACGGGGTTAAACCTTTATTGGGGGGGTTAGGGGGGTACCCTAGAACTAAAGGGGGCTAACCCTAACTGCCCTAACAGTTATTACAGTCACAAATGACACCAATGCAAAAAAAATAAAAAATGCAATTGGTGTCACTGTGACTGGGGGTGCAGGGGTGATTGGGGGGGTGAAGGGGGGGTGAGAGTGTGCCTGGCATGTTCTACTGTATTGTGTAGTGTTGGTGCAACTCACCGATCCTCTCTCCTCGGTGCCGGAAAGAAAAATACCGACACGGAGGGGAGATTACATCACTTCCTCTGCCTGTGTTTACATTACAGGAGAGGAAGTGATGTCACGCTGCACTTCCATTCGTCAGGAGCGATCGCGAGGGGGTGGCCATGAACGAATGGCCGCCCCCTCATCCCGGATCACTCCTGAACGGATTCCCGATCGGGCCCCCCACCCGCGGGAAGGCAGGGACGTACATGTACGCCCATATGCCTGCCCGTGCCATTCTGTCGACGTACATCGTCGTGCGGCAGTCGGCAACTGGTTAATATGAGGTAAAAGCTTAGGAATTTCAATTTGTATGCAATCAGGCCTTGCACTACATGGTTTTGAAAAATCTGAAGACAAAAATCAGCAGAAAATCTGATAGTGTGTATGGGGCTATAGACTTCATTGCCACTTATATCTCTATGAGGTCACCATGAGGCGAGATTACAGGTGTTTGTTTGCTCCTCTTCTCCAAAGGAAGGTCGTTTTGAATTTATTGGGCTCATATGGCCTGGTGTAATAATACCTAGGAATTTGGTTAATATCTTGAGAACTTGGCTAATATTGGTGTTCATAGCTTACCAAACCAGTCTGAAGGTTTAATACCGGCACGTAATATGGAAATATTGGGCTAACAGTGCTGTGGTTTGACAGGGACAGGCATGAAAGGCTTGCCAAGGATTCATTTATAATTATCCAAGTCCGGTCGTGTGTGGGCAGGTCCGCTAGTTTGGAAAGTCCGGCGGACCTCAGCTGCAAAGTCCGGCGGTTTGTCCACCGGATAGTCTGATCGTGTGTATGCGGCATTATATTACCCAGACAAGGAAAAAGAAATCATGTCAAAACATAGACAACAAATAAGAAATTGTGGCAATATATGGGCAACAAATGGGCAAGCATGACAACATAGAGACAACAAATGGGCAATTGTTACATAGTTAGTCTGGTTGAAAAAAAAAAACAAGTACATCTAGTTCAACCAATAGAAAAAAATACACACACACGCACAAGTAGAAAACCTCCATATACACAATCCTATACCTACAGTTGATCCTAATCTGCTCCAGCAGGGGGGGAAAGTTCCTTCCTGATCCCCCAAGAGGCAATCTGATGTTCTCTGGATAAACTACTCCTGCTTCTATAACCTATCGTGACAATATGGAGGCAATAAATGGACAATTGTAACAATATGTGGCAATGACAATAGGTACAATAACAGTTTACCTTTACTTCAGGAAACAGTGTGCAGGGAATGCTGCAGCAGGACACACACAGCCTATTGCCACACACTGCTCATTGGCAGGGCCCCTTGCTGCTGCAGTATCTCAGGTCTGAAGCCCAAGCAGGCAGTTGCCTTAGGGGGCTGGAATTGGTGGGGGGTAAAATCCAAATCCCCAGCCACTTGTTGGGGATTCAGATTTTTAAAAATGCTGCAGACATTTGTTTGTTTTTTTGTTAACACACTCCTGCCCGCTATACTGGCCAGGAGTCTGTGTGTACTTTGTAAAGCCAACTGTCGGCTTTCAATGTGGAAGTGATACAAGTTGCTGCAAATCACTCCCACAACTGCCACCCCACTCCCCGCATGACCCCCTTGTCATTTTTACCGGGCTCTGCTGTCCCATATGAGGGCTGTTGGTCTTTGTTCAAAAGGTACGTCTGCCATAATCTGCTAGAATGCTGAGCATACTTTACATTATGGCATTAACCTGCAGATAGCATCTACCACTCATCGCAATGCTGCTCTTATTAAAAATAAATAAACCGGGGGCGTGGCTTGTGCGCTGAAGAAGATGGGTGCTTAAGCCTAGAGCTCTCCACAGCTGGCCTTTCAGCAAAAAACAGGCAGGTATTCTCCTCTAAAAACATACCTAAATACTCTGCAGTACTCCTGGGACAGTAGGGGCAATAATGTCTCGCAAAAGAGGACAAGAAAGGGGACCAAAAAATCTGTCATCATTTACATTTAAACAGAGCAGTGAGCGGACTAAAATCCAAGATGGCGCCACCGGAGCTGTGAGGAAAAATAATAAAACTCACACAAACCTTTCTGATAGCCATCCACCTGAAATGGATGAGGAATTATCATCCTCATTTTCTAATGGCTCCTCTCATCTATCCCCAACATCTCAGGGACCCGCAAAATCGCGGATGAAGCTGGATTCATCTTGTCAGGCAGCTGATACTGTGAACACAGCTCTGCATAGTGATAATGCTATTTCCTCATTACAGACTGCTTGTGTCATTACAATCATCTATTATATCTAATCTATCCTCCATGATTCATAAATTCTCTCTTGATATGAAACATATGGATGGTAGACTACAATACGTTGAAAACAAAATGGAGGAATGCACTGAAACAGTGAATGAGCTAGTGGATGCATGTACAGAACAAAAAGATGATTCCATGTGGGTCAAGATGAAATTGGCAGATCTCGAGGACCACTCACGTCGAAACAACATTAAAATGAGAGGAATACCAGAGTCAGTTCTACCTATGGACTTACGTAACTATGCAAATACACTATTTTCTACATTATTGCCAGAATTATCGCCGATTGAACTTACAATCGATCGTATTCATAGAATTCCCAAACCAAAACATCTAGAAGAATCAATTCCCAGAGATGTTATTCTGCAAATTCATTTTTATCAAGCTAAAGAGCAAATTCTCTCCAAAGCGAGGGAGCTAACTACTCTGCCACCAAAATACTCAGATATACAATTATTCGCTGATCTCTCGCAATTTACACTACAAAAGACAGCTCAAAACTGTAACAAAGGCATTATCTAATCATAAGATCACATACAAATGGAGACATCCAGCCACTATCTTGACCACTTACAACGGGAAACATTTTGCTATATCTACCATTGAAGATGGCATGCAATTACTCCAAACATGGGGTATTATAGTTGATCTTCCACATAACACCCCTGCCTTGAAGGAAAAAACTAATTTGTTAAACTTTGGACAAAAACGTGAACAAAATAGAATTAAATACAAATGAACTATTCCTGCCTGTTAACTCATATGCATTACTGACATATACGGTCTAGTCTGATGCTCAATACCTTACTACATGAACTTCACCCCCTATCTTGGTCAGCATTCCTTTGAGTGGATTACTGCTGACTCTTGGAAAATATATTTTTCTTTACTCTATTTTTTTTTTTCTTCTCTCCTTTTTTTTCTTATTTTTTTTTTTTGTTTACAAACGATTTTTATTATTTGTAAGGTCAGAGTATAAAACAGTTAAGCGAAGGTACAGGTATAAAAGTATATGATAATAACAATAAATGTAGTAAAGGAATATAACAAGGATTATGGTTAAATGAATAATAGAAAAGAATCTGTAAATTTGCACATTGTTGTATTGTTGGCTATATATAAGTGGTAGAGGTGGGAAGGGTTATATAGCAATTGATACTTGAATGTTGCGGCGGGGGGGTGGAAGATAGTAAAAAGCTGAGCCTAGGTTCCCCTTTTCTCACCCCATACCTCCCATTCTCTCTTAAATTAAAAGAGCGGTATCCCATGGCATCCACTTCTTTTGGTAAAGGGGCATTGAGTCGTATAGCATGTGGTGAATTCTTTCTGAAAGTTTGATGTTCATCATGCGGTTGAGGATTTGTGGCCAAGCTACCGTAGTGGAGCGCCAATTAAAGGCTATGGCCCAATGTATTGTGCTTAGGAATGTATGGATTAGGGTAATGTTGTTCTTTGGGATATCTTGTAAAGGGAAGAATAGGAGACATATTTGGGGCGTAAGAGAGAGCTTTTTACCGGCTATTTTTTCTATAACTTTGCTGGCCTTATGCCAAATGTTTTTTATGTGAGGGCAATCCCAATAGATATGTAATAGGGTTCCCTGGGAGGGGCAACCCCTAAAGCAGAGAGGAGAAATTGAGGTATAGAAAGTGTTAAGTTTGGCAGGGGTAAGGTACCATCTATGTAACAATTTGATGGAAGATTCTCTAATTGAGGTTGTTTTTGTGCATTTATGTAGGTTTTTAAGGATAGAGTCCCACTGCTCAGAAGTATATGTGGTATTTAGATCAGATTCCCACTGTAGCATGGGGAGTGTTTTCTCAGGCATATTGGACTCGTTTAAGCACTTATAAATCTTGGATATTATGCCCCTTTCTCGAGGGAAGGAAATGCAAATTTGCTCGAATTGTGTGTAAGGGGGGTGGAGTGTGAGTGAATAAAATTTCTGATAGAAGTGTTTTATATTGGTATAGTTCTCTAATTCCGAGGGTGGGAGATCATATCTTATTTGTAGACTAGTGAAGGTGAGAAATGAGTTATTGTGAGAGAGTGATTTTAGGTGCGTTAGATTATGTAGCTTCCAATGAGATAGAGAATTATGATCTTGAGCTCTCTCTGGGGGGGAAAAGCGAGGGTCGCCTAGAAAGGAAGCAAGGGGGGGAGTATCAGAGGATAATTTAAATTTAGTGATCTGTTTATTCCATAGTTGAAGAGTGTGAGTGACGATAGAGTTTAAATGCCTTAGTTTCTGTGGAGGAATAGATTTGGACCAGAGGAGTCCTTGTAGATTATAGGGTAGGATAGATTCTTCCTCAAAGCGAAGCCAAGGGATATGAGGTGAATGTGCATACCATTGAGCTAATTGGGTGAATCTGGCCGAAAGATAATATTGCCAGAGGTTAGGGATACCTAGACCTCCCTTTATTTGGGGTCTAAACATAAGAGAATTGCTAAATCTATTTTTTTTGTTAAGCCAAATAAATTTATTGATGTCCCTTTGTAGGGAGTCTAATGTTTTTTTAGCTAATGCAATGGGAAGAGCTCTAAAAAAAAACAATAATTTTGGTAAAATCATCATTTTCACGGCAACTATTCTGCCCGAGAATGAGATGTGGTATGACGACCAAAGTTTAAGTAGATTTTTAATCTTGTTGATTAATGAGGGGTAGTTTGCTTGGTATAGTGATTTATATAATGGTGTAATCTGTATACCTAAATATCTGAATGAGTCCTCATTCCAGTTAAATGAGAAATTGTCTTTAAGCAAAGAAATTAAGGTTGGGGGAATATTAATCGGTAAAGCCGAGCACTTGGACAAGTTTACACAAAGACCTGTCAAGTCATGAAAGATGTCTAGGGTTTTTGTAAGGTTGGGAAGAGAGATGAGAGGGTCGGTTATAAATAGAAGCACGTCATCAGCATAAAGACTTAATTTATATTCTCTGGTTCCTTTGGAGTATCCTTTAATATCTAGGTTGTTTCTGATAGCACAGGCTAGGGGTTCTATTGCAAGTGCGAAAAGTAGAGGGGAAAGGGGACATCCCTGTCTTGTGCCTTTGGTCAGGGGGAAGAATTCAGAATTGTTGCCAGGGAGTTTAATACGTGTTTGTGGGTTGTGATACAGAGCCTTAAATCCATGAACGAAGTTATTGTTAATGCCATATTTGGGAAGTAGAATGTCTAGATATGACCAGGATACGCTATCAAAAGCTTTGTGTATATCTAGGCTAAGTAGTAGGGTGGGTTTGGAATGTAAGTTGGAATCTTGAATAATGTTTGAGGTCAATCTTATGTTATCTGTAATTTGCCTGTTTGGAATGAAGCCTGTTTGATCAGGGTCGACTAAAGGAGAGATAACTCTGGATAGTCTATCTGCCAAGATACGACCAAATATTTTCAAGTCATTATCTATCACTGATATTGGGCGGTAGTTTTGGGGGGCCGTATGGTCTTTATTTGGTTTGGGAAGAAGGGACATGTTGGCTAAGAGCATCTCAGATGGAAATTGGGCGCCTTGTAAAATATTGTTATATAGTTTAGTAAGGTGTGGAGTAACAATAGAGGAAAATTTTTTGTAATATGACGTGGAAAAGCCGTCTGGGCCAGGGGCTGTGGATATCTTTAAAGTGCCAATGATTTTATTGATTTCAGTGTCAGTGCAAGGGGCATTGAGAGATTCAACTTGTTCCGCGGAGAGGGTAGGTAGTGTAATGTCATTAAGCCAATCTAAAGAGGTTTGATTAGGAGAGGGTTGTGGAGTAGAGAGGAGATTTTTATAGTAGTCTAAAAACAGTTTCATGACTTCTTTGGGGTGAGACACTGTGTTTCCAGATGTATTTCTTAATTTATATGTGTGGGGTGGTTTCATGGATTGATTTAATTTTCTAGCGAACATAGTGGAATATGAATTACTGTTAAGTAGAAATCTAGCTTTAGACCATCTAAGGGCTTTTTCAGTATCAGAGGTTAATAATGAGTCTAAAGTTGTGCGTTTCTCCTGGATTTGTTTAAGAAGGTCGCTAGACGGGTTCTGGTTATTTCTATGATATAGATGGTCTAGATCCTTTGTGAGGGACCTGATGTCTGCTAGCTTGGACTTGTTTTTGGAATGAGGCGATATTAATCAAATGGCCTCTAATCACCGCCTTATGTGCCATCCAAACATTTGAAGGAGACATGTCCGGTGTTACATTATTTGCAAAATATTGCTCAAGGTGAGATCGAATTTGCTGGATGCATGAAGGGTCAGTAAGTATAGAGTCGTTAATTCGCCATGAATGTGTAGTTTTGGCTAGACCTATGCAAGAGGTGTCAAAAGAAACTATGTGGTGATCCGACCAGGAGCATGTGTGGATGTCAGCCTTGGAGGAGTTGGCAAGTAGGATTGGGGAGCAGAAGATATAGTCTAGACGGGCGAAGCTGTTGTGTGGGTGGGAATAAAATGTGTAGGATTTGATGCCAACATTGTGTGCTCTCCAAGAGTCTATTAATTGGTGGTTATATAATAATTTATTAAGAGACTTGGGGAAGGCTTTTGAAGATGGGACAACTCTACTTCTGTCAAGGGCAGAATGGGCAGCTAGATTGAAATCACCTCCCACAATTAAGTGCGTGGAGTGATATTTATCCAGAGTGTCAAAAAATGTATTGAAAAAGTTTGAATGGGCGTTATTGGGAGCATAAATCGAAGCGATGGTGATGGAGCGGCCCTTAATTGAGCCTTTCAGAATTAGATAACGACTATCAGGGTCTTTATAGAGACTCTGAATTTCAAAAACTACTGAGTTTCTAATGAATATGGCGGCTCCTCTAGATTTCGTGTTGTATGTAGTACAGTAATATTGACTAAAGCTTTTGTCAAAAAATTCGGGGTGTTTTTCTGTAGCAAAATGGGTTTCTTGCATTAAGATTATGTCCGCCCCCAATCTTTTGTAGTGGCGAAAAGCTTTCTTCCTCTTATGAGGTGAGTTAATGCCCTGGGCATTGTGAGAGATCACCCTGAGACCCATTGTGGAGACATTAATAGGCTACAGAGGTTATTAAATAGTGGCAGGGGGTCATGGGGCCCAGGGATTGATCTGAGGCTGAGTTGATTTGATATTGGTGATGTGGTTGATTCCTTCAACAAGGTGTAAAGCAAGATGGAGATACTACCTAACGAAGGGAGGAATTCTGTGGTAACTATGTGGCCGACTGTGATATCAAGTGTATATATGATGAGGACACTGAACATTGAAGCATGTAGCTCAGGATAGGCACTACAAGTCCCAGCAATGCAAAACCTACTAGGTAACAAGGGAAGTATTAGTGTTGTAATGAACGGCCCAGTGTTTGTGTTGTGTGTAACATCACTTCCGTAACATTATGTGATGGTTTCGCTGAACTGTATTGCCGAAACTATGTTGGAACGCACGGCGCGAGTGTTTGGAACGCATCGCGCATGCGCAGTACGCAACAACGTGGCCCAGTGTTTGTGTTGTGTGTAACATCACTTCCGTAACATTATGTGATGGTTTCGCTGAACTGTATTGCCGAAACTATGTTGGAACGCACGGCGCGAGTGTTTGGGACGCATCGCGCATGCGCAGTACGCAACAACGTCACTTCCGCAGCATCCTGTGATAGGCAGCAAAATGTGACACTACAGAGGCGAAGAATGTTCAAAAAGGACACCTCCTGATATGTGGAGATTTCAATTTGATTCCAAACAATGATATGGATTCTTCTGCTAAGTCCAAACGCTATGCTTCTCCCCTTGATAAGTTCATAACTTCGAACGACTTATTTGATGTGTGGAGATGTGGACATGCTAATGAAAGGGATTACACATATTTGTCACCACGGCACAATACCTACTCCAGAATTTACTTATTCTTGACAGATAAATGGCTGCTTGACGAGATTTCATCCTCCCATATACATATGGCCACGTGGTCGGATCACGCTTCCATTAGCATGTTTATAACAACCACATCATCCCAACCAAATTCATATATATGGAGAGCTAATAACTATATTCTCCAAAATGAAAATTACTCCACAATACTCCAACAACACCTTACTGAATTCTCTTCAATTAATTCAACGTCTATATCTGGCCCAATGATATTATGGAATGCTCATAAAGCTGTTATGAGAGGGGTGTTTATGCAATTAGGTTCTAAAGCTAAAAGAAAGAGAACTCAGAGAATGGATGAACTTACTAAGGAGATAGCCAAAGCTGAGGAACACAATAAAAATGATCCTTCTCCTTTCATTAAAACACAAATTTTCCAGTTACGTAATGAATTAAGAACCCTACTTCTAGAGACACATGAGAAATCCTATAAAAAATTCAGAGCTACCACTTATGCAACGGGGAACAAAGCAGGGAAAACAATGGCATTATGCATTAAAGGTTATCGATCTAAGACTAAAATTCCATTCCTCTACCATCCTCACACTAATGAAAAATTGCTTAAAGCCGCGTACACACGGGCGGACTGTCTGTTCAACTTAGTCCGCTGAAACACATTTCAGCGGACAGTCCGCTCGTGTGTGGGCTTCAGCGGACTTTTTCAGCGGACAGTCTGGCGGACTAAGGCCGCGTACACACGGGCGGACTGTTCGCCCAACTTTGTCCGCTGAACAGTGTTTCAACGGACAATCCGCTCGTGTGTGGGCTTCAGCGGACAGTTTCAGCGGACAGTCTGACGAACAAAGTTTTTCGGAATTCCCGTAAGACAGTCCGCTGAAACTTGGTTTCGGCGGACAGTCCGCTCGTGTGTAGGCTTGTTCGACAAACTAAGTTTCGCGCATGCTCAGAAAGGATTTACACGGCGAAGGTTGCATTGCAGTGTATTGGACGTCGAATTTCTCGTCCCGTCGTACGTGCCGTTCACGTCATCGCGCACGCTTTCAGCGGACTGTTCGTTCATCGTGTGTGGTCAAGTCCGTCCATGCAAATTTTGAGCGGACTGTTTGTCGTATTGTTTGACGAACAAAGTTGGGCGAACAGTCCGCCCGTGTATACGCGGCCTAAGTCTTTCGGAATTTCCGTAATACAGTCCGTCCAACTTTGGTTTCAGCGGACAGTCCGCTCGTGAGTAGGCAAGTTGGACGGACTAAGTATGGCGCATGCTCAGAAAGGATTTACACGGCCGAAGGTTGCATTGCAGTGTATTGGACGTCGTATTTCTAGTCCCGTCGTACGTGCTGTACACGTCATCGCGCAAGCTTTCAGCGGACTGTCTGTTCATCGTGTGTGGTCAAGTCCGTTCATTCAAAAGTAGGACGGACTGTCCGTCGGATTGTCTGACGGACTTAGTTGGCCAGACAGTCCGCCCGTGTGTATGCGGCTTTAGCCTTCTTCAATAGCTGAAGCATTTAGCTCATATTATAATGATTTATATAACATTAAGAACGATGGCGATACCCATCAACCTTCTCAGGAGGAGATTGACACCTTTTTGGAGAGTGTCAAACTTCCATCTATTTTCCCACAACAATTAGAATTTCTCAATTCTCCCTTTACTATCCCTGAAATTCTACAAACTATCCGTATTCTTCCTAACTTGAAATCACCTGGTCCAGATGGCTTTACAGGGGAATATTTAAAAAAAATTCAAAGTACTCTAGCACCTATACTATGTGACATTTATAATTTAGCAGCCAATTCTTCATCATTTTCCAATGAAATGCTGAATGCTCTTGTTGTAACTCTTCCAAAACCAGATAAGGAACCATCTTCACCTAAAAATTTTAGACCAATTTCCTTACTCAGTTTAGATGTTAAAATTTATGGGAAACTTATAGCCAAAAGACTAGATAGTTTGTTACCCTCTCTTATCCATAGAGATCAATCGGGTTTCACCAAAGGAAGACAAGAATCGGATGCTACTAGAAGAATGATAAATATAATACACCATGTAGAACTCACCAAATCGCCATCCCTGTTTCTGTCGCTTGACGCTGAAAAAGCGTTTGATAGAGTTCATTGGGGATACCTGTCATCAGTTCTGACTAAATTTGGCTTAACAGGTCAAATCAACAAAGCAATATTAGCCCTGTACTCTGTCCCCTCGGCTCGAGTGTATACTACAGATTCTTTATCACCTCCATTCCCAATAACAAATGGTACACGACAAGGATGCCCCTTATCCCCCCTCATTTTGAACCTTGTTATTGAACCCCTAGCTGAGAGTATTAGGTCCAACAAAAAAATTCTAGGAGTTACCATTGCTGAACAAGAACATAAAATCAACCTTTTTGCAGATGATGTTGTTCTTATGATTACTGATCCTGTGAAATCCTTACCGGAAATTCAGGAAACACTAAATATGTTCAGCAAAGTTTCTTATTACAGGCTTAACGCGAATAAATCTTGTATATTGAACTTGGGGATAGATGAAAATACTACTAAACATCTTAAATTAAAATTCCCTTATACATGGACTGAAAGTACAATTAAATATTTGGGTATTCAATTATCAAATTAATGTAAAACACTGTTCCAATATAATTATATTCCACTTTGTAATGCATTAGAAGAAAATCTCACTAAACTAGCATCCCATGAATTTTCATGGATGGGACGTTTGGCAGCATTTAAAATGCTTCACCTTCCACAAATTTTATACTTTTTTAGAACTCTCCCGATTCCAATTACGTTAAAATTTTTCCAATCCCTTCAGACTCTGTTTTCTAGATTCATCTGGCAAGGTAAAAAATCTAGATGTGCTCATTCAAATTTAGTGAAGAAACGTCAAGCTGGGGGAACAGGGTATGTAGATTTCCAAGATTATTATTTAGCCTCGGTTCTCACACAGTCTAAGGAATGGTTTCTATCTCCTCCATCTACAATATGGGGGAAGATGGAAACTGCTAAGATCCCTGGAAATAATCTATCAATATGGATTCCTTCCATGGCACTTGGAGCCAAGATACCTTCTCGCATCTCTCCAACAATATTAGCAACACTTAAATCCTGGGTTCGATTTCTGAATCTAACTTCCTCACACCCTCTTCCTACCAAAGTCCAAATTCTGCTACATATTCCGCATACATAATTTCATGAAGACAACCTCATTTACACCATGGATAGAGAAGGGAATTAAATATCTATCTGATCTACTTGATAATGGGGTGATCAAACCATTTCCTACACTTCAAAAGAAATTTCAATTGCCAAATTCAGATTTATTCCTCTACATCCGAACTAAGAATTGCATTTCCAACCTCCCATCATGGACCTATAATGTTCCCCAATCGGCTTGGTCCTTCCTTAAGATCCCCATACATCAACAAAAAGGGATCTCTGTTTTCTATAATTTTCTTCAACAAAAAAGTGTGTTTACAAAGACTATCCCTTTAATTAGATGGGAAGAAGACTTAGGATACACCTATACAGTTGACCAATGGGAAAAAGCTTGTAACACCACATATAAAGCCACATGCTGCTCTACATTATGGGAAGTATCCATTAAATTGACTCAACGCTGGTATCTTACTCCTGAGAAAATATCTAAATTCAACGGCACATTTGACGACAAATGTTGGAGATTGTGCGGCAAAAAAGGTGATATGTTACATACATTTTGGACATGCCCTAAACTTGGGAAGTATTGGGAACAAATCTTTCAAGTTATGTCTGAAATTACCAAAACAGTCATTCCTCCAAATCCCTCACTTGCTCTATTATCCATTGATCTTGATCAATATCCTATCCAGTTTAGAAATGTGTTTACACATATTTTGCTGTCAGCCAGGACCAGTATAACAAGGAACTGTAAAAATCCTGATCCTCCTTCCATAAAAGAAGTGATAGAATCGACTCAAACTCATTACATTTATGAATCAATTCTAGCTCTTCGGCCTCCCAAAAAAAAAAACATACTCATAAAATATGGCAGCCATGGTTAAAATGGGCTAGTCCCCAAAACATTGCACGAGTTCTTTGTTTCTAGATAACTTGAATTAAAAAATTACTTACCCCGCTCTAATATTTTAATCTTTGTTTTGTATCTGTTAAATGACAGGTTACTATTACTGTCCCGAACACAGTTTAGCACCTATAGGGGTGTTCGGGAATATATTTAGGTTCATTAACTTTGAATTACTTGAATTGGCAGTATATAAATATATGAAGATAATATTTATATTACTTTTGTGTATTGTCTCCACAATGGATGTATTAATAACCTCCCGATCGTTATGTTTATTATCCCTATTATAATTGAGATAATTAATATGGTTTTCTTTATATTATATTTTTTATTATTTTTGGATACTATTATCTATGTATCTAAATACTGTAACTGATCTGTTATTTAATCATAATTTGTCATTTGTCTTGATAAAAATTTAAACTTGAATAAAAACTATTGATTAAAAAAAAAAAAAACCTGTCACTGTGCCATGCAGGGTAACCTCCAACCCCCATATACCCACCTTACCTGCACCCCTTTGCAGCCCCTTGCTCCTTCACAGCCAGACACACTGTCCTGCACTTCTTGGTAAATGGGATCATTTGATCTGCTTCCCTGTGATGGTGCTTGGGCTCAGAGCTGGTGCAAGGATTTTTGACTACTCAGGCAAAAGTGCATTTTGCAGCCCCGGTGTCCATCCGCCACCCCCCTTCCCTCCACAATGGCAGTGTGTAATGGAGGAGAGGGTTATGCAGTCCCAAACCTTTCAACTTTTTGGGATGGGAATGAGGGACACCTATCAGCAAAAGAATGCAGGGATAGGACACACCCCTTGCCACACCCCGTTAAAGGAGAATTGTACAAAAAAACAAGATTGGTTAAACCCATACGTGCTTTTTTTTTTTACCACTGCTATTCCTTTATATTTGCTTTTGGGATTTACAAATGCAGCAATTTAGAAATCAGATGAAAGGTTTAGCACTAGGAAACACTTTTTGATAAATAAAAAGTGCATTTTATATACAACTATATAGATCAGACCAAAAAGAGGGACATATGAGGATGAATGGAGGACAGAGGGACATTTCTCCAAATCAGGGACAGTCCCTCAAAATCAGGGAGCTATGGCAGGTCAGGCAAACTAAAACTGTCACTCTGTGCCCGGGAGGAGAGAGGGTGCAGCGCTAGGGAACAGAAGACAAGAGACTTTTTTTAATTAAGTTAAGTTTTTGTTTACATGTTTTAAAAATAATTTGAAGTCTGAAGATTACTTAAAACCTCCAAAACAAATATTTTCTTGAAAGCAGATACCCTAGAGAATAAAATGTTGGTATTTTCAAATTTTTTAGCGCAACGGTTTATAAAATGCGACAGTAACAAATACACTTAAGTTAATTTTGGGCACATAAATGCAGTTTATTACCAACATTTTTGGCAAAATATAAAAGATGAGGTTGGGACAAGTAATTCGATAATCATAGGTTTCCCTAGTGCAGTGATGGCGAACCTTGGCACCCCAGCTGTTTTGGAACTACATTTCCCATGATGCTCAACTCCACTGCTGGGTGCATGAGCATCATTGGAAATGTAGTTCCAAAACATCTGGGGTGCCAAGGTTCGCCATCGCTGCTCTAGGGAAACCTATGAGTAGCACTTCCAAGTGTACACCTGACCTTAAGGCTGGGTTCACATATGAGTCCTGTGCGTCCCCATTCAGCATTTCAGGTCCGATTGCAGCCTGAATTTCTGTCTGAATTCAGACCTGAAAGGGACCAAAAGACGCACAGCGTTCCTGTGCAAATTGCATAGATATGTGAACCGGCTCCATAAAGAGCTGGTCAAAATCTCCTGCGATTGCGAATCCCCGCATCCAAATTCCCACTAGTGTGAACCCAGCCTAAAGCCGTGTACACACGGGCGGACTGTCTGTCCAACTTAGCCTGTCGAAACACATTTCAGCGGACAGTCCGCTCGTGTGTGGGCTTCAGCGGACATTTTCAGCTTGCAGTCTGGCGGACTAAGTATTTCGAATTTCCGTAATATTGTCCGTCCAACTTTGGTTTCAGCGGACAGTCCGCTCGTGAGTAGGCTAGTCGGACGGACTAAGTATGACGCATGCCCAGAAAGGATTTACAGGGCGGAAGCGCTCGGTCTTGTAAAACTAGTGTTCGTATTGAAGCTAGCATATTCGTCATGCTGCTAATTTTGTGTTTTTTTTAATATAGCCCATTCTTTTCTTCTTCATAATGCAAGAAAAGTGAAGTAGCTTTGCTGCTTATATTCACACAGAGTTATCCCAAATGTTTTTATTCATCCTCATCCTATGATTAATATTCCAATTTGAGAAAAATATAAAAAAAAAATAAAAATAAAAAAATAAAAAACAATTATATATATATATATATATATATATACAGTGGTGTGAAAAAGTGTTTGCCCCCTTCCTCATTTCCTGTTCCTTTGCATGTTGGAAGACTTGCCGTGATAAAAGGAACTATGAATTCTGCTGTCTACCAAGAGATCCTGAAGGAGAATGTCCGACCATCTGTTCGTGTTCGTGTACGAACTTGGGTTCTGCAGCAGGACAATGATCCTAAACACACCAGCAAGTCCACCACCGAATGGCTGAAGAAAAACAAAATGAAGACTTTGGAGTGGCCTAGCCAAAGTCCTGACCTGAATCCTATTGAGATGTTGTGGTATGACCTTAAAAAGGCCGTTCATGCTCGAAAACCCTCTAATGTAACTGAATTAGGACAATTCTGCAAAGATGAGTGGGCCAAACAGTTATTAGGTTTAGGGGGCAATCACTTTTTCACACAGGGCCATGATGGTTTGGATTTTTTTTCACCTTTAATAATAAACACCTTCATTTACAAATTGCATTTTGTGTTTACTTGTGTTGTCCTTGACTATTGTTTAAATTGGTTTGATGTTCTGAAACACTTAAGTGTGACAAACATGCAAAGGAACAGGAAATGAGGAAGGGGGCAAACACTTTTTCACACCACTGTATATATATATATATATATATATATATATAAAAATTTTATAGAATTTATCTATTACTATATATTTTTGGAACTACTATTGTCAGTTTAAAATTATTTATTTATTTATTTATTTATTTTTGTGGGGGGGGGGGGGGGTTGAAACAAGATGGACTTGCGTTTTTTTTGGCCAAGCAGGACTATGTAAGTAGAGATAGATAGATAGATAGATAGATAGATAGATAGATAGATAGATAGATAGATAGATAGATAGATAGATAGATAGATAGATGGATAGATAGATACCCAAACCAGCATTTTAGCTTACACATGATTGAATGTTCAAAATCAGCAGAGCTTCCCCTCATTTCAAATGTTAAGCCTCAAATTTACAGCGACTGCACTTCCAAGTGCACTTGCAGTGCTTTAAAAATTGCACTTGAAGTTAGCATATTTATATTAACATACATGAACGTGTGTTTTGTAAATAACCCCCAGAGTCTTTTGACATGTACCTGCCTACTCACAAATAAACTCTGTTTTTTTAAGCCAAAATAACAAAAAAAAACATACAATATTTTTGGAAATAATAAATATTTATTTTTCATCAGAACAAAACAAAATCAAGAGGGAGGCAACACTGGAGACAATTTTGAAGTTTGTGAAGCCTTTTGTCCCCCAGGCACACATCAAGTGAGTGGCCACCAAAATTCAGAACCTGTGTAACATGAAAATAGGGAGCACAACATGGTCCTAGAATCCCAAAGACCAGGAACAGCAGCAGATGAGATCTATGTCCCCAGACTGTGGTACTACAACAGCCTGCGTCTTCTGTCAGAGCAGACTGAAGCCAGGCAGTCACTTCCGACTCTTCCGTCTAGCCTTCCCTCCGCGCTTCGCTGGAGGCTGTGCCTCTGGTGGTGGACTTGTGGTAGGAGGAGGAGGAGGAGGAGGAGCAGTAGGGTCTGTGTTGTACAGTCTGGTGGTTGGTGTTAGCTCACCCTTCAGACCCCGTTGAATCGTGTAAAAAAAATGGCTTCGCACAAGTTGCGCTGTGCCTTCTCCATTTCTAGCAACTTGCTTGCCAAATATGTACCGTAGGCCTCCTCAGGATTGGGGGGTTTGATCAGCACTTGGGTGGCTTGGCGTATAAGTGCCAAGGACTCCTCCTCTGTCTGTGTCATCCTGCTGGGCCTTTTGCTGGTTAGGCGGAGGGGAGGGACCTGACTTTCGGTCCGACTCCTGCTGGGCCCAGCTAGCTCCTGTGTGTGGCTGGTCCCGGCCTCCTCCTTCATACCACTGGTCCCGGCCTCCTCCTGGGTGAGCTCATCCTGTGTAAAAAACAAAGAAATCAATAAATAAAATATGTCTATATTTTGAAATCATCAATCACTAACAATTTTACAGTTCTCACTTGCAAATACATTTGTCTTGAAATACAAAAGGCTATCATTTTGACACCATCATTTTTCCATCAGTGCACCAAGATTTGAGCCACATTTGTGGAAACTACTGTATCCTTATATCTAATTTAATTTGTGATGAAATCCTAGATTTGGAAGCAATTCAAACATTGAACTTTACATCATTAATATTTGAGCAATCCTAACTTTAGAAACTAAAATATACCTGGCTCCAGCTGGGCGCATCAACTTCGTCCAGCAAGGAAGGGTCTGGATCTTCCAGGGATGGCTCACCTGAGGTGGAGGTAAGGGTGGAGGGAAGGGTAGACGGAAGAGTGGAAAGTGACTGCCTGGCTTCTGACGTGTCATCCAGAAAACGCAGCCTGTCGTAATACCACAGCTTAGGTACATAGATCTGATCTGGTGCTGCTCCTGATGTTTGGGAGTCTAGGACCTTTTTGCGCTCCCGCCTATACACGCTACGCAGGTTCTTAATTTTGGAGCTCACAAAGTTAAGGTCTGCCTGGGGGAGTCGGGTTTTCACAAACTGCAAAATTGTCCCCAGTGTCTTCCTCCGGCAAGGACGGTTTGAATATTGTGGGTGCTTGGAATCCCACAGTCTCCTGTGCATCTCCAACATATCGATAAATGTGGCGAGGAAGGCCTCCTCCTTAAAGGGGTCTGGAGTATACTTTTGCATTTTGCTTTCTGTAAAAAAAAAAAAAAAACATAAATACTAATGTCAGACCAAATGCACACTATTTATATTGTGACAATGTAGGCGAGACACACACTACACCCACACTACCCCCACACACACACTACCACACACACTACCCCCAACACACACTACCCCCCCCACACACACACTACCCCCCCGCACACTACCCCCCCCCACACACACTACCACACACACACACTACCCCCCCACACACACACTACCCCCCCACACACACACACTACCCCCCACACACACACTACCCCCCCCCACACACACACTACCCCCCCACACACACTACCCCCACCCCCACACACACACACTACCCCCCCACACACACTACCCCCCCACACACACACACACTACCCCCCCCCCACACACACTACCCCCCCACACACACTACCCCTACCCCCACACACACACACACACACGCACACTACCCACCCCCACCCCCACACTACCACACAAAACACCAACCCCACTCAACCACCAACCCACATAAAAATCAATTAACCATCAACAAGGTGAAATCTCACTATATACATTCCTAACGCAGGCTTAAAATTAAAATAAAATAAAAAGATAACCATCTTACCGTCGCGTGTAGCACTCGCTGCTTCCGTTCGGACAAACGTACGGCCTCGCGGTAACGCTTTATATACAGCGCATGCGTTCAAGCTCCGCCTGCGTCGCCCACGTTGCCCGCCCCTGACGTTCCGTGTGACCGTATTTCCCCGCCCCTTTTACCCTCGTTCCGCTGTGGGAGATTGATAGTTGAAAATGGCGGACGGAATTTCAGTGAGCAGCGCGGAGGAAAGCCCTCAACCCCATGCTTCCGGAGCAAGGAAGAGGTATAAGGCCACAAACATGGCCTTTGAAGAGATGGTGGAGATGGTGGATATGCTCCGAAGGGAGGATTACGATGGAGAAAATGGCCCGTATCCCAAACCCAATATCCGCAAAAACGGCATCATGAATCTAGTTGTCGAAACTTTGCAAAGCAAATTTGGGGTCCGAAGAGGCAAGGATCAGCTCCGGAAACGATGGTCCGACATCAAATCCAGGGAGCCGGACCAATACCATAGAATCAAAAAGGCCCTGAAAAAAGTGAGTAAACTCCGCGTTTATCGTGACGGACATAATCGTTCGTATAGGTATACGATATATTTGTAAATCTGGCGAATTTGATCATTCGTGTGGTTAATAGTTCATGTAATGAGCGAATATGCTTGTTCGTATATGTGGACGTAAATAGCATGAATTTGTATATGGTGTAAATTTATCTGGTGTTGGATTAGATTTTAATTAGTTATTAATTTTTTTGTATTGTTCATGATAAACTGAATTGTCACACTCAGTTTAGGATATAAATTTTTAATAAAGTTTCATAAATTTATTCAGTGTAATGTAGTCTAAATAAAAAAATGAGATAGATAGATAGATAGATAGATAGATAGATAGATAGATAGATAGATAGATAGATAGATAGATAGATAGATAAAATGCTGGTTCAACATCTGGACTGGGAATCATTTAGTGTAGTTTGGGACATCATAGAACATTTTTTGACATAATCACACACAGGTACTCCAGGGGATGATTCGAGTGTGTCCGTCTGTGAAACTTGGACAAAAGATATAAAGTATCGCAGTTTGGTTAAAGGCTAGGTTCACATTGCTGCAATGTACGAGATCGAATGTGATTTGCACCGCACTGCAGTGCAAATCACATGTGATCTCTGTGTGATGCGATTTCAGCCATACATATAGTATGGCTGAATTCGCATCGCATCCGGCCCAAACTTGTACATGGCCCTTTTTTCAGTCCACAGCCGAATCGGATCACATGGGTGTTCACACCATGTGGTCCGATTCCTGTCCGAGTTTAAAGATTGCACTGTGATATGAGAAATAATTTGGAGGTGTCAATAAAACTTTACACTGACACTCCCAGCAGGTCACATAGGGCAGTGTGAACTGCCTCCGGGAGGCATGCGATGCGTGAAACCACAGTAGATTTGCAGCGTTCGCACATTGCAGCAGTCTGAACACAGCCTAACTAAAAAAATTTCATTTTAATGATGTATTAAACTAGGATCTTGTAATAACCAGCTAATAATTGTACACCACTTCAAACCAATGTTTCATATTCCAATTTCTGAACTCAAATATCACTATGCTTAAAAGTATACTTTTTTTTTTCTTTTTTTTCATTCTCATAGGGGAACAAAGACTCAGACAAGAGGCGCAGCAGCCCAGGACCCTCCGACCTCACCAGCCTGATTGGGCAGTTAGCCCAAGCCCAGTGTCCGAGATGGAGCTGCCCAGCCCAGTGTCTGAGAGGGAGCAGCCCAGCCCATTGTCCGAGCTGGATCAGCCCAGCCCAGGGCTAGATGTGGAGGAGGAAGAGGTGGTGGAGATACGCACCCCACAAAGTGAGTGTCTGACAACCCAGCTTAAGGTAAACAATTAATGGCTGTATATTTTAACCAATTTTTTATCTACACATGTTTTTAGGTGATGATCTGGTTGTGGAGGGACAAGCCGCGGAGCCATTTACGACTGATAGTGCCCAGAGACTCATTGGTCAGATCATGGCCTGGAATGGCAAGATCGATTTGATGCAGAACAACATGATTGCCATGCAACGAGAACTGGACACTATGAGGCAGGAAATGAAGAACATGATCGATGTTTTAGGGAGAATCTAAGCCCCTTTTCCCTAAAATGAAAGATCATGTTCTTCATTTCCTTGTCAAAAAGTTTTTAATGTTTTTAGAACATTGTTTTTAGAGGCCAAATTTTGAAGATGCACACGGTGTGTCAACATGTGCTATGTGCCATCAGAGGATCCCAATGTACGCATTTGGTGTTTGCAAACCCTTCCTCATTCTAGTATGTGAGAGGAAGGGATTGCACCCACCAAACACGTCCATTGATCACTCATGATGGTAGATAGCACATGTAGCTTTACCCCTTGTCTTCTGTAAATAGTTAAAAATTAGATTTTATGTATTTTTTTTATAATTTTATTATATATATATATATATATATATATATATATATATATATATATATATATATATATATATGTTTCCAAAAAAAAAATTACAAAAACAAAAACAAAACAAAAAGAAAAATATCTAAAAAAGAGGCACTGGTTGGAATGTGCACTATTAAAAAAAAAAAAAAAAGATGTGTGTGTGTGTGTGTGTCTACTTCTTTCAATACTCAATACCAGTTTGGGAAGTAATTTTGTGTTTTCTGTCACAAAGGGCCTTATTTACTATTGGCAAAAACCACTTTGCAATACAAATGCACTAGGACAGGAATATGCAATTAGTGGAAATCCAGCTGTTGCAGAACTACAAGTCCCATGAAGCATAGCAAGACTGACAGCCACAAGCATGAGACCCAGAGGCATGATTGACTTGTAGTTTTGCACCAGCTGGAGGTTGGCCAATTGCATATCCCTGAATTAGGAGAATGTAGGAGACAAGCACAGTGAAAAGCAAACAAGAACCAAACTTAAAAATTTGAACAGACAATACATATTTCAAGAAAACTAAATTTTTATTGGTCAGCTGGCATTGGAATAGCCCCCCTACCATTAAAATAGCTGACATACCGGTCACACACCTCACGTGCTGTTTGGGGGGCTAAGCCAGGATGGGCATGATCCAGCCCTGTGAGTTCAGGTAATATTAGTCCGGCCTCAGGCCCAATTGGTTGCAGGTACTGGTTTCCGGAAAGTTTGCATAGAAAATTGTGCAAAATTCAGCAGCAAAGAATTACATAGTTCAGTTTATACTCTGCTAAGTTGATTGCTGTCATAAACAGACGGAACCGGCTGGCCATAATACCAAAGGCATTCTCCACAACCCTTCTTGCTCTGGCCAGCCGGTAATTAAAAACACTCCTCTCCGGGGTGAGGGTCCTTTGGGGGAAGGGTTTCATCAGATGGTCGCTCAGACCGAACGCTTCATCAGCAATAAACACAAACGGTAGACCCTCCACATTCTCGGCATCTGGTGGCAAGTCCAGGCCACCAGTGATGAGACGGTGGCAGAACTCGGTCTGCCTAAAGACTCCTCCGTCAGACATCCGGCCGTTCTTCCCTACATCCACATACAGAAAGTCACATTGTGCTGACACCACCGCCATTAACACCACACTATGGAACCCCTTATAATTCCAATAGTAGGACCCCGAATGGGGTGGGGGCACAATCCTCACATGTTTCCCGTCGATCGCCCCTCCGCAGTTGGGAAAGTCCCAACGGGCAGCGAATTGGGAAGCCACAGTCTGCCATTCCTGTGGCATGGAAGGAAACTGGGGAGTCAAACACAGGAAAAAAAAATTAGTCATTAAATCCAAACAATGCATAACAAATAAAACTCAAAAACATTTTGGAACAACAGTTAAACAGAAATATTGAAAAAGTTTTTCATCAAACAAAAAAAAAGACGGCCCAATTCACAGATTACTCAGCCCTCTGATGGACCAGGGGACATAAGTTAGGTGGGTGAGTGGGGTGGGGGACTAATTAATGAGTATACAATCCCTGCAACCAATTTGAGTGGGGTGGGGGCCTAATTAATGAGTATACAATCCCTGCAACCAATTTGAGTGGGGTGGGGGACTAATTAATGAGTATACAATCCCTGCAACCAATTTGAGTGGGGTGGGGGACTAATTAATGAGTATACAATCCCTGCAACCAATTTGAGTGGGGTGGGGGCCTAATTAAAGAGTATACAATCCCTGCAACCAATTTGAGTGGGGTGGGGGCCTAATTAATGAGTATACAATCCCTGCAACCAATTTGAGTAGGGTGGGGGACTAATTAATGAGTATACAATCCCTGCAACCAATTTGAGTGGGGTGGGGGACTAATTAATGAGTATACAATCCCTATATATATATATATATATATTGTAATGTTCGGGGGACCAGGTAGACCGCAGGACACAGGCTTTTCATACAACAAAGGGTTTATTAACTTAAATAGCTTTACAGCAGCCAAAAACAAAAGGAAAACGATTTGTAGTCTCACCGACTTGCAAAGTCCAGAACAGCTGTCCTTATCAGAAACAGAGCTTGGTCTTGATGGCAGGTAACTTCCCCTGCCAGGAGCCTTCCAAACAGGACACTGCTGTCCACTTCATTTGCTGCAACCCAAAACAAACGCCAAACACCATCCACCATGTGTTCTCCACTCCTCCACACACCACTCTACAACTTCCTGTCTTGCCTTTTAAAGACACTTCCTCTAACAGGTGGGTTAATCAATTTTCATTCCCTAAAGAGAGCACAACCCAAACAGAGGGGAAACATAGCGTCCTTCCAGGACCCAGCCACGGCGTCCATTACATATCCCCCCCCTGTGCCCCAACGCCAAGGAGGTGGAGGCAACAGTGGAGCTCAAACAATGGACTCGGGAGAGGGCATCTGCGTTTTGATGCAGTCTCCCGGGCCTATGCTCCACTACAAACTTAAATTCCTGGAGTGCCAGGAACCACCGGGTAACCCTGGCATTAGTCCCTTTTCCCTGTCTCAGCCATGTTAAAGGGGCATGGTCAGAAATCAACCTAAACTTCCTCCCCAAAAGGTAATATCTGAGGGATTCCAGAGCCCACTTAATGGCCAGACACTCTCGTTCAATTATGGCATAGTTTTTCTCCGCTGGTGTTAACTTCCTGCTGAGGAAGACTATCGGGTGTTCCTCGCCATGAATAACCTGTGACAACACCGCTCCCAATCCTACATCGGAAGCATCAGTCTGGACAATAAATTCTTTTGAAAAATTGGGTGCTACAAGGACAGGGTGTTGGCACAGCGCCGACTTGAGCTCCAAAAAAGCCTTCTCAGCGTCTGCATTCCACTCCACCATGACCGATTTCCGACCCTTAGTCAGATCGGTCAACGGAGCCGCCAACGTGGCAAAGTTGGGTACAAACCTCCTGTAGTATCCCACCATGCCTAGGAATGCACGTACCTGCTTTTTTGTGAGGGGGCGGGGCCAATTCTGTATAGCCTCTATCTTGTTGACCTGAGGTTTCACTACCCCTCTACCCACGATATAACCCAGGTATTTCACCTCCTCCATTCCCAAAGCACATTTTTCAGGGTTTATTGTAAACCCCTCCTTCCAAAGAGAGTCCAGCACTGCCTGCACTTTGGGCAAATGTGATTCCCAGTCTTTGCTAAAAATGACTATATCGTCCAAGTATACTGAGGCATACTTCCGGTGAGGTCGTAAAATCCTATCCATTGCTCTCTGGAAAGTGGCTGGAGCAGTTTGCAATCCAAAAGGCATCCTTTTGTACTGAAAACTCCCCTCTGGGGTAGAAAAAGCAGTTTTCTCTCTAGCAGCCTTAGTCAACGGTATTTGCCAATACCCCTTGGTAAGGTCTAACGTAGTGATATACCTGGCTGGACCTAGTCTCTCGATAAGCTCATCTACCCGGGGCATAGGGTAGGCATCAAACCGGGAAACTTCATTAAGTTTCCGGAAATCATTGCAGAATCGCAGAGTCCCGTTGGGCTTCGGTACAATCGGGCTCGACCACTCACTCTGCGATTCCTCAATAATCCCTAGGTCTAACATCTTTTTTACTTCCTCTGAAACGGCCTTCCTTTGAGCCTCTGGGATGCGGTAGGGCCGGACAAAAACTTTGACTCCTGGTTCTGTGACAATATCATGCTCTACGACACTAGTGAGCCCTGGCAAGTCTGAAAATTTTTCTTTATTTCTCTGCAAGAACTCCTTTGCCTGCTGACTTTGGGTTTTAGACAGGGTATTTGCTATTTGGACACTCTCCACCCCAACCCGAGGCTCAAGTTTTGTACTAGCCAGGGAGGTCGCTGGTTCCCTGTCTGTCCAGGGCTTTAACAAGTTTACATGATATATCTGGAAGGGTTTCCTCTTGCCTGGTTGGTGGACTCTATAATTTACCTCTCCCATTTTTTCCACAACCTCGAAAGGGCCTTGCCATCTGGCCAAGAATTTACTTTCCACAGTGGGAATCAACACTGCTACTCGATCCCCCACTTGAAAGTTCCTAATTTTGGCTGCCCTATTATAGACCTGTCGTTGAGCCTCCTGGGCTTTTTGTAAATGTTCCTTAACTAGCGGCATCACAGTTCGGATCCTCTCCTGCATTTGAGAGACATATTCAAGAACACTTTTATGCTGGATTGGTTCACTTTCCCATTCTTCTTTAACAAAGTCCAGTAGTCCGCGAGGTCTCCGCCCATATACCAATTCAAAGGGCGAAAACCCAGTGGAGGCCTGGGGCACTTCTCGGATAGCGAACAGGAGAGCTGGTAACAGGCAGTCCCAGTCTTTCCCATCCCTTTGTACCACTCTCTTGAGCATAGACTTAAGGGTCTTATTAAAACGTTCTACCAATCCATCTGTTTGGGGATGGTAGACCGATGTGCGCAGCTGTTTAATCCGGAACAGTTTGCATACATCAGCCATAACCTTCGACATAAACGGGGTGCCCTGGTCTGTGAGTATTTCCTTGGGAAAACCTGTCCGTGTAAACAACTGGAATAACTCCCGTGCAATAGCCTTAGAGGAGGTATTCCGCAGGGGTAGCGCCTCAGGATATCGAGTGGCATAGTCAAGGATCACTAGTATGTAAGAATGACCTCGAGCCGACTTTACCAAGGGACCCACTATATCCATGGCTATCCTCTCGAATGGGACCTCAATTATGGGTAGAGGGACCAACGGGCTCCGGAAATGGGTCGCCGGAGCGGTCAACTGACAGGTGGGACAAGGGGGTACAGTATCTCCTTACCTCTGCTTTCAAGCCTGGCCAGTAAAACCGGTCGGCGATCCGTGCCTCCGTCTTTTCAACTCCCAGGTGTCCCCCTAACACATCATCATGGGCCAGGTCCAGGACCTTGCGTCTATATTGTTGGGGTACCAATAATTGTTCTACCACATTTTCTCTCACTTTAGTAACCCGATAAAGCAATTCATTACGTATTGAAAAATGTGGCCACCGCTCATTAGCACCTGGCTCTTGGGGCTCCCCATTTATTACTACAACCTGTTCCCGTGCCCTGGCCAAAGTGGGGTCCTGCATCTGGGCAGTACCAAATGCCCCCTGGGGAACACCCAAATCTGGCAAGTCAGGGGTAGAGGCCATTTCCTCATCGTCTTCCCCCAGCATTACCTGAAGCGGGGAAGGTTCCCCCCCCTCAGTGTTCAGGTAGGTCTGAGAACCCCACATATTGACATCTTTAACAGTATCAGCACTATTTTCATCATTATTAACCAAAGTCTTGGCGTTTTTATCAACTGGGTCCATATTATGAACATGTGGCATCTCAGGGTTATTACCCTCTACAACAGGAACAGAGGGACTAGTTTCTTCCCAGTCTCTGGACCTTTCAGATAGTTCTCCTTGTCTCCAAAGTTTTGCAAATAATGAACAGTCTCGTCCTATGATAACGTCATGTACCAAGTTCTTTACCACCCCCACCTCTTGAGTACCAGTGCCACATGCTGTGGAGATGGACACCGAGATGAGAGGGTACTCTCTAGTGTCCCCATGAATGCACACAACCCGCAAAATTTTGCTTACCGGACCGATCTTCCCAATTACTCTAGGGTGAACCAGGGTTACCATGCTTCCAGAGTCCAGCAAGGCCCATGCAGGGTGGTGGTTCACTTGGACTTCACACTCAAAATTCCTCTCTCCAAGGTCAAGATGTGTTGTACACGATTTATGGGCATAAAAAGACCCCCTCCGAAGAACCCCGCATTCCATGGGTTCTTCCTGCAATGGGCAGTGGGCCCGGGTATGGCCCCAGGCATGACATCGCCAACATTGTACATCCCCTCCTCTCCGATCAGGAACAGGTCGCTGAGGGGGTAACGGGTGTGACTCTTGGCCTTCCGGAGTGTTGGTTCCAGGGCTCCTGGGGACATCCGTTCGAAGGGCGGCAGTTGGTCGGAAGGGCCGTGGCAGACTGGGCCCTTGACGCTTGGTGGGACCAAGCAGATCCTCCACCACCGTATATCGTTCCACCATCTCAACAAGGCCGTTCGCGGTTTTGGGGTCTCCATGACTGACCCAACGTTGAAGGTCATCTGGCAGTGACCTTAAGTACCGGTCCAGCACGATCCGCTCCACAATTTGGGGGCCAGACAACACTTCGGGCTGCAGCCATTTTTTTACTAGTTGCACCAGGTCATGCATTTGAGATCGCGGTGGCCGGTTTGAACGATACTTCCATTGGTGCACTCGTTGGGCCCGAACGGCCGTAGTCACCCCCAACCGAGCCAGTATTTCTGCCTTTAGTTTTTGATAATTTTTAGCATCTTCTGGTGGTAGGTCAAAATAGGCTTTTTGAGAATCTCCGGTGAGGAAAGGAGCAATTAAGCCGGCCCACTGGTCCTGGGGCCACCCTTCTCTCTCTGCCGTCCTCTCAAATGTTGCCAGAAACGCCTCTACGTCATCACTCGGGGACAACTTCTGCAAGAAATGGCTTGCCCTTATGGTCACCTGGTTGCCAGGGGCAACGGCCACTTGTTCACGGACCTGAGAAAGCTGCTGCACTGCTTCTTTTAAGGCCGCCATCTGATCCTGCATAACCCCTTGTTGGGTCGCTTGCTGGGCTGCTAACTGGGCCACCAACAGGCGAGTATTTTCTTGCTGCAAAGCCAGTGCCTCGTTGTGCTGCGTTGCTAAGCGCTGATTAGCTTCCTCATGGCGGGTCTGCGCTTGTATATTCGCCAAGGACAGCTGTTTAATTAGCTCCTCCATGGTTTCAGCTTTCCGCAGTTGTGCAGCTTTAACCCAGGACATAAATTCACTGTACTGTCCCTTTAAATGTCAGTTCAAATCCACAAAAAAAAATAGCAAGAAAAAAATGCCTGTTACTTTGTCCTGCCCGCATTCTCCACCACTTGTAATGTTCGGGGGACCAGGTAGACCGCAGGACACAGGCTTTTCATACAACAAAGGGTTTATTAACTTAAATAGCTTTACAGCAGCCAAAAACAAAAGGAAAACGATTTGTAGTCTCACCGACTTGCAAAGTCCAGAACAGCTGTCCTTATCAGAAACAGAGCTTGGTCTTGATGGCAGGTAACTTCCCCTGCCAGGAGCCTTCCAAACAGGACACTGCTGTCCACTTCATTTGCTGCAACCCAAAACAAACGCCAAACACCATCCACCATGTGTTCTCCACTCCTCCACACACCACTCTACAACTTCCTGTCTTGCCTTTTAAAGACACTTCCTCTAACAGGTGGGTTAATCAATTTTCATTCCCTAAAGAGAGCACAACCCAAACAGAGGGGAAACATAGCGTCCTTCCAGGACCCAGCCACGGCGTCCATTACAATATATATATATATATATATATATATATATATATATATATATATATATATATATATATTCACACACACACACATACACACAAAGGGTGTATACAAAGAGTATACAAAGGGTGGGGGGCAGTAAAATAGTACAATGGAGCTGACAATTAGTGATGGCCGAACGGTTCGCCCGGCGGTCGTTTCGCGGTGAATTTCCGACATTCGCGGTCCGCACGTTCGAACGCCTTTTTCCGTCGTTCGCCGCGGCGGACTTACGTGTTTAATGTATACAAGAACTTTAACCTTTGGTGACACGTTTATCATGTGATACAGGACAGCCAATTGAGACATGACAGCACATGGACACTTGTACATTCCCCCTAACCTATAAATACACCCGATCCGGTGGCCATTTTACATTCTTTCTTCTGTTAAGATAGGGACAGGTTCCTGTGTGGAGTAGGGAGAGATAAACCACTAGCTATTTGGTACACAAAAGTTCTTTTCAGGACTGGTATAGGTGTTAGGTGTTGATAGGTTTGCTGTGCTGCTGATTCTTGCAGCAGCCTGAGTGTCTTTTGTTAGTTTAGAGAAAGGGAAAGGACGGTGTATGCTACAGGGACAGCCAGATTAGTCTTTCATCATCATCATCATCATCATCATCATTAGCTGTTACTATCAAGGTCCACAAAAGAGCTGTTCCAGTAACCACTAATCGTTCTCTTTTTTTGCCAATTTGTATAGGGACAGGAAGGAAGCAGTGTTGTCAGGCAGTGAGGGTAATTTTAAAGACTTGCTGTTATTATTAGTTCCACAAAGGTTCTTTTCAGGACTGGTATCAGTGGTACAGTAATAGGCTTGTACATGTATAATATTCTTTCTTCCAAATATAGAAAGGATATTATACTTGACTGCTGCCCTTCTGCTGCAGTCTGCTAAACATTCACAACTCACTTGTTCCACAAAAGTTCTTATAAGGACTGGTAACTTGGTATAGGGTGCTACGGTACATAGGCTTGAGTGCGGTACAGTCTGCTGTTCTGTAAGGACCGCTATCGGTCCACAATAGATAGGGTTGACGTGCACCACTGCTGACCGCTGCCCTATACTGCAGCAGTCCTTCAGCGGTATAGGGACTGACGTACAGTCTGCTAATCACTAACACACAACCTGCTTGTTCCACAAAAGTTCTTATAAGGACTGGTAACTTGGTATAGGGTGCTACGGTACATAGGCTTGAGTGCGGTACAGTCTGCTGTTCTGTAAGGACCGCTATCGGTCCACAATAGATAGGGTTGACGTGCACCACTGCTGACCGCTGCCCTATACTGCAGCAGTCCTTCAGCGGTATAGGGACTGACGTACAGTCTGCTAAACACTAATACACAACCTGCTTGGTCCACAAAAGTTCTTATAAGGACTGGTAACTTGGTATAGGGTGCTACGGTACATAGGCTTGAGTGCGGTACAGTCTGCTGTTCTGTAAGGACCGCTATCGGTCCACAATAGATAGGGTTGACGTGCACCACTGCTGACCGCTGCCCTATACTGCAGCAGTCCTTCAGCGGTATAGGGACTGACGTACAGTCTGCTAAACACTAATACACAACCTGCTTGGTCCACAAAAGTTCTTATAAGGACTGGTAACTTGGTATAGGGTGCTACGGTACATAGGCTTGAGTGCGGTACAGTCTGCTGTTCTGTAAGGACCGCTATCGGTCCACAATAGATAGGGTTGACGTGCACCACTGCTGACCGCTCACCTATACTGCAGCAGTCCTTCAGCGGTATAGGGACTGACGTACAGTCTGCTAATCACTAACACACAACCTGCTTGTTCCACAAAAGTTCTTATAAGGACTGGTAACTTGGTATAGGGTGCTACGGTACATAGGCTTGAGTGCGGTACAGTCTGCTGTTCTGTAAGGACCGCTATCGGTCCACAATAGATAGGGTTGACGTGCACCACTGCTGACCGCTGCCCTATACTGCAGCAGTCCTTCAGCGGTATAGGGACTGACGTACAGTCTGCTAAACACTAACACACAACCTGCTTGGTCCACAAAAGTTCTTATAAGGACTGGTAACTTGGTATAGGGTGCTACGGTACATAGGCTTGAGTGCGGTACAGTCTGCTGTTCTGTAAGGACCGCTATCGGTCCACAATAGATAGGGTTGACGTGCACCACTGCTGACCGCTGCCCTATACTGCAGCAGTCCTTCAGCGGTATAGGGACTGACGTACAGTCTGCTAAACACTAATACACAACCTGCTTGGTCCACAAAAGTTCTTATAAGGACTGGTAACTTGGTATAGGGTGCTACGGTACATAGGCTTGAGTGCGGTACAGTCTGCTGTTCTGTAAGGACCGCTATCGGTCCACAATAGATAGGGTTGACGTGCACCACTGCTGACCGCTCACCTATACTGCAGCAGTCCTTCAGCGGTATAGGGACTGACGTACAGTCTGCTAATCACTAACACACAACCTGCTTGTTCCACAAAAGTTCTTATAAGGACTGGTAACTTGGTATAGGGTGCTACGGTACATAGGCTTGAGTGCGGTACAGTCTGCTGTTCTGTAAGGACCGCTATCGGTCCACAATAGATAGGGTTGACGTGCACCACTGCTGACCGCTGCCCTATACTGCAGCAGTCCTTCAGCGGTATAGGGACTGACGTACAGTCTGCTAAACACTAATACACAACCTGCTTGGTCCACAAAAGTTCTTATAAGGACTGGTAACTTGGTATAGGGTGCTACGGTACATAGGCTTGAGTGCGGTACAGTCTGCTGTTCTGTAAGGACCGCTATCGGTCCACAATAGATAGGGTTGACGTGCACCACTGCTGACCGCTGCCCTATACTGCAGCAGTCCTTCAGCGGTATAGGGACTGACGTACAGTCTGCTAAACACTAATACACAACCTGCTTGGTCCACAAAAGTTCTTATAAGGACTGGTAACTTGGTATAGGGTGCTACGGTACATAGGCTTGAGTGCGGTACAGTCTGCTGTTCTGTAAGGACCGCTATAGGTCCACAATAGATAGGGTTGACGTGCACCACTGCTGACCGCTCACCTATACTGCAGCAGTCCTTCAGCGGTATAGGGACTAAGAGTTTTGTCACAGGGTCATTTAAAAAATGACATGCAGAGGAAGAGGCAGGCCCTTCCGCAGGGGTGGTAGGGGTAGGGCAGGAGCAACAGGCTTGAGCCAAAGTGGGAAGTTGCAGAAGGTGCGTTCAATTACTTTAAAGGATGCACCAGACTTGGTTGAGTGGCTCGCTCAGCCTTACTCTTCTGCACCCTCCTCATCCTCTCGATCTGCACCCTCTTCTTCACTCTCTGCTATGTGCACCCCCAAAGACACTACCACCAACAACACGACCACCACCACCACCACCACATACCTTCCGCTTGAGTCACTGGAATTATTTTCCGATCCATATCAAGAGGACATTTCTGATGCGCAGCCACTCTTGGTATTGGATCAGGAAGAGGAGGTAGCAACAAGCGCTACTCAGCAGTCTGACGCCAGTACCCAGATCAGCCCAAGGAGGAGGTTGGTCCCCGGTGTTGCTGCCTACTCTACTTATAGCGGTGGGGAAGGTGACGTTGATGATGACGTGTCTAGTGATGTCACGTGGGTGCCCACAAGAGAGGAAGAGGAGGGGAGTTCAGAGGGAGATATGGACCAGCAGATAGGGAGGAGAAGCAGCAATGACTTACATTGCACAGCAGGGACAAAGCAGACTGCAAATGTATCAGGAGCGAGTCATCGACCATGTACGGTCACATCTGGCGCTCCCAGGACACCGGCACATGGCTCCGCAGTGTGGGCTTTTTTTAACGTGTCCGCTGCTGACAATAGCGTTGCCATCTGCAATCTTTGCAGTCAACGCGTTAGTCGCGGTAAGCCCAATACTCACCTAGGGACGACCGCCTTAAGAAGGCACATGAGCAGCCATCACCGAGCCCAGTGGGAGCAACGGAACACACAAAGCCACACTGCAGGCTCTCACCGTCCAGCCTCGTCTTCTACTTCTCCTTCTCCTCTCTCCTCACAATTGTCCTCCACTCCACCTTCCATCACGCCAAGCTCACATTTTTCTGCAAAAAGGCAGGCTTCCGTGGGCCTAATGTTTGAGCGTAAAAAAATGATGACGCCGGATAACCCTCTTGCCCAACGGTTGGCGGCTGGCTTGTCAGAACTCATAGCCCGCCAACTACTGCCATATAAACTGGTGGACTCGGAGGCCTTTCGCAAATTTGTGGCCATTGGAACACCACAATGGAAGGTCCCAGGAAGGAAGTATTTCTCAGAGAAGGGCATCCCAGAGCTATATGGCCATGTTCAGCGGCAAGTGAATGTATCTCTGGCACACAGTGTCGGTGCCAAGATACATCTGACCACAGACACGTGGTCTAGCAAACACGGGCAGGGAAGGTATATCAGTTTTACTGCCCACTGGGTGAACCTTCTGACGGCCGTCAAGTATGTAACCCTTGGCACCTGTGTAGATTTGGTTTTACCGCCACGGATTGCATGCAGGCCTGACTCTTCTTCTCCTCCTCCTACTCCATCCTCCTCCCTCTCCTCCTCAGCTGCCTCCTCCTTTTCCGCTGCTAGCGTCTCTTCCACTGCACCGCCCAAGCTCCCCAGAACCTATTCCACATGCCAGGTGAGACGTTGCCATGCCGTGCTGCGTCTGTTGTGCCTGGAAGCAAAGAGCCACACTGGCCCGGCACTCCTTTCAGCTTTGCGTTCACAGGCAGATGAGTGGCTAACACCGCTCAATTTGACAGTTGGTAAAGTGGTGTGTGACAACGGTGCCAATCTGCTTAGCGCATTGAAACAGGGCAAAATCACGCACGTGCCGTGCATGGCACACGTCTTAAACTTGGTCGTGCAGCGATTCCTTGTCAAATACCCTGGGGTCCAGGACATCTTGCGGCAGGCAAGGAAAATCTCGGCCCATTTCAGAAGATCTTACACGGCCATGGCTCGCCTTGCTGACATTCAGCGGCGACACCATCTGCCGGTCAGACGTCTTATTTGCGATTGCCCGACGCGATGGAACTCAACCTTCTATATGCTTGATAGGCTGCTCCAGCAGAAACGTGCAGTTAACGTCTACCTGTATGAACTCTGCGAAAGAAACGGTTCTGGGGAGCTGGGTTTTTTTTCACCGCGCCAGTGGCTGCTCATGCGCGACACATGCAGACTTCTGCGGCCATTTGAGGAGATCACCAAACTGGTCAGTCGCAGCCATGGCGCCATCAGTGACATGGTACCTTATGCCTTCTTTCTGGAGCGTGCATTGCGTCGTGTCATTGATCAGGCTGTGGAGGAGCAGGAGCGGGAAGATGAGGAAGTCGCAATGCTGGATGAATTCCCAGGGGGGGCTACTCTATCTGAGACAAGTCAACAACAGGAGTCTGATGAGGAGTCAGAGGAGGATGGTGCCGGGGCGGATGAGCAGGAGCAAGAAGAGCATGCTTTAAACCTTTCTGGGATCCCTGTTGTGCGAGGATGGGGAGAGGAGAATGAAGAGGACGACATTATCCTGGATGATGAGCAGGAGCCAGGCCACCACACCGCTTCCACTTTAGTGCAAATGGGGGCCTTCATGCTCCAGTGTTTTAATAGGGACCCCCGTATAAAAAGCATGAGGGTCAAGGACCAGTACTGGGTGGCAACGTACTTAGACCCCCGGTACAAACACAAAATGGCGGAAATGTTACCGCCGTCGCAGAGGGCTGTCAGAATGCAGCACTTCCAGGCCTTGCTTCGAGAAATGCTGCATTCTGCTTTTGCGTGCGCTGGCAGAGGAGCAATTCCCACTCCCAGAGAAGGATTTGCGGGTACCAATCCAACAGCGCCTGCAAGAAGAGGCCGGTTTGAAGATGTGTTGGTGACTTCGGATATGAGGTCATTCTTTCAGCCGACCCATCGACAGGTGTCATCCGGATCCAGCATCAGGGAACGCCTAGACCGTCAGGTGTCCGACTACATTGGGTTAACGGCCGATGTGGACGCTCTGAGGAGTGATGAACCCCTAGACTACTGGGTGGGCAGGCTTGACCTCTGGCCAGAGCTTGCCCAATTTGCAATCGAACTGTTGGCTTGCCCCTCATCCAGTGTCCTGTCCGAAAGGACGTTCAGCGCAGCAGGGGGGATTGTGACCGATAAGCGTACTCGCCTAGCTCACCACAGTGTTAACTACCTCACATTTCTAAAAATGAATGAGGCATGGATCTCGGAGGAATTCAACACATGTGATCAGTAGACCATGTATATGTCTATAAACAATTTTTGGAATCAAGCACACAGACCTTCTTAATTCATTTGGCTCACTTCCCTGACCCAAAAAAGCACACCGTACTATATGCCCCTACCCTCCTCTTTGAAGAGGTTGAGCGGTGTCATATTTCTACTGGGGCTGCTTATTATGAGGGGTTCCCACCATCCCTGTGCTGTGCTGACTTCCTCCTGGGTGTTCTTATTATGAGGGGCTCCCACCATCCCTGTGCTGTGCTGACTTCCTCCTGGGGGTTCTTATTATGAGGGGATCACACCATCCCTGTGCTGTGCTGACTTCCTCCTGGGGCTGCTTACGGTGCTGCTGTCAGCGCTGTATGTCACGGAGCTGCTGTCAGCGCTGTATGTCACGGAGCTGCTGTCAGCGCTGTATGTCACGGAGCTGCTGTCAGCGCTGTATGTCACGGAGCTGCTGTCAGCGCTGTATGTCACGGAGCTGCTGTCAGCGCTGTATGTCACGGAGCTGCTGTCAGCGCTGTATGTCACGGAGCTGCTGTCAGCGCTGTATGTCACGGAGCTGCTGTCAGCGCTGTATGTCACGGAGCTGCTGTCAGCGCTGTATGTCACGGAGCTGCTGTCAGCGCTGTATGTCACGGAGCTGCTGTCAGCGCTGTATGTCACGGTGCTGCTGTCAGCGCTGTATGTCACGGAGCTGCTGTCAGCGCTGTATGTCACGGAGCTGCTGTCAGCGCTGTATGTCACGGAGCTGCTGTCAGCGCTGTATGTCACGGAGCTGCTGTCAGCGCTGTATGTCACGGTGCTGCTGTCAGCGCTGTATGTCACGGTGCTGCTGTCAGCGCTGTATGTCACGGAGCTGCTGTCAGCGCTGTATGTCACGGAGCTGCTGTCAGCGCTGTATGTCACGGAGCTGCTGTCAGCGCTGTATGTCACGGAGCTGCTGTCAGCGCTGTATGTCACGGTGCTGATGTCAGTGCTCTGTATTACGGTGCTGCTGTCAGTGCTCTGTATCTCCTGCACCCTCTTGTTTGCCTACCCTGGTCCCTGACCTTCCCTCTCCTCCATTGCCTTCATTAGCTCCATAGTCCTGAATTGTCAGAACAATTTCCCAAATAAAAAAAAAATGCTTGTAGTTATCGATCCCAAATTCACCTCATACATGTATTATGCTATTGTCCAGGTGGTGGGACTACGTGCTACCCCCTAATAATTACCCCGTGGCCGCAAATTCGACCTAAAGGTTTGCGAAATTCGCCTCCCATTGAAGTCAATGGAGCCCGCGGCGAACGGTCGTTTTCGCGAACGTTTGTGTCCGTTCGCGTTTCGCGTTCGCGAAACGTCCCGTCGGAAGTTCGTCCATCACTACTGACAATATGAATTAGAGAAAAACAGTCTCGGCTGTGGGTGTATAGGGGCCCAGGATTGCATGCTGGGGACGTTAGTGAAAGCAAATATGCACGTGAGACACAAAAAGGTAAAAAGCTCAAAAAAAATGACACAAAAAAAAAAAAAAAATACATAAAAAAAAAAAAAAAAAAATGCATGCATTCATATAAAGGGGACATTCACAGCATATTCCTGTCATGGATATTAAAAGTCATGATGAAATTAATACAAACATACAATGCATATAATGCAATATTAAAAGAACAAACTTACCTTCATATATTCCTTCTGCAGGACCCGAATAATGGCAGAACAGGTCTCTGGAATAATGATCCCCAGAGCCTGGGGGGAGATGCCTGTCGAGAACTTGAGGTCCTGAAGGCTTCTCCCTGTCGCCAAGTAGCGCAACGTGGCGACGAGCCTCTGCTCCGGAGTGATGGCTTGCCGCATGCAGGTATCCTGCCTGCTGATATAAGGGGTCAGCAAAGCCAGCAGACGGTGAAAAACGGGGTCCGTCATCCTGAGATAATTCCTGAAATCATCAGGATTATTCTCACGGATCTCACGGAGTAAAGGCATATGCGAGAATTGGTCACGCTGGCGCAACCAATTCTTTGTCCATGAACTCCTCCTCACCCTGTTCACAGACTGGGCTCGGGTCAAAGTATTAACCCCAACACCAAGCCCCAATATAGCACGAACTCGTTCTCGAGTACGTCCACTCTCCATGGCTTTGAAACGGTCGGCTGGACAAACAAGCTCAACTGAACGCACTGAAGAACAGCCAGACCTATGAAGAACGACCTGAAACCCAGAAACGAGCGGACCAGAAGCGCCTAACAAAAGGTACCAACTGATCCACGCGTACCTGTCAGAGAATCACCAGACTTCAACGTCGGCACTTCCCCGTGCACCTGAAGAGCTGCACAACGACGCATGCATATGCGTCGTACGATACAATGTCATACACGCATGTGCAAACCTATGCACACGGCTATGGGCCTTACCTGATTGGCCTGACAGTCCTATAAAAGGCATCAATGTGCTCTGTGTATTTGCTGGTTTGTCTCCTCAGCTCACCTGTGTTCCTGGTTCCTGTTTCCTGTTGACCACTTCCTGTTGTGACCCGGCTTGTTTGAAGACCACTCTGATTCTCTCCTGATCTGACCTCTGGCTTGTTTAAACGGACTTTCTGCACTTAGCCTTGCTGGCTCACGGACTGATACCTGTGCTTGACCCTCGGCCTGCCTCTGGAATATCCTTTATCTCACGGACTGTACCTGTGTTTGACCATCGGCCTGTCTCCGGAATATCCTCTGTCTCACGGACTGTACCTGTGTTTGACCCTCGGCCTTCACTCCAGGTGTTGGAACCCCTGGCAGGCGTTTACTTCTACCAGTTCCAAGATCTTCTGCACGGGCATCTCTTCCTTCGGAAGACCTGCTGCATACAAGTCACCTGCTGGCAACCCGTGCCTCTCCGTGCCCTGTACCCACTGTTCCACCCTCAGGGGTACTGTGCACCCAGCTGCAAGGGAAGCCGCTCTCAGCACTTCGGCTTTGGTGAGTACCTGACAGTACAAACCAGCCATGTCAGAAGCCGACAGAGCTGGCTCACCTCTTGAGGCTCTCTGCCAGCAGGTTGCAGCCCTCACTCAGGCAGTGCAGCGACTCCAGGATGGCTACTTTCAGATTGAAGGCCGGCTACAGCACCTGGCGATTTCTCCCAATCCATCGGATCCTTCGCCTTCTACAGCCAGCAGCTCTTCCGCTTCGCAGATTCAAGGCAGTGCTACCCCTGCAGTAGTCATGACCCTTCCGGAACCCAGGGTCCCTACTCCTGAGCGTTTTTCGGGCAACCGAAAGAAGTTTAGGGCGTTCAAAAACGCATGCCTCCTGTACCTGGCCCTGCAGCCCCGGACTTTCCACTCTGAATCAGTGAAGGTGGGGTTCATCATCTCCCTGCTTTCCGATGAACCACAGTCCTGGGCCCATAACCTCCTGGAGCAGAAGAGCTCCCTTCTCGATTCCGTAGAGACCTTTTTTGTAGCCATGTCACAATTGTATGATGACCCTCAACGCACCGCTACGGCCGAAGCCATCCTGCACTCCCTAACCCAGGGAAAAAGACCAGTAGAGGACTATATTGTAGAGTTTCGCAAATGCTCTGGGGACACTGACTGGAACGAGGCTGCCCTTAAATGTCAATTTCGCCTAGGCCTCTCTGAGACCCTAAAGGACGAACTGGCCCGGGTTGATACCCCTGCATCTTTAGAAGACCTGGTCCAGTTGGCTACCAAGCTTGACCGACGTTTACGGGAGCGTCGCTCTGAGCGCTTTCAATCATCTAAACCCACGTGGATGCTACCCCGGGTACCCCCCTTGCCTATACCTGCTCCAGTCCCTTCCTCCTCTGCTGACAGTGAACCCATGCAGCTGGGCCTAGTCCGGGCTCCACTCTCCCCTGATGAGAGACTCCGTCGGCGTCAAGCCAATCTTTGTCTGTACTGTGGTGAATCGGGTCATTTCCTGCGCAGCTGTCCAGTAAGGCCCAGTAAGTGCCGACCTCATGCTGCGGTGAATTCTCAAATTTCAGGTTTCACCCAATCTCATCTTGTCCTCCCGATTTCATTACAGGTGGCGGAAGAGGAGGTTCGGCTGGGAGCCATCATTGACTCAGGAGCCTGCAGTTGTTTCATGGACTTAACTTTAGCTCGGAAACTGCACATCCCTCTCTGCACTAAGAAACAACATCTTCAAATCCACCTGGCTGACGGCTGCCTACCCTGCTCTGGTCCCGTGACCCAAGAAACGGTACCAATCTTAACATCCACTGATTCTGGCCATCGTGAATTTCTTTGTTTCGACATTATCCATTCTCCGATGTTTCCGATCATCCTCGGGTTTCCTTGGTTACAAGCCCACGACCCACTGATTAAATGGAATAAGAAGGAAGTACGCTTTTCTTCTCCCTACTGTTCACAGCACTGTCTCCTGCCAACCTCCCACAAGTCCACCTCTTGCTTGACAATACAGACTAGTCCTGATAATCTCCCGCATGTTCCCTCAGCTTATCATGACTTTTTGGACATTTTTGACAAAAAGAAAGCTGATACTCTGCCGCCCCATCGGCCCTATGACTGCCCGATTGACCTGCTACCCGGTTCCGAAATACCATTCGGGCGGATCTTCCCATTATCGGAAACTGAATTGGAAGCTCTGCGCTCTTACATTGATGAAAACCTAGAAAAAGGATTTATCCGACCATCCTCTTCTCCAGCTGGCGCAGGCATCTTTTTCGTTGAGAAAAAGGATGGTTCACTCAGGCCCTGTGTGGACTACAGGGAACTTAATAAAATTACTATTAAGAATCGGTATCCGCTTCCCCTCATCCCTGAACTCTTCCAACGCCTAAGAACTGCTAAGGTATTCACTAAACTAGACCTGCGGGGAGCATATAATTTAGTCCGAATCCGCGATGGAGATGAGTGGAAAACGGCTTTCAGGTCTAGATTCGGACACTTTGAATACCTAGTGATGCCCTTCGGGCTCTGCAATGCCCCGGCCACATTCCAACACCTCGTCAACGATATATTCCGTGAGTATCTAGACAACTTTGTAATTGTGTATCTTGACGATATTTTGATTTTCTCCAACTCACTAGAAACACACCGAACACACGTCAGGAAGGTCCTCCTCATCCTCAGAGAGCACGGGCTCTACCTAAAAGGAGAGAAATGTGAGTTTGAAAGAGACACTATCCAATTCCTCGGGTTCATCATCACCACAGGGGGAATATCAATGGACCCACAGAAGGTCAAAGCTATCCAAGAATGGCCAGCACCCACAGACAAGAGATCTGTTCAGCGATTTGTTGGCTTCGCCAATTTTTATCGCAGGTTTATTCAGGGATTCTCCACGATCATTTCCCCTATTACTCAACTAACCCGTCAACAAGTTAAATTCCAGTGGTCTCAGCAAGCTCAGGAAGCTTTTGATGAACTAAAGAGACTTTTCACATCAGCACCTATCCTCCGGCATCCCGACCCAAGTCTTTCTTATGTATTGGAGGTAGACGCCTCCGAATCCGCAGCAGGGGCGATTTTTTCCCAAAGGAGTGGCCCGAAGGCTCTCCTTCACCCAGTCGCCTTCGCCTCCCGGAAACTCAGTCCTCCAGAGAGGAATTACGATGTCGGGGACCGAGAACTTCTTGCTATAAAATTCGCCCTGGAGGAGTGGAGGTATCTATTGGATGGTGCGTCTCAACCCATCATGATCTTCACGGACCACAGGAACCTGGAGTACCTTAGAGCTGCCAAACGCCTCAGACCCCGACAAGCACGCTGGGCCCTCTTTTTCTCCAGGTTTAATTTCCACATCACCTACCGCCCCGGTTCCAAAAATGGAAAAGCGGACGCACTCTCCCGAATGTTTCCAGAAGCAGAAGAGCCATCTGAACCTGCAACTATTCTGTCTCCACACAACTTTCTCCAAATCATTCAGCCAGACCTAGAATCAGCCATTAAACAAGCCACCGGTCAAATTTCCGAAACTACAGCATCCTCCCTAGAAAAGAAACATGGTTTACTATGGGCACACAACAAGATATTCATTCCTCCCTCTGTAAGGCTCCGGATTTTGCAGACCTTTCACGATCATAAGATGGCAGGACATTTTGGGGTCCAGAAGACTGCTGATCTGATCTATCGTTCTTTCTGGTGGCCGGGTTGGAGGAAGGATTGCAGGAACTATGTCCAGTCTTGTATTACCTGCCAACGAAATAAAGGGGGTTACACCAAAGCATGGGGACTTTTGAGATCCTTACCTGTTCCCGAACGTCCCTGGAGAGAGATCTCTATGGATTTTATTGTGGATCTGCCATCCTCAGACAAGTTTACCACGATCCTAGTAGTGGTAGATCGCCTCTCGAAGATGGCACACTTCCTACCTATGTGTGGCACTCCCTCTGCTGCGGCTACAGCAAATATTTTCATCAAGGAAGTTGTGAGGCTACATGGTGTCCCCTCCAATATCGTGTCTGATAGGGGAATTCAATTCACCTCCAAATTTTGGAAGAATCTCTGCAAGGCACTGGAGATCAAGACCTCTCTATCTTCCGCATACCATCCGCAAAGCAACGGGCAAACAGAAAGGACAAATCAAACGTTAGAGCAATACCTCCGTTGCTTTTGCTCCTGCTCCCAAGGCGATTGGTCTTCTCTCCTGCCCTGCGCGGAATTTGCCTATAATAACTCTGTACATTCCGCTACCAACCAAACTCCATTTTGGGCGAACTATGGCTACCACCCTTCTTTCTTGCCAGATTCCGTCCCTGAAGTCTCCGCTCCTGCAGTCCAAGAACGGGTAAAGTCGATTCAGGACAATTTCCTACAGATTCAGGAGGCCATGAAGAAGGCTCAAAGAGACTATGAGGTGTACTATAATAGAGGAAGAAGGAGTTGCCCAAGTTTCAAGATCGGGGATAAGGTTTGTTTATCTTCTGCCAACCTGAGATTGCCATACCCGTCTCGGAAGCTCGGTCCCAAGTTCATTGGCCCCTTTGAAATCAAAAGGGTGGTAAACCCAGTAGCTTTTGAACTGGCGCTACCTAGTTCATACAAAATTCACCCAGTGTTCCATGCATCCTTATTAAAACCAGTGATTCCAAGCTCCTTCACCGGAAGACAAGTGGCACCACCTCCACCCGTCAAAGTCGAAGGTGAGGAAGAATTCGAGGTGGAAGCCATAATGGACTGTCGAAGAAGGGGAAGACAGACCCAATACCTGGTAAAATGGAAAGGGTATCCCCCTGAAGACAGTTCGTGGGAACCCTCCAGTAACATCCACGCTCCTCGCCTGATACGGGATTTCTACCGGAGACACCCCAAGCTACCAGCCAGATTGGGCATCCGCAGGCTGCCCCTTGGGGGGGGGCACTGTCAGAGAATCACCAGACTTCAACGTCGGCACTTCCCCGTGCACCTGCGGGGAAGAGCTGCACAAGGACGCATGCATATGCGTCGTACGATACAATGTCATACACGCATGTGCAAACCTATGCACACGGCTATGGGCCTTACCTGATTGGCCTGACAGTCCTATAAAAGGCATCAATGTGCTCTGTGTATTTGCTGGTTTGTCTCCTCAGCTCACCTGTGTTCCTGGTTCCTGGTTCCTGGTTCCTGTTGACCACTTCCTGTTGTGACCCGGCTTGTTTGAAGACCACTCTGATTCTCTCCTGATCTGACCTCTGGCTTGTTTAAACGGACTTTCTACACTTAGCCTTGCTGGCTCATGGACTGATACCTGTGCTTGACCCTCGGCCTGCCTCTTGAATATCCTTTATCTCACGGACTGTACCTGTGTTTGACCATCGGCCTGTCTCCGGAATATCCTCTGTCTCACGGACTGTACCTGTGTTTGACCCTCGGCCTTCACTCCAGGTGTTGGAACCCCTGGCAGGCGTTTACTTCTACCAGTTCCAAGATCTTCTGCACGGGCATCTCTTCCTTCGGAAGACCTGCTGCATACAAGTCACCTGCTGGCAACCCGTGCCTCTCCGTGCCCTGTACCCACTGTTCCACCCTCAGGGGTACTGTGCACCCAGCTGCAAGGGAAGCCGCTCTCAGCACTTCGGCTTTGGTGAGTACCTGACAGTACCGAAAGACAGATACAAACCTCACAGGTAGACTGCGCCGCAGTAAACGGACAAATTAAGCTGAAGTCTGAAATGCGCGAATCGTCTCTAACCAAACTTCTACTAACGCAAAGTCAGCAGAAGGAGCCCAAAGGGTGCTTTGCTGTGTCTTGGACTTCCTATTTCTAGTCCCGTCGTACGTGCTGTACGTCATCGCGCAAGCTTTCAGCGGACTGTTTGGCTATCCGTGTGTGGTCAAGTCCGTTCATTCGAAAGTATGACGGACTGTCCGTCGGATTGTCTGACGGACTAAGTTGGCCAGACAGTCCGCCCGTGTGTACGCGGCTTTAGTGTTTTGCCAAAAGCATTTCAAAAGTTTATGTTTTTGTTCCAATGCCACTGAGCAAAAAAAAAGAAGGGTGCATTGCTCCTAGGATTAACTTAACTGTAAGGGTTGGTTCACACCAGAGGTGGCCCATCCTTTAAGGGCGCACGGGCGCCATTCCCTATTTATTCGTCTTTCAGGATGCTGAGGACATGAATTACAGCGGCAACATTTTTTTTTTTTAAGCACCTGTTCAGAGCCAGAGGCTTTAATAGGCTTAAAAATAGGGTGAGCATTGCGCTCATGCCCACCCAGATGTGTTAGAATAGCAAATGAGTATTTGCTATTCTAACACTGAATCGCCTCTCCATCAATCAGGAAGCGCGGGTGGGAGACGCGTTTCCCGATTGGCCAAAAGGATAAGTGTTCTGATTTGCTGCAGAGGAGGAGAGGGAAGCCGCCGAGCAGGGGAAGGAGATGACGGTCGCGATGCCCACAGAGGAGAGCCGGGGAAGCTGCCCATGGTTGAGGTAAGTGCACTGACCGCCCTGCCCTGGAAGGCGGGTATGGAGGGTGCACTGTTTGCCCCCCCAAGCCCTGCCGCGGGAGCGGGGGGGTGGGTGCACTGTTTGCCCCCCCCCCAAAATTACCACCAGCCGCCACTGGTTCACACTTATGTAGTTTGCTTTTGATCTGTTTCTCAATTGCTTTTTGCTGTGCATTTTGTGTTTTTGCACATGCGTTTTTGATACATTTTCGTGTGTGTTTTTATGCGTTTTGTGTTTTTTTTTTATGCTTTCTTTTTTTTTTGGGCCAAATTGTTGGTGGGTGAATTAAAAAGCACAAATCTTTGCAAAAATGCACTAAATGCTTTTCTGAAAGCTTCTCCATTGAAGTCTATTGAACCAAAAAAATACACAGTTTTGCTTTTTAAAAAAACCCTTTCCAAAAATGCAGCGGCTGAAAAAAAGCATAGATGTGAATGTGTCCCATAGGAAAACATGTTACGTGGGCCGTAGTGCGTTTCTGCAAAAAGCATTAAAAACGCATAGGTATGAACTAAGCCTAAAGGAAGGTAGCAAGTAGGTGGGTTCCTCTGACTTTAGGTCTACTTGTCCTCCTTACTGCCTACTACCTGAAAAAGATAACAGTTAGCTGTCACCTCTGAGTTGGGCCCGCTTGCTTATTCCCTGTTTCTTTCTGGTGGTCAGCAAAGACTGGGTTCTATGTGAATCATTGGAACAGATTTGTTGCTCTGGCAGAGGTATAAAACTGTTAATATTGGGAAAGTTGGCTGAACACAGAGGGATACAGTTCCAAGTACTGTAACAGCAAAATGTTCAATTGCATTTATTACCTTTTTTGATTGAAGGTAGCATTGAGGGGCAGGTGGATCATTTGATTGACGTTCCACAATAACTATTCACATCTTTCAGACTGATCCTGGATTTTGAATGTGGTGTCAATGCTGCAGAGCCACACTGATTTACTAAGCATGAACTACATCAGGAACACGCAATCAGAAAGTATTGGTGTTGTAGGACGGCACATGTTGGTGTTTCTTGATTATGATACTTTTATAAAAGCACAGAATAAAGAAGCATGTATGTGCTTGAAACCTCCTCCAGTATTGCTAAACCTGAATATCTGGAATGTATCAAAAACCTTTGATCGTCAGAATGGTGTTTAGGGCAGGTTTTGCTATAACATCATCACAAAAATCACCAATAATTGAATACAGAAACCTTCAGTAAATTCAATGATTAATTAATATCAATTAATAAAGTCACTGATCAGGATGTATCAATCAGCAGTTATGCATACCTCCTAATTTTTTGAAATGGGAATGAGGGACACCTATCAGCAAAAGTATGCAGGCATTGGACACACCAGATGCCACACCCCCTTAAAGGAGAATTGTGCAAAAAAACAATATTGGTTAAACTAAAACTTGGCTAAAGTGCTTTTTTTCCTTTATATTGGCTTTTGGAATTTACAAATGCAGCAATTTAGAAATCAGATGAAAGGTTTAGTGGTGGGAAACACTTTTTGATAGATAAAAAGTGCATTCTATATACAACTATATAGAGCAGACAAAAATAAGGAGGGATGAGGGGCAGAGGGACTCCAAATCAGGGACAGCCCCTCAAAATCGGGGACATTTGGGAGCTATGGTCAGTATATGTCAGTCACTTTCAGTTAGCAAAGTCTCTTGTAAGTGAATATCAGTAATGTAATTACGTTGGAAACATCAATCTCTCAGTAAACATGTCAGGTCTCATCTATAAGTTATGTGAAAAAAATAAAGTCATCTAAAAGTTATGTGAAAAAAGCCGGCAGACATTGAAGCAGAACTAAAACATTTTTTAAATGCAAACACAAAAAAAAAAATGCAATTTAAAACATGAACATTCGTGCACACTACAAAATCTGTTACCTTTATCTAGATTTTATATTACACATATGCCATCTTGCAGAGTTTGTTCCATTACATCTTCTCCCTAGGTGGCTGGTGATGAAGGTGTTACTAGAATCTGAAGGAAGTCGTGTATTCATTTCCTCAAAGGAAGTTCTCTATAGGAACCACTTTCTTTCTCTGCCAGGAATCAGGCATGTAAGGCCTCTTCTCACGGGCAAAAATAAAATAAAACAAACATTACGTTTGTAGCCATGTAGCATTTTTTTTCACAGATCTGAACACAAGTATATTTTTGTCTAAAGGACAATGTACTCAGCTGCCTAAAGATCCCTAATGCAGCAATGCATTCAGAGCCATAAAAATAAATAAAAAATAATTGTTTATGTTTGGTGGGGTAGCAATGCATGTATTCATGTAGACTGAAACACTGGCAGCTAGAGGAGATGAAGAAATATTTTACATGTGTATATGAGCATGCACGTTTACTCAGCAGTACGGAACATACCTTGCTTTTTATACTCAAGATCCTTCCATTGGTAAGTTATTAGATCAATGTGCAGGAGGCCTTGGGGGGGGGGGGGGGGTCCCCATAATTCCCCCGTTCTCCTGATCTTTTATCATTTACGTCTTACTTGGTTTACCATACCTCCCAACATTTTGAGATGGGAATGAGGGACCTATTAGCACACATATGTAGGCATAGAACACCCCCCTGCCACACCCCCTTTAAGGAGAATTAACCAAAAAAAAAAGGTTTAATAAATCTACAAGGGCTTTTTTTTTACCACTTCTATTCCTTTATATTGGCTTTTAAAATGTACTAATGCAGCGCTTTAGAAATCAGATGAAAGGTTTAGCCAGTGGCGTTGCTAGGGGGTGGCTTTTGGGGCTACAGCCCCAAATCTGGGGCCCATAGCCCTGAGTCTATGCAGGGGTCCCCAAGGGGAGGGGAGGCTCTCTGGGGTCCCTGATGCATAGGGGGAGGCTCTGTGGGGACCCTGATTTTAAGGGAGAGGCTCTCTGGAGACCCTGATTTAAGGGGGAGGCTCTCTTGGGACCCTGATTTAAGAGGGGCTCTCTGGGAACCCTGATGTAAGTGGGGGGTTTCTGGGGACCCTAATGCAAGGGGGAGGCTCTCTGGGGACTCTGATGTAAGGAGGAGGCTCTCTGGGAAACCTGATGTAAGGGGGGGCTCTCTGGGGACCCTGATGTAAGGGGGGGCTCTCTGGGGACCCTGACGTAAGGGGGGCTCTGGGGACCCTGATGTAAGTGGGAGGCTCTCTGGGGATATACACACACACACACACATATATTACTACTATACATGTGTATGCCCGCCCAAGCGTACGAATGTTCTATACTACGCTGCTATGGGCTCTAGCCCCAGATCTTTTCTAGACCTAGCAATGCCCCTGGTTTTAGCACTGGGAAACACTTTTTGAGAGATAAAAAGTGCATTTTATATACAACTATTTGGATTAGACCAAAATGAGGGAGAAATGAGGGGGAATGAGGGACAGAGGGACATTGCTCCAAATCAGAGACAGTCCCTCCAAATCAGGGACAGTTGGGAGCTATGGGTTTACTAAATGTAACTGTCAGTTAAATAATGAAGAGAAAAGAGCAGCACTTGGAAAAAAAAAAAACACATTGTTGTAGTTGTAGTATGTAGTGATGTGTTCTGTTCCTTATGCAAAAATAGAGGCACATTTTGTTTCCTTTAACCCCCCCCATCATAGCTTTTTTTGTAAAAAACCTGCTGTGTCCTCCTATGTTACGAGCTTGCGTATATGTAGCGCTGAAGTTTTTTCTATCTAATTCAATGTAATCCTGTAATGTTGTTAGATTGGTGTTGGTTCCCCCTAGTGGTCAATCTAGTTCAATGTGAATAAGTCTTTGTGTTGTTTCACATTAAAGCAAAGACTTTGCAGGATGTGACTTAAATGTTTTTATGGAAAAGACTCACTTACCCACAGTGCTTACTTACCTACCCATGAAGCTAGGTCACAGAACTGCATGCTGGGTAGGAAATAAAAGGCCCAGCGCAGCCATTTTCTTTTTCTTCCGACCTGCCTGCAGGGTTCGGGAAAGCCCCGGCCTGCTTGGCGCAGAACGGAACATAAAGCCACTGCAGAAGTTTACACCACAGCGTGCTGGATCAGCAGCATGATCAGATCGGAGGATCCAGAACACCTGTCGGAGTCAACCGAGGATTCCCGATCATCTTGTGGATCGGTGCAACGTGTCAGTGCTGGCTGGAAGCAGGACTGAGATCACGGCAGCGGAGCAAAATCCAACTGTCCAGGCCTGGTGTGGTGAGAGGGCTGTTGCCCAAGATTTATCAAACACTTAACTACACTGTGCATATTACTTCAAAGTGTTGCTGAGACCTGCAGTTCTATGGAACGGTCTCATTTAAATAGACGGTGTTTAACCAGGTCTCAAAGCCTGTACTCCATTAGACACTGAACTATGGTCCAGTCGCATTCTCACAAGAGGAAGGTTACAAGTGTGTTGCCTAATCAAGTTTATAGTTTATCTACTTTATCGTCTGCTTACTCATTGGATTACAAATACTGAGGTATAATATGGCTAGCTGAAGAAAGAAAACAAGAGACTATACCATTCATTATACTGTATTGCATTGTTCTTTTTAGTGCTTGCTAGTGTACTGCAGGTTCGGTGGGTGTTTGTGCGGCTGTACTGGAAGTGGAAAAGTGCCCAGTGTTAAGGTGTTACTACTCTGAGCATCCCACTTGGAGACACACCTGCATTCATCGCCCAGGGAAGTTTTGAGAGACATTTATTTGCATATATCTAAGTTTAACATTGTTCTATATCTGTGCATTCCGAATTGATATTGTAATTATTGTCTTAGACCAGCCTTCAGTAAATTTATAGTCTGGTTAAAGTATAATTGGTGTGAGGTATTTTTTATTTGCATAGCAGGTGGAACAAAGAATACCCAGGTAACAAAAGAGGTACAATATATATTGCTATTGTTCGATTCTTTCTTGTTATTGGGTTTCACACCAACACTGTTCCACAGCTGTGTCAAGTGGGTTGAGCAACTTCATTGGGGGGTGAAAAAGAGAGTACAGGCCCAATCAATTACCAGCAGCTCCTTCAGGGGTAAGTGCTACACTTGGGGGCTCGTCCGGGATTTCTGTTACTCTTCAATCAAGCCCACCCTCTTGGCACCAGTATGGACCCCATCACTGTGGTCGAGTGGTGCGAAGCGGAAGGCACTCACTCAGAAGCAAGCGTGGCAATTGAGCTCCCAGAAGACTGGGAGGAAGAACGGGTCAGCCAAGTTGTGAAGGCATTGTCCCCAGATAGGAAGGCCTGGGTGGTCTCTGTCAGACCAGATTATGGGATTTCTCACACTTATGCTCTATTAGAGTGGAGAAAGGGAGCTCCTGAAAACTTCAAAGGCACCAATGTGAAATTATCTGACAAAACCAAACTTTACCTGACACACCCAGAAAGACCAGGTGGAAGTTTTTCCAGCTCTAGATAAGTAGAGTCAACAATGCGGGAAGTTCGTTTTAGGTCAACACCGACCAAAAGTGTCAGTCCCCCTTTGAAGAAGAGGAGGGCCATTGTTGAAACACTCAGGGCCCACAGGAGAGGCTCACATTCGGAACAACAACTAGCTGACCTGAAACAACAGTATAATGATATACAGGAGAGGTTCCAGGAAACCTCCAACATGATTGAAAGACACATTAAAGAGTTAAGTGTAACATGCAAAGACCCAAGTGATGGTCAGTCAACCCCAAGACCTGTTTCAGTCATACAGAGACATCACTCGGAGACATCTGCCAGAGGTGACGATCAGGAAAGATTTCAAGATTGAAGGTCAGATAGGAGAGAAGTACGGTAACAGAAAGACACGCTCTCCTAGACAAACCTTCTGCATTAGATTGACCTGGGACTCCAAAAAGGTATCTTGAATCTGAAATTATAGAAGATGTAGTCAACGCCAATTGCCCAGGCCTATGTATCAGAGGCATGTTGGAAATGAAGAATAGACTGGCTGTACAACTCACAAGAATATTAAAGAGCTACTACAAAGAGGAATATGCTGCTGAACTGTATCATCAACTGGTAAATATGGCACAGAGCAGTCAGGAGACTCCCCAGAATTTCTTATTCAGAGCCATTGAATTGAAAGACTGCCTGTTGTCTGTCTCAAAAGGAGAAGACTCACATGAAGCTTCTGAGGTGAAATGATACAGAAGAAATTCCAGAGGTCCGTGGCTATAGGACTGAGGAGTGACTACATCAAGTTCCAGTTAAGACAGTAATTGGATGATTTCTCCATTCCAGATAAGGTGCTCATTGAAGAGACAAATGAAGCGGCCAAGAGATGGAGATGGAAAGGGAGAAGAAACACAAGAAAGTTCAGTCCAACAACATAACGGGAACCAAAGAATGCCAGTCTAATGTGCTACAGGGTTCTCGGGAGCCTAGTGTCCTGACGGTGAACGCTGATCAAATGTCTTGGCCCTCACCTATACAACATCTGCCAAAGTTTGATTCTGAACTGGAAAAATTACTTCAGATGCAAAAGAAGATGTTAGAGATGATGGCTCTGTTGACTGCCAAATTAACTGAACCACAGAGAAAGGAAGTCTCATTACCCAAGACCCTGATGGGTTCTACAGCCGCTCAGACAAATCAACCGGTTAAACAAAAGACTGCGGGGGAGTTGGACATAACCGCCAAGTATGTCCGAGCACAGTAAAGCCTGAAACACAACGTCAAAAGCTGGAGGGAAACTTCAGAGGGCCCCAGTGAAGGAGTCAACTGGGTGCCCTGTTACATCAGCTAACTCCAAACAGGCCAATGCCAACCAGGCTCCTGGAGCCTCATCTAGGCCAAAGCCGGATAAGAATCCACAACAACAAAGCATCAAAAGACGAACTACCAAACAGACCAAACCTGACACTCCCCATGGACTCCCTCCCAAGCTAGTGGGACCCTCTCCAATTGTCTCTATCCATGTGGAAGGGATTTATGCAAAAGCCCTTTTGGATACTGGAGCTCAAGTAACTCTTCTTTATAGAGACTTCTACGACAAGCATCCCAAGCACTTGCCACTGAAGAAGTAGGAAGAGTTAGAAATATAGGGCCTAGGGACCCAGAATTTTCCTCATGACGGCTACCTACCCATTAAGCTGACCATCGACCTGAGCGTGGCGGGAAAGGCTGAGACCTTTGATACTCTGGCAGTGGTCTGTCCACCAGGGGTTGACAAAAGTTCCCTTATCATTGGAACCAATACTGAACTGGTCAGGAGACTGTTGACACCTCTTGTACAAGAGCAAACTACTTCAGCCACAAGCATACACCCTATGCTGAAACAAGTATACCAGAATTTAGTACAAGAGCAGAAAGCCCCAGCAGAAGGAGTGGGAAAGATCTGACGCCTGGACCGGAGTGAGAAGGTGTTGCAGCCAGGTGAAGTAGTTTGTTTGAAAGCATCCATCAAGCTGAGTTGGAGGCAACTGGGCCCTTTCATCGTCCTTAAGGGGGACAGTCAGGAGGAAGACAAGGGGCTGGAGATAATTCCAGAAGTGATATCAACCAAGGCACTACAGAGAAGGTCTCAGTCAGTGTTCGAAACACAACAGCCTCGCCTATGAAGATGCCAGCTCGGATGTTGCTGGGGCAAGTAAATCAGGCTACTCCAGTCTCATCATGTGGTGTGGTGTGGTAGGAGGAGAAGAGTGAGAGATCCCTGTAGAAGAATTCTACCCAAAAAACATTCCTCTCAGCCCCTGTACAAACGGTCGGAGATTCTGCCAACCAAATCCGTCGGATTTTGTCCGTCAGATTTAGTCTGACGGATTGTGTCTGAAACTGTTGCATACACACGGTCGGACTAAGTTGTTGAAAAATCCGATCTTTCAGAACGTTATGAGGTAATTTCGTTACGATGGGACTACATTCTGGCTAGTAACCAATAGCTTTGATGTAGGAATTTGATCTGAGCATGCGTGGCACTTGGTCCGATCAAAATTATAGTATGTCCGATCGAACCAGTTGGTCGGGAAATATTTCCAACATGTCGGAAAATTGGGTCCGACGGTTATTCGGACGGAATCAGTCCGATGCATACCACACACAGTCGGATTATCCGACGACATGGTCCGATAGGACACATTCCGACAGGTTCTGCGACCATGTGTACAAGGCTTTACACCTACTTGGATGGAAAGGGCCAAGACTCAGCTCTTAAGATGGAGAACTGCATTTTCAAAGAGAGTTTGATGTGGGGCTTGCAAGTACAAAACACAAGATCTGACTGGAGGAAGAAAGGGTCAGTCAGATCCCATTGGGAGACTTGGAAGACTTGCGAGAACAGCTATGTGAGCTGAAGAAAACAGGAATTATCCGGGAGCCTTGGAGTCCATATGCTTCTCCAAAAGTGGGTCGTTGAAGTTATGTATTGACTATAGGACATTGAACCGAAGGACAGTTCCCGACCAATACACCACACCCCGAATAGAAGATGCCTTACAGAGCCTGTCAGGGGCGAAGTGGTTCAGCGCGCTGGATTTGAAAAGTGTATATTATCAAATCTGTTAGGTATTCAGAAGTCCAGAACAACTCTTTACCATCCTCAAGGGGATTCCCAGCCGGAGAGGTTTAACCAGACCCTGTTGAACATGTTGGGAACTCTGCCCTCTGAACAGAAACAACAGTGGAGCAAGCACATTGTGGCCGTGGTACATGCCTATAACAGTACTATAAGTGACGCCACAGGGTACTCTCTCTATCGCTTAATATTTTGAAGAGAGGCCCGACTACCTGTGGATTTAGCTTTTGGCACCTGTCTGGACCATACTTCAGTGACTTCACACTGAGAGTACGTGGACAGACTACAGAAAAGCTTGAAAACAAACTGCTTATGAAAAGGCCCAAGCCACATCAGATGCTAGAGGAAAGAGGAACAAGAAGAACTTTGACCTCAAGGTGAGGATACAGGTTCTACAACCTGGTGACTGAGCCTTGTTGAGGAATCTGAGTATACCAGGAAAGCACAAGTTGGCTGATCGGTGGAAGTCGCAGCCATACTTTGTATGCAAACGACTCCCATGGCTGCCGGTGTATCAGATTAGGCCAGAAGGTGGTACTGGGTCATTGAAGACTTGGCATCGAAACCACCTCTTACCTCTTTCAGAGGCAATCCAATTAACTTCTCATCAGGAGTTACCATCCACATCCACCACCCAGCAAGGACCAGGACCAGTGACTAGGGGCTCTTGCTACAAACAATGGAGATAGTGAGGAGGAGGAAATGGAAATAAGCTGGTTGTGGTCAGCTGAAATGCCAGAAGCTGATGCTAACTGTTTTCCCCACACAAGAGGGAAGAATAGTGGAGCCCTTAGGCCGGAGGCCTCAGAATTTGTACCTCAAAATGGACATTCTGAGGATTACTCATCTCTCAACGAAGTTGAGGTACAAGATGTTGAAGTACCAGAGGCTGAAGTGGGAGAAGACAGCACTTGTGCAAAGATGGCGTCTACACCTTAAGGGCAAAGAGTAAAAAGGATTGTTCAACTGCCAAAGAGACTAACATACGATGTGCTGGGTAAATGTTCTGAAGGAACTGCATACTGTTTACTGCAAAGAAAAACTCTAAAATGCCTAGTCTGTACTTGCACAGTAGCAGGGATGTACTAAACTGCATATTGGGATGATGGGATGATTGGATTATTGGCTGCAATGCTCAGAACTCTCACTAGATGTCAGTGTACATTTTACACACATACAGTATCTCACAAAAGTCAGTACACCCCTCACATTTTTGTAAATATTTTATTAAGTCTTCTCATGTAAAAACACTGAATAAATTACACTACACAACAAAAGTGAGTACATCCCTAAGGCCGCGTACACACGGGCGGATTGTCTGCCCAACTTAGTCCGCTGAACCGTGTTTCAGCGGACAATCCGCTCGTGTGTGGGCTTCAGCGGACTTTTTCAGCGGACAGTCTGACGGACTTTGTCTTTCGGAATTTCCGTAATTTTGTCCGTCCAAACTTGGTTTTGTCCGTTCAAACTTGGTTTCAGCGGACAGTCCGCTCGTGTGTAGGCAAGTTGGACGGACTAAGTATGGCGCATGCTCAGAAAGGATTTACACGGCCGAAGGTTGCATTGCAGTGTATTGGACGTCGTTTTTCTAGTCCCGTCGTACGTGCTGTACACGTCATCGCGCAAGTTTTCAGCGGACTGTCTGTTCATCGTGTGTGGTCGAGTCCGTTCATTCAAAATTTGGACGGACTGTCTGTCGGATTGTCTGACGAACTTAGTTGGGCAGACAATCCGCCCGTGTGTACGCGGCCTAAGTGAAAATGTCCAAACTGGGCCCAAAGTGTCAATATTTTGTGTGGCCACCATTATTTTCTAGCACTGCCTTAACCCTCTTGGGCATGGAGTTCGCCAGAGCTTCACGGGTTGCCACTGGAGTCCTTGTCCTTGTCCACTCCTCCATGATGACATCATGGAGCTGGTGGATGTTAGAGACCTTAAGTTACTCCACCTTCCGTTTGAGGATGCCCCACAGATGCTTAGTAGGGTTTAGGTCTGGAGACATGCTTGGCCAGTCCATCACCTTTTCCATCTCATCTTCCTTAGTAAGGCAGTAGATGTCTTGGAGGGGTGCTTGGGGTCGTTATCATGTTGGAATACTGCCCTTCGGCCCAGTCTCTGAAGGGGTGGGGATCAGGCTCTGCTTCAGTATGTCACAGTACATGTTGGCATTCATGGTTCGCTCAATGAACTGTAGATCCCCATTGCCGGCAGCAGTCATGCAGCCCCAGACCATGACACTCCCACCACCATGCTTGACTGTAGGCAAGACACACTTGTCTTTGTACTCCTCACCTGGTTGCCGCCACACGTGCTTGACACCATCTGGACCAAATAAGTTTATCTTGGTCTCATCTGACCACAGGACATGGTTCCAGTAATCCATGTCCTTAGCCCTTGTACACACGGTTGGAGATTCCGTCGGAATGTGTCCGATCGGAGTGGTTTGTCGGATATTCTGACTGTGTGTGGTATGCATCGGACTGTTTCCGTCGGACCAAGTTTTCCAACTTGCTGGAAATATTTTCCGACAAACTGCTCCGATCGGACATACTCCGATCATGTGTAGCCTACTCCGACGGACAAGGTGCCACGCATGCTCACATTCAAATTCCGACACGGAAGCGCTTGTTCAGGTAAAACTACTGCTCGTAATCGATATAGCACATTCGTCACGCTGCAATGTTAAAAATTCTTTCATGAAGCGCATTCTCTTGTTCTTTACAATGCTGCAAGAAGGAACTTCTTCTGATGCTCATAGTCACACACACTTCTCCCAAACGTATTTCATGACTCTTTTTTAACCATTTCGGCAACACAATTTTTGTTTTCGTCACATCTACACAATTTTAGATTTTGTTTATTCTTTTTTGGATGCTTTTTTTTTTTATTTCCTAAAAATCTCCTTTAAAGACAGTTTGCTAATTTCTCCTTTTTTTGGGGTGTTTTTTGTGTGTAAACTTACCACAACAACATTATTGTATTTTTTTATCTTTGGTTTTTCGTTTTTAATCTACAGGAGGTTGTTTAGTGTTGGTACCCCTTGTTATTCATTTCACTTTGTATTTTTGAAATGTACCTGCCTGCTCACAAATAAACTGGCCTTTTGGAAGGAAAACACATACACAAGTATTTCATCAAACAAAAAAAAACTTTATTTTGGTCGCAATAAAATAAAAAGAGGAACGCAGCGCTGGAGAAACTTGTTACTTTGGCGCAGACTTTGGCCCCCAGGGCAGACATGAACTAATTAGTATAAGAAAGTTATTCCTGTGCCCAATCAGGGAAGCAAAGAGCGTTTGTACTGCTGCACACACTGAAGTGGGGTACTTGAACCCCAGTAAAGGAGTAAAAAAACGGCAAAGGTAGTGATGCGCAGTACTATGACAGGAAGTTTAGCCTAGAGGCTAATAAGCTCTATGGGCACTAAAAATATTAGGTAATATATATACTATCGCATAAAGTGAAAATATATGTGTAAAACAATATGCGTGTTTTTTGAGGGGATAATGGGGGACCCTCACCACTATAACATTATAGCATCCAGGATAAAAATCAAATACAAACATACGAAAAGAAAAACAATCGCAATATTTAAAACTAGTGATTCCCAATGCGATTTGTTGTGGCTGACAAAATCGCATAAAGTGCCAGTGCCAAAGAATAACAAATAAATCCGTGCAAATATCCTCTACACCATAAAATAATTAAAACAATATAAGTAAAGCAGTAAACAACTCGATAATTCAATTGTGCAGAGAGTGATTGGTTGTAACTGATAAAATCGCATAAAGTGCCAGTGCCAAAAAAATAACAAGTAAGTCTGTGTAAATATCCTCTACACCATAAAATAATTAAAACAATATAAATGAAGCAGTAAACAACTTGATAATTCAATTGTGCAGAGAGTGACAGAAAATAAAAATCCAAATAAACGCATAAAAGTGTTGGTGCTGAGGGAATAAATGCAGAATCCCTCTAGAATAATATAAAGCTTGTGCACAGTACCTAAAATATATGCAAAAATATCAAAATAAAAAATATATAAAAAATGAAAAATACATATGTCGGAAAATGTCCGTTACACTTGTGCAACAACCAGTGGCGATTATATCAAAGAATCGCATAAAGTGCTAGTGTCTAAATACGTGTGCACTATATTTAAAAAACAATGTAATCGGTGATGATAGTAGTGATGGTGAATATATCCCTCGTGGTCCTGTGTGGTCAGAATATGGGTGTCCCCTTACCTTTTTTTTTTAACAAAGAATTTTTATTTATGTTTCAAACAAACAAAAAAAAAACAGAAAACAGACATGCGTCAGCAAGGTACATACATATTTTGAGTAGACAGATAATCAAATGTATCACATATAAGCACAGATAGTTCTTAGCAATATATAGAGTCACTAATCATTGCAACATGGAATATAAAACCTCCCCGAGACCTCCCCCCACCCCACAAAAAACCACATAAATTACAAAAAAAAGGGGGAAACCCCCCTCCCTCCCCCCACCCTCCACACCCCCCCAGCCTAACCAATAGTCAAATGCTTCGCCTCAACCCAAGCCGCCCAAATCTTCCCAAATTTCCCAGGGCAGTTCCTGCCCAGATATGTAAGTTTATAAAGCGGCAAAGCCGCGTTCACCAGGGACTGCCACAGTTGTTTAGTAGGAGGGAGAGGTTGATTCCATTGCAGTAGTATGGCTTTCCTCGCATAGAGTGTAGTGTAAAAAATAAACAGTTTCTTCCCCCAGGAGATATCCAGAAAATCACAGATACCCAGCAAGAGAGGTATCGGGCTAAGTGGAATCGTAAGCTCCCCCACTGCATTAATATCGGCCAGGACCCCTCTCCAAAATCCCACTACCCCAGGGCAGGACCAGACCATGTGGAAAAAGTCAGCATCATCTTCTTTGCATCTGGGGCAGGTAGTCAATCGGTCAGGGTAAATCCTTGCCAGGCGTGCCGGTGAAAAATATACCCGGTGGAGGAACTTCAATTGTATAAACCTGTCCCTTGCCGAAATCGCAAGGGTCAGGTATTGCTGTATACCCTCCTCCCAGTCCTCCTCAGTAAGTTCCGGAATGTCGCCTTGCCAGAGCGCAAACAAATGGGAGATCCTAGTCTCCTCCGATACGGTCAACGCGGCATACACCATGGACAGTGTGCGCGTCCCTCCCCCCTCGGGACCAAGCGCCTCCTCCACCGCCGACACCCCAAGAGTCGCTCTAGATGGGAATTGAGAACGGAAGGCGTGTCGCAACTGCAGGAATCTGAAAAACATATGGTTCGGGAGGTCCCTGGCCTGTTTAATAGCATCGAAGGAGAGTAGCTGCCCCTGGGACACAATGTCCCCCAGTGTTATAACTCCATGCCTGGCCCAAACAATCGGATCCGGGATGGATTGAAAGTGGGGCAAGCGGGGGTTCCCCCAAAGGGGAGTCCCCGGGGCCCACACCCCTGCGCCCACCAACCTTTTGTTCACCAGATCCCATATTTTAAGCGTCGTACGCATCGGAAGGGTTATCCCAGGGTTAGATCGTGGTCCCCTATAGATCAGGCTCCTGAGCTCCGCATGAGAGCCCAACAACGCCGCCTCCAACGAGGACGCAGGGTTGACCGGGCCCTCGGAGAGCCACCACCTGACAGTCACTAGGACTGCCGCCCAGTAGTATTTCAGAAAACAGGGCAGTGCCAGACCGCCCCTCACAAGGGGCCGTTGGAGGGTTGTTTTAGCTATTCTAGGGGGCCTACCATTCCAGACGAAGGACGAAACAATGCTATCTAATTTCTTAAAAAATCTAAGCGGGATGTGGACTGGGGTCTGACGGAAGAGATAGGTAAACCGAGGAAGGACCGACATTTTAATTAGATTGACCCGTCCCACTGGCGAAAGCGGCAAAGACCTCCACCCAGTACACCTCCGGGTCAACTGGGTAACCACCGGACTCAGGTTAAGGGAAATAAATTGTTTCAAGTCTCTGTGTATTTCCACCCCTAGATATTTAAATTGAGAAACCCTCTGCAGTTGCCCATCTACTCGGGGACCGCCCTCACCATCATGTAGTGGGAATAGAATTGATTTCGCCCAATTTATACGTATACCCGAGAATTGTCCAAACCGGTCTATATGCGACAGTGCCGCCTGTAGGGAGGCTCCGTCGTCCTTGAGATACAACAAAGTATCATCAGCGTATAACGAGACTTTTTCCTGCAAAGGACCCCGGACAACACCCCGAACCTCAGGAGAGGAGCGGAGAATAGCCGCCATAGGTTCAATTGCCAGTGCAAAAAGCCCCGGGGACAGTGGACACCCCTGCCTGGTTCCCCTATGGAGGGGAAAGAGCGGGGAGAGGACCGCACCCGTACGCACCCTGGCCGTGGGAGCTCTGTACACCGCCCTGACCCACGAGATAAAGGCTGGACCGAATCCAAATCTACGAAGGACTGCCCACAAATAGTCCCACTCCACTGAATCAAAGGCCTTCTCCGCGTCTAGAGAGACCACAACCTCCTCCCCACCTTCTGCATCCCCCGAGGCCAAAACAGTAAAGAGCCTGCGAATATTAATATCTGTCCCCTTCCCTGGCATAAAGCCGGACTGATCCTCATGGATCAAGGTAAGTATAACCTCGTTCAGTCGCCTGGCAAGGATTTTGGTCAGCACTTTCGCGTCCGAGTTGAGTAGGGAAATGGGTCGGTATGACGAGCACAACTGGGGGTCTTTCCCAGGTTTAGGGATCACCACTATGATGGCTTGTGCCATAGATGGAGGAAGTTCCCCCTCACGAAGGGACGCGGTGAGCATATCATGTATTCTAACTGACATCTCCTCTAGGTAATACTTGTAAAATTCCGGGGGTATCCCATCCTCCCCAGGGGTCTTCCCCGGCTGCATGGACCCCAGCGCCACCCGGACTTCCGCCAGAGTAATCGGGGAGTCCAGACCGTCCCTGGCCTCAGAAGTAAGGGCAGGGAGTGTCACCCCCTCTAGAAAAGCACTTAACTCCTGCGCTGAGTACTGCACCCTAGATGAATAAAGGGCGGAGTAGAACTCTGCAAAGCAAGCGTTGATGGCAAGGGGATCCGTCACTATTGTCCCAGCACTATTCTGTATTCGAGGGATAGTGGAGATTGGGGCCTGCTCCCTCGAGATCCAGGCCAACAATCTCCCCGTCTTTTCACCCTGTTCAAAAATCCTCTGCGTCTGAGCCAGTTGACGTTTGCTTGTTTTAGCCACCCTAAGGAGCACCACCTCTCTATACGCTACTTTCATATCCTGAGCCGTGAGCGGGTTCCCCGTGAGGGTGAACCGGGTCTCCAGTTCCTGGGCCCTGGCTTCTGCCTCCTCTACCGTGATCTTATCATTCCTGCGCTCCCGACCAATGGAAGAGAGGTAGCACCCCCTCATATAGGCCTTGAAGGCATCCCAGACCATCCCCCCAGAAGCCGTGCCAACATTTGAGGCCCAAAATCCCCGGATTTCACCGCCCATCTCAAAGGCAATGGTGGGATGCTCAATCCAGTACCTAGACAAGCGCCATAGTCTATCCCTCTGAGGGGTAGAGGTTTGCAATGTACACAGCAGTGGGGAGTGGTCAGAGATGCCCCGAGGAAGTAACTCTATTCCAAGGACCCTGGGAAGCATGGGGGCACCAGCATAGACTAGGTCAATACGGGAGAGTGTGTTGTGGGAGGAGGAGTAGCGGGGTCCAGCATCATCAGTACAGAGTATTCACATCCAGAAGTAATCTTGCAAACCCCCCCGGGTATAAACTAGGGAGGGGGTAGGGCCCTAAGGCCCGGTAGACAGAATATGAAGACATGAACCTGTAGACCCCCCCTAAGGAGCATCAGAATATCAGGTCGGCTCCTCGCCCCCTGCCCAAAACCAGTATTGAAAAGGAGAGGGGCACTCCGACCTGCCCTCCAAGTTCCAAAATGGAGGGACAGAGCAAGGGGGGGGGGGGAAATCCGATCCGCGTGACACTGGGCAAAGCTTGTGATGCTTGTGGACCCCAGTCAGGTAATCATCATCAAAAAATTATCTCTGCTGGGGAAGGGAATCAATCCATCTGGAGGCCTCACTCGGGGCGGTAAAGAAACGAACGGATTCTCCGTCAATCACTCTGAGTTTCGCGGGGAACATCATGTTGTACTTGAGACCTTTGGTGCGCAGCTGGGCCTTGACTTGGTCGAATGTCCTGCGTTGCCTCTGCGTCTCCACAGAATAATCAGGAAAAAGCATTAATTTAGCATTTTCAAAGCGCAGGTCCCCCACCTTCCTCGCCTCCCGAAGAACCAGGTCTCTGTCTCTAAAGTTCAAAAGGCGGAAAATAAACGTGCGTGGCGGGGCGCCCGGTGGGCCACGAACCGACGGCATTCTGTGCGCTCGTTCCACGACAAAATGGGGGGAGAACTCAGCGAGCGGGAGAAGTGTACGTAGCAAACGTTCGGTAAAGGCTTCGGTGTCACGGCCCTCCGACCCCTCCGGGAGGCCCACCAACCTCAGGTTGTTCCTCCTATTCCTGTTCTCGTGGTCCTCTGCCCTGGATTCCAGCGCCTTCACCCGCACCTGCAGGGTACGGAGGGAGGCATCATGGTCGCGGGTAACATCTTCCACGTCTCCAACCCTCCGTTCCACCTCGGCAAGCCGCTCCCGGTGTTTATCCATATCTCGCCTGATAAGCCCCATGTCGAGCTGTATCTGCTCTATCTTAGTGGTTAGGGTAGTCTGACAACCAGTGATCGCTTGCATAAGAGCTTGAAATTGATCATCACCCATCGGTGGCGTGTCAGCGTGGTCCGTTTGAGACGCCATGTTGGTGTAGGCCTGCCCGCGTGCCGCGCGGGTCTGTAGTGGAGTTCCCGGCGGGGTTCCCGGGACCGTATGCTTCTTCCTATGGGAACCGGAGCTACCCCTGCGCATCCCCGAGCCTCACCACCGCTTCACCGGCCCACGGGGAGAGATGTATGTCCCTAAATGCCGGATAATTAGCCTGCCAGGTGCGGAGCTCTCTGCAAACACGTCCTAGCTGGTTGCCATCTTGGCCACGCCCCCGGTGTCCCCTTACCTTACAGCTGTAAGCTAACAGCATATAATATGTATATCATCAGGGTCCCTGGTATTCTTTATCCTTTGAGGTCCTGTTGTGGTGTCCCCAGATCCTGGCGTCAGTATCCTGCCTATTGCGCTGTGTTGGTCCCTTTAAGTAATCACTCAGCAGCATTCAGCGTGGGGGGTACCTCAGCAATTGGTGTGTATGTAAGGGGTTAAAAAAATGAGGAGGAAGGAAGCCCCATAGTGTAGTAGTTTTTAACCATATAGTTTTTTATTAAGGTAAAATAATCAGGTACTCACAAACAAAGCAAGTTTCTAATGCAGTGTATAAACGAGCCTCGAGCTCGATTTACGTCACTTCCGGTAGCTCGTCCCGACGCGTGTTCGTCACGGTCACGTGACTTCATCAGGGGATGACTAGTGCTGAAGGAAGTGTCTTTAAATAGAAGCAATAGCTAATAATTTGGCGGCCATTTTGGGGAAGACCCGGAAGTGTACCGGCGGCCATTTTGCAGTCTACATGGTTGCCGGAAGTGTACGAGCGGCCATTTTCAGGTTATCCCGCCGTGTTTATCCTATCTATGGCCGGAAATGGATGTGTGGCCATTTTTTTGGAGGTGTCTCCAGCGGAGCACATCCGAATTTGAATAGGGATGTCGCCGCCCCCTCGTCCGCAGTAATTAAAGTTCTCTATTGCGGATGCCCTAATACAAAGCAGGGGGAGACATTTAAAATATGCAGTGCGGACTACAGGCTGGACACAGAGTTATAGGTGCCAGACAAGGGGACAGATGAAAAATATAAAATATAAAGACTGATGTATTAAAATGAATTTGGAGTAAAAGAGTACAGATAGAAAAAATATATTTATATTAAATAGAAAAATAATAATCGAATTAATAATACAAAATTACATATTAAAAATGGAGAATTACAATTTATTTATTTATGCACAAATTTAAATACCAAAAAATCTATGATTGCTTTTAAAAATAATGATGACGCGAGTGAAGATAGGCTAAGATTGTTAATAAAAGGTTTTTCAATGAGCATCAAGTATTTAATATTATAATTTTATGAAAAATAAAATGTAATAAAAAAATATAATAAAAGTAGAAAAACTCAAGGGAAGCAATTCCCAATGCTGCCGGAAATGACGTATAGAGCTGAGTTATAAAAATACACCCAGGGTGCTAAAACACAGAACTAAAATATATAGAAAAAATACACACATATATATATATATATATATATATACATACACACACATACACATATATATACATATGTATATACATATACATGCTAACACCGCAATTCAGTATGACACGGTAATCCACATATTACACTGGCACTTTATGCGATTTTGTCAGCCACAACAAATCGCATTGGGAATCACTAGTTTTAAATATTGCGATTGTTTTTCTTTTCGTATGTTTGTTTTTGATTTTTATCCTGGATGCTATAATGTTATAGTGGTGAGGGTCCCCCATTATCCCCTCAAAAAACATGCATATTGTTTTACACATATATTTTCACTTTATGCGATAGTATATATATGAACTAATTAGAATAAGAAAAATTGGTGGCCTGAGGAGTACATATCTCAGGGAGAGAAGTCTGGTCCTGAAGTCCTAGAGAACAGAAAATTCAGATGCCATTTATGTCCCCAGGATGTGGTTCTTCAAGAGGCTGCATCTTCTGGCAGACCAGACTGAACCCAGGCCATCACTCTCTCATCTTCCTTAGGCACTTCCCTCCAGGCATCCTTCCAGGCTGTGGCTGGGCTCCTGTAGTTGGGGCAGGAGGAGGAGAAGGAGAGCGTTGGCTGCTCTCATATCATAAAGATATAAAATTTTAATTTTTTGTGAAGAATCACCAAAAGTGGGACACAATTGTGAAGTGGAACGAAATCTATTGGATATTTGAAACTTTTTTAACTAATAAAAAAATGAAAAGTGGGGCGTGCAAAATTATTCGCCCCCCTTGCGTTAATACTTTGTAGAGCCACCTTTTGCTGCGATTACAGCTGCAAGTCGCTTGGGGTATGTCTCTATCAGTTTTGCACATCGAGAGACTGAAATTCTTGCCCATTCTTCCTTGCAAAACAGCTCGAGCTCAGTGAGGTTGGATGGAGAGCGTTTGTGAACAGCAGTTTTCAGCTCTTTCTACAGATTCTCGATTGGATTCAGGTCTGGACTTTGACTTGGCCATTCTAACACCTGGATACATTTATTTGTGAACCATTCCTTTGTAGATTTTGCTGTATGTTTGGGATCATTGTCTTGTTGGAAGATAAATCTCCGTCCCAGTTTCAAGTCTTTTGCAGACTCCAACAGGTTTTCATCCAGAATGGTCCTGTATTTGGCTGCATCCATCTTCCCCTCAATTTTAACCATCTTCCCTGTCCCTGCTGAAGAAAAGCAGGCCCAAACCATGATGCTGCCACCACCATGTTTGACAGTGGGGATGGTGTGTTGAGGGTGATGAGCTGTGTTGCTTTTACGCCAAACATATCGTTTTGCATTGTGGGCAAAAAGTTCGATTTTGGTTTCATCTGACCAGAGCACCTTCTTCCACATGTTTGGTGTGTCTCCCAGGTGGCTTGTAGCAAACTTTAGACGAGACTTTTTATGGATATCTTTGAGAAATGGCTTTCTTCTTGCCACTCTTCCATAAAGGCCAGATTTGTGCAGTGTATGACTGATTGTGGTCCTATGGACAGACTCTCCCACCTCAGCTGTAGTTCTCTGCAGTTCATCCAGAGTGATCATGGGCCTCTTGGCTGCATCTCTGATCAGTCTTCTCCTTGTCTGAGCTGAAAGTTTAGAGGGACGGCCAGGTCTTGGTAGATTTGCAGTGGTCTGATACTCCTTCCATTTCAAAATGATCACTTGCACAGTGCTCCTTGGGATGTTTAAAGCTTGGGAAATCTTTTTGTATCCAAATCCGGCTTTAAACTTCTCCACAACAGTATTACGGACCTGCCTGGTGTGTTCCTTGGTCTTCATGATGCTCTCTGCGCTTTCAACAGAACCCTGCGACTATCACAGAGCAGGTGCATTTATACAGAGACTTGATTACACACAGGTGGATTCTATTTATCACCATTAGTCATTTAGGACAACATTGGATCTTTGCTGAACTTCTGGAGTGAGTTTGCTGCACTGAAAGTAAAGGGGCCGAATAATTTTGCACGCACCACTTTTCAGTTTTTTATTTGCTAAAAAAGTTTAAATTATCCAATAGATTTCGTTCCACTTCACAATTGTGTCCCACTTGTTGGTGATTCTTCACAAAAAATAAAAATGTTATATCTTTATGTTTGAAGCCTGAAATGTGGCAAAAGGTTGAAAAGTCCAAGGGGGCCGAATACTTTCGCAAGGCACTGTATACCTAGGAGACACCTAAAACCAAGCCAAGCAGTAAATGAAGGAGTTTCAAAGAAAAATGTATTTTCAAAATGCCTCTCAGACATTGTCTGGCATATCAATGGCCCCCCTACCCACAAAGTAGTCCATGTATTGGGTTCTAACCTCACGGGCGCTTTGGGGGGGCAAGCCAGGATGAGCAGGTTCAAGGCCCATGAGGTTATCTTCATTTTCCAGCAAGTCTGCTTCTTGTTGGCCAACTGAGACCGCATAGTTCGCAGAAACCTTTTTAAGAAAATTGTGCAGAACACAGCACGCCAGCACTATGTGATTCAGTTTGTATTCCGCCATGTGAATAGGCGTAAGAAAAAGGCAGAACCAGCTGGCCAGTATACCAAAAGTGTTCTCCACCACTCTTCAGGCTCTGGACAGGCGGAAATTAAAAATTCTCTGGTCTGGGGTGAGGGTCCTCATCGGGAAAGGCGGCATCAGATGGTTCGCCAGGGCAAACGCCTCATCCGCGACGAAGACGAACGGGAGTCCTTCCTGATTCTCCTGGGGGTGGCAAGCCCAGACTGCCACTCTGGAGACGCCAGTAGAACTAAGTCCGTGCGAACACTCCACCATCCGACATCCGTCCATTTTGCCCCATGTCCACATACAAAAACTCATATGTCGCAGACACCACTGCCAACATCAGGATACTATTAAACCCCTTGTAGTTAAAATAGTACGAGCCCGAGTTGGGTGGTGGGACGATGCGGACGTGCTTCCCATCTATTGCTCCTCCACAATTGGGAAAGTCCCAACGACTGGCAAAGTGTGAGGCCACAGTCTGCCATTCCTGTGGCGTTGAAGGACACTGTGGAGTGAAACAAGAACCAAAATTAGTAATTTGACAAATCAACATTGCAAGCAGATATGACACCAACATTCTTTGCCAAGATTAGTATAACATTTTGGGAACTGAGTATTTAAAGCCTAAAGTATAAGGTCCCCTTATGAGAGTCATCACCCCCCCCCCCCCATCCCTCCCCCACCCCCAACCCCTCCCCCATCTGATGGGCACTTGCTAAAAAATTAGGGGGGATGTTTTGGACAGGTAACCCTCTCCACTTGATTGAGAGCTGAACGCCTAAATAATGTGTGATTCTTTGAGAAGCCCCTCCTTACTTACACTATTGAATGAATGAATGAATGAAATACTTATATAGCGCACAATGCGAACTGAATCGCCTCTAGGCGCTGTGGCGAGCTTTGATCATCTGCTAAAAGAGGAAGGTCTTGAGTTTTTTCCTAAAAGCCAGGTGATTTTCTTCCAGGCGGATGTTGATTGGTAGAGCATTCCATAGCCGAGGCCCTTGGACAGCGAATCTCCGATCACCCTTGGATTTATACCGGGCTTTGGGCACGAGGAGGAGGTTTTTGTTGGCTGATCGAAGACTGCGGTTTGGTGTGTAATTATTGGCAGCCCACCGGACAGGTAAGAAGTGTCATAATACCAAAAAAAAAATGGAAGCACATTTTGACATTCTGCTATTACATATCAAGATAATTAATAGGTGAAAAAACAAAATAAAAATAGCATTTGAAAGTATTGAGGCAGGTCCTTGCACTACATGCTTAGGTGAATTCATCTATAAATGTGATCATCAAAAAGGTAGATATAGTGTGTATTGGGTTTGGTAAAGTCATCAGAGAGAGGATTGCTATCAGCTGAGCTAGCAGTTGGGGGGAGGGGGGTTCCTAATGAGTTTGGCACAACCCCAAAAATTTTAAAAAGTGACTCTGCATGAGTTGAAGCACACACATCACATTTGTAGACATTATAGGGGGTGTTTAGGGGAAAGAAATACTATGGAGCTGACAAAAGACATTGGTAAGTGACTAGACTATAGTTTTATGGGCCAAGAAGAGCATGGTGGGGAAGTTAGTAAGGCAAATATGCCTGAGGACAAAGGGGAAGAGTATATGAATTAGAGCATATTGCAATGATGGCAATTAGGGAATGAGGAAAGAAATGCAAGATATTAGCAATCATGAAATACATAGAATGTGATGTTAAAGGAGAAAACTTACCTTCATATAGTCCTTCTGCAGGACCTGAATGATGGCAGAACAGGTCTCTGAAATAATGATCCCCAGAGCCTGGGGGGAGATGCCTGTAGAGAACTTGAGGTCCTGAAGGCTTCTCCCTGTCGCCAAGTAGCGCAACGTGGCGATGAGCCTCTGCTCCGGAGTGATGGCTTGCCGCATGCAGGTATCCTGCCTGCTGATATAAGGGGTCAGCAAAGCCAGCAGACGGTGAAAAACGGGGTCCGTCATCCGGAGATAATTCCGAAGTCCCTGCACAGCACAAACTCTACGACGAGTACGTAGAAGAAACATGGTTTCAAAATGGTCGGCTGGTCAGAACGGACAACAGAAAGCACCGATAAACAGCAAGGCCTGAAAGAACGACCTGAATAGCAGAAGCAAGCAGACAATAAGAAATGCCTTTCAAAGCGTACTATACCAAGATATAGTCCACAATGAGAAACAAATACTTACTGACTGCACGCACTGATTATCAGATACGCACACACAAGCACAAACCGAAGAGCAGTAGCGATCTGAATCACTAATCTGAAAAGCGCGAATCGTCTCTCACCAAACTTCTACTAACACTAGATCAGCAGAAGGAGCCCAAAGGGTGCCGGACGTGGTGCTGAACTTCCCTTTTCTAGTCCCGCCGTACACGGCTTACGTACACGGCTTACGTCACCCCGTTCTTGGCAACCGCAAATTCAGACAACTTGGTCCGACCATGTGTATGCAACATCACTTCCGGACTGGGTCCGGAATGAATCCGTCGGAATAACTCTGACGGATTTGGTCGTCGGAATCTCCGATCGTGTGTACAAGGGCTTAGTCTGCTTGACTTCAGCAAACTGTTTGCAGGCTTTCTTGTTCATCATCTTTAGAAGAGGCTTCCTTCTGGGACGACAGCCATGCAGACCAATTTTATGCAGTGTGCGGCATATGGTCTGAGCACTGACAGGCTGGCCCCCCCCACCAGCAAATGTTCACTGTTATACAAGCTGTACACTTCATTACTTTACATTATAGCATTTGTGAGATACTGTATTACTATGTTATTCTTTTCTGCAGTGCTTGATACTATGTTGCAAGAAGCAGTTGCTAATGTTTAAAGCGGAGGTCCACCCTAAAGTGGACCTCCGCTCATCGGAACCCTCCCCCCCCCTCCGGCGCGACAATTGGCACCTTTCAGGGGGGAGGGGGGTGCAGATACCTGTACAGTACAGGTATTCTGCACCCACTTCCGGGATAGCTCTCTGCGGAAAGGGGCGTAGATTACGCCCCTTTCCGCAAGTGCCCGTCCCTTTCCGCAAGTGCCCCGCTGCCTGCTGGGAAACACACAGATCCCAGAGGCAGCGGGGACCGTCCTTATTGCGCAGCGCGATTCGCGCATGCGCAGTAGGGAACCGGGAAATGAAGCCGAAAGGCTCCATTTCCTGATTCCCATACCCAAGATGGCGGCGGCAGCACCTTACAGACGATCTAGAGATCGGCTTCGGGTGCCGACATCGCGGGCGCGCTGGACAGGTAAGTGTCACTATTTTAAAAGTCAGCAGCTGCAGTATTTGTAGCTGCTGGCTTTTAAAAAAAAAAAAAAAACGCGGAGTCCCGGTGGACTCCCGCTTTAACTGTTCACTTGCTGATTTATATACTTGCAGCTGTGCAATAATAGTAATTCTTTTTCTACATGGTGATTATGAGGGGAATAGCATGGCTAAATATTCCAAGGAGAATGTTTAACCTATTTTTGATTAAAAAAAATATATATATATATATATATATTTATAATTTTTCTACATGGTAATTATGGGTGGAATATCATGGTTACACATTCTGAGGAACATATTTAACCTGTTTCTGATAAAAATATGCATATAATATTTCTACATGTGGATTATGGGTAGAATATCATGGCTACACATGCCTAGGAAAACAGCTGACCTTTTCCTGATAAGAACATGGGTATAATGTAACTATTTTTTGAAAACTGTAAAATCGATAAGTTTAGTTCTGCTTTATGATTTTCTGCTGTTCAGGGTCTTCAGCAAAGTAGCAGCCTCCAGCAAGAAGAATCAGGAGCAATGCTGGAGGCAATTCACAGCACCCAATAACGTATAATAATGTGGAATCTATGTTCCTTGCTAAAGAATATTCTTTTTTTATCAAGCTGTTATGAGTAAAGTTCCACTTTAAGTACCCTAGTTTGTTGCAAGTCCACAAGCATGCACTATTTTAAGCACTTCAGCCCCGGAGGGATTTACCCCCTTCCTGACCAAGCCATTTTTTGCTATACGGCACTGCGTCACTTTAACTAATATTTGACTGATAATTTAAAATAAATAGAGCTTTCTTTTGGTGGTATTTGATCACCTCTGCAGTTTTATTTTTTGTGCTATAAACAAAAATAGACCGACAATTTTTTACTTTTTGCTATAATACAATATATATATATATATATATATATATATATATATATATATATATATATATATATATATATATATAGAAAAAAACAAATGTATTCATCAGTTTAGGCTGATATATATATTTCTACATATTTTTGTTTAAAAAAAAAAAAATCACACTTGGCGTATATTGATTGGTTTGGGCAAATATTATCATGTCTACAAACTATGGGATAGATTTAGAGACTTTTATTCATTTTTTATTGTTTTTACTGGTAATGGCGGTGATCTTCGATTTTTAGCGGGACTGCTACATTGCGGCGGACAAATCTGACCCCAAATGACATGACATTATTACACCGATCAGTGCTATAAAAATGCACTGATACATGTATAAATTACACTGGCAGGGAAGGGGTTAACACTAGGGGGCACTCAAGGGCTTACCTGTGTTCCCTGGGTGTGTTCTAACTGTGTGGGAGATAGGCTGCCTGAAACACCACAGAGATCGCTGTTCCTGATGAACAGCAGATCTCCATCTTCATCCATGTCCTCTGTCAGAACGGGGATCTGCCTTGTTTATATAGGTAGATCCCCGTTTTGCCTCTGTATACCACGATCGCAGGTCGCTGGTGGACATCGAGCACCCGCTATATCACATGCATGGACCGACATACACCTATGATGATTCATGCCATCAGCCACCTTGCCGCAGTATAACTGCGGCAGGTGGTCTGGAAGCGATTAAAGCATGATATTTTAGGTATGTATTTACTCAGCGTAACATGGTCTTTTATATTTTACCAAACAATAGGGTGTTATCCTTACTGTGGACGAGTATGGGGTGTAGCAAGATGGTGGCGACGAAACTTCACTTCCATAGCAAACTGCGATGGGTCGCCAAATATGTCGTTACACCGGGCGATCTCCTGGCTGAGCCTTTCACTCACTTGCAGCTTCCCTTCCTAGTGTTATCAAATAGACAGCACCCCTGGCTTCCCTCTAGACATGCACGTCTCCCTTCCTGCCACTGGGTGCTGCTTGTATATGCAGGTGAATTGGAATGTGGTTTGAGAGCATCCCCAGTTTGCTCTACCTGAGGCTGACTGTGTGCTCTACCCTGAGGCTGACTGTTCTTAAAGAGGAAGTAAACCCTGATGGGTTTACTTCTACTTTTTCTCCTTGCAAAGGTAAAGCATAAAGGGCTACTATGCATCGCATAGTAGCCCATTATGTGTCACTTACCTGACACAGGAGCCAGTGATGTCACTGCTATCCCCTGTAGCACGGAGCGTCCATCTTCACAGCGCCGAAGCAGCGATGACGTCACTCCCACGCATGCGCACGGGAGCATATCGCCGTTAGCAGCGGCATACTGCTAACGGCGATAGTACACCTGCGCGCCGCTGTCTACGGCGCATGCTCCGTAGACAGCGGTGCCTGTCTTTTTGTAAACCTACACGGTTTAGGAGATATTTCTTGGACCTACAGGTAAGCCTTAATCTAGGCCTACCTGTAGGTCAAAGTGGTTTGTAAGGGTTTACAACCACTTTAATGTCCTACACCTAAGGTATACCACTGCTTGCTAATGTATATTGCAAATAGAAGTTTTCAGTAGATGATGTCAAAAGTCTTTATAATATTTGATGTGGCTGAATTTATTGGGTCTACCTTTACCTTCTTCATCTCGTATGCATCTAGGGGTTTCCCCGAGGTAGATGGCCCAAAAACTGCAGAGACTGACGACAGATCCACTTAAAGCGGGGCTCCACCCTAAAGTGGAACTTCCACTCATCGGAACCCTCCCCCCATCTGGCGCCACAATTGGCACCTTTCAGGGGGGAGGGGGGTGCAGATACCTGTACAGTACAGGTATTTTCACCCACTTCTGGCATAAATATCCGCAGAATCTGCGGATATTTACGCCACTTCCTGCGGGTCCCCCGCTGTCCGCTGGGAAACACACAGATGCGGGGACCATCCTTATTGCGCAGTGCGATTCGCGCATGCGCAGTAGGGAACCGGGAAGTGAAGCCGCAAGGCTCCACTTCCTGATTCCCATACCCAAGATGGCGGCGGCAGCACCCGAGAGACGATCAAAAGATTGGCTTTGGGTGCCGACATCGCGGGCGCGCTGGGCGGGTAAGTGTCCTTATTTTAAAAGTCAGCAGCTGCAGTATTTGTAGCCGTTGACTTTAAAAAAAAAAAAAAAGAAATGGCCGAACTCCCGCTTTAAAGGGATTTTTATTTGCAAAAAGTAGTTAACAACACAGTCTCTCAGCATAGGATCAGAGGGTTTAAATGAAAAATTCAGGTATTCTGAAGTATATTATATTCTGAGGTCTATATATATTCTGAGGTCTATAAGGTATTCTTAACATTAAATTCAGTATGAAACAGTCTCTCACTTTGAATAAATTCAGAGAATAGCCATTCACAACTGGATCCTCACCCTAATTGGATAGTCCTTCTCTCACCAGGCATAGCAGCCAACAGGGTGCTTGAGTCAGGAACAAGTCTCTGCCACAGACTTTGCTGTAGAACACGTGAGGGAAACTTGAAAGCTTGAAGAACACTCATGTGGTACCAGTATCTTGCAGCCGATCCCGCGATACTGCACGAGACTGGATTCACTTAGGTACTTCAACTTGTCCAGGCTCTTGTTGAGAAGCCAACCCTTCCATGGCCTTCTCCCGAAGAGTCCTCCCCTGGATAACTTCACAGTAGCTGGGCCTCTCCACTAACCGAGATGGCACCGGACCACCTCCGAATCCTCCTTTCAGTTTCCTCACCTTGGGCTAGCCAGCCCCGAGATGTAAAGTCGGGTGGATCCGCCCCCCAGGCCATGGATGTCCTGGGGGCTGCTCATGAGGACCAGGACCATGCAGTCAGAACATACTTCTGGACCGGAACCCCGAAACACGTGATATCCGCACCTTAAGTACCCCCTCCCAGAAAGCACAGCAAGAGGGACACTCCCACTGGGTTGGTTCCGAGAGAGAGTAACCTTAATGCACCCAAATAGACTGTGTTTCAATGCCTGCCAAAAGTGACAGTGCCCCCCATGGCCAGGCAGAACTCCCTGCAGTCCAGTCAGACTGATGCTGAGGTCAAAAATTTAGAATAATTAGACCCAAACCAAACTGCGGTTTTAAGGGTAACATTAAATTGCAAAAACATATAGCGCGCGCTCTTCAGGAGCCGGCGCTACATACTCCCCCTGGTGATTTAGATAATGTCCTCATCGTCTAGCTAAAAAACTTCTAAAGCTAGAAAAATTTGAGTACCTGAACTTTAGAGTTGGGAATGGGAAAGTGAAGGGAATGTAAAACATGTTTAAACATTGCAGTATATAAAACCGTTGACACACGTAAAGTACACATACACCACCCAATTCCTGCCTATCTACACCACCCATTCTCCAGCAGCTTTGATAGACGGTCTTGGTGAATCCTAAAGAGGCAACACACAAACAAACAAAATACTCTCTGAACTTGTTAGAAGGCAGTCGCTGAACTGCAAGTCCTTTTTCCTAAAAGCAGGTACTATGACCCATTAGGTAGTCTTGACACAGAGCTTCTTATAAGCTAACCCTATCTAGCTACCCCACAGTCCTTGCTTTTTTCAAGAAAAAAGAGAAAAAGAAAAAAATAACTCTTTTGAATTCAGGAGGAGGACACAGTCCAGGTAATTTCTCTTTACCAACAAAACCTTGGATCTGGCAGAGTCACGTCTTTTCCTTGCACATCTACAGTTGTAACAAAATAAACTGCACTGTCTTTATCTGGTCTGCAGAGAACAACTTTGTCCCCATAGATATGCCGACCATATCTTGTCGACCACATTTGCCGTGCTGCAGACAACCAACAAATTGTTCATACAACTCAGGGGAAAAAGCTTTCTTGCTTTCTTGCGAAGTGTCTTCAGAACCTTCAGATAGTTCCAGACGTCATCTGCGTACCATGCTTTATGGTTCTCTTCAATCACATCCATAATCTCTCTGGGCACATATGGGAATTCCAAGAGTCCTGCAAGTCTGGGTAAAGCTCGGGCACTTCCCTCCCCGGGGGATATACATGAATTCGGGGACCTATGCACCAGCGTGGCAGAGTTTCTCTGAAGTGTGGGTAGGTTTACGGGCTTTGGCAAAGTCACATTAATGGTGATTGGGGTTTCCGCACGTGTCGTTTCACTCCCTGAATTAAGAGCTAGCCAGCCCGAAATGTCTGTACAGGTAGCAACCACATCATCCCCATCAGCCCATAGCAACTCCTGTGACATCGTCTCAAAGAGATCATCATCCCCTGTGTCAGACAGAGAGTCTAATTCCGAGTACCGTAACTCTTCCGCTGGCAAATAATTAGTCACAGTCTTACTCGCAAAATTGCAAAAACATATAGCGTGTGGTCTTCAGGAGCCAGCGCTACATTACAATGGCAGTCCTAGCGGGATTCCTGTGTGAAGAACTGATTGCTGGTGATATTTCAGGAGAACTTGCCATAATATGACATTATACATTTTATTGCAAATTTAACTTGAGGTTTCCATGTTTCAGCACTTACAGTTTTGCACTCTCCCTTCTCTCTGATGCAGACAGTACTCATTCAAAAAACACTTAGTGTGCATTCACACTGAGGCTTTTAACACCCGCTAGCGCCCGCAAAAAAGGTTAAAACCACCCACAAAGCGCCGCTGCAGAGGTGGTTTGGCGGCGCTTTGCCGGCAATGCCCGTTGATTTCAAAGGGCAGGGGCGCTTTAGGAGCGGTGTATACACACCACTCCTACAGCGCTGCAAAGATGCTGCTTGCAGGACTTTTTTTTACTTGGGCTTTCACACTGGAGAGACAGGATAGGCTTTTTACAGGCGCTATTTTTAGTGCTATAGCGCCTCTAAAGCGCCTCAGTGTGAAAGCAGCCTTACTAGTAAAAAAATAAAAATAAGAGACAGAATGCCTATGTATATCAAAAATGGCAAACTTTAATTGGTACTTATTGATCACCCCAGATGATGCCTATTTAGGTGAAACGTTTCAGGTTGTTACGCTGATCCCCTGGTTACTGTCTATTTTGAAGCGCTTGTTTTTACGCTGGAAAATTTAAGTGCAACTCTTATGTTTACAACAATAAATATTCCTTACGGAATTATGCTACGTGTCCTGTTCTTCCTCTCTTTTCTCTTTATGGTTGGGCTTATTTGCCTATTTGTTTTACCTGCTTTATCCATTGTTTTGGAGTGTTTGCCTGAAGACCATATCCATGTAGTGAGTCCGAATTCCCTGGTCATCCTGTAAAGCCTGTTTGACCCATCAGGTGTACACCTGTATGAGTTTATCTTTTCTGGTAAGCGACTGGTTCTTTTGGTGGCGGATCTTCTATGTTACCTCTGTCACATTTTGGATGTTCACTCTGGATTTCTGTGACTGTTACCCATTTATGTTTTGAACTTCAACCTTTTGGAATACATTTGGGACTTGTCTGTGTCCCCTTTTTTTGTTTACACCTTGGACATTAATTCCTCACAGAACACGTGCCACTGTTTATATTGCATTTTTTCATATGTCAATTTTATTTTTGATATTGATCATTATTTGCTTAGAGCTGCACATTTTCCTTATATATTTCTGTTTATGTTACACTTTTGTGCTGGCTGCTATTGTGTAGACAGCATGGTATATTTTGTTATTTACTTACTTACTGATCAGGCTGCACTTAAAGCGGAGGTCCACCCTAAAGTGGACCTTCCGCTCATCGGAACCTACTCCCCCTCCGGCGCCACAATTGGCACCTTTCAGGGGGGAGGGGGGTGCAGATACCTGTACAGTACAGGTATCTGCACCCACTTTCGGGATAGCTCTCTGCGGAAAGGGGCGTAGATTACGCCCCTTTCCAAAAGTCCCCCGCTGCCTGCTGGGAAACACACAGATCCCAGAGGCAGCGGGTCCATCCTTATTGCGCAGCGTGACTCGCGCATGCGCAATAGGGAACCGGAAAATGAAGCCGAAAGGCTCCACTTCCTGATTCCCATACCCAAGATGGCGGCGGCAGCACCCGAGAGACGATTGAGAGATCGGCTTCGGGTGCCGACATCGCGGGCGTGCTGGACAGGTAAGTGTCACTATTTTAAAAGTCAGCAGCTGCAGTATTTGTAGCTGCTGGCTTTAAAAAAAAAAAAAAAACGCGGAGTCCCGGCGGACTCCCGCTTTAATGGGGGGGTCACCTCCCTGAAATGAGTTTTTGCAGGTTGGGATGTCTGTGTTTGGAGGTTCTAAATAGTTTTCTAGCAAAAAAAAAAAAAAAATTGCATGCTTTGTACATGTACAAAATAAGAGTCAGGAATCAGGATAGGACTGAGGCTAGGGTGACCAGATATCCCCGGTTTCAGGGGACAGTCCCTGGATTGAGGACACTGTCCAGGGACCAAGTCTGTCCCCGGTTTTGTCCCCGGATTTGACTTCAACGGGAGCTGGGGCAATTTTCAAAGACAGTCAGTGCAGAATTAAAAATAAAATATGATTTATACACCCCCGCTCCTACTAGCTTAGGGGGGTGTATTTTTTCCATTATCTGTGTCCCTTTCTGATGATGATGATGTGCTGGTCAGAGCGGATGGACTATTTCTTCAGTTTCCGGCACATGCCCACTCAGCTCCGCTCACGTTATTCTGCCTTGGCTCCAATCCTGGCCAGCCGCCTGCCTGCTTATCTCCTTGCCTTCCCCGGCAGAGTCATTTTCCTCCGCTCCCCACCCAGTAGTAGCCGGGGCCCGGAGAGTGAGACATGAGAGGCTGTGAGGCCGGTGGCGGCAGCAGCGATGGGCAGAGAGAGGCAGCTGAGCTCAGCTGACGATGTCCAGCAGCCGGAATAGAAGGGAAGCAGATCCAATCGTGGGGCTGCCAGTGCCTTCAACACAGGTATGCTTTGGGGGTGTCTGTGAATAGACTACATTGCACTGTGTCTGACTCTCTGGCATAATGGATGGTATCAGAACTCACAGGCAGCGGGGGGCACTTACTGGTCATAAGTTATGTGACACACTGACAGAGTCAGCCAGAGCCATGATAGAGTGCCCGCTGCCTGTGAGTTATCATAATGCTGATGATCTTAACCAGTTGCCGATCGTCTGTGCCGGATCATTTATATACGTGATCCTGTATTTCTGGATGTCAGAGCCATCAGCGGATCCGGTGGACTCGCCTAGTGGTCTGCCTATGTAAATAAGGCAGTTCTCCATTCTGTCAGTGTGGAAGACATTGATCCTGTGTTCCTGCAAAGCAAGTACAGGGATCTATGTCTTCCCTTAGTAAAATCACCTGCCCCACAGTGAGAAAACACTTGTTAGGCACACATTTAACCCAATGATTGCCCTAAATGTTTTCCCCTTCCCAGCCACTGTCATTAGTACAGTGACAGTACATATTTTTAGCACTGATCACTGTATTAGTGTCACTGGTTTCCACAAAGTGTCACTTAGTGTCGGATTTGTCCACCGCAATATCGCAGTCCCGCTATGAGTCGCTGATTGCTGCCATTACTAGTAAAAAAAAAATGTCCCCGGATTTAATTTTAAAAATCTGGTCACCTTACCTGAGGCTGAAGTGATTCATTTGAAGGGGTTTCCTCTTATTTCAAGTTTCACCTTTAGTTTTACTGTAATGATTAACACACTGAATGGGATAACAAACTGACAACTTTTATTTTTAAGAGCAGTGAGAGCCTCCATGTCTTTTTAATGACAAGTTTCCATTTGTTATTTCTGTTTGGGAAAGTTGGAACATAATACCCAAGGAGAATAACTTCCTGAGATGTACAAGAAACGGAACCACGTCCTCCTTCTATGAGGTACAGGAGGCTCCTCCCACTTCGGGGGCACTCTGCCAGACTTCCGCTCGGCGTGGTGACGTCAAGACCGTAGTGCTGACTGGCTTCCGGTGCTCGGTGGTGGACTGGATTGGCGTTGAGGGAAGGAGATTTGAGAACATGAGTACGATGTTTGCAGACACGGTGCTCATCGTCTTCATCTCTGTGTGCACAGCGCTGCTCGCCGAGGGTGAGTGTTTGCGGGGATGGTGAGAGAACAGGGGAGGAAGCGATGACAGGGGATGGACATGGGACTTCTATCAGAACTCATGTGATTTATCATTCATTCCTCATTCATAGAGCGCCGTCCATGTGTGACACTCTCTCTCTCGGCTTTGGTGACACTTTAGGTCACACACCATCAGAATGTTCTGTGCAGCTTGTAGAAAACTCCAAGGGCTTGTTTACACTTGCTTCAAAGCATGGCATTGGATGCACTTTATTTTATTTTTTAAAGCATTTTGAGCAGCGATCAGAGCTCCTGTCACTAAATAAAATCGTAAAATGGCTGGGAATACCTGAGCCGCTTCTTATTAACTGTGTGAGGTGACTGGGATGTCTCAGGCAGGTTTGGACTAGGATCTGAGCTTATCCCTGCTTAATGCCAGGCCTCGCCAGCTGTCAGAATACCCGAACGGCAGCTGATGCATCTGCTGATCATTTTCCACCTGTGTCCTTCAATTTTTCAAATTAGGAATTTTGGTCAAAAGGGACCCAACAGGGCTACCCACTGAGCAGATTTTGGCCAGTTCCTCAGGAACCTGCTAAAGTTCTAACACTTCATGGCCAATTTTAAAGTGATTGTAAAGCTTTTTTTTATTGAACGTAACAAATTCTGTACTTACCCGCTTGTACAGAGTGGCCCCCGAACCGCCGCTTCTTAGCAAGCCACTTGCTGTGGGGGCACGCCTGAAGGCTTGCTCCCAATCCAGGCGGTGTACGTCCATAGTCGCACACAGTGGGGCTCAGCCCCAACCCCCAACCCCCCCCCCCCCCCCCTGCTCTGTGCTCACAAGATTGATGGCAGCGGGAGCCAACAGAGACTGTGGCTGCTACAGACTGGCATAGTCCTGGATTGATAAAGTATATAGGGAGGTGAGGGGGAATTTTTTACCTTAATGCATGGATTAGATTAACCACTTGCTGACCAACCACCGTCATTATACTGTGGCAGGTTGGCTCTATTGCGCAAATCGTCGTAGCTGTACTTCGGTTCATGCAATAGATACAGTTGGCACACACGCTGCGCCGATGCGTGTGACCAGTGGCCACCTGCGATTGCTCCACAGAGACCCAGAACAGCGATCTGTCAATGTAAACAGATTCCCACTCTGACAGGGGTGTGGAGAGAGATCACTGAGAGGAATCTTAATATAGCGTGGTCTTTCCCCACAGCAAAGATTCTCTCTCTCTCTCTCTCTCTCTCTCTCTCTCTCTCTCTCTCTCTCTCTCCCTCTCTCCCTCTCTCCCTCTCTCCCTCTCTCCCTCTCTCCCTCTCTCCCTCTCTCCCTCTCTCCCTCTCTCCCTCTCTCCCTCTCTCCCTCTCTCCCTCTCTCCCTCTCTCCCTCTCTCCCTCTCTCCCTCTCTCTCTCCTTGATCACCCCTAGTGTTAACCCCCTTCCCTGCCAGTGTCATTTATACAGTTACAGTGCATTTTTATAGCTGCTCTCAAAAAGTGTCTGATATGTCGCCGCAATGCCACAGTCCCATTAAAAAAAATCGCTGATCACCACCATCACTAGTAAAAAAATTTAAAAATTCCCGATCGCTGGGAACAGTAGATCCCCGTCATGTCACCTGTCAGAAGGGGGAATCGCCTTGTTTACAAAGGCAGTTCTCTGTTCCGCCCCTGTAATAGGCGATCGTGAGTCACCGGCGGCCATACGCCCGTAGCGGGCAGGAGCCGCCCGCTATCGCGTAAGCCACCTTACAGCTACGCAGGAGAGTCAACCTGCCTCTGTATAATGATGGCGGCTGGTCGGCAAGCAGGTAAGGGGGTAAATCCTTCCGGTCCTTTAAGTGGTTGTAAAATCCATTCATGAAATTTGAACTAAGCACATATATCTGGAATATTTTTTTTTTTAACAGAAGATATCTGGAATGTTTAATTATTTCTCTCCAAAGCTCTAAGTGACCTTTCTATCTCTGGTGCTTCATTCCTCCACACATGAGATAACATGAGCTGAAAATATGTGTCGGGGAGGGAGATAAGCAGGAGGCCTGTCTATTCAGAATACAGCTCTGCATGTTCCTTGCCTTTGTGTAGGAGGAGGAGGAGTGGTGGTGGAGGTCCCTTTCCTCCAATCAGCTCTCCCACAGTGCAAGTCCATTGTCTCCACCCACACCTATTTACTGCTGAATAACGAAGAACTATTTTTAACATGATCTGCACTTTTCAAAGGGTGTAGAAAGGGGAAGAATGCAGGTATATATGTAAAGCCTATGTAGGAGGATTTGTTTCATCTCTGTGCATCATCTGAGGCTGTTCACTTCACATGACCTTTAAAGGGGTTGTAAACACTGTTTTTTTTTTTTTTTTTTTTTTTTTTTTAACAACAAACATGTCATACTTGCTTTCACTGTGCAGTTAGTTTCCTCTTCTGGGGTACCCCGGCGGAGCTGGTGGCTCCTCTCCGCATCAAGGGTCCACGTTGGAAAAGCTCTCTCCTTGGTGGACACCCGTGCATCTGTATCCATTCACACAGAATGCAGGACTCGGATTTGATTGACAGCAGCGGGAGCCAATGGCTGTGCTGCTATCCAATCAGGACACTAGCTACAGATGGTGTGCTTGTTCCCGGACAGAGAAAGATCTGTGTCAGGTAAGTAAAACTGGGAGGGCTGCAGCACTACAGAAGGTTTTTCACCTACTGCATAGAATGCATGAAAGTGAAACACCATGAGGGTTAAGGTAAAAATAAAAAATCTAGAACCACATTCAGGGCTTGTTCGTGGGAACGGGCCCTCATGTCTGCAGTGGGAGAACTTAAGTTGATGTCTCAGTGCAGCTGGCCTGTCCTTCACCCCCTGTACTGGAGTCCTGCCCTCCCCCCCATATGCTGATTTCACTGGTGTGGGCTCTGTGGTGGTCTGTCTAATTACACAGTTCAGATTTGTGTGTCTCTGTCTACAGTATATTGTTTCCTTTATCCGCTTTTGTTTTATTTGTTTGACTTCTAGGTATAACATGGGTGTTAGTATACAGAACGGACAAGTACAAGAGATTAAAAGCTGAAGTTGAGAAGCAAAGTAAAAAATGTAAGTTCTTGAAGGCTTCAGCCACCTCCTCCTTTTCTTCTTTTTTTTTTGCTTTACTTTTGCATAGTGCTGGGAAAAGTTGAAATGAATCTCATCTTATGTTTTTTTTTTTTTTCTGTGATCCCATTTAGGGGATTTTCCTTTTCTGTCTCTGACATCTGTACAAGAAATGGAGGGTGATGTTGCCTATGGGTCAGAGTAGTTCATTAATAATTGTCAGGAGTTTTAACCCCTCCCACACTCTTCTAAAGACGTGTGTGTTCTTATTGGGGTGGTTTCTTATCTGTTCCTAAGGAGAAATTGTAATACTTCCCTTATTCTTTGCTTGGGCAGGCTTCCTCCATCAGTATGATCAGTACCTTGAACCCTCTTCTCTAGGACACTCTGGCCAGCGATTGCACGCTGACATCTCCAAATACAATGCAAGGACAATAGTCCTATATTGTACATGAGGATGGCGAGAGAGTGCCCACAACTTGGAACGTAGAGAGGTGTTTTTGCATTCACTGGCGTTGGGCTTCAAATTGATTGTAAAGGTGTTTTTTTTTTTTTTTTTTTTTTTTTTTTAAACAAATGTGATACTTACCTGCTATGTGCAAGGGTTTTGCACAGAGCGGAGCTGATCCTCCTCTTCTGGGGTGCCACAGTGGCGCTCCTGGCTGCTCCTCTTCATAGGGTGCCCCCACGGAGAAACGATTTCCCTGGGGGCGCCTGTGTGGATGCGCTCGCGAGTCCCGCTGCTGCGTCTATCCTCAGACAGCAGGACTCAGCCCTGCCCCTGGCTACTGTCACTGGATTTGATTGACAGCAGCGGAAGCCAATGGCTCCCGCTGCTATCAATTTATCAATGAGGACCCAAGACATGTATTATATTCAACTCTTTAATATCGTCAGATTAAATTAATATGAATTTATTATTGGCACCTTTAGTGCAAGAAAGGTCAAGAGAAATGCAATCTACAGTCTCTCACCATCTCTTGTATCATGTCTGCAATCTCTTACTTGAATATAAACATGCTGCTAATAGTATTAGCAAAATTTCCATTCGGTGCACCTCTAGCAGACATGATACAAGAGATCAATGCAGCCTCGCCTGTGCCCAGCAGCCTCACCAGTACCCATCATATGCAGCCTGCCTATGCCCATCAGCCCCACCAGTGCCCGTCATATTCAGCCTGCCAGTGCCCAGCATCCTCACCAGTGCCTGTCATATTCAGCCTGCCAGTGCCCAGCATCCTCACCAGTGCCTGTCATATTCAGCCTGCCAGTGCCCAGCATCCTCACCAGTGCCTGTCATATTCAGCCTGCCAGTGCCCAGCATCCTCACCAGTGCCCGTCATATTCAGCCTGCCAGTGCCCAGCATCCTCACCAGTGCCCGTCATATTCAGCCTGCCAGTGCCCAGCATCCTCACCAGTGCCTGTCATATTCAGCCTGCCAGTGCCCAGCATCCTCACCAGTGCCTGTCATATTCAGCCTGCCAGTGCCCAGCATCCTCACCAGTGCCTGTCATATTCAGCCTGCCAGTGCCCAGCATCCTCACCAGTGCCTGTCATATTCAGCCTGCCAGTGCCCAGCATCCTCACCAGTGCCTGTCATATTCAGCCTGCCAGTGCCCAGCATCCTCACCAGTGCCTGTCATATTCAGCCTGCCAGTGCCCAGCATCCTCACCAGTGCCTGTCATATTCAGCCTGCCAGTGCCCAGCATCCTCACCAGTGCCTGTCATATTCAGCCTGCCAGTGCCCAGCATCCTCACCAGTGCCTGTCATATTCAGCCTGCCAGTGCCCAGCATCCTCACCAGTGCCTGTCATATTCAGCCTGCCAGTGCCCAGCATCCTCACCAGTGCCTGTCATATTCAGCCTGCCAGTGCCCAGCATCCTCACCAGTGCCTGTCATATTCAGCCTGCCAGTGCCCAGCATCCTCACCAGTGCCTGTCATATTCAGCCTGCCAGTGCCCAGCATCCTCACCAGTGCCTGTCATATTCAGCCTGCCAGTGCCCAGCATCCTCACCAGTGCCTGTCATATTCAGCCTGCCAGTGCCCAGCATCCTCACCAGTGCCTGTCATATTCAGCCTGCCAGTGCCCAGCATCCTCACCAGTGCTCGTCATATGCAGCTTGCCTGTGCCCAGCAGCCTCACCAGTGCGCATAATATGCAGCTTGCCTGTGCCTAGCAGCTTTACCAGTGGCCATCATATGCAGCCTGCCTGTACCCGCATCAACAGCGATCTCCCTGTGTCATGGAGCTGGATTTGAATTGCCCATGTGTCACGTCACGCTGATTCAATGTCCCACCATTGGATCAGTGTCGTCTATCACAGGAGGCGGGATATTGTTACTAGGGATGAGCTCAGGCGTGTTCGCACAGCCCACGTGCAGAGCCTGCCAGGATGTCGGCTCAGCGCTGTGCTAATCACAGGCAGCGAGACATTGCCCCGATGTGTGGCTGCAGAGATCGGGTAATGTCTCACGTGTTCCATGCAAACACGCCTGAGCTCATCCCTAATTGTTACTGCGGCCGGGCAATTCAGCTCCGTAAAACACGGAGATTGCGGCGAGGGGAGGAGGAGGGAGTGGAGGACTGTGTGTGCCAGGATGATACTCCATGCCCCTTTCGGTATCCGCTGTTTTTTTCATTTGGCCAAATGAAGAAAAAACATTTTTGGCTGATAATTTTTGGCGGCCGAAATTTCGGTGCACCTCTAGTTTGTGGAAAACCAAACTAGAAATGGATTGACGCTAATCGTCCATCTACGCAAACTTTCTGTCTCCTCTTATCTCATCTTCATTTTGCCCTGAATTATATATTTTGTTAATGCTTCTTTTTAAAAATTATACTGTACAAGAGATATTGTGACACTAAAACTGTGCTGAATGATGGTTATGATACAATTTGGGGCAACACTTGGTTTTCTGTTTTCATTTATTTATGTATTTTTTAGTGGAAAAGAAAAAGGAAGCTATAACAGAATCTGCTGGACGCACACAAAAGAAAAAAATAGGTAATTATATCTTCTAGTGGCTTGTATGAAACTTGTTCAGATTTTGCTATTGATTTCTTTACTGAACTCCAGGAAAAAACTAACTCTAAATCTGCTCTCTGCCACATTCTAAACCTAATCTATCTAACCCTGTAAAGCACAAATCGCTGTACTTGCCTATTCTGCAGTCGATCCAGTCCGCTTTTCTGTGACAGAAGCTGCTTGTAGGTGAGGACCGACCAACAGCTGGGAAGTGACACCACCCATAGAATTACTATGGGGCTTCCGTTGTCGGCTACCTCTCCTGCACCTGCCTCTACACTGAAGCCGTCATTGATGCTGGGACCGGACTGGATCGGCTCCAGAATCGGAAAGTATAGCGCTTTTTATAAAAAAAATGTTTTGCTTTACAGATTAGAATGTGGCAGAGAACAGGTTTAGTATTGGATAGGTTTTGCCTGTACTTCCACACTAAAGCCTCATACACGCGATCGGGTTTTCCGCAGACAAAGCGCCAGACTTTTGGCTAAAGGGCGTGTTCCACAAACTTGTCTTGCATATGAACGGTACACAATTGTCGGCCAACAAACATGAATGTAGTGATGTACTACGTGGAATTTCAGCTCTTGAGCACCACCCTTTGGGCCCCTTCTGCTAATGTTGTGTTTGATGAGCATTGATTCCGAGCATGCGTGTTTGTACTTTTGACTTTTGTGTGACGGAAAATTTCTAATCCTGCCATCCAACATTTGTCGGTGGAAAGTCTGACAATTGTCTGACGGAGTGTACAAACATAGTCTGTCATCACACAATTCCCCGCGGAAAATACAATTGTGTGTGTTACTTTGCGTTTGGTACTGGGGGGGTGGGGTTTAAGCTCTCATTTACTTGTAATGCAACACTTCTTTTTTTTTTTTTTTTTTTTTCCACAGCAGAATTTATAAATGGACCCCTACGATTACTTAAATGGCTAACATTGCAATATTTGAGTAGTTTAATGGACTATAAAGTAGAAATAATGGGGGAGATTTACTAAAACAGGAGCACTCAGAATCTGGTGCAGCTCTGCATGGTAGCCAATCAGCTTCTAACTTCAGCTCGGTTAATTAACCGCTTGCTGACCGGCTCATGCCAAGATATACGTCAGTAGAAGGGCACATACAGGCATATTAACGTACCTGTACTTTGCCCTTTGAAAAGCGGCTTGCAGAGGCGAGTGTGATCGTGGGTCCTGCGAACTTGATGTCTTCGGGAATACCCACGATTGTCAATGCTGATGTAAACAAGCAATTCCCCGTTCTGCCTAATAACAAGACACTGATCACAGCTCCCTATAATCGAGAGCAGTGATCAGTGTTGTGTCACACGTAGCTCAGCCCCCCTACAGTTGGAATCACTCCCTAGGACACACGTAACCCCACAGCTCCCCCTAGTGGTTAACCCCTTCACTGGCAGTTACATTTTACACAGTAATCAATGCATTTTTGTACTGATCGCTGTATAAATGTAAATGGTCCCAAAATAGCGGCAAAAGTGTCCGATCTGTCCGCCATAATGTCACAGTCACCATAAATGATGATCGCTGCCATTACTAGTAAAAAATATTAATAAACATGCCATAAAACTATCCCCTATATTGTAGGTGCTATAACTTTTGCGCAAACCAATCAACGGTTATTGCGATTTTTTTTTTTTTTTTTTTTTTTTTTTTTTTACCAAAAATATGTAGAAGAATACGTATCGGCCTAAACTGAGGAAAAAAATGCCTTTTTTATATATATTTTTGGGGGGATATTTAATATAGCAAAAAGTAAAAAAAGAATGCGTTCTCTGCAAAATTGTCGCTCTTCTTCTTTTTTTTTTTTTTTGTTTCTAGCGCAAAAAATAAAAACCGCAGAGGTGATCAAATGCCACCTAAAGAAAGCTCTATTTGTGGGGAAAAAAAGGCGTCAATTTTGTTTGGGAGCCATGTTGCACGACCACGCAAATGTCAGTTAAAGCAACGCAGTGCCGAATCTCAAAAAGTGCTCTGGTCTTTTGCCAGCCAAATGATCCGGGGCTGAAGTGGTTAAAGGATAAGTTCACTTTTTATAAAAAAATGAATAAATGCACATCTTTGTGGGGTGGGTGCTATCTCAGGCTCTTGCAGCCTGTCAGCGTAAGTTGTCTACTCGTACTTCCGATACAAGCAGGCATTTACAGGAAGCATCAATGAATTGCTTAGAGCACTCAACGGCACCCTAGTAGTTCATTAAGAACTACAAGCTGACAGCCACAAAGGCTGTCGGTAGTTGTAGTTCTCCCATTCACAGAACTCAAATTGTGACAGTGAGCTGGAGGGGGGTTTAGGAGAAAAGATCCCTCAGCTCGCTGTCACTAGAGGCGTCGTGTCAGGGAGCAGCTGCTGCAGCAGTGAGAACATGTTCCCAAAGGTAGTTATCCTTTTAAGCTTTGACAATTAAACCGGAAAGCTGATTGGTTTCCATGCAGAGCTGCACTAGATTTTGCACTATGCAGTTCTAGTAAATAACTTCCAATATATTTTGATTGCTACAGCTCTACCAGCAACATCTCCACTCCCTTTTTTTAAATTGACTAATTGCTCTATTGCAGGGTTGCCCAACCAGTGGCTCGGGGGCCACATGTGGCCCGTGGAGCCCTCTGATGTGGTCCACGACCTGCTCCTGTGGGATGGCAGATTGGCAAGCCCAGATCATGGGTTGCAGACCCTCCATCCCAGAGCATCTGTGTTGTTAATGAAGCCGGCAAAGCAAGCAGCTGTGGAGCAGAGCTGTATAAGCTGATGCTTCCTGTATAGTGCCGTCTCTTGCCACAGGCGGAGTGATGCCAAATGCAACAGCAGGCGATACCTGAATGAAAGACTGTTATTAAAGGTCAGTTTATTACTAAAATTGCAGTGTATATATGGGCATATTTGCGCAGTGGTTACTGGGCTGCTTTCAAACTGATCCGCAGGTACAGTGCACCTTCAGGTTACCTGCACCACACCTGCAGGATATAATAGAAGTCTAGGGCAAAGTGTAGCTAACCCACAGGAAAGACGGGTGCACTGCGCTGCATTAGTGTGAAAGGCCCCTTTCACACAATCGGTCCAACTCAATTGAACCCTCCATTCACCTCTATGAAACGGCAGATGTAAACAGATTTGTGTCCTTTTACACCCGCCTACCTCCAATCTGATTTGCTAAAAAAAAAAAAACAGAAGGGATTCAATCCCCTTGCGTTAGGGGGGTTCGGAGGACCCATAGAGTAGAGTGGGCTGTGTCCGTGTCCACTCTTCGTGGACCTGCCATCCGACTGCTCTGCTCATTGTGACCCATGACCGGTTACCAAGTCGCTTAAGTGGCCCCCGCTCTTCAAAAGGTTGGGCACCCCTGCTCTATTGGCATAATCAACTATAGCAAACCCTTGGAGAGCCATACAGCACTTGAAGATTTACTGCATTGATGGGAGTCAGATTGTGCCTGCACTATCAAGTATCTGCGAGCAGAATTCCACATACTTTATTGCAGAATTTACACAGGATGAATAAAATGTTTTTATTTTGCTCCTCTGATAACAGCTAGTTAGAGGTACTTTACCACTTTGTGGTATAATGCCCATTAATACACAATTTTCAGGAAACTATTGTATAGTTCCTGCATAACTGTTTTCATGCTGTGTTTATGAAAAATCAATAAACACTGCTATTTTTGAGACCTTGTATCTGAAAACTATTTAATGTTTTGTAGACTTTGATTGACTGGCTGTATATACAACTTTTGCCTCGCAGGTTTTCATTGTGCTCATGAAAAATTCAGTGTCAGTCTATACAGTAATTTGTATATAAAAACAAAAAGGTTTATAATTCACAAACCATCCCTAAACTCCTGTCAGGTGGCTTTGCCTAGGCTAAAATAATGTCATCAGTTGGTTGCTGATGGGGAAGCATTTCCTTAAGCAACTATCTCCAGCGTTCAGCCTGCAACATTGTTAAGCCTAGTACACACAATGAGATTATTGTACGAATTATCGTCCATTTTTCTTTCTTTATTTTTGCATGCTAATCTCATCGAAAATTAATAGGTTACGAAAGGACGAAAATTCTTGTATGACGGGAAAAAAAATTTGGAAGTGATGTGGAGCGGCACAGTGGTGTAGTGGTTAGCACGCTCGCCTAGCAGTAAGAAGGGTCGCTGGTTCAAATCCCAACCACGACACTACCTGCCTGGAGTTTGCATGTTCTCCCTGTGTCTGCGTGGGTTTCCTCCGGGTACTCCGGTTTCCTCCCACACTCCAAAGACATGCAGGTAGGTTAATTGGCGTCTGTGGCCCTAGTATATGAATGGGGACCTTGGATCGTGGGCTCCTTGAGGGTAGGGACCGATGTGAGTGTGTAATGTACAGGGATAGGGACAATTGTGGGCACTCACTCAGGTTGAACTGGATGGACTGGGGTCTTTATTCAACCTTACCAACTATGTAACTATGTAATCTATTTGTATTGTGTTTTTGGACTAAAGCTTTACTGATTCGATGAAAATCGTATAATCTGGTATTGTAGGAGAAAAATTTTCGTATGTGTTTCTTTGGAAAATTTTGGTCGAAAGATGTGTACTAACGATCATACCATTACGTCAAAGGCGGTATTTTTTTGTATGCTATTCTGATCGTGTATATATACAGGGCCTAAGTCGGTAGCAAGTCACATGGTGAAAGCTGGCAGCAGCACAGCGGACTTGTGAACACAGCCCTGAATTCCACAATTGTATAATTTTTAAGACCACTTCACAATTGACGTGGATGCTGACCTCAAGTAATACCTAAACAAAGAAAGAAAAGCAAATTAAAGTATTTTTAGGAGCACTGTGATCGATGTAAGGCAGGGGGTCTCAAACTGGCGGCCCTCCAGCTGTTGCTAAACCACAAGTCCCATGAGGCATTGCAAGGCTGACAGTTACAAGCATGACATCCAGAGGCATGATGGGACTTGTAGTTTTGCAACAGCTGGAGGGCCGCCAGTTTGAGACCCCTGGTGTAAGGGGTAATAAGTGTTCTACATTACTTGGTATGCATATACTTAACATGAGAAAAATATAGCTGATGCTAGATCTACTTTGATTTAAAATTATTATTTATCTATTTTTTTTTTCTACCAGAATTGTTTGTTGCTGAAAAAGTAAATTCCACAGATTCTTTATTATGCTTATTTTTTATTGCGGTTTTAAAATTCCTAAAAGTTGGTTAATTTACCAGTGTTTTTAGGCTAGAGACATGGGGTTTGATATACTAAAGGGAAATAAACTGTTCACTTTGCAGAGGAATTTTCCTTTTCCCTTAGCTTAGCTTTTTTTTATTTATTTTTATTTTTTCCTTTTCATGTTCCTTACACATGATTGATTATAATTTTGTGAAGTAGCTTTTCACGTCATTCCCTAAGCTAAGTGAAAATTCCCTTGCAAAGTGAACAACCCTTTTGCCATTTGTAAATCAGCACCATGGCATCTGGCATAATGAATCCTGCTGTCTAGATTTTTAGTCATTATTTCTTTCATAAGAAAAATTCCCCCAATGCAGTAGACTATGTAAAATATTTGCTAAATTAAGAAAAAGGATATTTATGAGGTTTGTGTAATAGTTTCTGTACTGTTGCCTGTGTGAAACAGTGCCGAGGCTCCACCCTGTCTGTTTGGGTTTTTTTTTTTTTTTTTTCCAGCTTGTTGAAGCATCGATTAACCAGACCTTTTTCATATAAATCTTGGTGACAGAAATGTGTTTGTCATTTTTACAGAACGTCAGGAGGAGAAGTTAAAAAATAATAACCGTGATCTATCTATGGTAAGTATTATTGTAACCCAATGAAGTATAGCAGTTTGTACCCCCTTTATGACCAGGCCATTTTTTGCTTTCAGCATTTCCCTACTTTAGCTGGTAATTGCACAGTCATGCAATGCTGTACCCACACAAATATTCCCCCCAAATAGAGCTTTCTTTTAATGGTATTTATTCACCACTGGGTTTTTAAATTTTTGTGATATAAACAAAGACAACATTTTGGGGGGAAAAAACAATATTTTTTTACTACAAAGCATATCCAATCCCAAAAAAAATCTCTACAAAAATGTTGTCAAAAACATATTCTGCTACATGTTTTATAGTCACAAGTCATAGTGCCTACAAACTATTGTGTGTGTATTGTATACAGTAGTTTACATACCCTGGTAGAATTTGATTTCTTGGCCATTTTTCAGAGAATATGAATAACACATTGGCTGAAGCCGTTTTGTTATCAACTGCGTTTACTCTTTTTAAATCATTATGAAAACGGGAACTACCCAAATTACCCTGATCAAAAGTTTACATACCTCAGTTCTTAGTACTGTGTATTGCCTCCTTTAATATCAATGACACATGTCACAAGTCTTTTGTGTTTTTTGTGGATAAGGCTCTTTATCTTCTCAGATGGTAAAGCTACCCATTCTTCTTGTGTTTTTTTTTATTTTTATTTTTTTTCACCTGGAAAAAAACTATTTTATTGATATGAAGCACATTTTACAAGCCATTTGGGTACATATAGCCATAGAAGGTCAGTTACATATTATGACAGTGAACTTAAATATGCAAAAATGTTATAGGGTGTGCATACACATATTCGCAGGTGCAGTGAATCAGTTGGCAATTTAATCCAACCTATAAACTGTGTGCCATAGGTGCAGGGGAACATTGCACTGGGTATGAAACAATTATACACGGGTTTTCCCATCCTCCAACCATCTGTCCCAGATCTGGAAATATTTTTGTGTAGATACTGTGTGCGTAGATCAGTTTCTTGAATGGCATGGTGTCCTTTAACTGTTTTTTTTTTTTCTCCCCCATAACTGTAGCGTGGGGGGCACATTCTGCATCCATCTCTGAGCTATCACTTTACGTGCTAGAAATAATGTTTCAAAAATGAATATTGTGTGATACTTGTCCAGCTTTACGTCTAGTAGTAGCCCCAAAATACATAACTCAGGGTCCAGCACCACATGGGATCCCATATTATCATGGAGTAAACGGATTAACCTGCATTCCAATACATCTGAACATGAGGGTAGCTCCATATGAGATTGTAAATCAAGCCTGTGTCGCTTATGCAGGGCTGACCCATCAGATCTTGTGTGTGCTGGAGCTTTGCCATTCTCATTGGCGTCGGGTAGGCTTTGTGTACTATACACAGTTGTCTATCGGACAGCTTGGGAGATGCTGTCTTGGTCCCTCAAATCTTGTTCCAGTCAGTGTCATCTTTGGGTTCTACGTCCTGTTCCCATACCATCTTGGTCTTGTGTGAAACAGCTGCATTCCTCTTGGCAAAAAGCCTCCATTTCTTGTAAATTCTTGGGCTGTCTTGCATGAACTGCACGTTTTGAGATCTCCCCAGAGTGGCTCAATGATATTGAGGTCAGGAGACTGAGATGGCCACTCCAGAACCTTCACTTTATTCTGGCGTAGCCAATGACAGGTTGACTCGGCCTTGTGTTTTGGCTCATTGTCATGTTGGAATGTCCAAGTACGTCCCAGGTGTAGCTTCCTGGCTGATGAATGCAAATGTTCCAACAGTATTTTTTGATAACATATTGCATTCATCTTGCCATCAATTTTGACCATGTTTTCTGTGCATTTGTAGCTCACACATCCCCAAAACATCAGCGATTCACCTCTGTGTTTCACAGTAGGAATTGGTATACCTTTCATCATAGGCTTTGTTGACTCCTCTCCAAATGTCACGTTTATGGTTGTTGCCAAAAGGCTCAATTTTGGTCTAATCATTCCAGATGACTTTGTGCCAGAAGGTTTGAGGCTTGTCTCTGTGTTGTTTGGCATATTGTGAGCGGGATACTTAGTGGCATATGCTTATTGTTGGCTTTCTTCTGGGGACTCGACCATGTAGCCCATCTTTCTCCAAGTGCCTCCTAAAACAGTCCTGTATTTCACCTGAAGTTATTTGTGGGTTTTGTTTTGCATCCCAATCTATTTTCCTGGCAGTTGTGGCTGAAATTCTAGTTGGTCTTCCTGACCGTGGTTTGGTTTCAACAGAACCCTTCATTTTACACTTCTTGATTAGAGTTTGAACACTGCTGGTACCTCGGTTCACAAACGCTTCTGTTCACGAACAACTCGGTTCACGAACAGAAAAGTTCCGAAAACATTGCTTCGAAATGCGAACTCCGCTCCGGTTTATGAACACGAGCTGCAGCTATTTTTCCTGCTCTGATACATGGTTGCGATTTCCTGTAGGTGGATCACAGAGAAGAGTAATGTTGTAAGACACAGTATTTTGATGCTTTTTAGTACTGTACATATCCCTGTGCACACTTGCTTTTACAGTTGTGTGCTTTTTAGCACATACTGTACTATACCGGACATCCAGTGCGGCTCCAAAGAAAATTAAGAGCTAGCATGGTGGTAAGAAGGTGCAGAGCAGTAATGAACGTGACAAGAATGTGCAGTGCAAGCATGGTGATAAAAAAAAAAAGTGCAGAGCGGTAATAAAGGTGACAAGAATGTGCAGAGCAGGAATTCTAAGAATAAGGTTGTAAAGAAAATAACCATTGAGCTGAAGAAGAAAATTATAGAAAAGGATGACCGTGGTATTCGTGTGACTGATCTGGCCTCGAATACCAACTGTGATGAAACAGGGCTCTTCTAGAAAAAAAATGCCGAACAGAACCTATATCGCGCAGGAGGCACTGCTGGGGCACAAGCCCATGAAGGACAGATTGGTGCTAGCGTTTGCACACAGCAAAAGGGTCAATCTGAAGGTTAAGCCATTACTGGTGTACCATTCCCAGACCCCTCTGCATTCAGGGAACAGAATGTGGACAAGGCCAGACTGCCTGTCATATGGAGGGCCAATGCGAAATCTTGGGTCACAAGGCAATTGTTCATGGACTGGCTGCACAAGGTGTTTGCACCCACCGTAAAAAAAAAATAATAATCTTTCTGACAACCAACTGCCTGAAAGGTTTCCTCTTCTGATGGGCAATACAATGCAGTCTCTGCTAATCTTGTGCAGTATGTCTGCACTCTCTGACCCTCTCCTGTAGTATGTGTATTAATGTGTCGCTTTACTTGCTCAATCTCTTTTCAGTTAGAGAAAGGGTTTGCCTTTTCAATTTTGTTGATGCACTTTAATATAATAAAAAAAAGAAAAATTTGAACCGTAAATCACATTTTTTTTATAAAAAAATCGCAGATTTTTTTTTTTGGGGGGGGGGGGGGGGGGGAGGAATCGCCCAGCCATGATAGAGATAGAGAGATATATATATATATATATAATTTTTTTTTTTGTGTGTGTAACATGACATTTGCCATATTGCAGATAAAAGGTTTCTAACATTTATGTCTGTTAATAGGTGCGCATGAAGTCCATGTTTGCCATTGGATTTTGTTTCACAGCTTTGATGGGAATGTTCAACTCAATGTAAGTTATCTCATCTTTTATACATGGATAAGCAGAGGTTTTTCTGAAAAAAATGCATATCAAAACACCTAGTGTTTATATATATATATATATAATATATATTTGTGATTACACTCCTCACATTCTTGTAAATATTTTATATATTTTCATGCAACAACACTGAAGAAATGATACTTTGCTACAATGTAAAGTAGTGAGTGTACATCTTGTATAACAGCGTAACTTATGGTATAACCATACAGTTTAACAGACTGGTTATATTTAGAACCATTATTGCCATGACTGACCAAAGCGTAATCAGAGGTTGTCTTTGGGAAATAGATGTGAGTGCTGCCAGCATTGCTGCAGAGGTTGAAGGGATGGGGGGTCAACCTGTCAGTGCCCAGACCATATGCCTCACACTGCATCAAATTGCTTTGCATGGCTGTCATCCCAGAAGGAAGCCTCTTCTAAAGATGATGCACAAGAAAGCCTTCAAACAGTTTGCTGAAGACAAGCAGACCAAGGACATGGATTACTGGAACCATGTCCTGTGGTCTGATTGAGACCAAGATAAACTTATTGGATTCAGATGGTGTCAAGTGTTTGTGGTGGCAACCAGGTGAAAAATACAAAGACAAGTTTGTCTTGTCTACAGTCAAGCGTAGTGGTGGGAGTGTCATGGTGTAGGGTTGCATGAGTGCTGCCAGCACTAGAGCGCTACAGTTCATTGAGGGGACCATGAATGGCAACATGTACTGTGAGATACGGAAGCAGAGCATGATGACCTCCCTTCGGGGACTAGGCCGCAGGCCAATATTGCAACATAACGACACAAACACACCTCCAAGACAACCACTGCCTTTCTAAAGAAGCTGAGGGTAAAGGTGATGGACCGGCCAAGCATGTCTCCAGACCTAAACCCTGTTGAGCATCTGTGGGGCATCTTCAAACCGAAGGTGGTGGAGCGCAAGGTCTCGAGCATCCATGAGCTCCGTGATGTCGCCATGGAGGAGTGGAAAAGGGCTCAAGTGGCAACCTGTGAAGCTCTGGTGAACTCCATGCTCAAGAGGGATAGGGCAGTGCTGGAAAATGGTGGCCACAAAATATTGACCCTTTGGGCCCAATTTGGACACTTTCACTTAGGGGTGTACTCACTTTTGTTACCAGAGGTTTAGACATTAATTGCTGTGTGAGTTCTTTTGAGGGGGACAGCAAATTTACACTGTTATACAAGCTGTACACTCACTACTTTACATTGTAGCAAAGTGTCATTTCTTCAATGTTGTCACATGAAGATATAATGAAATATTTACAAAAATGTAAGGGGTGTACTCATTTTTGTGAGATTGTGTGTGTGTGTGTGTGTGTGTGTGTGTGTGTGTGTGTCAGTGGATGACGAGGGCAATGTCGGGCTCCTGCAGACACTTCCTACAGCTCTATTCCAGTACCTCTGTATAGGCTGTCAGTTACTGAGCTGCAGGAAGTCTCAATGGACTACAAGTGTGTTGATGAGCACTCGTAGTCAATTCAGAACTACAAGTCCACCTGTCATGGCAGTAGATGGGTCTTGTAGTTCATTTATTCACAGATTGCTGTGAATGAATGATGCGGCTGTGCAGGCAGAGCCCTGCACAGTTGTGCCAATTTTATAAGTGACAGGCACTGTGAGAGAGGGGATCCCTGCTATCTGTCACAAGAGGGACTCTGGGGGTGAAGGAGACTGGTGACTTGGAAAAATGGTGTAACATATTTCTAAAGGTGAACCTATCCTTTTGAAGGCTAAATTCAACTTTCATAAAAAAAAATGCCCATCTTTTTGCAAGTAAACAAATGTGCATTTTTTTATTTTCTATTACAGGAACCTGCAATGTATGACACCCATGATTAGCAGATCACGGGTACAATGTCGTGCTCCTGCACACAGTGCTTTCAGCTCTGTTGCATATACAGGCTGTCCTTTTCAGAGCTGCATGCAATGTGAATGAACTACAAATGTACTGTTCTGCCCTCCCACAGTTCAATTAAAACTTCAAGTCCGCCTGCCGTGTGTTTTATTTTTTTATTTTTTATTTTTTTATTTTTTTTTTCCATTTTCATTCAGATTCCTGTAAACGAATGACGCAGGTGTGTGGGAAGAGCCCCACATAGTTGCGCTGTTTCCAAAATCGGACATTTTTCATGGACAAGTCCTGTCTATGGTCATGCAGTATTTACAGCCTCTTTAAGCCGATGATCTAAGCAAGATTATCATCGTTTTTGTTTGTGTTTTATTTATTTTGTTGTTTTTTTATCTTGTGTAACAGTAATTAATATAGTCATATTTTTATAGTAATGTATATTATGAAGTTACATGTTTTATATTACTATTAATAACCATATTCATTTTTTTTATATTGATCTAATATTCTTACAGGATAAAACTCTTCCTGCTGTTTAAAGCGAACAGCCTCCTTTTGCTTTTCCTATACTATATACCCCTAGACTGGGAGCTTCATGTCTGTCCAGCATGTGCTGGTAGGCATTGCATTTCTTCTGCAGGTGTATACCGTAGGCTCCAGTGCAGAATGTCTACACTGTCTGGCCATACGTTTACATAAACATGCCCATTCCGGCATTTCAAGCATGCATGTTTATGTGAAAACATTTGGAAAGTACGATCTAAGGACATTTCATTTGTGGAAAAAAAGTGCATGCCTTCTAGATGGTAATGCATACAAAGCTGACCATTTTAATATTTACGTTTTTTTTCTCTCTCCAGTTTTGATGGACGGGTTGTAGCAAAGTTGCCCTTTGTCCCTCTTTCCTATATTCAAGGACTGTCTCACAGAAATTTGCTGGGGGAAGATTATACAGATTGTTCATTTATATTTCTGTACATACTTTGTACTATGTCCATCCGTCAAGTAAGTATAAAACTGTTCTAAATGACCATCTAATTCACTCTGCTCTTCCCATGCTGCACTAATGATTGTAAATGTGTTACTGATTTTAAGGTATTTAATCGTGAACTATTTGTGTAGCACAAATGAGATATATCTATATAAATGATATAGAAAATTGAGATAGAGAGAGAGATATATATATTTACACTATCTATCATCATCTATTATAATTATTAGGGTTGCCGATACCGAGTATTTGCCTGGGCAAATGCTCCCATGCTTTATCCGATACCTGGACAGTCAGGAGGTGATCGTTGCGCCGGTGGGGGGAGTTACAAGCACCGATTCCACCCTGAATAGATTTCAATAAAGTAGCTGACAGCTGCTTCTCCTCCTCCTCTCCCCTCCGTGGCTTCCAGCTGCTTTATTGAAATTTATACAGGGGGGATCGTTGCTTGTAACTCCCCCCATACCACCCCACCGTCGCACCAATCGCCCCCCTGACTGTTCCTGTATACTCCTCCAGTCCCCCTCTGTGTCCTCTTTCAGGCTCCTCCGTGTCTTCCGCTCTGGTCCTCCACTCCTGCCGCCCTGTGTCAATCTTTCAGGATGGAGAGCAGCGGAAGGAGCCAGTAAATTTGTCGGCTCCTTCCTATTCCAAATGAACAGTCAGTAAAAAGTATCGGTATTGGTACTTGTACTCGGTCTTAATAAACTGGTATCGGGTATGTGTGTGTGTATATGTGTAATATATAAAAAAATAATTATATTATATTTAATGTGTGTATACTTTATTATTACCTAATAGCCATAATTGATTTTCAACTCATCAGTAAGTCAGCTAGAGAACAGGCAAACTGGTGTAGTATGTAAGTTTGCGTTGACCATTTTAAAATGTTTACAGCGTCCTTTTTTTGTTTATTTTTTTATTTTCCCTTTTTGAATGGGCAAATATGCAATGTGCCATTGCTGACCTTCTGAAAATATTAGTTGATTTGCAATTGTGATGCAACAGCTTTTGATATACAGTCATGACCAGAGAGGAGTATGTAGTTATATGACTTAATTTTGTGCATGGTGTCATTGACCTAGGAAGTCTGGAGGCCAATAACAGCAAGGTGGTCAGCCAAGTTTTTCAGAAGGGTGTCATTTCTTGCCACGTGTTTTGTTTACAGTTCAGATACTTTGTACCTATTCAATGCTCTGGCTTGATCTACAAGATAAGTATGCATAGTAAGGTTAAATAAAGACACCAGTCCATACACTTCAACCTGAGTGAGTGTCTACAATTGTCTCTATCCCTGTAAATTGCACACTCACATCAGTCCCTACCCTCAAGGAGCCCACAATCCAAGGTCCCCATTCATATACTAGGGTCAATTTTGGACAGAAGCCATTTAACCTACCTGCATGTCTTTGGAGGGTGTGAGGAAATCGGAGTTCCCGGAGGAAACCTATGCAGGCACAGGGAGAACATGCAAACTCCAGGCAGGTAGTTACTGCTAGGCGAGAGTTCTACCCACTAAACCATTGTGCCGCCTACACATGGAGTGGACATTACCAGTATAATCTTGCAGATCTTGGGGGGGTAAAATTTAACTAAATCACGTAGAAAGAACTGTAAATGGGAGTCTCATAGTAGGATTATAGCCAGTTAGTAGCATATGTCCACAAGAAATGAGGTGTGCCGATTTAGTATTTCATATGCAAAGCAACATGAAGCAACTAACAGACATGGGGAAAAGTTTACTAATTCTGGAGCAGCTATACACCATATCCAGTCAGCTATTATCGTCTGCTTGTTCATGTAATCTTTGAATGCTAGAAGCTGATGACTTGCCATGCACAACTGCTCCAAGTTCAACTTTGGGAACATGTTCCACCCATTTTTAGGAACATATAACATGTTCCCACTGCTGCAACCACTCCCCGTTCCCTCCTCTCCTTGTGGCAGCAGTACAGGGAGAAGCTCCCGTACTAGCCATGCAGGTCTTCACTCAGGCGCAGCGTCATTTATTCATACAGCTTTGTGTAAATGAACTACAAGTCCTGATGTCCTTTGCGCCTGTTGGCTAGTAGTTGTCAATGAACTACCATGGTGCTGTTGAGCGCTGTGCTAGTTCATTGAGTCTTTCTGTCAATTTGAAACTGCCTGCCTGTATGATATACAGGGCAGAACGCTCACAATGCTAGTCCGCAGGAGACCTGCATGGCATCAGCAATCTGCTGATTGCTAGTTCAATGCTTTCCAGGCTCCTAAAAGATTGTAAATGCACATTTATTTTTTACCTGCAAAAAAGGTGCATTTATTATCCTTTGAACCTAAAACCAAAAATGTAATATATTGCAGCTTACCAATCATTATATGTGGTGAGCTGCATTTGTTTTTTTTCTTTAAGGTTTGTTTCCTTTATTTTCACCAGGTGATCTGGCCAGTAACACATCTCCTGTTTTTAGAGTGCCTGCACTCTGGATGAAGGAGAAACAGCGACACCTTTTGGACAGCAACATTGTCAGTTTGAGCCAAATGCCAGCTAACACTTCTAGGCAGTTGCAGCAAGTTTTTATTTCTTTTGGGATAAAGGTTTTACATAAAAGCTGATCATTTGTCTCACCCTCTAGCTGCTGAAGCTGCCAGGTATGCAGAGATGGAAATTTTGCTGGTTCAGCAGGAACTGACCAAATTTTGATCTGTGTGGTTCTCCCAGTTGGACAGAGGCTGGTTGTTAGATTGGCTCCTGTTTAATGGTCTTGCTGGAAAACCTTCTTTGATCAGTAGTCTTCAGCCACAGATCAGTGTATAAAGAGGAGAGTCCCCAGCGTCAGAATACAATAGCATGGGGGGGGGGGGGGGGGGGGGAATTCCCGCATCTACTGCGCTTAGGTTGGGTGAAAAAACCCAAAACAAATGGTGTGTACCTAGCTTTACTGGCCAGATCATGCCATCACCAACCCAGCATGCAGAGGTTGGTGATGTCCCAAGGGGATGGGGCCACCAGGGGACATCACCGTGTGGCCTCGCCCTTTACCTAGTTAATATAAAAACAAGGTAAGGTCTGTTGTCACCAGTAACACGCCTCCATCCCTGTAATATGCAAAAAAAAAGAGAGAAAATTTCGCCCTGGGACTTTAGATGAGGTGAGCACCGCTAGGCCAATAAAAGTAACAAGAGTAAGTACAGTATATGGTTTTTATTGAGTAAAAGTATTACAAACATTATTGTCATAAAAGAAAGCCACTTAGTACAAGGTACATATAACTGGGTTGAATAAAATTGGTAGTAATAGTACATTTGTGTATGAACAATCGCATAACATACAAACATCAGGTGTACCCGACATGTTTCGTGAGTCCCAGCTCGCTCTTCGGGGGTAGATGTGTATGAATTGTACCTAAAGGTGGATACAGTTTGGTATATGGCATGATACTTGGTATTTTAAGAGGGGCCTAATAAATTGAGGCCCCATACTCGCCACTACACATAGCCGAGCCAACGTATGTGAAGCCTCCTGACAGTGGCAGCAAGTGTATCGCCAGGGAGCTGAGGAGGCAGAGCCAGAAGAAACCCCACACAGGACAGATTGGAGGGAAAGCATGGCATGGATGGAAAATGTGTATCCCTATTGGTCTCACTATGTCCATGGTAAGTATTGACTGTAAACATAAAGGTGTATGTCAGATAATCTGGAGTAATAGGTAAAATACAAGAGTAATAACATGGACAATTATATATATGACTAGAGCCATGAATGGCATGGACAAAGGACTATGGGGAAATGTGGTAAAGAAACACCAGAGACTGGCATGAGTGGAAATAAAGAAGGTGAGCAAAAAGTTAAATCCAGGAAGGGCTCAAGAGGCTCCGCTCCCAACATCGTGTGGATGACAGGAAGGTGCACAAGCACTCCTATAGGTCACCCAGATGGTAAAATGCGTACAGCTGTAACGACGCCGCAAAATCGCAGACTTCGAACGGCTGGCACATGCACATGGCGCCGATGTGTAGGTGGCCCCATCCGCACAAAACCAATTGCCGACCGGTCCATAGCCCCTCCCAGAATTTTAGCGGCATTGGATCAGTGTGCCGTCTGTCACAGGAGGCGGGACATTGTTACTGCGGCCACCTGGACAATCCCCCCCCCGTGACATGGGGAGATCACAGCTCTGTAGGAGGGAGGGGAGGACAAATGTCACTCCCAATGACAATGTGCAGCATCCAGGGCGGACTCCATCCCCTTTCTGTTTCCATTATTGGCACCTTTTCGTCTTTCGGCTGAATGGCAAAAACACAGGATGGCCGAAATTTCGGAGATGCACGCACACGCGCGCGCATGCACGCGTTTGCAAAAAAAAAGAATGTGAACCCTTTTGGAGTGATATGGATTTTTGCACAAATTGGTCATAAAATGTGATCTGATCTTCATCTAAGTCACAACAATAGACAATCGCAGTCTGCTTAAACTAATAACACACACAGAATTAAATGTTACCATGTTTTTATTGAACACACCATGTAAACATTCACAGGGTGGGTGGAAAAAGTATGTGAACCCTTGTATTTAATAACTGGTTAGCAGCAATAACTTCAACCAAACGTTTCCTGTAGTTACAGATCAGATGTGCACAATGGTCAGGAGTAATTTTTAAACCATTCCTCTTAACAGAACTGTTTCAGTTCAGCAATATTCTTGGGATGTCTGGTGTGAATCACTTTCTTGAGGTCATGCCGCAGCATCTCAATCGGGTTGAGGTCAGGACTCTGACTGGGCCACTCCAGAAGGCATATTTTCTTCCGTTTAAGCCATTTTGCTGATGTATTTCTATGCTTTGGGTCGTTTTCCTGTTGCAACACACATCTTCTGTTGAGCTTCAGCTGGTGGACAGATGGCCTTAAGTTCTCCTGCAAAATGTCTTAATAAACTTGGGCATTCATTTTTTCCTTCGATGATAACAATCTGTCCAGGCCCTGACGCAGCAAAGCAGCCCCAAACCACGATGCCTCCACCACCATACTTCACATTTGGGATGAGGTTTTGATGTTGGTGTGCTGTGCCTTTCTCTCCACACATAGTGTTGTGTGTTTCTTCCAAACAACTCAACTTTGGTTTCATCTGTCCACAGAATATTTTGCCAGTACTGCTGTGCAACATCCAGGTGCTCTTGTGCAAACTGTAAATGTGCAGCAATGTTTTTTATGGACAGCAGTGGATTCCTCTGTGGTATCCTCCCATGAAATCCATTCTTGTTTAGTGTTTTACGTATCGTAGATTTGTTAACAGGGATGTTGGCATATGCCAGAGACTTTTGTGAGTCTTTAGCTGACACTAGTAGTCTTCACCTCATTGAGCAGTCTGCGCTGTACTCTTGCAGTCATCTTTACAGGACACCCACTCCTAGGGAGAGTAACAGCAGTGCTGAACTTTCTCCATTTATAGACAATTTGGACTGATGAACAGCAAGGCTTTTGGAGATACTTTTATAACCCTTTCCAGCTTTATGCAAGTCAACAATTCTTAATCGTAGGTCTTCTGAGAGCTCTTTTGTGTGAGGCATCATTCACATCAGGCAATGCTTCTTGTGAAAAGCAAACCCAGAACTGGTGTGTTTTTATAGGGCAGGGCAGCTGTAACCAACACCTCCAATCTCATCTCATTGATTGGACTCCAGTTGGCTGACACCTCACTCCAATTAATTCTTGGAGATCTCCTTAGTCTAGGGGTTCAGATACATTTTCCACCTGTACTGTGAATGTTTACATGGAGTGTTCAATAAAAACATGCTAACGTTTAATTCTTTGTGTGTTATTCGTTTATGAAGACTGTGATTGTCTATTGTTGTGACTTAGATGAAGATCAGATCATATTTTATTACCAATTTGTGCAGAAATCCATAGCATTCCAAAAGGGTTCACATACTTTTTTTGCTGTGTGTGTGTGTAATAAATAAATATATATATATATATATATATATATATATATATATATATATATATATATATATATATATATATATATATATATATATTCTCATCTCCCTTATTATTCACCTCTGCAGCCCGTTAGTGATTTACTTTCAGGTGTGTATAAATACCCTTGATGTGGATTTTGATATGCCATTTTGAAGCAGAAAATATAAAAACTTTTTTGTTTTCTTTCAGAACATTCAGAAAATGCTGGGCCTTGCGCCATCCCGAGCAGCTACAAAACAGGCTGGAGGATTCTTGGGACCCCCTCCACAAGCTGGGAAATTCTCTTAAGATGAACAGAAAAGCTTCTCTAAATATTTTTCTTTTTAGAAAATGCCATGGACTCTGTGGGACTGATTTAGGAAGACTGAACAGATTTATGACGACTGAACGGACAATTTATTCTTTCATACACTGAATCTTTTTATAGTGCTTGCAACTTGAAAAGTCTAGAACACTTATTTAAAACAAAACCTTCTCTGTATATAAAAACATATAGGGTAAAAGCTAAAATAAGTACGGTCTAATCTGTATTTATTTTAAAACGCAAAGTATTAAGGCTTTCCTGACTATTAGCTAAGGGATATTGTATTTCAAGGAGCAGGGCTCATACACCTGTCAGTGCTGAAAATGGTAACTCTATTGCAACTCATCGGTACTTTGTCTGATTAAATGCCCTAATTCCCATTTCTAGCCCTTGAAAGCTGCTTGCTCACCTGTTGCAGAAGGAGCCAGACCCAGTAGTAATGATTTCAAGGGATAGACTGTGTGGTGCTGAGTTGGAGGCACAGCAGAAATCGTGGAACAAGAATGTTAGATGCTTTCAAGGGCTGCTGGGGAAGGGCATTGTTGCTTACAAACGGATAAATGTGTTTAAGGTAAATCTGCTCTGTAATGGGGTATTGTATTTCTATTTAGTTTAGAATGATGTTAAAATTGTATTTATGATCCATTGAAGAAAACAGCCTTGCATATTCATAAACTGTTGGCAATCTCCAACAGTTAATCTCCAGGCAGTATAATCCATGTTTCATGGATATGAAATATTGGGGGTTATTTACGAAAAGGCAAATCCAAAGTGCACTTGATATTGCACTGAAAGTGCACTTGGAAGTGCAGTCGCTGTAGATCTGAGTGGGACATGTGCAAGGAAAACAGCATTTTAGCTTGCACATGATTGGATAATAAAATCAGCAGAGCTTCCCCTCATTTCAGATCTACCCCTCAGCTTTACAGTGACTGCGCTTTCAGTGCAATTTCAAGTGCACTTTGCACTTGTAGTTTGTACTTGTAGTGCAAAGTGGATTTGCCTTTTGTAAATAACCCCCATTGTGTCCCTTGGTTGGAGTCCAGGAAAGGGATTTACAATTAGTACAGAAATCCCATTTTCTTTGTTGTCCATTGAGAGGCACAACATTTTGTATTCCTCAACTAAGGGTTATACTGCCAACTAAAGAAATTTGGCCAGAGTTCATGTTCAATATGAAAACCTTTATTCCTCAATGGGCTCCAAGAAAAGGATTTATAATAAGTACAAAAATCCCATTTTCAAAGCAGCTGTTTTTTTTTTTTTTTTTTTTGTTTTCATTTAGAGAGCAAGTGTAACAGAGGTATTCATTAACACCTGCTGGAATACTAATTTTAATTGAGCTGTAGAATCTGAAGTATCTACAGGTTTTTTTTTTTTTCATTTAACAGAACCAATAGAATGGGTATCATTCAATAAACAATAGAATTCATGCAGAAGAGTCAACCCTCAAATCCTATATTCAAAGACTGTTATGTTAATTTGTATTAAGATGACTTCTGATCCAATTAAATTTGTGACTAGGCTTTTATGTCTGGTTGAAATGAATACATGGATATGGTTTTTTTTTTTTTTTTCCATTCTCTAACATACATTCCCCTTTCTGATTTTTATTTATTTTTTTGCATATTTGTCACACTTAAATTACAGATCATCAAACAAATTTTATTATTGCACAAAGATAGCCCGAGTAAATACAAAATGCAGTTTTTAAATTATTTCATTTATTAAGGCAAAAAAGCTGTCCAAACCTGCCTGGCTTCATGTGTAAAAGTAATTGCCACCTAAACCTAATAACTGGTTGTGCCATCCTTGGCTACAACAACTGCAATCAATCGTTTGCCGGTCGGTGAATATAAGAGAAAATATGATTTTTTTTTTTTTTTTTGTACTCACCGTAAAATCCTTTTCTCTGTAATTCACCAACCGACACAGCACCCTTCCCTCCTTTTTTCTCTTTACGTTATACTGCTTGTTGACGTACTGAGTCTGCTAGGGCAGGCTGTGGGGGTTGTAGCCTAGGGACCGCCTCCTGGGCGGAACTAAAAGTTCTGAAGTTACAACTTTGCCTAGTGATCTCCAGTGATAGGGCTGTCAACCATTTTGTTACAGAGAGGAGCTGTCGGTCGGTGAATTAGAGTCCATTCACACAGGAGCAACTTTGGGTCCGACTTGAAGTCGTCCCAAGTTGCCTCAAGTCGCTGAACATGATAAAATCAATGTAAGTGAAAGAGAGCCGTCTTAATGTACACTACTGAAGTCGCTCCGACTTCAGAAAAGGTTCCTGTACTACTTCAATCCGACTTCTAGGCAACTTGTACCCATTGATTTCAATAGAAGTTGCCTCAAAGTCTGATTCCCCTGTCTTAACTGAAGCAACTTTCCAGGAAGTAAAAATAGTTTTCTAGGCAAACCCCTCCCTCCCACAGAGCTGATTATTATGTGATTGACCACTGGAAAAGTCCCCTGTCCTGGAAGCAACTTCAAGTTGCCTTGTAAGTTGCCTCAAGTCGTGCTGTGATTCATACTCAAGTCGTGTCAAAGTTGCCTTCCAAAGTCGTGTTGCCCCTATGTGAATGGACTCTTACAAGAGTAATTTTACGGTGAGTACAAAAAATCCTATTTTTGCTTTGTTTGCTGTTGTGTTTCGGACCACTCTCCTGCTGCATAACCCAAGTGCACGAGCTTGAGGTCATGAACTGATGGCTGGACATTCTCCTTTAGGATTTTCTGGTAGAGTGTCAGGGCTGGGCTTAGCCCTTCCTTTTCAGAGCTGGCCGCTCAGCTGTCGGCTAATTGCCAGCTCCTATTTCTCCAGTTACTCAGCTGTTGATGATTTCCTGCTTGTCAGTCCTGCCTACTTAAGCCGCCCAGCCCAGAGGATCTCTGCCTTAGTCTCTGTGATGCTGAACAAGGCGATCGCCTATGCTCCTGTTTAAAGACTTTCTTGGCTGACATCCCTTCTGGCTGCAGATCATGCTTGCTATCCCACTACATTCATCCCTGACTTCTGGCTTGGCTGACTATCCATTCCAGTTACCAAACTTTGGCTATGTTTTGACTACGTTTGTTCTTTTTACTTTTATTATTAAACATGTGTGATTTCACTGTACTTCTGTCTCGGTCTGATTTCATGGTTTCTGACATAGAGCTCAGAATTCATGGTTCCATCAATTATATTAAGTCGTCCAGGTCCTGAAGCTGCAAAGCAGCCCCAGACCATCACGCTACCACCACCATGTCTGACTGTTGGTATGATGTTCTTGTTATGAAATGCTGTATTCATTTTATGAGACACACCTTCCAAAAAGTAAAATTTTTGTCTCATCAGTCCACAGAATATTTGCCTAAAAGTCTTGGGAATAATGATGTTTTTGGTAAATGTGAGATGAGCCTTTGTGTTCTTTTTGATCAGCAGTGGCTTCGGCCTTGGAACTCTTCCATTGCTGCCATTTTTGCCCAGTCTCTTTCTGTTGAATCATGAATACTGATCTTACCTGAGGCAAGTGAGGCCTACACTTCGTTAGATGATGTTCTGGGTTCTTTTATGACCTTCTGGATGCGTCATCGTGCTCTTAGAGTAATTTTTTGTAGGCGGCCACTCCTGGGAAGGTTCACCACTGTTCCAAGTTATCTCCATTTGTGGATAATTGTTCTCCCCATGGTAAACTGGAGTTCCAAAGCCTTACAAGTTGCTTTAAAACACTTCCTTTACCGATACATGTTCATTATTTTGTTTCTAATCTGTTCTTGATTTTATTTTTTATAAATTGTGGCATGTTTGGCTTTTTGTGATCTGTTGGTGTGCTTCACTTTGTCATACAGCTTCTATTTATGTGATTTCTTGATTCAACAGGTCTGGCAGTAATCAGGCCTGGGTGTGGCAAGTGAAATGTAACTCTGCCTTCCAAAAAATCATGGTTAATCACAGTTCATTCATGATTCGGCATGGGAGGCGGCAATTACTTTTTCACATAGGGCCAGGCAGGTTTGAACTGTGTTTGTTTTTGTTCTTTTAATGAAATAATTTAAAAACAGTATCTTGGATTTACTCGGGTTATATTTGTGTAATATTAAAATTTGTTTGATCTGAATCATTTAAATGTGAAAAATATGCAACAAAAATTAATCAGGAAATCATTGGCGGCATATACTTTTTCACTGAACTGTGCATTGCCCTGAAAAAGTATTCATACGCTCTTAAATTTTTCCAAATTTTGTCATGTTGTTATAATCAAAAATCGAAATGTATTTTATTGGGACTTTATGTGATAGACCTACACAAATGGACACACAATTGTGAAGTGGAAGGAAAGTGATAAATGGTTATGCAATTTTTTTTTTTTTTTTTTTTTTACAGATGCATATCTAAAAAGTGTGGCATGCATTTGTGTTCAACCCCCTTTTACTCTGCTACCCCTAACTCAGGGCTCGACAAACCCCAGGCGCCAGGTCGCCAATGCGACCAGAAATCGCAACCTGGCGCCTAAGCTGCCACCAGCCCACTCACTATTGATGCCCCAGACATGCAGAGCATTAACCAGTGCCACCGCCAATCAATGCCACCTGCCAGTGACAACCAGTGTCACTGCCAACCAGTGCCACCTGCCAGTGACAAGTGCTAGTGCCACTGCCAATCAGTGCCACCTGCCAGTGACAACTAGTGCCAGGGCCACCTGCCATCACCAACCAGGGTCACCTGCCAATTCCAAACCAGTGACACCTGCCAGCGCCAATCAGTGCTACATGCCAGCGCCACCTGCCAGTGTCACCTGCTAGTGCCATCTGGCAGTTCCACGTGCCTGCCAGAGACAACCAGTACCATCTGTCAGTCCCAAACCAGTGCCACCTGCCTAAGCCAACCAGTTCCATCTGTTGCCAGCCTTACTCTTTCTGGTCAGCCCATAACCCTGATGTAACAGCGTTACATTGGCTTTATTTACTGGGTGCTCCATTGTGAGTTAGGGATAGGAGGTGAAAATGACTGGCCTTATCCCGGGAGCTGACAATTCATACCACTCTTAAAAAAAAAAAAAACGCAAACAAAAAAAAAACTGGCTCCTAACTTTTTCAACTGGCTCCTAAATTCAAAGCAAATTTGTCAACCCCTGCCCTAACTAATACTTGGTGGAACCTGTTTGTAATTTAATCTCAATATCAATACAGTTGTTCTGTAAAGCCCTCAGAGGGTTGTTACAGAACCTAAGTGAACAAACCTCATCATGAAGGCAAAGGTACACACCAGACAGTTTAGGGATAAAATTGTGGAGCAGTTTAAAGCAGGGTTAGGCTATAAAAAAAAAAAAAAATATCCCAAGCTTTGAATATCTCACGGAGCACTGTTCAATCCATCATCTGAAAATGGAAAGAGAATGGCACAATTGCAAACCTACCAAGACATGGCTGTTCACCTACTCTTGACAGGCTGGGCCAGGAGAGCATTAATCGGAGAAGCAACTAAGAGGCCCATGGTAACTCTGGAGGAGCTGCAGAAATCCACAGCTCAGGTGGCAGAATCTGTCCACAGGACAACCATTAGACCCCTTTCACACCAGGGCGTTTTGCAGGCGCTATAGCGTTAGAAATAGCGCCTGCAAAACGCCCTAAAGAAGCTGCACCATTGTGTGTAGTGTGAAAGCCCCGAGGGCTTTCACACTACAGCGGTGCGCTGGCAGGATGTCAGAAAAAAGTCCTGCCAGCAGCTTCTTTGGAGCGGTGTGTTTACCGCACCTCCACCGCTGCTGCCCATTGAAATCAATGGGGCAGCGCTGTAATGCCGCCGGCAAAACGCCGCTATTGCGGCGTATTGCCGGCGGTTTTAACCCTTTCGCGGCCGCTAGTGGGGGGTAAAAGCGTCCCGCTAGCGGCCGAAATGCGCCGCAAATCCGGCGGTAAAACGCCGCTAAAAATAGCGGCGTTTTACCGCCGACGCAAGGTGCGGTGTGGTGTGAAAGGGGTCTTAGTCGTGCACTCCACACATCTTGCCTTTATGGAAGAGTTGCCATAAGAAGTCCTGTTTTTTTTTTTTTTTTCAAGAAGCCATGTGGGGGACACAGCAAATGTGGAAAAGGGTGCTCTGGTCTAGGGCTGAAACAACTAATCGATTATGAAATTACTCGATTTACTATTTTCATAATCGATTAATCGGCCAGTAACATAATGGGGTTAAAAAAAATAAAATGAGCCCTTTATAGTACAAAATAAGCAAATCGCTACTGTAAATATTACTCAGTTCTACAGTAAAAAAAAATATGAACCCCTTACAGTAGTAATTATCTGCTTTTTTGTACTATAAAGGGCTAATTTTAGTTTTTTTAACCCCATTATGTTACTAAACGTCTTAGACCTGGTTCGCGTTCACACCTGGTTCTATGTGTTTTTTTTTTTGTTTTTTTTTGGTGCTTTTTGCAGAAACGCAATAGTTGGTTTACATGGTTTTCTATGGGACACATTCACATCTATGCTTTTTTCAGCCACTGCCTATTTGGAAAGGGTCAGGGACTTTTTTTTTAATGCAAAACAGTACTTTCCTGACAGACTCCATGGCAGCAACGTGTGGGTTAAGTCCCGCCTCCACTACCCTATAGGACACTACTCCCATAAATCTTTGCTCCCTGCCCATGGCCGTGTTCTTTTTTTGTCCTCCTCCGTAGGACCAGACGTATGGTCTTTCTACCTGAAGATTGCTCCCACACGGTTCCGTCGTTGGTTTGGCCGAAAAGCGACTGTGGACGAAGTTGTCGCATATCTCCGTTAAGCCCTAGCTACTAGCGGGGTATGGAGTGGGCAGTTGGATATAAGCGCTGGAGGAAAGCCAGGAGCCTAGCCACTGGCAGGCAGGCTGCGCATTTGGTCGGATAGCCCAGCTAAATAGCAGGTGACCTATTGTGCCCTAAGAAGTCCGGTATGTATTGTGCTTACCTTCGGCCTGGAGACGTTCGTGTGGGAGCGGTAAGATTGTTCCTCTTTTTTCATGGCAGCAGTTTGTGTTTGTTCTTTGCCTTCTTCCCTTCTTTTCTGTTCGTTTTTTCCTGTGTATAGGTATATGGGTTTAGACATTGCGGTCGGATTAGCCTGCGTTCCAGCCGTCGCTCACTTCCTGGTTTTCGTTAATACGTTCGTTCTGCGCATGCGCGAGTACGACTCAGGATCGAGGCTTGGTTCGCGCATGCGCGATAGCGGCAAAGTGACGCTATTCGCGCATGCGCGGTAGCGGCGCACGGGACGCGGTGATGACGTCATTAAGGCGCCTTATTTAAACATGGGATATAGCCTGCAAGCCTTGGGAATGCTTGCAGGTTATTTCGTGACTTCCCCTTGTCCAGGTTCTCTGCTGTGGAGGTAGGTGGCCTTCTGGGAAGATGGGGGTGGGCATGTGTGTGTGTTTATAGCATCCTCAGCCTTACTTATATGTCTTTGCAGCAGTTATGGAGACCCTTAGAGATACGGATTCACCTCCGCCTGTATGTGGCCTCTCATAATAGGTACTGTCTGGGGGGGAAGTAAGGGGGGGGGGGGGGGGGGAGGGGTCCGGTATTAGTCAGTCTGTTATCTTTCCTTATCTGTATGTCTCTTCTATCTCTGTCTTAGCCCATCTAGATCAGAACAGCAACGCAGCTCAATGCACAGAGGAAGCGATTCTTCTAAATCTTACCACCGGCACTCATATTCCAAGTCTAAGCATCACGGCTCACCCTCTAGATCTGGGCGCCGTAGCGAGGATCGATCTCGCTCCTCCAGGGCTCATTCCAGCCACTCAGTTATCAACTCTTGCTGGGGATGCAGATCGCAAGTTCCCATTGGAAAATCCCTGTGTGACCTCTGCTTTTCCAAAGCCTCTAGTGAGAGAGGGGGTACGGACCAGCAACTAAGATCCCTTGTGGAAAAAGTAGTGAAGGAGTCCCTCAAGGGGATCGGGGCCAATCAGACCCCTGTGCCTCAATCAGAGTCACCTCAGTCACCAGTCAGGGAGTCGCATGCTCAAGAGCTCTGGGAATCCTCTTTAACCAGCCATCATTCAGCTGCTGCTTCAGACAGTGAATCTGAGGAAGATAGTCCCTGTGTGGGTTTTGATTTTGCTTTACTTTCCCCCTTGGTGAAGGCCATCAGAGAGGCTTTGAACTGGGAAGATGAGGTGGCTAATCCTTCCAAGCAAAGGAAGTATTTTAAGCAACTTAAAAGGGAGCGTCTTAACTTTCCATTTCTGTCTGAACTTGGTGAGGTCATCACGGATGAATGGAGTAAAGTGGAGAAAAAGAATAGTATGCTCTCAAAAGTCCTAAGGTTATATCCCTTTAAGGAGGATGAGGTCAAGCATCTGGAATCGGCTCCTCTTGTGGATGCGGCGGTGATGAGACTAGTAAAACATGTGACCCTTCCTTTGGAGGATACAGTTTCATTTAAGGATGCTTTAGATAGACGGATTGATTCCGATTTAAAGAGAGTCTACCTCACTGCCGGTATGGCATGCAAGCCAGCATTGGCTTTAGCGGCAATGTCCAAAGCCATGGAAGTCTGGACGGACGGTGTGGATGATACCCTCAGAAACATTTCGGAGGAAGTCGCTAAAAGTTCTCCTATTCAGGAGTTACGGCTTGCTTCGGCTTTTCTGGGGGAGGCTTCGATTGACATCATCCGCCTAGTGTCCCGGGTTATGCTTTCGGCTGTAACCGCAAAGCGGGCCCTATGGCTCCGTCCCTGGCTGGCTGATCCAGCTTCAAAACAGGTGTGGTGCCGTATCCCTTTCGAAGGTTCTTCCCTTTTTGGGAATAAATTGGATAGCGCCATATCCCGGGCCACTGGTGGTAAATCGGGGTTTCTTCCTCAGGACAGACGTCTAAAAAGCCAGAAGAGATTTTTTCCTAAAAAACAGTATCAGGAGCAAGCCAGGGAGGCCCGTAGCTATAGACCGGGTCGGGAATATTCTAGATCATGGAAATCAAGGCAGTCATCCTTCAAGAAATCTGCCAAGAGCAGTGCGACAGGAGAGAGGGAACCAACCAAATCTTTTTGAGATTGGGCCCGCTCAGATAGGCCAGGTGGGGGCTCGTCTTCTACATTTTCGGCATGTCTGGGCGGCCTCAATCAAGGACTTCTGGACCGTCAGAATGGTCTCTTCAGGCCATTCTTGGACCTTCAGCAGGTCCCCAAGACTAAAGTTTGTTCCCACCTCCCTTCCAGCCTCAGAAGAAAAAAGGCAGATCTTGTTGGCCTACGTGAAATCTTTATTGGCTCAAGGCGTTGCCGTACCCGTGCCAGACGATCAACGAGGGAGAGGAATTTATTCTCCTCTTTTTATGGTCCAAAAGAAAAACGGTTCTTGGAGACCAGTCATAGACCTTACACATCTGAATCATTTTATCAGAAAGGAAAGATTCAAGATGGAAACCTTGTCGACAATACAACAGTCAGTCCAGTCAGGCGACTGGATGATTTCAATAGATCTAAAGGACGCGTACTTTCATGTCCCTGTGGCAGAAGATTTTCAGCAGTTTCTGCGATTTTCAGTAGGAAAACTACATCTCCAGTTCGTTTGTCTCCCGTTCGGACTTTCAACATCCCCCCGAGTGTTTTCAAAAGTGTTGTTGGCCGTAGTGGCTCTATTGAGAACCAAGGGAATTCGTCTTCACCACTATTTAGACGATCTTCTGCTGCTAGCCCAGGACAGAGACCGTCTGTTAGTGCACAAGGAGCAGGTCATTTCCACTCTTCAAGAATTCGGTTGGATCCTGAATCTAGAAAAGAGTCAGTTAATTCCTTCCCAGTCGCTGGTATTCCTAGGCGCACTCTTCAACACAGTGAGGGGTACCATCTCATTACCCGAGGAGAAAGTAGTGGTAATTCGGGACAGAATCCGTCCGGCCCTCTCAGCCTCCCATCTTCCGGCTCTTCAGTGCTTGAGAATTATTGGCACCATGGTGGCAACGATTCCGATGGTGAAGTGGGCCCAATGGAAGATGAGACCGTTTCAAAAAGGTTTTCTTCACCAATGGCTAGGCGACAAGACTCAACCTATCCGGATCACATCTTCAATGAGAATCTCTCTGCCCTGGTGGCTTCAGAAGGTGAACCTATTCAATTGTCATTCCATTCTCCCCATCTCGTGGATAACAATAACTTCGGATGCCAGCAACAGGGGCTGGGGCGCCCACTGTTTGTCGGAAGTAGCACAAGGCACCTGGGACTTCCCTTCCAGGGGGACGGTGTCGAATATTCTAGAATTGAGGGCAGCCTTTCAGGCACTCCTGGCCTTTCGTCATCTGGTCTCAGGAACCTCGGTCCTACTCAGACTAGACAACACAACAGCAGTGGCATATATAAGGAGACAAGGAGGTACTCGGAGTCTCTCCCTTCTTCAGGAGGTAGAGCCAATCATGTCTTGGGCTCAGAAGAACCTGGTCAACATTACAGCAACTTATGTTCCAGGAACACAGAATGCCCAGGCGGACTTTCTGTCTCGAGTCAGTCTGGACAACAACGAATGGTCCCTTCACGTAGAAGTTTTCAGGTGGATTCTAACATTGTGGTTCGTCCCAGAGGTCAACCTATTTGCCTCCCCTTGCAACAAGAAACTGGCAAGATACTATTCCAGGTTTCGGGATCCTCAGGCCTACGGAGTAGATGCTCTGACGGATCGATGGTGGTTCAACAAAGCCTACGCCTTTCCTCCAACTCCTATTATTCTACAGTTCCTGCGGAGACTCAAATCAGAAGCAGTAGAGGTGATAGCTGTAATACCCTATTGGCCCAACAGGCCATGGTTTCCGCTTCTAATGCTCCTCAGTGTCAGGGATCCGATTCCCTTACCTCTCAGATCCGATCTTCTGTCCCAGGGCTCGAAGCTCCATCCCTGCCCGGCCCATCTATGTCTGAGGGTCTGGTTTTTGAGAGGGGAAGGTTAGAGGCTCTGGGTTGTCCAAAGGAGGCCATCCCTACTCTCATGAGTGCTAGAAGGAAAAGTACCAACCAGGTGTATGAGAGGATTTGGTCTAGATTCACAAATCACTTATCTTCCAGGTCTTGCTCCAATGGTAATTTGACGGTTCAGGATGTTCTGAGTTTCTTACAGTCCGGACTAGACATTCCCCTATCTGTCAGCGCTCTTCGTGTGCAAGTCTCGGCAATTTCAGCCTTTTCTGGAGTATCTTGGGCTAAACATCCTTTGGTTCAGCAATTTTTTAAAGGAGCAATTAGACTTAGACCACAGAGGAAACCCAGATTCCCCAAGTGGGATTTACCCTTAGTTCTCGACTTCTTCTCTCAACTGGACAGATCACTTTCAGTCAAAGAATTGTCCCTAATGACATCTTTTTTGGTAGCCATATCCTCAGCGAAGAGAGTCTCTGAGATTCAGTCTTTAGGATCAAAGGAACCTTTCCTCACATTCTTCCCTGACAGAGTGGTCCTAGTGCCAATGCTGGGTTCAAACCCAAAGGTTACCTCGGTCTTCCACGAAAATCAGGACATTACTCTTCCTACCTTTTAATTCTGCTGGGAGTCAGGATCTTCATCCTCTCGACATGGGAATTATTCTGAAACGGTACCTGGAGGCGACAGCTTCTTTCCGGCAATCGGATTACCTTTTTGTTCTTTTTCATGGCAAAAACAAAGGCCTTAGGGCTTCGGTCAGATCCATCTCCACGTGGGTGGTTCAGGCGATCCAGTGGGCTTATAAAGAGAAGGGCTTGGCTCCTCCTGAGGCAGTTACGGCACATTCCACGAGAAGTCTCTCTACTTCTTGGGCAGCTTCACGTCATGTGGCTCCTGAGGTTATCTGCAAGGCTGCCTCTTGGTCGTCCATTCATACATTTATGGCTCACTATTGTGTCGAACCTGCCAGTTTATCTTCTGTTGATTTTGGTTTAAAGGTGCTGTCAGTGGACAGTGTTAAATAAATCTTGGTTCAGCATTTTTGCCCACCCGAGTGTGTTTGGCAAGTTATTTCCCACACGTTGCTGCCATGGAGTCTGTCAGGAAAACGGAAAATTCCTATCAAAATACTTACCGTAATTTTCCTTTCCTGATGGACTCCATGGCAGCAGGAGTTCCCTCCCAAAATGGCTGGAGTAGGCTAGTTATCGAACACGGCCATGGGCAGGGAGCAAAGATTTATGGGAGTAGTGTCCTATAGGGTAGTGGAGGCGGGACTTAACCCACACGTTGCTGCCATGGAGTCCATCAGGAAAGGAAAATTACGGTAAGTATTTTGATAGGAATTTTCCGTTTTTTTGGCTCAATATACTTCAATGGAGAGGCTGCAGAAAGGCATGTAATGCATTTTTTTGCAGCAATTTGTGTTTAATCTGCCCAACAAATTGGCCAAAAAAAAAGCAAAATACGTAAACCGCAGCAAAATCACGTGCGAAAAAAATCAAAACGCACAGCAAAAAGCACTGCAGAAACAGATCAAAAGCAAACTGCATAGGTGTGTACCGAGCCTTATGATGGCCACATGGATCAATTGTCAGACAAGAATATTCATCCGAAAAATCTTAGTACATTCGCTGAAAGAATGTTGTTTGAAATTTTCACTTGTTTTTCACATGAATGTAATTTCTGAACGAAAACCACGTCCACTGTCGGAAAACTTCTTGGTCAAAAGGAATTTAAAATTTTCCTGTCACTCTGGTTGAAAATGAACGCCGATTTGACCTCACTAACGATTAGAAAATCAAACAAACGTTCTTAAAATGAATTTTTATTTGTTTTTTTAAATAAAAATAAAAAAATTATCTCTGAAGTTGATAATTACCAGATTCACCCTTTAATAGTATATACAGTATATATCCTAATAGTATATACAGTATATATCGCCTCTAATGGTATACACAGTATATCTCCTCTAATAGTATATACAGTATATGTCTTCTGTCTGTTATTCTCAGATTGGATTAGATATTTTGCTCCCTAACCATATAGTTGGTTTATATTTACCACTGCATAGAGATATTTAAGAATAAATAGCCTTTTTTTTTTAAACTTTACATATTAACTAAATTATACAACACACTTTTTTTTTTTTAAGGTTATTAACCGATTAGTCGAGTATTAATCAAAACAATAATCGGCCAACTAATCGATTATGAAAATAATCGTTAGTTGCAGCCCTACTCTGGTCAGATGAGACCAAAAGGTAACTTTTTAGCCTAAAAGCAAAATGCTGTGTGTTTGAAAACTAACAGTGCGCATCGCCCTGAACACACATGGTGGTGCAGCAGCATGTTGTGGGGATGCTTTTCTTCAGCAGGGACAGGGAAGCTGGTCAGAGTTGAGGGGAGAATGGATTGAACCAAATACGGGGCAATCTTAGAAGAAAACCAGTTAGAGACTGCAAAAGACTTGAGACTGTGGCAGAGGTTCACCTTCCAGCAGGACAACAACCCTAAACATACAGCCAGAGCTACCATGGTCCAGACCTAAATCCAATTGAGAATCTGTGGTAAGACTTGAAATTTGCTGTTCGCAGATGAACTCCATCCAATCTGACAGTGCTTGAGCTATTTTGCATAGATGAATGGGCACAAATATCACTCTAGATGTACAAAGCTGGTCGAGAGATACCCAAAAAGCCTTGCGGCTGTAATTGCCGCAAAAGATGGTTCTACAAAGTATTGACTCGGCAGCTGAATACAAATGCACGCCATACTTTTCAGAAATACATTTGTGAAAGATTTTGAAAATCATTTATCAATTTCCTTGCCACTTCCCAATTATGTGTCACTTTGTGTTGGTCTATCACGTAAAATCCCAATAAAATACATGTGCATTTTTAGTTGTAACACGACAAAATGTGTAAAATTTTCAAGGCACTGTGTGTGCGTGTGTATATGTATAAAAAAATGTTTTCCTAGATTATCCATATGAACAGGTTTTTAATGGTAATGTTTTGGTACAAAGTACCCTGCCAAACTAAATTTGCATACCAAATGTGCGGAAGCAGTGTCCTCTTAAGAATACTAGCACATTATGAAATACCTGCCTTAGAATGAAGCTCTTTTAGTGGTATTTGACCACCACTGGGTTTTTTATTATAGAGATGAAAAAAAGGGAAATGTACTTTCTGCTATAATGCATATCGAATAAAAAAAATATTTTTTTTTTCATAAATTTGGGCCAAAATGGATTCTGCTAAAGGTCTGGTTAAAAAAAAAAAAAATCCCAGTAATCTTCTATTAACCACTTTAGCCCCGGACCAGAGGTCTTTTTACAATTTCGCACTGCACTGCTTTAACTGGTAATTGCGCAGTTATGCAATGTTTTACCCAAACAAAATTTGTGTCCTTTTCTTCCCCCAAATAGAGCTTTCTTTTGATGGTATTTGATTGCCTCTACGATATTTATTTTTTACGGTATAAAAGGAAAGACTGAAAATTAAAAAAAAAAAATAAAAAAATATTTTCTACTTTTTGTTATAAGAAGAATCGAATAAACTAAATTTTAGTCATACATTTAGGTCAAAATGTATTCAGCCACATGTCTTTAGTAAAAAAAAAATGTCAATAAGCGTATATTTATTGGTTTGCGCAAAAGTTACAGCTTCTACAAACTAGAGTACATTTTCTGGAATTTACACAGCTTTTAATTTGACTGCCTATCTCATTTCTTGAGGTGCTAAAATGGCAGGGCAGTACAAACCCCCCAAATGACCCCATTTTGGAAAGTAGACACCCCAAGGAAATTGCTGAGGGACATGTTGAGCCCATTGAATATTTTTTTTTGTCCCAAGTGATTGAATAATGACACAAAAAAAAAAAAAAGTTTACAAAACGTTGTCACTAAATGTTGTTATATTGCTCACACATGCCATAGTTATATGTGGAATTGCACCCCAAAATATATTCTGCTGCTTCTGAGTACGGGGATACCACATATGTGGGACTTTTTGGGAGCCTAGCCGCCTACGGCACCCCGAAAACCAATCACTGCCTTCAGAATTTCTAAGGGTGCAAATTTTTGATTTCACTCCTCACTACCTATCACAGTTTCGAAGGCCATAAAATGCCAAAATAGCACAAAGCCCCGCCCCCCCCCCCCCCCCAAATGACCCACATTTCAGGCTTCAAACATAAAGATCTAAAATTTTTATTTTTTGTGAAGAATCACCAACAAGTGGGACACAATTGTGAAGTGGAACGAAATCTATTGAATATTTTAAACTTTTTTAGCAAATAAAAAACTGAAAAGTGGTTTGTGCAAAATTATTCGGCCCCTTTACTTTCAGTGTAGCAAACTCACTCCAGAAGTTCAGCGAGGATCTCTGAATGACCCAATGTTGTCCTAAATGACTGATGGTGATAAATAGAATCCACCTGTGTGTAATCAAGTCTCTGTATAAATGCACCTGCTTTGTGATAGTCTCAGGGTTCTGTTGAAAGCACAGAGAGCATCATGAAGTCCAAGGAACACACCAGGCAGGTCCGTAATACTGTTGTGGAGAAGTTTAAAGCCGGATTTGGATACAAAAAGATTTCCCAAGCTTTAAACATCCCAAGGAGCACTGTGCAAGCGATCATTTTGAAATGGAAGGAGTATCAGACCACTGCAAATCTACCAAGACCTGGCCGTTCCTCTAAACCAGGGGTCCTCAAACTTTTTAAACAGGGGGCCAGTTCACGGTCCCTCAGACCGTTGGAGGGCCGGACTATAGTTAAAAAAAAAAAAAAAAAAACTATGAACAAATACCTATGCACACTGCATTTATCTTATTTTGAAGTGAAGAAACAAAACGGGAATAAATACAATATTTAAAATGAAGAACAAGTAAAGTTAAATCAACAAACTTACCAGTATTTCAATGGGAACTATGGGCCTGCTTTTGGCTAATGAGATGGTCAATGTCCGGTTCCATATTTGTCACTGCTAGTCGTAACAAGTGATGCAAGTGTTCATCTGTTAGTCTAGATCTGGTTGGAGATTTCAGATGTTTCATTCTGGAAAAAGTCTGTTCACAGACATAAGTGCTGCCAAAGATGGTTGCCATTTTGAGTGCATGGTTCCTGAGATGAGGATATGTCTCAGAGGGGAGAGATGCATAGAAACTATAAAGGCTGCTTGACTTGAATGCGTCTTTCAGAGAGTCACAATTCTGCAGTTCAGCCAGTTCCATTTGGTAAATTGTATCCACATTTTCAATGTCAATAGAAAATGGGTTACGGAAAAGCTGTATGTCCTGTTCATGGAGATGAAGCTCTTTAAATCTAAATTGGAACTCCTTTTGCAATTTTTCTAGTGAATCCACACATGTTTTGTTTGGGAATGCAACCAATGGTTTTTCCGCTAACAGATTTTGAGTTGTGGGTAGATGGCAGAAGTTTTCCTCCTTCACTTGTTTGATGAGGTGGCCTAATTTTACTTCAAATGCTTTGACATGTGATTGCATATCACAGATGAGCTTCCCTTTTCCTTGAAGTTGCACATTGAAACTGTTGAGTATCTCTGTTACATCTGTTAGAAAGGCAAGGTGCCATTTCCATTCTGCATCTTTGAGCTCTGGTACTTCTTTGTTTTTTGAAAGAAGAAAAGCTGTAATCTGTGGAAGTAAGTCATAGAAACGTTTCAAAACTCTCCCTCGACTCAGCCAACGGACTTCTGTGTGTTACAGAACATCTCCATAGTCAGCATTTAGCTCAGACAGAAATTCCTGAAATTGTCTGTGGTTTAGTGCATGAGCTCTAATGAAGTTAACACAAGATACCACAATTGTCATAACAGATTCAAACTTCAGTGATTTACTACACAGCGCTTGTTGGTGGATGAGGCAGTGGATGGCTATTGGATGAGAATAATTATGTTTGTCCATCTCTTGGTTAATGCGAGCAATTACTCCTTTCTTAGACCCCACCATGCTAGGAGCACCATTAGTTGTCACACTGGCTAGTTTAGCCCAGTCCAGCTCCAAACCATTCACAGTTTGGCAAACCTTTTCATAGATATCCTCTCCTGTAGTTGTTCCTTTGATGCTTTGCAGTGCAGCAAGCTCTTCTGTGACTTCGAAATTGTCATTCGTCCCACAAATAAAAATTAAAAGTTGTGCAGAATCACGAACATCATTGCTTTCGTCAAGTGCCAAGGAAAAATAGGAAAGTTGTTTTTTTGTCAGGTTTTGCAAATGCTGATACAGATTGTCTCCCATTTCTTCAATCCTCCGTGTAATTGTAGGTCCTGAAAGACTCACTGTACTAAATAAATCGGCCTTCTCTGGACACATCTCTTTGGCAACAGAAAGAAGGCATTCTTTAACAAATTCTCCCTCCACGAATGGTCTGCCAGTGCGCGCTATTAGCTTGGCAACTTGAAAACTTGCTCTCAGTGATGAAATATTTAGCTGCTTCTGCTTCACAAAAGTATTTTGCTGAGCTGTCAATGTATTTTTCAGTTTTAATATTTTACCTTTTCTCACTTCTCCGACCAAACAATCATATTTATCTTTATGTTGAGTTTCATAGTGTCGACGCAAATTGTATTCTTTGAACACAGACACTATATTCTGGCATATCAGACACACAGCTCTTTCCTTGTACTGTATGAAAAAGTAATCATAAGTCCACTGTTCTTTGAATATCCTACACTCCGAGTCAATTTTTCTCTTTCTTGACATCGTTTCCTAGGGATTCCAAATTGCTATTAGTAAAATACCAATAAAAACAATATACCAGCAACATTCCCCCACATTAGGCTGGCAGTATAGTCCCCCACATTAGGCTGGCAGTATAGTCCCCCACATTAGGCTGGCAGTATAGTCCTCCCCTTTAGTAGACAGTGCCCCCCCTTTAGTAGACAGTGCTCCCCCTTTAGTACAGTGCCCCCTTTAGTAGACAGTGCCCCCCCTTTAGTAGACAGTGCCCCCTTTAGTACAGTGCCCCCTTTATAGACAGTGCTCCCCCTTTAGTACAGTGCCCCCTTTATAGACAGTGCTCCCCCTTTAGTACAGTGCCCCCTTTAGTAGACAGTGCTCCCCTTTAGTACAGTGCCCCCTTTAGTAGACAGTGCTCCCCCTTTAGTACAGTGCCCCCTTTATAGACAGTGCTCCCCGTTTAGTACAGTGCCCCCTTTAGTAGACAGTGCTCCCCCTTTATAGACAGTGCTCCCCCTTTAGTAGACAGTGCCCCCTTTAGTAGACAGTGCTCCCCCTTTATAGACTGCCCCCTTTAGGACATTGCCCCCTTTATAGACAGTGCTCCCCCTTTAGTAGACAGTGCCCCCTTTAGTAGACAGTGCTCCCCCTTTATAGACAGTGCCCCCTTTAGGACATTGCCCCCTTTATAGACAGTGCTCCCCCTTTAGTACAGTGCCCCCTTTATAGACAGTGCTCCCCCTTTAGTACAGTGCCCCCTTTATAGACAGTGCTCCCCTTTAGGACATTGCCCCCTTTAGTACAGTGCCCCCTTTAGTACAGTGCCCCCTTTATAGACAGTGCTCCCCCTTTAGTACAGTGCCCCCTTTATAGACAGTGCTCCCCCTTTATAGACAGTGCCCCCTTTAGTAGACAGTGCTCCCCCTTTAGTACAGTGCCCCCTTTATAGACAGTGCTCCCCCTTTAGTACAGTGCCCCCTTTATAGACAGTGCTCCCCCTTTAGTACAGTGCCCCCTTTATAGACAGTGCGCCCCCTTTAGTAGACAGTGCTCGACCTTTAGTACAGTGCTCCCCTTTAGGACATTGCCCCCTTTATAGACAGTGCTCCCCCTTATAGACATTGCCCCCTTTAGTAGACAGTGCTCCCCCTTTAGTACAGTGCCCCCTTTATAGACAGTGCTCCCCCTTTAGTACAGTGCCCCCTTTAGTAGACAGTGCTCCCCCTTTAGTACAGTGTCCCCTTTATAGGCAGTGCTCCCCCTTTAGTACAGTGCCCCCTTTATAGACAGTGCTCCCCCTTTAGTACAGTGCCCCCTTTATAGACAGTGCTCCCCTTTAGGACATTGCCCCCTTTATAGACAGTGCTCCCCCTTTAGTACAGTGCCCCCTTTAGTAGACAGTGCTCCCCTTTAATACAGTGCCCCCTTTAGGACATTGTCCCCTTTATAGACAGTGCCCCCCCACCCCCCCTCCTCCCTCCTCACCTGCTGTCCTCCGGCTCCGCTCTGTATAATGGCGGCGCATGGAGGAGCGAGCATGTGACATACACGTCACATAGACGTCTAACACTTACCTCCTGCGCGCGTCCTTTCTTCTCCGCCTCGGTTTCCATGGGCGCACGCATGGGACGTCAGTGACGTCGCTGCGTGCGTCTACTCCCGGCGGTCCCCGCGTTTTTAAAGTAAACGCGGGCCACAGGGACTTTGCAGAGACATCCTTGTGTTCCGAAAGCATCTTTCGGAACACAAGGATGTCCTGAGGCTAAAACACCCGGCGGGCTGGGTAATGCACTCCGCGGGCCGCATGTGGCCCGCGGGCCGTAGTTTGAGGACCCCTGCTCTAAACTTTCATCTCAGACAAGGAGAAGACTGATCAGAGATGCAGCCAAGAGGCCCATGATCACTCTGGATGAACTGCAGAGAACTACAGCTGAGGTGGGAGAGTCTGTCCATAGGACAACAATCAGTCGTACACTGCACAAATCTGGCCTTAATGGCAAGAAGAAAGCCATTTCTCAAAGATATCCATAAAAAGTCTCGTCTAAAGTTTGTCACAAGCCACCTGGGAGACACACCAAACATGTGGAAGAAGGTGCTCTGGTCAGATGAAACCAAAATCAAACTTTTTGCCCACAATGCAAAACGATATGTTTGGCGTAAAAGCAACACAGCTCATCACCCTCAATACACCATCCCCACTGTCAAACATGGTGGTGGCAGCATCATGGTTTGGGCCTGCTTTTCTTCAGCGGGGACAGGGAAGATGGTTAAAATTGAGGGGAAGATGGATGCAGCCAAATACAGGACCATTCTGGATGAAAACCTGTTGGAGTCTGAAAAGACCTGAAACTGGGATGGAGATTTATCTTCCAACAAGACAATGATCACAAACATACAGCAAAATCTACAAAGGAATGGTTCACAAATAAATGTATCCAGGTGTTAGAATGGCCAAGTCAAAGTCCAGACCTGAATCCAATCGAGAATCTGTGGAAAGAGCTGAAAACTACTGTTCACAAACGCTCTCCATCCAACCTCACTGAGCTCGAAATGTTTTGCAAGGAAGAATGGGCAAGAATTTCAGTCTCTCGATGTGCAAAACTGATAGAGACAGTGCAGCTGTAATCGCAGCAAAAGGTGGCTCTACAAAGTATTAATGCAAGGGGGACGAATAATTTTGCACACCCCACTTTTCATTTTTTTATTAGTTAAAAAAGTTTCAAAAATCCAATAGATTTCGTTCCACTTCACAATTGTGTCCCACTTGTTGGTGATTCTTCACAAAAAATTAAAATTTTATATCTTTGTTTGAAGCCTGAAATGTGGCAAAAGGTTGAAAAGTTCAAGGGGGCCCGAATACTTTCGCAAGGCACTGTATATTGCTCACACATGCTATGGGCATAAGTGAAATTACACCCCAAAATAAATTCTGCTTCTCCCGAGTACGGGGATACCACATGTGGGGGACTTTTTGGGAGCCTAGCCATGTACAGGACCCCGAAAACCAAGCAATGCCTTCAGGATTTAAATATAAAACGCTACCAAAAAAAACTGTTAGCGATCGCAGGGATCAGGCCTGACTCTGCGAACGCTGCAGTTATGTGTTTAGTGTTTTGTAAGTGACAGTGATCGATCGATACTGCACTTGGGTGGGCTGGGCGGAGGGGCAAAACGCAGGTGCTAGCAGGTATCTGGGCTGATCCCGCTAACGATGCATTTTTTTGGAACCCTAAACTGCTGGGGACGCTAGTATAGATCTGATCAGATATTGATCTGTTCAGATACTATACCACTACGGGAGGTATATGCTTTGCACGTGGGTGTTAGCGGTACTGGCACTAACCTAGCGCTGCCTGGGGCGACGCAGACCCTGACCCTAAAACCTAATTGATATCACCCGCCGGGTGATCAGGGGGTTAAACCTTTATTGGGTAATAAAGGGCGGGTGCCCTGATACTATAAAAAGCAAACTAACTAACCAGAGTCACCCGTAACACTTATACGGTGATCACTGATAAAAGGGTTAACTAGGGGCAATCATGGGTTAAAATCTTTATTAGGTAGTATATGGGAGTCCCTGACGATATATAAAAACCTGACGGGGAACCTAAATAACTAAGTGGCTAACCAGCGTCACCAGTGACACTTATTCGGTGATCGCTGGTGAAAGGGTTAACTCTAGGGGCAATCAGGGGGTTAAAATCTTTATTAGGTAGTATATGGGAGTCCCTGACACTATATAAAAACCTGACGGGGAACCTAAATAACTAACTGGCTAACCAGCGTCACCAGTGACACTTATACGGTGATCGCTGGTGAAAGGGTTAACTCTAGGGGCAATCAGGAGGTTAAAACCTTTATTGGGTAGTATATGGGGGTACCTAATGCTATAAAAACCTGACGGTGAACATAAAAAATAACTAGCTACCTAGCGGCACCAGTGATACTAATGCAGCGATCAGAAAAACGATCGCTTAGTGACACTAAGTAGGGGGCTACCCTGGACCTAACACTAACTGCCCTGACACTTTTTACTGTCACAACTGACACTAAATGCAGTGATCAGTAAATAAATGATCACTGCAATCAGTGACACTGTGACTGGGGGGGGGGTGATTTGTGTACCTACATGTCAGTGTACTGTTTGGTGCACTTACTATGTGTTCTCCTCGCAGTCCGGTCAAAAAGACCACCCCGAGGAGAATGACATCACTTCCTCCCTGCCTGTGTTTACACTACACAGGCGGGGGAAGCTTCTCATTCGCCAGGAGCGATTGAGAGGGGATGGCCAGAAACCAACGGCCATTCCCTCATCCCGGATCCGTCCTGAAGCGAAATGGACCGCCGCAGCCAGCGGAAGGGGGTCCGATCGGACCCCCCACCCGCTGGAAGGCAAGCACGTACATGTATGCTTGAATGCTTGTGCCTGTCGGTACCATTGTGCCGACGTACATTGACATGCGGCGGTCCTTTAGTGGTTAATCAGTCTGCGTGAAAGTTATAGCCTCTAAAAACTAAGAAATATACTGGAATTTTTATTTATACTAGTAATGGTAGTGATCAGTTTCTGGGATAGTGTGGCAAGCAATCTGACACATTGTGGAAACTGACTGGCACCACTACTGACACTAATAGAGTGATCAGTGTTAGGCTACTTTCACACTGGGGCGAGGGTGCGTTAGTGGTAAAGTGGCGCTTTTAACCCCCGCTATTGGCTGAAGAAAGAGTTAAAAGCACCCGTGATGTGTCGTGCTGCCGAAGCGCTTTACAGGCACTTTGGCAGCACTGCCCATTCATTTCAATGGACAGGGCCTTTTGGGAGCGGTGTATACACCACTCCAAACCGCCCCGAAGGTGCTGCTTGCAGGACTTATTTTCCCCTCCTGCAAGCACACCTCCCCAGTGTGAAAGCTTTCACACTGGGGAGGCATTAGATGCGCTATTTGTTTTAGCTTTAAACCGCCTGCAAATTGCCTCAGTGTTAAAGGGGTCTTAATACTATATACCAGTGTTTCTCAACTCTACACCTCATGGCATCCCAACAGGTCATGTTTTCAGGATTTCTCTCAGATGAAACAGCTGCGCTCATTACTAAGGCAGTGACCCTGATCAAATCACCTGTGCAAAATAATGCAAAGCCTGAAAACATGACCTGTTGGGGGTGCCATGGGGTGCATGTTGAGAAACACTCATATACATTATCACTATACTAATGACACTGGCTACGAAGGGGTTAACATCTAGGAAAAATCAGTGTTAACTGATTGGGGACAAATATAGCCACATTGCTGCTCTCTGTAGAGAGGCCTGTGTTGTTTTCTAGTAAATCTATGGGAGGCAGTCCGCAAGCTCTTAAAGTGTATCCCTGTGCTTCCTATGAGACTATATACTGGACGGATTGATCTATTAGCACTTATAATGTCTCACTCATAAAAATCGGTCTATAAGGTACTCTCTTGATGATACTTAGTACCTTAGCATTTTGCTTCTGGGGTTGTGGGTGGGGAAAATGTACCATGGGGGGCTGGCGTGCACTAAGGTTAAGCATTTCTGGATGAGAGTTCACACTCTGGAGGAGGATTACGCTTCTAAATATTAAACCAATAGGAGAACAACCTGCTGAATGGTAGAAATAAAGGCCATCCAAATTTCTGACCATGTAACCAAGCCAGAAAAGGGTTTTGTTTTTTCCAAGTTTGTGCGGAAGCAAAGGGGAGATATGCTGCTTTAAATTCATCAGGTACCACACCAAAAGCATTTATTATTATATGATAATCACCTCAATTGTCAAAGTTGTACTACAAGGGGTGAATTATCCACTCGTATCCCACATAAATGGTTAGAAACTCCTCTAAATGGCTGTCTTTCCAATTGATACAAGATGCAGTATATGAAAAAATCTCTGCAACGCAGAAAGCTGTTTTTTTTTTAATCAAAGAGGGAAGTAAGAAAGAGAAATTACCCAGCATTCCAGTGATTATCCACTTAAACGATAAGCCTCTCATTAAAATCCTTATGCTCAGGGGGTGTGGCCTGCAGCGGAGCCGGATGGTCGGAATCAGCGGCTTACAGCGGAGCATCTACGCATCCTTTTCACCCCATTCCATGGCAGATTGACCCGGGAGGCCGCCAGCATCATGCCCAGCAAACGGCGTAATGATAGATGCCTGCAACTCTTGACGGACTTTTACTCCTTGAAAGCTAATGGAGGTAGGCAAGATGGTGCCGAGGCCTACACTGCTCCGGCAGCCTCAGCACACAGCAAGGCATAAAAAAAAAGCAATCATCCTCCCAAACATACCTCATTTGATCACCAACACCTAACAGTCCAGCTAAGTCCAGGCCCAGGCTAGATGACACTGGATTGAGCCTGGCAGTTAGCCCAGCACCAGATTCAGGGGAAGACACTGAATCGATTGAATCCTTTCCCACACAAAATCAGCCTGTACTGGATACTGTATTAAAATACATGCTCTTGTCCCTGAGGAGCACAATCCAGTCTGATATGGCCTCCTGCATGCCCAGATTCAACAGAGACATACAAGTAACGGGGGAATAGTGTGGATCATATTGAGGTTAAGATGGGAGAATACGCTGATACCATCAATGACCTGGTTGATGTCTATGATGAGAAAGATGGTGAAAATGAATGGATCGAAGCTAAGTTAGCGGACATGGAGAATAGGTCGAGAAGAAACAAACTGAAAATAAGGGGGATCCCCAAATCGATGCAACCATCCGGCCTAGGTCCCTATGCAGCGACACTTTTTAAAAATCTCATACCAAGTTTCACTGACGTTACTATTGACAGGATCCACCACCTGACTAAGCCGTCGCATCTGTCTGATCATATTCCCAGAGATGTGCTTTTTCATTTACATTTATTCCATGTGAAAGATAACCTTATGTCATGCATGAGGAAGCATGATCAAATCCCTCCACAGTATCAAAACGTACAATTTTTTGCTGATCTGTCGCAATACACACTTCAGAAAAGGCGGAACCTAAATATGGTAACCAAAGTGTTGCGAAATCCTAAATTTGCATACAGATGGGGTACCCAACAAAACTTAGGCCGCGTACACACGCGGGGACTGTTCGCTCAACTTTGTCCGCTGAACAGTGTTTCAGCGGACAGTCCGCTCGTGTGTGGGCTTCAGCGGACAGGTTCAGCGGACAGTTTGACGAACAAAGTTTTTCGGAAATCCCGAAAAACTGTCCGCTGAAACTTGGTGTGTGTAGGCTTGTTCGTCAAACTAAGTTCCGCGCATGCTCAGAAAGAATTTATACGCCGAAGGTTGCATTGCAGTGTATAGGACGTCGTTTTCTAGTCCCGTCGTACGTGCCGTTCACGTCATCGCGCACGGTTTCAGCGGACTGTTCGTTCGTCGTGTGTGGGCAAGTCCGTCCATGCTAATTTTGAGCGGACTGTCCGCTGAAACTGTTTGACGAACAAAGTTGAGCGAACAGTCCCCGCGTGTGTACGCGGCCTTACTGTGCCCAGAGAGAACCACACCTACACAATAACCACCTAAGAGCTCTCTTGAAGGAATGGGATATTCTCCCTGAGCCAGTTAAAGAAAGTCCCACTACCAGCACACTCCGCCAGGTTGAACGAGCGTGGAAGGAGGTCACTGCTAAAAATGCGAAGTCACACTTGTGAATTGGATCGGATGGTCATCCGTTCAACTCCCTAATCCCTGGGAGAATAGAGCCAGGGACAGTTGGTCAGACTAACCCGCCAATATATGCCAGCAGCTCACTGCTGCCGTTAGGTGCTCAGCACCTTCTGTTCTTGATGCACCATGTCAGGTGTTTTGCACTGTTATTCATGCTGCATTGTTTTTTCTCATTTTTATCCTTCCACTACTTTTTTCCTACTTTTCTGGATGATGACTGAATCCAGAGTACAAGCGGACCACTTCAACATCTGTTGGGTAGCATCATACCTTATTTCGCCAGGACCTTCCCCAGATCGGCTAGTGAAGGCGGAACCAATAAGCACATTTTGCACTGTGAGTACAATGCCAAGTTTTACCTATGGGACACTCTCATTCCCCAAGTATCCAATTCTTTCTTACAGAGGACTGCCACATATCATAATGGAGTATCCTTGCAGATATCTAGCACTTCCAAGTACACTGGGTTATGACACTTAATGTTCTATCCATAAGGCTCGGTTCACACAGGGGGCGACGCGAGGTGACACGACTTGCCGCGCCGCGACCTGCCACGACCTCAGCGGCGACTTGCAAATGACTTCTGTATAGAAGTCAATGCAAGTCGCCCGAGGTCGCCCAAAAGTAGTACAGGAACCTTTTTTCTAAGTCGGAGCGACTCGAGTCGCTCCTCTTAGAACGGTTCCATAGTACAGAACGGGGGCGACTTGTCAGGTCGCGGCACGGCAAGTCGTGTCGCCTCGCGTCGCCCCCTGTGTGAACGGAGCCTTAATGTTAAGGGGCTTAATCATCCTGTGAAACATAGATCTCTCTGGAAAGAGGCTCTCCTACACAACAGTGACATACTCTGTGCGCAAGAGACCCACTTCAACTCTCTAGCTCCTCCTAAAGTTCACACAAGAATTACCCTTTTGTTTTTATTGCAAATACGGACTCCAAAACCAAAGGAGTTCTTATTGCCATCTGAGACACAGCAGCATTCACGCTTCATGAGGAAATAAAAGCCCTGCAAGGTAGATTTTTGATCCTTCTATGTGACATGAACTCCACCATGTACATGATGGTTACCGTGTACTCCCCCAACAAGCATCAAGTTCACTTTTTCAATAAGCTACTGAAAAAAAATCCGAAAGCATCAAAAAGGTCTGTTGCTAATCTTCAGAGACTTTAATGCCACCCTGGACCCAACATGTGATTCCACATCTCTTTCTAAGCACTTTAATCCTGCGTTACTCCCTTCTATACACAACCAAAGCTTATATGATGCAGGGCACTGTTTACATGCAGATGAAAGGGATTTTACCTTTTTTTTAGTAGACCAAAAATGCTACCATAAACATAACATGGTCTGATCATGCTTCCATTGTTCTGTCTATAGCGGACACATCTTCAGCCAAACTAAGTCTGTTATGGAGAATCAACTCGTACTTGGTACAACAAATAGAGACCAAAGCAGTCCTGCGGGCTCATTTGCAGGAATTTCTATCTAATAATGTGGGCTCGGTTCAAGACTCCTTTACCTTGTGGAACGCCCATAAAGCGTTCATGAGGGGCATTTTGGTACAATTTGGAGCTAGGGCAAAGAAGCAGAGGCAAAAGCGGTTAGATAAACTCTCACAAGAAATTTCAAATTTAGATGCTCAAAACAAAATTAACACCACGCGAACCTCTCAAAAAAAAAGTATCACAACTTAGGTATGACCTTAGACTTTTATTACTAGATGGTTTTGAAAAGGCATTGAGACGATTAAAGATGAATTATTATATCCATATTAATAGAGCTGGCAGGCTTCTAGCGCAGAACCTTAACCATTTCAATACAGGACATCTATACACCCTTCCTACCCAGATAGATTTTTAGCTTTCAGCGCTCTCACACTTTGAGTGAAAATTACTCAGTCATACTACACTGTACCCAAACAACATTTTTATCATTTTTTTTTCTCACAAACAGAGCTTTCTTTTGGTGGTATTTAATCACCGCTGTTTTTTTTTATTTTTTGCAATATAAGTGAAAAAAGAGAACATTTTGGAAAAAAGTTTCTCTTGTAAAATTTTGCAAACAAGTAATTTTTCTTCATAAATTTTGGCCAAAATGTATACTGCTACATATCTTTAGTAAAAATAACCCAAATTAGTGTATATTATTTGGTCTCCGTGAAAGTTATAGAGTCTACAAGCTATGGTGCAAATCATTGAAAATTTATCACATCTGATGTACTGAAAGCCTATCTCAATTCTTGAGACCCTAACAAGCGAGGAAAGTGCAAATACCGCCCAAATGACCCCTTTTTGGAAAGCAGACATTCCAAGGTATTTAGTAAGAGGCATAGTGAGTTTTTTGAAGTTGTAATTTTTTCCCACAATTCTTGGGAAAATTAAGACTTTTTTTTATACAGGAAAATTGTCATAACAAGTTATTTCTCTCACACAGCACATGCATACTTGCAATGACACCCCAAAATACATTCTGCTACTCCTCCTGAGTATAGCGATACCACATGTGTGAGACTTTTACACAGCCTGGCCACATGTCCAACATCCAAGTAGCACCTCCAGGCGTTCTACAAGCATACATTGCACATCTCATTTGATGACAACCTATCACATTTTTGAAGGCCCTGGAGCACCAGGTCAAGGCAAACGGCCACAAAATGATCCCATTTTGGAACGCTAACAACCCAAAGTATAATCTATATGGCATAATGAGTCTTTTGAACGGTTAATTTTTTTTTTCAGACGTTTTTGCCCATTTATAAGATGTTTCCAACACACAGCATGTACATAGCAAAAATGACACCCCAAAATACATTCTGCTACTCCTCCTGAGTATGGCGATACCACGTGTGAGACTTTTACCTACAGAGGCCCAACATCCAAGTAGCACTGTCAGACATTCTAGGAGCATAAATTACATAAATTCCTGCCAACTTATCACATTGTTGAAGGCCCTTCATATTTCTAACACATAGCATGTCCTGTACATACCAATTACAAACCAAAATACAGTACATTCTGCTTAGCAAAGGGTAAAGAAAAGATTACCTGCGGTTTTAGTAGTGCAGTGGTCCACAGACAAAAGCATCAGACCAGGCAGCAGGCAGGAACGTGGACAGCGACAGAAAACAGGTAGCAGGCAGGAATACTGTCCATAGGCAGTACAGGTAGAGATGTCAGCACAGCCAAAGCATTGGTCCAGGTAGCAAGCAGGGATGTGGTCCGCAGCAGCAAAAGGATCGTCCATGCAGCAGGCAGGAATACTGTCCATAATACAGGCAGAGATATGGTCATCACTGCCAAAGTATTTGTCCAGGGAGCAGGCAGGACCATCAAGCTTAGGGCATTGGTCAGGAAAGGATGGGGACAGGGGTAGAGACTTCTACCACCCAAATCTCTTTGAAGCCTCCGGACAACCAGACACTGTTCTGGGAACACAGAAAACCAAAAACTGGTTTTCTCAACTCGGAACACTATTCTGGAGCCCCTCACATATGCGAGACCCCTGCAGGGTGAAAGATCAGTCCAAGGGGCAGGCAAAAACATGGTCGACAGGACGAGGTCAGTGCAGGTAAAAGGCAGAATTAGACAGTAGGCAGAGGCATAGTCAATAGTCCAGGGTCAGTTCACGTGAAAAAGGCAGAAACATGGCGGATAAACAATGAAGGCCAGGGTCGGTTCACATGGAAGGCAATGATATGGTTGGTTGAGGCATCAGGGAAATATTCAGGACAGAAATTGAAAATGGGGAAATACGGCTAATAGTTTACAAGAGTGTGATAGTGTCTGAAGCATTCTCCGATGCAAAGGCCAGGTTGGGAGGGACTTTGGGGACAATGAAAACTGGTGTCTTTTGTAACTCCTCTTTTGGTGTACACCTGGCATTTTTTTGGCGTTGTCTTCCGGATTCTGATGGTGGAATATGGTCAGGAAATTGGCGTTCATGTAGTCTGCTGACACAATTGGAGCGAATGCTTTCTGGGGGGAATACTTGTTGATATATCTGGGCAGTGAAAATGTCTTCAATAAACTTTAGGAAGGTGTTGGGTGTTTCTGTTGATTTTTGATAAATGAAGAAAGAATTATACATGGCCAAATGAAAAAATTAAACTGCGACTTTTAAATACCAGAACAGGGACTTCCGTGTTGATAAATAGGGATGCAACATTTGATCATTTACATCCATCCCTCCATGAATTTATTGTACTCGTGAATACAGGAAGGCTTTCAAACGGGACCACGTCTTCTTGCGAAGTTCCACCGAGGTGCCATCATGGATGGTGGACATGATGTACACATCTTTCCTCACTTCACAGCCAACACTTCCTCGTTCCTCAAGCTTGTCGATTCCCCCCTTTGTATCGTTGGGGTGACTAGATTCTGTGGGAAGCCCTTTCCTGTTTTCCTTGCTGTAACGCAGGTGAAACTATTTTTCTGGTATAGGTGGCTGAAAAGGGGCAAACTGGTGTAGTAATTGCCCATGTAAATGTGATACCCCTTTTGGAGGAGTGGGAATGCAAACTCCCAGACAATTTTTCCGCTTATTCCCATATACGGTGGACACTCAGGGGACTGGAGCTAGGAGTCTTTGCCTTCGAACACGGAATTAGTGCACATATCTGGTGGAGCTTTCACAGAGCTTGTTGAGCTTCAACCCTTACCTCGCCCTCTTACTCTGGATATACTGCTTGATTCCCAGCCTGTGAAATGGACCAGAGATATTATTGTCGGGGATACACATTTCAGCAAACCTCTTGGAGAAAAAATCAATTAGGAGGCAAATTTATCTGAGTCTGGATGATTTGGGGGGGGGGGGGGGAGGGGCACTGTGAATTATTATTGAAATGCAGGAAGCACGTTATAATTTCATATCGGACCTGGACATGACAGATGAAAAAATTGGCATGTGGTGGATAGGGTTAATAACTTTTTAAGCTCCTCCACTGTTAGGGGTCTCCATTCAAAAGGGCAGGCATAGCTTGAGCTGGGGTTGTTTTGAATGAATTGTTTGCCAAAAAGATTGGTTTGATACACGATGTCTTGAACTAATTCGTCAGGGAAAAATCTATTTAAAAAATCAATTTCGGAAAACCTTCTGTGTTGACTTGTACACCTGGCTGTGCTGTGAAAGGGGGATCGTGGCTGACCCTGTGCTTAAAGGCAGCCACAATGGGTTTGCCAAGGCATCTGGAAGCTGGGTTTGGGTCCTAATTCTTTGGCGTGCAATTCCTGCACTTCTACTGGGCCTTTCCTCCTGCGGTCTAGCAGCGCTTGTACTGGGTCTCTCCTCCTGGGGTCTAGTGCCGTTGGCGCTGCTGATAGCTGCCTGGTGTTCTGTCCTTCGTTTTGGATAGACTACTTCCTCCTCCGATTCGGATCCTGATGTGCTGTCTTCGACGGGCTCATATTCCGAACCAGAATCAGAACTGGGCAGTAAGAGCTCCCCGTTGCTCTCATCTGTCAGACTCAGAATTTGATATGCTTCTTCTGGAGTGTATACCTTTCTGGACACAGTGGCTGTATGACGGGGGGCACTGATGGGCTGAACATCAGGGACTAATGGGCTGTCCCTTGGTAGTAATTGGCTGCAGACAGGTACTCCTGATGGGATCATGGAACAGGTATTCAGACGGGATGGATGGATGACAGGTACTCTGGTGGCAGGTACTCTGGTGGAAGGTACTCTGATGGCAGGTAATCTGGTGACAGGTACTCTGGTGGCGGGTACACTGATGGCAACAGGTACTCCTGGTGACAGGTACTGTGGTGATAGATACTCGTGTGGCAGGTAGTCTTTATTTGGGGGGGGGGGGGGGGTAATCTGGACACTGTAGTATAAACTGTAATCTGTAACTCACTGTTAGCTGATCTTCTCCTCACACTGGATCTGTGTGTGAGGAGAAGAACCCAGCAACAGCCGTTACACTGCTGTTTGTTGACATTTGTGACCGGCTGTGATTGGATAGGGCTCTTTACCCTGATCGGGGCTGGGCTTTGTCTGAGTGAAAATCCTCAACCCCGATCGCTGTACTGCGTGCCCCCGGGGGTGCGCACGAGCAGCGTGCACGCTGCTCTGCATAGTGACTGGCTGTGATTGGATACAGCCGTTAACAATGTTTCTAACACTCCACCACCCGCCTATTACCCCCATCTGGGAAAGGCTGTGTCCCGAGGGACATGCCGCAATCCTGCATGCCACGCTGCAGGCCCCCAGGGGCCCGCAGTAGCGGCGGGAAGCCAAGGATGTCATATGACGCTGGCTCAGGATGGGAGATCCCATCTGCGGACGTCATATGACTATGGATGGGTAATGAAGTGGTTAAGGGACACAGATATACAGTAGAACTAAAATTCCCTATATAATCCACACAGACACTAGGCAAAAAGAATACCACCCACAAAGAATAGGAGATGCCTTTAGTTTCTATTATGGATCGTTATTCAACTTAAAGGATGACCCTCAGACGCATCAACCAACTCTCGAATCAATCAACAAATTCTTAGCTGCTATATGTATACCTAAACTATCGCCTGACCAGCTCCATTCTTTAAACTTACCATTTACAGAGCTAGAAATCCATAAAGCTATTGAGGCTCTTCCTCCAAACAAATCGCCTGGCCCAGATGGCTTCAGTGGAGAATATTATAAGGAATTCAAGACCCTTCTATCCCCACATTTAATCCAAATTTTTAATACCACAGCTACCTCTGCTTCTTTCCCACCTGAAATGTTGGAAGCACTAATTGTCACTCTGCTAAAGCCAGGGACGGAACCAAACTCAACTTCAAAGTTTATTTTGGATTTGTTGGAAAAATTTTCACAGCTATTATGGCTTTATATTCCAGGCCATCCGCCAGGGTGTATATGTCCGGGGTTTTATCTATGCCTTTCACAATATCCAATGGAACAAGGCAGGAATGTGCATTGTCCCCCTTAATATGTAACCTCTTGATGGAACCCTTAGCCATCTTCGTTATCCGGATATTAAAGGCTTCCCGGCTGGTGACGGGGCTCATAGTATCAGCTTACTCACAGATGATAGAATTTTGATTATGACAGATGTGCAGTCTTCCCTCGCTGCAGCACATGGCACCCTCAATCTGTTCAACTGTATTTCTTAGTCAATGACAGAAAATCCCACATTGAGTCTGGGAATAGACTCTGCAATGAAAACTAAGCTTTAAATGTAATACCCTTATTCCTGGAGTACCAAAGGAATACAGTACTTGGGTATAACATTGACAGCATCCACTGGCCAACTGATTGAAGCAAACTATACCCCATCTCTCACTAAATTTAGCTCCAAACTACAGGCCATGTCGAAAATGGAATTGACATTGGTCTGGAAGATTGGCTGCCTTTTAAAATGACCATACTTTCCCAATTTATTTACCTGTTCCGAATCCTTCCCATCCCAGTCCCTGACTCATTCTTCTCTAAAGCCCAACCCATGGTAAATAACTTCCTATGCAGGGGAAAAAGGCTAGATGTGCTTTCCAAAAGCTGATTAAATCACAAAGTGTAGGAGGAGTAGGGCATGTTCTATTAAAAGACTACTATCTAGCAGCTTGTCATGGTTATGCAATAGAGTTGGTCTGCTTACCTGTTTCCATGTGTTCATCTCTAGAGACCAGCCGAGCCTCACCTGACTGCTTTTGTAATCCATCCTCTGGCATGACTCTACCCTAGCTCCTATCAGAGAACTCTATATTAACCTGTGCACTGCAGGCCAACCCTGCTGATCAACCATTGTGTATTCCTTTGTGTGTTTAGCTTCCTGTTACCTGCCGTGTGCTCGTCTGTTGTTCCGTTACCGACTTTGGCGTGTCCTTGACTATCCCTGTTTGCCTCTGATCCTGACCTATTGGCGTGTCCCTGACTATTCCTGTTTGCTTGTGGCCCCGACCTTGGCTTTATCCCTCACTATCCCTATCCTCCTGTTGCCTACTGTGGGTGTGAGCTGGGGGACCCTGGGGGTTGCGAACTGGAGCCAGTTGCAGCCAAGTCCATCCTCACCACTAGAGGCGATGGTGAACACCTGCTGGCTCTTAGACTCCGCGCCCCAGCGAATCTTACTCTCTAACCCCAGTGGGATCTGTCTCCCGTCCGCAGCAGTCAGCCGTAGGGTCCACAACCTTGTGGGGCAGTCCTGATCCCTACAGTGTGCATCTGTCACCTCGCCTCAAGGTGACCTGACACAGTTTCCCTAGCACAACTCAGTTAGAGTTTGTAAGTGCGCTCTGAACTTCAGGACCAAGCAAAAACAGATGTCTTTATGAACCAGAAAGTCTATAATAGGGTAGTTTCCCCACTTAGGGCTGCACTTATGGAGATAAGCAATCTCTGAATAGTAAACAGAAAAACAAATAAAAGGCACCTCTAAATGCAGAATTAAAAGCTGTTTAATTTCCTCAAAAATGGTTAAAAACACTTACAAGATATGTAGACTGGCAGAGCATATCATTAATATCTATGTACGTGGTCCGGCATGAAGGCAGTGGTCACTGGCATATACAAGTTCTTTAGGCTATGTGTGTCCAGTAATGGGAGGTCCCGGGGATGCTAATGGGAAAACCAGCAGGGAGCTCCAAGAGAACTGAAAGGCCAGCCCGCAATCACAGTCTCAAAACACAAGAAACGCCGATCCCGGAAGTGACCTCAGCAGCAGGAGACCATAGCCAGCAACCAGCATGGACCACAAACAGGAAGCAGTCATCAAAGAGGGACGCGTTTCAGAACATCTGATTGGTATCTTTATCAACCTGATGACTGTATGTGTATGGGACTAATTTATACTACATGGGTGGACCTTAGGGGCGGGGAATATGTAAATGGAGAGTTATCACAATATAAAGGTATAGGACAGGAGCAGTAACAGAAACAAAATCAATATCCAAACAAAAAACATATGTATGATTTCATACAGAACAACAACCAATGAGCGACATTTAAAAATAAACATAAAATGAGAATCAATATTTTTACACAGTCTTCAATAATTCTTAAAACTAAGCATATATATAAGAGGGGAGGGGGAGGGGGGAAAACACTCCATTTACATATTCCCCACCCCTAAGGTCCGCACATGTAGTATAAATTAGTCCCATACACATGCAGTCATCAGGTTGATAAAGGAACCAATGGGATGTCCCTCTTTGATGTCTGCTTCCTGTTTGCGGTCCATGCTGGTTGCTGGTTATTGTCTCCTGCCGCTGATGTCACTTCCGGGATTGGCGTTTATCGTGTTTTGAGACTGTGATTGCGGGCTAGCCTGTCAATTCCATTGGAGCTCCCTGCTGGTTTTCCCGTTGGCATCCCTGGGACCCCTCGCTACTGGACACACACAGCCTAAAGAACTTGTATATGCCAGTGACCACTGCCTTCATGCCGGACCACCTACATGGATATTAACCACTTGCTTACTGGGCACTTAAACCCCCCTCCTGCCCAGACCAATTTTCAGCTTTCAGTGCTTTCACACTTTAAATGACAATTACTCAGTCATGCAACACTGTACCCAAATTATTTTTTTGTCCTTTTCTTCATACAAATAGGGCTTTCTTTTGGTGGTATTTGATCACCTCTGGGTTTTTTATTTTCTGCGCTATAAATGAAAAAAGACCGAAAATTTTGGTAAAAATGCATTTTTCTTAGTTTCTGTGATAAAATTTAGCAAATTAGCAATTTTTCTTCATAAATTTTGGCCACAATTTATACTGCTACACATCTTTGGTAAAAAATAACCCAAATTAGTGCATATTATGTGATCTGTGTGAAATTTATAGATCACATCTGATGTACTGAGGCCTATCTCATTTCTTGAGACCCTAACAAGCCAGGAAAGTACAAATGCCCCCCAAATTACCCCTTTTTGGAAAGTAGATATGCCAAGGTATTTAGTAAGAGGCATGGTGAGTTATTTGAAGTTGTCGTTTTTTCCCACAATTCTTTGGAAAATTAAGATTTTATTTTATTTTTTATTTTATTTTTACAAAATTGTCATTGTAATAGCTTATTTCTCTCACATGGAATGTGCATACCACAAATAACACCCCAAAATACATTCTGCTACTCCTGATTATAACGATACCACATGTGTGAGACTTTTACACAGCCTGACCACATACAGAGGCCTAACATTGAAGTAGCACCTTCAGGTGTACTAGGAGCATAAATTACACATTTCATTTCTCAACCACCTATTACAGTTTTGAAGGCCCTGGAACACCAGGACAATGGAAACGCCCAGAAAATGACCCCATTTTGGAAAGCTAACACACCAACATATAATCTATGATGCATAATGAGTCCTTTGAAAGGTTCATTTTTTTCCAGAAGTTTTTGGAAAATGTGGAAAAAAATGAAAACGCATTTTTTATTTACACAAAGTTGTCCGTTTACAAGATATTTCCAACACATAGCATTTACATAGCAAAAATAACAACCCAAAATACATTCTCCTACTCCTCCTGAGTATAACGATACCACATGTGTGAGACTTTTACATAGTCTGACCACATACAGAGGCCTAACATTGAAGTAGCACCTTCAGGCATTCTAGGAGCATAAATTACACATTTCATTTCTCAACCACCTATTACACTTTTGAAGGCCCTGGAACACTGGGACAATGGAAACACCCAGAAAATTACCCCATTTTGTAAATCTAACACCCCAACGTATAATCTATGAGGCATAATGAGTCGTTTGAATGGTTTATTTTTTCCAGACGTTTTTGGAAAATGTGGAAAAAAATGAAAACGCATTTTTTTTTTACACAAAGTTGTCGGTTTATAAGATATTTCCAACACATAGCATTTATATAGCAAAAATAACACCTCGAAATACATTCTCCTACTCCTCCTGAGTATAAAGATACCACATGTGTGAGACTTTTACACAGTCTGATCACATACAGAGGCCTAACATTGAAGTAGCACCTTCAGGCATTCTAGGAGCATAAATTACACATTTCATTTCTCAACCACCTATTACAATTTTGAAGGCCTTGGAACACCAGGACAATGGAAACACCCAGAAAATTACCCCATTTTGGAAAGCTAACACCCCAACGTATAATCTATGAGGCATAATGAGTCTATTGAAAGGTTCATTTTTTTCCAGACGTTTTTGGAAAATGTGGAAAAAAATGAAAACGCATTTTTTATTTACACAAAGTTGTCGGTTTATAAGATATTTCCAACACATAGCATTTACATAGCAAAAATAACACCCCCAAATATATTCTACTACTTCTCCTGAGTATTGCAATACCACATGTGTGAGACCTTTACACAGCCTGGCCACATACAGAGGTGAAACATGCAAGGAACACCGTCAGGTGTTTCGGGGACACATAGCATGCACATACCAAGAATTACACCCCCAAATACATTATGCTGAGCAAAGGGTAAACAAAAGATTACCTGTGGTTTCAGAAGCGCAGTTGTCCACAGGAGGATAGCACTGGTCCAGGCAGCAGGCAGGGACTTGGTCAGTAACAGAAAACACAATTTTTCAGGCAGCAGGCAGGGATACTGTCCATATACAGTCCAGGGTCAGTGCAGAGATATTGGTCCTGGTAGTAGGCAGGTCCATGTGGTGTGGTTAGTGCGGCATGACGGCAGTAAGTCCTACAGGCAGCAGACAGAGGTAGGGCCTTGCTCAGGACCTAATGGGTACAGGGATAGAGGCTTCTCCCACCCAAATCTCTTTGAAGCCTCCGAGTCTCCAGACCCTAATCTAGAAATGACAAACAAAGAAAATTGCCCATCACATATGTGAGACCCCTGTGTTGAATCCCACTAGTCCAGTTGCAGAATACAAGATCAGTCCAAGAGGCAGGCAAATATCATGGTCAAACAGTCCAAGGTCAGTTCCAGATCAGATAGAGGTATGTACAGAATCGTTAGGCAGAAGCATGGTCGAATAACAGTCCAGGGTCAGTTCCAGATCAGGTAGCGGTATGTACAGAATTGGCAGGCATAAGCATGGTCGAATAACAAGCCAGGGTCAGTTACAGAGCAGGCAGTGGCATAAGGGGAGTGAAGGTGTATGAAGGCAGGATCTGAGGATTACGTTTACCATACTTCACTAATAATTTATTGAAGTATGGTAACAGCGAAAACAGTCACCTATGCAGAGGCCTGGTTGGGAAGGACATTGTGCACAATAATAAGATGTGTCTCTTCTGACTCCTGCTCTGGTTCACACCTTACATCTTTTTTGATGTCTTTGGCCTGTTGGTTTGGGAGGGATTTTATTGGGAAAGTGGCGCTCGGAGAGTCGACTATTAACATCTGATCAGATATTTTCTGGTGGGCTGTTCAGGAAAATAAGGGCAGTGAAAACTTCCTCCTGGTAGCCAAAGAAGTGTTTGGGGTTTTGGGTGGAGTTGCGGTAAATTACATATGAATTGTATATGGCCAATTGAAAAAAATAAATTGCTACTTTTTTATACCAATGGTATGTCCGTCTTGTGGCAAGGTATGTGTCACGTACCTTACAGCGGAGTCAGACTGCTGGGGGTGGCCTCTAGCACAGTTCCGGTCTCCACACCCCTGGAAGTGGGAAAAGGAAGTGTGGAGGCAGCGAAAGGGTGCAGGTGCCTGCGGCTTGGAGATGAAGACCTGAAGATACTGGGTCCTCCCGGATGAAGAGGCACAGGCCGGTCACTGGTGGAATACAGCGGGAGCCAAGCAGGTGTGAGGAAGACACTGCACGTCAGGAACAGGCTAGGTTGGCAACTGGCAGGCAACGAGGTACACAAACGGAAGGCAGGTGCGTAGTCAGGGGCGAGCAAGGGGTCTGGTAACGTGCTGGCAATGAGGTACAAAATCAGGAAGCAAGCCGAAATAGGAAGGCCAAGCCGAGGTCAGAAATAGTCCAGGAAACAGTAAAGAGGGATGATCCGAAAGAATAGTCGAGCAAGCCGGTAGTTAGGAACAAGGTCACAGGTACAAGAACGATCAGGTATTCCAGGGACAAGCTGAAGACGATCCAGCACTGGTATCAAGTCAGGATCCTGTTTATATAGGGCTAAATGTGCCCGGATTGGTGGACGTGGCCGTGTGTGCGTAATTACGTGCAAACGTTCGGTTGGCGCGAGTGCATCCACGTGTTTGTATTGGCGTGCGTCCGTTCGTACCGGAACACGCATGCCTCTGACGGGGACACCATACATGATCCTTGGGACGAAGGTGAACTGCTGCTATACGGGGACGGATCTTCACATTGTGAGTTCTCTGACAGTGCCCCCCCCCCCTTAATGGCAGCCTCCGGATGCCTCTTTGAACCAAACTTTGAGAGCGATGAAAGGCCCGTATGAGCCTCTGGGCATGGAGGTTTGCTTCGGGTTCCCAGACATTCTCCTCAGGACCAAAGCCTTTCCATTTAATTAAATATTGGTTTTGTCCTTGGCGTTTCCTGTAATCCAAAATGGCTTCAATTTCGAACTCCTCCTCCCCATCTACCAACACAGCTTCTGGAGGGCCTATCTCATGACCTGGAAAGGAATTGGATACATCAGGTTTAAGTAAAGAAGCATGGAACACAGGATGGATCCTGAATGAGTCAGGAAGTTCAAGTTCATATGCCACTGGATTGATTTTCTTTTTAATTGGGAAAGGTCCCAAATATCTGGGTCCCAATTTTCTAGAGGGACATGCCAGTTTTAGGTTCGCGGTTGAAAGCCATGCACGATCACCAACCTTTAAATCCAATTCTCCCCTTTTCTTCTTATCGAAGAATCTTTTATTGTCTTCTTGTGCTTTGGCAATGGTTTCCTTAAGTACCTGATTGTTGGTAACAAAGAAATTTAGCCTATCCTGGACAGCTGGTACAGGAGAATCCACTACAAATGTTGGCAGAAAAGAAGGATGAAAACCATAATTAGAAAAGAATGGTGACTGGTTCGTGGCAGAGTGAGTAGAATTATTGAATGCAAATTCTGCCAAGGGTAATAATGAAGCCCAATCCACCTGGGAAAAGGAAGTGAAACAATGTAAATACTGCTCAAACGTCTGATTAGTACGTTCTGTTTGTCCGTTGGTTTGGGTATGATAGGCTGAAGAAAAATTCAATTTGATACCTAGTGCCTCACACAATGACTTCCAGAATTTTGACGTGAACTGAACTCTACGGTCAGAGACAATATCACTGGGAATTCCATGGAGCCTAACAATTTCTTTAATGAATATTTTGGCTGTTTCAGTCGCAGATGGAGTACCTCTCATGGGAATGAAGTGTGACATTTTAGAAAAACTATCCACCACCACAAAAATGGAAGAAAACCCTTCAGATGGAGGAAGTTCAACAATGAAATCCATTGCGATTTTATCCCATAGTCTTTCGGGAATGGGTAGTGGTCTCAACAGTCCCCACGCTTTATTCTTGCTATTTTTATTCCTGAGGCAGGTTGGACAAGAGTTGACACAGTCCCTACAGTTCTTTGCATGATTTGGCCACCAGAAGTGTCTTTGAACTAGATTCATAGTCTTGTGACCCCCAAAGTGACCAGCCAGAGGATAGTCATGGCAAACCTGTAGAACAGAAGTGCAGAGATCTTGAGGGATGAAAAGTTTGTCTTTCGGCCAGAAGAGACCATCCTTCTCTTGGAGGTTTGTATCTGAAGGGATTAATGTTCCTTGGGAGGACTGATGAACCTGTGATAAGAAACTAGATTGTGTTAATAAGAAATTTCCAGCTTGCAGGATAGTGTCCGGAGGAGATGAGACTTCAGTTTCTGTGAACATACGGGATAACGCATCAGGTTTACTGTTTTTGGATCCTGGTCTGTAAGTTATATGAAAATTAAAACGAGAAAAGAAAAGGGCCCATCTTGCCTGCCGGGCCTGAGACGTTTTGCCGTTCTGAGGTACTCCAAATTTTTATGATCTGTGAAGATCAATATTGGGTGTGTTGCCCCTTCCAGGAGGTACCGCCATTCTTCTAAAGCTGATTTTATTGCCAAAAGTTCCCGATCCCCCACATCATAGTTCTTTTCCGATGCACCTAGTTTTTTGGAAAAGAAAGCTACAGGGTGCATTAAGGACTGAGGCCCTTGGCGTTGGGACAAAATGGCTCCTACAGCATTTTCTGATGCATCCACCTCCAGGGTATAAGGCAGAGCAGGGTCAGGATGTTTTAGTATTGGGGCAGATGTGAACAGTCCTTTTAATTTATCAAACGCAGCTTGAGCTGCAGCAGTCCATTGAAACCGACTTTGTTTTCTTGTGAGTTGTGTGATAGGTGCTATAATGCTGGAGAAATTATTGATAAATTTTCTATAGAAATTAGAAAACCCAATAAAACATTGTACCCCTTTCTTGTCGGTTGGAGGGGGCCAGGATAAGATGGCTGAAACCTTCTGAGGATCCATTTCCACACCCTCAATCGATATCACCAGGCCGAGAAAGTGAATGGTCTGGCGCTCAAACTCACATTTCTCGGCTTTGGCATAGAGTCCGTTTTGCCTCAGTCTGAGAAGAACCTGTTTTACATGGTTACGATGTGTTTCTAGGGAGTCTGAAAATATCAAAATATCGTCCAAATAAATGATCACAAACTAATCCAAAAAGTCCCTGAAAATATCGTTAACAAAATGCTGGAAAGTAGCTGGTGCGTTGCAGAGTCCGAATGGCATGACCAAATACTCAAAGTGGCCAAAGCATGTCCGGAAAGCCGCTTTCCACTCATCCCTTTCACGGATTCTGATCAAATTATAGGCCCCTCGCAAATCTAGTTTTGTAAATATTCTTGCTGACCGAAGCCTCTGGAATAATTCCGGGATCAATGGAAGGGGATAGCGATTTTTAATCGTTACCTTCTTCAAGTCCCTGTAGTCCACACATGGGCGAAGGGAATGATCTTTTTTCTCAACAAAGAAGATTCCAGCACCAGCTGGAGAAGAGGAATGTCGGATGAACCCCTTCTTGAGATTCTCATCAATATATTCTTTGAGGACCAGAAGTTCAGGTTCCGATAAGGGAAATATCCTTCCGAAGGGAATTTAAGCTCCTGGCAATAATTCAATTTGGCAATGGTAAACCCGATGTGGAGGAAGAGTGTCAGCCTTTTGTTTGTCAAAAACGTCTAGGAAACTGTGATATGTAGCTGGGACCAGTCTTTGAGCCTCAGATGTGGGCTCTGAGCAGGCAAGAACTGGGACCAAGTGGTGGGAGATCTTGAAGCAGTTCTGAAGGCAGTAGGCAGATTGAAAAACCACTTCACCAGTCACCCAGTTTATTTGAGAATTATGGGCTTGTAGCCAGGGCATTCCCAGAATAATTGGAAATAGAGGTGAAGAAATAACATCCAGGCGGAGTAGTTCCTGATGGTCGGGTAGTATGTTGGCGGATAGTGGTTGAGTCTCATGGGTGATGGGGCCAGATTTAATGTTTGCTCCATCCGCTAACCGTATGGAGAGTTGACGTTGCTTGGGTATAAGAGGTATATTATGTTGAAGAACAAGAGCATGATCAATGAAGCAGCTGCAGGCGCCAGAGTCAACTATAGCTTGGACCTGGAGTGTTCCTTCTGGAAGCTGTAAGGAAATGGAAACAGCGATGTGAATAGATTTTGTCAAAGGCAATGCGTTGGGTTCAAGAGATGAAGGATGGAACTTACGGGTCTTGTTTGGGCACATATTTGCATAATGACCAGCTTCTCCACAATAGAGACAGAGATTGTTCTGACGACGGCGCTGTTTTTCTTCTGTAGATAATGGTGAACGAAGCAAGCCTATTTGCATTGGTTCTGGAGCTTCAGAAGTGGTAATAGGTGTATGAGATGAAGGAATGGGAGGATGATTCGGGACTTAAGGCAACAATCATGTGGGACGAATTTGGCTGATTCTCTCAGATCTCCGTTCCCTGAGACGACGATCAATTTAAATTGACACTTGTATTAGGTCCTCCAAAGAATTGGGAACTCCGACACGGGCGTCTTTTAGAGCCTCGGACAGTCCAATGCGAAACTGATAACGGAGGGCGGCGTCGTTCCACTGAGTATCAGAACTCCACCTCCTGAAGTCCGTTACGTAGTCCTCTACAGGTCTGCGACCCTGCTGAAGGGCATGGAGACTGGCCTCTGCAGTTGTGGCACGCTGAGGGTCATCATATAACTTAGCCATCTCATTTAAAAAAGAGTCCATGGTATCAAGCAGAGGGCTGGCCTGTTCCAAAAGGCAGTGAGCCCAGGTTTGGGGTTCGCCCTGAAGTAAGGAAACAATGAATCCCACCTTTGTGCTTTCCAGGGAAAAAGTACGAGGCTGCAGCAAAAAATATAACTGGCAAGCGTTCTTGAAGGTGCGAAATTTGCTGCGATCTACCTCTCTGGGGTAGGAACTTGAGGTTCTGGGGGTGGCACCACTACTGCATGTGCAGATGCTGATGTTGCCGTAACGGAGGATCGGGATGCTGTGGCCCCTTGGAGAGCAGCAGTGCTTGGTGTTAATGACTCCTCTCTCTGCTCAAGTTCCATCTTGCAGGCCCTGGACTGCTTGGGTGAGGGCAGAAATTTGTTGGCACAAGGCTTCCAAAGGTGAGGCCCCCCTGTCAAACTCCATTTTGGATGGTTCGTACTGTCACATACCTTACAGTGGAGTCAGACTGCTGGGGGTGGCCTCTAGCACGGTTCCGGTCTCCACACCCCTGGAAGTGGGAACAGGAAGTGTGGAGGCGGCGAAAGGGTGCAGGTGCCTGCGGCTTGGAGATGAAGACCTGAAGATACTGAGTCCTCCGGGATGAAGAGGCGTAGGCCGGTCACTGGTGGAATACAGCGGGAGCCAAGCAGGTGTGAGGAAGACACTGCACGTCAGGAACAGGCTAGGTTGGCAACTGGCAGGCAACGAGGTACACAAACGGAAGGCAGGTGCGTAGTCAGGGGCGAGCAAGGGGCCTGGTAACGTGCTGGCAATGAGGTACAAAATCAGGAAGCAAGCGGAAGTAGGAAGTTCAAGCCGAGGTCAGAAATAGTCCAGGAAACAGTAAACAGGGATGATCCGAAAGAATAGTCGAGCAAGCCGGTAGTCAGGAACAAGGTCACAGGTACAAGAACGATCAGGTATTCCAGGGACAAGCTGAAGACGATCCAGCACTGGTATCAAGTCAGGATCCTGTTTATATAGGGCAAGATGTGCCCTGATTGGTGGACGTGGCTGTGCGTGCGTAATTACGTGCAAACGTTCGGTTGGCGCGAGTGCGTCCACGTGTTTGTATTGGCGTGCGTCCGTTCATACCGGAACTCGCATGCCTCTGACTGGGACACCGCGCATGATCCTTGGGACGAAGGTGAACTGCTGCTATACGGGGACGGATCTTCACATGGTGAGTTCTCTGACAGTATGGTTCCATCATTTGGTCATTGAAGTCGACTCCCCGCATGAACAAATTATATTGATAAATGCATTTTGTTGTTTTTTTATGGGGCCATTCCTTCTGGGATTTCTACGAACATATCATTGTGGATAGAAGACAGCATGTATACATCCCATCTGTCCCTCCACTTCACTGCCAGAATCTCCTGGTTTCGCAGACTTGCAGTTTCGCCTTTTCTCAACTTCTTATTAATAAGACTTTGAGGAAAGCCCTTCCGATTCTTTTTTTACAGTGCCACATGCTGGCATCTTCTTCCGGTGAAGAACAGGGGCAGAGATGTGTAGAAGTTGTCTACATACAGGTGGTAGCCTTTATCCAGTAGGGGGTATATGAGGTCCCAAACAACTTTCCCGCTGGATCCCAAGTAGTCCGGACAATTAGGGGGCTGCAGCTGGGTGTCCTTCCCTTCGTACACTATGAAGGAATATGTGTACCCTGTGACTCGGTCGCATAATTTGTACACCTTCACCCCATAGTGGGCCCTTTTGCTGGGGATAAATTGCTTAATTTTAAGCCTGCCGCTAAATTTAATAAGGGACTCATCCACACATATGTGTTGATCCGGGGTAAACAATTGGGGGAATGTTTTTGAAAAATAATTAAGTATTGGGCGAATTTTGTAAAGCCTGTCCTAATTTGGGTTATTTCGGGGAGGGCACTGGGTGGGTATTGTCACTAAAATGTAGGAACCTCATGATCATCAGATACCTGGTTCTGGGCATTACCGCAGAGAAGAGTGGCGTGTGGTGGAGGGGGTGGGTTGACCAATAGGTACACAATTGATTTATTTTTGTTGAGTCCCATATTAAATGTGAGGTCCAAAAAAACCTTGAACTCTTCCACTGTTAGGTCTCTCCATTCGTAGGGACGGGCATAATAGGATGTTGGATTTTGCAAAATAAATTGTTGTGCATACAGGTTGCACTGGGCCACAATTGACGCCAACTTGTCCTCCGTAAAAATTAAATGAAAAAAATGTATTGGTGGTAAAATTCTCTGTGTCCACCTGGACTCCTGGCTGGGCAGTGAAAGGGGGAATGTTGGCCTCTCCTGAATTAGGAGGAAGCCACAAGGGGTTCTGAAGGGCATAGGGAAGGCTGACATGGGTCCTAACCCTTTGGGGCTGAGGTGACACCCCACTGGTACTTGGCCTTTCTTGACTGCGGTGCTGGTGGATGGCACTTCGATGCTGGTGGATGGCACTGCAGTGCTTGTGGATGCCACTGCCTCCTCACTAAAATGCCTTTGTTTGGTGAGCCGGATATCTTCCTCCTCTGAGTCACTCAGTGTTTCACTACTGAGGACTGACTCATAATTTATGTCAGATTCAGTATCCGAATTTTAAAGGGAATCTAAAAAAGAGAGCTCCCCGTTGCTCTCGTCAGCCGTGGAAAGAATTTGGTACGCCTCCTCGGCAGAAAAGCATCTTTTAGACATGGTTGGTTGCTGGTGGTGATGAGACTGCACAGGTGTGTGCTAAGTCTGCACTGATGAGGTGGCACTGATGTGCCATGATTGATGGCACAGATGTGCACTGATGAGGCGGCACAGGTGGGCACTGATCGCACAGATGTGCACTGATGAAGTGGCACAGATGTGCACTGATGAAGCAGCACAGATGTGCACTGATTGATTGCACTAATGAGGCGGCACAGGTGGGCACAGATATGCTCTGAGGTGGCACTGATGGACACTGATATGCACTGATGAGGTGGCACAGATGGGCACTGATGAGTCGGCACAGATGTGCACTGATTTATTGCACAGATGTGTACCGATTGTACAGATGTGCACTGTTGAGGTGGCACAGATGGGCACTGTTGAGGTGGCACAAATGGGCACTATTGAGGCGACACAAATGGGCACTGTTGAGGCGACACAAATGGGCACTGTTGAGGCGGCACAAATGGGCACTGATGGGTCGGCACAGATGTGCACTGATTGATTGCAGAGATGTGCACTGTTGAGGTGGCACAGATGGGCACTGATGAGGCGGCAAAGATGTGCACTGATGAGGTGGCAGATGGGCACTGATTGGTACAGATGGGCACCGATTGGTACAGATAAGCACTGATTGGCACAGATGGGCACTGATTGCAGACAGGCACTGATTGCACAGAGGCACTGATTGCACAGATGGGCACTGATGGACACTGACGGCCACTGATGGGCACAGATGGGCACATATCGTGCACTGATGGCACACGTGGGCACTGATGCGCACAGGTGGGCACAGATGGCACTAGATGGGTCACTGTAGGCACTGATTGGGCACTGTTTTGGCATACTTGTGTTTTGCATTGATTGACCGTTTACAGTGATCTGTGATTGGCTGTGTCCAGGGGACACGGCCAACACAGATTTTACCCGATGCGTGCTTGTGGGAGCGTGCAGGGAGCCAGGAAAGGGGACGACGTCAATAGATGTAGTCCCGGCAATGTAGATCTGCGCTGTAGCCATCATTCGGCTATAGCGCGGATATCAGGAGGTTAATGATATGCTCTGCCAGGCTACATATCTTGTAAGTGATTTTAACCCTTTTTGGGGAAATTAAACAGCTTTTAATTCTATACTTAGAGGCGCCTTTTCTTTGTTTTTCTGTTTCCTAGCACAAGTCAGACAGTGGTTCCCACATAACCATACATCTAAGTGGTGCGAATTAGAGAATCATCATTGCCCTCACAAAAATCTACTTGACTTATTACCGGATAGCAGATTCATGCCCAAGGACCCCATATGTATTTTACCTCCAATGTGTGCAACTATCCAAGCTTGGAAAATTCTTTTAAATACTCCCATAGGTAACACACCCTCTAAGCCCATTCCTTTACCTATATCCAACCTACAACTTTTGATTCCAAATTTAAAAGTCAAACATTGCATACCCAAAGGTATCACGACTTTTGTGGAAATGAGAGTTGGCCCAGCAATCAAGTCCTTTAGAGCATCCCAAATAGAGTTTGGACTAGGTCCAGATGACGTTTATCTATATCCAAATTTCACATCTCTTAGTAACTATTCCTGGCACATCCACTACATTGCCCTGGAGAGTAGTTCTGTACTTCACAAACCCTACTTCCTCAAAGGAATTTCTCTAATGTACAACATTTTGAACCAGAAATCATTCTTCACCAAAACCCCTTCTATTAGAATGTGGGAAATAGACTTGTCAACTTCCTACTCCAATGAACAATGAAGGAAAGCAATTTCATCTACATATAAAGCCACCAAAGCGTCCATTTATGGGAACTCTACCAGAAATTATTATTATGGTGGTACTTAACACCTACAAGATTAGCAGGTTTCGCTCAACATCCCTCTCCATTGTGCTGGAGAAACTGCGGCAACAGAGGTTCACTAATCCATATATTTTGGATGTGTCCCTCCTTGCGAACCTTCTGGCCTGCCATTTATAGTAAAATAGCAAATATCACGAACACCCAACTTCCTCAAATCCCAGGTTTGGCTATTCTATCCTTAGGAATAGAATAAACCCTGGTTGGACTGGTATAGTAAAAATAAAGCTTGACTGCTATTTCTTTTATATACACCAGAGTCCTCTACCACATACTGTAATGTTAATAAACCATTCTCTTGTTCTAAGTCACATCCTTTTTTCTTGTTAATACTGTTATACACATAGTTATACTTCTATGTTAATCCATTCCCAATCTAAAATATCCAGGTTTTAAGTCTAATAGATGGTGAGCTGAGTTGGTTCATGGGACATGCCGATTGGTGGGGTATTGCCGGACTGTGTGGCAGGGCCTGGCTTCCTTCGCTAGGAGATGTAGTGTGTTCCCTTAAGGGATGTCTGGGTGGGGGTCTCTGGATACCTGTGGCGTGGAAGGGCGATGTCTGGGGGCGGCGTCGACGATTGCACCATTTGAACTAATGGTTGAATTTATTACTTATACTTTAAATATGTAGAAATCTCTACCTAAGTGAACTTAGACCTATATATGCTATACTATTGGGATGTATATTTATAAATATCACATTCGAAATACTATGTCACATTTTCTTGTTCATGTTTTTTTTCTCTCTCTTTTTTTATACAATGTAATCAAAAAATGTTCAATAAAAATCTATTGTTTAAAAAATCCATATGCTCAAAACAATACTATCGCCATATACATCAGCAGAGTAACAATCAGTCCAATACTCCATATATCGCAGAAACATCTGTACTGTGCTATATATTCAAACAACCCCCAAAATGTCAGAATCTACTGTCGCAGCAGTCTGTCTTCCTCTTTATGCACCCTGGGGGGGGGGGTGCCCACATCAACCGATTCAAGTGGCACGTGATATCATCCTGCTCTGGTGTTCACACACTGTCCATATGCGTGATATCTCTACCTAATGGAACATTCTAGAGGATTGCTGCTCCATGCAAACTTGTTTAAATCTTCTCTTAAAACAAGGGCCCCACCGTTTGCTAGCAGAAGACACTAGTATTCTTCACCTCAGGACCTGCAACATTACAGAGCTGTGCTTACTGTACTTGTGTAACCCTTTTCTTTTCATTGGGTGTTTGCGGCCCAGAAGGAGGGAAAGAAGTGAGAATGTGACAATTCTTCTCTCCCCCCTCTCAGCACCTGTGTTAAGTGCATATAGATTTTTGCCCTTTCTATACCTGCAGTTGCTAAATATTTAAGGTTGTCTTTTCTATATTTCTGGAAATCGGTGTTGTTTTGGAGGAAGATTTTGTGATTAGGGGGTAAGTCACTGTACACATGACCAAGCAGAACTTCTAACACAGCCCAGCCAAATTGATGTCAAAGTTAACCTACATAAGTAACCCTCAGAACCCCACTACTGTTCTGAGGCAAAAACTAAATGACACTTTGAATGACACTTTATCCAAAATGTCATCCACTACACATCCCCCCAGTTATTTAGACGATGTCCATTGTCTAGGTAACAACTAGGGCAAAAATCCTATCAAAAAAAAAAAACTATGCAGTGCCTGAGTTTTTTTTTTCAGGTGTTGTGGAAAGGAAAGAAGGGAAAACATATTCAAACACTAACGTTTTCACAATGACACATTCAATGCTGTACATATACCACCCAGCTGACTGACTAAACCCATCCAGCCTCCGATGAGCTTGACAGTCGATCTCGGTGCATCTTGAAAGAAAACACAATACAAAAGACAACACTATACACTATACATTTCACCTTGAAGGGTGAAATTCCATTGCTAATACAACGGAACTTCCTCCTTTATAGACACATGAAATATCTCTCTAACATCTTCTAACTACTTGTAGTAGAAAAAGTCCTTGCCTATTACTGCTTCATTCCTGTCGACTCATGCCACCTAGCGGTCAGAGCCGCTGTAACTAAGTCTTTCAATAGACAGAGAACGGTGGGCTAAAAGCTTGGAGAACTTGACGTGCATCTTCTTGTAGAAACTACCTACCTAACTATACCAGAGTCCTTGCAGAAACACTGGAAAAACTGAAGACACAAAGAAATTCTTCTCTTCTGCAAAATTTTTCAAAGACTTGACTGCAGGAACAGTTCACCAATAAAACCTTGGGTCAGGTAGAGTTAGGTCTTTCCCTTGAGCATCAACGGTGGTGATGAAATAAATGGCATTCTCTTTATCCGGTCTGCATATCACAACTTTGTCACTATAGATGTGCCGACGATAGCTCCAATGCAACAAACAGCCTTGATATCCGTTCAGCATTTTCCATGTGAAAGGTATCTTCCGCAGTGACTTTGAGACTTTTTAGGATGGTCCCGAACAATTTCCCTATGTCACTTCTTTCACAATGTCCATGACCGCACCCAGAACACAGGAGAGGTCAAGTCCATACTCTGTTGCTGCCCGCCTATAAAAGTCTCAGGGGCATAACAACCCCGTCATTATCGGGCAGTGTCCATGCATCGGCAACAGTTCAGCTTAGCAAAATATAAAAGTTTAAAACTTTTTACTCACTGCAACTTCGGGTCAAAATACCAGTCGTCTCCCTTGTCAGAGCCAGTCTCAACTGGCGAGCCAGGCGAGGAATCTCCTGCAGGCAGGTAGTTCTCAGTAGCAGCACTTGCAGTACCCCGTGGCTTGCATTTAAACCCCTTCCCCCAAATATCTGGCCTCGGGGTGCAGGAGGCAGGCCTGCCTCTGCGTTGGCGGGGTATGCTGCTTTGTTCCTCCACCTGAACGGCCCATGCTGTAGCGGCAGCCTTCTTCCACTGAGTCACATCCGTAACCTCCGCGAGGGTTTCCAGAGCTTTGGAAGGGGCAGGATCCCTCTTGGCAGTCTGAGCCCTGAAAGACGACACTGGGGCATATCAGACAGACTCCTCCGTGGAAACACCCGTGGCGCAATCATATCGAAAGGCCCGGGGTGGTACAGTAGGCTGCTCAACCTGGAACACATAGTCCCTACACCTCCGACATCTTGAGAACGGCCGGGGGTTGGCGATCAACCCATCACACTTCATACGCAACATCCCGAGAGCCTCAACTTCCCCTATGTTGCATAGGACAAACCGCCCCTGCGGCTGCAACCGAATGCCCATGTCTGTAATTACCATCCCAGGTATCTGCATGTTCGCTGGACCCCTCACTGTAGGCATCCTGGGTCCAGACGCTGGCTGCCCGTTCAAAGATCGGTGCATTCTCAAACATTTCTCCAGACTCAGAGAAAACAAACGTACTCCTTCCTTCTGCAACACATACTCACGCGGTTCCTTGTGCGGGGAAAAGATCAGCCTGGACTCCTCCCACCGGGCGCTGGCTCCTGTGTAGTTTCACGGGCTTTTGGTACAGGCTCCTCCTATGCTTACGCACCTGAGTGAAAGTCTCTCCAAAATGGCACTGATCTTTGTGGCGCAGTTCAAAAACATTCTTCACCCTCTGTTCCAAGGCCCTGCGAGGTAACTGTAAATCCCGGACTGCGAGCCCCCACATGTAGCGGCCATAACCCTTTGTAGGGCGGCCTTAATTTATTGGGCTTACCGGTTACCTCCGCTCGGCAGGTTCTTCCACGTCTAGGGGTTTCCAAGGTTAATACCCAAGAACTTGGACGCTGACACCAATAAAGTCCTTTTGAAAGGTTTTATTTTGCAGGAGTAACATCCAACAACACAGTCTCGTATGGGAACAGAGGGCAAGGGTGAAGAACTCAGGCACCTTGAACTGCAGACATAGCAAAGTCTCTAATACCACCCAGAGAGTAGCCACTCGCAGCTGGGCACTTCAAGGCTGAACAGATCTCTAGCCAGAGATTATGGCAGTCAGCACTTTGATTCAGAACTTGTAAAATCTCTGACCTTGAACAAGTTGTAACTGCAAGTGAACAGGAACCTTTTTCCTCAGTACCTGGAATGATCTCTGTCTCCTTGATAGTACTGGAAAAATTGTGGATTCGTCAATGTCCTTCCCAACTCAGTAACCAGGCACTTCTCAGGATGACAGCTTGTTGGGCCTCCCCTGAAGAGTCCTCCCCCGGTCACTTTCATGAGCTGTGGTGCCCCTCAAAGCCGAGAGCACACCTGGACACCTTGAATCCTCTCTCAGTTACTGCGCCTTAGACCAGCCAGTTCCGAGACTTGGGAACAGACGGATCCCTACCCCAGGCGGGTCTATTGGGGGTAACCAACAGAAGCATGTTGTGGGATGTCGAACAACCCGTGACCGGGACCCCTCGGGGGGCTACCCCGGTCCAGGAAACAAGAACAGACCACTCAGGCCTCACAAACTCCCCTGAACACATGACTTCAACATCTTAATTACCCCTCCCTAGACTCCTCAGCGGGCCCGGCACACCCACTGATTGGTTTTGAGTAAGAGGATACCCAAAACGTCCAACCAGGCCTGGTTCTGGCTTGTTGTCATGTGCACGTCACTGTACACATGACCAAGCAGAACTTCTAACAGCCCAGCCAAACTGATGTCAAAGTTAACCTACATAATTAACCCTCAGAACCCCACTACTGTTCTGAGGCAAAAACTAAATTTACACATGAATGACACTTTGTCCAAAATGTCATCCGTTACATACTGAAGGCCTGATCAGATGTGATCAATTTTCAGTGATTGACACCATAGATTTTAGACTCTATAACTTTTGCAAAGACCAAATAATATACACTAATTTGGGTTATTTTTACCAAAGATATGTAGCAGTATAAATTTTGGGCAAAATTTATGAAAAAAAAATTACTAATTAGCAAAATTTTATGACAAAAATAAAGAAAAGGGCATTTCTTTCACAACATTTACGTTTTTTTATTTATAGCACAAAAATAAAATAAAAACCCACTAGCGATTAAATACCACTGAAAGAAAGTTCTATTTGTGTGAAAAAAAGGACGTAAGTTTCGTATGGGTACAGTGTTGCATGACTGAGTAATTGTCATTCAAACTGTGAGAGCGCAGAAAGCTGAAGATTGGTCTGGGCAGGAAGGGGGCTGTAAGTGCACTGTATTGAGGTGGTTAAATGGGCGGATTGTTTTACCTACGTAAAATGGACTGCAAATACTGTTTCCCCAAAAATAAGACAGTCTTATATTCATTTTGGCTATTTATTGTACATATTTATTTAAGATATGTACAATAATCTACATTTATTTAAGTACAGTCATGGGGGAAAAAAAATCCTGATCCTTTAAAGTATGATAGACAGCACAGGGCTTGTCCCCCTCTCAGCTCAGGAGTCAGCATTATGATATTCTGTAATCCCCTTGGTCAAAGTTAAAAGTTATGTAATCCGTTTTGTAAAAAGATGATATGATGTGCAGTGTGTCTCCTGTAGAGGGAGGGGCAGCTGACATCAGTCGGGAGGAGAGGAGAAGATCTCCGGCAGGTCATGTGAGCGCCCAGCGGCACTGTAAATAAGGTATTTTCCACAATAAAGTTACAAAAGTAGACACAGCACAATATATAATCTTTTTACAAAACGGATTACGTGTTTTTACAAGTTTGGGCTTATTTTTGGGGTAGGGCTTATATTGCAGCCATCCCTGAAAATCACGATAGGTCTTATTTTCGGAGAAATATGGTACATGTCATCAAATAAATAACACCAACGGTATTACAATCAATGTGGCATTTAGGACGGAATCATTTATCACCATTAATTGCAGCACATTATTTCATCCAGGCACATTGTGAGAAAACACCACATTGATATGTACCCTTTCTGTTTCAGATCTGTTCCTGATGTCTTAGTGTAATGGCTACAAGCATACCTCTCAATTTTTGAACTTCAGAATGAGGGATACTTGAGGGAGGAAGTGACTGATGATGCGCTACATGCACAGCGGTAAAAGTGGGTGTGTTAAAACTCTTAACAGTAATAGGGGCTTAATGGGTGTGGTTAAATTGTGCTGTGCTAGAAAGAGTCTCACAGACACATACCCAGCACAATCATTAAAAAAAAAGAATAAAAAGCTTCAATTACAAATGGTTTTGCATAAGCTATGGATGTATGCGTTACACGAAGTGTAAGTACAGAGTACAGGGTTCAAGAGTGTGCTATGTACAGAGTACAGAGTGCAGGAGTATGGACGAACATACGTTCGACTCTAACATCTGCTGTTCGCCCGTTCGGCGAATTCCGAACGTTATGGGCCGTTCGCGCCAAATTCGTGTGGCGCTCACAGCCCACAATGCACTTCGTCATCGCAGTGCATTGCTGGCTCATGATTGGCCAAGCATGCACTGTGACCCCGCATGCTTGGCCAATCACAGCGCCAGCAGCGAGGAGAGCCATGATTGGCCACAGGTAGGATGCCTGTGGCCAATCATAGCTCAGGCTGTGTAGTACACGCCCCACACTATATAAGGCCGCCAGCGCGGCGGCCTTGTGTAGTGTGTTGGCGTCTGAAGCAGTTAGTGGGTGTTCTGTGTACCTTTAACACAGTATACACCGATCGTTATCGGCCGATTTTCGATCTTGCTCTTCTGTAGTGGTTGTTGTCTGCGTGCCCTGACCGCAGTATACACCGCTATATTCACCTCACCTATATAGCTAGTGATCTATCTTTTATAATAGAGCTTGCAGTCAGTAGTGTTAGGAGCTTGTGCGTGCTGTCTGCGTGCTCTGTACCCAGTACACACCGCTATATCCACCTACATAGCTCTTCTCTATTTGAGCCATCTGCCATCTGCAGGAGTTATTGGAAGTTGTGTGTGCCTCCAGCACAGCACAATATACACCTGTATCTACCCTTTATTGCTGTTCTCTAATAGAGCCATCTGCAGGGCTTAGTGGGTGTTGTGTGACTCCATTACAGTATACCCCTTTATCTCTGGTGTTCTATAATAAAGGCATCTGCAGGAGTTAGTGGGTGTTGTGTGCCTCCAGCAACAATATACACTACCCAACTGCTGTTTTACCCAACTCCCTTCAGGCCATTACCATGTCTGGAAGGCCAGCAAGGAGAGGCAGACAGGCGCGAGCCAATAAAAGAGGGCAGGCAGGCTCTGTGTCTAGAGACAACAGTGCTGGTCGTGGACGCGGTGCATTGTCATCAGCACGTGGCCATGGGACACGCTTGTCCTTCTTTTCGGCAGCTGGACATGTTGAACCGCAACATGCCAACGACTTGGTAGAGTGGATGACCAAGCCCTCTTCATCCTCCTCATCCTCTCTCACCCAGTCTCAGGGTACTAGCAAAGCAGCTGCCAACGCATCGTCTTCCCTCCTCTCAATGTCATCATCAGTAACTCCTTCCCTAGACCCACCACGTCCTCCTGAGGAGTCTCCTGAACTCTTTAAACACAGTGTTGGGTACATGCTCCAGGAGGATGCCCAGTGTTTTGTAGGCTCTGATGATGACACTCAGCTAGAGGAAGGCAGTAGCGTGAATGCAGAGAGAGGGGATGCTCAAGAAGGACAGCAATCTGGCAGTCATGTTCCACAAGCTGCAGCATATTGCCAGGTTTGCTACAGTGATGAAGAGGGAGGGGATGATGAGGGCACTGACTCCACGTGGGTGCCTGGGAGGAGAGAGGAGGAGGAGGCACATGTCCAACGAGGCAGGATGCCCTCCGGGGGCCAGCTTAGGGGCAGCACACCGACTGAATCACACCGCAGAGCTCCGCCTGTGCAGGGCGCTGCCTCTGCGCGTTATTCTAAAAGTTCTTTGGTGTGGGCCTTTTTTTGAGACGAGTGCATCAGATCGCACCGCTGCTATTTGCAACATATGTCTCAAGCGTATCTCACGTGGCCAAAACATCAGCCACTTGGGCACCACATGCTTAACCAGACATATGTTGACCTGCCATGCAGCTCGTTGGCAAGCGTACCTCAAAGACCCACACCAAAGAACAAAGCGGACCTCTCCTTGCTCCTCATCAGCTGGCATCTCCAACCCCACTAGACCTTCAGTCCTCTCTGAAACCTGCTCTGAGAGGAATGAAGGTGTAGAATTAGGTGTGTCACAGCCAAGTGCTTCCGGGCACTCTGCTAGTGTGACGGACTGGGGTTTATATGGTCACAAAACAGACACCCCAAAGCAAAGTACATATTCATTTTTTTTTATATTTCTAAACATCTCCCTTCTATTCTATTAATAACCAGTAGATGGCAGAGAAGGTACACAAACAGAGTCTATATAAGGCCACACACCATGTGACTGGAAATTAAACTACTTCCAGCCATAAAGTCAGTGGTCATATCTCATGCTGTTTGTGTGATTCTTTGCAGGTATGTACTCTAAATTGTTCCTAATCTGTATTAACCTGTGATAGAAAGATTCCTAAACATCTTGAGCAGATGCAGAAAAAGTCTCAGCAGATTTTATGCTATAGTTTTGCTGTAATTAGAAGTTTAGAACAGCATGTGTCAGAAACAAGTGAAAAGTGCATAAGAACATGAAAATACTGCATTAGTCAGAACAAATGTCTATGATAAACACTAAACCGTTCTAAATAGGTATATTTAAACCTGATTTATTGGAAATTGCATAGATTTATAGAAGCACATGTTTTCTGTTATTTAATATAGAAAAAAAACCTATTGTATGTAAAGCTTATGTATTGCATCATACAGACATGCAATGTGCACCATCTAGTGGTTAAAAAAGAGTACTACCATGAAAATATTTGTATTAAAGCAATGCATTGCTAGTATGATTATTGCACACTTAAAGTGTACCAGAGAGATAAAGATAATTATCTATAACACTGAATAACAGAGATATATATGTTATTAAATATAGTAATGTTCATTGTTATAACTACGTTTTAAAATACTTTAGTTAAAATCGGTATTATATATATTGTTAATGGTTATAAACATGTGACTATAAACATGTAAAAGATGTATTGTTATGTAAAAATAAAACTACTTCCAGCCATAAAGTCAGTGGTCATATCTCATGCTGTTTGTGTGATTCTTTGCAGTCCACGCCAAGCTGATCACCTTATCTCATCGCGTCTACAATCATCGGCTCTCTTAATTCACATTTTGAGGCCGGTAACATTTTGGGGGCTCGTGTGCCGGGATTCGTTGTGTTACCAGTGAGAAGGAAGCGCGAGACAAGCGTGAGCCTGCTACAGAGCTACAAGGAGAGTCGTGAGTGTCGTCTGCCTTGTGAGTGCAAGTCTTCAGATTGCAACAGAGATGGCGTCTCCTCGTCGTGCGCTGATGTGGGATATCCAGAAACAAATTCATCTGCTTAATGAAGAACAGCTGCATAGCCTTGCTATTACGCTGGGAGATGAAAGAGACGTGGACGTTCCATCAGTGACTGGTACCAACGAAATGGAACTTGTTGAATTTATTAAAGACTACTTGAGAAGTGATCAGCTGGAAAAGTTGGAAGATCAAGGTATGTCTTACCTACTCATCATCCAAGACAAGATCAATGAACTAAAACTTAACAAGGAAAGTACACCAACTGTGGACATTGCAACCGCTGCAAAAAAAATAAGTAGTGGGACTGCAAGGACTGAACAGGTATCGGAGGTGGTGAGATTAACTGATGTTGTTGCTTTATTGCCACGTAGAGAATTTAAAATGCATGGTGGTGTAATTTCAGATCATGGTTCGGACATGAGTTACAGTAGCGTGTGCAGACAAATTGACGAGGGTCTAACAGAAAAATTCCCTGAATCTGAAATTATACGCACAGTGTTGAGAATAATCAAACCTGGTAATTTTAAAGATATGTTGACTGACAAAGATGATCTTACTGTTGCTGAATTGAAAAGGTTTTTGAAGTCACATATGAGAGAACAAAGTGGTAATGAGTTATTTCAGGACCTTAGCAATGCTACCCAGCAAGAAAGAGAAACAGCACAACAATTTGTTTACAGGCTAGTGGGGTTAAAACAAAAAGTTCTGTCTACATCACAACATGATAGGCGAGAGTTTAACTATGACAAAAAACTGGTGCAAGGCATATTCCTTCATACACTTTATCAGGGACTAAATGAGAAAAATTCTAATGTTAGACAAGATATCAAGCCTTACGTGTCTGATTTGACAGTAACGGATGACTTTATCATAGAGCAAGTCACCAGATCAGTTGATGAGGAAACAGAAAGGCAGAGACGCTTAAACAGTGCACCTAAACATAAACCTCTTACTGTTCATTCATCACAGACACCAGGTAATAGTGAAAAAGACACCTTGCAAAACAGAGTTGAGGGAGATGTTAGAGTAAATCACACTGCATTAATGGAACTAACAACACAGGTCTCTGCTCTCACAAAGAACCTGGAAAAGATGATGAAGCTAACTCCTATTGTTGGAAACCAAATGACTAAGCCACTAACCAATGTTCAAGTTCCAGATACAATTCACTGCAAGCCCAGGTGTGATGATTGCATTAAACGAGGGAGTCAGAACTGCTACCATTGTTTCTACTGTGGTTGGACAGGACATAGAGTGGTTGATTGCTTGAAGAAAAGAAGGCAGTCGGGAAACGACAGACGGTCACTGGGAAAGGGACAACCAGTGACCACCTCAAATGATCTGTCCCATGCTAAGGTAAACAGGGTATTCACCCACCGGTCAACTAGAACACTCCCAAAAGAGAATGGATTCTCCAAACAACACGTAGCACAATTAATTGGAGGAAAATGCCTACTGTCATGTCGGATGAATGGTGTTCCGGTTGACATGTTGATGGATACAGGAGCTCAGGTCAGCATTGTCGGGAAGGCATGGTTAGAAAAGTTTCTACCCAGTGTCTCCATTAGGCACATACAAGATTTACTTTGTAATGACAATCCAATTCTTGGGTTTAATGTTATCGAAGAATTGATCAGAGAAAACCGTGACCGACCAAACAGCACCCAAAACCTGACTATCTTGCTGAGTGAAGCTATGAAAGTAAGACAGAGTGTAGCGAATAACATTGTCAATGCTGTCAGTCAAGCAACTGACCCAGGAGAAATATTCGATAGTCGTATGGTCAAAGTGGGGAAGAAGGGACTCCAGATTAAAGGAGGCGAGCTCTGTGAAGTCAAATGCAGAATTAGAGTGTGGCCGAAAGGAGGAATCATGTCATTTGAACCACTTCCCGAATATCCAGTTGAGGAAGGACTTGAACTATTTCCTTCAGTGGTAGATGTGCCAGATGGGTTCTCTAAACTGGTGAAGATACCTATACTGAACCGTGTTCAACATGACATCTACCTTCCACCCAGAACAGTATTGGGTACCATTTCTCCAGCAGCTGAGATTCTACCATTGTCTCCAAACAAAGACGATGGAAAGGGAATTGACCAGAAGAAAAGGGTGTTTCATGTAAACCAGTTGAATCAAGTGGACACTGGAAATCAGCTACCCACTAACAAATCTGTTAAGTGGCACCCACCTGTCAATTTGGAAGATCTCTCAGAAGAAGAACAGGAGATAGCGAGACAAATGTTATATGATGAATCAGATGTCTTTGCTCGAGATGAGGGAGACATAGGATGCATCCCTAACCTGAAACTGAGGATAAATCTGAAAGATGAAACTCCTGTCCAGAAACGCTACAATTCGATACCGAAACCCCTATACAAAGAAGTGAAAGAATATATCCAAAACCTTCTTGACCGAGGTTGGGTAACAAAATCTTCTTCCGCATACTCATCACCAGTTGTTTGTGTTCGAAAGAAGGACAGTAGCCTACGACTATGTGTTGACTTTAGGGAGTTAAACCGAAAGACTATCCCAGATAGACATCCACTACCCAGAATACAAGATCTGCTGGATAGCTTAGGAGGATTTACGTGGTTCTCAATCCTGGACCAGGGTAGTGCGTATCATCAAGGCTTTGTGCATGAAGACTCCAGACATCTGACGGCTTTCAGCACCCCCTGGGGACTCCTGGAGTGGAACCGTATTCCATTTGGATTAACGAATGCCCCAGCAGCTTTTCAGAGATGCATGGAGAATGTATTAGAGGGCATCAGAGACAAATGTTGTTCTCCATACTTGGATGACGTACTTTGCTACTCCAAAACTTTTCAGGAGCATGTCAATGATATTAGGCAAGTGCTTAGTCGAATGCGTGAGCATGGTATCAAACTTAGACCGAAGAAGTGTGAACTCTTTAAACGACAGATTCGATACCTTGGACGAATGGTGTCAGAAGAAGGCATAAAAATTGACCCAAAAGATCTTGAAGCGGTATTACATTTGAAAAGGAAAGAACCAAAAACAGTGGGAGGGGTCAGATCTTTGTTAGGATTCCTGAGCTACTACAGGTCCTTCATTCAAGATTTCTCTCGACTTGCTAAACCACTGTATGAACTTTTGCAGAACACTGAGAAAGAATCTGCTACATCCATCCCCAAAAACAATCGGAGGGAATCTACAAAGAAAAACGGGAACAAAGCACAAGTGCCATCTAAAACACTGATTCAATGGACACCCAAACATCAAGCTGTAGTATCCAGACTGGTGGACATGCTAACCAATCCATCAATTCTAGCATACCCTGATTTTGATTTACCCTTCGTCTTACACACTGATGCTTCCAATGAAGGCCTAGGTGCTGTACTATACCAACGACAAGGAGAAAAACTTTGTGTTATTGGGTTTGGCTCCAGAACATTGACTCCAGCAGAGCGCAATTACCATCTTCACTCTGGTAAACTTGAGTTTTTAGCTCTCAAGTGGGCAGTCTGTGACAAATTCAGAGAGTACTTGTACTATGCTCCAACATTCACCGTTTACACAGACAACAACCCATTGACATATGTATTGAGTACTGCCAGACTGAATGCTGTGGGTCATCGCTGGGTTGGCGAGTTGGCCGATTTCCACTTCGATATCAAGTACAGGCCAGGTAAACAGAATGCAGACGCAGATACACTGTCACGATTTCCGGTGGAACTCACGAAGAATCTGAGTGAGTACACAGAGCTTGTACCATCTGAGGTTGTGTCAGCTATGTGGCAAGGGAGCAAAGCTGTTGACGAAGAAGAGGCATTATGGGTGGCTTCATTGACTCTTCACTCAGAAAGTGATGTGGCCGAAGAATTGCTGAAAGGACAGACAATCTGCCCAATGACTCAGGAGAATATCAGAGCATTACAACAAGACGATACCAACATTAGAGAAGTGGTCTGGCTTAAGGAGAACGACTGGATTCCAAACCACAAAGAAAAGGAGAGTATGACCAGCAAAACAAGACGTTTGATACATGAATGGAATAAACTCAGAGTCGATGAAGGAATCCTCTACCGACATTCTGGAACCCGAAAACAGCTAGTTCTACCAGAAAAGTTAAAACCATTGGTCTTAAGAAATCTTCATGATGACATGGGTCACATTGGTACTGACAAGGTAACCCACCTAGCACGTGAACGATTTTACTGGCCATTTATGCAAAAAGACATTGATGAATATGTGCTGAAGAAGTGCAGCTGCATCAAACAAAAGCGTCCAAATATCACCGAAAGAGCACCTATGGGTTCGATTACTACCAGTTCACCTTTGGAGTTAGTATCCATTGATTATCTTCACTTGGAGAAAAGCAAAGGAGGATATGAGTATATACTTGTAATAGTTGACCATTTCACACGCTTTGCACAAGCGTATCCAACTAAGAACAAATCTGGAAAAACGGCGGCAGAAAAGATCTTTCAAGATTTCATACCACGTTTTGGCTATCCAGAGAAACTCCACCATGACCAAGGAAGAGAATTTGAAAACAACTTATTTCAGACATTGCAACGATTGGCAGGGATTTCTCATTCAAGAACTACTCCATACCATCCACAGGGTAACCCAGTGGAGAGACTGAACCGTACTTTGTTACAGATGCTTCGCACCTTAGAGGAAGAGAAAAAGTCAGATTGGAAAGAACATCTTCCACATATGGTTCATGCATACAATTGCACCAGGCATGAAGCCACAGGATACTCGCCATTCTTTCTATTGTATGGAAGATCTCCTCGTTTGCCAATTGACCTAATGCTCAACCTAAATTTGGAAAAGGAATCAGAAAGTCAACAAACATTTACTCAGAAATGGGCATCTAGAATGCAAGAAGCTTACAAAATCGCATCCGAGAATAGCAAAAAATCATCTGCTAAAGGGAAGAAGTACTATGACAAAAAGATAAAAGGAGCACCTCTTCAACCGGGTGATCGGGTCTTAGTACGAAATCTCTCTGAAAGAGGAGGACCTGGTAAACTTCGTTCATACTGGGAAGAATCAGTACACAAAGTGGTAGAAAGAATCAAAGATGGGCCTGTGTACAAAATTCAGCCTGAAAGTGGTAAAAAGACTATTCGAGTACTACACAGAAATCTTTTACTACCAGTAAATGACCTACCAATTGAAGGACACATTCCAAGAGTACCGATGAAACAAAGACAATCAAGTAACAGAAAGGATACCAGAATGGATGTGGACCAGGAGGAGGAATGTTCAGATGAAGAAAGATGGTATTATCCTTATATACCAGAGATTACAGAAAGTCATGATTGTGTTGTGTCTCAACCAAACTCTCAAAACGTACAGAAAATCCCATTAAGAGTTTCTGCTGAAGAGTTCTATCCTACAACTACCACACCCAATCTTGAACAAGAACAAAATGATGGAACAGTAGTTGGCGACCAAATCTGGGCTACAGACATGGTGGGACTAGACACTGCAGAATTACCATCATTAAGTCAAGACTTACCTGTGAACCAAGATATGCAAATGGAAAATGATGTTGATGGAGAAGACTCAACTCCTGTCAGAAGATCTACCAGACAAGCTAAGCCTAAAGAGATCGTTACATATGACACACTAGGTCAGCCAAGATACATACCAAGTCAGATTCACACCATACAAACTCCTACAATGCTAGCTACTCCCAGGACATGCCAGGTAGTTAACGTAGCTCCTTGGTGGCAACAAGTACCTATTTGGGTTACTTAAATCACTAAATAGTGTTCAGATACCAATTGAGTTTAATGTCGGGAGCCATTAACTGAAGGAGGGGAGAGTGTGACGGACTGGGGTTTATATGGTCACAAAACAGACACCCCAAAGCAAAGTACATATTCATTTTTTTTTTATATTTCTAAACATCTCCCTTCTATTCTATTAATAACCAGTAGATGGCAGAGAAGGTACACAAACAGAGTCTATATAAGGCCACACACCATGTGACTGGAAATTAAACTACTTCCAGCCATAAAGTCAGTGGTCATATCTCATGCTGTTTGTGTGATTCTTTGCAGGTATGTACTCTAAATTGTTCCTAATCTGTATTAACCTGTGATAGAAAGATTCCTAAACATCTTGAGCAGATGCAGAAAAAGTCTCAGCAGATTTTATGCTATAGTTTTGCTGTAATTAGAAGTTTAGAACAGCATGTGTCAGAAACAAGTGAAAAGTGCATAAGAACATGAAAATACTGCATTAGTCAGAACAAATGTCTATGATAAACACTAAACCGTTCTAAATAGGTATATTTAAACCTGATTTATTGGAAATTGCATAGATTTATAGAAGCACATGTTTTCTGTTATTTAATATAGAAAAAAACCTATTGTATGTAAAGCTTATGTATTGCATCATACAGACATGCAATGTGCACCATCTAGTGGTTAAAAAAGAGTACTACCATGAAAATATTTGTATTAAAGCAATGCATTGCTAGTATGATTATTGCACACTTAAAGTGTACCAGAGAGATAAAGATAATTATCTATAACACTGAATAACAGAGATATATATGTTATTAAATATAGTAATGTTCATTGTTATAACTATGTTTTAAAATACTTTAGTTAAAATCGGTATTATATATATTGTTAATGGTTATAAACATGTGACTATAAACATGTAAAAGATGTATTGTTATGTAAAAATAAAACTACTTCCAGCCATAAAGTCAGTGGTGATATCTCATGCTGTTTGTGTGATTCTTTGCAGTCCACGCCAAGCTGATCACCTTATCTCATCGCGTCTACAATCATCGGCTCTCTTAATTCACATTTTGAGGCCGGTAACACTAGCAGTACACCCACGTCCGATTATAGCAGGCAAATGTCCCTGCCCCAGCTGCTGGACCGGCGAAAGAAGTTCACTCCCAGCCATCCACATGCCCAGCGGTTGAATGCTAGCTTGGCTAAATTGCTAGCACTTCAACTGCTGCCTTTTCAGTTGGTAGACTCGGCCCCCTTCTGTGAGTTTGTACAATGTGCGGTTCCTCAGTGGCAGGTCCCCAAACGCCACTTTTTCTCACGGAAGGCGATTCCAACTCTCTACCGGCATGTGGAAGGCAATGTCCTTGCCTCGTCAGCGTTAAGGTGCATATTACCACTGACTCATGGTCCAGCAGGCATGGACAGGGACGTTACCTGTCTTTCACGGCCCATTGTGTCACTCTTCTGGCAGCTGGGAAGGATGCAGGACAAGGTGCAGTAGTGTTGGAGGTTGTTCCGCCACCACGCCTCCAAAATGCTACTATTGGTTGTGACACACCTCTCTCCTCCACTCCCTCCTCTACTTCTTCCTCCATGGCCTCTTCCAGTGCTCTGTCCTCAGAACCAGCGGTGCTCCGTAGGCGTTCCAGGGGCTACGCAAGTACGCAGGCAAAACGATGCCATGCCGTGCTTGCGCTGGTTTGTTTGGGGGACAGGAGCCACACTGGGGCGGATGTTTTGTCAGCTCTGCAGGGACAGGCCGAGAGGTGGTTGACGCCACGCCAGCTTAAGCCAGGAATGGTGGTTTGCGACAATGGCACCAACCTCCTCTCCTCCCTCTGACAGGGACAACTGACCCATGTGCCCTGTGTAGCTCACGTTCTTAACCTGGTGGTGCAGCGGTTCTTGGGAAGGTACCTCGGCTTACAGGATGTCCTGAAGCAGGCCAGGAAAGTCTGTGTGCATTTCCGCCGATCATTTAATGCCTGTGCTCGGCTGGCTGAGCTCCAAAAGGAGTTGAACCTGCCCAAGAACCGCCTTATATGTGACATGCCCACCAGGTGGAACTCAACGTTGGCCATGCTGCAGCGGCTGCACACGCAACAGAGGGCCATCAATGAGTACCTGTGCGACTACGGCACCAGGACAGGGTCAGGGGAGCTCGTTTTTTTCTCACCACGCCAGTGGGGCATGATCAGGGATGCATGCACTGTCCTGTGTTTGAGGAGGCCACAAGGATGGTGAGCAGTGACAGTGCATGCATCAGTGACACTGTACCTCTTGTCCACCTCTTGGAGCATACGCTGCGTGGAATAATGGACAGGGCACTTGAGGCAGAACAGAGGCAGGAAGAGGAGGACTTCCTTGCCTCTCAAGGCCCCCTTTATCCAGTCAGTGTTCCTGCTGTGCCACCCATCACACAGGAAGAGGATGAGGAGGAAGAAGAGGAGGAGGAGGATGATTGTGTCAGCATGGAGGTGGAGGCTGGCACTCAGCATCAGCAGCAGCAGTCTTGTAGGGATGATTTACAGTCCCAAGAAACACGTGGACTTGTACGTGGCTGGGAGGAGGTAGCTGCGGATCATGTTGTCCTTAGTGACCCAGAGGACTCCGGACCGAATGCCTCAGCTAACCTACACTGCATGGCCTCCCTGATCCTGCAAAGCCTGCGGAAGGATCCTCGTATTCTTTGGATCAAGGAGAGGGACCATTACTGGCTGGCCACTCTCCTTGATCCACGGTACAAGGGTAAGGTTGCCGACCTTATCTTGCCATCGCAGAGGGAGCAGAGGATGAGACATCTCCGGGAGGCCTTGCAGAAAGGTCTGTGCAACGCGTTCCCAGAGACTGGGAGGTTACAAACTCCTGGTCCTGGACAACGTGTTGCTGAGGCATCGGTCAGAAGGAGCGGTGGAGAAGGTGGCCATCTGACTGATGCTTTCAGACAATTTTTTAGTCCACAGCCCCAAGGTATGATCGGTTCCAGCACCCATCGCCAGCGTCTGATTTACATGGTGCAGGAATACCTAGGGGCAAGGTCAGACTTGGACACCTTTCCCACCGAAAATCCTCTGGCTTACTGGGTCTTGAGGATGGATCACTGGCCAGAGCTTGCACAGTATGCAATTGAGCTACTGGCCTGTCCTGCATCCAGCGTTCTTTCGGAACGCACCTTCAGTGCTGCTGGTGGCTTTGTTACCGATCACAAGGTGCGCCTGCCCACTGAATCAGTTGATCGACTGACCTTCATCAAGATGAATCAGTCTTGGATCACCCACAGCTACCAAGCACCTGAAGCTGATGTAACCGAATAATTTTTTTTGAAATATCACATCCCTTCAAGACTGCCTATGCTGATGCTGAGTGACTGTCCTGTTATGTTGATTGTCTATCCTCTTCCTCCTCCGCTGATATGTTGGAAGAACATTTCTGGTTCTGGGTGATGCCATCAGCCCAATTTTTCTGCCCCTGTTTAACAGGGGCGTTTAATTACAATTTTTGATGCAATGCTTTGCAGCAGGGCTAATTCCTGCAAAAAAAAAATAGAGTATATGGGAGAGGTTGCAGTGTGGTGGCACCAGCACCAGTGCCTAAGGCCCAATTTTTCTGCCCCTGTTTAACAGGGGCATTTAAGTACAATTTTTGATGCAATGCTTTGCAGCAGGGCTAATTCCTGCAATAAAAATAGAGTATATGGGAGAGGTTGCAGTGTGGTGGCACCAGCACCAGTGCCTAAGGCCCAATTTTTCTGCCCCTGCTTAACAGGGGCGTTTAAGTAAAATTTTTGATGCAATGCTTTGCAGCAGGGCTAATTCATGCAATAAAAATAGAGTATATGGGAGAGGTTGCAGTGTGGTGGCACCAGCACCAGTGCCTAAGGCCCAATTTTTCTGCCCCTGTTTAACAGGGGCATTTAAGTACAATTTTTGATGCAATGCTTTGCAGCAGGGCTAATTACTGCAATAAAAATAGAGTATATGGGAGAGGTTGCAGTGTGGTGGCACCAGCACCAGTGCCTAAGGCCCAATTTTTCTGCCCTGTTTAACAGGGGCGTTTAAGTACAATTTTTGATGCAATGCTTTGCAGCAGGGCTAATTCCTGCAATAAAACTAGAGTATATGGGAGAGGTTGCAGTGTCGTGGCACCAGCACCAGTGCCTAAGGCCCAATTTTTCTGCCACTGTTTAACAGGGACATGTAATTACAATTCTTGATATAATATTTCACAGGAGGGCCCGTTCCTGTGCCCACCCAGAGTAACTGTGAGGACTTATAGTGTTGTGGCACCAGCACCACAACCACCAAAGGTCAATTTTTCTACCACTGTTCAACAATGGCATGTAATTACAATTCTTGATATAATCGTTCAAAGCAGGGCGCTCCAGCGCCCACCAAGAGTCACTTTGAGGGCTTACAATGTTGTGGCAAAACCAACACCTTGTTCCGCCATTTCTGCAGAGCATATAGGGCAGGCCCCTACTTTCAAACATCCAACTTACAAACATCTCCTACTTGCAAACGGAAGGAGACAACAGCAAGTGAGATGAAAAAAGATGTACGAAACAAATTATACAGGGGTGATAACCCTTCCCTATGTTTTCCAAAAAGCTTAAAAATAGTTTTTTTGACTGGAGCTACACTTTAAAAATCTACCAGTTGAAAATTACAAACAGATTCAACTTAACACAACAAACCTACACAGTCCCTGTCTTGTTTGCACCGCCTGTATACTGCTGTTCTGAGTATATAGGGCCTGGGGGCCACACGCATTTCCTTTTTTTAATATGGGTACTGGGTTCCCCTTAATATGCGTACAAGACCCAAAGGGGCTGGTAATGGGCAGGGAGGGCTACCCATGCCATTTTTCTCAATGATTTTCAACCATATTGCAGGAACCAGATATAACATTAAAACCGCAAGCAGTTTTAAATGATGTTATTTCCGTTTAATGTCATTTTGTGCAGGGACTGTTCTAAACAAGGGAAACACGTGGCACTTCACAGGCATACTACAGACACCCCCCAGGCACCATATTTAAAGGAATATTTCACTTTTTTTTCACTTTAATCGTCATTAAAATCAGTGCTCCCGCCAAAATTGCCATTTTTAAAAACATTTTAGGCATTGACCCATGTCCCCTGGGGCAGTATCTTGCATATTAGCCGTTAAAATTAGCACTTTTAATTTCGAACGTTCGAGTCCCATAGACTTCAATAGGGTTCTAAAGTTCGTACGAATTTGGGGTCCGTTCGAAAGTTCTGGTGCGAACCGAACCGGGGGGTGTTCGGCTCATCCCTATTCAGGAGTCTGATATGCACATGGAACAGGTTTCTGGAGTAATTTACGTACATAGTGCATTGCTCTGGAGTGCACTAGGTACAGACTGCAGGTTTCTGGAGGGCCTTTTTCATAGGGAGCAGGGTTTTGGAGTGCATTACACACAGAGTGCAAAGTTCAGGAGAGTGCTAGATACAGAGTGTAGGGCTCTGGAGTATGTTATGCACAAGGTGCAGGGTTCTGGAGTGCACTATGTACAGAGTGCAGGGCTCTGGAGTGCGTTATGCACAAGGTGCAGGGTTCTGAAGTTGCGTGCAGAGTGCAGGGTTCTGGAGTGTGTTATGCACAGGGAGGTAGATTCCAGAGTGCCTTATGTACAGAATATGTTATACACAAGGTTCTAGATTGCGTTATGTACAGAGTTAAGCAGAGTACTGGGCACAGTGCATGGAGTATGTTATGCACAGGGTGCAGGGTTCAAGAGCGCTGGGTACAGAGTGCAGTTATCCATCCACATATCACTATTGCACCTCTCCTCAGCTATAACCTCTGCACCCCTCCCCCGCACACACACAACCCACTCTCCTCTGCCCTCATCTCCCCCCCTTCCTTCCCCAAAGCTCCACCATCTTCCACATGGTTACCTCTTGTAAAAGCATTAAAGCCCATTTCTGTAACTTGCACTTCTATCCACTGCAGACACAGCTTCCTTTTCCTTTTCAGTGCACTAAGTAGATACTCATTTTTGGCTCCTGAACTCCCCGAGCAGGAAGGAGATAAGGATTAGGGTGGAGTCAGCCAGTCCAGCACTTGTCCCTGACTCTAGTGCTGAGCAGGGAGGCTGTTGAAGCATCTGTGGGAGAGCTATTACTTTCTCTTTCAACTACAGAAGCCAGGTTTCTGTGTTTTAAAGTGAACGTGGTGAGCTATGAGTGCAGGGCTACCACAAGGCTGAAAAAACCCTGGGGAGGGGAATAGACCATTGATCCTGACCCTTGGCAACTTTGTCCCAGCCAGCAATGTATGAATGCCAGCTCTTTCCCTATACACTGGTTGCTTGACAAAGGGGCAGGTGTGGGTAGCAGTCCTGCCCATACCCGACATCACAGCTTGGATTTGACAGCTCATCGTGGCTACACAGTGCACAACCAGCCAGCTTGCTTGCATCCCTGGCTGTGCTGGATGTTCACACTGCTACAGGTCCTATTGAGCTAGAATTTAACATATAATCAACAGAATTATGCATACAATGCCCTTTTACAGCAGTACAGAGGTGTGAATGCAAGAAAGTCCCACCCGATCTGGGTTGAGAGACTGTTGAGAGATATGGCTACAAGTGAGTTAATTACGTAAGGAAGTGGTCCATCTATACGTAATTTCTGGATAATGTTTGCCGTATTTGGATATAGTCAGGTTTTCCGGAAAGGGGGTATCCGTATTTCCTTTTAATATATCACGGGACACAGAGCAGGCTATAATCATGACTATGTGGGCTATATGCCACCTATAGGTGAATGGACACTGGCAGATCAATCAATCAGGAAGTCCTACAAAATATAAAACTTCCTACACAGGAACTACTTCAGTTTTTTCACCAGTGTCTGTAAGGTGGGTGGTCACTTATGTGCTGCACATGTTCTTGGAGCAAACTTGTCGGTCTGGAACAGTTCTGCTGAGAATCATGGACTTCAATCGGTTCCATTCAAAAATCTGTCAGCCAAAATGGATGGTATCTGTGCCTCACTGGATAAGAAGAAGAATCCTTGGGGGTTTGCCTGTAGTGCAGCCTTACGGTGCTGGACCCTGCATAATGGAACACAACCAAGGTATTTTCCAGCAGGGTGCTATAAAGGTCAAGGGGAGAGGACCCCAGATGTAAGGGGGTCTTTGTTGACATAACCTGCCATGATGGGTGAACTCCTATTATGATTCAAAGTCCTGCATCAGGAATGGTAATTTTGCATTCGCGATATTTCTTGGAGAAAAAAATAAAAGGAAATCTGACTGGTTATTCTCCTGGTGGCCACTGTGGGCAGTGTGCTGTTTGGTCTGGCTGGGTCATGCTCTGTGTGTGTGTCTCAAGAGTATTGGGCTTTAGTTTTCTCCTCCAGCCACTAGAGGGTGCATAGTCTTTCGCTATAGCCTACTCTTGTGCAGTGGAGGCAGGAAGTAGAAGGGCGGCCATTTTTGCTTATGTTTGAAGTCACATGTGGGCTGAACGACCAGTGAGCTATGGCTGGATAATAAGGTGTGAGTATTACCTTGCATATTAAATAACTGTGTACGCACATGCTTACTTGCATTGAACTGCGTACGCACATGCTTACTTGCATTAAACTGTGAGCGCACATGCATATTGCATTGAACTGAATATGTACATGCTTACTTGCATTGCACTGCAATACTTACATTTATACCTGTATAAATTGCATTCTTGTATAAACTGCATATATGCAGGAACTGCAAAAATGCATACTTATATACCTGCATACCTGGGTACCTGCGTATCTGTGTACTTACCTACATACATGGTTGCATGGCTGTAGACAAACATGGCCATGGGCCTTCCTCCTTAGGGGACTGCATATTATTAGGTTTGTGCAAATATAGTTTCTATATTATTTACCTGTTTGTTATACAATTTGAATGGTCCCAGAAGGGGGAGGCAGCCGGGAGCCCGGGAGCACCACTCTCAGGTTCAGTGGACTCGGGGGGGAAATCTGGGCCACTGCGTTTGGCATGCCAGTTATTCCTGGTTGCAGCATTGGCAGCTGCTATGGACTGTGGCTGCATCACCCTGAACATGCCTGATCTCATCTGAGCTCAAAGGCTAAGCAGGGTCGGACATAGTTAATACTTGTATGGGAGACTGACTAGGAATACCAGGTGCTGTAAGCTTTTCTCCTCCAGAATCTGAGGCTGCCAGAAGATGTTAGGGCAGTCTCTGGGGTGGTACACTCTGTCTTTAGGTTGACTCCGGCAGAAACCTTAGAGGTTAAATACATCTCCTTGGGACCCTCTGGGTTCACCACAGAATATCAGGCTTTTGCGTTGCATTTTTTCTCAGAGCAGAAGTTATTGGTTCATTATGGTAAGACACTCAACCGGTTTGTGCGCCCAAAACCAAACTGGGACGTGAGGTCCGTCTTAGTTCTCAAAGGACTAAACAAGTTTTTAAGCATCCTTCTGTTTTGGATGGGATTGGTCCAATCAGTGGGGGCCTCTCTACAAGAGAGAGTTCACTAGTCTACATAGTCTTCAATGACGCATATCTGCATGCACCATTTTTTCCAGGCTCAACAAAGGTATCCGCGATTTGCAGTAGAAGAGCTCTAATCTTCGTTTTGTGGCTCTGTCCTTCGGGCTGGCCACAGCCCCCCCGGGATTCACAGAGTTCCTAGCCCTGGTGCTGGGCTTGCTGAGGAGGCAGGGGGTGTCAATCTCAGGATACCTTAACAATCTTTTGCTCAGGTAGCAGTTGGTTCCAGGTTTAAAGTGAATTATAAGAAGCAAAAGGTATCCTTCCTATGTCTCTGCATAAGGTTTCTGGAGAAATTGTTTCTATGTTAAAGTGGTTTCCTATGTACAGTTCCTCTTCAGGTCTTTTGTAGAGGAACATTGTGCCTGTCTGGAACATGAATGTTCAAGCATTCTCTGTCTCTGGGGTATTGCTGAGTTTGAATTGGTGATTGATTATTCGGAACCTCAAGAAGGGGAAAGCTTCTTCCCAGTGATATGGAAGATAGTAACCACTAATGTCAGCCTTTCGTTTGGGGTGGCTGTTTTGGGAGGCGACTACAGTTCAAGGGACTTGGCTACACAGGAAAGAATACTGCCCATCAATATGTTGGAACTTCGGGCATTACACCTTGCTTTGGATTGTTGGACAGACCAGTGGCACAGGTTGTGGTCAGGGTTTAGTCTGACAAATGCCACAGCAGTGGCGGCACCAGGAGTTGTGCGTTTCAGGGAAAGGTTACTCACATCAGAATTTATATAGCGCCAACAGTTTGCGCAGCGCTTAAAGCAGAACAGCTTGTGCCATCTCTGTCAGCAGTAAATTTTACAGGTATAGAAAACTGGCAGAAGATTTTCCCAGTCGTCAGCTGCTAGTACCGGTACAGTGGTCACTGCATCTCAAGACATTCTCTGCAATTTGCCAGCATTGGGGAACTATCGATATGGATCTACTGGCTTCCAGGGTCTACAACAATTTGGATAGGTTGTGTCCACGATGAGGGGAGTCCCACTTGCAATAGGGGTAGGTGGCTGATGTAAACATCGTGCCTTACCTTAAGGCTTGGTTCACACTGCCAAGACCTGAAAGCCCCTGTACACACGGTCGGACATTCTGCCAACCAAATCCGTTGGATTTTGTGCGACGGATTTTGTCCGACGGATTGTGTCTGAAACTGTTGCATACACACGGTCGGACCAAGTTGTCGGAAAATCCGATCGTTCAGAAAGTGATGACGTTATTTTGTTACGATGGGACTATGTTCAGGCTAGTAGCCAATAGCTTTGGTGTAGGAATTTGATCTGAGCATGCGTGCCACTTTGTCCGATCGGAATTCTCTACACATGATCGGAGTATGTCCGATCGGACCAGTTTGTCGGAAAATATTTCCAACAAGTTGGAAAATTGGGTCAGACGGATATTCCGACAGAATCAGTCCGATGCATACCACACACAGTCGGATTATCCGACAACACGGTCCGATAGGACACATTCCGACAGATTCTCCGACCGTGTGTACAAGAGCAAAGTCTTGTGATTTACAGTGCATCTTTGCCAGGCAACTTCGGTGTGGCATGACTTTGAAGCAACTTCAGGGAGTGCCTGTGCAATCTTCCTGTAATGTCAGATCCAAATCACATCAATTAGGATGAGGATCCAACTTGGAGACAACTTCTATTAAAGTCTATGAGGACAAGTCGGATAGAAGTCGTCTTGAAGTTGTACAGGAACCTTTTCTAAAGTTGGAGAGACTTCAGTAGTGCTAATTAAGACAGCTCTCATTGACTAAAATAGGATTTTATGTCACGTGACTTGGGGTCTCACATGTTGTATCCCAAATCACGGCAGTGTGAACCGAGCCTAATTCCTCCTTTGTTTTGTGAACATTCTTGTCACGTACCTTAAGGCAGAGCCCGGAATGCAGGGAGCGACAACTCGTAGACCTCTGACTCGGGAGGCCCTGGTAGAGATGACAGGGGCTCGGGAGCACAGAGGAGCACAAGTGCCTGACTGGATGGTCGGTGTAGGAAGCAGAAGACCGTTGGTAATGGGAGGTGTCCTGTAGTCCAGCAGCGGAGTGCAGGTGATGGCAAGGTACAGTGGACAGCGGGAGGAGTCCTGTAGTCCGACAGCAGAGTGAAAGTGGCTGCAGGGTACAGCGGACAGCGGGAGGAGTTCTGTAGTCCAGCAGCGGAGTGCAGGTGCAAACAGTATATAGCGGGAAGTGGAAGGAGTCCTGTAGTCCGTAGCAAGAGATAAGAGGCAACAGGACACAGTGGAAGACAACAGCCGGGTACGGTGGCGGACTGGGAGGTGTTCTGTAGTCCAGCAACGGTAAACAGGAAACTGTCAGGTAGCAGAGTAGTACAACGGTCCAGGTCAGGCACAGGCGAGCAGATCAGGTACAGAAACGAAATCCAGAAGAGTAGTCGGGTAGGAAGCCAAAAGTCGGGGGCAGGCAGCAAACAGCGAAGTCAGGAACAGGCCGGGTTCAATACGGATCAGGATACGGATCAGGTGAATTCAGATACAGGATACCAGCGTACACGGGAACGCTGTTGATCGAGCAGCAAGGCAGCAAAGCAAGGATCCACTTTAAATAGCGCTATTGGCGCCAATTTCGTCAAACGGCCGCGCGCGCTCCCGCCGACCGCGATAACGCTCTTCTTGCGCACAGATGATCTTCTGCGTCTTATGCCGCTCGGATGCCCGTGAGAAGGATCTTCCTTACATTTCCCCCCTCCAATGGGCTGCCTCCGGATGCCCAACTGGGACATCTTACCCGAGTGAGATCTCTTGAAGGCCAGAATCAACCTCTTGGCGTGGATACCAGTCTCTGGTTCCCAGGAGTTCTCTTCTGGCCCATACCCCTTCCACTTCACCAGATATTCGACTTGGTTGCGTCTCTTTCTGCAATCTAAAATCGCTTCAACCTCAAATTCTTCCTCACCGTTAATAAGCACAGGTTCAGGGGGACCAACGTTCCGATTGGTGAAGGGATCCTGGATTGAGGGTTTTAGGAGGGCCACATGGAACACTGGATGGATACGAAACGACTCCGGTAGTTTCAGTTCATAGGCCACGTTATTCATTTTCCTGGTTACTGGGAAGGGACCCACAAATTTTGGGCCCAGTTTTCTGGATGGGCATGCCAATTTCAAATTCAGGGTAGACAGCCAGACTAAATCCCCGGGTTTTAAATCGAGCTCCCCTCTCCTCTTTTTGTCAAAAGCCGCCTTGTTGCGTTCTTGGGTCCTTGCCATTGTCTCTTGAAGCAGCTTGTTATTGGTGCAGAAAAAGTTCAAGGTTTCCTGAGCCGCCGAAACTGTACATTCTGGAATGTTGTTTGATAAGAACAGAGTGTGAAAACCATAATTCGCAAAAAAGGGAGACTGATTCGTTGCAGAATGAACGGAGTTGTTGTAGGCGAACTCGGCAAGTGGTAAAAGGGATACCCAGTCGTCTTGCGAAAAGGAAGAATAACATTGCAAATATTGCTTGAGGGTCTGGTTTGTTCGTTCGGTCTGTCTATTGGTCTGGGGGTGGTAGGCAGAGGAGAACGAAAGGTCAATCTTCAGGGACTCACACAAAGCTCTCCAAAACTTAGACGTAAATTGCACCCCACGATCGGAAACAATGTTTGCAGGTATACCGTGGAGTCTTACTATTTCCTTAATGAAGATCTTTGCGGTCTCAGGGGCAGAAGGTGTACCCTTCATGGGCAGAAAATGAGCCATCTTGGAGAATCTGTCAACCACCACAAAGATAGTGGTGTAGCCTTCTGACGGTGGTAATTCAACAATAAAGTCCATGGAAATAATTTTCCATGGCCTTTCCGGAATAGGGAGTGGTTTCAGCAACCCCCAGGCTTTGGTCTTGCTACCCTTGTTCTGGGTACAGGTGGTGCATGATTCAACATAAAGCTTGCAATCTCTTAGCAGCTGAGGCCACCAGAAGGTGCGTTGAAGGAGTTCGGCGGTCTTGTGTACCCCAAAATGGCCGGCCAGTTTGTGGTCGTAGCAGGATTTAAGAACAGCAACCCGTAATTGTTGATCTTATTTTCATGCCACAATAAGTCATTGCTGGAATGTAGGGTGGTGTTTAATGGGTGAGAAGCCGATGATGAGGCCTGCTTGAGTTGGGACAATAGGTCTTCCTGGAGCATAAGGAAGTTTCCGGGTGCAAGGATGGTATCTGTTGGTTGAAAGGCTTCGGGTTCACTGAACATCCGAGACAGCGCATCGGGTTTGGTGTTTTTTGACCCGGGCCTATAGGTAATGTGGAATAAAAATCTCGTAAAGAACAGTGCCCATCTGGCCTGACGCGGCTTCAGCCTCTTAGCAGTCTTCAAGTATTCGTGGTCAGTGTATACCAGAATGGGATGAGCTGCTCCCTCCAGAAGATAGCGCCATTCTTCAAGTGCAGCTTTGATAGCAAGTAGCTCCCTGTCCCCGACGTCATAGTTCCTCTCCGCTTCAGACAATTTGCGCGAGAAGAAAGCCACCGGATGCAATATGGCCTTGGGACCCTGTCTCTGGGAGAGTACTGCCCCCACTGCAATCTCAGATGCGTCCACCTCTAGGATATAGGGTAGCGCAGAATTAGGGTGCTTCAAGACAGATGCTGACACAAATTGTTCTTTAAGGGAGGTGAAAGCAGCCTGAGCTTCCGGAGTCCACTGGAACTTGATACCCTGTCTGGTCAATCTTGTGATCGGGTCGATGATAGTAGAGAAACCCTTGATGAACTTGCGATAAAAATTCCCAAACCTCACAAAACGTTGGATTCCTCTCTTATCTGTAGGAGCTGGCCAGTCCAGGATGGCGGAAACTTTCTGTGGGTCCATCTTGATTCCATCCACCGAAATAATCAGCCCCAGAAACTGGATGCTGCGACGTTCAAACTCGCACTTCTCAGGTTTCGCATACAAGCCGTGTTGACGAAGCCAAGTTAGAACCTTTCTAACGTGTTCCCTGTGAATGGGCAGAGAGGGGGAGAAGATCAAGATGTCGTCCAAGTATACTATGACAAACAGGTCGAGATAGTCTCTGAAAATATCATTCACAAAATGCTGGAAGGTCGCAGGAGCGTTGCATAGCCCAAAGGGCATTACGAGATATTCAAAGTGTCCGAAGCGGGTGCGGAAGGCAGTCTTCCATTCGTCCCCACTTCGGATACGGACCAAATTGTAGGCTCCGCGAAGATCCAGTTTTGTGAAGATATGGCTATTCCGAGTCTCTGAAATAATTCGGGCACCAAAGGCAATGGGTACCGGTTCTTGACTGTAACTTTATTAAGTCCCGATAGTCAACACAAGGGCGCAGGGAATGGTCCTTCTTTTCTACAAAAAAGATTCCTGCTCCTGCTGGGGAGGTAGAAGGGCGTATGAACCTCTTTTTCAGATTGTCTTCAATGTAAGTCCTGAGAGTCTCAAGTTCCACTTCCGTTAAGGGGAAAATCCTCCCGAAAGGGATTTCAGCTCCGGGGAGTATCTCAATCGGACAGTCATAGGGTCTATGGGGGGGAAGCGTTTCTGCCCCCTTCTTGCTGAACACGTCCAAGAAACTATGGTAGGCCTCTGGAACACACTGGCGAGTTTCAACATCGATCTCCATACACATTAAGTGGGGCGAGACCTTAATTGCTTCTTGCAGGCAGTGCTGACGGCAATAGGGAGAAGGAAAGTTAATGTTCCCGGTGGACCAGTCAATTTGTGGCTTGTGTGCCCGGAGCCAGGGCATGCCCAGTATAATAGGGAAAAGGGGAGACTCAATAATGTCCAGGCAGAGTAGTTCCTGATGGTTACCGGAAATAGTGGCAGTCAAAGGAAGCGTCTCTTGTGTCACCGGCCCGGATTTGATAGCCGATCCGTCGGCAAGGTGTACAGTCAATCCCTTCGCCCTGGGCCGTAGGGGGACTTGGAATTTACAGGCAAAAGACAAGTCCATGAACCCACTGCACGCTCCTGAATCAATTATCGCGGTGACTTGAGTATTCCCTCCTGGAAGCTGAAGAGAAACGGGAATAGCCAGGTGAGTGGTATTACTAAGCACAGGAGGTAAAACAGTAGTAGACAAAGAAGAGTGCTTACGGAGTTTGGCGGGACAGGATCTCACGTAGTGTCCGGACTCCCCACAATATAGACACAGATTGTTGAGCTGCCGGCGTTGTCGTTCTTCGGTAGTGAGAGTAGGTTGAAGTAAGCCCAGTTGCATGGGCTCCGGAGTGTCAGCTGCGGAATGTGCAGGAGGGTTGGGAACACGGGGTAACATCCAGACTGGTCGGAAAGGACTGGCAGTGCGTTCTGCTCTCCGTTCTCTCAGGCGTCTGTCAATCTGGATGGACAGGTTAATAAGGGCTTCAAGCGTTGCTGGGATACCAACCCGGGCCAATTCATCCTTTAAGGGTTCAGAGAGTCCCATGCGAAACTGATAACGTAGAGCGGCATCGTTCCAGGTAGTATCGGAACTCCAGTGCCGGAATTCGGACGCATAGTCCTCTGCCGCTCTACAGCCTTGCTGAAGTGAATATAACGCTGCTTCCGCAGTAGCCGCTTGTTGTGGATCCTCATAGAGCAAACCCATCGCTTGGAAGAAGGTACTCAGGTTGTTAAGGCATGTGTCCTTTTGCTCCAAGAGGCGGTGGGCCCATGCCTGGGGCTCACCCAGTAGGAGAGAGATGACAAAACCCACCTTAGTGGATTCAAGGGAAAAAGTTCTGGGTTGGAGTGCAAAAAATAGTTCACAGGCATTGCGGAAAGCCCTATACTTGCTGCGATTTCCCGAAAACCTCTCCGGAGTTGGGACCTTAGGCTCAGGGGGCATCATAACCACTGAAGTTCCCGGCACGGTAGGGCCTGTGGTAGATAAGACCTGGACACACTCTTCCAACCGGGAATAGCCCTCTTGTAGGGATTTAACGGCCTGGGTAAGTCCAGCAAGATGACGGCATAAATCATCCATAGCAGAATCTCCCTGCGTGGGCTCAGACATGGCTGCCCGATACTGTCACGTACCTTAAGGCAGAGCCCGGAATGCAGGGAGGGGCCTCTCGTAGACCTCTGACTCAGGAGGCCCTGGTAGAGATGACAGGGACTCGGGAGCACAGAGGAGCACAAGTGCCTGACTGGATGGTCGGTGTAGGAAGCAGAAGACCGTTGGTAATGTGAGGTGTCCTGTAGTCCAGCAGCGGAGTGCAGGTGATGGTAAGGTACAGCGGACAGCGGGAGGAGTCCTGTAGTCCGACAGCAGAGTGCAAGTGGCTGCAGGGTACAGCGGACAGCGGGAGGAGTTCTGTAGTCCAGCAGCGGAGTGCAGGTGCAAACAGTATATAGCGGGAAGTGGAAGGAGTCCTGTAGTCCGTAGCAAGAGATAAGAGGCAACAGGACACAGTGGAAGACAACAGCCGGGTACGGTGGCGGACTGGGAGGTGTTCTGTAGTCCAGCAACGGTAAACAGGAAACTGTCAGGTAGCAGAGTAGTACAACGGTCCAGGTCAGGCACAGGCGAGCAGATCAGGTACAGAAACGAAATCCAGAAGAGTAGTCGGGTAGGAAGCCAAAAGTCGGGGGCAGGCAACAAACAGCGAAGTCAGGAACAGGCCGGGTTCAATACGGATCAGGATACGGATCAGGTGAATTCAGATACAGGATACCAGCGTACACGGGAACGCTGTTGATCGGGCAGCAAGGCAGCAAAGCAAGGATCCACTTTAAATAGCGCTATTGGCGCCAATTGCGTCAAACGGCCACGCGCTCCCGCCGACTGCGATAGCGCTCTTCTTGCGCACAGATGATCTTCTGAGTCTTATGCCGCTCGGATGCCCGTGAGAAGGATCTTCCTGACAATTCTCCATTTTCTGTCTCTTTTTTTTTCCCTTTGTTTTTTTTTTTGTAATTAGGAAGCAAAGCAGTTAAGGTGTTCTTTGGAATTATGAAGAAGTCACATAAATGATTCATTACAATAATCTACTAAGAGTATGAAATTTAAAAAGAACCTTTCTGTAACTTTAAGGCTACTTTCACCCTGAAGGCGGTGTTCAGGCATTTTAGCACCTGCAAAGTGCCTGAAAACTGCCTCTCATGCCTCCCCATTTTGAAAGCCTGAGGCCGCGTACACACGGACGACAGCTACAAGAAGGCGCGGTGGCCCGGCAGAAGAACCGAAGAGGGGGACAAGACCCCCGAAGTCGGGAGAAGAGGCCGGCGGCGGGGAGGAAGAAAGCCGGACTCCTCCGCTAGTAAAAGAGCTACACACAGATAGCGGAGGAGTCCGGCGAGAAGACCCCCGAAGACGGAAGACCCCCGGAGCTGTGCAATAAAATATTTTTTCCCTGTGTTGTGTTTTTTTTTGTACTTTATTTCACAGGTGAATGGGTAGGGGTACATTGTACCCCATACTCATTCACATAGGGTGGGGGGCCGGTATCCGGGGGCCCCCTTCTTAAAGGGGGCTCCCGGATTCCGATAAGCCCCCCGCCCGCAGACCCCGACAACCAACGGCCAGGGTTGTCGGGAAGAGGCCCTTGTCCTCATCAACATGGGGACAAGGTGCTTTGGGGTGGGGGGGCCGCGCGGCCCCCCCTTCCCCAAGGCACCCCCCCATGTTGAGGGCACGCGGCCTGGTACGGCTCAGGAGGGGGGGGCGCGCTCGCTCGCCCCCCTTTCCTGGCCGGCCGGGTAGCGTGCTCGGACAAGGGTCTGGTGTGGACTTTGGGGGAACCCCCACGCCGATTTTTTTCGGCGTTGGGGTTCCCCTTTAAGCCCATTCCAGGCGGCGGAGCCCGCGACGTCTCCTTCGCGGGCCCCGCCTACCTGTACACGCGCTCGAAATGGGCGGATTTGCCTCCTCCTTACGTGGGCGAGTCCGTTCATTTCAAAAGTTGAGCGAACTGTTTGCCCAACCTTGTTCGTCAAACAGTCCGCTCGTGTGTGGGCAAGTCCGCTCATGCAAATTTTGAGCGGACTGTTTGCCGAAACTGTTTGACGAACAAGGTTGGGCAAACAGTCCGCGCGTGTGTACGCGGCCTGAGTGCTTCCACACTGGGACGGTGCACTTGTGGGATGGGAAAAAAAAGTCCTGCAAGCAGCATCCTCGGGTGGTTTGGAAGCGCTGTATACAGCACCCCTAAACCGCCCCTGCCCATTGAGCTGAAAAGCTCAGCCAAAATGATAGGTGCTCATATATATATATATATATATATATATATATATATATATATATATATATATATATATACACATATATACATACATACATACAGTGCCTTGAAATTCATACCCCTTGAAATTCTCCACATTTTGTCATGTTACAACCAAAAACTTATTTTTTGGGGGATTTTATGTGATAGACCAATACAAAGTGGCACATAATTGTGAAGTGAAAGGAAAATGATAAATGGTTTTCACTTATCTTTTTCTATAGATAAATATCTAAAAAGTGTGCCATGCATTTGTATTCAGCCCCCTTTACTCTGATACCCCTAACTAAAACTTAGTAGAGCCTGTGTAATTTAATCTCAGTATAAATACAGCTGTTCTGTAAATCCCTCAGAGGTTTGTTACTGAACAAACCTCATCATAAATGCCAAAGAGCACATCAGACAGTTTAGGGATAAAATTGTGGAGAAGTTTAAAGCAGGGTTAGGGTATAAAAAAAAGCGTGGCGCGCATTTGTATTCAGCACCTGAGTCAATACTTTGTAGAACCCCCTTTCGCTGCAATTACAGCTGTGAGTCTTTTTGGGTATGCCTCTACCAGGGCCGGACTGGCCTACCGGGAAACCGGGAGATTTCCCGGTAGGCCGCCTGCCCTGGGGCCGCTTTTAGTTGCGGCTGCATTTCTCTCCTCTCTACTGCGGATCACAGCGCTGGCTGGCTCTGTGTTCGGCGGCCGCTCTGTAACACGGCCCCGCCCCCCAGACCAGCTTGTGTGATAGGCAGAAAGTTGATTCTATCTACTATCACACAAGCCGGTCTGAGGGGGCGGGGCTGTGTTACAGAGCGGCCGCCGAACACAGAGCCAGCCAGCGCTGTGATCCTCAGGAGGAGATACAGCAAGTACAGCCTGCCCTGTGTGCTACAGTGCCTGGATAGGAGGATTGGCGATTCTCCTATCCAACTTATTTTACTGTCCCCAGTTCACCTTGTGCTCCCCCGCCAGTGCTCTCCTCCACCACCACACTCTCCTGCCCCCCCCCCCATACTCTCCTCCACCACCACACTCTCCTACCCCCCTTACCAGTACTCTTCTCCACCACCACACTCTCCTCCACCACCACACTCTCCTAACCCCCTCCCCCAGTACTCTCCTTCACCACCACACTCTCCTGCCCCCCCCCCGTGCTCTCCTCCACCACCACACTCTCCTGCCCCCCCCAGTGCTCTCCTCCATCACCACACTCTCCTGCCCCCCCCCCCCCCAGTGCTCTCTTCCATCACCACACTCTCCTGCCCCCCCAGTGCTCTCCTCCACCACTACACTCTCCTGCCCCCCCCATGCTCTCCTCAACCACCACACTCTCCTGCCCCCCCAGTGCTCTCCTCCACCACCACACTCTCCTGCCCCCCCCCAGTGCTCTCCTCCACCACCACACTCTCCTGCCCCCCCCCGTGCTCTCCTCCACCACCACACTCTCCTGCCCCCGTGCTCTCCTCCACCACCACACTCTCCTGCCCCCCCCAGTTCACTCCTCCCCTGTTCTTGCTGCCCCCCCTGCTCTCCCCATCCTTCTATAGCCACCATCCCAGTGCTCTCCACTCCCCCCAGTGCTCTCCCCCCTGTTCCCCCCAGTGCTCTCCACCCCCCCAGTGCTCTCCCCCCTGTTCTCCCCCCAGTGCTCTCCACTCCCCCCAGTGCTCTCCACTCCCCCCAGTGCTCTCCACTTCCCCCAGTGCTCCCCACTCCCTCCAGTGCTCTCCCCCCCCGTTCCCCCTCCCAGTGCTCTCCCCCCGTTCCCCCTCCCAGTGCTCTCCCCCCTGTTCCCCCTCCCAGTGCTCTCCCCCCTGTTCCTCCTCCCAGTGCTCCCCCCCCCCAGTGCTCCCCCCCCAGTGCTCTCCACTCCCCCCAGTGCTCTCCACTCCTCCCAGTGCTCTCCCCCCGTTCTCTCCCCAGTGCTCTCCCCCTGTTCCCCCTCCCAGTGCTCTCCCCCCTGTTCCCCCTCCCAGTGCTCTCCCCCCTGTTCCCCCTCCCAGTGCTCTCCCCCCTGTTCCTCCTCCCAGTGCTCCCCCCCCCCAGTGCTCTCCACTCCCCCTAGTGCTCTCCACTCCTCCCAGTGCTCTCCCCCCGTTCTCTCCCCAGTGCTCTCCCCCTGTTCCCCCTCCCAGTGCTCTCCCCCCGTGTTCCCCCTCCCAGTACTCTCCCCCCCTGTTTCCCCTCCCAGTGTTCTCCCCCCAGTGCTCTCCCCCCTGTTCTCCCCCCAGTGCTCTCCCCCTGTTCCCCCTCCCAGTGCTCTCCCCCCTGTTCCCCCTCCCAGTGCTCTCCCCCCCGTTCCCCCTCCCAGTGCTCTCCCCCCCGTTCACCCTCCCAGTGTTCTCCCCCCCTGTTCCCCCTCCCAGTGTTCTCCCCCTGTGCTCTCCACTCCCCCCATGCTCTCTTCAACCACCACACTCTCCTGCCCCCCCCCCCCCCAGTGCTCTCCTCCACCACCACACTCTCCTGCCCCCCGTGCTCTCCTCCACCACCACACTCTCCTGGCCCCCGTGCTCTCCTCCACCACCATACTCTCCTGCCCCCCCCCCAGTTCTCTCCTCCCCTGTTCTTGCTGCCCCACCTGCTCTCCCCATCCTTCTATAGCCACCATCCCAGTGCTCTCCACCCCCCAGTGCTCTCCCCCCTGTTCTCCCCCCCAGTGCTCCCCCGCATTGCTCTCCCCCCCAGTGCTCTCCACCCCTCCCAGTGCTCCCCCCAGTGCTATCCACTTCCCCCAGTGCTCTCCACTTCCCCCAGTGCTCTCCACTCCCCCCAGTGCTCTCCCCCCGTTCCCCCTCCCAGTGCTCCCCCCCCCCAGTGCTCTCCCCTCCTGTTCCCCCTTCCAGTGCTCTACACCCTGTTCCCCCTCCCAGTGCTTTCCCCCCCAGTGCTCTCCACTCCCCGTCCCCCCCAGTGCTCTCCACTCCTTCCAGTGCTCTCCCCCGTGCTCTCCCCCCTGTTCTCCCTCCCAGTGCTCTCCCCTCCTGTTCCCCCCCGTGCTCTCCCCCCTGTTCCCCCTCCCAGTGCCCCCCCAGTTCTCCCCCCCAGTGCTCTCCACTCCCCCCCAGTGCTCTCACCCCCTGTTCTCCCCCCCCCGTTCTCTCCCCAGTGCTCTCCCCCCTGTTCCCCCTCCCAGTGCTCTCCCCCCTGTTCCCCCTCCCAGTGTTCTCTCCCCTGTTCCCCCCCCCAGTGCTCTCCCCCCTGTTCCCCCTCCCAATGTTCTCTCCCAGTGCTCTCCTCCCCCCCAGTGCTCTCCTCCCCCCCAGTGCTCTCTTCCCCTCAGTGCTCTCCCCCCAGTGCTCTCCCCCCGTTCTCCCCCCAGTGCTCTATCCCCTGTTCCCCCCCCTCTTCCCCCTCCCAGTGTTCCCCCCCAGTGCTCTCCTCTCCCCCCTGTTCCCCCTCCCAGTGCTCTCCCCTCTGTTCTCCCCCCTGTTCCCCCTCCCAGTGCTCTCCCCTCTGTCCCCCCTCCCAGTGCTCTCCCCTCTGTTCTCCCCCTCCCAGTGCTCTCCCCCCAGTTCTCTCCCCCCAGTGCTCTCCACTCTCCCCAGTGCTCTCCCCCCCTCAGTGCTCTCCACTCCCCCCAGTGCTCTCTCCCCTGTTCTCCTCCTAGTGCTCCCCCATTCCCCCGCCAGTGCTCCCCCCCATTCCAACCACAGTGCTTTCCCCCCTGTTCTCCCCCCAGTGCTCTCCACTCCCCCAGTGCCCTCCCCCCAGCGCTCTGCACTCCCCCCTGTTCTTCCCCCGTTCTTCCCACCCCAAGTGCTCTCCTCCCTGTTCTTTCCCCCCCAGTGCTCTCCCCCCTGTTCTTTCCCCCCCAGTGCTCTCCCCCCTGTTCTTCCCCTGCCCCCAGTGCTCTCCCCTCCAGTGCTCTCCCCCCCTGTTCTTCCCCCCCCAGTGCTCTCCCCCCTATTCTTTTCGCCCCCCAAGTGCTCTCCAGCTTTCCCCATCACTCTCCAGCCCCCCATTCTCCCCACCCCTGTTCTTTCTGGCCCCCTGGTGCTCTCCAGCCCCCCCCCCCCCACCAGTGCTCTCTACCCCCCGTGCTCTCCACCTTGCATTTTGACCCCACCTATGTGCTCTCCAACCCTACCAGTGCTCTCCACCCCCCATAGTGCTCTCCAGTCCCCCGTGCTTTCCACCTCTGTTCTTTCTGGCCCCCACTGGTGCTCTTAAGCTCCCCCCCATTGCTCTCCACTCCCCCCTGCTCTTTGTACCCCCCCAGTACTCTCCAGCCCCCGTGCTCTCCACCCCTGTTTTTCTGCCCCCCCGTGCTCTTCACCACCCCACACTCTTAGCCCCCCCAGTGCTCTCCCCCCCTGTTCTTTTTGGCCCCCCCCAGTGCTCTCAAGTTCCCCCCCAGCACTCTCCGCTCCCAACCCCTGTGATCTCCACTCCCCCCTGCTCTTTGAGGACGGCTGAAGGTGCAGGTGGCCAGGGACCACTCCATCTCACAGCAAACAGATACTCTGGAAGGAGCACCGTCCCCATCCAAAACGAGAACAGACCCTGCCTGCTGCTGGCCGTAATGGATATCCTGCTGGCATGCAAGGTACCGTACCGAGCATCAACAACACACTTTCCCACAGACGGGGACTGCAGACTGGGACATGGGGCACAGGAGGGGCTGCAATGGTGGGCACAGTGAGACTGCATTCACGGCACAGTAAAGCTGTATTTGATGGGCACAGTGAGGCCGCATTGGTGGGCACAGTGAGGCCGCATTGGTGGGCACAGTGAGGTCGCATTGGTGGGCACAGTGAGGCCGCATTGGTGGGCACAGTGAGGCTGCATTTGATGGACACTGGTGAGGCTGCATTGAGTTCTTGTATCATGTCTGCAGTCTCTGACCATTTCCTGTATCATGTCTGCAGTCTCTGAGGGAGTCTGGAATTTGAATATATATATATATATATATATATATATATATATATATACACAACCCTATGTGATTTCATATCTATATATAATACGCTCTTCATCAAATGTGCTTTAAAATGTTAAAATGTATGGTTTTCCCTTTCATGAACAAGAAAATAATGACGTTATGCTGTTGGGCTGGTATAATAATGCTGTGGGGCTGGTATGAAATTTTTTCCAGGGCTGGTTTTTATTCCCAGTCCGGCCCTGGCCAGCTTTGCACATCTAGAGAGTGAAATTTTTTCCCATTGTTCTTTGCAAAATAGCTCAAGCTCTGTCAGATTGATTGGAGAGTGTCTGTGAACAGCAATTTTCAAGTCTTGTCACAGATTCTCAATTGGATTTATATCTGGACTTTGACTGGGCCATTCTAACACATGAATATGCTTTGATCTAAACCCTTCCATTGTAGCTCTGGCTGTATGTTTAGGGTTGTTGTCCTGCTGGAAGGTTAACCTCTGCCCCAGTCTCACGTCTTTTGCAGACTCTAAGCCCCCGTACACAAGGTCGGACATTCTGACAACAAAATCCATCTGATTTTTTCTGACAGATTTTGTCCGAAACTGGTGTTGCATACACACAGTCGGACAAAGTTGTCAGAAAATACGATTGTTCGGAATGTGATAACGTTCATTGAGATGGGACTACGTTGCGGCTAGTAGCCAATAGCTTTGGTCTCGTAATTTGATCTGAGCATGCGTGGGGCTTTGTCCGATCGGAATTCTCTACAAATGATCGGAAAAAGTCAGATCGGATTTTGTTGCCGGAAAATTTGAGGTCCTGCTCTCAATTTTTTTCCGTCGGAAATTCCGACGGAAAAAGTCTGATAGAGCCCACACACGATCGGATTTTCTGACAATATAATCCGATTGGACCTTTTCCGTCTGAATTTCTGACCATGTGTACAGGGCAAAACAGGTTTTCTTCTAAGATTGTCCTGTATTTGGCTCCCACCATCTTACCATCAACTCTGACCAGCTTCCCAGTTTTCGGGTTGATGGATTGAACAATACTCTGTGAGATGTCCAAAGCGTGGGATTTTTTTTTTATAACCTAACCCTGCTTTAAACTTCTCCACAACTTTAGCCCTGACCTGTCCTGACCTGACCTGTGGTGTGTTCCTTGGCCTTCACTACACTGTTTGTTCACTAAGGTTCTCTAGCAATCCTCTGAGCACTTTACAGAGCAGCTGTATTTATACTGAGATTAATTACAGGTGGACTCTACTTACTAATTAGGTGACTTCTGAAGGCATTTGGTTCCACTAGATTATAGTTAGATGGATCAGAGTAAAGGGGGCTGAATACAAATGCACGTCACGCTTTTTAGATATTTATGTAGCACTACCCACGAAGGAGCTGCTGGTTAGATTTGGGCTTACCGTTACCTTCTGTTCCACTTGCTTCACGTCTAGGGGTGTCCCGTGGTAAATGTGAAAAAAAAGGAAATGTAGCGCTAGAAAGTGAAATCACATGGTGCAAAAACACAAATAAGAGTCCACTAAAAATCCCTCCTAGACGGTGATGGGCCACCAGGGCTCAGAAAACAATCCTGGGGAAGGGGAGTCAGTGGTCAGCGTATGCTTGATGGAACAATGACATCCACAACAATTGAAGAAGACAGAATACTCCTACCAGAGTTGGTGGACCTGTATGTCAGCGACACCAGATCTTAAAGGCATGAAGCGATAAATGCTTGGAAGAGGCTAGCTGTATAGGATCTCTCGCCATCATCAATCATCTGGAAAATTCGACAGTCCATAGCTCAGGGTCCCAGTAAATCAAGGTGTATGTTTCTCAGGTCACTCAAAGAACCCGGGGGGCAAGTAGCATGTAAAAAAACATAAAAATTGTGATCACATAAATTTAAAAAGCAATATGGGAAGCGTACGAAGCAGCCCTGAGAATACCGATACCGAAAATGAAAAATACACTAGGCCGAAAACCAAAACCGATACCGAAACAGCACCGATACCGAAAATGACTGTTTTAAAAAAATATTTTCATACAGCAGATGGTCAGAGACTGGGGACATATTACAGGAGATGGTCAGAGACTGCAGGCATGGTACAGGAGATGGTCAGAGACTGCAGGCATGGTACAGGAGATGGTCAGAGACTGCAGGCATGGTACAGGAGATGGTCAGACACTGCAGGCATGGTACAGGAGATGGTCAGACACTGCAGGCATGGTACAGGAGATGGTCAGAGACTGCAGGCATGGTACAGGAGATGGTCAGAGACTGCAGGCATGGTACAGGAGATGGTCAGAGACTGCAGACATGGTACAGGAGCTGGTCAGAGACTGCAGGCATGGTACAGGAGCAGGTCAGAGACTGCAGGCATGCTACAGGAGCTGGTCAGAGATTGCGGACATGCTACAGGAGATCAATGCAGCCTCACTGTGCCCAGCAGCCTACCAGTGCCCGCCATGTAGCCTGCCTGTGCCTCACCAGTGCATATAAACATACACATATACAAACGCGCACACACACACACATATATAAACATACACACATATAAAACATACAACACACATATAACACATACATGCGCACATACACACTTAACACACATACATATAAACATGCACACATATCACACAAACACACACACACACACATACATACATGCATACATACATATATACACACACACACACATACAACACACAGGCATACAAACATATATATATATATATATATATATATATATATATATATATAGACAGTCTTTTTTTTTAATTGGCAGCTGAAGCTCTGTACATTAATCTCCATGCTGGGTACTGCACTCTAGGGGGAGGCATAGAGCACAACACACACTGCTAGACGCCTCTCCTTTGGTTTCACTTTCACAGTAAACATCGTGCCCAGCTCCTGCGCAGCCGATTTACACATCGGCTGAGGAGACATATGCAGCCACCGCTGTGGAGAGGGGGACTTTAGAGCGAGACCCCACAGGCTGACTGCAGCATAGGTGAGGAGGGAGGGGAGCAGGAGAGCTAAAGACAGAATGACACCCCCGTGATGGGTGGCACCGGGGGTGGGGCCAAGCCCCGCAAGCCCCACCCCATTTTCGGCACCAGTATCGGCGGAAATTCTCTTTCGGCTTTTTGCCAAAAGGGCCATTTTCGGCCGATATGTTTCGGCGGCCGAAATTTCGGTGCATCCCTACTGACAACAGATCCACTTGAATGGATTTTATTTGCAAAACGTAGACAATGAACAGTCTCTTAAATTGGGTTCAGAGGGTTGTAAAGGAAATTCATGTACTCTTAAAGAGGAAGTAAACCCTGATGGGTGTTACTTCCTCTTTGATTCCCTGCAAAGGTAAAGCATAATGGACTACTATGCATCGCATAGTAGTCCATTATGTGTCACTTACCTGACACAGGAGCCAGCGAAGTTACCGCTCCTCCAGTTAGAGCCTCCATCTTCTCGGTGGGTATCTCTGCTCCGGCACTGTCATTAGTCAGAGCTGCGATGATGTCACTCCCACGCATGCGCACGGGAGCCGCCACTCGCGGTATATTGCCGCTAACTGCGGAGTGCTCAGTGCACCTGCGCACCGCTGTCGACGGCGCATGCGCCGTAGGCAGCGGTGTCTGTCTTTCGGCAAATATCTCCTAAACTGTGTAGGTTTAGGAGATATTACTTGGACCTACAGGTAAGCCTTAATCTAGGCTTACCTGTAGGTCAAAGTGGTTTGTAAGGGTTTACAACCACTTTAATGTCAAAGTCAAAATGTTGAAGAACTTGCTTACTTTGACTGCATCCAGAGAATAGCCATTCGCAACTGGATGTTCACTAAAGTTGGATAGTCCCTTTCTCACAAGGTCTAGCAGCCAACAAGGTGCTTACTCAAGAACAAGTCTCTGGCACAGACGTTGTTGTAGAACATACAAGATAATGTCTCTGCCACAGACGTTGTTGTAGAACACGTAGGGAAACTAAACTTGAAGAACACTCGTAGGATACCTGGATCTTTCAGCCAGCTTGGCGATAGCCACGAGACTGGATTCTCTTGGATACTTCAGCCCTTCCAGGCTCTTACTAAGAAACCAACCTGTACGTGGTCTTCTTCTGAAGAGTCCTCCCCTGGAATGCTTGAAGTCACTGGGTCTCTCCCAAACCGGAGACGGCACCCAACCACCTCAGAATCCTCCGTTACTTTCCTTGCCTCGGGCTAGCCAGCCCCGAGACATAAAGATCGGGTGGATCCGCACCCCAGGACATAGCCTTCCTGGGGGCTGGTCAGGAGGACCAGGACCATGAAGTCAGTACATCGTTCTGGACCGGAACCCCGAACCACGTGACGTCCGCATCTTAAATACCCTCTCCTAGAAAGCACAGCGAGAGTGCCACTCCCAATGGGCGGGCTCCGAGAGAGAGATACTTAAGCACCTAACCAGACCATAGTTCCATGCCTACCAGAAGAGACAGTGCCCCCTGTGGCCAGGCTGAACATCTCACAGTCCAGTCAGACTGATGGCGAAGTCCAAATTTAGACAATTGTACCCAAACCAAACTGCAGTTTAGGCATAACCTTAACTTTGAAAAAACGCATAACGCGTGCTCTTCAGGAGCCGCTGCTACATTTATTTGTAAAAAAAATTTAAAACCATTTATAATTTTCCTTCCACTTCACAATTATGTGCCACTTTGTGTTGGTCTATCACATAAAATTCCAATAAAATACATTTATGTTTTAGGTTGTACCATGACAAAATGTGGAAAATGTTAAGGGGTATGAATACTTTTTTAAGGCACTGTATATATACATATATGCATTTCTTTCTGCCGCTCTTTCCCAGACTCACTGTTCCAAGATCAGCCCCAGTACTCGTTTGTGTTAAATGATGCCACTGGTGTCATTGAACCCACACCCTGGGTATGATGGTATGAAAGCCTAACTCTGGGCTACATTAAAAAAAAAAAATCTGTATCTCCTCAGATGATAAAGAATATGATGCTTTAACCACTTAAGGAGAATGCCTCTTTTTCAGACTTGGTGTTTCCATGTTTAAAACAGTTTTTTTTGCTAGAAAATTACTTAGAACTCCCAAACATTTTATATTGTTTTTTTTCTAACACCCTAGAGAATAAAATGGCGGTCATTGAAATACTTTTTTTCACACCGTATTTGCGCAGCGGTCTTAGAAGCGCACTTTTTTTGGAAAAAATTCACTTTTTTGAATAAAAAAATAAGACAACAGTAAAATTAGCCCAATTTTTTTTTTTATACTGTGAAAGATAATGGTATGCCGAGTAAATTGATACCCAACATGTCACGCTTCAAAATTGCGCCCGCTCGTGGAATGGCGTCAAACTTTTAGCCTCAAAAATCTCCATAAGCAACATTTAAAAAATTCTACAGGTTGCATTTTTTGCGTTACAGAGGAGGTCTAGGGCTAGAATTATTGCTCTCGCGGCGATACCTCACATATGTGGTTTGACCACCGTTTTCATATGCGGGCACTACTCACTTATGCGCTCGCTTCTGTGCGCAAGCTCGTCGTAACGGGGTGTTTTTAAAAAAAAATTTTTTTTTTCTTATTTATTTTAATTGATTTTATTTATTTTTACACTGTTTTAAAAAAAAAAAAAATGGATCACTTTTATTCCTATTACAAGGAATGTAAACATCCCTTGTAATAGAAAAAAGCATGACAGGTCCTCTTAAATATGAGATCTGGGGTCAAAAAGTCCTCAGATCTCATATTTGGGCTAAAATGCAACAAAAAAAAAAAAGAAAATCTGACATTTAAAAAAAAAATATACCTTTAAGAGGTATGGGCGGAAGTGACGTTTTGACGTCGCTTCCGCCCTCCTATGGTATAGAGACGAGTGGGGGCCATCTTAGCCTCACTTGTCTCTATGCCCAGCAGACGGAAGGACCCGATCGCCTCCGCCGCTACCGACGGCTCCGGTAAGCGGCGGAAGGTGCGGGAGGGCGGCGGGAGGGGGGGTGGCACCTCTCCCACCGCCGATAGCGGTGATCTCGCGGCGAATCCGCCGCGGAGACCACCGTTATCGTACAGCCGACCGCCGCCTGAAGAGATGGATATCTCGGTTGTGGCAGCAGCTGCTGCCGTTACCGAGATATCCCTCTTCAAAAATAGGACGTACATCGTCGTGCGGCGGTCGGCAAGTGGTTAACAGTATTACTTTCCTTAACCACTAGCCGACCGGCTCACGCCGATATATGTCGGCAAAGTGGCACAGGTGCGCAAAACAATGTACCCGTACGTCACTGTGTTATTGGCGGACAGCGTGTCTTGTGGACTCGATGTCCGCTGGTGGCCCGCGATCGTGATGCAGAGAGGCAAAATGTAAACAAGGCATTTCTCTGTTCTGCCTAGCAACATGGCAGAGATCTACTGCTCCCAGTGATCAGGAGTAGTGATCTCTGTCATGTTCTACTGAGCCCACCCCCCCTACAGTTAGAACACGCCCAGGGAACACACTTAACCCCTTGATCCCCCCTTAATGTTTGAACCCCTTCCCCGCCAGTGACATTTACACAGTAATCAGTGCATTTTTATAGCTCTGATCGCTGTATAAAGGGCAATGGTCCCGAAATAGTGTCAAAAGTGTCCGTTCTGTCTGCCACAATGTCGCAGTCATGATAAAAATCACAGATTGCCGCCATTACTAATAAAAAAAATTAATAATAAAAATACCATAAATCTATCCCCTATTTTGTAGACACAATAACTTTTTGGCAAACCAATCAGAGTATATGACTTGTGGTAATACACAACCTCTGAGCACACACCCCATTGCATACTTACCAACTGTCCCCGGGGGCCGCCATTTTACCAAAGACGAAGAACAAGAGGTGGAGCCGGCCAGGTGGCTGACAATACAAAATTGAGCTGTGGCACCACAAACCCCCCACTGCCGGTCTGTTTGTGACCTGTTGTGGAAAGGGGTGGGGGGTGGGCAGCACTGCAGCTCAATTTCTATTGTGGCAACTCAGCCGGCTCTGCCTCTATCTTGATTACCTCAGCCTGTTACTAATAATGTATAGTAATGGCGGCGGAAACTCGGCTGCAGGCACACCGGATGTAAGGAGGGGCTCCGCTGGGGACACCGGATGTAAGGAGGGGCCCCACTGGGGACACCTGATGTAAGGAGGGGCAGCTCTGGGGACACCTGATGCAAGGAGGGACTCCGCCGGGGACACCTGATGAAAGGAGGGGCTCCGCTGGGGACACTTGATGAAAGGAGGGGCTCCGCTGGGGACACCTGATGTATGGAGGAGTTCCGCTGCGGACACCAGATGTAAGGAGGGGCTCCGCTGGGGACACCTGATGCAAGGAGGGGCTCCGCTGGGGACACCTGATGCAAGGAGGGGCTCCGCTGGGGACACCTGATGCAAGGAGGGGCTCCGCTGGGGACACCTGATGAAAGGAGGGGCTCCGCTGGGGACACCTGATGTATGGAGGAGCTCCACTGGGGACACCAAATGTAAGGAAGGGCTCTGCTGGGGACACCTGATGTATGGAGGGGTTCCGCTGGGGACACCTGATGTATGGAGGCGCTCCGCTGGGGACACCAAATGTAAAGAGGGGCTCCACTGGGGACACCGGATGTAAGGAGGGGCTTCGCTGGGGACACCTGATGTATGAAAGGGCTCCGCTGGGGACACCAGATGTAAGGAAGGGCTCCGCTGGGGACACCAGATGTAAGGAGGGGCTCCGCTGGGGACACCTGATGTAAGGAGGAGCTCCGCTGGGGACACCTGATGTATGGAGGAGCTCCACTGGGGACACCAGATGCAAGGAGGGGCTACGCTGGGGACACCAGATGCAAGGAGGGGCTCCGCTGGGGACACCTGATGCAAGGAGGGGCTCCGCTGGGGACACCTGATGCATGGAGGGGCTCCGCTGGGGACACCTGATGCATGGAGTAGCGCCACTGGGGACACCAGATGTAAGGAAGGGCTCTGCTGTGGATACCTGATGTATGGAGGGGTTCCGCTGGGGACACCTGATGTATGGAGGCACTCCGCTAATAATGTATGGTAATGGCAGTGGAAATTCAGCTGCAGGCACACAGAAGGTAAGGAGGGGCTCTGCTGGGGACACTGGATGTAAGGAGGGGCTCTGCTGGGGACACTGGATGTAAGGAGGGGCTCGCTGGGGACACCTGATGTAAGGAGGGGCTCCGCTGGGGACACCTGATGTATGGAGGAGCTCCGCTGGGGAAACCAGATGTAAGGAGGTGCTCCACTGGGGACACCTGATGCAAGGAGGGGCTCCGCTGGGGACACCAAATGTAAGGAAGGGCTCTGCTGGGAACACCTGATGTATGGAGGGGTTCTGCTGGGGACACCTGATGTATGGATGCGCTCTGCTGGGGACACCAGATGTAAGGAGGGGTTCCACTGGGGACACCGGATGTAAGGAGGGGCTCCGCTGGGGACACCTGATGTATGGAGGGGCTCCGCTGGGGACACCAGATGTAAGGAGGGGCTTCGCTGGGGACACCAGATGTAAGGAGGGGCTCCACTGGGGACACCTGATGCAAGGAGGGGCTCCGCTGGGGACACCTGATGCAAGGAGGGGCTCCGCCGGGGACAGCTGATGCATGGAGGAGCGCCACTGGGGTCACCAGATGTAAAGAAGTGCTCTGCTGGGGATACCTGATGTATGGAGGGGTTCCGCTGGGGACACCTGATCTATGGAGACACTCCACTGGGGACACCAGATGTAAGGAGGGGCTCCGCTGGAGACGCCTGATGTATGGAGGGGCTCCGTTGGAGACACCGGATGTATGGAGGGGTCCGCTGAGGACACCAGATGTATGGAGGGGTCCGCTGGGCACACCAGATGTAAGGATGGGCTCCGCTGGGGACACTTGATGTATGGAGGGGCTCCGCTGGGGACACCTGATGTATGGAGGGGTTCCGCTGGGGACACCTGATGTATGGAGGGGCTCCGCTGGGGATACCAGATGTAAGGAGGGACTCCGCTGGGGACACCTGATGCATGGAGTAGCGCCACTGGGGACACCAGATGTAAGGAAGGGCTCTGCTGTGGATACCTGATGTATGGAGGGGTTCCGCTGGGGACACCTGATGTATGGAGGCACTTCGCTAATAATGTATGGTAATGGCAGTGGAAATTCAGCTGCAGGCACACAGGATGTAAGGAGGGGCTCTGCTGGGGACACTGGATGTAAGGAGGGGCTCTGCTGGGGACACTGGATGTAAGGAGGGGCTCGCTGGGGACACCTGATGTAAGGAAGGGCTCCGCTGGGGACACCTGATGTATGGAGGAGCTCCGCTGGGGAAACCAGATATAAGGAGGTGCTCCACTGGGGACACCTGATGCAAGGAGGGGCTCCGCTGGGGACACCAAATGTAAGGAAGGGCTCTGCTGGGAACACCTGATGTATGGAGGGGTTCCGCTGGGGACACCTGATGTATGGATGCGCTCTGCTGGGGACACCAGATGTAAGGAGGGGTTCCACTGGGGACACCGGATGTAAGGGGGGGCTCCGCTGGGGACACCTGATGTATGGAGGGGCTCCGCTGGGGACACCTGATGTATGGAGGGGCTCCGCTGGGGACACCTGATGTATGGAGGGGCTCCGCTGGGGACACCAGATGTAAGGAGGGGCTCCGCTGGGGACACCAGATGTAAGGAGGGGCTCCGCTGGGGACACCTGATGTAAGGAGGGGCTCCGCTGGGGACACCTGATGTAAGGAGGGGCTCCGCTGGGGACACCTGATGCAAGGAGGGGCTCCGCTGGGGACACCTGATGCAAGGAGGGGCTCCGCTGGGGACACCTGATGCAAGGAGGGGCTCCGCTGGGGACGCCTGATGCAAGGAGGGGCTCCGCTGGGGACACCTGATGAAAGGAGGGGCTCCCCTGGGGACACCTGATGCAAGGAGGGGCTCCGCTGGAGACACCTGATGTATGGAGGGGCTCTGCTGGGGACACCTGATGTAAGGAGGGGCTACGGATTATGGGGAGTTGAATGATTTCATTCTATATTACAATGTAATAATAGATTTTGGAAAAATGAATAATTGTGTATCTATCACAGGGTGGTGTCTGTGGATACACTGATAGAAAAAATGCCGCGTCCTAATTATCACTTTGTGAATATAAATATTGACAGGGAAAAGGGGAAATGAGGGAAAAAAAATAAAAAAAGAAATGAAAGAACCTTCACACAAAAAGACCTCAAAAAAATGTGGGTTCAGTTGGACTTTTTAGGCATAAAGAAAGTTGTAAACACAACCGGTATGAAAAATAATTATTTCTATTTATTTAAAATAAAAAAGACAATTTAAAAAGAACAGGAAAAAGTTCAATTTCCCTTTTACACAAAAAAAGGGAAAAAGTTTCCTCCTTAAAATTGCACAATTAAGACCTAATTGACATCCTATCAAACATAATAACAACCTTTTCAAATTTCCAAAGAGGAAAAGAAAAAAACAAAGTATATATCTATACAAATGAGGGATCAAGGATATCAATCATACAGTCAACGGTTACATATATTTTTGGTGCTCTACATGTTTCAATGGCGGCCATCTTCTACACACAAAAAACAATATGAGAGGGGTGAATGGGCCGATTAGTCTGCCTCTTTGATTCCCCCTTTACTTTCCTCCTTTACCCAGTGGGAATTTGATCCGTTTTTTGCAACTTGAGTTTTGTGTAATCAATCGTACCAATTTCCTCCTTTGGAAACGGTGATCTCCCTATTTAGGACACCCTTTTACGAAGGAATAATTCAGAACATTATTATCAGCTCCTGAAGAAGTGTCATTGTAGACACGAAACATGTAGAGCACCAAAAATATATGTAACCGTTGACTGTATGATTGATATCCTTGATCCCTCATTTGTATAGATATATACTTTGTTTTTTTCTTTTCCTCTTTGGAAATTTGAAAAGGTTGTTATTATGTTTGATAGGATGTCAATTAGGTCTTAATTGTGCAATTTTAAGGAGGAAACTTTTTCCCTTTTTTTGTGTAAAAGGGAAATTGAACTTTTTCCTGTTCTTTTTAAATTGTCTTTTTTATTTTAAATAAATAGAAATAATTATTTTTCATACCGGTTGTGTTTACAACTTTCTTTATGCCTAAAAAGTCCAACTGAACCCACATTTTTTTGAGGTCTTTTTGTGTGAAGGTTCTTTCATTTCTTTTTTTATTTTTTTTCCCTCATTTCCCCTTTTCCCTGTCAATATTTATATTCACAAAATGTAATAATAGTAATAATGCGCTTCAATCATCCTGACACCACAACAACTATGGTGCCGGGATGATTGAAGTGCTAACACCAGGTGTTTGTAGTATCTTTTCTGCTGATCTGTTAAACTCTGGAATACACATTTCTATTGTGGTGTAGGATCTGGGCCTGCTGTCCCTCTATCCCTCTTTCCTTCCTTCTCTCACCTTCCGTCCTTCTTTCTCTCTCCCTCCCTCTCTCTTTTCCCCTTTCTTTCTCCATCTCTCATTCATCTCAGACTCTAACCACACCCCCATTTGAACCAAGCCCATATAAGCCACGCTCACTATTCCACGTAAACCGAGCCCATTTTTTGGCACGCGCAGCGCGGCGCATTTTTCTTCTTTTTTTTTTTGCTACAAACTTATGCCCTGCCCCCTAATTATAATAATTGTCTACAGTCAAAAAAAGTTTCCCTATAAATCTTTTTACAGTGTTGGCAACTATGCCATTGCAGCACTGCACCCCCTGCCTGCTCCCTCACTGACATGTGGCTTTATCTCCACACTCCCCTCATATCGCTTCTCTGACATTATTATTATACAGGATTTATATAGACCAACAGTTTACACAGAGCTTTACAATATAAGGGCAGACAGTACAATTACAATACAATTTATTACAGGAGGAATCAGAGAGCCCTGCTCGTTAGAGCTTATACAGCCATACGTGTTCCCAGTGGTGTCACCAGGGTTGGTGTCACCTGGTGCAGTAAAACATGGTGTCACCCCCTAAGCAGGCTAGTGCATCGATGTGGCTCTCGACCTTAAAGCGGAGTTCCACCCAAAAATGTAACTTCCGCTTTAAGCACTCCTCGCCCCCTTACATGCCACATTTGGTATGTCATTTTTTGGGGGGTGAGTGGGGGCTTCGTTAGGAGGGGAACTTCCTGTCCCACTTCCTCCTTCTGCCCAGGGACCGCCAAGGTGACTACTCTTTTCACCTTAGGCGGCCCCTGCCTCTAGGTGGTCTCCTGGAACATGACAGGTCCCAGGAGATCGCCTGTCCACACCGGGGCGCCGCGCGACTGGCGCATGTGCCGGGCCGTGAAGCCAAAAGCTGTCACGGCCAGGTGCCCAGAGTGGAAATGGAGGCGCCGGTGGAGAGGAGTGACGCTCCGTTCGGCCACATCGCTGGACCGTGTAACAGGTAAGTGTCTCTTTATAAAAAGTCAGCAACTACACTTTTTGTAGCTGCTGACTTTTAAAGAGGAAGTAAAACCTGAAGGGTTTACTTCTTCTTTGTTTTCCTGCAAAGGCAAAGCATAATGAGCTACTATGCATCGCATAGTAGCCCATTATGTGTCACTTACCTGACACAGGAGCCAGCGATGTCCCCGATTTCCTCGCCGACTGGAAGCGTCCATCCTTCTTCCGGGGTCACGGACTCCGCGGGAGCCGTCAGTCACGGCATGTCGTTTAATGAAAACTCACCCTTCTAAAGTGCCCATGCGCCGAGTACATTGGTGCATGCGCAGAAGCAATCCTTGTACGGGGAATTGTAAATATCTCCTAAGCCATGTAGGTTTAGGAGATATTTACAGCACCTACAGGTAAGCCTTAATCTAGGCTTACCTGTAGGCGTAAGTGTGTTGTAAGGGTTTACAACCACTTTAAAGCGGTTGTATAGTCTTTTTTACAACTTTTATGGTTTAGGAGATATTCCCCTTGCAATGCGCCGCTGACTGCAGCGGCGCATGCGCACAGGTATTTCTCGGCTGAAAGTCCGGCAGGCGCCAGACCCTGCCGGAGAGAAATCTCCCATGCCCATGCACAGGAGTGACGATATTGTGGCTCCAGCGCTGGAGCCGTGATACCCGGAAGAGCTATGTTCCCTCGGCGTGGATCTCCGAGATGTCGAGGCCTTGTTCTAAGGTAAGTATTTCATAATGAGCTAGTATGCGGTGCATACTAGCTCATTATGCCTTTTTCCTTGCAGGTATGGAAAAAAAAAACAGCGGGTTTACTACCGCTTTAATAATCATAAAAAGCCTGGAACTCCACTTTAACCTACCACAATGGATGGTGGCAGGATAGGATTGGGGGGGGGGGGGTCAATGGAGCTGGGACTGGATCAGGATGGTGGGCGATTTTCCTCTTCTATAGTGTGGGTGCAAATTCTGAAAATCTCATTCAGTGTCAGCAATGTGGCAGCAGAGGTGCCTGCAACTACGAACATTCCATCCCAACTGCTCTCCTCTGTTATATCACTATTGACCGCTAGGGGGAGAGTGCGGCTGTAAACAAAATCACTGCCCCATGTTGCCGCGGACCAGGGAAGGCTGTCTCCGCCTCCACATATTGTTGAAGCCTCATATCGAGGCTGCTGCTGGTCGAGGTAGAGTATTGGAAGTAGGGCGGTGACAGCTGCTGCTGGCGGAGTGGAGGAGTGAATACCTGGTAGGTTTCAGGGCTGGGGCGAGGTGGACTTGTTAACAAATGTGTAGAATGCTGTCAGTCCTTATAGCGGGACGTGTTGGCTAAGAAGTGATAGGAGAGAGGACATGCAGATGGGGAACTTCTGTCTGTACAATGACTATTGTATGCACACCTTATAGTCTGATTGTACCTTTACAACTATGCAGTGCATCGGGCTGCCTTCATTGCATAGGTCCTCATGTTACATGAGATTTACTGAAGCTGCTGCACTCAGACAGACTCTGGTGCAGCTGTGCATGGCAGCAAATCAGCTTCTAACTTCAGCTTGTTCAATTAACCTTTGGCAAGAAAACCTGGAAGCTGATTGGTTGCTACGCAGAAATGCACCTGATTTTGCACTATCCAGTTTTAGTAAATAAACCCCCATAGTCTTGGTAGATCTGAAGTAGATTGTACAGCCAGTTTAGGGTTCCCATTCAGCTGGTATTGTGAAAAAAAAAAACAGAAAACAATTAAGTGTTGGTAAACAACGAGAGACTTGTGAATTTTGCCTGAAAATCTGTTGTTTATTGTACATCATACATTTTACCACTGAAAGGTTTTACCCCCTGCATGACCAGGCCATTTTTTTGCTATTTGACACTGCATTACTTTTAACTGGTAATTGTGCGGTCATGCAACACTGTATGCAGATGAAACTTGTATTTATTTCAGGTACTTCTATGATGCCATCAATTTACACATATTTATTATACATTCATATTAGTCCCTGTTCTCAAGGAGCTTACAATTTAAGGTCCCTAACTCACATTCATACACATACTAAGGCCAATTAACCCACCCGCATGTCTTTGGAGCATGAGAGGATGCCAGAGTACCCAGGCCCCAGGGGAAACCCACACAGGGGGGACATACAAGCTCTGTGCGGGTAGTGCCATGGTTGGGATTTAAACCATCAGCCCCAGTGCTACCAGGCGGAAGTGCTAACTATGTAGCCACTGTGCTATATAGTTTATTTTCAGGCGGTGTCCTCCATTTCATCCTGACCCCGATGTCTTCTCCCGCGCGCCTCCTCTCATCTTTGGCAATGATTGGATGCCTGGTAGGCGGCAATCACAGCACCTGTGGTTTCCGCCAATCAGGTGACAGGTAACACAGACCCGGAAACCTGAGAGGCGGGTCAGTGTTAGGGAAGCAATGTATTCGCTTCTCTAACACAACACTGTGTAAACAGCAAACGCATAGCATTGCGCCCGCTGTTTACACTTTTGGAAGCCTATTAGAGCCCATGGCTCTAATCAGGACGCCTATTAGAGCTGACAACTCTAATCAGGCACTTCCAAAGAAACCCTGCCGCTGTAATTCAGATGCCCGGCTCCCGAGCGGTGATAGAGCGGTGCAGGAGAGGGGGAACCGCTCCTGCACCCCTATGGATGCACCGCCACTGGGACAAAGCATGGCATAGCATGGAATGAGATGGGTAAAGTCACTGACAGGAAAATAGTAATACCAATATCTGATGGTGGACTCCATATATTGGGGAAATTTAGATGAGGGATTATTGGAATAATATGTGCTAGTACAGACATGCATATAAAACTCAAGGGTTATATTGTGAGGACCAGCAGGGGGCAGTGCAGTGGATATTGAAGCATATTGCACTGTACACTTTTTTTTTTTTTCTTCTTCCAACTGTATTGAAATGTCAAAATTACATTTTATTCAATTCTATGCCGCGCAGTTTGACTGTGTTGAGTAGAAACGGACATTACAGGAAGCTTTCACGTGAGCTCCAGTCTATTGAGGAAAAAATGCTTACAGTACAAGACCTAGTTTACCCTGGATCAAAGCTAAATGAAGAGACTCTGTGGTCATGGGGAGACTCTGATGTGAGGTGGGGACTCCAAGGGGATATTCTGATGTGATGGGGGGCTGACGACTCTATAGTGATGGGGGGATGCCTCTGACTAGAGGGAGTCCTTTGGCGTAAAGGTTCTGATATGATAGGGGGACCTCTAATGTGAAGGACTTGTGATATGAAGCTAATTTTATCAAGATGGGTTGTGTGCTTTGTCCCAGGCTCGGGAATCCTATTGAAATCACAGTGGTCACGTGATTGGCTGATTATTCCTGCCCCCTGGGAGTCCAGATCCTAATAAAAAAATGCTAGAGCTTGGAGGACCTGTAGGTAAAATGAATATCTCCTAAATGTGCACTATTTTTAGGAGATTTTCCAGTGAGCAGCAGCCAGTGACATCACCAGCGAATGCGCTCTGAAGGTTCCTTCAGAGCTGTGTGCCATGTCCAAGACTCCTGTGCACATGCGCGAGAGTGACGTCATCGCGGCTCTGCCATTCAAGCCATGGCAGCCCACAGACCCGGAAGGAAGACCGGATGAAGATGGAAGCCTCTGCAGTGGTGACAGCACGCCGCTGAAGGGCTTAGTTTCAAGGTAAGTCTCTTATAATGTGCTAGTATGCGGCGCAAACTAGCACATTATGACAGGGCTTGACAAAATTTCTTTGAATCTAGGAGCCAGCTAAAAAAGTCAAGAGACAGGTTTTTCTCCCTTTGCCTTTCAGGACAACACCTTGGAGAGAGCATAGCTCCACCTCTTCACAGGAAACACGGAGTGACCATGCCCCTTTAAATTCAGCTGCTTCCACCATGCCATCATTTTTAGTGTTTCCCCCGCCATAGTGGAGGCGCTGCTGGGGAACCAGAGGGGCTGTGCTCTCTCCAGGGAGAGGGTTTTGGCAGTACCTTTTCAGTTTGGATCATCAGACCAGCCAAGACACCCCCCCCCCCCCCCCCGCATGAGAGGGGGGTTGCTCAGGTGCTCGATTACCTCCGCCAGCTCATAGGCGTAAGGGTCTGTCGGATGGCCTGTGACGTCAGTTCTGAGAGGGAAACTTCTGGTGGGGCAAAGCATCGAGTGGTTCCGGCTGCTGGAACACAGGAGGAAGGGGCGTGTCGTCTGGCCGGGGCTTCCTTCCGCCCCTCGAGCGCGAGGACAACGGAAGAAGCTTGCTTAAAAAGGACACAGATGGTTGCTGCGGCACTCATGATGGTGGAGGCAGAGTCGCCAGCAGCGATGGCAGATGGAGGCGCCCAGTATCCCAGCCAGGCCCAGTTAGGAGAGGCTCCTCTTTCTGTCTTCACTGGGGTTTATTTGTGTGGATGGGGAAACTCTGGGGCACCTTTTGTGGTGGCTGTCTCTCTCTCTCTCTCTCTCGCAAGGACCCATGGGCCAAGCTGCTTTGCGGGACTAGTAAGGGAGGAGTCCAAGGAGCTTTTTTCCTCACTGCGAAAAGAATTGGCAGACTTTAGGGACAGTACGTTCCCTCATAAAGAAGCAGGGCCAGAGCTCCCAGTCCAATCATCTTCCTACCACTTCTAGATTGAAATTGAGTCGGATGAAGAGAGAAAGTGTGATTTATTTATTTCCCCCCCCCCCCTCAACAATCGACTCTGAGGAGGAAACACGCGCGTCCATATATAAACTGATGCTAGAAGAGGTGGATGACTTACTGAAAGAAGTCTATACTATATATAATTTTCTAGGGCCCTTAAAAGGTGGTTTCCTTTTGAGGAGGACGAAGCATTCATTTGGAATAAAAAAATTGGTGCCGCCTTTTCCCAAGTGTCAAGATGGACTAATCTTGCATTCAGGGACATGGGCATAGTTTAACGATGCCATGGACAAAGTGGAAGACTCTCCTTTTGAGGAAAGCTTGGGTATCATCCTTATCTAACTTAAAGCCGGCAATGGCCTCTACAGTAGTGGCCAGAAACATGGAATGCTGGCTGGAACAACTTAAAGGCCATGTGGTACCTCCTAGGAAAGATTTGCTGGAGTCCTTCCCTACACTTTTTAAGAGTGGTCAAGTACATGTCAAATGCCTCGACAGAATTCATCACGATGTCGGCCAGATCTTCAGCCCTTATTAATTCAGCCCGGAGGGCACTCTGGCTTAAAACCTGGTCAGGGGACTCGACATCAAGTGAAGTTATGCGGAATACTATTATCTGATGTTTGTATTAATTAGAGACCACCCTCGATAGGACGGTGGATAAGAAGAAAGCTTTTCTGCAGAAAAAGAGAGTGGCGCAGCAAAGGAAGAATTTTTGTCCGTTTCAGCAAGCCCATAAAGAAAAAGATCAGACTCCAAAAAGACCCTGGAACCCCCAGAGGGGCAAAGACAGAGGAGGGGTGCTTTTTAGACCCCCTGACCAAACCTCAAAAAAGGCAATGACGACCATCTCCCAGTAGGTGGAAGGCTGCAAGCCTTCCTGCCAGGTTGGGGGGGAAAAAGTAACAAAAAGCCATTTTTCTTTTTCTGAATCTAATCGGTCAAGGTTATCGGCTAGAAATTTCAGACACCCCCAAGCCAGTTTTACATTACAAATCTTTCTAGAGATCAGGAGAAGGCCATGGCTATGACGTCTCTTTTGAGAGAACTGATGCAACAGGGTGTTATTTCCAAAGTCCCGAAGGACCAGGAAGGGAGGGGGTTTTACACCCACATCATTTTTATTAATTTTTAATTTTTTGGTCAATAAGCCATCAGGGAAATTTCGTCTGATTCTCAGCTTAAAGATTCTGAACCGATATATAAAGTACAGAAGGTTCCAGATTGACACAATGATTTTCTCTGTGAAGAATCTACTCACCCCCAGCTGTTACATGGCATCCATCGACCTAAGGGATGCATGTCTCCACATACCAATTGCAGCTTCTTTGCAGAAAGTCCTGTGACTAGCAGTCAATTTAGGGAGGGGAGAGATTTGGCACCTTCAGTTCAGGGCGCTGTCCTTCAGCCTTTCTTCCTTTCCTAGAGTGTTCATAAAAGTGATGGCAGAGGCTCTGGAGTCCCTGAGACTCGAGGGAATTTTCATAGTGCCTTATCTGGACGACCTACTACTGTTCGCAGAATCAAAAGACCAGGTAGTGGTCAATCTGCAAGTAACCCAGGGACATCTAAACAGCTTAGGTTGGCTTCTGAACCTTCAGAAATCAAATCTGGTACTGTCTCAACAAGGTAAGGTTCCTGGGATACAAAATAGATTCAATAGAACAAAGAATCTTCCTCCCACAAGAGAAGATCGAAAAAATGCAGATAGCCCTAAGAACACTTAAAACCAACACAGAGGTTTCAGTAAGGGAAGCCATGTCAGTTCTAGGCCTGCTGACAGCAGCAGTCCCTTCAGTGCAGTGGGCCAGGCTTCATGCTCGACGTCTGCAGTCAGACATTCTACTGAATTGGACACACCAGAAACCTCTGGAAAATAAGTTCAAAATGGGAGCAAAGACAAAAAGATCACTTTGGTGGAGAGACCAGAGGAACACCTCAAAAGGACTTTTCCGGTAACGTGCAGATTAATGACAGATGGTGAGCGCATGGGGGTGGGGAGCTCACCTCGAGAAACCGACAATACAGGGCATATGGTCCAAGCCAGAGACAAGAAGGTCCTCAAATTGGAGGGAGTTATAGGCTATCCATCTAAGCCTCCTATTTTTTTCCTGCAGGCTGAAAGGGAACAGCACGTTCAGGTGTTATCAGACAACATGGGGAGGCGGTATTATACCTAACAAAGCAGGGGGACATAAGGAGCAAGACCCTGATGGAACTAGCTCACCAAATCCTGAGCTGGGCAGAACAGTCTGGCTTCGCTGTCTGCAGTCCATCTGAAAGGCACGGAAAACACCCTAGCAGACCCTATCAGCAGAAGGGAAGCGGAAAGGTCATTAACCCAAGAGATATATTCCAGATGATAACTGGAAGTTGGGGTCTTCCTCAGGTGGAACTCTTTGCAAACCAAATAAATGCAAAAAAATGTGCCTGTCTTCTTTCTAACATGGACGCGTTAACTCACAAATGAGACTCACAAAAAAGAACGTATTATGAGTGCACAGCTTTGGAAACGAGAAGACACTAGACAGGAATGTAAACGATGATGGGAGTATTTCAGCCAGGCGTCAAGGGAACAGAAAATCTCCTACAGGTACGATGTCTATAGTAATGGGGCCTCTTGTCTGCATTCTCACTTTATTGGAAAAGGTGCGCCAACAGTGAACTTCGCCTTTTTAGGTTAGCTGTTTGTCTGAACACTAGGAGAAAAAAAAATGAGGGCCATGTTACACAGGCGTCTGTTCTGATTAGCAGGGGATCCCCGGGTGAACTGATCACTTGCTGATCTGGAACCAAATGGTACAGATGTCACTCTAATGACAACACACCCATGTCAGGTCAGGTTATAAGAAGCTGGATATGAATGGACATGCATCCTTTTTACATCCTTTGACCTTAGATCTGACCGTTTAGGCCTGAAAAGTGGAAAAGAATGCTGGTCTTTCCTGTGTTTGTTGTTTGTTTGTTTTAGTTTTTTTGGACCCAGACTGGATATAATCAAAAGCATGTCCTATTACATCCTCCTGCCCTTAGAGTAACATTAAGCTACCATTCACATCATCTTGAATAACTGACAGGTGGATTTGATTGGAATTCCTGTGTCTATTTTGATGGTCTGCAGATGCAGTCTTGCCTGTTGGCCCCATGCCTAGTTGCTATCCCTTCCAGATCACTTATAACCGGATCCACATTCCTCCTCCTTCCCCGTTCCAAACATTGTCACATCTACTAGAGAGGAGGAGGAGTGCTGTGTACTGGCGGCCTATAGGGTGTGCTCCAACACATAAGTTACTGTGTGGTCACAGGTTTAGAGCACAGAGAAAGTTTCATCTGTGTCTGGCACTAAGCAAACTTCTCTCCCAGCTGTGTGGTCTGTGTCCCTTCTCTGGCAAGTAAGTTGCATACTTTGTCATAGTTTAGTGTGTTTTCAGGGTGTTTGCTGCATATATGTGTAGCTATTGTGTCCTGCTATCAAGATACAGAATCTTATGATCTGCTATTTCTTGTCAGTGTTTAATTTTTTGCCTCGATCAGTCATGCAAATCTTCTGTCAGTAAATGTTGGGTACGCATTACTTTTAGGGCTGATTAACACCAGAAACTGCGTGTTACTGCACATTTTTGCATGCAATTTGTCATGCATTTAACACAGGTTTTTATACACCTTTACATGTGTTTACAGTGTTTGTTTTTTTTTATTTTATTTTATTTTTTTCCCTAAAGTTTTGTCCTTTTGATGTAATTTCCTTCTTTTTTTTTCTTTGGGCTTTTATGCCCACTGTAATGCATTGCAGTGTGTTTCCCCCTTCCCCCCCTTTTTTATTTATTTATTTTTTCCTGTAATGGTATGAATTGTACCCATAGGATAACCTGTATTTTGGACTTTCTATGCAGTGGAAAAACTGTTTAAAAATTCACCTGACTGCATTTGGTGAGAATTGGCTCTAAAATTACTATTGTTAAAACTCTATTAATTCCTTTTAATCACAGTGGACGTTTTGGGGATATGCAGTCCTTTCTGTATAGGAGAGCTCAGAAAAGGAAGGGGGTGAGTTTAGTACACTCACGAGGAGCTCCAGGCTCATTTAGAAAAAAAAAATAAAAGTCAGCAGCTACCAATACTGTTGCTGCTGACTTTCAATATTAGGACACTTGCCTGTCCTGGAATCCAGTGATTTCGGGAACCCAGCCGACGTTTCGGCTCTCGAGTGCTGCCGTTGCCATTGCCTGTGCTTTGTGAATGGCCCGGCGGTGGGGAAAGGAGGGGGGGTCAAAGTTTCTGTTGATCAGCCAAAAGTGGGTGCGGGGTACCTGTCACCCCCCCCCCGAAAAAGTAAGGTGCCAAATGTGCCAACGGAGGAGGGTGGAGCTCTGCTTTAATGGAGAGAGGGGATGAAGAAAGGAGATGGGATTTTCAATTTATGAAGAACAGGGAGCACTCACTGCAGCCCCTGAGAATAATCCAGTATATGGAATGTACAAAAGACAGAGGGAGACCGCAGACATGCCCGGGGAGACAGCCCAACTGATGCCCAATGGACAGGTACACTGTTGCAATTTTGGACAATTTGCCCTACTACTTTTGCTCACATTTTCCTTACATTTCGAATGTTTATTCACTTTGGGCAAAATTTGCTGGGTGAAAATACATTCGCTAACCCTTTACAACACCTCTTTGTCAGTAAGAGAAGGTGCTTGCTGTAACATTCATCCTATTTATCAAAGGGTACATTTTACTTTCTCTGTACAGTGGCCTAAATTTTAAAATGGAATTGGCCAAAGCTGAGCTGTTGAATCCTTACATTTTATAATGAAAATCTTTATAAACCTTTACCATGTACCTCCTTTAAACAGGGTGAAAGTTGGGTTAATGGTGGTCGACAGGACAGTACAGCAAATTGGTGATCAAATACTTTTTAAATATGCCCTGTAAAGATTGAAATGTTATACAATGCGTACATAGAGCCATTCACATAACACTCTACCCTAAATTACCATGTTTTTCACTGTCATACACATGCTTTAGGGCCACTTTAATTAGTAACCATTTAACCTACAAGGTATGTGTTTGGATTATGAGAGGATACTGAAGCACCTGCAATTACTGTAGAAAATAAAGGCACTGAGTCTTCAAAACTGGAGAAAGAAAATTCAAGCAACTGTAGAGTAATTGCTAAAAGCTACAAATCGGGTTTTCATTTTATTGTATTAAGAGTTAATCTGGGTATTATGGGCAACAACTTCACATCAATATTGAAGAAATCAGACAGTGCCCTTCATTAGAATTGGACCTGGAATCCTGCTGCTCAAAAAAATAAGTATGATGGCTATAAATTTTTTTTTTTTTTTTTTTTTTTTTTTTTTTTTTTTTTTTTTAGCAAAAAAGGTTTTTATTAAATCAAAAACAGACATTCTGGTGTCTGTACAAGGCAACAGCGCATGACAAGAGCCAGACAAATAGAAGCTTGCAGTATTACAGTCTACTCATGAAACAAATGCAGAACATATGGGACGTCCGTAATAGTCTGAACGTTGTACACACAGTCAATTAGTAACAGCACAAGTGATACATTGCAGGAGCCTCATTTTAACCAGTTCCACAGGCTCAAACCTGGAGTATTGAGCCGAGGGGCCCATAGTCTTTCAAATGTACCCAGACTTCCTCAGTGCTGGTACACATATCTTTCAAAAATAAGAGTATTGCACAAATGAGTCACCCGTTGTTTAACTGAAGGGGGATCCGAGGACTTCCAAAATACGTGTTTTGCGGGCCTGACAAAGACCACACAAAATTGCAACTCTGGTCAACTCTTCCGGCACACAATCACTTAGGATATCAAGAAGACAATACTTTGGGTCTAGAGGAACTGAGGTCTAAAAGACTCTATTAGGGTGATTAAAACCTCTAGCCAGTAGCGATGTAGTTTCAGGCAACGCCATTGGAGATGAATGAGGTCTCCCCTGGCATGCTTACGTTTACAGCAATGCGGCTCTGGAATCAGACCCATTTTGTGTAACTTCTGAGTTGTGTGATAGGTTCTCAGCAGACTATATAAGTGGGACATTCTCTGAGAAGTAATCATTTAGCTAGTAGGCAGTTCTTTTAGGGCCTCTTCCCACGGATCTCTGTCTAGTGGTTCCAAATCTGCTCCCCATTTCTGGGGGATAATGGCATTGCAAGATGAGACCTTTAATGGTCTCAGCGGTCGAGAGTATGTTGAAGATCTGAGTCAGTGACAGGCTCTACTCTTCATTAGCTCCCTGAGCTCTAATGGCATGCTGCAATTGTAGGTAGTGGAAGTATATGTAGGAGGGAAGGGAAGGGAAGGGAACATCTCGTATGAAGTTCCGTGAAGGGGAGCAGAGTCCCATTCTGAAAAATGTGGGGTAGAAGGGTTCCCCCGGAGGCCTTCCACCTGACTCCCTGCTGTAGTTTAGAAAATTCCTTATAGAAGGAGTTACGCCAATTAGGACTATACTTTGTGAAGCCTTACTCGTAGCTGTCTAGCTTTGTTCCACGATTTTTGCATGAGGTTGTACATGGGGGAAGTATTTATTTGGTTTGGCAAAGGCTAACATAATACATGTAGCAGATGTTAATAAGGTATAGGGGGTAGACTGGGGGGATGGAAGGTACCCCCAAGATACTGTAATTGAGTCGCTATGTAGTATAACCATGGGCGAGGGAGCGCTAAACTGCCGCGATCCTTAGGGTATTGAAAATGTTCCAACCAAATTCTAGGCGGACAATAATTCCAAATTAAGGCGCAGTATATCAAATTAACTATCCGGAATGTTCTAAGGGGGATCACTACAGGGGAGTTGTGCAGAAGGTATAGTAATTGGGGCATGTGAATAATTTTTAATAAGGTTAGTTCTGCCTGCCACCAATAGTTTCAATCTACTCCCAGATGTTGAATAAATCAAAAATGAATTAACCGCGCTCTCAATGTACAAGTGCATCAATAATTGATACCATCAATTGTGTAACAAGTGATAAAATGTTGGAAAAATTCAAAGAAATGTCAATACAGGCAAAAGGACATAAAGTCCCATGAACATTCCATGGTGTCCAAATGCCTATGTGATCAAATTCTCCGTGACTTAAATGTGTCTCTTCTTCACCAACATTCACATGTTCGCCAGAACGTATTCACCCCCATTACAGGTAGTCAAAGACAGCTTGGTTGGATGTATCCACTTGAAGAGAAAGTCAGCCCAGGGCAAGTTGTCACTGGCTTTTTTCCTAGATACTCATGCCGGCCCAAGTAGAGGTAAAAGAAGAAGGCTCTCATTGTGCAGTATATCCAAAATTTTATATAAAATGATTTAAAAAAACGGCATTTCAGTGTGTGCAAGTGCTAAACATGAAAATACTGGGAACGCCGTATTTGCACTGCACCTGCGTTCCAAGAAAGCAGAAGTGATATGTAACATATGAGCCCATCCAAAGCATTTCCTCAGTGTGGGTCTGACATCGGGGGTGGGATCAAGCGCAACACGTCACTTCCTCTTTCTTGGAGCGCAAATACTGCGTTCCCCATTTTATTTATTTATTTATTTATTTATTTATTTATTTATTTTACATGTTCAGCACCTGAACACAGGTGTGTGCTTTTTTTTTTTTTTTTTTTTTTTTTTTTCTTTTTTTTTATCGTTTTAAATAAAATTTTGGATATACTGCATGATGAGAGGTTTCTTATTTTACTTCTACATGGGCTGGTACGAACATCTAGGAACCATGCCAGTGACAATTTTGCGCTGTTCTGAAATTCTCTAAAAGTGGATACATCCAACCAACGCTGTCTTTGACTACCTGTAATGGGGGGTCAATACGTTCCGATGAGTAGGATGCACATGTGAATGTTGGTGAAGAAGAGACACATTTAAGTCACTGGAAATTTGATCACATGGGCGTTTGGACACCACAGGATGTTCATGGGACTTTATGTACTTTTGCCTGTATTCATGTTTGATTTTTTTTTTTCCAACACATTTTATCACTTCTTACACAATTGATGGTGTTACTGATGCACTTGCACTTTATTGGGAGTGCAGTTAATTCATTTTTGGTTCTTCATTGGTAAGCAATTTGCTTTATAATGAGCAGCTCTTTTTTTGATTTTGTTTTTTATTTTTGTTTGTTAGACACAGTATGTCATTTTGTATTCGCACACTATTTACCATTGTGCAGGTGTTGAGTCAGTTTACTCAACATACTTTCACTACTTCAGATATTATCTTTAGGAGAGGAGGGTGCAGATTTTAACGGCAATAATGGTAGGGGAAATATATATTTATAAATATTTGAAGGACGAGGCTATGGGGATTGGGCAAGCCAAGGAAGCCAGCTGTCCCAATCTGCAATCCAGTGGCAGTAAAGCAGACTTTGTCCAATTGATGGTTAGGCTGGAGAAGTGACCAAAGGTGGTTACCGAATACATGACTGCCTCCAAGGATGCCTCAATGTCTCCCTGAAAAATGAACATATCTGCTGCATACAGCATGATTTTCTCATTGAGATTACCATGCTGGAAGCCTGTTATATCCGGGTTGGAGTGGATCAAGCAGCTAGAGGTTCAATGGCCTGAGCAAATAGTAGTGGGGAGAGAGGGTACCCCTACCCAAATCAAATGTACAGTGGTGTGAAAAAGTGTTTGCCCCCTTCCTCATTTCCTGTTCCTTTGCATGTTTGTCACACTTAAGTGTTTCGGAACATCAAACCAATTTAAACAATAGTCAAGGACAACACAAGTAAACACAAAATGCAATTTGTAAATGAAGGTGTTTATTATTAAAGGTGAAAAAAAATCCAAACCATCATGGCCCTGTGTGAAAAAGTGATTGCCCCCTAAACCTAATAACTGGTTGGGCCACCCTTAGCAGCAACAACTGCAACCAAGCGTTTGCGATAACGTGCAATGAGGCTTTTACAGCGTCCTGGAGGAATTTTGGCCCACTCATCTTTGCAGAATTGTCCTAATTCAGTTACATTAGAGGGTTTTCGAGCATGAACAGCCTTTTTAAGGTCATACCACAACATCTCAATAGGATTCAGGTCAGGACTTTGGCTAGGCCACTCCAAAGTCTTCATTTTGTTTTTCTTCAGCCATTCGGTGGTGGACTTGCTGGTGTGTTTAGGATCATTGTCCTGCTGCAGAACCCAAGTTCGTTTCAGCTTGAGTACACGAACAGATGGTCGGACATTCTCCTTCAGGATCTCTTGGTAGACAGCAGAATTCATAGTTCCTTTTATCACGGCAAGTCTTCCAGGTCCTGAAGCAGCAAAACAGCCCCAGACCATCACACTACCACCACCATATTTTACTGTTGGTATAATGTTCTTTTTATGAAATGCAGTGTTCCTTCTACGCCAGATATACTTGGACACACACCTTCCAAAGAGGTCCACTTTTGTCTCATCGGTCCACAGAGTGTTGTCCCAAAAGTCTTGAGGATCATCAAGATGTGTTGTGGAGAAATTGAGACGAGCTTTGATGTTCTTTTGGCTCAGCAGTGGTTTTCTCCTTGGAACTCTGCCATGCAGGCCATTTTTGCCCAGTCTTTTCCTGATGGTGGAGGCATGAACGCTGACCTTAACTGAGGCAAGTGAGGCCTGCAGTTCCTTGGACGTTGTTGTGGGGTCTTTTGTGACCTCTTGGATGAGTCGTCGCTGCGCTCTTGGGGTAATTTTGGGCGGCCGGCCACTCCTGGGAAGGTTCACCACTGTTCCATGTCTTCGCCATTTGTGGATAATGGCTCTCACTGTGGTTCGCTGGATTCCCAAAGCTTTGGAAATGGCTTTATAACCCTTTCCAGACTGATAGATCTCAATTACTTTCTTTCTCAATTGTTCCTGAATTTCTTTGGGTCTCGGCATGATGTGTAGCTTTTAAGGATCTTCTGGTGGACCTTACTGTGTCAAGCAGCTCCTATTTAAGTGATGCCTTGATTGTGAACAGGTGTGGCAATAGTCAGGCCTGGGTGTGGCTAGAGAAATTGAACTCAGGTGTGGACAACCACAGTTATAGTATGTTTTAACAAGGGGGGCAATCACTTTTTCACACAGGGCCATGATGGTTTGGATTTTTTTTCACCTTTAATAATAAACACCTTCATTTACAAATTGCATTTTGTGTTTACTTGTGTTGTCCTTGACTATTGTTTAAATTGGTTTGATGTTCCGAAACACTTAAGTGTGACAAACATGCAAAGGAACAGGAAATGAGGAAGGGGGCAAACACTTTTTCACACCACTGTATGTGAAATCCTATCAGCATTTCTAATGGTTGCTTTTGGTGTGATACAACATCTGAACCCAATAAATAAACTTCCTGCCAAAACCAAATTTCGTCACAAATGCCGCCATTCGATACTGTTGAATCTTTTGTTAGTGTCTATTGTCCACTCGTGTTTGTATGTTACGGAAAAACCGTTAAGTGCTGTGGATTTATGTGGCATGAAGCCCGCTTGGTCCAAGTGAATGATGAATAAAATAGCCTCATTCAAGTGGAGAGCCAACACTTTCGTCAGGATTTTTGTCACATTGCCACAAGGAGATTGGCCTGTATGAACTTGGATTTATCGGTTCCTTACCAGGTTTCAGGAGTGAAATGACAGTGGCTAGTGACAAATGGAGGAAGACAGTGGGCATCATAGGAAGCATTGAAAACTTTTAGTAATTGTGGTACGAGAGTTTTCCTAATATCGTGTGTACACCTCCATAAGGATGCCGTCATCCCCAATGAGCCTTACAGGTGGGTAAGGAAGCGTCCGCCAGTCAGGAGCACAATGGCTTTCCGCCAGATTTCATGGTATTTTTCTTTAATTGCAGCATTTTTAAAGTGATAAAACTGTGTGTCTGTATTGTAGAGATGCACTAAATGTTTTTTTTTTTTGCCCAGGGATACACTTTAAGCAGAAATAAGTACATTGTTTTAAACTTGAATTTTCAGGCTGTTGATGAAACTTTATTCAGCACGTCCTCTTGTTCAGCTGCTGCTTCCAAAGTTCAGAATTGCCATGAGCCGTACACTTACCACTGGGACGTTCCAGAACTCCCTGCCTCTCAATTATCGTGGAGGGAGCAGAGTGCAGCCTCTAGACTCTGTAGGAGAGGAACAGGCATATGAACCATCTACAGGTAAGATTTGTAGGACTAGTTTACTCTTCTCTTTTGCATCTAAGCTAAATTTAAAAGGTAAATTTCTTAAAAAAATATGCGTTTATTTTTTTAAAGTTTTTATTTGCCAAGTGTGCATACATAAAAAAGAGAGCATCATTTACAGAATACACTCTCAACCATAATCAACAAGGCATCAGCTAGTACATATAGCTTTTTTTTTTTTTTTTTTTTTTTTTTGTGCAGTTTACCATTTGCCCATAATAATTACGGTTCATATCGTCCTTTAACATATGGCATGGTAAAAAAAAAACAACAAATTTATAAACCAAAACCATGGAGGTTGATACCCCCACAACTATTTGTGCCGTCATCTCTTTCTTTCTTTCTCTTCCCCTAAGATATGCTTTTCCCAGTAGCATCTCTCACTGAACACTATTCAACAGTGGTATATAGTCATGTCATTTAGATGTCACATGGTGTAGTTTCCTTTGAATTTATCCATCTTCCCCATATTTTATTAAATTGTTTTTCTTACTACCTCTTGCTTCATAAGTCATTCTGTACAATGTAATATTTGCATTAACCAGGCCTTTCCATGCGGATAAGGTAAGAACATCTCTCTTTATACAGTTCAAGACTATACGTTTTCTGACATAGTAATACAATAATTGTAAGAACTGTCTCGTATTGTTGTTCATCACCTCGTCCTCTATTACCTCCAGGAGTCCTAAAAGTGGGCTACATATATATAGATTAAAAGTATCTGCAATAAACTGGGACACTTGTGACCACAATGGTCTTACTTTACCACACTCCCACACCATGCGAATAAAGGTACCATCGGGCACTTGTGGCAAATAGGGTCATCTCTTCTGCCCATCCTAAATTGTCTGTGTGGGGTATAATACATTTGGTGAAGGTATCTTAACTGTATAAGTTTGTCCCTAGCTGAAATGACTGTGGGCACGTAGGAGGTTAGAACTTCCTCCCACTGGGCCTCAGTCAACTCCGGAGTCACTGCCACCCATCTGCTCCTCATTTTTTTCCTCAGTGGGCTGTTTTTTGTCCATAAGAACCGCATAATGGGTAGATATACGTTTTTGTGTGGTCCGGCTCTGCTAGCAATTTTTCTATTCTTGTATTGGCCCAGTCCCAAATTGAGCATGAGCTGCATGGTTGTCTGGCATACTGGAATGCCCACGAGTCAGGGATATCTAACTCTCTCTTCAATTGTGCAAATGTTTTAAGGTCCCCATTGTCAAATAGCTGATGTAAATAGGCAAGGCCATACCTTGCCCATTTATGTCCATCGCCCAGGAGGAAAAAAATCTTTTAAGCAAGGGTTAAACCACAGAGGGGCATTTGGCGACAGATAGGAGGGTGCGTCCTGTATATGCCTTGTACAGGTCTCGAGCACTTGTTTAGCTGGTTTAAAGTGGTTGTATACTAAATTTTTTAACTTTTACCTACAGGAAAGCCTATAATAAGGCTTACCTGTAGGTAAAAAAAAAAATCTCCTAAACCTGTACGGTTTAGGAGATATTCCCCTCGGTATGCGCCGCTGACTGCAGCGGCGAATGCGCACAAGGGGATTCTCGGCCTGAAAATCCGGCAGTGGCCGGCCGGAATGAAATCTCCCGTGCGCATGCGCAGGAGTGACGATATCGCGGCTCCGGCCACTCACAGTGCCGGAGCCGCGATACCCAGAAGAAACGCAGAGGGAGTATGTCAGCTCCCTCGGCGTGCATCGAGCCAGATGTCGGGGCCTCGTTCTAAGGTAAGTATTTCATAATGAGCTAGTATGCGATGCATACTAGCTCATTATGCCTTTTGCTTTGCAGGTGTTAAAAAAAAAAATTGCGGGTTTACTACCGCTTTAAGTACAGTCCTGACACTTTCCGTCGGCACCTCACCTCTAAAGAAGAAATTTAAAAGCGTCTCATAGGAAGTTGCCGCAGCTGCCTCCACTGCCGTTGCAGTGTTCAGCTGCAGGAACATACGTCAGTGAGCCTGAACTAACTGTGATGCCAAGTAGTACATGCGAAGATTGGGGATTGCCGGGCCCCCCCTCCCCACCGGTAGTTGCAAAATGGTCAGCGATACTCGAGCTGCCTTGCCACCCCACAGAAAGGAGGTCAGCAAGGAGTCGATATATCTGAAGGTCTTCTTAGGGATAAACAGCGGGGCGTTAGAGAGTATGTATAGAAATTTCGGGAGGTAAATCATTTTAAACAGGTTAGTTCTACCTAATAATAAAGTGAGCGGGAGCTCCTTCCATTTTTGTATTCTGTCCCTAAAATCTCTAATTACTTGCCAAAGATTCACCTCGGTGAATAATTCGACAGGCAACTGAACGTGTATTCCTAGGTATTTAAATTGGGTTGTGACTGTCAGAGGACATTGAGGAGGAGGCATTAAACTTGGCTGCGGGTCCAGGGGAAACGGCGTCGATTTGGACCAATTAATCCGAAAGTCTCAGAATTCCTCGATCTCCCGGAATGCATTGGTCTGGGTCCCCCAGATAAAGCAGCATATCGTCTGCATATAACCATACGCGTTCTTCTAGATCCCCCAACCAAAAATCCCTCAATGTCACCCTGAGTCCTAATTTTAGCTGCCAGGGGCTCTATGGCCAGAGCAAAGAGGAGAGGGGACAGGGGGCATCCCTGTCGTGTCCCCCTCCCAATCCGAAAAGAGTTTGAAATATGTCCATTCACTCTGATACATGCTCGGGGGTCATTATACCCAGTTCACAAACCTTGGTCCAAAACCCAGTTTATCAAGTAGGGAGAACAAGTAGTTCCACTCAACCGAATCGAATGCTTTTTTTTTTTATCGAGTGAGGCTATCACTCGGTTACCTGTATTTGTATGAGAAATTTGCATATTCACATAGAGCCTCTTGAGGTTCACTTGAGTGCAACGGCCTGGGATAAAACCTGTTTGATCGGAGTTGATCAGTTTGAGGATCACCGATTGCAATCTACAGGCCAAAATTTTGGCATCAGTATTGATCAAAGAGATCGGTCTATACGATTCACACTCCTGTGGGTCCTTACCGGGCTTTGGGATCACAACGATCAAAGCTTTGCGCATGGATTCCGGTAATATACCCTCTTTTTCTGCAGCCACAAACAATTTTAGAAGGCGAGGGACCAAACTCTCCTTATGAAGCTGATACCATTCCGCCAGAAAACCATCCAGTCCAGGTGACTTACCCGGTCTGAAGGAGGAAATGGCATCAGCTATTTCTTCCGAGGTGATAGAATGTTCTAGGGTAGCACTAGCCTCTAGGGGCAGCAATGGGAGAGCCAGATCCTCCAAATAGGAGAAGAGGTCTTGGTCTGTACATTTGGATTGGGATTGATAGAGGTCGTGGTAAAAATGTAAAAACGTGTTTAAGATATCGCGCAAATCACTCACCAAGTCACCATCCGGGCGTCTGAGATTTAATACAGATGTTGGAGCATATAAAGGTCTCGCCAAAAAAGGCTAGCAAGCGGCCACCCTTGTCCCCAAATTCAAAAATGGAGCTGGTTTGCCGGAGCTGTTTCTTTGTGGTCTGATCAGTCAGAAGTAACCTAAACTGACTCGTCGGGTCCTGCCAGACTATAAGTGTCAGGGGATGGGTCCTGTACGTATGTCTGTTCTGCAAGAGCAACGTCACATTCCAACTGTTTCACATCACAGTCCAGGGCTTTTGCAAAGTCTTTCGTCTCTTTAGGAAATATTCCTCTCATGGTAGCTTTAAAAGCCTCCCATTGTGTGTGTATCGTGGTCTCAGCACCATTCTCCCTCCAATAATCCCCCATAGCATCCTTGCATTTCAGCGTCACATATTCCTCCTGCAGCCACTGTGTTTGCAGTCGCCATTGTCGTCTCCCAGTGGGGACATTTAGGTCCAGCGTGACCTCCAAAGGCGAATGGTCCAACAGCGCCCTGGGAAGGCACCTAACCCCAGAGATAATGGGGAGACCATCTATTGAGGATAAAAGCACGTCCATCCTAGTCAACGTCTTATGAGTCTCCGAGTGGCACGAGTATGCACTGACCCCCGGATTTTTGTAGCGCCACACATCCGTGAGAGCATAACTGTCCAGCCAGGATGAGAGGGTAAGACGTGAGCCAGATACACACCCGTGCCTGTCCAGAACCCCATCCGACACCAGCACACAGCACCGACCAGCATGACAGAACTACCCATCCCATCCCACCCTGCACACAACCCAAACATGTTGTGCGCCTATACCCCATAACTATAGCGATATCGACCTGGGGGGGGGGGGGGGGGGGAAAGGGGGGAAAAAAAACATTTTTTTTTTTTTATTTTTTTTTTTCAGGGTGAAAGTTTCTCTATCTTCTCCGCTCACTTTTCCCTACAAGGAGAACTTCCCGAAGGGAAATAGTCCTGGCGTAGTATAGCTCAGGGAAGTGAACTTCACTACCAGAGAGGAGGCAATAAAAAGGGAAGAAGAGAAAAAATCCAAATGAGAGAAAAAAAATAAAAATTCCCAGCTTATCTTGGAGGACCGGTGGAGGCGGTTCGTCGAGTCATCAGATAGAACCGCACAGGACTAGCTGCTTTATAATTGTAGTGTCACAACATAAAGAAAGAAATAATCTTCGGCCTCCGGGCTAATCACAGGCAGAGATGTCATGCTGTTTGAAGGTTAGGTCAAAGAATGCAGGCCATTCCATCAGTGTCCAGCTTCAGGGCTTGGGCACTCTCTAGCATCCAGCCAGCGTGAAGCTTCAGTAGGGGAGTTAAAGGAAGGAGACTTTACCTCTGTCTACCACTCTCAACTTTGCCGGGTAGAGCATGCTATAAGCCAATTGTAGGTCTCTGAGCCTCTTCTTGACATGCGCAAAGCTGGCTCTTTGCTTCTGTGTAACCGCAGAAAAGTCTGGATATATAGAGATTCTGTTTCCATTGTAGTGCAGGTTTCCTATTGTGCGTGCGGCACGCAGGATGCTTTCACGGTCTCTAAAGTGCAGGATACGGGCTATCATTGGGCGTGGGTGGGCACCGGGGGGGGGGGGGTTGCGATGGCACCCTATGAGCTCTCTCTATGGCAAACAGGCGTGAAAAAGTAGTTTCCGCCATATTGTCCTTAAGCCACAGCTCAAGAAAGTCCTCAGGTTGTTTGCCCTCAACCTTTTCAGGGAAACCTACAAGGCGGATATTGTTCCTCCTCTGGCGGTCTTCCATGTCCCCCAGCTTATCTGTATGAGCATTCACTTCATATTGAACATTCTGCACCTTATGTTCCAGTGGGGGCACTACATCTTCCAGGTCACTGATTCTCCGTTCAGCTTCCGTGGGCCTTTCTCTAATGTTCTGCACATCATTCTTAAAAAAAGACATTTCAGCTCTTATACCATCAATATGTTCAGTCAGTGCAGCCTGACGTGTACATATGGCCTCCATAATCTGCTTCAAGGAGGGCTCTCCTCCCCTTCTGTGTGGGCCATACCGTCTAGATCTTTCCTCGGTAGCCTGTCTTTGGAGAGACCTCTTCTTGGTCCCTCAGCTCTAGGGGGTAGCGGGCTCACCTTGTCAGGATGTGAGGGGGATCGCCCAGCGCTGCTCTGCTGTGTGTTACTGGGGCCTTGTTCGTCCGCCTCATGACTGCTGCCATATTGAGAGAGGCGCTCTGTGGGAGATTCCAGAGGTGTGCACCCGTATTTTACCATGCCGCTGTGTTCCGCTGGGTCACGGTAGTATAACGGAGGCTGTGTGGAGCAGGATCGGTGTCGGTGACACCCAGGATGGCCAAAGGATCTGTTGTCCTGCCCGGAGCTCCGGTTCAGCGCTACTCACATGCCGGCTGCTAGCCCCGCCCCCCCATGCATGTTTGTTTAAAGAGGAAGTAAACGCTCTCACTTTGATGCTGCTTTTCATTTAGTCCATTATAATAATAATAATTGTTAAACTATAGCCACTGTAATACAGCCCAAATCGCAAATTACTTACTGTTTAAAGAAACTTTAAAAAACGTATTTCCAGGTGTAAGGCAGCGCCATCTTTAAAGTGGGGTGCCCCTAAAAAAAAAAATAAAAAAAAAAAATGAAAAGTCAGCAGCTACAAATACTGCAGCTGCTGACTTTTAATAATCGGACACTTGCCTGTCCCAGGGTCCAGCGATGCGGGGGACCCTGTCATTCGTACTGTGGGCACATGGCTGTGGCTTCACAGCCGGGCACCCACTGCGCATGCGCAAGCGGCCCAGGGCACCGTGATACGCCGCACAATCATCTGGGACACGTGACAGGTCCCAGATGACTGTGCGGCATGAGGGGGGAGTGATGTCACCAGCCCGGGCAAGGAAGAAGGCAGACTACGAGGGACCCCCTAGCAACAGGTATTTAGTAAAGTGAGTAAAAAAAATAAAAAAATTTCCTATTATTATTATAAAAAAAAAATATATATATATATTATATATAAAAAAAAAAAAAATTGTAAAGACTTTTATTTTTTGGTGGCAACACCACTTTAAGTATCGTCTTCTGAGTACACAGTGGAGTGTATTTCCACCCTTACATTGAGCACTTCCTGTACTGTTAACCAAGCCTCCTGCTCAATCCAACGTTTTTATGGCAAACCTGCTTCCCTGCTCATAGCTTACTTGTTTTATTTCATAGTAATTACTTGTGCTGATTATCTAGTGTTTGCCTGCAGTAATGCTGTCCGATGCCTTTTTTTTTTAAACTCCATGTGATGTCATGTGGGGTGTAGCAGGAAGCTCTGCGTGATTATGCAGTCTCGTGGGATTTCAGTGTTGCAAGCCCACGCAGGGCAACAGCAGAAAAATTGCATACATTTCAATTGAACAGCGCATGGAATTACACAAAAGGGTAACAAAGGTGGTTCGGCAAATAAGAACATATAGGTATGTTGCAAATCAAGAGGTATACTAAAGAAAAGAAGAGGATGTCCCCATGGGGGGTGTACACATATGGTAATAAGCCTAAAAAAAAATTGTTCACGCTATGACGGTGATTTCTATAGCAGTGGAGGGATCGACCAACCATTTGGACCAGACCCTATCGTACTTCCTGGGGTAGCTTCTATTAGTATAGGTGTCTTTTATAAAAAAGGCAGGCTGCTATTCACTAATTTGTTTCCAAAATTAATTTAAATGAGGGGGAATACTTCTTCTAGTGGTAACACTATAGCCTTCCTGCCATAATAAAGTAGGCTAGCCAGCATATGTTCAGCCACAGTGGGAATAATGTGTTCCACCAGACCCAGTACACAAATGCGCACAGAGGGTTGTAGAGTAACAGATGCAACACCATTTATAGTAGCTAGCACATCTGCCCAGAACCCGGTGACAGCAGGACAAGACCAAAAATGATGAAATCGCCCAAGGGATCTCTGCATCGCCAGCACTCCGGTGAGTGAGAGAAATGCATTGTTTGACATCCTATGGGGAGTGAAATGGGCTCTGAGAGTGACTTTAAATTGTATGAGTCTGTCCCGTAGGGAGACTGAAAAAGAAGGTCCCAAATATCTTCCCAGTAATGGGTGTCTAGGTTTTGTGTGTCATGCTGCCACTATGGCCCTAAGTCCATCCAGGCCAGACAAGGACACTAACAAGAGTATTAACGGGATGTGGGTTTCTCATCACATTCAGTATGTAGAACCTCCTCCAAGGTCGACTGAACAACAAGGAGAGAGCAATGTGGGAATTGGCTATAGAAAGTATGGGAGAGGTGTAGATAATGGAATATGTAGCTAACGGGAACATTTTTATAGGTTGCGAAAAGTTGGGGTAGTGAAAGCAAGAGGCGACCGGTGATGTTCTGGGAAATTGTTCTGATGCCATATTTATTCCAAGCACTAGGTTTCGGGAGCATAAAGAAATGGGATAAAGTTGGAATAAGCCAAAAGGGGAACTGGGGAGGCAGCCAGTTTAGGATAACTTAAGTGCCAGACCTGCCTTCCATGCCTGTAGGGTGGGGGTCATAGAGGGAGTGAGAGGGTAGGGGGGGCCTCTAAATAAAATAACCTTTTAAGCATTTCTTACCCCAACAGTTTATATTCCTGATACGTGCTTGCTGTACTATGTACTTGTATGAGGAAGTATTCTGTTCTCTCTTCCTTTGTGTGAAATCCCTGGTAATCCTGCATTCCCTCTGCTTTTCGATTATAAAACTGACCACACTAAGCAGGAGAACACACTATGACTATTGAAACTAAACACGGTCACACAGCAAAATAGGAATTTTATGCTGAATAGTTGCTTCAAAACACCTCAATCTGGCAACCCAGGGCGCATCACTTTCTTCCTTCAGGCTTTGACGAGTCCCTCCTGGAACCCTTAGACATGATCTTTCATGACTAGCATGGCTAGGTCCTTGGGCTGGCCCGGAGAAGTCGACCCTCCTTTCTTTCTTCCTCTTCTTTTCCCTGCCCTTTACTCTTCCCCTTTTATCTTTTTTCCTCTCTTTATCTTCTCTCTTCTCAAAACACTAAAGGAATGTGATTTTTCTCCCTTTGCCTTTTAGGACAGCACCTTGGAGATAGCATAGCTCCACCTCTTAACAGGAAAACTGCATGACAACAACCCTTTAAATTCAGCTTCTTCTACCATGCCGTCAGTTTTTAGGGCCAGTTCACATTCGATGCACTTCCATGTGCTTTTTTTTTTTTTCTGCACAAAATTAACGCACAGTGTTTTCCATATATTCCAATTGCTCTAGTTCACACCATGCAGTCAGTTTCTGCACCGGAAACGGACTACATGGTTTGAACTATAGCCATTGGAATAGATGGAAAACACCGTGCATGCATTTTTAATGTAGTCCGCGGGTGTGCTTTGCAGAGCATGCATGCCAGATCTGGGCATGTCAGTGCCGAGTCCCGGATGACAGGTGATGTACTTTCCAGGGGGCGGAGGTTTCTGGCGGGGCATAGCAGCAAGTGGTTCCGGCTGCTGGAACGCAAGGGGAAGGGGCGGGTCATCTTGCCAGATGGCGGGGACTCTGGTCAGAGCAACCAGTTTAAAAAGAGGCACAGGCGGCTGCTGCAGCGCATGGGATGGAGGAGACAGCCGCCAGCAGTGATGGCTGATGCAGGCACCCAGGTTCCCGGCCAGGTCCAGGTAGGAGAGGTGCCTTTTTTACTTTCTCCACAGGAGTGTATTTTTGTTCGTGGTATGGTTAAAGCCTGCAGCTGTCTGCTATAGGGACACCTCTTATTAGCAGCTCAATGTGGATGGGAGACTCTATACCACCTTAGAAATTCAAGAAGGAAAAACCCAACTATCGTTACATGACAAAATGTACCAGGGGCTAGAGGAGGCCAAACATAGTATTTTTCCCATCCATAAAGTACTGACCGATACAATTAAGGAGTGGAAGGATCCAGAAAAAGGCCAGTTTTTCTCTAGAGCCCTTAAAGGGGTTGTAAAGCTTTGTTTTTTTATTTTCTACATAGGTTCCTTTAAGCTAGTGCATTGTTGGTTCACTTACCTTTTCCTTCGATTTCCCTTCTAAATGTTTTTTTACTTTGTCTGAATTTCTCACTTCCTGTTTCTCCTCAGTAAACTTCACACCATCACCCGAGCGGTGTTTAGTCAGCCAGAACAGCTTACTGAGGAGGAATAGGAAGTGAGAAATTCAGACAAAGAAAAAAAACATTTAGAAGGGAAATTGAAGGAAAATGTAAGTGAACCAACAATGCACTAGCTTAAAGGAACCTATTTAGAAAATAAAAAACTAACCTTTACAACCCCTTTTAAAAGGAGTTTTCCATTTGAGGAGGATGAGGTGTTGGTTTGGAATAAAGACCAAAAATCGATGCCGCCTTTTCCCAAGTGTCTAGACCAGTGATGGCGAACCTTGGCACTCCAGGTGTTTTGGAACTACATTTCCCATGATGCTCTGGCACTCTGCAGTGTAGTTGAGCATCATGGGAAATGTAGTTCCAAAACATCTGGGGTGCCAAGGTTTGCCATCACTGGTCTAGACTGATCTTGCATTTGAGGACATGGAACGTACTTAAGGACGCCATGGACAAAAGGACAGACTCGCTATTGAGGAAAGCTTGGGACTTGTCCTTATCTAACCTAAAGCCAGCAATGGCCTCTACAGTGGTAACCAGAAACATGGAGTCCTGGCTGGAACAGCTTAAGGGCCATGTGGTAGCAGGCACCTCTAGAAAAGATTTGCTAGAGTCCTTCTCTACCCTTCTAAAAGCAGTCAGGTACATGGCAGACTCCATCAGGATGTCGGCCAGATCTTCAGCCCTCCTGGCTCAAAACCTGGTCAGAGGGCTCGGCATCAAAAGTTAAGTTGTGCAGAACTTCCTTTGCAGGAGATTTTGATGTTCAGGCCAGAATTAGAGACCATTCTTGATGGCATGGAGGATAAGAAAGCATTCCCACGGAAAAAGAAAGTGGTACAGTAAAGTAAGAATTTTCATCCTTTTCAGAAAGCCCATAAAGAGAAAGAGAGCAGGCTCAAAAAAAGACACTGGAACCCCCAGAGGGGGAGAGGTAGAGGAGGGGTGCTCTCTAGACCCCCCCCCCCCCAAACAAACTTCAAAGAAGCAATGATGATCATCTCTGGGTAGGCAGAAGGCCGAAAGCTTTCCTGCCAGGTTCGGAAATGGCAACAACAAGCCCGTTTTGTTCTAAATATAATCAGACAAGTCTATCGGCTGGAATTTTCGCAGGTGCCCCCCGAGTTGACGTCCAAGGGATCAGGAAAAAGCCCTGGCTATGACGTCTCTTCTGATACAACAGGGTATTATTTCCCAAGTTCAGAAGGACCAGGAAAGGAGGGGCTTTTACTCTCATTTTTCTGGTCAAAAAATTGGGCAAATGTTGTTTTGATTCTGAATTTGAAGATCCTGAACTGATCTATAAAGTACAAGAAGTTCAGATGGACAAGATTTTCTCTGTGAAGAACTTGCTCACCCCCAACTGCTTCATGGCATCCATCGATCTAAAAAGGTGCATATCTTAACATACCACTTGTAGCCTCATTACAGAATTTCATGCAACTAGCAGTCAACTTGGGGGGGGGGGGGGGGGCCTTTCCTCCTCTCCCAGAGTGTTCACAAAAGTGATGGCAGAGGCCCTGGAGTCTCTGAGACTGAAGGGGATTTCCATAGTGTCTTACCTGGCTGATCTACTACTGTTTGCAGAATCAAAAGATCAGCTAGTGGTCAACCTACAAGTAACTTGGGGACACCTAAACAGCTTAGGTTTGCTCCTAAATCTTTAATAATCAAATCTTACTGATGACGGTATTTCTACGAGCCTTTCAGGACAGCAGCTACTTCCCTCCCTAGGTTATTATGGATGGTTTATAATCGCTGGGCTTGGTATTGCCTGCTTATGTCTTCCAGCATATCGGAGGAATTATAGGTAACAACTGAAGGCATGGCGGAAGCAGCTGAATTTAAAGGGGTGTGTCACGCAGTGTTTCCTGTGAAGAGGTCTCCAAGGTGCTGTTCTGAAAAGCTCATAGAAATACTGTTACCGTTTATGTCTAACTAAGGTGTGTGTGTGTGTGTGTGTTTCCTCTTTATGCATCTCCTGTCCACCAGTTCTGAATATGTTGGTAATTGTTCCAATGTTGATTCCTGTGTTTGATTCGATATGCTTGGAAGGCCCTGCGCCTCCTTTTTCGTTTATGTACAATGCATAATTAATCTGTTCTTAGAACTGACATACTGTTGAGCTTTGTACCTGCATGTATACATTTTTGCTGCCTTTTTATAATGGAATCTGATTTGTACTTTTCTCTATAACAATAAAAAGTTTGAAAAGAACACACTGTGGTCAGTTCTCTAGCTGTGCTGGGAACTCAACCTGCTCTCCTCCAATGAACACACTTGCCCTGACATGCCCCCGCTGCACACCCATTCACTGGAAAGCTCAGTATACAGTTGCTTTACCTCCCCCAGCTCTTATACAGCTGAGAAAAGAGGGAATGAGATCGCTTAAAAAAAAAAAAAAAAAAAGGGGGGGGGGTATTCATAATGTTTTTTTATATCTCTATTATAGTTGTACAATTCTGGCTAAATTGAGAATCACTAATTTTTATTTTTTTTGCTTAGAATAAAGATCACAATTCTCACAGCGTAACATTTTTCACTCTATACCAAAAAATGGGCCAACTTTACTGTTTCGTAGTTTATTTTATTTCTTTTTATAACCATTAAAGTGTGTGGGTTCCCCCCCCCCCCCACCCAAAAAAAAATGTGTTTGAAAGATGACTGCGCAAATACAGTGTGACATAAAATATTGCAACAGCCGCCATTTTATTCTCTAGGTCTAGGGTCTCTGCTAAAATATATATGTATATAATTATAATGTTTGGGGGTTCAAAGTAATTTCCTAGCAGAAAATACTGATTTTAACTTGAAAGCAACAAGTGTCAGAAAAAGGTTTAGTAAACTGACCTCATTTACACACCGAAGGTCATCCCTTTTATCTAAAAGACCTACATGTTACATGTTTTCTCTTTATCTCCGATGTTGTGATAAACTTGGCAGGCTGCCTGGATTTTTTATTTATTTTTTTGTCAGCTATCAGAAGTGAGCAGAGAACTCTCTGCACTTGCTACATAGAATCGGGAAATCTCGATTCTTTAACGATTAATCGTGCAGCACTAATCTCTATACAAAAATGTTTTGCCTTTTCATTTCTATATTAAACTGAATGTGGTGTTTTATGAGGCGATCGCATATAATCACTTTAAGGGCTTATAAAGAAAAGACCACTGCCGCTTCTACCTGGGTAGCAGGGTTAGCAGGATCAGGATTTAACCACCAGGCATCCAAGACTAACTGTGTAGCCAGATAGTATTTGTAGTCTGCAAATGCAAGGCCCCCTTGTAAGGTGGGTCACATTGGGGTAGACAATTTTATTTATTTTTTCTCTGGGGGATTGCGGACCCCAAAGGAAGGGGGGGAAAAAAATTGGTTAATGCACACGAAAAATAATTTGGGGCATGGCGCTACTTTAACTGGCCATTGCCTGGTCAAGCAATGCTGTACCCAAACAACATATTTATCTTTTTTTTCCCCAAACAAATAGAGCCCCTTTCACACTACTATAAGTAGTGCAGAGACTACTTTGAAGTCGGTGGGACTTGAAGTCTCACAGATATGAATGATACTCATTGGAAATCATGGGGTACAACTTTGCAGTTCCAAGTCAAAGGACAATCGCACAAGTGTGAAAGGGGCCTTGGTGTATTTTGATTGGTTTGTGTGAAAGTTATAGCATCTACAAACTATGTGATATATACTGGAATTTCTATATATATTTTTTTAATACTAGTAATGGTGGCGAACAGTGACTTATAATGGGACTGCGATACTGCGGCGGTTCATCTGACGCTGGGGGAAACTAATTGCCATTGACATCACCAGTGCCATTATTACATTGACCAGTGCTAAAAATATGCACTGTCACTGTACTAATGACACTGGGAAGGAAGGGGTTAACATCTAGGGTGATCAAGGGGTTAAATATATGCCTAATAAGTGTTTGTGTGTGCTTGTGTGCTGCTTTTACTGGGTATCTAGTTGTTTTCAAAAAACCAACTAGATCCCCCGTCACTGAACACAGCTCTGTGCTGTTTACACTCACAGAGCTGTTTTCTGTGAGACTCGGATAATTTTTCGTATTATATGGTATTTTAATGGAGTTGATGGTTGGATCGATTGTACTGGCAATTTGTCACTTACTTAGGTCAAGCAATCAATTCCTCCTCAGAATTCTGTCACACGGTGCCTGCAGCCCAGGGATGCCTTTGCCTCATGGGGACTCCTAGCAGTCGCAGGGGAGAGAGCTCCTCCCCCTTCACTCGATTGGTTTCAGCTGGTCAGTTGATTTTCTTTTTCAGTGACCGCCCCCGCCTTCCTACATTCTCTGGATAGTTGGGGAGCGGTCCACGCCCACAGTCTCGGCTCCTGCCTTCTCTCCCCTCAGCGCTGTCAGCAGGCGAAAGCTCCCTGAAGCAGCGGAACTTTGGGGCCCAGTATATATTACACATTATCTCGCAAAAGTGAGTACACCCTCACGTTTTTGTAAAAATTTTATTATATCTTTTTGTTTCAATATATTTATTGAGATTTTCAGTTCAGATATAAAAGTAACAATACAGATAATGCCCCCTCCTACAGGCCAACATAGCTTGACGAGAGTGTCAAACATGTAAGGGTCAAATATCCAACATTAAATGCTTAGCATATAGCTGTGTGTAGATCTCTATGCGTAACTAAGTAATCGTATATGTGCCATCAGTATGTTTTGCATTATCTTCTCAGTAATTGCAGTAATTACATGTTGTCATAAAACGCGGAGATCCCATGGGGGGCCAGAAACTCCTAAAAACTTTTGGCACATAAGATGCATTTGGTTTAGATAGTATATTTGGCTCACCTGTCCTTAGGATTGTCAATTATCTAAATATAATGTGTTTATCTAGACCTTTATAACCACTGAGTACTTAAGTAAGCTGGTTGATAAGACCCACTGTGGAGAGTGGTCCGGATGTATCGGAATTGGTTACGGTCACATCGTGCCGGGGCCTACAGGGTAATCACTTCACCCATATGGGTTCACACTGTGGAGTAACGGAGCCGGTGGTCCCAGCCTGATTATGAGCCCCGTCCGTTACACCGTTTGTGGCTCCTGGAATATATGATGGCTCCTGGAATATATGATGGAAAGTTGGGCTGCTTGATAGTAAAGCCATAGGTTTGGGAGTCCCAGTCTGCCTTGGATTTTAAGTCGGCATAGGATCTCTTTCGCAAATCGGTGACCCCGGTCTCCCCAGATGAAGCTGACAATCTTGGATTGAAGCTTGGTCAAAGTGTGTTTTTATTTTTTTGTTTTTTATAATGGGGATGGAACGAACGAAAGAGGTATAGTAGATGGGGTAGTAATGTCATCTTTACGACATTCAACCTGCCCAGCCAGGATAGGCCACCCTTCTGCCACATTTTCGGCTCCGCTTCAAGAGATAGTTGGATGTGTGGATAGTTGGATGTGTATATGGGTACTTTTTAACACTTTTGGTCAGTTCGATTCCAAGATAGGGGATCGCTTCTGCCCAGGAGAAGGAAAAGTGTTGTTTGAGTTGGTCTATTAGTTTCGTTTGGACGGATATGTTTATGGCTATTGATTTGGTTAAGTTTACTTGGAGACTGGAAATATACCCAAATTCCTTAAGTAGCCAGAAAACATTGAGGGTAGAGATTAGGGGTGACGTTGGGAATATTAGCATGTCATCTGCAAAGAGGGCACACTTTAGGTGGGGTAAGTTGAATTCTTGGAGAAATGCCTCTCGTCTTGGGGTGCGTATGAGGTAGGTCTTTTTATATAGGTTTGAGTAGAAGTCATGGAACGAGTCCATGATTCCCACTGGATTTTGGGTGAAATTTCTTGTCTTGGTGCGAATTGTAGGGTAGGCCACTCTCCACAGTGGGTCTTATCAACCAGCTCACTTAAGTACTCAGTGGTTATAAAGGTCTAGATAAACACATTATAAACACATTATATTTAGATAATTGACAATCCTAAGGACACGTCTTGGAGTTGGTTTAGCTGCCAGTTTAGAGCCTATCCTGTACCCGGAAGAAACCCACGCTGGCACATGGAGAACATGCAAACTTCAGGCAGGTAGTGTCATGGTTGGGATTCGAACCAGCGACCCTTTTTACTGCTAGGCGAGAGTGCTAACCACTACACCACTGTGCCGCTCAAATAACCTTTACCCTCAGCTTCTTTAGCAAGGCAGTGGTTATCTTAGAGGGGTGTTTGGGGTCGTTATGTTGGAATACTGTCCTGCAGTCCAGTCTCCAAAGGGAGGGGATCATGCTCTGCTTCACTACATCACAGTACATGTTGGTATTCACGGTTCCCTCAAACTGTTGCTGCCTGTGCCAACAGCACTCATGTAGCCCCAGACCATGACACTCCCACCACCATGCTTGACTGTAGGCAAGGTACGCTTGTCTTTGTACTCCTCACCTGGTTGCTACCACACACGCTTGACAGTATCTGAACCAAATAAGTTTATCTTGGTCTTATCAGGCCACAGGATATGGTTCCAGTAATCCATGTCCTTAGTCTGCTTGTCTTCAGCAAACTGTTTGCTTGCTTTCTTGTGCATCATCTTTAGAAAAGGCTTCCTTCTGGAATGACAGCCATGCAGACCAATTTGATGCAGTGTGTGGCATATAGTCTGAGCACTTACAGGCTGACCCCCCCCCCCCCCCACCCCTTCAACCTCTGCAGCAATGCTGTCAGCACTCATATGTCTATTTCCCAAAGACAACCTCTGGCTATGACACTGAGCATGTGCACTTAACTTCTTTGGTCGACCATGGCGAGGCCATTCTGAGTGGAACCTGTCCTGTTAAACCGCTGTATGGTCTTGGCCACATTGCTGCAGCTGAGTTTCAGGGTCTTGGCAATCTTCTTATAACCTAGGCCATCTTTATGTAGAGCAACAATTCTTTTTTTCAGATCCTCAGAGTTCTTTGCCATGAGGTGCCATGTTGAACTTCAAGTGGCCAGAATGAGAGTGAGAGCGATATCACCAAATTTAACAACCTGTTCCCCATTCACACCTGAGACCTTGTAACAGTAATGAGTCACATGACACAGGGGAGGGAAAATGGCTACTTGGGCCCAATTTGGACATTTTCAGTTAGGGGTATAATCGCTTTTGTTGCCAGCGGTTAAGACATTAATGGCTGTGTGAGTTATTTTGAGGGGACAGCAATTTTACACTGTTATACAAATTGTACACTCACTATTTTACATTGTAGCAAAGTGTAATTTCTTCAGTGTTGTCACATGAAAAGAATAAAATATTTACAAAAATGTGGGGTGTACTCACTTTTTTGTGAGATACTGTTGTGATTAGCAGTAATCATGACAGGTCCTGTTTAGGGAGAGATCTGGGGTCTTGTAGACCTCTGCCCTCAAAAAGCATCTGATCAAATTGGTTTGATCAGATTCTTTACAGGCCGGTAACTGCCTGTAAACCTCAAACTGGATGTGCCTTCCTCCCCTCTCAAAGTACCTAGACACCAAGCGGTACAGGGCTCCCCAATCTCTCGGGAGAACCTGGTAAAGGTGTCAGGCTGCATCAGGGGGGCGCCCTGTAAAGGTGATCGAGCAGCTACAAGAAAGCCCATTGCCGGCTGAAAATTTTGATACTGGGATTAAGCTTGCACAGTATGAGTAAGTCCTAAAGGGTTGAAGTAGTTAATTGTGCTCGCTGAGCTAATCTACAGAAAGAGGCAGGAGAAGGGTACATTCTCTACTTTGAGGCAATCTTACATTTGACGGGTGTCATAGGGACTGGTGATAACCATCCGTGCTGAGATTTTTCACTTTTCGTTGACTCCCGATAAAGATAATCATGTACCTAGTAGCAGAAGAAGCCTGAAGAAGGGACACGCATGTCCCGAACGCGAGCTCCTCCCCACTAACCCAAAAGTGACGCCGATCCCCGCCAGTGCTGCTGCCTGGTGTTTGCACTCCACAACCACCAGAGAGATTGTATTCAGCGGTGTTTCCGGGCTTGGTACCATCCACATCTATCCCTTTGCCGGATTTACAGCTGATGGCCTCTCCTCTCTGATGGCGACTAGCGGATGTTGAAATAATTACAATGCCCATCTATGAACCACTTTTGTGAGTATTGATTTCTAAAAATTTTATTAAAATTTACCATTTTACTGCACTTAGAAGGCGCCGTTCCTCTTCCATTAGTCTTTTTTTCAGAGCACTTTTTACATTTCTACTCGGAACTGGCAGCCCCCTATGGACAGTTTCTTTTTAATTATTTTTCCTTATACTTCATGGACATTACTGACTGTAACAGCCCATTGTGGTCATTAATACTATTTACACTCTGTTCATTCCCATTCAACACTATATGAGTTTGTTTACTGGTCATATTCAGAGTGCGCCGTATTATATTTTGTTTTCTGTACCTAGTAGCAGAGCCTGATATGATGAGGAAGGCCTCTCTTACACCTCTGACTTGGGGCCCCTGATAGTGTAGACAGGAGGCACAGGGGTACAGAGTGGTACGAGTGACTGTATGTCTTGCTAGCAGCAGGGCAGGTATCCACCCTGGGCAGGAAAATTTGTTAGATGGCTCCAGCAAACAGGCGAGCATCTGGTACTGATGACAGCAGGCTGAGTAGTAGTCAGGCAGACCAGGACATACACAGATAGGACGGATTGGGAATGTGGTCAGGAAACAAGTTGGGTCTGGAACTGATCAGTAAAGCAGGAGCCAATGGAGCAGACAGAAGCGGAGATCAGGGGACAAGCCGAGGTCAATGCAGGTGGAGTTCAGAGAATGGTCAAGACAAGCTGGGTCAGCAACTGGAAGCCGGGTACAGATTGACAGGTCACAGGTTACCCAGGAGGCTGAAGACAAGGCAGCACTGATCCTGAGCACTGTCCGAGTTTAAATAGCCCGTTTGGCGTCAGCATCTGTAACAGGTGAATGGAAGCACTTGTGCGCACGAGAATGCACGACGGCTTGTGTGCATGCACATTGGTATGTGCATATGCATTAGCCAGTGCCCAATTCTTGCGAGAACGAAAAGGAACATGTTTTAGCCTGTGCACAGAATTCCTTTCCCTATGTTAGAGCTAAGGTGAAATCCCCAGATGGGGACAAATACTGCATTGTTTGTTTGTTTGTTTTTTATTTTAAGTTGTCAAAGCATCTTTGGTTACAGTGTGGTTTACAGCTTGTTTCTTTTTCCTAAAGGCGCTTTGCATAGATTTTTCTTGTCTCGGCTGTAATCAGAAACAGAAAATGTCTCTAGCATAGAATACTGGTTGTTGTTCTCTGACTTGTGCAGCGTCCCATCTCTAATCAGAAGCAGAGTATTGAGTTCTATAAGCTACAGAGAATAGTGGGTGTTGTGCAATCCGCAGCTTATTTTGTTGGCGATCAGAGATCAGAGATCGCCTGAAATAAACTGTCTTGTTTTGGGTAGTATTTTTCAGTGTAATCCACCATGAAATATGATTCACTGCTAATGCTAAAAGTAAGGCCTCATGCACAAGGGTGTGTTTGTCCCATGTTTGCCCGTGTTTGCCCCATACCATGTGTATTTGGTGCATGGGAGACGCAGGTTGTGTATACAATCCACTGCCAGCAGCCTGGCAAAATCAGTAATGGGTTGAAAAACACTATGGCTGTCAGCACATCTGAGCAGTACTGGTTTATAGGGACATATGCCCTGAATGAAGACTTTCTGCATTGGGTAATACATCCCTATAAATACTGTTCAGGTATGCATACAGGTGAAGGGTCAGCCCATCAGTGATTTTGACAGACTGCTGACAGCGGGCTTTATGCACCACTTTTGCCTCCTGGGTACCAAAATGTGCCCCCCTTTTTATTTATTTTTTATTTTTTATTCTATACAGTCAGCTGTTCCTCTATACATATGGCCTGACTACAAATTGCTTGTGTGCTCAGTACTTCATACTCCTTAGGCCTCTTTCACATGGACTGTCCGTTCAGGTGCGCCTGTCAGTTTTTTAGGCAGACCTGAACGGACACTCCATAGACCTCTATGGAGGGACGGATGTCAAAGGTGACATGCCCGCTGGCATCTGATCCGAAAAAGTGTGACGGAGGAAAAAACCTACTTTAGAATCCGTCATCGGGCGACGATGGACTCTATGGTCCGTCTTCATCTGATTTCCCCCATAGGGGAGAGCGGCGCTCTGACAGGTACGTCCCTGCACAGTGTGTAGAGACAGACCTGTCATCTGCCTGCTCAGCGGAGATCGACTGAGCAATCCCCCACTGAGCAGAGCGGGCTCCGTACATGGACACGTCCCTGTGAAGGAGCCCTTATGTGTCTGCTGTACCATGTACTTGTTTGAGAAAGTATCCAGTTCTCTTTTGTATCACTTCCTTTATGTGAAATCCCTTGTGTTCCTGCCAGTCCCTATGTTTTCGTATTAAAAACTGACCACACTAAGCAGGAGAGCACATCCTTGGTCAGTTCTTTAGCTATACTGGGAACTCTGTGTACTCTCCTCCCAATGATCAGACTTGTTCTGACATGCTCCCACTGCACAGCCATTCACTGGCAAGCTCAGTATGTTGTTTCTCCACCCACCAGCTCTTATGCAGCTGACAACTGATGGAATGTGATAATTTATAATTTATGGGAAAAAAGGGGAAAAAAAGGTATTTATACTGTTTTTTTATTTCTATTTTTAACTGAATAGGTTGTTTTTACAAGGTGATCATTTACAATCGCTATAAATGAAATGTTTTAGTAGTGATTTTACAACCTTTTTATATATTTTAGCGTGCCTATGTACCAGTGAGGTTTTACCATCTATGGAAGAGGGCATTTCCACTGTTTCCTGTATATGCTCACCGGCCACGTTTACATCCGTTTAACTGCTTGATAACACAAATTGCTAATCGGCCAATCACATGACAGCGACTGAATGCATTTAGGCACCAAGACGTGAAGACAAAATGTACAATACCTCGATAAAGACAGAGAAAGAAAGGACTTTAACCACTGCAGCCCCAGAAGGATTTACCCCCTTAATGATCAGGCCATTTTTTTGCGATACAGCACTGAGTCACTTTAACTGACAGTTGCGTGGTCATGCGACGTACCAAAACAAAATTTATGTCCCTTCGTTGTTTCCCACAAATAGAGCTGTCTTTTGGTGGTATTAGATCACCTCCTGCAGTTTATTATTTTTTGTAAAAAAAAAAAAAAATCGCAATAAGCGTCTGTTTGGTTTGTGCAAAAGCTCTAGTGTTTACAAAATAGGGGATATATTTATAGCATTTAAGGAAAAAAAAAAAAAAATGTATATATTTTTTTTTTTTTTTTTTTTATTGCTAGTAATGGCGGTGATCAGCAACTTTTATCGGGACTGCGACATTGACACTTTTTTTGGGCCAGTGACATTTATACAGCGAACAATCCTAAAAAATAGCCACTGATCACTGTATAAATGACGCTGGCAGGGAAGGGGTTAACAGTAGGGGGTAGAGCTGCAACTAACGATTACTTTGTCTGTCGACTAATCTATCGATTATTTTTTCGATTAGTCAACGACTATCCGATTATTTTTTAATGAATCTAGTGTGTGTTTTATTTTTTATTTTTTATTTTTATTTTTTTTGATTAGCTAATTAATCCTTTGGATAACCTTGAGAGTATTGGCCCGGCAGCAGAGTATTGGCCTGTATTGGCTGGCAGCAGAGTATTGGTCTGGGTATGGAGGGATGGCTGCTTCCATCCGACCTCTTCCCCTCCACTGCACAGATCAGTACAGAGAGGGGAGAGAGAAACCGTTTGTTTACAAGTGATCGCTCCGTCGGAGCGATCACATTGTAAACGCCTGGGTGTAGAAAGATGGCCGCCGCTTCGGAGCTAGGCCGAAGGCGCGGCCTCTCCTAAGGCCGAGACTGGAGCGCTCCGCGGATTCGTAGCAGTATAAATTTTGGCCAAATTTTATGAAGAAAAATTACTAATTAGCAAAAATTTATGACAGAAACAAAGAAAAAGGCAAGTTTCATATGGATACAGTGTTGGATGACTGAGTAATTGTCATTCAAACTGTAAGAGCGCTGAAAGCTGAAAATTGGTCTGGTCAGGAAGGGGGGTGTAACTGCACTGTATTGAGGTGGTTAAAGCGACGCAGTGCCAAATCGCAAAAGGGCCTGGTCCTTTGGCTGCAAATTGGTCCAGGGCTTAAGTGGTTAAGTATACATTAAGATGGGATGTGTGACAACATCCCAAAATGGGTATACTGAACTCCTTTATCCTCCATAACTACAATATCTAGCCCAGACATTTACATGAAGATTGAGTATTCACAATGATATACAGGTATCAATGGGCTGGATGAAGGAGGATCCAAACAAAGATCTCAATCTCTACGCATTTCGCTAGACTTGGCTTCCTCAGTAGTTCCTATATCATTGTAACAATAAATCCTAATTGTTCACAAGTCGTTACAAGTTTCCATAACATGTATATCTTGAATGCTATGTGAGACAAATAAATGAATACAAGAATAAAACGAAAGTTTAACAAAATATAAACAGAAAATGCATAGACAAGTGTTCAAATATTAGTCCATTTCCCAGTCGACAGAGATTCTGCTTGTAGTCTCCAACGTGTTTTAACACACCACACCAATATGGAAAAAGTGTCATCAAAGTTGCAGAGAAAAGGCTTCCACCACCAACACTACTGCCGCTTACCAGCTAAACTGATCCCATCTCAGAGACCAGATATCGCCAATATTAAAACACTTCCTCTGAGCCTGGACTGCATGGAGGATGTATCCCTTTTAGACGCTTGGTTCAAGTAGTTGGAAAAATCCTACGGCCACACCGCTCATTGCCCAGCACATATAATAACGAGAGGAATCGCCATAGTGTAATACAGTCATGAAATTTAATAAATTAAAAAAGAGTTGCACTTACATCAAGTAGAAAAAAACTTCGCTTTCTAAAAACAGATTTGCCGGCCGGCTTCGTAACGCTGCCCGTCGCTTCCGGGTTCAGCGTAGATCGCGGTGACGTCAATACGCCGCTCCTCCCTACGCCGTTTCGTTAAAAGTAACGTTACTTTTACGTACACATATTTTCACAATTTTTTGTCACAATTGCTTCATTGTTACACAAATCACATTTACGAATAGCGCTGTATTTTTTTCGGTTTTTATTATGTATATCTTGAAACCTAACAATATTACATCTATTGCTAGTGCATCGTAATTGTCAAATACTCACATACAAGTGAAATGGAAGGGGATTCAGGGATGCTCACTCTTCTGTTGAGGGGTACAGACAACCCAGTTATATATTGCAGCACCAGGACCACACACCAGGTTGTGGGGAAATGCCCAAAAAAGAGAGAGCAGTATATCGCCTATTAAATCATAATAATGGGTACATCAATCCAAAGCAGTGTTTATATATGGAACATATGTATAGGGAAGGATACAAATACCAACTTACTTAAAATTTATGAACTCCCTCTTGGCAGATAGTTAAACACTCACATCAGACCAGTGCTGGTCTTATATCGACAAAGAGTCCAAACTCTGTGGAAAACCAGCCTCTGCGCACCAGTTCTATAAGACGTATATTAGCAACTATGTCCAATATTCAGGGCCAAAAGATGGATTAAAGGGCGATTAAAGAGTAAAAAATACTGAGCTACATGTGATCATACAAAATCCCAAGATATGGCTGAAACCACTCATCTCTTGGATAGTCGCCAATATATGGTGAGATGGCTGCTTCATAGGGGGGACTCCTCCCCCGACGCCCGCCCTGCACCAAAATGGCATCGGCAGGTGTGTTTCCATGAAGTGTCACTGCACGTGTCTGAAAATGGAAGGGTGGGTCTAACTGTGGCCAGTGACCACCAACTTGGAAGAACCGGCTACATCCAAAATAATGCACCAGAAAGTGCACACTCGTTACCTGCCTTATCCGAAGGCAACAAGATGCCAGACCTGTGGCCATGACCTGCCCCGACAAGGATTGAACCACGGTTCTCTACACACACCCCAGCCAAAAATGCATGCATGCATGCATGCATGCTGGACAGCAGCCTGACCACAACCACATCACAAACATCCCATACCACAAAAAAAGAGAGAAAACCATCTATCATAAAAAAATGGGCCCGCCCATCTTGCCAAAAAAAAAAGTGGAAAGTGGTTAAGGTATAAAACCTTCTACCATTCCAACCACTTGAACCATTAGCCTACTGGGCACTTTTTACCCCCTTCCTGCCCAGGCCAATTTGTAGCTTTCAGCTTCATAGTTTCATAGTTGGTAAGGTTGAATATAGACACCAGTCCATCCAGTTCAACCTGAGTGAGGTGTCTACCCCCTATCCCTGTACATTGCACACTCACATTGGTCCCTACTCTCAAGGAGCCCAGAATCCAAAGTCCCCATACATATACTAGGGCCAATTTTGGACAGAAGCCAAATAAACTACCTGCTTGTCACACTTTGAATGGCAATTGCACAGTTAAACAACGCTGTACCCAAACCTTTTTTATCATTTTCTTCAGACAAATGGCGCTTTCTTTTGGTGGTATTTAATCACCGCTGAATTTTTTTTGTAAAATAAACAAAATTAAAATTTTGAAAAAAATAACTAACTTCTTTTATAGTTTCTTATAAAATTTTGGTAACGGGTAATTTCTCTCCTTCACTTATGTGCGCTGGTGAGGCTGCACTGATGAGGCGACACTGATGGGCTCTGATAGGCTGCACTGATGAGGTGGCACTGGTGGGCACAGATGAGGCACTGGTAGGCAACACTGATGGGCACTGATTTGCAGCTCTGGCGGGCACAGTTGTGCCTGCACTGATAATCAGGACACTGATGCTCAGTGCCTTGATTACCAGTGTAGATGTCCCTTTTTAGAGAAGCCGGTTATCGGCTATCTTCTCTACTCAGGCTGTCAGCTGGCGCACAGCGGGCATGATCAGGGGATGGTGCCCCAGAACTAGACGACCACGCTGTAGTCGTCATTCCGCTATAGTGAGTTCGGCAAGTGGTTAAAGTTCAACTAAACACTCTCATCCATTAAAGACCATGAAACTGTCATCTTGGCCTCTGTTTGATCTGTACTTGCTAAGGTGCTGCACATGTGATCTTAATGGGCATTTTTTTTCCAGTTAAGCACACCCTTCTGCCTGTGTGCCTGAGCTAAGGGCAGATGGATTCCAGGAAGTAAATGCTACATGAATCGCCTGACCTAACCATGTCTAGAAATGTTAGGGGGGTGTTTTTTCACCGTGATTTCTCAAAAAAAAAAAAATGCAAACTCATCCATGTCTCTATGCTTCAAGTATAAAAATGAATTGCATTGTTGTGATCGGATACAGTTTAGTTCCACTTTTAAAATCAATGGGTTTAGTTGTGCTTTAATATGAGGTTCAGTGAAAATTAAGCCTTGCAATGAAATATTCATGTGCATATTTTTCAACCAAGCATATTCAAAATTCTGCACAAATTGGTTGTTTTTCCAGTATATTTATTTATGTATTTAGTTTACAGCAGTCAGGAGAGCCTTTCCTCACCAATATGACTGCATTGTTTTGAGCTCCTGTATGCAGGTGGTACTTCTTATTTTCCTGATGTGCATGCTTGTGCCTGGGCTTTGACTCAAAAAGTATTGAATCCTGTGGGTCGGTGTAACAGACAGGCACAGTAACTGGAGAAGATCACTAGTGGCATCCCCTAGATTTCTCTCATTTCAGGTTTTGGGACTTGTTCACACCAGCAGCTTTGGGCTGCAGTGCCCAATTAAAGGGCAAGGCAATCTGCCGTGTGTCTAGTTTGGTTCAGTTTGCATGCAAGCTGAACAAAAATGGACGTGTTGCATTTTGCTGCAGGGCTTTCCGACATCAGTACATGCTGCAGGGCATGTTAATAACATGCAGTGAAAAATAGTTAAAATATGGACTAAAAAGGATTTCAACACATGTTAAAATCAAATTGCATCACAAGTTAAAAAGCTCATGGTACGAACGAGCCCTTTTAGTTAGTCTTTTTTTTTTTTTTTTTTTTTTTTGGGGATTTTTCTGGTTCAGACACTGAAAAAAAGTATGCAGTCAAATAGAACAGATACACAGGATGCAAACTCTTTAAAAACATACATTCGACCAAGATTTATGTATTCCATTGTATTTTATACATCGGATAAGGGGATGGAGTGAGATTAAAAAAAAAAAAAAAAAAAAAAATAGACTGATGTCACATCTCATAAGTCAGCAGCTATCTCGGGAAACTAAAGCTTTAAGAGGGGGGGGGGGGGGTCACAGTTCGGTCTATATCTAAAATGGATTGTAGAAAATGGATGACATTTGCTTAAAGTAACTGTAAAGTCTCATATTTTTTTTTTTTCACTAAAAATAACAAACATGTTATTCCTACCTGCTCTGTGCAGTAGATTTAGACACAGAGCTGTGATTTGGCCCTGCCTCTTATCTCTCCTGATTGGCTAACTGACTTTGACAGCAGCAGGAACCAATGGCACCACTGCAGTGTCTCAGCCAATCAGAAGGGAGAGTCCCGGATGGCTGAGACACTCGTGCACATTGCTGGAGAAAGATTGGGCTCAGGTAAGTATTTTGGGGGGGCTGCTTCTCACACAAGGTTTATTTTATCTTAAAGTGGAAGTAAACCCTTCTATCATTTTTCAGTCAAGGAAGCCACCATGTTGTCCTCTAATAATTCTTCGACTGTCATAATGCTGCACATGTGATCAGTTATGACACCAGCTATTGGATGGTTTGAAAGATTGGTTAAGAGCACAACCTATGTTAGCATTTCTGGCATGCCGTTGTGTTTTTTTGAAACTGGGTTTACTCCCGCTTTAATGCAAAGATGCCTTTACAAGCACTTTAAATAAACGATACAGTAAAAAAAAAAAGTCGGCTGGGATTTAGTAGTCAAGGTCCCTTTTTTCTGTATAATGTTGTTGCAGGTTATATGATCATCCAGTTGTGTATAGAAAATGCATACATTTTGGACCAGGGGCACAAAGGTTCTTACAAATATGAATATGTTGTATGAAGACTTCCAAGGAACTGTCTGCCAATTCTGTTTTCAGCCTGTTGATTTATTTATTTTAACAGGCCGTGTCATTACAAAGTTTCCTTGCTCTGGAGAGAAAGAGGTCAATGAAGCCATTCAAAGTGCCAAAGCTGCTTTCAAAATATGGAGCCAGAAATCTGGAATGGAGCGAGGCCGTGTCTTGTTGGAGGCAGCCCGTATTATTAGGGTATGCTTTTGTAATCTAAACCTCATTCTAAATGCTATAATGCTGAGTAATAATTGATCTCGGTATGTTTGTCATTTATATTTTTAACTTGGAGCTTTGTAACTAGTCTTGGAATTTTCTCCAGTTACCCAAGAAGCAGACGTTTTCCTGGGTAACAAAGTATACTCATGTTCTCTCTGCAACAGTTCTGTAGTTGCCAGGGACTACCCATCTGTGTTCAGTTAGTGCAGGACTCTGCTTCAGGCCAGAAATTGATGTGCGAGGTTTCTATGTAGAGTCATCAGGTCCAGAGCTGCATCAGTACTCCCATCTCAATCTTGCAAGTTTCACTGTTGCGAGTGTCTAAAACACCCCATTTACACACTAGGTTAAGCAAATGGACACTGCACTGCTAGTGGGAGCACAAATGGATACCCTTCACACAACTAAGGACCGGTTCACACTGCAGGCGATGCGATGCGAGGCGACACCGACTTGCCTCGCCGCGACCTGCCGCGACCTCAGCGGCAACTTGCAGATGACTTCTGTATAGAAGTCAATGCAAGTCGCCCCGAGGTCGCACGAAAGTAGTAAAGGAACCTTTTTTCTGAGTCGGAGCGACTCGAGTCGCTCCTCTCAGAACGGTTCCATTGTACAGAACGGGGGCGACTTGTCAGATCGAGGCAAGTCGTGTCGCCTCGCATCGCCCGCAGTGTGAACCGGCTCTAAGGTTCAGTATCGAAAAGCAAACATTGTTAGTGGTAAATTCACTCTCAATATTGTTATGAGTTGCAGTAAATAGCAGTCTGCGCATAAATGAGTAAGTGAAGGATTAGGCCAATCACAGTTCACAAGACAATATGTTTACTAGGCTATAGCAGCATAGAATGGAGCTCTATGCTGCTACATTAGAGTAAAACTGATAAACCACAAGCTCGCCAATAAGTAATGGGATTAGAAATCAGCAATAGCAAAGAAAATCAATACTGCAATAACTCATCTGTAAACAGTCTGCTATATCCACATTAGAGTGGACGCTATATGAATGGCAGCGATTGAAATTTAAAACTCCGTAGAGAGATGCCTCATACTGTGGACAATAGGCAAATTTCTTGTGAGGCAGGTATCTGAGTGAGCAGTCTTTAGCCCTAGTTCTTCAGCTGGCTATTGGGGCCCAGTCTTCACGGTGGTGCACATGAGTATAGTCCCAGAAAATCTGCATGCAGTAAATAACACTGCTGGATGGCCAGTCCCAGTGAGATCAGTTTCTGCTAGCAGCATTGGGAATTGTAGTCCAATAGTCCATTGATTGCCATAGGAAAGTTTCTTTCCCAAATTTCATCTCCTATAATTCATTGCTGCCAACCATTAAGTCTCTTGAGCTCCTTCTGCTTGTCAGCTTTCCCTGATGGATGGAGGCGAGTTAGTATTAATTCCTAAGAAGTCAATTGGGAGATGCAAAAAGCACTGCAGCACAGTGTCCTAATCGCTTTCTGTATTTAGCCAAACACCTGGCAATGGGTGTGTGTTTGTGTTATATATATTTGTGTGTGTGTGTGTGTGTGCAGGTCCGGCGCTTGCAATAGGCAGATCAGGTTGCTGCCTAGGGCGCCAGGGTAGGGCAGAGGGCAAAATCCGGATCCCCAGCCACTCGCTGGGGATTTGGATTATTTAAAATAACTTCAGGACCGGTATTTTTAAAGTACCTGTCTTTATGGCACCAAGCTAGAGGGCGGTTGCGCCTGTGAAGACTTTCTGGACCACTTTATCCCCAGCCTGTAGTGTTGCCCTAGCAGCAACATTGAGAAGAGGAGGGGAGAGAGCCAGGACAAAGAGCAGCCAGATGAAAGTGCTGCATGGTCGATGGAACCGGTCGGGGCAGATGAGATGGAAGCCCTGCATGTAACACCGGGCTTGCTGCAATATCCGCCCCCCCCTCCTCCTCCTGGATGGTCGGGATCTGTTTAGGAGGACAGGCAGCGCCGCCCTCCTGAATGTGAAGCGACCACCACCACTGGCTCAGGTATAGTTGAGAAACATGCAGTGACAGTCACATGAAATAAAAATTTTTTACTCTGCTGTCAAGTTTATAGTGTATTGCATTGCACTGTGTGCAGGGGGGTACAAGGAGGAACTAATATGTGTGTGGGGGGGTTAGATGTGCAGGGGGGTACAGAGAGGAACTGGTGTGTGTGTGTGTGTGTGTGTGGTGGGGGGTTGAGGGGTACAGAGGGGAACAGATGTGTGGGTGGGATACACTGGGAAACAGAGGCGGGGGGGGGGGGGGGATGGTACAGAGGGGAACAGACGTTCAGGGTGATGCAGTGATGGGGTGGTCTGAGGTGTGAAGGTGAAGAATTGTTATAATCTCAGACCTAAAAATACAGGGATTGTGATGATTTGAGGTGTAGAGGTTCAAGTCCACCTTTGCAAAAAATAATAATAAACGCAGGTAAAAAAAAAACTGTGCATTTATTATTTTTACTAGGAGTCAGTAAGGCTTTGTCAGAGTATCTGTCTGCTCGAACAAACAGGCAGTTACACGGTTAGCCTGTCTGTATACTGCCCTAGCCTGTTCATATACCTGTGGACCACGGCTGGCGTAAGGTTCCGCCACTATTTGTCTTCAGGCCGGGTTCAGACGGCAAAATGAGGTTTCGCCAAGGGTGTCAAAAATCCTTGCACCAGCCCTGTGTGTCTGTGTTTTATGTATATATGTGTATTCATGCCCCTTAAAATTTTCCACACTTTTTCATGTTACAACCAAAAATGTAAATGTATTTTATTGGGATATTATGTGATAGACCAACACAAAGTGGCACATAATTGTGAAGTGGAAGGAAAATGATAAATGGTTTTCAAAATGTTTTACAAATAAATATGTGAAAAGTGTGGCGTGCATTTGTATTCAGCCCCCGAGTACCTTTTTGTAGAACCACCTTTTGCTGCAATTACAGCTGCAAGTTTTTTTGGGGATGTCTCTACCAGCTTTGCACATCTAGAGTGACATTTTTGCCCATTCTTCTTTGCAAAACAGAATCAAGCTCTGTCAGACTGGCTGGAGAGCCTCTGTGAACAGCAATTTTCAAGTCTTGCCACAGATTCTCAATTGGACTTGGGTCTGGACTTTGACAGGGCCATTCTAACACAAGAATATGCTTTGAGCTAAACTATTCCATTGTAGCTCTAGCTGCATGTTTAGGGTCATTGTCTTGCTGGAAGGTGAACCTCTGGCCCAATCTCACAGGTTTTCTTCTAAGATTCCCCTGTATTTGGCTCAATCCATCTTCTCATCAACTCTGACCAGCTTCCCTATCCCTGTTGAAGAAATGCATCCCTACAATATGATGCTGCCACCGCCATGCTTCACGGTGGGAATGGTGTGTTCAGGGAGATGTGCAGTGTTAGTTTTACACCACACATAGCGTTTTGCTTTTAGGCCAAAAAGTTAAATTTTGGTCTCATCTGACCAGAGCACCTTATCCACATGTTTGCTGTGTCCCCCATAGAGCTGCACAATTAATCGTCAAGAATCATTATCGCAATCTCGACTAAAGTGTTACATATCTTTCTATGCAAAGAATTCGTTTTTCACATATTTATTTGTAAAAAATGTTGACAATCATTTTCCATCCACTTCACAATTACTGTATGTGTCTTTGTGTTGGTCTATCACATTAGCAAGTTGACCATGTGGGGAGGGGCCTTGTCTTGCCGTATTTTTTTTAAAAAAATTGTGTGTTGGGGTTTTTTTTTTTTTTTTTTTTTACTATCAGGCTATACTCTCTCTAATTTGAAGGGCACGGTTTATTGCCTAACTGTCATTTTAATGTTCCCACCTTTTTTCCTTTTGATGAAGCAGCACTTGTAGAAAATGCAGCATAGCAGAGATTTGGGTTGCACAGTAGAGTGTGCAGCATCTTATTTACTTTTAGACCCCTTTCACACTGGGGCACTTTTGAAGAGCTTTCCATTCATTTCAATGGAGAGGGGCGTTTTTTTTTTTTTTTTAACCGCCCTGCCAGCACACTTTCCCAGTTTGAAAGCATTCGTTGATTTTAATGGAAATAGGTTTTCGTGAGCTTTTCATGCGCTGCTTTTATTTATTTATTTATTTATTTATTTATTTATTTTTAAGCATTAAAGCACCTCAGAGTAAGACCCCTTTCACAATTGCAACTGCAGTGCCCGGTCCTGCAAGAATGCCTCACATAGCCTCCTTTCTATGCATTTCCTTTGCTGTTGTTTTACCTTGCTTACTTTGAAGGATCAAGACCGAGAGCATAAGGTTACTTTCACACTGGGGCGGGGTGGGAGGGGGCGTTAGCGGTAAAGCTGTGATTTTAATCCCCCGCTAGTGGACACTCTTTTCTCGCACCACCCAAAAGATGCTGCTTGCAGGACTTTTTCTAACCTCCTGCATGTGCACCGCCTCAGTGTGAAAGCACTTGGGCTCTCGCACTGGGGCTGCAGGGGAAGCGTTTTTCAGGCCCTTTACAGGCTCTATTTTTAGCCCAAAAGCGCCTGAAGACGTCCCAATGTGAAAGAGGTCTTACAGTTATTATCGTGGCACTGATGGGCCTCTAAGAGGGTGGTAGGCTGACCTTGTTCATTTGCTGTCAATCTTTGTCTCCCTCTAGCAATCCTCATTCTTCCTTTACCAGATCAGTCAGATACGTTCTTTCCAGGACCGATCTTCTACCCTGCTTCTTGTTTGCTGGCTTTGGCATCCTGATGGTTCAAACCTAGATTCTGTCAGACAAGGAGCCTTGTGTATTCAGTTATTCCCACCATGCTAAAAGCTACTAAACATACTTCCCACAAAATTTATCATCGTACTTGGAAAACATGTTTTCACTGATGTGGGGTTATTTGGGTTTTACTTTTTCCCACATGACTTTTTGGAAAACTTTTTTTTTTTTTTTCACTGGTGTGGGGCTATTTGGGTTTTCCCACATGCCTTTTCAGTGGCCTTTAGAGCTGCACGATTCTGGATAAAATGAGAATCGCAATTTTTTGCTTAGAATAAAGATTCTCTGCGTAACAAAAATGAAGAAAAATATTTTTTTTCAACTTCTAGATTTATTATTTCTAAGTGGATTGCAAAGGTTGTTGTACAGGCCTGTTTGTGTGTTTGTAAACTTTTGTTTAAAAAAAAATCACTTTAAGGCCCCTTCCATAGGGGTCGGATCTGCTCAGCAGAGACCGCCAGGTCAGCGGGAGATCGCTCCATTGACCTCTGCTGAGCCGGTGGATAACTGGTCCGTCTCTGCTCACTGAGCAGGGAGGGACCTGTCACAGCCCCGCTGATTTCTATGGGGAGATTGGACGAAAATGGACAGCATGTTCGTTTTCATCAGATCTCATCCGATCTGCCAGACGGATGGCTGAACGTATCGCCATACATTTGTTTTTCACGGATCCGGTGGTAAGTAGGTGTCAGTGCACACATCTCCGCTGACATCCGCCTGCTCATAGGAGTCAATAGGTGGCCCACTCGGATCCGCCTGAAAAACAGATCATGTGAAAGGGGCCTGAGACAGCAGACAAATACTATTTCCTACACATACCAATATTACATTCCATTAATGCTTTTGCTTGTACTAGGGATCTCTAAATCTTGGTGTGTGTGCTATGTACAAATCTTCCAGACAAAGTTGAGAGCTCATGCGCATTCTTCACTGCTATAATTTATAGTCCATTTCTCTCTACGGTTTACACTGGTTATCCCATGCATCGAATTGCCAAGAAACTGAAGAATTCATGCATCTGTGTATTGTAAATTGTATTGAGAGATAAGAGCAAATTGGATCCAACCAGGTTAGAAAAAATAGAGAGGCCTAGCTGTTTGAGTACAAGCATTGGATACGTACATCTGGATCTGCTGTTTGAGAAATGGATCGCTTACAGTTCCTTTTTTTTTCTCCCTAAAATAGTACACACCAAATACCAGTGTCATCTGCAGCAGTGAAAAGACAACTTGCTCAGATGTTGGCCTTAACCCCTTTGTGCATAAGGGTAAAACCAATCTAAATGCCTAAGCACAATTTTGCAATTTTGACATGCTTTTAAAAAACGTACATATCGTTAACTACTTTGTGCATTCAGGTGGAATATATCGTGTGTGTGTGTGTTTTGTGTTTTTTTTTTTTTTTTTTTTTTTTTTTTTTTTCAGGACAAATTGGGCTTTTATTTAGTAGTAAATTAGTTATAGATATCTCCTGATTTAGATTTTTTTTTTTTTTTTTTTTTAAATGTAGCTGTATATTTCTTGTTACTACCATAACCTACCACCAAAGAACAATCCAGAATAAATTCTACTCATGACGATCGCAGCAATACCACATATGTGTATATTATTTGTAACCGTAGTACAACCCAGAAGTAATAGTGAAGATTTTGCTTATTTTTTTTTTTTTTTTATATGTCCTACCTAAAACACACTGATGCTAATTTAATAAAAATGTAATTCAATAAAAAAAAAAAAAAAATTCCTGCCCAAAATATGCTGAACTGGACCTTTTTTTACCCTTTTTTTCAGCCTTTGGTTGATTGTTCTATGTGGGGTAGCTGCATTAAGCTTATAACTACATATACATGTATCTTTTTCAATTTTTTTTTTTCATTCATTTGAATTGATTGTAGTCGCTAGCTCCTTGCTTCTCCCCTCCAGGTGCAATTCATTTTGGCATTAACAAGGTCTGATTCTATGGGGAGGTTTTTCCAACATTTCTTCACATTTGATTGGCTGTCTATTTTTCATCAGCTCCATATATACATATTATCAGACCTTGCTTATTCAGCTATGACTAAACATCTGTTGTGATGTGAAACGCATTAGCTGTTCTCCCCTGTTTTATATGCATAAGATATGACTGTTTTTTTGGATTTTAATCTTTCAATAAAGATACCTTTTTGAGCTGCAATTTTTCTTCTTTCACCTTTTAACCTTACTTGACCAACCACTAACCCTGGCACTGACCTAGATTAAACCTTGATCTAGGTATTTTTTTTTTTTCTTTTATTTAATTTTTTTTTTACTTTTCTTCAAAAAAAAAAAAATACATTGTATCTTGCCTCTCCATTTACAGAAAGAGAAAAAAAAAGAAAAAAGCAGAGGCAGGCTTCATAGTGACTGATCACTGTGGTAGCCAATCAGAGGCTACCACAGCAATCAGGTGGACCCGGATCGGGAGATCTGGGCCCTGATCATTAGTACAGGGCCCAGGGCTCTCGTGAGACCCCGGTTTCTGTGCTGAGAGTGCGTCGTTCCGCCAGAACAAAGGGAGGCCATGAGGTTGCATATGCCCTATATTCCCAAAGGTATTGAGATGCATGTCTTTACACGCACATGAACTTTAATTGCTGAACAGAAAATAGGAGATCACTTATGAAAAAAGTAAAAAAAAAATAAGATATTTAGAATGTTTGTTTGTTTTTGTGTTTGTTTGTGTTGTGTTTTTTTTTTTTTTTTTATATCTATACACAAATGCTTGCCTTTTAATTTCCATTTTAAACAGAATGGGTTGTTTTACAAGGTGAGGAGGGTTCACACGTACATTATCCCACAAAAGTGAGTACATCCCTCATTTTTTTAAATATTATATCTTCATGTGACAACACTGAAGAGATGACACTTTGCTACAATATAAAGTAGTAAATTTGCTGTCCCCACAAAATAACTCAACACACAGCCATTAATGTCTAAACTGCTGGCAACAAAAGGAAGTACACCTCTAAGTTAAAATGTCCAAATTGGGCCCAACGTGTCAATATTTTGTGTGGCCACCATTATTTTCCAGCACTGCCTTAACCCTCTTGGTCATGGAGTTCACCAGAGCTTTACAGGTTACCACTGGAGTTCTCTTCCACTCCTCCTTGATGACATTATGGATCTGGTCCCCCACCCCTTCAACCTCTGCAGCACTCATACATCTATTTTACGAAAGACAACCTCTTGATATGATGCTGACCATGTGCACTCAACTTCTTAGCTCGACCATGGCGAGGCCTGTTCTGAGTGGAACCTGTTCTGTTAAACAGCTGTATGGTCTTGGCCACTGTGCTGCAGCTCAGTTTCAGGCAATTTTTTTTTTTTTATAGCCTAGGCCATCTTTATGTAGAGCGACAATTCCTTTTTTTTATATCCTCAGAGTTTTTTGCTACAAAGTGCCATGTTGAACTTCCAGTGACCACCTGAGACCTTGTAACACTAACAAGTTTATACAGCTTATACAAGCTGTACACAAACTACTTTTACATTGTAGTAAAGTGTAATTTCTTCAGTGTTGTCACATGAAAAAGGTATAATAAAATATTTACAAAAATGTGAGGGGTGGTGTAGCCTGTCACTTTTTGGGAGGGGGGGGGGTGCAGCCTGTCACCTGAAGTCAACTCACGGCCTCACCAGTGCTCTAGCTATGATGATGACAATGTCCCCGGCCCTGCTCTTCTCCCTCCTTTTTCTCCTTCTCCCCTTTCTCCTTATCTCTGCTGTTCTTCCTGATGTAACCACAGGGAGTACTGGGAGAAGGGCAGTAGACACCCTCTGGTATTTGGAGGGTGGAAGTGTAAGCTGTGCGGACTCGCTCCCCTGCCGCCCACCCCCCTGTTGGCGGCTCGGCCCCTAACAGGCCTTAGGACTGGCACTGGTCTACAGCTCGGGGGGGGGGGTGTTGGGGACCTCTATCAAAGAAGTCTAAAAGAGCATATTTGTGACTCTTTGAAAATTAAGGAAAGTAGGGATTTTTCCTGTGGTAAATGGTCTCCAGCTGTTTTTATTTGTAATAATAGTATCTGTCATTGTAAACCTTCTTCTTTTTTTTTTTTTTTTTTTTTTTTTATTTAAATGTTAATTTGCCAGGCTACATAATTTTTCATGCTTTAAAATGGCTGCATATTTTTCAGCTGTGGGCAATAGAGATAGTTGATATCCCTGTCTGAATGGTAAAATTACTGTATATATTTCCATCTTTGTACAAATAAACTTTGAATTAAATTCAATTCAGACCTGTGAGTGAAATTAAACACGGTTTCAGTCCAGATCTGCAAGTTTAAATATTTTCTATAAAGTGAAATAACTTTGGTTTTGATTTTTATTATAGGAGCGCAGTGAGGAGCTTGCTACAATGGAAACAATAAACAATGGGAAATCTGTGTTTGAGGCTAGAGTGGATATAGAGATTTCATGGCAGACGTTGGAATACTATGCTGGACTTGCTGGTACTACGGCTGGTAAGATGTTGTTTTTAAAAGTGTTTAATGGTTGCAATAAATCTGACAATGTATTGTAATAGCTGTATAATAAGCACATCCTTGGTATTTGCCCTTCAGCTTTAATCATGTTAAGCGGACATCTAAAGCCCAGGGCACTCTTGTATGCAAATAAGACTGCCATCAGCTGTCCCTAGTTAGTAGTTACTTCTCTGCTCCTACATCCTATAATACATTTTTGAGGTCACCCAATACACATATGGGCCAAAATAAGCTTTTAGTGGGGCCAGGGTCTATTTGAGTGTGGCTATTTGAATATCAGATAGTCATGGTTTTAGGGGGTCCTAGAGCAGTCTACAGAACAGCATAACCAATTTGCAGCACATGGAAGTGTCTTCATTTTCTTGGTAAAGTATAGACATTTCTTTATTTTTGATAGTGTAGAGGGATTAGAACACCTGTCAGGTTTTTATTGTTATCTGTGTCCCCATTTAGGAAGATTCATTCTCTTTATTTGACATGTGTACCATTATCACTGAAAGTGAAAGAAAAGCCCACATTATTGTTTGAACAGTAATTGAGGAAAATCTTCCAGTGGGGACACTAGTTCTGGTGATCCTGGTGACAACCAGGGATTGCCTCACCTGTTTTGGCCATGGGACAGAAAGTGAAAGGAAAACTCCTAAATGGGACACGCATTGCAAAAAAAAAAACCTTACCCTTATAACCCTCCCTTTATCCAAAGTGGGGAAAAAAGCTTTGCCTTTAGTTCTACTTTTTAGGTACAGTTACTTCTTTTGAGCAATGGATTGGTTCCGTCCATTGGATGGGGCTGGTTTTTGAACAGGTTGGAGCAGCAATTTGACTATAATCCAGTTGCTGACAATTCTCATGCTACTATTTTGGGGCTCTAAGAAGTTGTTTTAGGACATATCCATAGGTGTGTGTGTATATGGAGTGTGCCTAGGACCACATTCCATACAAGATGTAAGGGATATAAAGGGTCCATTCTGTGCCTCAGATGGGGGAGCAACTCAAGCAATTTGTACTCTGCTGGGGACATGTAAGTGCGTGGCTTGCCAGGGGTGATAATGGTGGGCATCAGAGCCCAAGAGTGGACTTAAATGTTAAGCTTAGTAAATAATGTACTAATTTATGTAGCACCCACAAATTTGCCAGAAACTTACTTTGTATAGATCACTCCCATCAGTTACTTCCCATGTAGATGCTTAAAGTGACATTATCACTACCAGGTCAAAATTCAAATAGCCCAAATCTATACCAGATGAGGCTATATACTTAACTTTCTGGTGGGCTGAGTTTTGAAAAACTTCTATATTGCTGATTTCCAGTCGCTGCATGTATTTGACATTTTGAGTGGGTCAAATACCTACTCCACCTGCATCCCAGTGTCTTGTACATCTTGTAGTGAGGTGTAGGAGGTATCTCAGCGTGTAGTGGTAGGGGGAAGTATTTACATCTGGAAGTGTTGAATAAATACAGCGCCTTGGAATCCCAATATGGGTGTTTCAACACATGGGCTGCCGCCGTTGCTTCTGCTTTTATAGGCTGGGCTTATTTGAATTTTGACCCTGTAGGGGTTCATTTTTAATTCAATGCTCCTACCACATTCCTACAGACATTCCCTGGCCAACTTGCATAAAAATTACCTAAATTTGTTGTAAACCCTTGCATACCCAGAGAAGTGGCTATCCTTGGGTGATGCACAGAGATAAAACAAATCCTCTTACCAGAGGTGTCTAGAACATTTAGGACCCCAGTGCAAGACACCATGAAGGACCCCTCTGATCCCTGTCTGGGACCCTTTTGCACTGTTCTTTGGGCCCTTTACTTCCATCGCAGAGGACTTTATTAAGTCACGCAGTGATGCCTTTCACATGTTCTACAGCAGGCCCCCTTCCTGCCGTTTTGGGACACCCCCACGGTGGTGGAACACCAGGACCCAGTCACAAGTGCAAACTTTGCGACCCTGGTAGTTCCACCACTGTTGTTGTTATGACTGTAAATGGTGTCAGTCAGTAGAGCAGTGGACGGGGTCAGTATTTTTTTTTCTTATTTGTTATTTTTTTTTTTTATTATTTCTTATCAAATTTTTTTTATTTTTTACAATTTTGTTGGCGATCCGTTCGGACATACAAATTATGTAAACTTTTCTGCCAAAATATTAGTAAAACTAATTTTGTGTTCTTTCTGTTTATGGCCTGAATCCTTAAAACTATTAAACAATAAGATTTCAGTTAGTTAATGGGACAAGTATCCCCACTGGAAGATTACCATTCTATTCCAGGTTCCAGTAACATTTCAAGCATTGTTTTTTTTTTTTTTTTTTTTTTTTTTTTTCACTCTCAGGCCCTGTTGCAAAGATCTTTAATGCCCCATTCACACTTGGGCTGCTGGTGATTACCCACAGGAGACTCAGTGAGGTTCCCTGTGATTCGCTGCAGTTGGGAAGCTCCGTTGAAAGCAACGAGAGCCTGAGACAACACATTTGCATATAATTGCTCATGCTCCAACTACCTGCAGATGATTGGCCCTAGATGCAGACAGTCTGCTGCTTCAGTGATTACATGCAAACAGTCGCAAATAGCTGCGGGTACTGTCAGGCTTCCATTGCCTTCAATAGGGCTTCCCGCTCGCAGCTAATTACAGGGAACCCTGTTGAGTCTTTTGTGGGTAGTTGCATTTTGGCTTTAAGCTGTAATAGGCAGAGCAATCGGACATCTTGCATTTCTTGTTTTTTTTGGTTTTGTTTTGTTTTTTTATGCTATATATATATATATATATATATATATATATATATATATATATATATATATATATATATATATATATATATATATATATATATATATATATATATAAAAATACGCTTTTTGCAGTGTCATTTTTTTTTTATTTTTTATTTTTTATGTGCTTTCCCTCCATTTAGGTCAGCATGTGCAGCTTACTGGAGGCTCATTTGGTTACACAAGGAGGGAACCTCTTGGAGTTTGTGTTGGGATTGGTGCTTGGAATTACCCCTTCCAGATTGCATGCTGGAAGTCTGGACCAGCTCTTGCTTGTGGTATGTGTTCTGCTTAAAATGAACCTGTGATTAAAATGTAAAGGCTAAGTTTAAGTTCATATTTTGCAAAAAAAGTAATAAATGCAACAACAATGATCTTAAGGTCAATATAGATTTACTTTATTTTTTTTTTATTCAAGCCTGCAAAACATTACACCTGTGATCAGTGCTTCATGGGTGCAATGCATAGGTTCTATCTGTTTTTTTTCTCCCAGCCCCAGGTCCATAAGAGAGTTATGGACCTGCTGTTATGGGGATAAAGGAAGTTGTGGAAGGATTACAAAGCTGAGACTATGTATTCTGCATAGTCCCTCTGCCCCAGTGGAAGATGGGACTTGTAGTATTTTCTGATGAGCAGTCCCCCCACGAGTTGGGTAAAGGAGAGGGGAAGGGGTGGTTTGGGTTTGGGGGTTGCTGTATGCGGCCCTGCTTCATTTTAGTTGCTAAATTTTGGTGTAATATTGTACTCCATTATCTACAAAAATGTTATGCATGGGGAAAATATATAACACCATTATTCCCCCGATGCTCTCTATTTAATGGCTAATCCCTTAGTCATATGCTCTGGTGATATCCAAAGCTCCATTGTTATTGGGGAAAAAGTATTCATAACCTTAAACTTAGTATGCTCAACTAAGATAACAAGAACGCCCAAATTGGCATTATTGGGTATAATACCTGATGGAGCATTACCAGCAGAGATGCATACTATGTGGATAAGATCCCTATAATTAGCACGTAAACTTATTCTACAAAAATGGACATCCACTGATTCTCCAACCCATATACAATGGGTTGAGAAACTCAAGTATATACTTAAAAGAGGAAAATTAACATAGAGGTACAACCCAAAGATTTAATAAAATATGGTCACATTGGATAGAACCTAGTAATGAATTAAAATTAATTTACTCTTAAACTATGTAGAGGGTTCTTTACTGTAAGAGCGGCAAGGATGTGGAATTCCCTTCCACAGCCAGTGGTCTCGGTGGGGGGGGGGGGCCATTGAAGAAACTATTATATAACCACTTGAAAGACCACAACATGGATATACAGGGCTATACAAGGTAATGCTGACATATAATCACACACATAGGTTGGACTTGATGGACTTGTGTCTTTTTTTTCCGACCTCACCTACTATGTAACTGTGTATGATGGTTTGTCTAGTAGAGAGGAGTGAATGTAGAGGAGATGGATGAGAGTAAGGAGTAGTGGTAGAAGGGAGAGGCATAGAGGGCGTAAAAAGATAACTTTGTTGCTGCTTGGAGGAAATGGCTTTAATTTGATAATTGACACTGGGGGAATTCAGGCTGATGTGCAGAATGTACTCCTAATCTTAGTATGCTTTATTTATTATATGTTAAGTCACTATGAGAGGTACAAAGTTTGTTTGGTTTATGTCTTTGTTTCTTTTTGATTTTCTACTTTATGATATGACATGAACTAATTTGTTATGCTTGTTTTATGTTTTTGCAAAAAAAATAAAAAAATTGGTGTAATGTGAAACATAGCTAAAAAAGGTGAACCTAGCTTTAACTGCACATGAACTAATACTGCACACATCGGCATTACATTAGCGCATTATTTTAGGAAAAAAGTCTGTTTTTCTATTAAAAAAAATAAAAATAAAAAATGTTATCTTTTCATGTGACATCGCTGAAGAAATGACACTTTGCTACAATGTAAAGTAGTGAGTGTACAGCTTGTATAACAGAGTAAATTTGTTTTCCCCTCAAAATAACTTAACACACAGACGTTAATGACTAAACCGCTTGCAACAAAGGCGGCACAGTGGTGTAGTGGTTAGCACTCTCGTCTAACAGTAAAAAGGGTTGCTGGTTCAAATCCCAACCACGACACTACCTGCCTGGAGTTTGCATATTCTCACTGTGCCTGCGTGGGTTTCCTCCGGGTACTCCAATTTCCTCCCACACTCCAAAGACATGCAGGTAGGTTGATTGGCTTCTGTCCAAATCGGCCCTAGTATATGAATGGGGACCTTGGATTGTGGGCTCCTTGAGGGTAGGGACCAATGTGAGTGTGCAATGTACAGGGATAGTGACAATTGTAAACACTCACTCAGGTTGAACTGCATGGACTGGTGTCTTTATTCAACCTTACTATATATGTAACAAACATGAGTACACCCCTAAGTGAAAATTTCCAAATTGAGCCCAATTAGCCATTTTCCCTCCCAGAGTCATGTGACTTGTTAGTGTTACATGGTCTCAGGTGTAAATGGGGAGCAGGTGTGTTACATTTGGTGAAAATGTCCCAATTGGGCCCAAAGTGTCAATGTTTTGTGTGGCCAACATTATTTTCCAGCACTACCTTGACCGTCTTGAGCATGGAGTTCACCAGAGCTTCACAGATTACCACTGGAGTCCTCTTCCACTCTTCCATGATGACTTCACGGAGCTGGTGTATGTTAGAGACCTTGCGCTCCTCCACCTTCCATTTTGAGGATGCTCAATAGGGTTTAGGTCTGGATGCATGCTTGGCCTGTCCATCACCTTTACCCTCAGCTTCTTTAGCAAGGCAGTGGTCATCTTAGAGGTGCGTTTGGGGTCCTTATGTTGGAATACTGCCTTACGGCCCAGTCTCCCAAGGGAGGGGATCATGCTCTGCTTCAGTATGTCACAGTAAATGTTGACATTCGTGGTTCCCTCAGTGAACTGTAGCTCCCCAGTGCCGGCAGCACTCGTGTAGCCCCAGACCATGACACTCCCACCATCATGCTTGACTGTAGGCAAGACACACTTGTCTTTGTGCTCCTCACCTGGTTGCCACCACACGCTTCACACCATATGAACCAAATAAGTTTATCTTGGTCTCATCAGAAGACAGGACATGGTTCCAGTAATCTATGTCCTTAGTCTGCTTGTCTGCAGCAAACTGTTTGAAGGCTTTATTGTTCATTATCTTTAGAAGAGGCTTCCTTCTGGAACGACAGCCATGCAGACCAATTTGATGCCGTGTGCAGCGTATGGTCTGAGCACTGACAGGCTGTCCCCCACCCCTTCAACCTCTGCAGTAATGCCGACAGCACTCATATGTCTATTTCCAAAAGAAAACCTCTGGATTGGACGCTGAGCGTGTGCACTCAACTTCTTTGGTCGACCATGGCTGTTCTGAGTGGAACGTGTCCTGTTAAACCTGGTCTTGGCCACCATGCTGCAGCTGAGTTTCAGGGCCTTGACAATCTTCTTATAGCCTAGGCCATCTTTATGTAGAGCAACAATTCATTTTTTTCAGATCCTCAGAGTTCTTTGCAATGAGGTGCCATGTTGAACATCCAGTTACCAGTATGAGAGAATGAGAGCTAAAACACCAAATTTAACACACCTGCTCCCCATTCACACCTTAGACCTTATAACACTAAAGAGTCACATGTCTCCGGGGAGGGAAAATGGCCAATTGGGCCCAATTTTGACATTTTCACTTAGGGGTGTACTCATGTTTGTTGCCAGCGGTTTAGACATTAATGGCATTCATTTTAGGGGATAGCAAACTTGCACTGCTGCAATGTAAAGTAGTGAGTGTACAGCTTGTATAACAAAGTGTCATTTCTTCAGTGTTGTCACATGAAAAGATACAATAAAATATTTGCAAAAATGTGAGGGGTGTACTGTAGCTGCTGGCTTTTCTCCTTTTTTTTTTTTTTTTTTTTTTTTCCTCTCCTCTACAGACTGGAACTATTCTTTAAAGTAAATATTAAGGCAAAAAACATATTTCTTGTATTTTAGGTATAGCTTTTAGGTTAGCTAAGTAAGTAAATGGCTCAGGACCAGTACTCAGGAGGGCAATAAATTAGAATGGATGACACACACGCACACAAAATTGACTCTCACAGTGACACTGACAGCAGTGTGCGGCAGCACGGATTACACCTCACCGACATGACATGTCCCCTCCTGAGTGAGTGACAGTCCCTCTTCATGCCAGGGTCCCTTCAGTCCAGTCCCCTCCACTCCCCTCCACCCCACTCCAATCTAAACAGCACTGACAGTCCTATCAGCTTGTCCTGCAGACCCGCACACGAGGTCCGTCCATGCCGCTGGTCTCCCTTGCACGCGACACGCTCAGGCACTGCCTCCTCCAGACCCGTGCTGCCCGAAAAAACTGTGGCAGGCACTCGGTCTTGGCCAAGCGTCACAGCCATGTTTTTTTACTGCCAGACTTTTCCTGTCGCTGGCATTTACTGGCCAGAGAAAAGTGCCCTTTTTTTAGGAGATATTCCCCCTGAAGTGAGCTGCTGACTTCAGCGGCACATGCGCACAGGGGATTCTCAGCTGAAAGCCTGGCAGTTGCTGGACTTTGCCGGAAAGAAGTCTCCCGCGCTGTGAGTGGCTGGAGCCGCGATACTCTGAAGACACGCCGAGGGAACATGTCAGCTCCCACTGCGTGGACCAAGTTACCGACGCCTCGTTCTAAGGTAAGTATTTCATAATGAATGTGCATGTGTATTTCATAATGCGGTGCATACTGGCTCATTATGCCTTTTACCTTACAGATGTAGGAAGAAAAAAAAATCGGGGGGGATATACAAGCGCTTTAAGAAATTTCCTGCTTTACAATATTAAACAGATTGTAAAAAAGGCTGAGTTTCCCCTTCCTATACTATTGTCACAGATCCTTAGGCCTCATGTACACTGCTGCTGGTAAACGGATGTTTGTTTTAGGAGCAGTTGAGCATTTTTTTTTTTTTTTTTTTTTTTTTTCAGCTTCCCCTGAACTCGCCTCTGTTATCTTATCAGTACATGTACACAGGGTTGTTTATCGTTTTTTCTAGGCAGTTGAGTTTAGAAGCATTTTTTGGAATGCAAAAAAATGGGTTCAGGACGAATGTTCAGAGGCATTTAAAATGTCAAATACATGAAGCCTTAAGCTGGCCATACACTAGGAGAATTTATTTCAAAACTTTTAATTTTAAGAACGGTTGTTTGATTTTCTAATCATTAATGGGTCAAACTGACAGTTGTTTTCAACTGCAGTGGAGAGGAAATTCCAACGGAGCAAGATGGATTTTTTTTTTCTTGAACGGACAAACTTTTAACAGCATATGTGCTTTTTGTTCAGTAAAGTCTTTTTTTTTTTTTTTTTTTTTTATTTTATTCCAAAAATCAAATATTGAAAGAATTCAAATATGTGATGTACGTTTCGAACAACACTCCCCAAGCCACAGAGAATTTTCCCACAAATGTTCGTTCCCAAAGCTACTAGTTTATGCCCAGCTTTATCCTACCAGAGTGAAATTACAAGGCCGAGCCAAGTAAATACATTTTATCATCCACTGGATGAAAAGGAATTAAATCTTTTTTAAACACTCGTGACACTACACTTAGTGATTGTAAAGGTTCTTTTTGTTTCTTTAAATAACAAACATGTTATACTTATCTGCTCTATGCAATGGTTTTGCACAGAGCAGCCCCAGCCCTCCTATTTTCAGGTCCCCTGCTGGTGGTCTGGGCTCTTCCTCTTCTCTGAGTGCCACCAAAGGAATGCCGCTTCCTATGGTGGCGCATATGCTTGCTCAATCCAAAGCTGGGTTGTGTATGTCTATTGACACACACAGTGTGACTCGGCCCCTCTCACTGCTCCCTCATCACTGGATTTTATTAACAGCAGCAAGAGCCAATGACTCTTGCTGAGTTCATTGAGGGGAGAGAGAGTTCAGGCTCAGGTACCTATTTGGGGGGGCTGGAGTTTCTTACCCTCATGCAGAGAATGCATTAAGGTAAAAATAACTTGGATAGAAAATTGTCTAAAAGACAGAATTCAGAGAGTAGTGGTTAATGATTCCTACTCTGAACTGTCTAAGGTTATCAGTGGTGTAAACAAAGGTTCAGTGCTGGGACCCTTACCTTTTAATATCTTTATAAATGATATTTGGTCTGGGATCAAAAGTAAAACTTCTGTCTTACAGATGACACCAAGCTATGCAGTGGAATAATGTCCTTACAGGATGTCTCCAATTTATAAGCCGACCTCAATGCTCTGTCTAATTGGGCGACTATGTGGCAGATGAGGTTTAATGTTGAGAAAAGTAAAGTTATGCACTTGGGGGCTAAGAATATGCATACATCATATATGCTAGGGGGAGTACAACTGAAGGAATCCGTAGTGAAGGATCTGGGGGTTTTGGTAGATCAAGCTCAATATCATGCAATGCCAAGCTGCGGTTTCCAAAGCGAGAAAAGTTCGTTCTTGTATTATGAGATGTTTGGACTCCAGAGAGATATAATTTTGCCCTTGTTCAAATCATTAGTAAGACCTCATCTGGAATATGCAGTTCAATTTTGGGCACCAGTTCTCAAAAAGGATATCGGGGAACTGGAGAAAGTGCAGAGAAGGGCAACCAAACTGATAAGAGGTATGGAGGAGCTCAGCTATGAGGAAAGATTAGAGGAACTGAATTTATTCACTCTTGAGAAGAGGAGAATAAGGGGGGATATGATCAACATGTTCAAATATATAGGGGTCCATATAGTGAACTTGGTGTTGAGTTATTCTCTTTACGGTCAACATGGAGGACAAGGGGCCACTCTACGTCTAGAGGAAAAGAGATTTCATCTCCAAATACAGAAAAGTTTCTTCACAGTAAGCTGTGAAAATGTGGAATAGACTCCCTGCAGAGGTGGTTCTGGCCAGCTTAGTAGATTGCTTTAAGAAAGGCCTGGATACTTTCCTAAATGTGCATAATATAACAGGGTACTAACATTTATAGGTAAAGTTGATCCAGGGAAAATCCGATTGCCTCTCGGGGATCAGGAAGGAATTTTTCCTCCTGCTGTAGCAAATTGGAGCATGCTCTGCTGTTTTTTTTTTTTTTTTTTATTTTTGCCTTCCTCTGGATCAACTGTGGGTATAAAATTGGGTATATTGGATTGTACGATATTTTTTTATTGTTTTTAAGGTTGAACTGGATGGACTTGTGTCTTTTTTTTCAACCTGACTACGTAACTTTAGCCTTTTCCATTACTTTAATTTACAAATGCTTTGGCACTGAATTAGATGTCAGATTAGCTATAATAAGCCTTATGGTTTCTGTATTGGCCTAATTCATTCTGTATTACCCAGCATAGGGAGTGAACGCTTTTCGTACTTGCCATTCACTCACTTTTCTGCCATCTTTGACCGTTTTTATCTGCATCGTTAGTATGTATTTTAGTATTTTCTATTTACTTGCTTTTAGATAGGCTTTGGACTTACAGGCACTTTTTCAGAGTGTGTGTGTGTGTGTGTGCGCATCAAGAAGTCTCCACCTGGAGATATTTGTTAACAGATACTGCCCTTTCGGCATACTTCACGTCTATAGAACTGAACCTTTATCATCTCAATGTACAAATGCTGGCTGCCAAAAATATTTTGTAATGTTCCCTCAGGAAATGCCATGGTGTACAAGCCTTCCCCCTTCACTCCGTTAACCGTAGTTTTGCTGGCTGAGATCTTCAGAGAGGCAGGAGGCCCACCTGGTCTCTTCAATGTGGTACAAGGGGGGGCCACCACTGGAGAATTCCTCTGTAAGCACCCAGATGTGGCGAAAATATCCTTCACTGGCAGTGTTCCCACTGGCTCAAAGGTGAATTGATGCAGCTCTAAATAGAACAATTAGTAAAGATTCTTTACATTTGTGATTGTTCATTCATTTAATGTTGCCTGTTTTATATGTCGGTATAATCCTTTCAAGAAAGTCACTATTTAACAATATACCCTGTGTTTTAGACCCCATACACATTATTAGATTTTCTGCAGATGTTTGTCTTCAGATTTAGCAAAAAACCATATAATATGAGGTCAAACCTTTTGGCGTTTCAATTTGTGTGCAATAAGGCAGGCCCTTGCACTACATGGTTTTAGTAAATCTGCAGACAAAAAACTGCAGAAAATCGAATAGTGTGTATGGGGCTTTAGTCTTCTCTTCTTTCCAGTTCTTTTATGTTTTCTAACCCTAACTGGAGCAGAGCAAAGCTGGCCAGATGCACAAAAAAAAAAATCTAACAGATTCCTCCATCCACTAGAAATTGTGTGGATGGACAAATCTCTGCTGCTGCCATTGTATTCACACAGTGAATAACAAACTGTTAAATACAGAGGAGCTGATCTTTTGCTAAAATTTATAATAATTTAAACAGTTAAATACAGAAAAGCTGATCTTGGAGCTATTTTTTTATGTTAAGTGGAAGAAAAATGAAAATTAATGGGTGACAATTAAGACTCCCTCACATTTGGTAAGAGAAACACAGGGTAAACCATGCTTTTCAAAGTGAGATTTCAGTATATTGAAAGTCTCCTTAAAGCGGAGTTCCACCCTCGAGTGGACGTTCCGCTCATCGTATCCCTCCCCCCTCTGGTGCCACAATTGGCACCTTTCGGGGGGGGGGGGGGGGTTCAGATACCTGTATAATACAGGTATCTGCACCCACTTCAGGGACAAGCTAGCCGCACAGAGAACCCCCCCCCCCACCCTTGTGTTCTGGGAAACACACATGTAGCTCTAACCCCTGAAGGAGCTGCTGGTTTGATTGGGCTTACCGTTACCTCCTTCACCTCGATTTGCGTGTCTAGGGGTTCCTGTAGTAGATGGCCCAGAAACCGACGACAGATCCGCTTAAAGGGATTTTTATTTGCAAAAACTTAGTTAACGAACAGTCTCTCAGTATAGGATTAGAGGGTTAGGAGGAAAGTCCAGATACTCTTGGTGTCAAAGTCCATAATAAAGAACTTGCTTACTTTGACTAAATACAGAGAATAGCCATTCACAGCTGGATGTTCACTGTAGTTGGGTAGTCCCTCTCTCATAAGGCCTAGCAGCCAACAAAGTGCTTAAATCTGGAATAAGTCTCTGCCACAGACTTTGTTGTAGAACATGAACAAGGAAACTTGAATACTTGTAGAACACTCATGTGGTACCAGTATCTTTCAGCCAGTTCGGCGATACCCACGAAATTGGATTCACTCAGGCCCTTCAGCCCTACCAGGCTCTTGCTAAGAAACCAACCCCTACGTGGCCTTCTTCTGAAGAGTCCTCCCCTGGATAGCTATGACGTTTCTGGGCCTCTCCACAACCGGAGATGGCACCGTACCACCTCCAAGGAGGACCAGGACCATGGAGTCAGAACATACTTCTGGACCGGAACCCCGAAGTACCCTCTCCCAGAAAGCACAGCAAAAGTGACACTCCCACTGGGCTGGCTCCGAGAGAAAGCAACCTTAAAGCACCCAACCAGACTGTGTTTCCATGCCTGCCAGAAGACAGTGCCCCCTATGGCCAGGCTGAACACCCTATAGTCCAGTCAGACTGATGCTGAGGTCAAAATTTGGAATAATTATACCCAGACCAAACTGCAGTTCAGGTGTAACATTACATTTCAAAAAACATAGCTCGTGCTCTTAAGGAGTCGGCGCGACACAGTTCCCAGGACACAGCGGGGACCAGTGAAGCCGCTGACAGAGGATAGCGATGGGGGCAGCCGAGAGACGTGCGATTGCTCGTCATCTGCTGCCAACATCGCTGGACCCTGGAACAGGTAAGTGTCCATTTATTAAAAGTCAGCAGCTGCAGTATTTGAAGCTGCTGGCTTTTAATAATTTCTTTTCAGGTGGCACTCCTCTTTAAGAGTACAACCTATTTTTTGCACTGCATGTAAAGTATACTTGCACTGGTACATGCAGGAGTTTGTCAAAGCATTGCACATGCAACCAAATGCAATGTTCCAGTCCTCATACACCTCGTACCATTGAGCTGAGCCTGTCGGGTGTGAAAAAGACCCTTTTATTAAATACCTCTCAAAGAGAAGACCGTATTTCTACTGTCTGTGCATCCATCTTCCACCCCCAGAAGGCCATACCATCTTCTTTTTTTTTTTTTTTTTTTTTTGTCAGGTTCAGCTTTTATTTCCTGGATTATGCTTGCCTTGAGATAATAGGATTTTTATAACAGCTTACCTTTAAAATCCTTTTCTTTTGAAGTACATCACGGGACATTACTATGTGGTTATAGTCCCACCTTCAGGTGCTGGACACTGGCACACCCTAAACAGGAAGTTGCCTCCCTATATAACCCCTCCCACTACTGGGAGTATCTGTTTTGTAGCAAAGCAATACATGTGTATACTAGAAAGAGGGGCGGGACCTCTGTGTCCCGTGATGTACTACAAAAGAAAAGGATTTTACAGGTAAGCTGTTATAAAAATCCTATTTTCTTTAATCGTACATCATGGGCCACAGAGCCATAGTAATTACTATGTGGGATGTCCTAGAGCAATACCAACTGAGGGGAGGGAGAGAAAACAAAAGTAGGGCACCATGAAATCAGAGGATTTATACTGCTGCCTGCAGTACACTGTGCCCAAAGGAGACATCCTCATGTGTTTTTTTTTTTTTTTATTTTTTTTTTACATCCACCAGATAGAATCTGGTAAATGTATGGATTGACGACCAAGTTGCAGCCTTGCAGAATTGAGCCATGGAGGCTTGGTTATGCACTACCCACGAAGCACTGACAGCCCTAGAGGAGTGCGTTTTGATTTGAGAGGGTAGAACTACCTCTTTAAACCATAAGCTTGAACGCTTACTTGTCAAATCCATTTAGAAACAGTAGATTTTGATGCTGCCTGTCCTCTTTTAGGACCTTCAGGCAACATGAACAAAACATCTGTTTTCCGAATCCAAGCAATCGCTTTTAAGTAGGCATTGACGGCTCTCACCATATCAAAGAGAATGTAGTGATCTTTCTTCCAAAGAACAGGATTCAGGAAAAATTAAGGTAGAACAATATCCTGGTTTAGATAAAAACCTGATACTACGTTTGGTAAAAAGTTACGTTGAGGAAGCAATACTACCTAATCCTCGTGAACAATAAAAATATGGCTCTTTACAAGAAAGAGCAGCTAATACTGATACCCTTCTTGCAGCAGATATGGTTACCAGAAAAAAGTTTCCTTGTCAAAAAAGGACCAAGAGAATATGTTGTATCGGCCCAAAAAAAGGCAGTTTTGTAATGCCAACAAAACTAAATTCAAGTCCCAAGGGTTCAAGGGTTACTTAACCGGAGATTAAGCCGTGTTACCCCCTGAATAAAGTAATGAGCCAAAGAATGCAAAGCAAGTGGTGATTGAAATAATACCGATAAGGCTGAGACCTGTCCTTAGAAAACTCTCAAGGCCAGCTTTATTTCTCACCCCATCTGTAGAAAAGTCAAGGACTCTACCTTGACTTATTTCCTGGGGTGCAGCTCCTGGTTTCACACCAGGAAACATGTTTACCAGACTCCATAATATATAACCATGGAGGCCCGGCTCCCTTGCATTTAGCAAGGTAGAAAACTACCGAACCTGACAGCCCACGCTTCTTCGGAGTGTGGGTCTCAAAAGCCAAACCGTTAAATTTAGCGTTTGTAAAGTAGGATGGAACTCCCGACCATACGAGAGAAGATCTGGCCATGAAAGTAGGGTCCATGGGTCCCCTACTGCCATCTCTACTATCTCTGCATACCAGTATTTCCTGGACCCCGCTGGGGGGGGGTCACAAGAATCAACAACTTCCTTTCCTACTTGATCCTGTGAAGAAGTCATGGAAGCAGGCAGAATGGGAGGGAATGCACAAATCAGCGAGAACCGATTCCACGGGAATAGCAAGGCATCTGTTCCGCATGCTAGCGGATCCTTTGTTCTTGACACAAAGTTGTTGATTTCTTTTGTTGAACCTGGACCCAAACAGATCTATGTCTGGGATCCCCCATCCTTGACATATTGACAGGAAGAAGGTGAAGGAACCATTCTCCTGGGAACAACTGCTGGCGACTCAAGTAGTCCACCTGCCAATTTTCTATTCCTAGAATGAAGACTGCAGATGGGCAAAGTACTTCTTTTTTTTTTTTTTTTTTTTCTGCCCAAGATAGGATAAGATTCACCTTTCTCTGGGCCGCACATCTTCTTGTGCCCCCTTGGTGATTAATATAGGCCATTGCTGTGGCATAGACGGATTGAATCTTGGCAGGACAATACCTTAAACTCAACGTTCAGGCCCTCGGGACCAAGTATTCTGCCTGAATTTCTAAAATGTTAATGGGCAAGGCCATTTCTGATCTGGGCCACTTCTCTTGGACAGCTGCCTCTTTTAGGACTGTCTCTCAACCTAAACAAAAAAAGGTTGGCATATGTTACTATTTTTCAGGTAACTGAAGGAAGGATTTTCCCTTCTGCAGATTTTTGTATGTTAACCATAAATTGAGACTCTGGTGTACCCAGCCTACAGCACCTGGTATTTCCAGGTTGTCTTTCATCTGACCCTGCTTAGCCTCCAAGATCAGATGAGATTGGGCGCTATCAGGGTGATGTGGCCATAGGCTTTGGAGTCAGACACATTGGGAATGTAGAGCTTGAACCCTTTGTTTCAAGCAGATAGGATACTGTTTTGCAGCAGTCTAGAATGAAACTGAGCATAAGGAATGGCCTTGAATAAAGCCACCATCTTTCCCAACAACTTCATGCAAAGTTGAATAGGAGAAATTCATCTTGCTTCGACACCTAAATCCGTTCCTTTATGGTGCCCTTTTATGGGTGTACCTATGATCAGACCCAAGTATTTTCTTCATGGTTTTAAAGAAGATTCCTCCTTGGTTGAGAATCCGACCTAGATATTCCAGGTAGTCTAATGTGGTGACCATACTTTGGTCTAAGTGGGCTACCGACTGGTCTATCAAGAACAGATCGTCTAGATAAACCATAATCGTTATACCTTGGGCCCTCAATCTTGCTGGAAGAGGAGCCAGGACCTTTGTACTCAAGGTGCAGCAGCTAAATTGGAAAGCAAAGCTACATACTGAAAATTAAGATTTTTCCACTTTGAAAGTAGATATTAATAGTGGGCGAGGAAGTGGGCATATGGAGATATGCATCTTTGACGTCGATTGGCACCAAAAGTTCTCCTCCTTGTAGGATGGAGATAACAGATTGGATTGACTCCATGCAAAAAAAGAGAGAATATATTCAGGAATTTTAAATTTAGATTTTTGAGATCCAGAATGTCCATTTGGATTTAACCAAACCCCAACCTCTGCTCTTACATGGAGGCCAACATGAATACTTTTTGTCAAAAGATGGTCCAATGCTTGAGAGAGATTTTTTTTTTATTTATTTTTTTTAGGATCTGAGAAAAGGAGGAGACGGAAACTCTTGGAACTCCAGTTTGTACCTTGGAGCTATTGAAGTCCCCCATTCGTCTTGACATTATTTCTGCCAGATCCCTGAGAACTGCAGAAGAATTCTCCCTATTGAGCAAGCTGGGGCACCTCATAAGGAGTCTACATTATCTTGTAGGTTTCCTCCCTCAAGACCTCTTTTGTCCCTGGGGTTAACCCTGAGGATTAATCTTTGAACCTGACGGCGGAAGCCCTTGTGACTGCCTGGAGGCTGATGCCCCTGACACAGAATAAGGAGCTTTGAAGCAAAAATACATTTACTCCTTCACTTAAATGGCAAAATTAGTATCTTTCTTTTACTAGAAATTCTTTGGATATATTATCCAAAATATCCCCAGATAGCTGTTTCACCGCAAAAAGGAACTAGCCAGGAGCTTCTTGCATGACACTTAGCGAAGGGTGCAAGGCCTAAAGGATAGAATCTGCCATACCAACTATTGCAAACATAAAGCTGCCTCCTGGACCTTCTGAGCAGGATAACCTTGAACACCCATTTAAGCGGGTCTCTCAACGATTAACCAGTTACTGTCAGCGCAGGCATTCCAACCTTCTATCCATTGGATCCCTAAGTATTTGAGTATTGTCTGCTGGACAAGTCAAACTTACTCACAAAGGATATAGTAGCGTTACTTGCTGGTATAACCTACTTAGTGAATTTTCTCTACCGTAGGATAAAGTGTAAAAACTTTTTAGAAAGTAAAATAATGCTTATCTGGGTGATCCTCCCGATACAAAAAAAAACTTTTCCAAAGAAGAATGGACAGGAAAAAGCATGCACAGATTGAGAAGGCTTTAGAGAACCCAAACACTCAGTTAAGGGTACATAAATGTGGAGCGAATCATTCACCAAGAAATCTTACAGATTGTGGAAGTTGGCTCTTCCTCATTTGACACCTCAGAAGAAGTCATCAGCCTCACCATGGTCCCCTGAGGGAATTTGCCTTCTCCTGCCCCTAGTTCCTCAGTCTGAGGGTCCTAGGTAAATGGAAGAGAACCTGTCGTATCTTGACCACACCTACCATGGCTGAGGAAAAAAGAGTAAAATGAACAGGCGCTGCAGTGTTGAAAACGGTTTCAAACATTTCATGGCCCCGATGCTCACTCTAACCAGCCACCCCCTCTCAGGGGAGGATTCTATTTGTAAAGTAGGCTTTCCAGAGCTTGTGGGAGACCCTTTTTAGCTCTTTTAGGGGTGATTCAACCCCCCCTTCTGAACATAGCCTGATGCACAAAGCAGAGTATTAACAGAAGAAATTGCATCCATTGCTTGAGCAACAGTCTGCCACTGCTATTAATGCTCAGCCTGATGAAATAGTAAATGTGTCAAAAGGAATGCTTGTGTCACCAAACTGCTTTCATGCCCCTCTATGCTCTTGTGTCCCTGCGCCAGCATGCAGCAGTAATAATGGTGCTTTAAAAAAAAAAAAAAAAACACATTCCCGCTCTGGACATTGGATGACACCAACGCCACCGTAAGCTGCACCCCCCCCCCCCCCCATCGCCCTCGGCCTCCCCGATTGTGGGCCTCTGATCCTACAGGACCGACATGTGAGGGGAAAAAAAAAATGAAGAGAGGGCCTGGAAGCCGCCAAGTAGCTGCTTGCTGATCGGTTTTTATTTTTTATCCTTTCTCAGTTTTTTTCTCTCTATGCTCTTCCCCGTGAAGAGGGGGAGAAAACGGCTCAGATGGGGGTTGTCTGGACAAGGGGAAAAACCCCATAGACTTACCGGAGGTCTGCTGCTGTTTGGAGGAAAGGAAGCTGCTGCTCAGAACACAGTGATCTGAGGAAGCATGAGAAGGTATGTGCTCCATACATCCCCCAGTGGTGACACTGGGCATGACAACATTTACTAATTAAAGGAGACATTTCATAAGAAAATTAAAATATTTCTTTAGAAAACTCCACTTACCTTTCCTGCCGCAGGGTTTTCTGTGGTAAAAACCAACAGACCCAATCTTCGCCCTTCACGGTGGGTTCCATTAACAAACCTTCAGGAACCATAGATCCTCGAGGAAACCCACAATCCTGGACCTGTAATAGTACCACCGCCAGTAAAACTTTATGGCTGAAAATGCCAAAAGTACTGGATCCCAGGGTCCAGCTCTCTAAAAAGAGAAGCGTTTACAGGCAAAACCTGGTTTCTTTAGACACAAGGCCCGGGTACCATTCAATTCGGCCTAAAAGAAACTTTGAATTCATCCGACTGTATAGCTGGCCCCAGCAAGGATTGCTCCAGTGGAGCTCAGCACCGCACATTTTCACTCGTGACCAACACCTTAGACACTTGTGAAAAACTGAAATGCTCCCAGTAGTAGGAGGGGTTATATAGGGAGGCAACTTCCTGTTTAGGGTGTGCCAGTGTCCAGCACCTGAAGGTGGACTATAACCCGCATAGTAATTACTATGGCGCTGTGTCCCGTGATGTACACTTAAAGAAAATGCAGTTATTTAAAGCCTGATGCCTGTGCAGTAGTCTTTTATGTTCTTGGCTGTGTACACATGCTGCCTTTCATAGGTCAGCCCCTATTTCTGCCTCTCACCTCATTATTAGAATAGTTCCTGTGAATAATTACTTGCCTGTCTGCAGCAAACTGATGGCATTGCCCCAAGAGGCTTCTGTCACTATCATTTGGTTGGAGATCAAGGACTCCCATTTTAGTTTATTATTTTTTAATATTGTTTCTGTATATTGTGACACGTAGTCATTTATTCATACAGACTTGTAACTTTCTGGATATGGTCTACATTAATATGCACTCCAGAAAGATAAGGTACCATAAAACTTGACCACACTGTCCATAAATCTGTGTTTGTAGATCATTTTGCATAATTAACACTTTGCTAATAAGTTTCTCATCATGCCATTCTGCAATGGGAGGGCACCAGATCTACAGGCACTTACTAAATACCTTAGAAATAATTAACCAGCTGTAAACCAACCTGTCTCTTTGCAGATCATGGACATGGCATCCAAAGGCATAAAACCTGTGACTTTGGAGCTTGGCGGAAAGTCTCCTCTCATTATCTTTTCTGACAGTGACCTAGAAAATGCTGTGAATGGTGCAATGATGGCAAATTTCCTAACCCAGGGACAGGTAAAATGTGATTCACTGGGAACGTATCAGATTAATCTGCACTAGTTTACACAAATTATCAGGTGTTACAAATGGGTATCCACAACAGATCTGTGACATATACTACATTTTTGCTAGCTTCTACCTGCACATAAATGAGAACAGAATTTTCAGATTCCTGCATAAACACAGTTGTGATTATCTTGCCTTTAAGTGGTTGTAAATCCTGACAGTGAAGTGACTGGCCTCAGGTGATACACAATGATTAAACAAATCTACCTACATAAGTTGTACCTGTTTATTTGCAGTCATTTGTCCTGTACATTCGTATAAAACTCAAGAGATGAGAGCTGCAGTTACACACTGTACAAGAGCTACCGTTTTCCCGAAAATAAGACCTAGCGTGATTGTCGGTGATGGCTGCAATATAAGCCCTACCCTCCAAATAACCTAGTTAAAGTCCTTGTAGGTCTTATTTTCAGGGTAGGGCTTATGTTCGGGGAAACTGGGTAGGGCTTATCTGGGAGGTAGGGCTTATATTGCAGCCATCACCAACAATCGCGCTTGGTCTTATTTTCGGGGAAACTGGGTATGAGAACTGATTGGAGGAAAGAAAGGGACCCCCCCCCCCCCCCTCCACACAGACTAAAGGAACAGAATGGAGACTGTCAATCACAGATTGATCCATGCCTTGTCACCTTTTTTTTGTTTGGTGTCAGGAAAACTTGTCAGAAGGGACTTGCTGATAACAGAGGAACTAGTCAGCAGAGAGAAATGGCACTTACTGCTTTGGAGAGAGGCAACTAAAGACTATTGAAATGCAGTGCCTTGCGAAAGTATTCGGCCCCCTTGAACTTTTCAACCTTGCCACATTTCAGGCTTCAAACATAAAGATATAAAAAAATTATTTTTTGTGAAGAATCACCAACAAGTGGGACACAATTGTGAAGTGGAATGAAATCTATTGGATTTTTGAAACTTTTTTAACTAATAAAAAAATGAAAAGTGGGGCGTGCAAAATTATTCGGCCCCCTTGCATTAATACTTTGTAGAGCCACCTTTTTGCTGCGATTACAGCTGCAAGTCGCTTGGGGTATGTCTCTATCAGTTTTGCACATCGAGAGACTGAAATTCTTGCCCATTCTTCCTTACAAAACAGCTCGAGCTCAGTGAGGTTGGATGGAGAGCATTTGTGAACAGCAGTATTCAGGTCTGAACTTTGACTTGGCCATTCTAACACCTGGATACGTTTATTTGTGAACCATTCCTTTGTAGATTTTGCTGTATGTTTGGGATCATTGTCTTGTTGGAAGATAAATCTCCGTCCCAGTTTCAGGTCTTTTGCAGACTCCAACAGGTTTTCATCCAGAATGGTCCTGTATTTGGCTGCATCCATCTTCCCCCTCAATTTTAACCATCTTCCCTGTCCCTGCTGAAGAAAAGCAGGCCCAAACCATGATGCTGCCACCACCATGTTTGACAGTGGGGATGGTGTGTTGAGGGTGATGAGCTGTGTTGCTTTTACGCCAAACATTTCGTTTTGTATTGTGGGCAAAAAGTTAGATTTTTGGTTTCATCTGACCAGAGCACCTTCTTCCACATGTTTGGTGTGTCTCCCAGGTGGCTTGTGGCAAACTTTAGAGAAGACTTTTTATGGATATCTTTCAGAAATGGCTTTCTTCTTGCCACTCTTCAATAAAGGCCAGATTTGTGCAGTGTACGACTGATTGTTGTCCTATGGACAGACTCTCCCACCTCAGCTGTAGTTCTCTGCAGTTCATCCAGAGTGATCATGGGCCTCTTGGCTGCATCTCTGATCAGTCTTCTCCTTGTCTGAGCTGAAAGTTTAGAGGGACGGCCAGGTCTTGGTAGATTTGGAGTGGTCTGATACTCCTTCCATTTCAAAATGATCGCTTGCACAGTGCTCCTTGGGATGTTTAAAGCTTGAGAGATTTTTTTGTATCCAAATCTGGCTTTAAACTTCTCCACAACAGGATTACGGACCTGCCTGGTGTGTTCCTTGGTCTTCATGATGCTCTCTGTTCTTTCAACAGAACCCTGAGACTATCGCAGAGCAGGTGCATTTATACAGAGACTTGATTACACACAGGTGGATTCTATTTATCACCATCAGTCTTTTAGGACAACATTGGATCATTCAGAGATCCTCGCTGAACTTCTGGAGTGAGTTTGCTGCACTGAAAGTAAAGGGGCCAAATAATTTTGCACGCACCACTTTTCAGTATTTTATTTGCTAAAAAAGTTTAAATTATCCAATAGATTTCGTTCCACTTCACAATTGTGTCCCACTTGTTGGTGATTCTTCACAAAAAATTAAAATTTTATATCTTTATGTTTGAAGCCTGAAATGTGGCAAAAGATTGAAAAGTTCAAGGGGGCCGAATACTTTTGCAAGGCACAGTATGTGCTTTATTCAGATTTTATGTCTGAAGTTTGCAACCACTTTAACCGTTATCCTGGAAGGACGTCATGATATCCAAGGATAGCAGCCAAAGGGAAGATGGCTTCCTAAGAACACGGGATAGCAAAACTAGTCAAGGCTCCAGTCTTTGGAGCGCATGCTGCTCCCCAGGTGGTGGAGTGGTGGAACTAGTTCTAACCAAGGCTGTTTTACATTAGTGCCGAGCCTAGGCACTAATTCATGTGAGTGAGAATTTTATACTTTATTTTTATCCATCTGTTTTGAATAAAACTACTGCACTAGAAGAATTTTTTTTTTTGACATTTCTGATGTGATCATTCCTGGAGAGACTGAGTTAAGTTAGGATTAAGAGTGACCATTAAAGATTAAAACGATCAGTTTGGCTGATATCCCTGGATATAATAAACATCGCTTGATTACCTTTTATTAATTTAGAGGTCATGGGCTATCAATTCCACATGGCGTGGGGACTGTCTGTATAATATAAGGACATTTGTTATTGCACTATAATTATTTTGGTGGTCAACTATTTGTTTTAAGCACCTTACTTCTTTCTTTTTTGACATTATTTGTACAGTCAGGTGGCATGTTGTATGGTCATCTTTATACAAGTACACGGGGGCCTCCATCAGGGGGGTACAGCCATCACAAGTGTAAGGGGTCTGAGGGGCCTGCCCGGGCCAGAAGAAAAGACTGGTGGGTGGAGGGGAGTTGTGCTGTGTATTACACAATCTCCCAGTTTCTGCTGTTCTTGTGTCGCTGACACTGAGCTCTGACATCGAGCTCTTTACTGCCACCTCTGGCTACTATGTGTATGTTCGCTGTTCGTGTGATCTGTACTATGCTTCTCAGCAACATGTCAGCTTTATGAAAACAACCTGGGACTAGGTAGGAAGAACTTATTTACAAGTAGGGGCTGTGAAGGAAAGGGAGGGGGGCTGCTGGTGTACAGAGAGGGGCCAGAGCATTTTGTGTGTACAGATCTGTGTATGCAGTGGTGTATTATGATGTTGTGCTGCCCCAGGCAAGAATAAATCAAGGCACCCCCCTCCATCGAAAATTGTCCCACCCCTTCCTTCTCAGATGGCTGTGTGGGGCCCCTGGTGGCTGTGCGGGTTCCCGGGTCCCTGGTGGCTGTGCGAGGTCCCTTGTTCGGCCTAGGCCAAAACACAGCACCGTGTGTATGTGAGGGGCTGATGTATAATATATACAGGTGTGTGGGGGGACATATATAGCTTTGTAAAATGTATGATGGCTGCCCTGCAAGTACATAGGAGGGAATGGATGTAGACACACAGCTACAGTATCGGGCTCCATTCACATCTCCACATAGTGGAAACTCAAGTTCCTGCGTGTTTGTTTTTTTTTGTTTTTTTTGGCTGTTTTGGAGCATTTCCACCTATCGTTTGAGTGGGCTGTCTGTTCTAAAAAAAAGTTCTGGAGCTCTTTTGGAGCGTTTGTTACACAGAGTGTGGCAAGTTTTTTACTTTGTATTTTGTTGCTCTTGCAGCACGTTTTTTTGCAAGGCAAGCACGTACCTAAAACACAACATCATTGTTGTGTAAACACACCCATTTCACATTCGGGGCCCCATTCACACCTAGCATAATGGGAGTGCATGTTTTTTTGCAAATTCTTCCCCTGGCACACATAGTGCAGCCTATCCATTGCAATGGGTTGCCCTACACGTGGCAAAGTAGCTCATGGGATACTTTAGCGTGTTGCGGTTTGCATTTTATTTTACTCGTTCTGCTGTTTTTCTCGCTCATTGTTTCACGTGGCAAAATATGTGTTTGCTTATGTGTTTAGGTTGACGTTAACAATTGATGGCACCAAAAGTGCAACTAGTTAATTTTAGGTTTATAAAGGTGGCCATACACTATACAATCTGATTTAGATTTACCAAAACTATATATTAGTAGGACACACCATCTATCCAATCAGGCAGGCCCTTGCACTACATAGTTCATGGGAGATCTAAAGGAGATTGTACAAACTGAATGTATAGTGTATGGTGAGCTTTACAGACTTCCAGGGACACACTTCTTTTTTCAGTACTACACCTCTGCTCCACATAGGCTGTGATCGCTCAGCTCCTGAACACTCAGCCAAATGAGAGATCAATGCAAGAAGAGGGTAAGGTGCAAAACCAGGAATACCCTCCCTGTATTCAGCAAGAATGTTGTTCGTTGACATTGATTATATGTCCATACAGAGGTGGGCAGGAGCGATCTCCTGGAGGGGAGAGGGGGCAGGTGAAGGGTGTGTGCTAATGAGCTCAGCTGGTGTCTTTCCCAACCTAAGGGTTGTCCAGGAAGTAAAGTAATAGAGCATTTTTCATGCAACAAATTGGAGGCTGAGGTAAGTCCCGGTCTAGCACATGTAGAAAACTTTTTTTTTTTTTTTTTTCTTTTCTGCAAAAGAGGTACATTAGTGGTATATTGAAACACACAGGTAAGCTGGAAATTAGTAAAAAATGTATATTTGGCCTTTATAGCTTTAGAAGGCTCATGCTCCCAGGTAAGGAATAGGTAGCCCACAGACTGGATGATAAAATAAATTGGCTTGTATTCAATTATGAGCCTAATTTTCACACTGTGAAAGACCAGCTATTCTCAACCAGTGTCCAATGTTTCTTGGAACCCTATGATTCCTCCTCCACTTGCTAGGGGTTCCCTGAGCACTGAGCAATTTAGGTTTCAAAAATAAGTATTTGTAGCTATCAGTAAAGGAGGCATTCTTACCACTGATTACCCATGTAATGGCTCCTTCTTTTCCCTGACCACCAGTTTAAGGATCTTGCTCCCCACCCCCCTAATGACCACCATAAAATGTTGTAGGGTGGCCAATAATAAAAGTAAAGCTGGTCCTTCTCCCACTGTCCAGCAATGTAATGGTCTGTCTCTACTAACCACTTTACACAGGTTATCCCCCCTTAAAGTGGTTGCTGAATTATTATTATTTTTTTTTTTAACTCTCCTGCAAAGGAAAAGGCATAATGAGCTAGTATGCATGGCATGCTAGCTCATTATGAAATACTTACCTTAGAACGAGGCCCCGACATCTGGCCCGACCCACGCCGAGGGATCTGACATGTTCCCTCTACGTTTCTTCCGGGTATCGCGGCTCTGGCGCTGTGAGTGGCCGGAGCTGCAATATCGTCTGCCAGACTTTCAGCCGAGAATCCCCTTTGTGCATGTGCCGCTGCAGTCAGCAGCGCATTGCGAGGGGAATATCTCCTAAACCGTAACGGTTTAGGAGATATTTTTTTTTACCTACAGGTAAGCCTTATTATAGGCTTTCCTGTAGGTAAAAGTACCTAAATTGACTATACAACCACTTTAAGGCTGGTAGTTTGCTGCGAGTTTTGACTGGTGTGTTCTGGCGGTGGGGACGCAGTCACAATAGCTCAGCTGGGAGATTGCTGTACTAACATTGCATAGGGTTGAATGAATAAAGACTGCCTGTGTTTACCAGGCATTGGTCTTTAGTGAATGCTGCTGCTAGACTTATCCACCTTACTAACTGGTCACAACTCCCCACCCCCTTTTTTTATTTTTTTGCCAATTCCTGTACTGGCTTCTACTTTTCCAACTTATTAAAAGAATATAAGAGAGACCGTGTATATATATATATTTTTTTTTTTAAATGGGGCAAATTCGCTTGTTCTCAGGATATTTTCTTTTCTGGTTACAAGTTCTTAAGCTATTGTTTTGGGCTAATTTCTCTTCTGGTCCTATTTTTTTATTACAGTGCTTCCTCTTCTATAATAAAATAATAGTACATAAAATAGTACAAAGGAGACAAAAGACTCCTGTACTCGCTTGTGTGTAATAAAACATGCAGAAGTAAACTGGTTGTGCAACTTTAGTCCCTCAAGGTAAACATGCATAGCTTTAAAATTAAGCTTTAGGCTGCCTGCACTGTGGATGGCCTCCATTGGAGTTCACTTGCTCAGCAGGGAATCTGTCCACTGAACACAGCTGAGCAGAAGAATGGCTGGTCCATGTCTACTCTGCTTATACAGACATACAGACACAGCCTGCTCTCTTCTATGGGTGGTCGGATGTAAACAGACTGCAGTCCATTTACACCCGACTGCCATCCGATCCACCAGATAGATGGGGAACAGATCCCTATCTGTCTGCTTTTAGCAGGTCAGATATCGGCGGGTGTAACAGGCACATGTCCGTCCGATCGGATTTGCCTTAAAAACCCACAGGCGGATGCAGTATTGTGAAAGAGGCCATAATATTCTCCAAATGTACAGGGGTACAAGCATGACTACAACATACTGTACATATGTTCTTTACTCCCACAACAATTTCTAAAGAGCTGTTACAGACTGAGAAGTAACCATAACAATCACTGAAGTAGCGATTGCTGTCTGCTAAATTCGGTAGATGAAGAAACTATGTATTTATTGTATACAAAGTATCCAGGAGTTTTTTTATGTTTTTTTTTTTTTTTTTTAAGTTTTGTGTTCTAGGGGTGATAATTTTCAGTTTCATTTTACTGGTTATTAGTTCAGCCACTTTGGGGGCATTTTCTCTTTAGTGTGTTTTTTTTTTTTTTTTTTTTTTTTGTTACCTGAAGTTGGTCATACACATAAGCAGTGCCTAATATTGGCAATCTTCTAAGAAATATTTTTTAATGTCTGATACATTTACTATTGATTTTATTAAAATTATTATGTATGGCTTCCAATATGTAACTACCGTATAACTTGACATTTTATGCCAGTGTTTTTAAAGCATTATACATGGAATATATTGAGCTACTGCTAAGAGATTATTCTTTGCAAACCATTACAAAAATCTACCATTGCAGTTTACCAATTCTTAGCTGTGATGGCTGCATTCGTTTTATTTTTTAAGGCTTGTTTTCTGTTATTTTCATCTGTGATCTAGCCAGCACATCCGTTTTTCAAAAAAGAACAAGCTCCCTTGCAGTTTCAGGGATGAGACAAACCATTTAATTCTGGTAGGGGTGATTTCAACGTTCAGGATATGTGTGTGTATGTATGTATGTATGTATGTATGTGTATGTGTGTGTATATATATATATATATATATATATATATATATGTATATATATATATATATATGTGTGTATATAACACACACACACACACACACACACACACACACACACACACACATATATATATATATATATATATATATATATATATATATATATATATATATATATATATATATATAATTTTATATGACTTGGAACGGCCTTTGTTTATGATGCTGGCTGTGGCTTGGTTGTCTGTAGCGACAGTAACTGTTTGTCCTGCCCAGCTACTGCCCCAGACGGTTTCTCAATAAGCAGAAAGTCATCCAAGTAGTGGATCACTTTCTGACAAGACACGTGGTGTGAAAGAATCCAGGACAGGCACTGGGCGAACGTGTCGAAGAGCCACGGACTGCTTTTGGAGCCGAAAGTTAACTTTCAGCCAAATAGTATATAGAATAGTACTGACCTTTCCATTTGACGCCATTGCCACGGGCATGGTTGAATTGGTAGCAACTTAAAAGCGTCCGCGATGTCTGCCTTGGATAGCCAGGCGCCAGCTCCTATTCTGAGGATGGTTTGGATAGCAAGGTCTACTGAAGAATACTTAAGGGAGAATTCCTCTGAGGGTATGAGGGAATTTAAACTGGGTATATGAGAAAAATTAGGCAGGGACAAATCGTAGACTAAACGAAGTTTATTAGAAAACTTGCCCTTAACGAGCCCGATAGGGCTGACTCTCCAAACTGAGAAAGGTGGGTGTGAGAAGGGGCCGATCATCTACCCCCCCGGTCAAGTTCATTTTGCAGCAAGGTGCTGATTGCTTCCTTGTCGGTGGCTGCTGACAGCAGATTTCTGCATATATGGGTGGTGTCGGGAAGTGTAATCAACCCTGTGTGAAAGCCTATGGTAAACCCTTGCACTAGGAAGGCTGCCAGTGAGGGTGATGGATGTGAAGAAAGGTAGAAATGCAGCCATCCGATGTGTATACGGCTTAGTCATGCGGGGTTAAGTTTTTTGATCGCGCAGGCGTGTCTGGGGTGAGCTTTGTGGCAAGTGAGGCAGATATAGAGGAGTCTGCATTGAGGGAAATTGCAACCCCCGAAGTTGCTGCAAATTTGTGCCCCACCTAGTGCTCGAATGGGTCGTCCTAACTTATCCTCCTGGGAGCGCTGAGTAGTTGCTCCTGAACTCTGAGCTATATTCGGGAAGGAGAAGTTCGGGGGGTGTCTGCCCTCGTCTGAACACCAGTTAGCTGTGTGGGTGGCAGATTGGCAATTTGTGCAGAGTGGAGAGGGTAGGCCAGCGAAATGGTGACAGAATAGTTCTGTATCGACTGTGCTCCAGTCGGTAGTCACCTGGAACTGGCTGAGCCTAGCTGCTGCTTTGGCTGAAAAGGAGCGGTGGTAGTCTTAAAACGAACTGCCTCCATACCTATAGCCTAGATCCGTCACTGCGTGTAAATACAGATCTAGTTCTTCCCTCCTGTTGGGGTTGAGGGAGCATATTATGTCTCTGAACATGCCGAAGGCGAGCACAAACTCTGTGACTGTGATTTTGCATGCAAGCCTTTGGTCTTTTGCTTTTAGGATGACGGAGACATCTCCCCATGAATAGGCTTTGTTTTCTGCCGCGTCATGTATTGAAATAAGGAGGGATGCCAAATTGACGTCCCGGCCATCCAGGATGTCCTTCCTTATGCCTGCTGGGACGAGATGTGCAGGGAAGATGGTGGAGCTGCTCTGGGGCGTACCTCCAAGTGCTGGCAGGTAGGAACTTTGCTGCGAGCCAGTGACATGGCGTCCGCTAAAAATAAGAGGGGAAATGCATATGTTTTAAGGAAAGATTGGGGATATAGGAGGGGACAGAAGCATTTTGAGAAGATAGGTGGCAGGTAGTAGGAAGAACAGGAAAGGACAAGGAGTTACAGTCATAGTGACAGTTGGTTTGCGCTCGAGCGCTGTTAAGTGTGACTTTAGAAAACTCAAAAGAATGCGTGACAATCGAGGTGAGCCAGGAGGTGACTGGCTAGGTAACCGATAGCTCGGGTGTCCATCTGTGCTGGGCACAGACTAGTGAACCAGAGCCCCCAGGGCGGACTGGGGAGGGTAGCTGAAGTGTGGTATGCTAAGTAGGAATGTTGCGATTTTTAGTTAATTGACGTGTGTTCGGTCTGCTAAATGCTTGCACAGCCAGCAAGAATGGAGATTAAGCGACCTTGTCTGCGTAGTGAAGGCTTGTGCTTCGAAAACATGCATAGAAGTATGTGACAGTTGCTAACTCCTCGGGAACCAATCAAATTATGTATGTGAAGTAAAATATGTCGTGAAAGTGTTTGAGGAGAAAGGAAAAAGTGGGGGGTTCTTTTATTTATTTACTCATTAATTTCTTCTAACTACGCACCTGCCTTGAAGCCCTAGTGATGAAGTCTCTGTTGGGGTCGAGGACTGGGTTTGACCAAGAACCTGTAGTGGGGTGACATGGAAATAGTTTGTGAAAGGTGGATTGCAAGAACTGTTTTGGGGCCGTAGCTGACCCCCTGGTGAAGAAATGCAAGCCCTCGACAAGGTGTTTTTTTTTTTTTTTTTTTTTTTTTTTTTTCTCTTGGGAAAAGGATGGTCCGAGCCTGTTGGATGGATCAGATTGGCAACCTTACTGACCTGAAAAGGGATAGAGAAAACGTATGAGTAGCCGTGTTGCTACTGGAGACGGACGTTTTTTGAGCCAAATGCAGAAAGACTTGCAGCGATTGCAAGAACGCGGTCTAGTTAAATTGTGAAAGAAAAGCAGAGAAAATGATTATGTAGGATTGACCGGGCGCAACTGAACGAATTGGTGGAGGGATTTGTAAATGAACATGCATAGATAGACTAGAGAAAGTGAAACCAAGGTACTGCTGAAATTTTACGATGTGACTAGTAGGAACCGGGCTGGCTGCGAGCCCTGGTAGAATTAGTCTGTGAAAGATTCGACCCGTTTGAGTCGATGATGCAATAGGGTTCGGTTCGGTTGTTAAGGTTTTGCTTAGTGAGGACTCGAAACGTAGCGCCGATGCTGCGACTAGACTCGAATCCTCTGTAGATACGAGCCCCGCAATCACCTCGCATGTTGGGTCCGAACCATATCGCCGATGACATGGTTGGGTTCGGATTGACTGAATGTTGATGGTGATTTGAAGGGGCTTGTGATTGCCGAGGATCCGAACCATAGAAACGAGGTTTGCGACTAGATTCGAATCGACTGTTTGGTGAATGTATGCTATCGAGTAAGAGGTGTAGGGGGTCAGTCAAGGTGAGGTGAATGTGTTTTGTGAGCGGTGTAGGGGTTGCGACTGGCTCGACTGACTCCTGCGACGGCGATGCGTGGCGGTCGACGAAAGCTTACGAACGGGATAGCGATCGTGAAATACGCACTCACGAATACGTAGTGAGTTGTGAAAGTCGACCTGGTGATGAAATACCGCGCACTGGAACCGACACTGACCGTTGTGGGTGGTCTGGTTAAACACCCTCTGGGCTCCTCTCATAATTACAGGCCACCATACTGGCATGTGTGTGTGTGTGTGTGTGTGTGTGTGTATGTATGTATGTGTGTGTGTGTATGTATATATATATATGTGTATATATATATATATATATATATATAATTAGTGTGTGTATATATTATCTATCTCTCTATACCGAAAGGAAAAAACAAACTGCTGTAATTGCCCCCCCCCCCCCCCCCCCCCCAGAACGGACACTGCTGCTGTCTCCAAATGTGCCTCCTGTTCTTCTTTATGCAGAGTGGGGGCACTCTAATACAGGAGGTGTGTTGCTAACAGATAACCAGGTGAAAACAGAGGGGGGGGGGGCCTAAATAAATATAAGAATAATGCAGCCACCATATTCAATGATTGGTAGGCTGAAATATATAGTACTACAATTTTTTGGGTTAAATTGTGCTTTAAATTTCTGAGTGTAAAAATTGACACTTGGTTTGTGTTTTAAATGTATGTGCTCTAACTTCTTGACCTGTAAGAACTAATTTTGATGACCTCACAATTGCGCCGTTTAGGTGTGCTGCAATGGAACACGTGTGTTTGTTGAACGGAACATTCTGGAGAAGTTTACTGAATCGGTAGTGAAGAAGGTAAAGAAGATTAAAATTGGAGACCCTCTTTTGGAAGACACCAGGATGGGACCGCTTATCAACCGCCTTCAACTGGAAAAAGTATTTGGTTTCATTAAGGGTGCAAAGGAACAGGTAAGTGAAATGTGACTGTAAAGCAGGTCTTCTTTTGCATTTTAGATTGGACAAATTGCTAGTCTGCTGTAGAAGTTCCTAATACAGCTTGATGTTGCTAAGTTTCTTATAATTTTGTAAGCCACCAGCCCCTGAGGCCCTGAGGGGGCAGAGCCACCCCGCACCACCTGCACTTTGGATGCAAGTAACGTATTTTTGGTTTGTAAAGCACAGAATACCTTTTTTCTTTCTCGCCTACTTATTGATGTGTTAAAACTTCTGATTATACTGTTACCTACAGAGGTAATGGACACTGGCAAAAGAACAAAAAAAAAAACTGTTAGCCAGCATAGGATTACTCTGTCCTCAAAAGGGTGAATGTGTTTTCTGTAGCTCTGATGTTCTCTATTCTTTAGGAAGATTTTTTGAATTTCCAGTTTATACTGGTGGTCTGTCTGCAACAGCCCTGAATCTCTGGAAGTTTCTCAAGTCATTTAAAGCTACTGGTAGATTCAGTCTGGATATGGGAATCCTGGAAGGCGCTCAAGCTAGTCAAACAACCCAGGTTCCCAGTTCATTATCTATACTGGTGTACCTCTAAAACAGTCCTGCGTTTGGCAGCGACTACCTGTCTGTTCTAGTTTATACGGGACTCTGCTATTCAGGTCAGGCCAGTATATTTTGGGATTCAATATGGCCCCCCTATCAGTCTAGTGCAGGGGGTCTTTAAACGATGGCCCTCCCAGTTGTTCAGAGACTACAATTTTCATCATGCCTAATCATGTCGGGAGTTTTACAATGCCTCATGGGAAGTGTAGTTCCACAACAACTGGAAGGCTGTAGTTTGAAGATCTCTGGTCTCGAGCAATGTTCCTTTCCTTGTCTCTTGTAACTCATTGTTGTAAGTACCTAGCTCATGCTTGGGTTGAGGTCTCCTTTAGGTATGAGAATACATGTATGTGTGGTGTTTGCTACAGTAACAACGGTAAATGACCAGTCATTTTGTGTTTACTTTTTATTGTGTACATTGCAAGCTGAAAACATGGGGATCCTTTTTATTTTCATTTGATAATGCAGCACTGAAAGTGAAAAATGGCGTGCACAAGCACACTGAAGGCAATAATAGTGTGAGAGAGGCAAACAGGGATGTAAAGGAGCTCCTAGTTTAGGGCAGATGATTCAGATTGGCATCTTGATTCACTCTGTAGATTATTAGATGTTTTCTATCTCCCCTTTGTAGGTACATTTTCCTCCTTACAATTGTATTGGTCAAATTACCTATGTAAGAGATCTCTCCTCTACTGCAACTGATCTTTGATCATAGTAGACAAAGGTCTATAGCTTTGACCTTTTGGCCTTTGGCTGTGACGCTCCCAGTTTTTCTTCTGGTTAAGTTGCTTGGCTGTGGAATTCTTATATAAGAAGCATTTATTCTGCATGATCTTTGAGGGACTATTTATCTAGCATTCAGCTGACAGCAAAGGCATTCTATTCTTTAGGGGAAGAAGCTTACAATGCAGACTGCGCAGTCATCCAATTTTCTGATTGTTAGGAAACATAACATTCATTTACTCCTGTAAGGGCTTGCTAAGTCCCTCCTAGCTTGGTTCCCTGTCCAACCACATGGCTTGGCATTTAGTTTGAAAAACTCTCAGACAAACCTTTGGTCTCTCCACTCTGCTTGATGGGGGGGAATTTATGGTTTTAATTTTTTTTTAACCTTTTATGGTTGCTTAGACAACTTGAATCCTCAATCTTTGGGTTCAGGAAATGGTTTTTAACAGGTACAGACTCTAGTTTCACTCTAATTTCACATGTTTTACTGCATCTCAATCAAGCCCTCTCGGTTCTTCTATGTATGCTTGTTCCAGTTTCAATAGCAACACATTCATCACATTTTGGATCTCAAAACTCTGTCAGTTCTTATTCCAGTCCAGAAATAAGGGAGAATTTATGGTTTTTGTGGATATCAAAAATGTGTACCTGCATATCCTAATTTTTCCAGAGCATCAGTGTTTCCTACACTTTGCTGTGGGGTAAATAACTTCTCAGTTGTGGCCTTGTCCTTTGGCCTTTTGTCTGCACCTCAGGTGTTGTCAGGAAGACCCTGCCAGTAAACAGCCTTCCAGGCTCTCTGGTGCGCATTTGCGCCTCTGTTGGCGCCAGACAGGCTATTTAAGCCTGTCTGTCACAGACGGTCGCCGCTGTCTTCTCTACAGCATTCTGTGTGCTTAACCTGATCTAAGACTTCCTGTTACCAGACCCGGCTACCCGTTGTGACCTTTCCTGCCATCCGCCTGCATCTGACCTCCAGCTTGCTAGACCATTCTTCTGCCTGATCCCTGGTACCTCTGCTGTCCACCTGATACCTGACCACTGGCCTGCCTGATCTCTCTCTCTCTCGTGACCCTGCCCACTACTGATGCCTGGTTTCTGTCCAGCACTCCAGTCTCCAGCCTGTCTGCCTGCTGTGTGTTCCTGGTTCCAGTCCAGTATTCCGGTCTCCAGCCTGTCTGCCAGCTGTGTGTTCCTGGTTCCAGTCCAGGACTTCAGTTCCAGTCTACTCTCCAGTTACAGTGCCCTGTTTCTGCAAGTGATTCCTGGACTTCTGAAACTGACTGTTGATCCTGCCAGGCACCCATACCACTCCTCACTCCTGTGCCTCCTGTCCCATTCCAGGGGGTCATGAGTGGGAGCCGTAGGGGAGGTCTCTCGCTGCAATTCAGGCTCAAAACCACCAGGTATGTGACAGGTGTTCACCAAGGTGCTGAGCACTAGTGTTACCCCTTCTGTGGCTTATGATTTCTGTAGCTGTCCAAACATGACTGTCCCAATATTACAATGGTTCTGGATGGATGCTTAGAAATCACCTTCTCTTTTCATACTTCTGGATCTAGTCCTGGACATAGAGCAGGCCAGAGTGTTTTCACCACAGGAGAAACTTCAAACTGTCAAATCTCAGATTCCAGCTCTCCAGTCAAGGACCCTTATGATCCTGCACTTTTTAGGAGTGTTTAAACCTGGTGGTGCCCTCCTTTTTAAAGCAGTCTCTTTTGTCCAGTTTCACTTCAGACCTCTAAAAGGCAATATTCTGTTGTCATGGCACAAGTCAAGCATGCACCTGGATAGATCAACTCTTTTGACACTGGAGACCTGGTTGTCCCTAGCCTGGTGGCTCATGAAATCGGCTGTTTTGGGCAAGCCCTTCCCAACTTTTGGAGGATTCTCACAATCGATGACAACCTGTTGAGCTGGAGAAAAGTCCCAAGCACCTGCATGGTGCAGGGGTTTGGTCATCGCTGCAGTGTTATTTCCTGATAATGTCCTGGAAATTGGCCAGTGCACTCTGCTGATTGGTCGTTGGATCCTGATTCAGTCAGACAATGCCACGGCAATGACTTACTTGAACAATCCGGGAAATACCAGAAGCATCACCATGAACAAGACAGATAGTTTAGATGCTGTCTTGAGCAGAACTTCATTGTCTCATCCGCTATGTATGTCCCAAGTGTGGACAATTGGCAGGGGGGCATACTTCTCTTGGTGTGGGTCTTTCATCCCAGGAGTTTCTCTGTGAGACAAATCCCCTCTTCTCCCTTTACCCAGTTCTGAGTTTAGCTTTCATTACTATCCAGTGCCAATTGTTTCCCTTTCTATTCTGCTTCAGAGATTGTAGGACTCTTATGGGTTAAAACTGTTTATGACACAGGGAAATAAGAGGCATTCCTCTCTCAAAAGGTGGTATTTTTTGTGATCAACACCTCTACATAAGGGCAAGGAGGTGCTGAAAGCATTCTTCTCTGGCTATTACCTCCAAAAAGGACATGTTTTCTTTTCCTCTGTCAAGCTCCAGTTAATTTAAATGGAATTTTCCCTCTTTCTCTGGATGTAGTCTGGGCATTAAAGTGGTTGTATAGTCAAAATTTGAACTTTTACCTACAGGTAAGCCTATAATAAGGCTTACCTGTAGGTAAAAAAAAATATCTCCTAAACCTGTATGGTTTAGAAGATATTCCCCTCACAATGAGCCGCTGACTGCAGCGGCGCATGCGCACAGGGCATTCTCGGCTGAAAGCCTGGCAGACGCCGGACCTTGCCAGAAAGAAGTCTCCTGCGCGAATGAGCGGGAGTGATGACATCGTAGCTCCGGCCACTCATAGCACCAGAGTCGCTATACCCGGAAGACACGCCGAGGGAACATGTCAGCTCCCTCGGCGTGGATCGGGGGAGATGTCGGGGCCTCATTCTAAAATAAGCATGTCATAATGAGCTAGTATGCGGTGCATACTAGCTCATTATGCTTTTTGCCTTACAGGGGTATACAAAAAAGTGTCGGGTATACAACCCCTTTAAGAGTTTACTTCTCAGCCACTGCTTCTCTCATGTAGATGGATTCCTTTTATTTTTGTCTTCCTGGATGGACTCCATAGAGGGTGCATCAGATTCTAGTTCCTCTATCTTTAGTTGTTTGGGCAGATCATCGTCCAAGCTTACAGTCTAATGGTTGGGTTCCACGTTTTCTTGTCAAGGCATGCTCTACTAAATCTTGGAATATCTTTATCTTTTTGGCATTAAGAAAATTTTCCCAGATCTTCCTGGTGGATTTTCAGGCTTTATCTGATGCCAGCATCAGGAAATCAGTTCAGACTGCTCTTTGAGCTGTAGACAAGTCTCCAGTTTTCTTTTGTTTTTCCTTTTAGCCTTTGTGCTAAATTGCACACCTCTTGATTGCACTGCTTTAGGGTGAAAGTAATTTTTTTGCACTCTGCTTAAAATACTTTTCTTGGAGTCCATTAAGGGATAAAGATCCCACTCCTTTGTGTTTGTCATGGTTTCGGTACTACTTTTTGGTCACCAGTGTGTTGCTCCAGTAGGCAGCAGTATCACTCAAATGTTTAAGACTTCATGTGTCCCTCAATGAACTCCAAGAAAGGATTTAGCGAAGGTATCAGAATGTGGAAAGGTGGAGGAAGTTGACAAATATAATTTTTTTGTAGATCTTCGATTTTATCCTCAGTTAATAATTAGAGTTCATAAATGTTCCATATGAAATGAATTACAATGTGTGTTTTGTATAGATGTATCATTTTGTTTGTCAAGTAATAACTATAACTTTATATCTACATATGTCAATTTTTTAGGGGGCAAAAATCTTGACTGGAGGAGATCCCTACATCCCAGAAGATCCTAAACTGAAAGGAGGATTTTTCATGAACCCCTGTGTACTAGGTATTTGTTTTGTTTACATTGCTTCACAGTGGCTTTCATAAAGTTTTTTTGTTTTTTTTTTTGTAAATTCTAAACATTGATCCAGAGCTTTGGAAGGATATTCCTGGTGTTGTGGAAATTTGTAACTCAAATATATTTCAGGCTTTCTGACCAGAATTTTATACATTGTCTGAGGGTTTCATAGTTAAAACCAATAGGGTCAATTTTAAATGTAAATATGAGAACTTTTATAAAGAAAACAATTGTTGTGTGAAAAGGTTATCAATGTATATAGTATATTTATCCATGCTTTCGCCTAAGATTTACACAATTTTTGCCCAAGATGTCCACCATTTTCTAAAAGCATTTTTTAGGGAAAATTTGTGAATCTTGGTTAAAAATACTGATAAATGGCCCCCTCATAATAATAAAAAAAGGCAGTATTACTTATTTAAAACTATGCACAATGTTTATCGCCTTCATATGTTTATGGAATAAATGGTTTAAACCACTTAAATAAAAATTTATGGCAAAAATGTGGTATAGTGGGAAGGGGAACTCTTCACATTTTTTAGGGGTGCATCGTGTATGCAAGTCTGGAACTGGTTAATTTACACAACTTTAACCAGGTTAATATACAATTTGTTTTTGAGTTTTATACCGTGAAGGAGGTGGGGATGAAATGGCTTTCTTTCTGTAGCATGTGTTTTTTGTTTTGTTTTTTTCCAACAAAATGGTCTCAATAAATACATATTAAATGTAAAATAACCAAATATAGTTACATTGTTTTGCTTTAAGCTGTATTCCAGACATGAGCACAATGTGTGCACTGTGATATTACACAATATCAAGCAAGTCATAGCCACATGATCATATGTGCAAGAAGCAACTGATTGACCAGGGTCATGTGAAATGTTTTGCTCTAGATGTTGCTGGGAAATTGCTTTTTCTGCAGCATCCAACTCCTGAGATTGATGCACAGAGCTGAGTCACAGATGGCCTTATTTATGTGCCTACCTATATATTGTAACCTGGGGGACAGGTAGCAGGTACAAAGTTCCCTGGGACAAGCAGTCTTTCAGGCACAGATACCAAGTCCAGTGAGGTATTGACAAACAGTGCTGTGTTTATTTGTGTTATATAAAAGTCTATGGATGCTGTGCAGTGTTCCAGAAAACAAATAAGAACAGCAATAGCAAAACAAAAAACCTAGCCGTGTCTCGGCTCTAACTACACAATATATACAAGTCCTAACTACCAGTCTGAACAAGCCTACAGCTTGTCAGCTTCCACATAACCTCCTTACCAACATTTTGCTCTTCACAGACCAGCATTGTCTGTTTCTCAGGCAGAGAGCAAAGGCTGTCTGCTCAGGTAAGCTTAAATTAGCCTGGTGAAGAGGACCAAGACCCAAACTGGACCATGGATCAGCGATCCCTGAATGGTATGAGAGGAGACTGGGAGATGCTCTCTCTGGGACACTGCTAATGGTTGACCAGTCCAACATTAAGCAGTAACAATCATGCAGATGTGTTTAACCACTTGGCCTTCGGTAGGTTTTACCCCTTTCATGACCATGGCATTTTTTGAAAATCGAGCACTGTGCTACTTTAACTGGTAATTAAAAACATGCAACATTGTATGGAAATTGGATATAATTTTTTTTCCCCAAACAAATACATCACGGGACACAGAGCCACAGTAATTACTGTCTGGGTTATATTGCACCTTTTAGGTGATGGACACTGGCACATCCTAAACAGGAAGTTCAATTCCCCATACAACCCCTCCCCTTACCGGAAGTACAGTTTTGTAGCAAAGCAATACATGAGTAACCAGAAAGATGGGAGGGAGCCCTGTGTCCCTTGATGTACTCCAAGAAAAGGATTTTACAGGTAAGCTGTTGTAAAAATTCTATTTTCTTTATCGTACATCATGGGACACAGAGCCACAGTAATTACTGTCTGGGATGTCCCAGAGCAATGACACCTGAGGGGAGGGGACACAACAAAAATAGGATGCAATCAGACCCGAGGACCTATACTGCAGCCTGCAGCACACTGCGCCCAAAGGCAACATCCTCTTGTCTTCTGCTTTTGACCTGAAAAGGTGGAAGCTTCCTCTTCAAGCCACAACCTTGAATAATTACCTGACAAATCAATTTGGCAATAGTGGATTACGATGCTGCCTGTACTTTCCAAAGACCTTCCGGCAACACGAACAAAACATCTGTTTTCCGAATCTGAGCAGTCGCCTTCAAATAGATCTTGACCGCCCTCACTACATCCAAAGAGTGTAGTGACTTTTCTTCCTTAGAACAAGGTTCTGGAAAAAATTAAGGTAAAACAATATCCTGGTTTAGGTGAAAACCTGAAACCGCCTTTGGCAGAAAGCTAGGGCTCTTTACAAGAAAGAGCCGCCAGCTCTGATGCCCTTCGTGCAGAAAAAATGGCTACCAGAAAAACTAGTTTCCTTGTCAAAAAGAACATGCCGTATCGGCTCAAAAGGCTGTTTCTGTAATGCCAACAGAACTAAATGCAAGTCCCAGGGGTACTTAAACCGGAGTATTAAGCCACGTTATCCCCTGTATAAAGCTTCGGATCAAAGAATGCGAAGCCAGCGGATGTTGAAACAACACTGATAAGGCCGAGACCTGGCCCTTGATAGTAGTCAAGGCCAGCTTCACTTCTAGCCCCATTTGCAGGAAGGCAAGAATTCTACCTATGACATACTTCCTAGGATGTCAACCCCTGGATTCACACCAAGAAATGTATGCCTTCCAGATTCTATAACAAATTACTCTGGAAGCTGGCTTCCTTGCATTAATCAAGGTAGGTACCACTGAGCCTGAAAGCCCACGATTCCTTAGAATGTGGGTTTCAATAGCCAAACTGTTAAACTTAGCGCTTGTAAAGTAGGATTGAACACTGGTCCCTGCGATAGCAGGTCTGGACGTGTTGGTAGGGTCCATGGGTCTCCTACTGCCATCTTTACTATTTCTGCATAACAAGATTTTCTGGGCCATGCTGGAGCCACAAGAACTCCCAACTTCCTTTCCTGCTTGATCCTGCGAAGAGGTCGAGGTAGCAGCAGAATGGGGGGGGGGGGGGGGGGGGGGGGGCGGCGAATGCATAAATCGGTGAGAACTGATCCCACGGAGTCACCAACCCATCTGTTCCGCATTTGATTGTCTCTACATGTACCATAATAGTCTGTTAGCTTGCTTTTGTCTTCGATAAGCCTAGTGTGGGAACCGGGCCTCCCGACCTATATTCCTTATAATTTTGGATGATGGTACATTTCAACAATTTATCTAGTTAATTGAATTGACGAGGCCTTTATTTTATTGTATTTTGTGCATGTTCCACATTTGAGCAGATCCCTTGTTCTTGACACAAAGTTGTTGACTTTGTTGTTGAACCTGGACGCAGACAGATCAACATCCGGAATCCCCCATCGTTGGCATATAGCCAGGGAGATATTGGAGTGAAGGGACCATTCCCCTGGTAACAACTGCTGGCGACTTAGGTAGTCTGCCTGCCAGTTCTCTACCCCTGGAATGAAGATTGCCAAAATGTAAGGCACATGTTCTTCTGCCCAGGTTAGGATATGGTTTACCTCTGCCTGGGCTGCCTGACTTCTGGTGCCCCCTTGGTGATTAATATGAGCCACTGCTGTGGCATTGTCGGATTGAATCCTGATGGGAGAATTCTACAACCTGAATGTCTAAGCCTTTAGGGCTAGAAGCGCTGCCCAAATCTCTAGAATGTTGATGGGCAAGGTCTTTTCGGTTCTGGACCATTTCCCTTGGACAGATGCTTCTTCCAGGACTGCCCCCCAACCTGAAAGGCTGGCATCTGTTGTTACCACCTTCCTGGTAACCGGTAAGCAGGCTATCCCTTTCTGCAGATTCTCAGATATCCTCCACGAACTGAGGCTCTGGCGCACTTTTGACGACAAACTCATTGGAAAATCTAGTGCCTGGATCTTTTTGTTCCAGGCCGATAGGATACTGTTTTGCAGCAGTCTCAAATGAAACTGAGCATAGGGAACCGCTTTGAATGAAGCCACCATCTTCCCCAATAACCTCATACAAAGGCGATTGGAAGGTCCTTTCTTGGACCAGCTCCTTTATGCCGCTGATCTTTGTCTGGGGTAAAAATACCTTTTTTTGGGCTGTATCTATGACCAGACCCAACTACTCTAATCTTCTTACTGGCTTTAAAGAAGATTTCTCTAGGTTGATGACCCAACCTAGGTATTACAGGTAGTTGATTGTGGTGACTACACTTGATTCAAGTGCACTACCAACCGGTCTATTAAGAGCAGGCCATCCTGCAACAATAAAAGTGCAAAAAAAATTGGTGAAAAATAGGATTTTTTGTACTCGCCGTAAAATCCTTTTCTCTGTAGTTCGCCAACTGACACAGCTCCTTTCTTAGACCATCGGGTTGTTACGCCACCTTTAGGAGAGGACTAGGTAGAACATTTTAACATGTTATAATAAAAACCAGAACTTTCTAGTTCCGCCTAAGGGGCGGTCCCTTGGGTAACAACCTCCCAGCCTGCCTCCTGCAGCCTCAGTATGTCAACAAGCAGTATAACGTAAAAAAAATAGGAGGGTGCTGTGTCAGTCGGTGAACTACAGAGAAAAGGATTTTACGGAGAGTACAAAAATCCAATTTTTCTCTTGCGTTCACCCACTGACACAGCTCCTTTCTTAGACCATCAGGACATCCCCGAGCAGTGCCAAAACGAGGAGTGGGAAACAGCATAAAATCTTCACCCACAATGGCATGTGGGATACAGTTTAAAACTTCACCCACAAAACAGAGTGTGGGAACAGCACAAGCTCAAGTGACTCCCAGCTCAACCTGGGAGTCACTACCTTACAAACCGCCTCAAAAAATTGCGGTAACAAATGCAACAGTGCATTTACGTAAAAGTAACAGTTTTTTACCAAAAAAGGAAAAAATTTAAGTGCAATTGCAAATTACACGGCCACCTGCAAAACTTTGCGGCCAAAACAGGCATAAGCCGATGCACTGACATCTACCTTGTAGAATTTTGTAAAGGTGTGAACAGACGACCAAGTCGCTGCTTTACACACTTGAGCGACAGACGCTTGAAGTCGGAAGGCCCAAGACATACCAATCGCTCTGGTGGAGTGGGCCGTGACCGGAAAGTCTGATCCACCTGGAAATGATGCCCAACGAGACCGCCATGCCTTTTTTCGGACCAGCCACCGAATCAAACAAGGAGTCTGACTCCCGAAAGGGAGCCATAGCTGACAAATACACCCTTAGGGAATGGAGGGCCACCTCTTTAGGATGTGTCGGTTTAGGACCCAGAGATGGTAACAAAATCTCTTCATTGATGTGGAACACCGAAACCACCTTCGGCAGAAAAGAAGGTCGTGGACGCAACACCACCTTATCCTTTGTGGATAACCAGATAGGGTGACTTGCAAGACCAGGCCGCCAGTTCAGAAACCCTCCTGGCTGATGTGACACTAGAAAGTACACTTTCTGGGAAAGGGTCAACAGAGGGCTCTCTCTGATATTTTCAAATGGCGGTTTCTGAAGCGCCGATAACACCAAATTCAGATCCCACGTGGGTAACGGTGGACTCATTGGAGGAACTACATGTTGGACCTGTTGAACAAAAGTGCTCACTAGAGAGTGAGATGCCAGGGGTCGCTGAAAAAGACAGACAGCAAAAGCTGATATTTGTCCTTTAATGGTGCTTAAAGTGGTTGTAAACCCTTACAAACCACTTTGACCTACAGATAAGCCTAGATTAAGGCTTACCTGTAGGTCCAAGAAATATCTCCTAAACCTATACGGTTTAGGAGATATTTACCCGAAGACAGCCACCGCTGTCTATGGCACATGAGCCGTAGACAGCGGTGTGCAGGCACACTGGGCAGGCCGCAGATCGCGGCGATATGCTGCGAGTGTCGGCTCCCGTGCGCATGCATGGGAGTGACGTCATCGCGGCTCCGGCGAATCACAATGCCAGAGCAGCGAGACCCGGAAGTTGCTCCGGGATCCATGGCAGCGGCGAAGAGGAAGACTGAGGACCGCTGTGGAGGCTTCGTTCTCAGGTAAGTTATTCATAATGAGCTAGTATGCTATGCATACTAGCTCATTATGCTTTTTTTTTTTTTTTTTTTTTTTTTTTTTGCCTTACTTGCTCTTTAAAGCCAATTTCTGGTCTAATCCTTGCTGTAAAAACAGCAGGATCCTGGATATAGAATAGGAGCGCGGACACCACAGGCTTTCTCCTCACACATGGAAATGTAGGCCTTTCAGGTACAATAATATCTTCTGAGAAGAAGATTTCTGTGCTATCAACGTAGTTGGAATCACTGAGTCCGAAAGGCCCCGGTTCCTCAACACCTGGCTCTCAATAGCCATGCCAATAAAATCAGCGACAGTAAAGCAGGATGGAGAATCGGACCTTGAGACAGCAGGTTCTCTCGTAACGGCAGTCGCCAGGGGGCGTCCGCCACCAGACGCACTAGGTCTGCGTACCAGGGATGCTTGGGCCAATCTGGGGCAATCGGAATTACTGGAATCACCTCGTCCTCCACTCTGCGGCGCAGACGTAACAGTTTTAGTGGAGGAAAGGCATAGATCAGCTGGTACTGACCCCACGGAGCCACCAGCGTCTGCTCAAGGATCTCCTGGACACGAATCTTGGCACCTTCTGATTTGAGACGGGAGGCCAGAAGATCCACGTCTGGAGTGCCCCATCACAGGCACAGTAGCCTGAACATCTCCGGATGCAGCACCCATTCTCCTGGGTCCAGCATCTGGTGACTTAGGTAGTCCGCCTGCCAGTTCTCCACTCCCAGGATGTAAATGGCCGATGGGGCCGGTACATGTCGCTCTGCCCACTGAAGGATGTGAGCGACCTCCCATGCGGCGGCTGAGCTTCTTGTTCCTCCTTGATAATTGCCACCGCCGTGGTATTGCCTGACTGGATCCTGATCGGACGCCCTCAAAGTCTTATTGACCGTGTGGAGAGACACAGCCTGATCGCTCGCAGCTTGAGCACATTGATCGAATAACTTGGATTCCTCCTCCGACCAGAGGCCCTGGGTCGACTGAACTTCCATTACTCCACCCCAGCTGGTTAGGCTGGCGTCTGTTGTGATCGCTGTCCAATTCAGAGGTAGGAATGACTTTACGGACTGAAGTGCCAGGGACCTCAGCCACCAGAGCAGGGAATCCCTGACTAACTGAATCACCTGAATCTGCCGATCCAGGGATAACGGAGATTTGTCCCATTTTGTTCAGGATCTCCTTCTACAAGACTCTGGTGTGAAGCTGGGCAATATGGTACTGCCTCGAAGGAGGCCACCATGAGTCCCAGGACTCGCATGCAGAAGCGAAGCGACGACCACCTGCGGTTCATCAACCGTTTTACCACGGCTCTGAGAGTCTGCAGCTTGTCTGAACCGAGAAACTCTCACTTCCATGGAGTCCAGCAGTAAGCCTAGGTACTCCAAGTGCTGAGTCAGCACAATCGCTGACTTTTTTTTTTAGGTACAACAGCTACCCAAATTCCTGCAGGGTCTGGCCACAAACTGGTAGAGAGAGCCACAAACTGGTAGTGGGCTTCCCCAACTGCAAATCGCAGAAACTTCTGATGCAGAAGGCATATGGGTATGTGCAGGTACGCATCCTGCATGTCCAATGAGCCAGGGAGTTCCCTCGATGGAGTGCAGCGACTACTGAGTGAACTGGTTCCATTCTGAACCTTTGTACTTTTACAAAGTAATTGAGGGCTTTTAGGTCCAAGATTGGACATACCCCTTCCATTTTGGGGACTACAAACAGATCGGAGTAGAACCCCTGGAATCTTTCCGGCTCTGTAACAGGTACTATGACCCCACGACTCAGCAGGTCCCTTACCGCCCCCATTAGGGCCTCCTGGTGAGCCGGGAGTATGGGTATGCTGGAGGGATAGAATCTGTTTGGTGACTAAGAGAGGAACTCTAGTAGCCAGAGGAAATCAGATTGTAGACCCATTGGTCGGACAGCCGAGAGGCCCACCGGCTGCAAACTCCCAAAGGCGACCCCCCCCCACCTGCATTGCGCGCGGGGCGACATACGTGCGGATGCCAGTACTGGTCGCATTGCTGACCCCACAACCGTAAACAAGGAACGGGTCACTGCCTCGGCCTTCCTGTCCGTGGGGTCCTTAAATGCAGGAGTCCCCCTCTACTGGGATCGTGGTTACTTTGTTTAACCTGGATACTGGGGGGTCCACGACCGGAGGAGCCGACCATTTTTTGAGAAGGCTCTCCTCAAAGGTGTAGCGCACTGCCATGTATTTGGGGACCAAAAAGGTCCGTTGCGGTCGACCCCATTCCTTGTATATGAACTTATCTAAATAAGTCAGATACGGAAACGCCTTAGGTGTATGGGCTGGCTTACGAGACCCAAAAGGGACCACTACATCAGCAGAGGGATCTGCTGTCTCCAGATTTTTCAGGGTATCATGCACAGCCGTGATAAGTGCTCCAACAAGCGCTTTATCGTGCACGGACCCAAACGGGGACTCATTCTCACTGTTCGGTCAGCATCATCTGAAACGACAGAGCAGAGGTCACCAGCTTCAGCGGGGCCCGAGTCTGTCAGAGCTCTCCCCGGAGGACGGAGGGGCAGGGGGCGATTTTTAGCACCTTTGAGCCCACGCAGTGCCTCCATCTTGGCAACGAATGTATTAAGGTCCGCCGACAAAGCACCCAGAGGCACTGCACTGTCTGCAGGCGAAGCGGTTGCAATTGCCTGGATTTCGGGGGAAGAAACACCCATTTCTGAAGCCATGCTGACCCTACCCTGTCTGCCACTTGTTGGGGATTTAGGCGGGTGGAACCATCACTGTCCTAACTGCTGCAGGCTGAGGGGCCTCCACCGCAGGACTCGCCACCCTGACTGAGTTCTGCGCTATCCAGCTAGGTGTGCCTGTGCCTGTGATGCTTGTGATAGAAAAATGCAAGGTGCTGAGCCCTACAGTACAGAGCTGAACATGAAAAAACTTGTTCAGGCTTCAACAAAATGGTCGCCGAGCATCTAGTATATAGGACATAATCACACCAAAAATGACCGCCGAGCACTATATGCAATGAGGGACAGTGAAAACAGGCAGAGGAAATGGCGGCAAACAGCGCTACAGCGATCAGCAGACACAGCCTCCAGACACCCAGGGGAGAGACCTACAGACATCCAAGGCACAGCTACCCAGCGTAGTCCCCACCCCAGGTGAGAGCCCCTGTCTATGGTGCGCGCACACACCGCTCAGCATCCCCCACAGGGAAGGGGGGAGCGAAGATGGGGACAGGCAGAGAAGAGGGAGGTGAGGGACCCCCGAATCGATCTCCCAGGGAATGCCCAGCTTCTCAGCCCCACAGAGGCAGGGAGAGCTGTACTTGCCAGTCCTGACGAGCTTGCAAACATTCCAGAGTGCAAATTGGATCACAGATCCCCAGAAATTAACTCCAGATATCCTGGGCCTCCTTGATCTCCCAGGCGTCTCTTGTAAATAACCTCTGTGTCCTGGATGGTCTCTCAATCACGGTAAGTATCCCAAGTGTTCAAAAGATTGTGCACATCTTGCAAAAAAGATATGATACTCCAAACAGTGTGATATTGGGGGTTGTTTACGAAAGGTAAATCCACTTTGCACTGCAAGTGCACTTGGAAGTGCAGTAGCTCTAAATCTAAGGGGTAGATCTGAAATGAGTGGAAGCTCTGCTGATTTTTATCATCCAATCATGTGCAAGCTAAAATGCAATTTTTTTTATTTTCCTTGCATATCCCCCTCGGATCTACAGTGACTTTACTTCCAAGTGCACTGTCAGTGATTTTCAAGTGCACTTGCAGTCCAAAGTGGATTTGCCTTTAGTAAATAAACCCTATTGTCTCATCAAAAAGATTTATTGGAGAAAATTATACAATGCTGTTTGGGAGCTTCCACGAGTCTCCAATTGGCATAAAAACAGGTTTAAGTTGCTAGCAAATAAAAAGTCCTGTATACAGACCTTTTAAAAAGCGATCGCTCATGCGCGGAGCGTGTGGGCGTGACTACCCGGCGATTGCTTCGTCAACAACTGACGTCATCACATCAGAGGTACGCCCACACACCTGCGCTGACACTCTAAATAGGCTGCTGGCAGAGCACAGTGCTGCTATAGGTTCAACCAGGGAATGAGCAAAGAGTGATAACTAGATGCAGACAGAAGCAGATCCCAAACCATCACAGCTGATAGCATTATACTTAAAGTGGTTGTAAACCTTACAGACCACTTTGACCTACAGGTAAGCCTAGATTAAGGCTCACCTGTAGGGGCAAGAAATAGCTCCTAAACCTACACAGTTTAGGAGATATTTTCAAAAGACAGGCACCACTGTCTATGGCGCACTGAGCATTCCGTTGCCAAAGGCGATCATGCCGTTAGCAGTGGCTCCTGCACGCATGTCAATCACAGCGCCGAAGCCGCAATACCCAGAAGGAAGATTGAGGCTTCGTGGAAGAGGTGACATCGCTTGCTCCTGTGTCAGATAAGTGACACATAATGGGCTACTATGCATCGCATAGTAGCCCATTATACTTTTTACTTTTGCACGGAAACAAAGAAGTAAAACCCATCAGGGTTTACTTCCTCTTTAATGCAATCACGTTTGCAGAGACAGACACATTGTTTTTAGAGCATGGTCCGTTCTGGATACTCTCCACACTGCCATCTTGTGGCCAAAACAGACAACTACAATATCACCATAACTATAATAAAATCTTGTTTGGGAATTTTGTAAAAAATGTAAAATAAAAATAAAAAAGCTTGCTTCCATGCTTTACCAGCCTTACAATACACAGTCAGTATCATTGCAAAATCAAGAAAACCATAGACGGGATACAACATTCCCCAAGTCCACGAAAATATTTCAAAAATATAAAAAGGATTTTTTGGTCGTTTTTTTCCATCTGCATATAAAACCCTTTGGTGGATAAGATATAGCATAATCTATTGTTTGGCAAAGAAAGAGGGTCATCTCTATCTCCACAGATTCTCTAGGGGGACATCAACTGTTATTGATAGAACAATGTCCCCCTCTACATTCAAGCCTCCAGGTATATGAGAACCTAATCGGAAAATCCAATTGGTCTCTGCCCTTGAGATGTTACGTTTCCCATTACTGCCTTGCCAGTGGGGTACATATTTCTCTAAGGCCACAAAGGTAGTTATGCTGGGGTCTCTTCCGTGTTCCAAGTCATAATGCTGAAAAACATTATGACTTCACGAGGTCAAGCAATCGCACCAAGTCACATATTTATATGAAGGTTTTTTTTTTTTTAGCCACTTTTATGGACTTCCTTTAGATATTAACTAAAAACCATTTCACCATATTTTTTGCACTTTTATTGTAGCACTCTGCATGCATATATATATATATATATATATATATATATATATATATATATATATATATATATATATATATATATATATATATATATATTATGCTCTTTGGTCTTGTATATTCCTCAGTTTTGCTTGATCTATGCAAGTTTTATTTATTTGCAGTATTTAGCAATTTCTTGGTTTATATGCGATTTTTATATGCCATTTTATGCAAGTTTTTTTGCAGTATTTAGCATTTTTTTGTTTTATATGCGATATAGGGTATTACTGTTCACATTATATGGTCACTAATTTGCACTTTTTTTGTAAGTTGTGCCCAACAACTTTCTTCATATATTTTAGCACTTCACTTTTTTCTACACCATTTATTTTATACCTTTTTATATCTGGGTTATATTCAGCTGCTGCATTGTTTTTTTTTACCAAGCTTTGGTATTACCTTGTTATATTACCTAATAATACCGAATTATAATAAAATGTCCTGCAGGGTCTGTTTTCACTAGCAGAATTTCTCCTGGGATGGACTTCGCTAGTAATATTGAAACCCCCCGGAAGTAATTGGAGTAGATGGCATGATATTGGGTAGCCAGCCAGGGATGTATAAGAGTCTGTGATGTAATATTAGTAAGGTGAATCTCTTGAAGGCAAATGATATGAGGCTTATGTTTTTTAAAATAAGAAAACATTAGGGGCCGCTTGTGAGGTGAGTTCAGACCCCTGACATTCCAGGAAATTAGTTTTAACACAGCAACCATAGAGAGTCTTATCCAGCATAGTATCCTTAGAAGAGCCATCAAACTTTACAGCATATAACCTAGTGTATAGTATCGCCTATAGCGAAAATGCAGTAGTAGCAAAGAAAAGGTGTCCATAGGAGCATATAAGGCAACAAAAAACCTGAGACCAGGCCTTCTCATCTGCCCTAACTTGAGACGAGACTGGCATGACGAACGTCCCCCCTCCCTGCTTTACTAATCCAAACAGAGTGAGCAGCGGTGTCCCTGAACAAAAAAGAATCCCCCCTCAGCAACAGTCATAAGAGGGAAGACCTGTAGCCTCGCCACCTACAGGTAAGGGGTAGGTAGCAGTTTCATGGAGGCTCTCAAGTAAAGTGCAGGTGTCCATCTTGCAGGATATAGGATATTTCTGTAACATAAGGCACAAACGGTAACCGGCATGTTAGGCACGACAGGTGCAATCTGAAAGTAGATCAAGGGATGTATTGCCAGATGAAATGATCGTCAGACCTGTTTAGGGTGTAAGGGACTCAAAAAGGGGCAGTGCAAATACCAGTTCTTGAGGAACCCTGTCTACCTGACAATAGAAAGTAGGCAAAGGATGGAGTTCTCAGGAAGCTGCGTCAGCAGGCATCAAACAGAACCATGGAGCCTGAGGCTAGTGGCATCAATTGCGGCGTTGCCTGGGTTGCTTTCCAAAGTGGGTATCCAGCCAGGCCATAGCTTCTTTAAGACGGGAGCAAAAGTGAGCCTTGCCTTAACAGATGATCCGCAGTTTAGCAGGGAATAGCTTTGCATAGGGGAGACCTTCATTGCATAGACAGTTTTTTACCGCCGCATAAGACATGCGCTGGCGGTGCACTTCTGCTGAAAAATCGGGGTATATGGAGATGGAATTGCTGTTGTACTTGAGTGGACCTTTTTCTCTGGCAAGACGCAGGATAGCGACTTTGTCACAGAAACATCACACAGCCATTTATGGAGAAATTTTTCGGGGCAGGAACCCTCTGATCATTCCGGGAACCCCACAAATCTGAGATTGTTCCTTCGGGAAAGATTTTCCAAATCATCTGTTTTAGCTCTGAGGGTCACTAGCTCATCTGTGGCCATGCGTACAGTCGCAAATAAAGGATGCACAGTATCTTCCAGGGAACTGACACGTGCCTCCACCTCCCCTGTCCTATTAAGCAGGTTCTGTACTTCTTGCTTCAGTAGGGAAAAATCAATATGGCTGCTCTCCATTTATACAGTGAGAGAAGCCTTGCAATCTTTTATGGCCAGCATGATTTCTGCCAATGTGGGTTCATCTATGGAGAGGCTGGGGGAGGTGGGGTATGCTGAGCTGGCAGGAGAGCCTAGAGGTGCTAGGTGTGTATAGCCTGGGTGCAAAAGGGTGCAGGTATAGAGTCACTCTTCCCTTGTGTAGAGATCTGTGTGAAGGATGGAGCCGGCTGCAGCGCAGCCTCGTGCATGGCTTAAGGATTGGCGCCATCTTGCCTTCTGAATGGGGCCCATTGCTTGGCCATGGATTGGGGCGCTGGTGGCCTATATTAACCATCATGCCTGGAACGGGTGCCCGCCGTCTTTAGGAAGGGTTCGGTGCCACTTGTGAGGAGATTGGACCCAGGATGCCTGTAGGATGGATGTTTTGAACCTCCAGCCACGCCCCTAAGAATAGAATCTCTAATTGCGTCAATTGCAAAGCACAAAGCCACTGGCAGCTCAACTAATTCCTGGGCCTGCTGTTCAGGGACCACCTTGAGTACCTGTTTCAACTGGTCTCTCAAGGAGTGACAAACGGCAATTGCCTCCATTGAACCTGCCAGGGAAAAAATGTTTAACAGGAATTCCAATTTTTTATCAGTTGGATCATTTGCCCATTGTAAACCGGACAAGTCAAATTCTTATTCACAGAGGATATAGCAGCGTCAATTGCTGGTATACTCCACATCTTAGTAAATTTTTCCTCCATAGGATAAAGTATTGAAGACATTTTAGGAGGGAAAAATTGCATATTTGGGTGATCCCACTCAGAATACATAAGCTTTTCTAGTAATGAATGGCCAGGAAAAGCACACAAGGCTTGAAGAGGATTTAGTGAACCCAAACAAGTGGGCTCTTCAACCGACTCTGTTAAGGGTAGCTTAAATGTGGAGCAGACCATTTCAGTAAGAAAATGTACCAGCAACTTTTCAGCATGTGAAGCTGAAGAAGGTCCTTCCAAACTTGACTCCTCGGAAGAGGAATCATCAGCCTGTTCAGTCCCCCAAGGGGGATTCATCTTCCCCCCTCCCACAGTTCCTGTTTTCTTCCTCTCTGTGAAGACGTGATTAAAGCCACTAATCTTTCCTCTAAACCACTCATAGCTGAGGAGAAAACCTGCTCAGTTATATAGACAGGGGCTGAAGTGTCGGAAACAATTGCAGCCCATAATGGCTCACTCTGACCAGTCTCCTTAGTATGGGATGGTGTTGCAGAGGAGGGTCCTTAGGACCTGCAGGTGACCCCTTCATGTCCTTGGTCTTTGCAGCATTTGAACCACCTCCTCTGGTCATAGTGCTGAGCACGACACAGAGGTACCACCAAAAAAACGTACCCACTGCTGAGCAATAGTCCAGTAACTGCCGCTGCTATTGAGCTCAGCCCAGATGCTTAAAGTAAATGTGACTGGGAATGCCTGTGTCACCAACTCGCATGTCCTCCTGTCTGCTCTGTGTCGCTCCTAGCTGTATGCATCTGAAAAAGGTGCATTTTATAGCTATGTAGCCTGCATTTGGAATGCTCAATTCACACTAACACCACTAAGCCCCGCCCCCCTCCTTTCTCCGACCACCCACCGCACCCCCCCCCTCCATCTAATTTAAAATAGAGCGACTTCCCACGAGAGTGGGCTCCGATCCTGCCCGACCGCATGGAAGAGGGCTCGCGGAGGAGAAGAGCTGCCGAAGAGGGACCTCTGTAATGGTGGAGGAGCGGCCCGGCACACCACCATCTAGCGCCATGCTCCCCCTGCTTGGAGGAAGCTATCCATGGGGGGGGGGGACATTCCTGGGAGAAGAAACCGCCCCACCCCCCTTCCCACGACTTTACCTGGAGCTTTGGGCCAGAGAAGCGTGCAGCCTGAGACACAGAAGCGAGACTGACAAGCATGCAACAGGTACGTGCTCTTGACAGCCACCAGTGGTGACTTTTGGTATAGCAACATTTACTTTAAAGGCAAAAACCCACAAGAATTAGAAAAATTCCTCAGGAATCTCACTTACCTTATCCAGCACAGTAATTACTGTGGCTCTGTGTCCCGTGATGTACGATAAAGAAAATCAAATTTCTTCGTAAATTTAGGCCTAAATGCATTCTGCTACAAGTGCTGACAATGGTTGGGTCTGATCCTGCTAACATTGCTCTTTTGGGAACACTATACTATTAGTTACACTTGTATAGTTCTAACTGTTATCAAGATACTGAACCATACAGACACTATACTAGTAATTGTGGTGATTAGTGATTTGCTAAAACTGGAGTGTGCAAAATCTGGTGCAGCTCTGCATAGAAACCAATCCGCTTCCAGGTTTTATTGTCAAAGCTTAATTGAACAAGCTGAAGTTAGAAGCGGATTGGCTACCATGCACAGCTGCAACAGATTTTGTATTCTTCATTTTTAGTAAATCAACCCCATAGTGTGCTAGTAAGGTGGGCAATCTGGTACTAACTGACACTGGCTGGGAGAGACGCTAACAATACAATTGGAAGCATTGTGTTACTACTTTTTGATAAGTGCAAAAATACCTTTTGATTATGTCAGAGCTTCAGAATTGTTTTGTGTCCTCTGCACACTTCTGTTCTTTTGAAGAGTCTAGTTCTAATCTTGGACTACAGAATGATTAGCCTATTATGTTGTAGAAATCTGAGGATGAGAGGGTCTGAGTAGTTGGCCAAAGACAATGGCCAGGGCTAATACCACTCAATCCACAAAAATGCTGTGTGCTTTTAGCCCAAAACAGGGCTTAAGAGCTTAGTGCATTTCTGGCATTTCAACCAATAGTTTTTTGAATTTGTGGATTTTTTAAAGTTATAAAACACTTTGGAAATGTGCAGATGTACTACACATGGCTGGATCTAGGGAGGTTCTGGGCAGATTTCATTTACGCCCCCCCCCCAACCCTCCACCTCAATGTGCCCACAGGGATGATGATCAGATCGGCTGTGGGAAATTACAGAACCAATCCCCTGTATGGCTCTCTCGCTCTGGAGCAGCTGAAAGTTGTCAGGAGGGAGAGGAGGAGAAGCCCATTTTCAGCTGCTGGAGGGAGCCATACAGGGGATCGATTCTGTAAATGCCCCCAACCACCCTGATTATCCTCTCTGTACACCATCCTCTCTGTGTTCATTCGTCACTGCAGCATAGAAAACTGTGTTTCTTTTTCATACATCATGGGACACAGAGTTAGGCTAATATTCATTACCTGCTGGGTTATACTTCATCTCCAGGTGAATGGGCGCTGGTAGACCAAAGGTCTTTAGACCTTATATAACTCCCTATATAACCCCTCCCATACAGGAAGTACTTCAGTTTTTTTACCAGTGTCTGCAAGGTGGATGGCACGGTTGTTTGATCTCTCTGAGCTCCAGGTCTCTAGTCCCACAAACTGTTCTTAAAGGAAACAAGGAATTGACCGATCGGATCCATTTGACACGGGCTTTATATGCTTGGATAAATGGTACCTGTGCCTCGCAAAAAAGACTCAAGATCCTGCAAAGTTTTGCCTGTAATGCGGCCTCTGGGCGCTGGACCCTGCGAAGTGGAATCCTGGACTCCTCAGAGTGACAGGAACCCGCTGCGAAGGGTGAAGATTGGGCTCTTAGTTTCTAAACTGCCCTGCACCTGGATGGTTAAGTGAAACTCCATTATTATTATTATTGTGAGGTGTCCCAGTAATTGTAACAATTAGTCAAGCTAGCTAGAGGCTGGACACCTGTGTGCGGTGACCATATGGGGGAGTTTTGGGCTAGCCGTGGGCGTTTGCAAAGTGTACCCTTTTTTTTATTTTTTTTACCGTTCGCCATGGCGCCACTGGGCTCAGCAGTTTGATGTTTGGCGGCCGTGGCGCAGCTTCACTGCACATGCACTGTAGCCTTTATCTGGGTGCTCGAAGATTCGCGTCATACGCAAATGCGGTCACACCCGTTTGCCGGTACTGCGCGCAGTGTTTCCAGAAGGCAGCTGTGGGACTCAGAGCAGGCTCAGAACCAGACATTTGCAGTAGTTAATTTCTACTTACCCAGGTCACTTGAGTCACCAGGTGCTGCTTGGCAGGCTAAAGATGCTTAGCTGGATTGTTGACTCTTACCGAAATGGTTCATTCTGCCTTTAAGTTGCCTCTTGCAGAGGTTACTGAACCTCCCTGGTCCTCTTTGGGATCCCTGAGGCGTCTTCAGGTCACACAGGCTTTCCCCTTACACCATCTGTTGGAACGGGCGGTGTATGCTGATTGGGAATGTCCTGAGCAGATTTTTGTTCCTCCAAAGAGGTTTTTCCTTTATATAACCCATGGATGAAAAATCTGTTAAGAAGTGGACCATGCCAGCCGTAGATGCAGCAGTCTCTTCCTTGAACAAGAACTTGACTTGTCCGATAGATAATGCACAGGGCTTGCAAGACCCTGTTGACAAGAAATGGGAGTCATTATTAAAGGCTTCCCTTTCTTTGGCCAGTTCAGCTATTCAGCCAGCTGTTGCAATAAGTATCTGCCAGTCCATAAAGGATCAGATGACCCGACAGGCCTAACTAGGAGGATGATCTGCCTGAAAATAAGCCAGATATTCGGTGAGCGCTGTGTTTGGCTGTTGACGCCTTTAAATGATTCACTACAGCAGGTTTCTCGTTTTGGCTCTCTTGTCTGTACATATGCGCAGACTTTTGTGGCTTAAGAACTGGTCAGCCGAGCTTCCTTCTAAAAAGTTATTGCCAGGTTTCCCCTTTCGTGGGGAACGGTTATTTGGTGATCACTTGGACAAATATAACCAAAAGATTTCCAGGGGGAAGAGTTCTACTTCCTGTGAAGAAAAGCACCAGGCGTCCCTCATTTAAAACCTCAGGGACTGCTTCCTTAAATGTCTCAGCACCAAAGCAGTTCTGCCGCCAACAGGGCGCTAGGGCCAGAAAACACCCTGGGTCCAAAATTCTTCTAAACCCAGCACCAAGCCCTCCTTTTGAGGAGACGCTCCCACTCCATTGGGTGGGTGGAAGGCCGCTGCACTTTGACATTTGGAGAACAATAGTTCAGGACAGGTGGGTCACATCAACTATATCCCGCGATTACAAGCTGGAGGTGCGGGGGGTTCCCCCTCAGAGGTTTTTAAGATCCAGGGTTCTGTCGGATCCTCCAAAAAGAGACTTGTTGCTTCAAGCACTACATTATCTAGTGCATCAAGGAGTGATTGTAAAGGTTCCTGTACCCAAAAGGAGTGCAGGGTTTTACTCAAACCTATTTAAGGTTCAAAAACCAAATGTGGACACAAGGCCCATTTTGGACCCAAGATCCCTGAACCAGTATCTACTAATCCTGTCCTTTTGGATGGAGTCTGTCCGCTCAGTAGTAGCCCCACTCCAGATGGGAGACTTTCTAGCCTCCATCGATGTAAAGGACGTGTATTAACACATACCAATCTTTCGGCCTCATCAGAGATCCCTGCGATTTGCAGTAGAGGAACGTCATTTTCAGTTTGTGGTTCTGCCCTTCAGACTTGCTACAGCTCCCTCGGTGTTCACAAAAGTCCTAGCACCAGTACTGGATCTTTTAAGGGCCCAAGGGATCCTGGTGCTCGGGTATCTGGATGACCTGCTCAGAGATCACTCACTACATGCTCTAGAACAGAGCATAACCTGCACAGTGCGGTATTTGAAAAGCATTGGCTGGATCATAAATGCTGAAAAGTCAACCTTGAGACCAGCTCAAAGTCTAAAGTATTTAGGTCTGATCCTAGATAAGGTCCAAGCAAGAGTATTCTTACCACCCGCAAGAATCTGTGCCCTGAAGGATCAGATGCCTCAGTAATGGGCACCAGACAACCCTCCATTCGGCTCTGTATGAGTCTTCTAGAGAGGATGGAATCCTCCTCCTTCGAGGCAGTGCCCTATGCCCAGTTCCATTCCAGGCCTCTACAACAAGACATCTTGTTGGCTTGGAACAGGAGAGGACAAGCCCTGGATTATCCAGTGTTCTTGTCTCCTCTGGCACGCTTAAGCCTAAACTGGGTGGTTGCAGGATCAGAACCTGCGAAAGGGAAGATCCTTCCTCCCTGTAACTTAGAGAGTACTGACTACAGATGCCAGTCTCTCAGGCTGGGGAGTGATCCTAGAGGGGCTTACAGCTCAAGGGAAATGGTCAATGTCAGAACAGATCCTGCCCATCAGCGTCCTGGAACTATGGACAGTACAACTGGCCCTATGGTCACGGACGGTGGAGCTTCAGGACTGCTCTATCAGGGTTCAGTCGGACAATGCCACTACAGTGTGACAGTCATATATATGACCACCAAGGCGGTACCAGGAGTTGTTCAGCTCTGAAGGAGGTGAACCACATACTAGCCTGGGCAGAGGGACATGTGCCGATTCTATCGGTAGTCCATATTCCGGAGCAGAGAACTGGAAGGCAGTTTCTCGGGATTCGGAGAGAGGGAGTTCCAGTCATTCTGGTGTGCCACAGCCTGGCCCAGAAGACCCTGGTTCCTGAAGATTGAGAGACTGACAATAGACGGCCATGGAGTTTTCCACGGCGCCCAATTCTACTGTCTCAAGGTCCTATATTCCACCCCGATTTACAGCCTCTAAATTTGACAGCATGGCTATTGAAGCCAGGGTGTTAAAGGACCGTGGCATCTCAGGACCAGTGGTTTCTACTCTAGTGAATGCTAGAAATGCTGTCACTAGGAAGATCTATCCTAAGGTCTGTGTAATGACACCCCAAGTATGAAAGGGGTTAAAGCCGTTTACGACATTCCATTTCTAAACACAAAGGCAGCTAAAGAACACTTCAGCCAAACAAGAAACCCATATGAATAATTATTCCCCCCAAGTGCGTGACAAGGCTCTGTCTTGAGAGTCAAACAGGAATTCATTTTTATTTTGAGATCTCACACAAATATATACAACAGGATGAAAGTACAACCTCTCGCCAGAAACTTAACATGAGCTAATTATCTAATCCTTTAGACAGCCTAGGTGACTCAGAGACATGACCTTTAGGACAGACTTCACGTCTCCTAGCTCACCAACTATACAATACACATTATCATACATCTCAATACAAAACTCCTTCATACAATTGCAGGGTTAATTAGCCCAGACAACAATGGCTGAAAGAGAAGCCACACTAGACTCATTATAGAAAACAGACAGGCGGCTGGAGTTGATGACATTAGCATCTAACAGTATGTATCCTGACAGTAGGAATCAGTCACTATTTGCAATATGGCAAATACAGGGTTCCCAGAGTCTGTGTCTCTTGGGGGGGATATGGACCTGAATCCAAAGTAGCACCACCTCAAGGGTCCCCAGGCATACATCTTACAAAGAACACCGTTCTTCCAAACGCCAGGGCCCATAATTGGTCAGCTAGAGGTTAGCATTCAGTCCCCCCCCAAAAGCCTCTGTCCCGACTAGGTCTGTCACAGTCTGGAAGACTTGTATTGCTTGTTGTGAAGCCAAAAAATGGCACCCTCGGAAATCTGTGATTGGGAAAATTCTCTTTTCTACAGTCAAAATCAGATTAGCTTTGAGTACAATTAGAGGTCAAGTTTCGAGCCCATCAGTGTTCTTCCAAAGGCCCTTGGCCTCCCATTCACTGGTCCGAACCTTTTATGCAGGGGGCAACTTGCTTTCTTCCCCCCATTAGGTCACCTATGTGTCCTTGGGACTTGAACTTGGTGCTGTCTGTGTTACAGAAACAACCATTTGAACCAATCAAGGAAATTTCATTAGACATGCTGTCACACAAGCTAGCCTTCCTGATGGCTATCACCTCAGCTAGAAGGGTGTCTGAGTTGGTGGCCCTTTCATGCAGGGAACTGTACTTGATCCTCCGCCATGACAGGGTCGTGTTACAACCTGTTTCATCCTTTTTGCCAAAAGTGGTGTTGGCCTTTCATTTAAATCCGGACATTTTCCTTCTTTTTTCTCTCAGCCTCGTTTGGCGGAAGAGAGACGACTGCATTCTTTGGACGTTGTCTAGGCATGCAAGGATTATTTGTCTAGATCTGCGGAGACCCGAGGATCAGACTCCTTTTTTGTTTTACCAAAAGGACTAAGAAGGGGCAGGCAGCTTCCAAAGCTTCCATTGCCAATTGAGTCTGTCAGGCCTATGGTCGGAAACGTAAAGCTCCTCCCTTTAGGGTGAGAGCTCATTTTACCAGGGGTGTATGAACCTTTTGGGTTTTTTGCCATCCGGTATCTGTGGCTCATATTTGTAGGGCTGCTACCTGGTCTTCAGTGCATATGTTCACAAAATTTTATCAAGTGGATGTTCAAGCAGCCGAGGATTTGGCTTTTGGCCGCAGTGTACTGCGGGCTGCTGTATAAAGTCTGATGGCTATTGTTTGGCAGGGTGTCTCCCTCCCGTCAAGGCTATTGCTCTGGGATGTCCCAGCAGGTAATGAATATTAGCCTAACTCTGTGTCCCATGATGTATGAAAAAGAAAATAGTATTTTTGTCATACTTACCTGTAAAATCCTTTTCTTTGAGTACATCATGGGACACAGAAGTCCCTCCCCTCTTTTTGAGGATTCAGTGCTTGCTACAAACATGAAGTACTTACTGTATGGGAGGGGTTATATAGGGGATCACTTCCTGTCTAAAGACTTTTGGTCTATCGGTGTCCATTCACCTGGAGATGAAGTATATATTAGCCTAACCCTGTGTCCCATGATGTACTCAAAGAAAAGTATGATGAAAAATCCTATTTTACTATGCTTCAGTTTATGAATGAACAGAAAGCCACTTGGCACAGAGCACATCCCATTCACTCACTGTCCATTGCAGCTGAGGCTGCAGAGAAAGAAACTAGGGGATCTCTTTCCTCAGTCCCTTTCTGTCTCAAAAGTAAGACACCGTCTATTTGAGGGGCGCGTGGGCGCGGCCCCCCCTATCCATGGCCATCACCCTATCCATGCATCCGCCCCTTTCAGGACACCAGATGCATAAATTCCAACGGGGGGGTGTTTTTTTTTTTTTTTTTTTTTAGCACCTGATTAGAGCCAGATGCTCTAATAGGCTTCAAAATAGGGTGGGCTCGGGGTGCAGAGCAATGCACTATGAGCCCTCCCAGGTGAGTTACAAAAGTGAATGAATATTCGCTATTGAACCACTGATCCTGCTCCCGGCCAATCGGGAAGCGAGTATGAGACCCATTTCCTGATTGGCCGAAAAGAGAAGCGTCTTGATGGGCCGCAGAGGAAGAGGGAGGAAACGAAAGCCACTGCCGACGTGGAGAGCAGAAGGGGAAGCTGCCTTGTGATGCCTGCGAAGAGCAGGGGGAGTTGCCGGTGAAGCCCTGGCCAATAGATGGGATAAGTGCTGCAGACCAAGACCGACTGTGGTGGGGGGGAGGATGCTAATGGCACTGTTTGCCGCCGCCCCCCCCCCCCCCCAAAAGAAATTACCACCACCCGCCACTGCTCCTGATATTTTACCAAAGCCCCCGCTCCTGTACACCTACACCCACAAGTCTGTCAAATCAGAACCTGCAGCTGTGTTCGTACGGCTGCTGCATTCCTATAGTGTATCATGGGCTTCCTGCACACGGCTCCAGACCCATAAAAAAAAACGCTGATTCACACTGCACAGATTACATCACCCATGTGAATGAGCCCCAATACCTCAGTCACACACTGAGCCCTATATATTAACTCAATTCAGTTTTAGTTTTTAGATTTAGCAGGAATTTTGTAAGTTGTATTGCGTGGTGTCCTCTAATAATTTCAGTGTATTTTTAACAAAAATATCTTTTTGATATTTTGAAGGGGCCCCTGTCCTTTGCCCAACTGACCCCTATTGTTGGCTCTGCTGAACCCCTGTGCACTGCCCTGCTGACTTCCCATCCTCTGCCCCCCTGACATTTTTATTGCCACCCCCACATCAGACAGTCTAGACCTGGCCCTGGTAGTGCATATGCTTTTTTATTTTACCTTTAACATACTGTATGTTTAAAGTTACAAGCATGTACTTGGTACTTTTTTTCAAGAAATAAAAAAATAAAAAATTCTCACCTATTTATCAAATCACATTTTTCAAAATAGTGTATACCAGCTTTTGTAAAATGTATAAAATGCCATTTTTTTCAGTCTATTGTTTTTGAATTGCTCATAGGTAATTGTGCAGATGACATGACCTGTGTAAAAGAAGAAATTTTTGGCCCTGTGATGTCAATCCTGCCCTTTGATACAGAGGAAGAAGTTTTGCAAAGGGCAAACAATACAACCTATGGTCTGGCTGCAGGAGTTTTCACCAGGTTAGTGGATTTAAATCATTTTTTAATACTGGTTACAATTGAGCGAAGCTTCAGCAGGGAACGTCAGTCTGCAACCTCTGTATTTTAACAGTCTTTATACATTTGCATAAAGGATAACTACTATTACACTGGCTATATGTATAACATGTTTGAAGTGATAGGTTGAGTCTGTGCCCAGGCATGTAGTTGGGTTCTAAATTCTAAAGTTATTTGACGTTTGGTTGAGTTTATATGTGTATTTGCATATAGCAGAGGTTTACTAGGTCAATTGTCACGTGATTTGGGAGGAAACTGCTTTCCCACTCGATCATCCACCTTTCTAGACTTTTTTTCAAATCTTAAGACCCGTACACACTATACGAAAATCGGATGGAAAAATTCATATGACAAACTGTCTGCCAATTTTCAGGTCATTAGTACGGTGCTTTCGATGGCTGATTTCCCTTTTTGGAGAAAAAAAATAATTATAATTACCAACACCCTAGTAACTGGTGTTAAGAAATAATGCATAAATTCATATATAAATTCATATATGCCTGGGAAGATTACCAAAAACTGAAGAAAAAAAACAAAACAAAGAAGGGTATTCATGGGAGACAAAGGAAAAAAATTGTGCAATGCTCCTAATATTAAACACTAAGGTTCAGTATTAAATCCACTCACATATCGCAAAAACAACTGATTGCAATAAAAATTATTATAATTATTAGTGGGGGGGGGGGGACCCCAAAAACTCATTACGTCACTGTCGTGTGACTTTTTCAACCCTTTGAAAAAGTCACACGACAGTGACGTAACGCGTAGGGGAGTGGAGCCTGTGACAGCGAACGATAGTGCTTGGCAGTGTGAAGGCTGCAGAGACAAGCGGTGATGTCTGACCATTCTGTTTCCTAAAAACGCTTTTATTATTTCAACTTATGTGAGTGGATTTAATACTGAACCTTAGTGTTTAATATTAGGAGCATTGTGCAATTATAAATTTTTTTCCTTTCTTTGAGTGGAGCAGCAGGATAATCCCTTTATCTCACCACCCACCTGAACAATAGGATAGGATTAAGGTGAAGTTTATCTCAGGATATTCCTATCAGGCTGGGAGTTTTTACACGCTCAGGAGTGGCTACTTTTTATATTGCTGACTATACTGGATAAGTACTTTTTTTCTCTAAGATACATTCATTTATGACGATAATTTGAGATCAACCTGTATGTATCACTAAATATAGCCTAGTTACTAGGGTGTTAGTAATTATAATTCTTTTTTTTTTTTTCTTTTTTTTTTTCTGCACTTCGCACTTTACTGTTATGTATTCACATGGTAATTGATATTTCTTTCTTTGGAACCACGTTTATATATCTTGAATAGGGGAGATTTTGGGGTCCCCCCCCTCCACTAATAATTATAATAATCAGTTGTTTTTGCGATATCTTGCACTTTCAGCTTTATAGGTGGAATATTGATTGTAGCGCAACACTTTATCTTGTTATGCAAGCTATTATAGTCACTCAGCTTGCTTCACTTGCTGTTTCCCCTGTGTCTGTACAAAGTCCTGCGCTGCTTAGTTGCAACTCAAGCACTGGTCTGCTCTGTAAAGTTGCAAATGGTATTACTGATAGGCTTCTGGACTTGCAGCTATCGTGGCAACCTTTTAAACAGCATAGATAAGGTCTCCTTAAAGCTACATTCAGTTGAGCAAGAACCGGGAGTGGCTGACAATGAGAATCAGTAGATTCTTACTGGGGGGAGCTACACACTGCATGCACACAGCAGTAGCGGTCACATTTGTACTGTTTGCAAATCAATGGCCAGGGCTTCTACTGTTTGCCCATAACAGCTCATACAGATGGTAAGGCCTCATGCACACGGGATGCTGCTAAACCCGTGTTCAGAGGCACTTTTTTCAACTGCCCCTGAACTCATGCAATGTTATATCCTATGTGTCCATGTACAGTCTCGTTTTTATGCAGTTGCGTTTAACCTCGTTTTTTCAGAAGCAAAAAAATGTGTTCAGATGCAAAAGTTTTCCACGTTTCAGGTGCAAAACGCGGCAAAAAAATCTAAAAAATTATGGCAAATGATGAAAAACCATTAAAAAAATATTTTAAACAATTGCAAGTGGACAATCCACAACTTGTGGCAAGTGACATGGCAGTTGGCAAGTGATGTGGCAATTGGACAATCCAAAAATTGTGGCAGGTGACGTGGCAAGTGGACAATCCACAACTTGTGGCAGGTGACGTGGCAAGTGACACGCTAAATACAAGTACACTGCTGCTCTCACAGCTGCTGCTACTCACTCTGCTCTCACAAAATGGCTGAAATAGTTAATACTGTTTTGTTTTTTTTGGAGCTTGGGGAGGGTCTATGATGTTAGCTTAACTAAATGCTTCTAGACGCAAATGCGGTAAAACGCCACAAAATCGCGGTAAAATGCGGCAAAACAGGCGTTTCTAAACGCTGGTTTCAGCTTTTAAAAACATGTGTCCAGCAGAGTTTGCATCGGCTACTCGTGTGCATGAGGCCTAACGTGAATATAGCCCCTGACGGACCCTGGATGCAGACACTATGTATCCAGTGACAGTGTTTCTGTAAAGTTTCTGACTGCACACAAACTGGCCTCAGCTAATCGGTTTGTATGCAGCCATTGCACAGAGTGCAGCTGCCTCCAGGGTTGGCATTTAGCAGTAAACTATCCACCACTTGTGATTGTAGCCTGTCATTGTTTTACCTGGATAATGCTTTTCGTTTTCCAAGGATGTTTTTTTTTTGCTTGAGGTTTTCTCTGCAGGTTTTGGGATTTTTTTCCCCCAATGTATTTGACCCATGCCATGTTAATGCATCTGATAATGTTGTTTACTTAGGCCTAATGTACACTGCTGCTGGTAAACGCACATTCAGAGTCAGTTGGCTGCTTTTTTCAGCTGCCCCTGAACTCATCCAATGTTATCTTATGTGTACATGTTCGTTTAATGACGTTTTTAGGCAGTTGTGTTTAGAGGCTTTTCTTTGAAGGCAAAAAAATGAGTTCAGATGGCTAGTTTCAGACGCCAAACGCGTATAAACACTATAACTGGCGTTTAGCCACGTTTCGTTTACAGGCATTTTTCATTTTTGGCTATTTTGGGAAAAAAAAATTTTTTTTTCTAAAAACTGCAAATTATTATCTGTCAAGTTTAAATCGTTCAGGAGAGGTTGTAAAAATGCCCCGTGTACATTAAGCCTAAGAGCGACATGTAGGAAATTACTAGTCTTTACATTGACTCTCATTAGTCTTTCCTGCTGCCTTAGATGCTTTCTTTCCTCCCTACAGAGATATACAGCGTGCGCATAGAGTCGTTGCTGCTTTACAAGCTGGAATGTGCTTCATCAACAATTATAATGTGAGCCCAGTGGAGCTGCCTTTTGGAGGTTACAAGAAGTCTGGTATGTATTGTCTATAGCTCTACAGATAGAGAAGTTTAAGGAGAATTCTTGTTAACATATTTGCTTAAAGGGGTTGTAAAGGTAAAAGTTTTTTCAGCTTAATGCATTCTATGCATTAAGCTGAAAAATCTGACAGTGCCGGCGCCCCCGGCCCACCCCATTTTACTTGCCTGACCCCTCGAAAGTCCCACGCTCATCCCCGACATCCTCTTCGCCACTCAGACTGGCCGTTAATTGGCTGGAGTGGATGGATTGAAAGCGGCGCAGCCATTGACTCGAGCTGCTGTCAATCAAATTCAATGACGCGGCGCGCCGGGGGGGCAGGGCCGAGTGATACAGTGAGTGGCTATAGCCACCGGCTGTATCACGGGAGCGTGCCCGCAAGTGCTTCTCACCATGCGAGGGAGCTTGCATGAACGTGAAAAGTACTTGTGGGGGAAAGCTGAGACAGCCGCCGAGGGACCCCAGAAGACCAGGTTCGGGGCCACTGTGCAAAATGAGCTGCACAGCGGAAGTATAATATGTTTATTATTTAAAAAAAAATAATTCCCTTTACAACCCCTTTAATATGTAGATATCATCACTGAAGTAGCTCACTTATAGAGAGTGTAAGATCCCCATATCCTGCAGTGGTGTTTTTTTTTTTTTTTTTTTTCTGTGCTTGAAAAACGAACGAGGTATTTACTGTATTTCAAACTTTGACTACGTTAGCAAAAGCGTTTTTGGCCAATGCGAATGGAAGCAGCAGGAATCTGCTGATGCTTGCTGCTGTTTTTGACACCACCAAGCCCATACACTTTAATGACAAGTTGCTGGTGGCTGCAGCTACTCGTGGCTGTTTGTACAGCCAGTGTTTACATGAATTGATCACTGCTCGACGCACACGAATGCTGGCAACCTGTCATTAAAGTGTATGGGCTCTGCAGCTAGCTGCAGGCGTGTCACAAACTGCAGCAGAAATCTGCTGATTCCTGCTGCGAACATTTGCACCAGGACAAAACATCCACGTGAATGTAGCTTGAACCAGCACATCTTGCAAACGTAATTTGAATTTATTACTCCCAGTCCCAACAAATTCTGGTAGCTACATGAGGGAACTACTGTATAACAAACTGTAGAACATCCGTTACAACAAAGGAAGTTTTGAAGTAAGTATTCTGTCAGGGCTGATTGTTGGGCTTGTTTTTGTACTTTACACTGTGAACAGTGTTGCCATGCACCACATGTTAACCTCCCTGGCGGTATAATTATGCCAAATTTTTGCATCTCAAAGCGGTACATTGTACATTGTTTTGCATAGAAATTTGGCATTTTATATTGTAGGCTGTAATTCTTGGAATAACTCGCTTAAATGTGTCTAAACAAGAATCTAGTAGACATCCTGAATATGATAAAGTTTGAAACACGAAATCATAAATTATAATAACTATAAGTAATAATCAAAAATAATGATATAATGTATTCAATAATGTAATCAAATAAAAAACTGAAATTTATACATACACAGGTGATATAAAAAAAAAAAAATATAGAATATCGTGGAAAAGTTCATTTATTTCACTAATGCAACTTTAAAAGGTAAAACTATATGAGATAGATTCATTACATGCAAAGCAAGATAGTTCAAGACGTGATTTGTCATAATTGTGATGATTATGGCTTACAGCTCATGAAATCCCCAAACCACGATCTCAGAAAATTTGAATGTTACATGGAATCAACAAAACAAGGATGGTACATAGAACAATATCGGACCTCCTGAAAAGTATAAGCATGCATATGTACTCAGTACTTTGGGAGCCTTTTGCAGCAATTACTGCCTCAAAGTGGCGTGGCATGGAAGCTATCAGCCTGTGGCACTGCTGAGGTGTTATGAAAGACCAGGATGCATCAATAGCTGCCTTCAGCTTTTCTGTATGGTTCTGTCTCATATGTCTCATCTCTCTCTTGTCAGTGCCCCATAGATTTTCTATGGGGTTCAGGTCAGGCGAGTTTGCTGGCCAATCAAGCACAGTAATCCCATGGTTATTGAGCCAGGTTTTGGTGCTTTTGGCACTGTGGGCAAGTGCCAAGTCCTGCTAGAAAATGAAGTCAGCATCCCCATAGAGCTTGTCTGCAGAAGGAAGCGTGAAGTGTGCCAAAATCTACTGGTAGACGGCTGCACTGACCCTGGACTTAATGAAGCACAGTGGACCAACACCAGCAGATGTCATGGCTCCCCAAATCAACACAGACACTGGAAACTTCACACTGGACTTCAAGCATCTTGCAGTGTGTGTCTCTCCATTCTTCCTCCATACTCTGGGTCCTTGGTTTCCAATTAAGATGCAAATATTTACTCTCATCAGAAAAAGAGGACTTTGGACCACTGAGCAACAGACCGGGTCTGTTTTTCTTTACCCCATGTAAGACACTTCTGACGTATTTATTGTTCAGGAGTGGCTTGACAAGAGGAATACGATATTTGAAGCCCATGTCCAGGATCTTCTGTGTGTGGTGGCTCTTGATGCACTGACTACAGCCTCCGTCCACTCCTTGTGAAAGTCCCCAACACTTTTGAATGGCCTTTTCCCGACAATCCTCTCCAGGTTGCAGTCATCGCTGCTACTTGTGCACCTTTTCCTTCCACTCTTTTTCCTTCCACATAATTTTCTATTAATGTGCTTTGATATAACACTTTGGGAATATCCAACTTCTTTTGAAATTACCTTTTGAGGTATTCCCCTCCTTATGGACGGTGTCAATGATGGTTTTCTGCACAACTGTCAGGTCAGCAGTCTTTCCCATGATTGTGATTCCTACTGAACCAGAATGAGAGACCATTTAAAGGCTCAGGAACCCTTTGCAGGTGTTATGGCTTAATTAGCTGATTAGAGTGGGACACTTTGAGCCTAGATTATTGCACCTTTTCACAATATTCTAATTTTCTGAGATTGTAAATTTGGGGTTTTCATAAGCTGTAAGCCATAATCACAATTATGACAAATCACGGCTTGAACTATCTTGTTTTGCATGTAATGAATCTCTCGTATATTAGTTTCACCTTTTAAGTTGCATTAGTGAAATAAATGAACTTTTGCACGATATTCTAATCACCTCCTATATACATTTTTATTTTATTTTTTTAAGTAATACAATTGTAAATACTTTGTCAATACACAAGCAGACCAGAATGCAAGACTAATGTTTTTTTTTTTTTTATGTTTACTGTCACATGTTTGTAAACGGTTAAATTATTTGATCTTGTGTTCACAGGCTTTGGACGTGAAAATGGCCAAGTGGCAATAGAGTACTATTCACAGCTGAAGACGGTCTGCGTAGAGATGGGAAATGTAGAGTCTGTGTTTTAAATGGGATGAAACACCTCTCACATCACTCTTCCAAGCAGTATTATGAATGTCGCATTCCGAAATTTCTATTAAACTGGTTTCTGAAATTCCTGTTTTCTGCGCTGGTGCCACATTTTTATATTTGCATGTGACTGAAAGAACAGTATGCATATTAGCATTGCTATCATATTTACTATGGCTCTTAAAGTGGTGTTGCCACCAAAAAAAGTAGTGTAGTCTGCCTTCTTCAATGCCCAGGCTGGTGACATCGCTTCCCCTTGTGCCGCACAGCCATCTGGGACCTGTCACGTGTCACAGATGACTGGGCGGCGTATCACGTGGCCCAGCGCCGCTCGCGGATCCGCAGTGGGTTGCCCACAGTAAGAATGCTGGTGCTGCGAGCAGAGCGGGGAACGATGGGGGTCTTCGTTCCCCCGCATCGCTGGACCGTGGGACAGGTAAGTGTCCGATTATTAAGTCAGCAGCTGCGTTATTTGTAGCTGCTGACTTTCAATTTTTTTTTTTAAGGGGGCACCCCACTTTAAGTAGAAAGCATCAAAGTATATCGGGATTACTCTAATTTCTTTGTGAATTGTTTAGCAGGGAATGAATCTAATTTTCATATGGAATTATCATTTTAATGGCAGTATGAATGGAAGAGTAGGTTATTGTGCAGTTTGTTTAATGTGAGACCTATAGAGATGACATACTGGGTTCCAATATAGTAGTGAAACCTCGCATAGAAAGGACAGCACACAGTGTATTAGAAATCTTTACTAGCTTTGCAAATGGTAAAGGTTTGTCCTTTGGTCTCTGAATGGACTTTGGAGGCATGCTATCTACCTGTGAAGCAATTGTAACTGTTGCCACATAAAGCTTTCCAAACACTCAAACTCAGTCATTAAACATTAACTACAAAAATGCTGAATAATGAATTTACCATATAACCTATTGCTTCAGTTTCCCTGTTTTTGCCAGTATTTAATTAGTAAAGTTTTTGCTCCAACTATCCTTTGACATCTTTGGTTATCTCAGACACACCTTATGATTATGTTTGTTTTGTTCTTGTATTAAGGTAGTGCCAACATTTTTTATTTTTTTTTGCAACACTACAAAGTGCATTACATTCTCATACCTTCCTCATAGGATTTTACAGTCTAATGTCTCTTCAGCAGTCCTGTAAGAATCTATATAAAGGTGCATCTAAAAATGTTTTAACCACTTAAGGACCGGAAGGATTTGCCCCCTTAATGACCAGGCCATTTTTTGTGATACGGCACAATGCCACTTTAACTGACAATTGCGCAGTTGTATGCCGTTGTACCCAAACAAACGTGATGTCCTTTTTTTTTTTTTTTTTTTTCTCCCACAAATAGAGCTTTCTTTTGGTGGTATTTGATCAACTCTGAAGTTTTTTTTATTTTTTGCGCTATAAACCAAAAAAACGTCAATTTTGAAAAAAATTATATTTTTTTACTTTTTGCTATAATATCCCCCCAAAAAAAAAAAATGTCTTCAGTTTGGGTCAATATGTATTCTTCTACATATTTTTGGTAAAAAAAAAATCACAATAAGCATACATTGAGCAAAAGTTATAGCCTCTACAAAATAGGGGATAGATTTATGGCAGTTATATTTATTTATTTTTACTAGTAATTGCAGAGATTTTTAGCGGGACTGTGACATTGCAACGGACAGATCGGACATTTTTTACACATTTTTGGGACCATTGACATTTTATATAGCGATCAGTGCTATAAAAATGCACTGATTACTGTGTAACTGTCACTGTCAGGAAAGGGGTTAACACTAGGGGGCGGTCAAGGGGTTAAATGTGTTCCCTGGGAGGTATTTATAACTGGGGGGTGGGAGCGGCTGGAGGAGGAGATAGATCACTGTTCCTCATCACTAGGAACAGCAGATCTGTCTCTCCTCCCCTGTCAGAACAGGGATCTGTCTGTTTACATTGACAGTTCCCCATTCTGGCTCTCTGTGGAGTGATTGCAGCTGGCCAGCGGACATGGCGGCTATGCGAATTGGCTTGGGCGTCACAGGCGCGCTCCCTATCACTCTTAAAGCCACACCTACGGTGATTCGCCCAGGAGAGCAAACCTGCCGCAGTATAATGACAGTGGCTGGTCTTAAAGTAGTTAAATATCATCAAAAAGTAATTTTATTTCAGTAATTCAATTCAAAAAGTCAAACTCATATAGTGTATAGATTTATTACACACAGAGCATTTATTTCTTTTAATTTTGATGGCTTACAGCTATCGAAAACCCAGAATTCAGTATCTTCGAAAATTTGAATATTACACAAGACCAAAAAAAAAAAAAAAAAAGTATTTTTAATACAGAAATGTTGGCTTACTGAAAAGTGGGTCCATGTACAATATAGTATTCACTCAATACTTGGTCGGGGCTCCTTTTGCATGAATTACTGCATCAATACAGTGTGGCATGGAGGCAATCAGCCTGTTGCACTGCTGAGGTGTTATGGAAGCCCAGGTTGCTTTGATAGCAGCCTTAAGCTCACCTGTATTGTTGGGTCTGGTGTCTCTCATCTTCTTCTTGACAATACCTACAGATTCTCTATAGGGTTTAGGTCAGACGGATTTGCTGGCAAACCAAGCACTGTGATGCCATAATCATTAAACCAGGTATTGCTACTTTTGGCAGTGTGGGCAGGTATCAAGTCCTGCTGGAAAATGAAATCCACATCTCCATAAAGCTGGTTAGGAGAGGGAAGTATGAAATGCTCTAGAATTTCCTGGTAGAGGGTTGCACTGACTTTGGACTTAAAACACGGTGGACCAACACTGTGACATCATTGACTGTGGAAACTTCACACAGGACCTCATGCAACTTTTATTCTGTGCCTCTCTACTCTTCCTCCAGACTCTGGGACCTTCATTTCCAAATGAAAGGCAAAATTTACTGTCATCCGAAAAGAGGACTTTGGACCACTGAGCAACAGTCCAGTCCTTTTTTTTTTCTTCTCCTTAGCACAGGTATGACGCTTCTGACATTGTGTCTGGTTCATGTCCTGGATATATCTGTGTGTGGTGGCTCTTAAAGCACTCATATCAGCCGTAGTCCACTCCTTGTGAGTCTCCCCCAAATTCTCAAATGACCTTTGCTTCACAGTCCTCAAAGCTGTGGTTATCCCTGTTGCTTGTGCACCTTTTTCCACAACACTTTTCCCTTTCACTTAACTGTCCATTAATATTTTTGTTTACAGCACTCTGTGAACAGCCAGCTTCCTTAGCAATGACCTTTTGTGACTTACCCTCCTTGTGGAGGGCGTCAATGACCATCTTCTGCACAACTGTCAAGTCAGCAGTCTTCCCCAGACTGATTGTGTAACCTACTGAACCAGACCGAGAGACCATTTAAAGGCTCAGGAAACCTTTACAGGTCAATTAGCTGGTTAGAGTGTGACACCATGAGTCTACAATATTGAACTTTTTCATAGAATTCTAATTTTCTGAGATCCTGAATTTTGGGTTTTTACTAGCTGTAAGCCATAATCATCAAATTTAAAAGAAATAAATGCTTGAAATAAATCACTCTATGTGTAATGAATCTACATAATGAGTTTCACTTTTTGAATTGAAATACTAAATTAACTTTTTGATTATATTCTAATTATTTTGAGATGTACCTGTACTGCACGAAAGCCTGGTACACACTATAATTTTTATTTTTTTGTTCAACCCAAAAGTTAACTATTTGTAAGAATTGTTACTGTTCAATACAAAAGCATATTTTATTCCTCCCTCCAATTCTGAAGGATTATTCTGTCGACTACTTACAGCTATACCAGTCCTGAAGAATTTTGAGCTTATCCTTGATGTGAAAGTCACAGCACTCAAACTAGACACGTGGAAAGCATATTGGTTACCAGGAAGGGCACCTGTAATTAAGAACAATTATAAAGCTACAGTTTTCTACAAATTATAAAGAATAAAATAATTAAATATATAGAATAATAAACCATAAAAATATTCCAGTGTGCCATAAAATATTCTTTTATTGTATATCCACAGTAGGATTGCAGTAGACATCACTTTATGAACAGGGAGGTGTGAAAATATTTTACCAGTCTTTGCTAATTTACAAATTATCCCTTCCATATATCTATATTCTTTTCCACAGCTAATATGAGCAAATTCCACCACACTGACAAACCGGAAAAGAGAAAGCATCCAACACTGTTGATCATACCTGTTCGCGTAGCTGGTATGCAGTAAAGCTGGATTTAATTTGTTCTGTGGGCATGGAGCATGCATTTAACACGGTGTGAATGGGCCCATAATTTCCCATTGTCTTTCACACTAGACTGCAGAACATAGATATGAACTAGAATGGGATTTCTACTTGATGTGTGTTTTCTTGTAGCAAAATGCAAAAATTCGGCTGCATCAAAGCGGGCAAGTTATTAACAAGCCCCAAAGGCTTGCGATTATCACAACCATGTCAAATTTTATTGCCACGTATTAAGAATAATTGGTTCTCCAGCTTGGGTATGCAAGTTATTGAGTCTCTAGGCATGAAAATAAGTCAACACAATTGGCCTCTGAGGGGACCCATAGGTTTTTTTGGGGGTTTTTTATGAGTTGGTTGCCATTTGGCTTTATTTCCATCTTGGAGAAAGTTATTTTTTTTTTTTTCTCTTACAACTCTAATGTGAAGACTACTACTTATAATAACTCCGTAGATGTGTTTACCAGGGTCCCAGGGAATTCTGCTACTTCTTAGTTGATAGCCAGGCTTGGCATCACTTGATTTTAAAGAAAAGTAATTTTTTCTTCTAGTTTGCTGCACTCTTTTCATGCCAGTCCTCATCTATGACCATTGGTATTCTGCAGTACGGCTTAAATAGAACATCTGGAAACAATGGTCTGTCCTGAAAATATCTGCTTGGGAAAGACATTGATGATGCTGGATGACCACCTTATTTCTCGTCACTGTGCTCTTTTTTGGCCCATCTACTGCAACACCAGTTTTATTACATCTGTATGACTCTGTTTCTGTTTTAGTCACTTTGATTCAACCTGGTGGTATATTACTTTGTCTTTCTTACTTTAGGCCCCTTTCACATGGGGCCAACTCTGCCAGCTCAGCAGGGAATTTGTCAGCTGATCCTTTTGCAGAGTGGACACAAATACAACCCACTCTCTTCCGCCAGCCATCACATGTAAAAATTCAAAAGAAATGGGACTTTAACCACTTCCCGCCTGAGCGTCATGACGTCCTGCGGGATAACAGCCGCTGCGCGCCCATGGGGGAGCACATCGCGGCGATCAGTGGTGCGGTGTGTCTGTCAGCTACACTGATCTTGGTAAAGAGCCTCTGACATAGGCTCTTTACCACGTGATCCAATCGTGATCGTTACCATGTGATCCACATGTCCAATCACGGCTGATCACGATGTAAACAGGAAGAGCCGTTGATCGGCTTTTCCTCACACGTGCCTGACAGATGCGAGTAGTGGAGAGCCGAATGGTGGCCCTCCTGACAGGGGTTTGTGCTGATTGTTTATCAGCACAGCCCCCCCTCGGATGCCCACACTGGACCACCAGGCAAGCCGCCAGGACCACCAGGGAAGCACATAACGTGGATGGTGCTCATCCATGCCACCCATAAGTACCCATCAGTGCCGCATACTAGTGCCACCTCATCGGTGCCCATCAGTGGAGCCATATCAGTGCCTGTCATTGAAGAAAACATACTTATTTACAAAAAAAAAGTAACAGAAACAAAGAGACTTTTTTTTTTCAAAATTTCCGGTCCTGTTTTATTTGTTGCGCAAAAAATAAAAATCGCAGAGGTGATCAAATACTACCAAAAGAAAGCACTATTTGTGGAAACAAAACAATAAAAAATTTGTTTGGGTACAGTGTAGCATGACCGCGCAGTTGTCATTCAAATTGCAACAGAGCTGAAAGCTGAAAATTGGCTTAGACAGGAAGGTGTGTAAGTGCCTGGTATTGAAGTGGTTAAATGCGAAAGATTATATAATTGAATTCTTTAAAAAGAGAACAACCAACATTTTTACATCTATTAAAAAGTCTTATTCGGCATGGTCCTGATTGTTCAAAGATTGCCCCGATTAGGGTACATATGCTTATAATCCAACAATATGCCTGAGCCGTATAAATAGTTGAGTTCTCTGAAAACCGGACGCATTTCTTGGCCTTAATCCACTTCATCAGGAGCTTATTAGCAGCACATATACAGTATCTCACGAAAGTGAGTACACCCCCTCACAACTTTGTAAATATTTTATGATATCTTTTCATGTGACAACCCCTTTAGAAATTGCATTTACTTACAATGTAAAGTAGTGAGTGTACAGCTTGTGTAACAGAGTAAATTTGCTGTCCCCTCACCCCTAATTGAAAAAGTCTAAATTGGGCCCAAAGTGTCAATATTTTGTGTAGTCACCATTTTTTTCCAGCACTGCCTTTTATCCTCTTTGGTATGGAGTTCACCAGAGTCTAACAGGTTGCCACTGGAGTCCTCTTCCACTCCTCCATGACAACATCACAGAGCTGGTGGATGTTAGAGACCTTGCACCTTATAGGAGCCTAATGGAGTATTATACAGATGTATGTTATATACGAGAGCTCACATAATTACCTGGGTGCAGAGCAGAATGGGAACGTTCAGGCCAAACCCCAAAAGGAAATAAAACGTGAGGCCACAATAATGGGGACCTAGTACTCGGAAGGATCCACACGTGAAAGATTAATCATACTGTAGGTGGTTTTAAACTATGTATGTAGTTTACATGTTGAGAAATATCTGTAGGGGAAAACAAAACAGTGAGCATACCTAATGGGCAAGGGATGTTTTAAGTCCTATCTCTGATATATATTAATCTGCCTTTTATATATCCGTCAATACATATCCTGCCCTACTAAAGGGTCAAGCAGAATGATAGCTGTAGTAGGGCAATATCTATCTAAGAAATAGGCATTATTTCTTACATTCCTTTACCTGCTACTATATATTGTAACTTGTGCCAAACCGCTTTGCATTGGTCCACATATCACATCACTGGGGACCTTTAACCTTTTTTGTAAAAACTATTAGCAATTTAAACCCATTATGCTTGAGGCTTGGATCACATATGAGCTGCATCCGTTGCACTGCAGGGGGCTGGTGCGTACTGGTTCATTGTTTCGGGTCCATTTTCAGCCAAATTATGGGCTGAATTCTGACCTGAAATGGACCAAAAAAGACAAATTTTTCATGAAAAATGCACTGGACCTGCTGCAGAAATATGTGAACTGGCTCCATAGAGAGCCAGACACATTCTCCTGCTATGTAAATTGGATGCAGAGAAACTGCATCCAATTTGCATGGGTGTGAACCCAGCCCAAAGCAGAAGGCTATCTGGGCTGAAAGCAGAGGGATAAAGTTACCTACCCTAGTTAGATACTAGGATCTTATGTACTCCTCATTGCATGGTGCAGCAAACGGCTCTGTGTCCTGTGTGGGTGTTTGAGTCCCCATCATGGGCCATATGCCTATATATATCCCCCCTAATTGACCACCAGTTTTGGCCACCTCGTGAGGTGTACCATGATGGCGGCTAAACATTGGCTGTCACTGAGCATGGATGAGGTGGGAGGGGTCAACCTCACGCCATAATACACACCGCTTCTGTTCAGAGGGCCGCATATTTAACTATAATCTTGATCTGTGCCTTTAAAGTCCTGCCATACCTAAAGGTCTCCAATTCTTGTATATTAAAACCAGGGATGTGGCACTCACAGGCCAACCAAATAGGTTGTATAGTTGGATGTAAAAAGACCGCCTGTCCATTTACACCTGCCTGCCAACCAATCTGCCAGATGGATGGAGAACCGATCTCCATCCACCTGTTTTTAGTGGATCGGGTGTCTGTTGACATCCACTGCTCCATAGAGGTTAAAGGGTGATACAATTTGTATCTGCCTGGAAAACCGACAAGCGGACCCGATTGACCTTAAAGAGACTCTTAATTTGTTTATTCTGTGACAGAGCAGTAGCTGTTTTTTTTTTCATAAAACCATGGATCAGATTGCAGGTAGTAGCCTCTAAAGATTTGAGGCACAAATCCACAGACTAGCTTGCCACCAGATGATTTCTAAAACCCTACAGCAGGGACCTCCCTTAAGAAAAAGATACATAAATTCTGTCAAATAATAGGATTTTTTACTTACAATAATTTTTTTTGCTTGGAGTACAATCGGGTTATGCAGCAGGCCTCAGGAGGTTGAACACTGGTAGGAGGAGTGGTAAGTACAGCCCAGTATAATCTCTCCTACACCCAGCATGCCTCAGTTCTGTAGCAATAACTGGAGTGGATCGTGAGAATTAGAGGGGAGGGACCTGTGTCCCATAATTTACTTCAAGAAAGAGATTTACAGCAAGTCAAAAATCGTATCTAACTCCTTTTCACCAACCAGTTCCCAGCCTTATAAGGGTTTTAACAGCCAGGAGGCAGGCATTCGGGTCATGTGACCGCTATGATTGGCGTTCAAGGTGGTCACATGATTTGAAAGCTCCAGATCGTTAGTATGCAACCGGGAGCTTTACGGTACCTGCCGGCTACTGTGCTTGGAGCACACTTTCAGCCTGGTAAGCTGTTTTAATAGGGCCACATATATGCAACCACTCTGCGTTAAGGCCCACCCGCCGAGTGACCACATATGTGTGTGTGGCCGGCATGAAGAGGTTAATCTTTAACCACAAGTCCATGCCATTTTTCAAGTTTTCAGCACGGTCACAATGACAATAATTCAGCCATGAAACACTACCCAAATAAATTTTATATCTTTTTTTAATTTTTTTTAATCGCTTCCCGACTGCTGCACGCCGATGTGCATCGGCAGAATGGCACAGGCGTGCAAAAGGTAGTACCCGTACATTCCTTCGTAATCCCAGGTGCGTGCCTGCGGGCCCCACAGACTCTTAAACTCTATCCATTATACCCATATGTGGTTAAATCTTTCTGCCAGACACTCTTCTCTGCTACTAAGATATTCCGTTTTATAGATATAATCTATTCACTCAAACCATTATTTTATTGTGGGTTTTTCCAGGTGCATTCAATAAATATGGGACCATTGCTTTTTTCATTTTTTTTTTCCTGCTGCTTGTTTTATGGACTAAACATGTCCATGGGTCAGAGTGGGCGGAGACTAGCGGGACAGACATGTTCAGCTAGAGCTTTGCTAAGTAAGGAGATTACCTGCTGAATAGAGGTAACCCAGCGGACATTCAATTAGCAGAAATATTATCCCATATACCGGAGAGGTGAGAGGAACATTTTAATATAAGAATGGTGCATGGAGGAGCCCGCAATAAAACAAAAACGAAGTTAGGAGGCACAAGAGTGCAGGTGCCACCTAAAATGGCGCAAATTACCTCAGAAGCAGCCTCAAACATGTCAGCACGCTGTACTAAACAACAATTGAAATTAAATCTAATACAGCCCATTTCCTCAGGAGATTCAGACAATTAATTATCTGTATCTCATTCAGCCTCACAAGATTCTATTTCACCTCAAAACATTTTGAAGCAATTTGAAAAAATGTTACATAAAGTGCTAAAACAAACTTCAGAGCAAATCACTGAAAATCTTACAAAGGAGATTAGGGAATTGGGACACCGCACAGCAGCACATGAAATTAAAGTGGAAGATATTGAACATACAACTAATGAATTCATGACAGAAATGGATATGCTTAAAGAAGTAAATATTGTATTACAAAACAAACTTGAGGATTATGAGAACAGAGCTAGAAGGTCAAATCTGCGTATCGGAGGGATACCAGAATCTGTTATAGATGTGCAATCCTCAGTAACAGCATTGTGTCAAGAATTATTACCAGGTATACCAATGGAAAGATTCAAGATGGACAGAGTGCACCGGCTCTTATGCCCAAAAAAGCAGATGGCCCCCCCAAGGGACATAATAGCTAAATTCCACTTTTTCAGAACAAAGGAACAATTATTGCTGCTAGAGAAAAGACTAACTTAGTCTTTCAGAGACACAACTATCAATTATTTGCAGACCTATCACAACTAACTATCTCCAAAAGGCATGCAGTGAAGCCACAATTAATGGAATTGCAACGAAAAACAAGAATACTTACGAATGGGGGTTTCCGTTTTCCTTAAGATATCAGACACACTTGCAGAACATCTGAAGAACTTCAACAAACGCTACAAGATCTAAAATTGACTGAATCTCCACAAACTACATCTACCTCAAGAAGAACAACATCTACTTCCTCACAAAGAAATTCTTCTCAATATGTGGAGAAAAATGGAAATCGCCACCTCAGGAAAAAGAAGACGTGAAAATCCTTTAATGGAAAAGAATTAATGAAGAATTCCATTATCATTGGTAGAGAAACCTACTCCCAATAACTAATGGACTGCATATTATCAAATTATTCCAGAACTTGGTCACAATATGGAAAGGAGCCTAAAATCCCTTCTAAAAGTCATTTGACTCCAACTTTTTATACATAATTTTTTTTTGCTCTATATTCACTTTTTATTTTTATTTTACTTTTATGTTAATTTATAATTTTTGATCTGTTTTGATTCATATTGGTGTGTCTATACAATAACACTGATTTTAATCATCATGGATGAGTTACTTCCTTAGGGTTGCGAGTTTTATTTATTTTTTCTCTTTATATTAACCAAATATCTCCAATTTGCAGGATAAATAGGATTTTATAGATTGAAGTTTCTTATCTTTTTTTCCTTGGCTTATCCGTATTATGATTCCTCACTCAATATTATTGTTAGTTTAGTCAATCCTTTATCAATTTACCCTTATTGGGTGGAAAATGTCAGTTAATGCTTAAATTAACAGAATATTGAAAGTCTTATATGGAGGCAGATATTATCCTTCATTTCCACCTTTTTTTTTTCTTCTTTTTTTATATATCCATTTTTATATTATTTTTACTTTTATTTTTATTATTATTATTTTTAATTAAATTTTTCCAATTTGACCTATATGGTCCTTTTGATTCATATTGGTGTAACTATACATTAACACTGATTTTAATCACCATGGATGGGTTTCATCCATAGAATTGCGAGTTTTATTTTTATTTTTTTCTCTATATTAAGAAAATAACTCAAATTCATAGGATAAATAAGACTATATATAGTTTAAAGTTTAATCCCTTTTCCATTCACTTATCCGTATTAGGATTTCTCATTTGAATACTATTATTAGACAAATATATTCCTTATCAATTTAGTCTAATCGGGTGAAAATTCAGTTAATGCTTAAAATTAACGATATATCGAAAGGGTTTATTAACAAACATCGCTATGATGTTTATATTTAATATATTTGAGACGGGTGTTCTGCTCACAGAAGATCCGTGCGCCCCAGTTCGCCTTCATCAACTCCCCAGTTTTATTATGGGGGGACTTAGTGTTGGCAACATTTCCCCTCATGGAGGATATTGTCCTACATCACGGGTACACCTTGAATGTTTTAACATCTTTATTGTACCTATTTATTACATGATCTCACATATCTTTTGTTCCTTACTCTGAACTTTTCTTTCTCTTATTTCTTTTTCCGTGGACATTGGGTCGAGAAACCAACACTCTGGAATATTCGGTAAGAATGGTCTGCTGACTCAACTACTACTATGGCACAATTGGATATTCTATCTCTGAATGTTCAGGGTCTAAATATTCCGCAAAAGCGTATGAAAGCTTTTAGAACATTTCAGGCCAAAAAAAGCACACATTGTGTGCATAAAAAAAAGGCATTTTACAAAAAATTCAACTCCTAAGTTTTATAATGCTTCATATCCCCAGGTATTCACAGCTTCAGCTGATACCAAGCAGCGAGGTACTCTTGTAGCCTTTCATAGGTCTACTCCCTTCACATTACATAATGAAATTAAAGATCCAGAAGGCAGATATATAATACTTACCGGATTTATTATGGACACAGCCATTACCATTGTCTCGTACTATGCACCTAATAAATAACCTATACCTTTTCTGTCACACCTTTTTCAAGTAATAAACTCAAATAAAATGGGATCACTAATTCTATGTGGGGATTCCAACCAGGTCATACTCCCATTTTTGGACAAAACCCCTTTTACTTCTCCCAGTAACCATTCTAAACAATCTTTCTCTTGGCTCCTCTCTAAATTTAAATTGGACTCCTGGAGAGAAAATAATCCTACCAAAAGAAAATACACATACTTCTCACACCCACATCAAATTTTTAGTCGAAACTACCATATCTTTTTAACTATAGACATGGTGGCAGAAATAGTTACATCCAACATAATTCCAATTCCTTGGTCCGATCATAATGCAGTATTCACTTCCATTGCATCTACCATACCGAAAGCGCATAATCACACATGGTACCTTCCAAACATATTATTAAAACATCCATCTCATCGCAAATCAATAGAACTAGCCCTAAAAGAATATTTAAAAAATAACACATGCTCAGACATTTCCCCATTGACTCTCTGGGAAGCATAGAAGCCTGTTCTAAGAGGAATAATTCAACAACAGTCAGGAATACTCAAATGGGAACGCATCAATTTGGCAAGGAAACTAGAAACCGAATTTAATCCCTCTTTTATAGATTTTCAAAACAATCCAACTCCGACAACAAAAATCAAACTAGAAAAGGCAAGATTGGAATACGATTTATTCCTTACAAATTCTGCAGATAAATCATTGTACCGTACTAAACATGCATTTTATGTGAAGTCAAATAAATCTGACACGTACTTAGGTTGTACACTCAGACTTAAATGGGCTAGAAACACTTACACCAGTAATCCACTCAAAATAGTTCAGAAATTTGGATCTAGCTTATCATCCCTATACTCTGAAAAAGAGAGTTTAACCCTACAGAAGCTGAATCATTTTTCTCACGTTTCCTCAAATATCTTCCTCTCCTAAGAATCTTTTAGACGAACGTATAACTACAGAAAAATGTAATAGCTGCCATTAAGGATTTAAAAATAAATAAAAGACTGGGCCCTGAGCACACAGCACTCTGGCTGTTGGCGGATGCCTTTAACCACTTTCAGACCGGACCAACTGACAATTGTGCAGTCGTGCGACGTGGCTCCCAAACAAAATTTACGTCCTTTTCCCCCCCCCCCCCACAAATAGAGCTTTCTTTTGGTGGTATTTGATCACCCCTGCGGTTTTTATTTTTTGCGCTATAAACAAAAATAGAACGACAATTTTGAAAAAAAGCATTATTTTTTACTTTTTGTTATAATAAATATCCCCCAAAAATATATAAAAAAACATTTTTTTCCCTCAGTTTAGGCCGATACGTATTCTTCTACATATTTTTGGTAAAAAAAATCCCAATAAGCGATTATTGATTGGTTTGCGCAAAAGTTATAGCGTTTACAAAATAGGGATAGTTTTATAGCATTTTTATTAATCATTTTTTATTATTTATTTTTTTACTAGTAATGGCGGCGATCAGCGATTTTTATTGTGACTGTGACATTGTGGGGGACCCATCGGACATTTTTGACACATTTTTGGGACCATTGTCATTTATACAGTAATCACTGCTATATAAATGCAGTGATTCCTGAGTAAATGACACTGGCAGTGAAGGGGTTAACCAGTGGGTGGCAGTGTAGGGGTTAAGTGTTCCTAGGGGTGTGTTACTAACTGTGGGGGGGTTGGGCTTTCATTTAGTGAACACTGATCTCTGCTCCAATCACATGGAGCAGAGATCAGCGTCACCAGTTGCTAGGCAGAATGGAGAAATGCTGTTTACAACGGCATTTCTTCATTTGGCCGCTCCGTGAGACGATCGCGGGTATGCCCGCGGCGAACGAGTCCGCGGGTCCCGCGACCGGACTCACGGGGGTCCTGACCAGTGCGGGAGCGCGCCGCCGGCGGCGCGCTCCCGATGGCAGGGCGGCGAATTTAAAGGGACGTACATGTACGCCCATTTGCCTGCCCGTGCCATTCTGTCGACGTACATCGGCGTGCGCTGGTCGCCAAGTGGTTAATAATATATTAGATGATAAATCCTTTAGACCAGAATCCTTAATGGCAATCATTTGCATGATTCCGAAACCTAATTCAGATGAAACGTCCTAACGGGTCTAATTACCGTCCTATTTTAATGTTAAACACCGATATCAAAATTCTGGCAAAAATTCTAGCATCTCGCCTAAATAAAATCAATGGATCTCTAATACATCAAGACCAGGTCGGATTTATGACCAAACGTCAAGCGGGAGACAATGCGCGTAGAGCAACACTGCTAGCGCACATTGCAAAAACACATTGTATACCCGCATGTTTTCTTTCGCTAGACATTAAAAAAAGCCTTCGATTCTATTTCTTGGTCGTAGATGAACTACACCCTACAAAAATGGGGCTTTGGTCCTAACTACATAAATTGGATAATGGCATTATATAACAAACCACAAGCTTACTTAAAATATGCGGGTTACAAGTCTGAACTGTTTAACATTGAAGGAGGTACAAGAGAGGGATGTCCACTTTCCCCTTTATTGTTTGTGCTTTTAATTCAGCCACTTGCCCAGTCAATAAGATCAAATCATACTATAACAGGCATCGAATTGGGTGGTTACCAATAGGGATGGCCGAACGGTTCGCCCGGCGGTCGGTTCGCGGTGAATTTCGGCTGTTTGCGGTCCGCCCGATCGGCGGACTATTGCCGCTGTTCGCCCGGCGGACTTACGTGTTTACTGTGTAAAATAATTTTGACCTATGATGACACATCCATCATGGGGTACAGGACAGCCAATTGAGACATTACAGCACATGGACACTTGGACATTCCCCCTAACTTATAAATAGACCCGATCCGGCGGCCATTTTACATTCTTTCTACTGTCACTATAGGGAGAGGTTGCTGTGTGGAGCAGGGAGAGACTGCAGTGACCCAAATCGCTAGCTATTAGGTCCACAAAAGTTCTTTTAAGGACTGGTATGGTATGGGTGTAGTTCAGGATATAGGTTTGAGGCACTGCTATTCAAGTCATTGTTGCAGCAGATTGTCTTTTCTCAGTGCAGATAGGGTCAGACAGGACGCTGTGTGTTGCAGAGAGGGACAGTCAGGTTAATCATTAGCTGTTACTATTAGGTCCACAAAGGTTCCTTTCAGGACTGGTATGGTGTAGTAGTACATGATATAGTTTTGAGTGCTATTCAAGTTATTGTTGCAGCAGCCTCTGTTTTGTGAGTTTAAATAGGGACAGACAGGAAGCTGTGTGTAGCAGTGAGGGACAGTCAGTTTAATCATTAGCTGTTACTATTAGGTCCACAAAGGTCCTTTTCAGGACTAGTATGGTAATAGGGTTGTACACGTATAATATTCTTTCTTCCAAATATAGAAAGAATATTATACTTGACTGCTGCCCTTCTGCTGCAGTAGTCCTTTATGAGTATAGGGACTGAGGTACAGTCTGCTAATTTACAACCTACTAGTTCCACAAAGGTCCTTCTAAGGACTGGTAAGGTATAGCGTACTAGAGTATATAGGGTTGAGTGAGGTACAGTCTGCTAATCCTTAAGGACTGGTATAGGTCCACAATATATAGGGTTGAGGTGCACTACTGCTGACTGCTGCCCTATTCTGCAGCAGTCCTTTATCAGTATAGGGATTGAGGTACAGTCTGCTAATCACAACCTATTAGTTCCACAAAGGTCCTTCTAAGGACTGGTAAGGTATAGCGTACTAGAGTATATAGGGTTGAGTGAGGTACAGTCTGCTAATCACAACCTACTAGTTCCACAAAGGTCCTTCTAAGGACTGGTAAGGTATAGCGTACTAGAGTATATAGGGTTGAGTGAGGTACAGTCTGCTAATCCTTAAGGACTGGTATAGGTCCACAATATATAGGGTTGAGGTGCACTACTGCTGACTGCTGCCCTATTCTGCAGCAGTCCTTTATCAGTATAGGGACTGAGGTACAGTCTGCTAATCACAACCTACTAGTTCCACAAAGGTCCTTATAAGGACTGGTAAGGTATAGCGTACTACAGTATATAGGGTTGATTGAGGTACAGTCTGCTAATCACAACCTACTAGTTTCACAAAGGTCCTTCTAAGGACTGGTAAGGTATAGTGTACTACAGTATATAGGGTTGAGTGAGGTACAGTCTGCTAATCCTTAAGGACTGGTATAGGTCCACAATATATAGGGTTTAGGTGCACTACTGCTGACTGCTGCCCTATTCTGCAGCAGTCCTTTATCAGTATAGGAACTGAGAGTTTTGTCACAGGGTCATTTAAAAAATGACAGGCAGAGGAAGAGGCAGGCCCTTCCGCAGGGGTGGTAGGGGTAGAGCAGGAGCAACAGGCTTGAGCCAAAGTGGGAAATTGCAGAAGGTGCGTGCGATTACGTCAAAGGAAGCACCAGAATTGGTTGACTGGCTCACTCAGCCTTACTCTTCTGCACCCTCTCGATCTGCACCCTCTTCTTCACTCTCTGCTATGTGCACCCCCAAAGACACTACCACCAAGAACACCACCACCACCATATACCTTCCGCTTGAGTCACAGGAATTATTTTCGATCCATATCAAGACATTTCTGATGCGCAGCCACTCTTGGCATTGGATCAGGAAGAGGAGGTAGCAACAACCGCCACTCAGCAGTCTGACGAAAGTACCCAGATCAGCCCAAGGAGGAGGTTGTTCCCCGGTGTTGCTGCCTACTCCGAGATCTCTAATTATAGCGGTGGGGAAGGTGATGTCAATGATGACGTGTCTAGTGATGTCACGTGGGTGCCCACAAGAGAGGAAGAGGAGGGGAGTTCAGAGGGAGATATGGACCAGCAGATAGGGAGGAGAAGCAGGAATAACTTACATTGCACAGGAGGACTGCTAATCTATCAGGAGCGAGTCATCGACCATGTACGGTCACATCTGGCCCTCCCAGGACACCGGCACATGGCTCCGCAGTGTGGGCTTTTTTTAATGTGTCCGCTGCTGACAATAGCGTTGCCATCTGCAATCTTTGCAGTCAACGCATTAGTCGCGGTAAGCCCAACACTCACCTGGGGACGATCGCCTTAAGAAGGCACATGAGCAGCCATTACTGAGCCCAGTGGGAGCAACGGAACACACAAAGCCACACTCCAGGCTCTCACCATCCAGCCTCGTCTTCTACTTCTCCTTCTCCTCTCTCCTCACAATTGTCCTCCACTCTACCTTCCATCACGCCAAGCTCACGCTAAAAGGCAGTCTTCCGTGGGCCTAATGTTCGAGCGTAAAAAAATGATGACGCCGGATAACCCTCTTGCCCAACGGTTGACGGCTGGCTTGTCAGAACTGATAGCCCACCAACTACTGCCATAAAAACTGGTGAACTCGGAGGCCTTTCGAAAATTTGTGGCCATTGGAACACCACAATGGAAGGTCCCAGGAAGGAAGTATTTCTCACAGAAGGGCATCCCAGAGCTATATGGCCATGTTCAGCGGCAAGTGAATGTATCTCTGGCACACAGTGTCGGTGCCAAGATACATCTGACCAGACACGTGGTCTAGCAAACACGGGCAGGGAAGGTATATCGCTTTTACTGCCCACTGGGTGAACCTTCTGATGGCCGTCAAGCATGTAACCCGTGGCACCCGTGTAGATTTGGTTTTACCGACATGGATTGCATGCAGGCCTGGCTCTTCTTCTCCTCCTCCTACTCCATCCTCCTCCCTCTCCTCCTCGGCTGACTCCTCCTTTTCCGCTGCTAGCGTCTCTTCCGCTGCGCCGCCCAAGCTCCCCAGAACCTATTCGACATGCCAGGTGAGACATTGCCATGCCGTGCTGCGTCTGTTGTGCCTGGAAGCCAAGAGCCACACTGGCCCGGCACTCCTTTCAGCTTTGCATTCACAGGCAGATTAGTGGCTAACACCGCTCAATTTGACAGTTGGTAAAGTGGTGTGTGACAACGGTGCCAATCTGCTTAGCGCATTGAAACAGGGCAAAATTACGCACGTGCCATGCATGGCACACGTCTTAAACTTGGTCGTGCAGCGATTCGTTGTCAAATACCCTGGGGTCCAGGACATCTTGCGGCAGGCAAGGAAAATCTCGGCCCATTTCAGAAGATCTTACACGGCCATGGCTCATCTTGCTGACATTCAGCGGCGACACAATCTGCCGGTCAGACGTCTTATTTGCGATTGCCTGTCGCGATGGAACTCAACCTTCTATATGCTTGATAGGCTGCTCCAGCAGAAACGTGCAGTTAACGTCTACCTGTATGAACTCTGCGGCAGAACAGGTTCTGGGGAGCTGTTTTTTTTTTCACTGCACCAGTGGCTGCTCATGCGCGACGCATGCAGACTTCTGCGGCCATTTGAGAAGATCACCAAACTGGTCAGTCGCAGCCATGGCGCCATCAGTGACATGGTACCTTATGCCTTCTTTATGGAGCGTGCATTGCGTCGTGTCATTGATCAAGCTGTGGAGGAGCAGGAGCGGGAAGAAGAGGAAGTCGCAATGCTGGATGAATTCCCAGGGGGGGCTACTCTATCTGAGACAAGTGAACAACAGGAGTCTGAAGAGGAGTCAGAGGATGGTGCCGGGGCGGATGAGGAGGCGCAAGAAGAGCATGCTTTAAACCTGTCTGGGATCCCTGTTATTGTGCGTGGATGGGGAGAGGAGAATGAAGAGGACGACATTATCCTGCATGATGAGCAGGAGCCAGGCCACCACACCGCTTCCAGTTTAGTGCAAATGGGGGCTTTCCATGCTCATGCTGACTTCCTCCTGGGGCTGTACCTCTGCTGTGCATATTATGAGGGGCTCCCACCATCCCTGTGCTATGCTCATTATGAGGGGCTCCCACCATCCCTGTGCTATGCTGACATCCTCCTGGGGCTGCTTATTATGAGGGGCTCCCACCATCCCTGTGCTGTGCTGACTTCCTCCTGGGGCTGTACCTCTGCTGTGCATATTATGAGGGGCTCCCACCATCCCTGTGCTATGCTCATTATGAGGGGCTCCCACCATCCCTGTGCTATGCTGACTTCCTCCTGGGGCTGCTTACGGTGCAGGTGTCAGTGCTGTATATCACGGTGCTGGTGTCAGTGCTTTATGTCACACTGCTGATGTCAGTGCTCTCTATCACGGTGCTGGTGTCAGATCACTCTATCACGGTGCAGGTGTCAGTGCTTTATATCACGGTGCTGGTGATCATCTCCTGCACCCTCTTCTTTGCCTACCCTGACCTTCCCTCTCCTCCATTGCCTTCATGCGCTCCACAGTCCTGAATTGTCACAATTTCACATATAAAAAAAGAATGCTTGTAGTTGTCAATCCCAGATTCACCTCATACATGTGTTATGTCATTGCCCATGTGGTGGGACTATGTGTGCACAGCTAGTAATTATTTTGTGGCTGCAAATATGACCTGAAGGTTTGTAAAGTTCACCTCCCATTGAAGTCAATGGGGCCCGCCGTTACGGCTCGTGAACTATCGGCCGTGTTCGCGAAACGTCCCGTCGGAAGTTCGTCCATCACTAGTTACCAACACAAAATCTGTCTTTTTGCAGATGATATATTACTATTTCTTTCTTCTCCACAGATCTCAGGGCCCAATCTTATTCAACTTCTTAATGAATTTGCTGCTTTTTCTGGCCTATCAATCAACCCCAAAAAATAAATGCAGTTAAAATGACAATACTTCCCAAAATACTATACTTATTCAGAATGTTACCAATCCCGGTGCCTGCCTACTTTTTGAGAATTTTAAAGAATAGAACATTGACACATATATGGGGTTCCTCTAAACCGCGAATACAAAAATACACGTTATTTCTCCCTAAATTAAACGGCGATTTGGGATGTCCTAACTTTGCGCAGTACTATAAGGCAGCACATTTGGCCAGTCTCACCAAATATCAAGCAAATTAGAGATTCCTCTATGGGTACACATAGAAGCTGAAAAATGTGACCCATTGACGATTTCCAACCTACTTTGGATTTCCCCGAAAGAACGTAAAGAATTACATAATCCTATTACTAAGCATTTTCTTTCTCTATGGGATGAAACTAAAATTGGGAGCCATCTACAATCAATACATAATCCTCTCCTCTCATACTACAAAAATCCAGCTTTCTATCCTGCATGGGTTTCTCCCAAATCATTTAGAGAATGGGTATCCCTTAACCTCTTGACGATGCATAAATTTGTAAACTCCTCATCCTTTATCCCTTTTCCGTCTCTATGTGAATCTTATGGTTTATCCCAATCTGAATTTTTTTCGATATCTCCAAATTAAAAATTTCTTCACACCCTACCTAAACCCTGATACTACACTTGATCAACTCACTAGTTTTGAAAATATTTGTAAGAATGATCCTCATACTAGGGGTATATCACAATTATACTCCCAGATTTTAACACATCCTAAATTGAGAAAACCTTCCTATGTACAAAAAATGGGAATTGGATCTGGAAAGAACATTAGAAAATGCGGAATGGAACCGAATTTGGTCAGTAACAAAAGCAATCTCCCCCAATGTATTGGCGGTTGAGGCAAACTACAAAGTGATAACCAGATGCTACCTTGTACCAGTTAGAACTGCTAAATATGCACACAATTGCTCAGCACGATGTTTCCGTGGTTGTTTGGATTTGGGCACATATTTCCACACCTGGTGGGTATGCCCTAAAGCACAAACTTTTTGGACGATAATATTCAATATGGCATCTAAATTGTTTAAAAAGAAAATCCCTATTGATCCTGTAATGGTTCTCCTTAATTTAAAACCGGATTACTTAACACATTACCAATTTAACCTGCTGGTTCAACTTTTCACAGCAGCCAAACACTGGCAAAAGCCTGGAGAACTCCAGACTTGGTGACTAACGAAGCTGTGAATAGAATGAGCAATACTATGTCTCATGCTAAATGGATAGCTCTTGAGTCGAACACGATTCCTAAATTTTAAAAAATATGGCAGCCATGGATATATAACTTTTTATCTCCATCATTTGACTTGAAAGTGCTTTTGCCATGGTAGTTGATTGAGAAGATATCATCCTGAATACATTCATTTCAGAAATAGCGGCGGTTCTCGGCCCGGATTCCTTCCCTCCCCCTCTTTCTTTTCTTCCTTTCTTTTTTTCTCTTTAAATCTTTTCATTTCTCTCTCATCTTCTTTTCTTTTACTATACTCATACTCAAATATCATTATAAAAATATGCATACACGTAGTTTCTATCTTATTATAGTTCAGAGGATTGCATCTAATTTTACAAGATCCTTGATTTACAAATTATTAATGATATTATTGTTTATTAGTTAAGGATTTATTAATAATTTACCATTTATGTCTTTAAATGAATTCAGATAATGATAATAATACTTTTGGATCTGTGTGAGTAAACTTTATTGCCTTGATTGTATAATTATTGTTGTATCTAATATGTATGTCATTTGTACATGCAATAAAATCTTTTAACAAGGAAATATGTCCATTGGTCAGATCTCCTTCCTAGGGATCTCACATGTTTAGTTTCGCCAAAACTCTTATTTTGTACATTCCCACCATATGTGGGCCATGTTGCCTATCTGTTTGCAACCTATCCAGGAAAGTGGGGTTTGTCCTGTTGACATTTTTGAGCTTTCTCAGGGGTTAGATACCATCTCGCTAGACACTTGTAATTTTTTTCTATCGTTATGTCAGTCACGTATTCGTAAACCCCTGCCCATCACTTTAGCTGCCTGTTGTTCCTCCAATAGTACACCCAATTCCTCTCCCCATTTTGCAATATATGGGGATCTTCCCGGGCCCTCTAGATCCGTGAGTATCTTATAAATCCAGGATATTCCAAGTTTCAGTGTTGTGTGTACACTACATAATCATTCTATTGGATTCAAATTCTCCTGTTATAATTGGCTGTGGTAATGTTATTACAAAGTGTTTCAGCTGTAGATACCTCCATTCATTTATCTTTAATAAATCTCTTTTATTTCTTAGTTCCTGGAGAGTTGCGATTTTACCTTTTATTTTAATATATCTTTTAATCGTGCCTTCTCTATCCAAGCTCCAAAATGTGCCCCCTTTATCCGGTAAAAAACCACACCTTTTTTGTGCTATAAACAAAAAAAAAATAGCAACAAGCATGCGCATCGGCTCCGGCGGCGCACCCGTAGAGGTCTGAAAGTGAGTCGACATATAGCTACAACGGCTCACCCAGGGGAGCCAACCTGCCGCACTGTGGCAGCTGGACGGAAAGTGGTTAAAAACATTTCTAGTCAAGTCCTGCGTATCTTTATCCAGTGTTCTGTAGGTTTTTGGTATCCGAATATATTTAACACTTAAAGTTTTTTACTCTGTGTTTTCCATGCAAACCCATCCTTTGGCGTTTGTCCATTCTATCATTCGTGCTAATATAATTGCATTATAATATCTTTTTATATCTGGTGCTGCTAATCCCCCCGTGCATTTTATTCTGCGTTAATACCACATATTGTATCCTGCAATACTACATATTGTATAAAATATTGTATATTTTTTTACCAAAAATATGTAGAATACGTATCGGCCTAAACTGAGGGAAAAAAAATGTTTTTTTTTATATATTTTTGGGGGATATTTATTATAACAAAAAGTAAAAAATAATGCGTTTTTTTCAAAATTGTCACTCTATTTTTGTTTATAGCGCAAAAAATAAAAAACACAGGGGAGATCAAATCCCACCAAAAGAAAACAATATTTGTGGGGAAAAAAGGACGTCAATTTTGTTTGAGAGCCACGTCGCACGTCCGCGCAATTGTCAATTAAAGCGATGCAGTGCCGAATGCAGTGGTCTGGTCTTAAGCCAGCAAAATGGTCCAGTCTGAAAGTGGTTAAGTTAAACAAAAGTCAAAAAACATATTTCTCCATTGACATGAGGGTCAGGTTACTATAACCCAGCCAGCATAGTGTTCCCCCTAACATCAGAGTCTGCAGGATTCCCCCTTATAGAGCAAGGGAACTCTTATGTAAAGGGGAACGCTGCAGTTCATGAAGTAAGGGGAAACTCTTGTGTTGGGGGGGTGGCCTCTGGTGAGACTGGCCTGGTGGCGCTGTCATTGACCTCCTCTCAGGTGCACCATGCAAGGCTCAGTCAGAGGGCTCTAGTTTTATTCTATAGTCTCCTCTACACATTCCACACATCTGTCTCTTCCTGTAACCTCCATCCTGGCGGTGCTCCCACTTGACTCCTTTCTAGGTTCCCCCTGGAGACTGCAGACATGATAAAAGACAAGAGATGGTCAGAGACTGTGGACACACTACAGGAGGTGGACAGAGGCTGCGGACATACTACAGGAGGTGGACAGAGGCTGCGGACATACTACAGGAGGTGAACAGAGGCTGCGGACATACTACAGGAGGTGGCTAAGGCTGCGGACATACTAAAGGAGGTGGACAGAGGCTGCAGACATACTACTGGAGGTGGACAGAGGCTGAGGACATACTATAGGTGATGAACAGAGGCTGCGGAATACTACAGGAGGTGGACAAAGGCTGCGGACATACTGCAAGAGATGGATAGAGGCTGCGGACATACTGCAAGAGATGGATGGAGGCTGCGGACATACTGCAAGAGATGGATAGAGGCTGCAGACATACTGCAAGAGATGGATAGAGGCTGCAGACATACTGCAAGAGATGGATAGAGGCTGCGGACATACTGCAAGAGATGGATAGAGGCTGCGTATATACTACAGAAGGTGGACACAGGTTGTAGACAAGATGGTGTCCTCCTCACCCGCTCACAGTAGCTTCCTCCTCTGTCCACCATCATCTTACTTCTCCACATCATCAGTGTGCTGTGTCCTCTTCCAGTGCCCCTTTCACCTCTCCACAGGTCAGGGCAGCACGCTGCCCTGACCTGTGGAGAGGTGAAAGGGGCACAGGACGACACAACACATAGATGAGGTGGAGAAGTAAGATAATGGTGGACAGAGCACATCAGTCTCTGTCCCCTGCATGCCACCGCTTCACTCTCCCAGTTAGTGATGGCCGAACGGTTCGCCCGGCGGTCGTTTCGCGGCGAATTTCCGACATTCGCGGTCCGCACGTTCGAACGCCTTTTTCCGTCGTTCGCCGCGGCGGACTTACGTGTTTAATGTATACAAGAACTTTAACCTTTGGTGACACGTTTATCATGTGATACAGGACAGCCAATTGAGACATGACAGCACATGGACACTTGTACATTCCCCCTAACCTATAAATACACCCGATCCGGTGGCCATTTTACATTCTTTCTTCTGTTAAGATAGGGACAGGTTCCTGTGTGGAGTAGGGAGAGATAAACCACTAGCTATTTGGTACACAAAAGTTCTTTTCAGGACTGGTATAGGTGTTAGGTGTTGATAGGTTTGCTGTGCTGCTGATTCTTGCAGCAGCCTGAGTGTCTTTTGTTAGTTTAGAGAAAGGGAAAGGACGGTGTATGCTACAGGGACAGCCAGATTAGTCTTTCATCATCATCATCATCATCATCATCATTAGCTGTTACTATCAAGGTCCACAAAAGAGCTGTTCCAGTAACCACTAATCGTTCTCTTTTTTTGCCAATTTGTATAGGGACAGGAAGGAAGCAGTGTTGTCAGGCAGTGAGGGTAATTTTAAAGACTTGCTGTTATTATTAGTTCCACAAAGGTTCTTTTCAGGACTGGTATCAGTGGTACAGTAATAGGCTTGTACATGTATAATATTCTTTCTTCCAAATATAGAAAGGATATTATACTTGACTGCTGCCCTTCTGCTGCAGTCTGCTAAACATTCACAACTCACTTGTTCCACAAAAGTTCTTATAAGGACTGGTAACTTGGTATAGGGTGCTACGGTACATAGGCTTGAGTGCGGTACAGTCTGCTGTTCTGTAAGGACCGCTATCGGTCCACAATAGATAGGGTTGACGTGCACCACTGCTGACCGCTGCCCTATACTGCAGCAGTCCTTCAGCGGTATAGGGACTGACGTACAGTCTGCTAATCACTAACACACAACCTGCTTGTTCCACAAAAGTTCTTATAAGGACTGGTAACTTGGTATAGGGTGCTACGGTACATAGGCTTGAGTGCGGTACAGTCTGCTGTTCTGTAAGGACCGCTATCGGTCCACAATAGATAGGGTTGACGTGCACCACTGCTGACCGCTGCCCTATACTGCAGCAGTCCTTCAGCGGTATAGGGACTGACGTACAGTCTGCTAAACACTAATACACAACCTGCTTGGTCCACAAAAGTTCTTATAAGGACTGGTAACTTGGTATAGGGTGCTACGGTACATAGGCTTGAGTGCGGTACAGTCTGCTGTTCTGTAAGGACCGCTATCGGTCCACAATAGATAGGGTTGACGTGCACCACTGCTGACCGCTGCCCTATACTGCAGCAGTCCTTCAGCGGTATAGGGACTGACGTACAGTCTGCTAAACACTAATACACAACCTGCTTGGTCCACAAAAGTTCTTATAAGGACTGGTAACTTGGTATAGGGTGCTACGGTACATAGGCTTGAGTGCGGTACAGTCTGCTGTTCTGTAAGGACCGCTATCGGTCCACAATAGATAGGGTTGACGTGCACCACTGCTGACCGCTCACCTATACTGCAGCAGTCCTTCAGCGGTATAGGGACTGACGTACAGTCTGCTAATCACTAACACACAACCTGCTTGTTCCACAAAAGTTCTTATAAGGACTGGTAACTTGGTATAGGGTGCTACGGTACATAGGCTTGAGTGCGGTACAGTCTGCTGTTCTGTAAGGACCGCTATCGGTCCACAATAGATAGGGTTGACGTGCACCACTGCTGACCGCTGCCCTATACTGCAGCAGTCCTTCAGCGGTATAGGGACTGACGTACAGTCTGCTAAACACTAACACACAACCTGCTTGGTCCACAAAAGTTCTTATAAGGACTGGTAACTTGGTATAGGGTGCTACGGTACATAGGCTTGAGTGCGGTACAGTCTGCTGTTCTGTAAGGACCGCTATCGGTCCACAATAGATAGGGTTGACGTGCACCACTGCTGACCGCTGCCCTATACTGCAGCAGTCCTTCAGCGGTATAGGGACTGACGTACAGTCTGCTAAACACTAATACACAACCTGCTTGGTCCACAAAAGTTCTTATAAGGACTGGTAACTTGGTATAGGGTGCTACGGTACATAGGCTTGAGTGCGGTACAGTCTGCTGTTCTGTAAGGACCGCTATCGGTCCACAATAGATAGGGTTGACGTGCACCACTGCTGACCGCTCACCTATACTGCAGCAGTCCTTCAGCGGTATAGGGACTGACGTACAGTCTGCTAATCACTAACACACAACCTGCTTGTTCCACAAAAGTTCTTATAAGGACTGGTAACTTGGTATAGGGTGCTACGGTACATAGGCTTGAGTGCGGTACAGTCTGCTGTTCTGTAAGGACCGCTATCGGTCCACAATAGATAGGGTTGACGTGCACCACTGCTGACCGCTGCCCTATACTGCAGCAGTCCTTCAGCGGTATAGGGACTGACGTACAGTCTGCTAAACACTAATACACAACCTGCTTGGTCCACAAAAGTTCTTATAAGGACTGGTAACTTGGTATAGGGTGCTACGGTACATAGGCTTGAGTGCGGTACAGTCTGCTGTTCTGTAAGGACCGCTATCGGTCCACAATAGATAGGGTTGACGTGCACCACTGCTGACCGCTGCCCTATACTGCAGCAGTCCTTCAGCGGTATAGGGACTGACGTACAGTCTGCTAAACACTAATACACAACCTGCTTGGTCCACAAAAGTTCTTATAAGGACTGGTAACTTGGTATAGGGTGCTACGGTACATAGGCTTGAGTGCGGTACAGTCTGCTGTTCTGTAAGGACCGCTATAGGTCCACAATAGATAGGGTTGACGTGCACCACTGCTGACCGCTCACCTATACTGCAGCAGTCCTTCAGCGGTATAGGGACTAAGAGTTTTGTCACAGGGTCATTTAAAAAATGACATGCAGAGGAAGAGGCAGGCCCTTCCGCAGGGGTGGTAGGGGTAGGGCAGGAGCAACAGGCTTGAGCCAAAGTGGGAAGTTGCAGAAGGTGCGTTCAATTACTTTAAAGGATGCACCAGACTTGGTTGAGTGGCTCGCTCAGCCTTACTCTTCTGCACCCTCCTCATCCTCTCGATCTGCACCCTCTTCTTCACTCTCTGCTATGTGCACCCCCAAAGACACTACCACCAACAACACGACCACCACCACCACCACCACATACCTTCCGCTTGAGTCACTGGAATTATTTTCCGATCCATATCAAGAGGACATTTCTGATGCGCAGCCACTCTTGGTATTGGATCAGGAAGAGGAGGTAGCAACAAGCGCTACTCAGCAGTCTGACGCCAGTACCCAGATCAGCCCAAGGAGGAGGTTGGTCCCCGGTGTTGCTGCCTACTCTACTTATAGCGGTGGGGAAGGTGACGTTGATGATGACGTGTCTAGTGATGTCACGTGGGTGCCCACAAGAGAGGAAGAGGAGGGGAGTTCAGAGGGAGATATGGACCAGCAGATAGGGAGGAGAAGCAGCAATGACTTACATTGCACAGCAGGGACAAAGCAGACTGCAAATGTATCAGGAGCGAGTCATCGACCATGTACGGTCACATCTGGCGCTCCCAGGACACCGGCACATGGCTCCGCAGTGTGGGCTTTTTTTAACGTGTCCGCTGCTGACAATAGCGTTGCCATCTGCAATCTTTGCAGTCAACGCGTTAGTCGCGGTAAGCCCAATACTCACCTAGGGACGACCGCCTTAAGAAGGCACATGAGCAGCCATCACCGAGCCCAGTGGGAGCAACGGAACACACAAAGCCACACTGCAGGCTCTCACCGTCCAGCCTCGTCTTCTACTTCTCCTTCTCCTCTCTCCTCACAATTGTCCTCCACTCCACCTTCCATCACGCCAAGCTCACATTTTTCTGCAAAAAGGCAGGCTTCCGTGGGCCTAATGTTTGAGCGTAAAAAAATGATGACGCCGGATAACCCTCTTGCCCAACGGTTGGCGGCTGGCTTGTCAGAACTCATAGCCCGCCAACTACTGCCATATAAACTGGTGGACTCGGAGGCCTTTCGCAAATTTGTGGCCATTGGAACACCACAATGGAAGGTCCCAGGAAGGAAGTATTTCTCAGAGAAGGGCATCCCAGAGCTATATGGCCATGTTCAGCGGCAAGTGAATGTATCTCTGGCACACAGTGTCGGTGCCAAGATACATCTGACCACAGACACGTGGTCTAGCAAACACGGGCAGGGAAGGTATATCAGTTTTACTGCCCACTGGGTGAACCTTCTGACGGCCGTCAAGTATGTAACCCTTGGCACCTGTGTAGATTTGGTTTTACCGCCACGGATTGCATGCAGGCCTGACTCTTCTTCTCCTCCTCCTACTCCATCCTCCTCCCTCTCCTCCTCAGCTGCCTCCTCCTTTTCCGCTGCTAGCGTCTCTTCCACTGCACCGCCCAAGCTCCCCAGAACCTATTCCACATGCCAGGTGAGACGTTGCCATGCCGTGCTGCGTCTGTTGTGCCTGGAAGCAAAGAGCCACACTGGCCCGGCACTCCTTTCAGCTTTGCGTTCACAGGCAGATGAGTGGCTAACACCGCTCAATTTGACAGTTGGTAAAGTGGTGTGTGACAACGGTGCCAATCTGCTTAGCGCATTGAAACAGGGCAAAATCACACACGTGCCGTGCATGGCACACGTCTTAAACTTGGTCGTGCAGCGATTCCTTGTCAAATACCCTGGGGTCCAGGACATCTTGCGGCAGGCAAGGAAAATCTCGGCCCATTTCAGAAGATCTTACACGGCCATGGCTCGCCTTGCTGACATTCAGCGGCGACACCATCTGCCGGTCAGACGTCTTATTTGCGATTGCCCGACGCGATGGAACTCAACCTTCTATATGCTTGATAGGCTGCTCCAGCAGAAACGTGCAGTTAACGTCTACCTGTATGAACTCTGCGAAAGAAACGGTTCTGGGGAGCTGGGTTTTTTTTCACCGCGCCAGTGGCTGCTCATGCGCGACACATGCAGACTTCTGCGGCCATTTGAGGAGATCACCAAACTGGTCAGTCGCAGCCATGGCGCCATCAGTGACATGGTACCTTATGCCTTCTTTCTGGAGCGTGCATTGCGTCGTGTCATTGATCAGGCTGTGGAGGAGCAGGAGCGGGAAGATGAGGAAGTCGCAATGCTGGATGAATTCCCAGGGGGGGCTACTCTATCTGAGACAAGTCAACAACAGGAGTCTGATGAGGAGTCAGAGGAGGATGGTGCCGGGGCGGATGAGCAGGAGCAAGAAGAGCATGCTTTAAACCTTTCTGGGATCCCTGTTGTGCGAGGATGGGGAGAGGAGAATGAAGAGGACGACATTATCCTGGATGATGAGCAGGAGCCAGGCCACCACACCGCTTCCACTTTAGTGCAAATGGGGGCCTTCATGCTCCAGTGTTTTAATAGGGACCCCCGTATAAAAAGCATGAGGGTCAAGGACCAGTACTGGGTGGCAACGTACTTAGACCCCCGGTACAAACACAAAATGGCGGAAATGTTACCGCCGTCGCAGAGGGCTGTCAGAATGCAGCACTTCCAGGCCTTGCTTCGAGAAATGCTGCATTCTGCTTTTGCGTGCGCTGGCAGAGGAGCAATTCCCACTCCCAGAGAAGGATTTGCGGGTACCAATCCAACAGCGCCTGCAAGAAGAGGCCGGTTTGAAGATGTGTTGGTGACTTCGGATATGAGGTCATTCTTTCAGCCGACCCATCGACAGGTGTCATCCGGATCCAGCATCAGGGAACGCCTAGACCGTCAGGTGTCCGACTACATTGGGTTAACGGCCGATGTGGACGCTCTGAGGAGTGATGAACCCCTAGACTACTGGGTGGGCAGGCTTGACCTCTGGCCAGAGCTTGCCCAATTTGCAATCGAACTGTTGGCTTGCCCCTCATCCAGTGTCCTGTCCGAAAGGACGTTCAGCGCAGCAGGGGGGATTGTGACCGATAAGCGTACTCGCCTAGCTCACCACAGTGTTAACTACCTCACATTTCTAAAAATGAATGAGGCATGGATCTCGGAGGAATTCAACACATGTGATCAGTAGACCATGTATATGTCTATAAACAATTTTTGGAATCAAGCACACAGACCTTCTTAATTCATTTGGCTCACTTCCCTGACCCAAAAAAGCACACCGTACTATATGCCCCTACCCTCCTCTTTGAAGAGGTTGAGCGGTGTCATATTTCTACTGGGGCTGCTTATTATGAGGGGTTCCCACCATCCCTGTGCTGTGCTGACTTCCTCCTGGGTGTTCTTATTATGAGGGGCTCCCACCATCCCTGTGCTGTGCTGACTTCCTCCTGGGGGTTCTTATTATGAGGGGATCACACCATCCCTGTGCTGTGCTGACTTCCTCCTGGGGCTGCTTACGGTGCTGCTGTCAGCGCTGTATGTCACGGAGCTGCTGTCAGCGCTGTATGTCACGGAGCTGCTGTCAGCGCTGTATGTCACGGAGCTGCTGTCAGCGCTGTATGTCACGGAGCTGCTGTCAGCGCTGTATGTCACGGAGCTGCTGTCAGCGCTGTATGTCACGGAGCTGCTGTCAGCGCTGTATGTCACGGAGCTGCTGTCAGCGCTGTATGTCACGGAGCTGCTGTCAGCGCTGTATGTCACGGAGCTGCTGTCAGCGCTGTATGTCACGGTGCTGCTGTCAGCGCTGTATGTCACGGAGCTGCTGTCAGCGCTGTATGTCACGGAGCTGCTGTCAGCGCTGTATGTCACGGAGCTGCTGTCAGCGCTGTATGTCACGGAGCTGCTGTCAGCGCTGTATGTCACGGTGCTGCTGTCAGCGCTGTATGTCACGGTGCTGCTGTCAGCGCTGTATGTCACGGAGCTGCTGTCAGCGCTGTATGTCACGGAGCTGCTGTCAGCGCTGTATGTCACGGAGCTGCTGTCAGCGCTGTATGTCACGGAGCTGCTGTCAGCGCTGTATGTCACGGAGCTGCTGTCAGCGCTGTATGTCACGGTGCTGATGTCAGTGCTCTGTATTACGGTGCTGCTGTCAGTGCTCTGTATCTCCTGCACCCTCTTGTTTGCCTACCCTGGTCCCTGACCTTCCCTCTCCTCCATTGCCTTCATTAGCTCCATAGTCCTGAATTGTCAGAACAATTTCCCAAATAAAAAAAAAATGCTTGTAGTTATCGATCCCAAATTCACCTCATACATGTATTATGCTATTGTCCAGGTGGTGGGACTACGTGCTACCCCCTAATAATTACCCCGTGGCCGCAAATTCGACCTAAAGGTTTGCGAAATTCGCCTCCCATTGAAGTCAATGGAGCCCGCGGCGAACGGTCGTTTTCGCGAACGTTTGTGTCCGTTCGCGTTTCGCGTTCGCGAAACGTCCCGTCGGAAGTTCGTCCATCACTACTCCCAGTGATGTCCTCCTCTTACTCTGTCCCCTTTTTGCTCTATCCCCCCAGTTTTACTCTCTTCCTCCTCACCCCTGCTCGGCTCTTCTGCCTATGGGCGAGTGCACTCCATGAGCCGCCATGGTCTCGATCGTTTATTCAAAAATGGCACCAGGCTGCACCATTACGTTACTGCGCATGCGCCGCCGAACCTATAGCGATATTTAAAAGGCATCTAGCAATTTAATTATGATCCTCAGATTCGTTAATGGCATCTGACAGCCAATATCGCTGAGTGGAGAAATGGATCATTTCCATTTCGCAAAGGTGTTTAATAAGTCCATGGCTCACAAAGCTATGCTCTTGCTTTAAATCAATTTTGGCATATTTTGACCTATTAAGGTGAAAAAACACCTGGCAGTCACTGCCCCACCGTTTTACTTACCTGAGCCCCTTCATCTCCTCGGCGGGGTCATGCTGTCCCTCTCTCCACAGGGTCCCGGCTCTTGATTGGATAGATTGTCAATAAAATCCAATGAAGCGGCCACCAGGGGGCGGGCCGAGTCCGGCATTCATGTATGTGGATGCAAATGCTGGACTAGGGAGTGTGCCCGCAAGGTAACCCCCTCGGTAGATCGTTTCTCCTAGAGGGTTATCTGATGCGGGGAGGAGCCGCGAGAGCTGCCAGGGGACCCCAGAAGATGATGTTTGGGGCCACTCTGTGCAAAACGAGCTTCACAGTGGAAGTATGACAAGTTTGTCATTAAAAGACTAAGTTAGACTTACCGGTGACGGTATTCCTAAGAGCCTTTCAGGACAACCCCGGAGAGAGTGTAGCTCCACCTTGTCATTAGGAAACACATGCCCACTTTAAAAACACCTCTTCTTTCTCCATGGCTTCAGTTATTGTGGCCTTCCGACACTGGAAAACAAAGCACAGAAAGCACAACACCATGGTATAACTTAATACATTTACTAAGCATAACCTAGGGAGGGAAGTAACGGTTGTCCTGAAAGGCTCTTAGAAATACCGTCACCGGTAAGTCTAACAGTCTTTCTCAAATCGCCTTTCAGGACAACCCCGGAGAGGATAACCGAGAAACTTACCCTAGGGTGGGACTACTGCCTGCAGTACCTTCCTGCCGAAGGCCTGATTTGCCACAGACAGTAGATCTAACCGGTAGTGCCGAAGAAACGTTGAATAACTGGACCAAGTGGCAGCCTTGCAGATTTGTTCAGGCGTTGCACCGGCCCTTTCAGCCCAGGAAACTGCCGTGGATCTAGTAGAGTGGGCAGCAATACCTGAGGGAGGTATTTCTCCTTTTGCTTTATAGGCTTCTGTTATAGCCTGCTTAAGCCACCTACCCAGCGTACTCTTAGAAGCTTTCTCCCCCTTGCGTGATCCAGAAAATATCACAAAAAGGGCGTTTGATCTTCTAAAATTTTTAGTCATATTCAGAAACTGCAATAGACACCTTCTCACATCCAATGTGTGAAAAACTTCCTCTCCTGCATTCGCTGGGGTTGCAGAGAATGTAGGTAGCACTATTTCCTGCGATCGATGAAAAGCTGAGGATACTTTCGGTAGGAATGCTGGATCCGTCCTCAGTACCACCCTGTCCTGATAAACTCTAAGGAAGGGTTCTGTAATAGCTAGAGCTTGGAGCTCGCTGACTCTCCTGGCCGAGGTGATGGCCACCAAAAAGATTGTTTTTAAAACCACCTTCTGTAAAGAAGCTTCTTGTAAGGGTTCAAACGGTGCTCCCGAGAGACCCTGTAAAACTGTAGACAAATCCCAAATGGGAAAGTCTTTAAGGGCTACTGGTCTACTTCGAGTAAGAGCCCTAAAAAATCTAGAAATTAAAGTTTCTTTAGATAAAGTCTTTTCAAAGAAAACTGATAAGGCAGCCACCTGAGTCTTCAGGGTACTGGCTGCGAGACCCTTCTCCATTCCTTCATGGAGAAACTCCAAGACGGACACCGTGCTTGACCTTGAGCTCTCTAGAACTACACCAAGGAGTTAAACTTCTTCCAGACTTTCATGTAAATTGCCTGTGTAACTGCCTTCCTGCTAGACAGCAGGGTCTTTACTACTTTATCTGAGAGACCTTTGGCTTTTAATAGGTCCTCCTCAGAAACCAGGCGGTTAGCTGTAGAAGTTCCACCTCTGGATGATTTACTGTCCCCTGGGATAACAAATCTTTTCTGAGTGGTAACCTCCATGGGGGCTTCGAGGCTAGGTTTCGAAGACCCGCGAACCAAGGCCTTTTTGGCCAAAAAGGAGTGACTAGTATTAAGTCTGTCCCTTCTTCCCTGAATTTCCTCAGCACTAGTGGAATTAGAGGAAGGGGTAGTGCCAGGGGTAGTGCCAGGGGTGAGCAAATGCATCCAACCCTATTGCTGCATCTCCTCGGTGAAGAGAAAAGAATCTGTCCACCTTTGAGTTCTGCTGGCTGGCAAAAAGGTCTACCTGTGGAACCCCCCAAGCCTCTGAGATCATCAGGAACACTTCCTGATTCAGGCTCCATTCTGCCTCTAGCAATTTGCGCCTACTTAGGAGGTCCGCAAACAAATTCTGAGAGCCCTTCAGATGCACTGCCGATAGTGAGGCTGTGTTCTGCTCTGCCCAGGCTAACAACAGATTGGCCAACTCCATCAAGCTCCTGCTCCTGGTTCCACCTTGCTTCATAATGTAGGTAACCGCTGTTGTGTTGTCTGACAACACCTGGACATGGTGACCTCTCAAATTCTGCTGAAAGGCCACCAAACCCAGAAAGATCGCCTTCAACTCCCTCCAGTTGGATGATCTTTGAGCTTCCTGCTTTAGCCAAGCCCCCCGAGATGTCTGACCATCCAGGTGGGCCCCCCAGCCCCAGGCACTTGCGTCTGTGGTAAGACGCTTGTCCACAGGAAAGGTCCACACCAGGCCCCTTGAGAGGTTTGCCGGTCTCTCCACCACCAAAGAGCCCTTTTCGTCCTTGACGAAATTTTTAACTGCTTTTCCAAAGGATCCTGATAGGACCAGCTTGACAGAACCTCCCTCTGAAGGGGTCTGGAATGGAACCTGGTCCACTGAACAGCCGGGATTGCTGCCGTAAGCAGGCCCAGAACTGCCATAGCCGTCCTGACTGACACTGCCTGGTTGCTCTGTATCCGCTGTACAGCTAGCTGCAACTTTCCTGTTTTTCCAGCGGCAGGAAAACTTTCTGGAGAATCGAGTTTAACGTATACCCCAGAAATTTCATTTCCTGTGAAAGGGTCAGGTTCGACTTCTCTAGATTTAGAAGCCACCCCAGGCCCTCGAGGTGAGACTGGGCCCTCTGGAGATTGACTAGGACCTGCTCCCTGGAGTCCGCAAAAAACAAAAGGTCATCCAGATAAGGGACTGGAATCCCCTTCAACTTCAGGGGCTCCAAAGCCTCTGCCATAATCTTTGTAAAGACCCTGGGAGAGGACGAGAGTCTGAATGGCAGAGCCCTGAATTGGAGGTGCCATACCGAACTCCCCACCTTCAATGCCAGGCGCAGGAACTGCTGCGATGCCTGATGAATGGGTATATGAAGGTAGGCATCCCTTAGATCCAGGGATGCCATGAAGCATTCTGGGGTCAACAACTTTGTGATGGAAAAAATTGTATCCATCCTGAAATGTTTGTACTGAATTAACCTGTTCAGAACTTTCAGATTCAGGATTAAACGGTACTTCCCTGAGGGTTTTTTCACCAGAAAAATATGTGAGTAAAAACCCCTGCCCTGCTGGTTTACTGGGACTTGAATCAGAACCTCTTGCTGTATCAGCTCCTGTAATAAAAGCTTCATTGCAGAGGCCTTCTCCTGATCCCTTGGCAATGTTGTCACATAAAACCTGCTCGGGGGTGGTTCTGAAAATTCAAACCTGTACCCCTGATCGACAATGCTCTTCACGAACAGATTTGGAGACAGCCTGTCCCATTGTTCGCGAAAAGCTGACAGTCTCCCCCCCACTGGGGAGAGATTGTCACTTCCTCTTGGGGGACTGCTCTGGGGGAGATCTAAAGAGGACTCCACCCCTGCCTTTGCCCTTCTGCGAACCCCATCTGCTCTTGCGATCCTGGTCCTTTTTATGGGACTGCTGAAAAGCACGAAAATTCTTTCTGGCAACCTGCTTTTTCTTAGCTGGAAAAGCCTTCTTTTTATCGGCTGTCCTATCCAGCACCGACTCTAAATCGGGTCCAAAGAGCAAGTCACCCGAGAAGGGCAGACCACACAGTTTGACCTTAGAAGCCGTGTCCCCAGACCATGTTTTCAGCCAAACTGCTCTCCTGGCTGAATTTACAAGAGCCGAAGACCTGGCGGCCAGTTTAACTGATTCTGCTGATGCATCCGCCATATATTTGACTGCATTCAGGATCAGTGGAAAGGACTCTAAGAGATCCTTGCGGGGTGTCCCAGCTTCAATATGGCTCTTCAGCTTCTCTACCCAACATTCCAGGTTCCTGGCCACTACAGTAGCTGCCATAGCTGGCTTTAGACTGACTGACGCAGCATCCCAAGCCTTTTTAAGGATGGAGTCAGCTTTTTTGTCCATTGGGTCTTTAAGGATCCCCATATCCTCAAAGGCTAGATCCGTTCGTCTGGATACCTGCGAGAAAAGCTGCATCGACTCTGGGTTTTTTGTTCCAAACCTCTGAGTCTTTATCTTCGAAGGGAAACCTTCTCTTGAGAGCTTTAGAGAAGAAAGGGGCTTTTTCTGGGTCCTTCCACTCCTTTCTCACCGAATCTGAGAGGACCCTGTGGACTAGAAAATCTCTCAGTTTTGTTTCGTCCAACCCCTGGTACATTTTGTCATGAATTGACAGCTGTACTTTTTCTTCTTGAATTTTTAGAGTAGTGTAGATTGCGTAAAGAATGTCATCTACTTCCTCTAGTGATAGCTTGTATTTAGAGCCCCTGCTATCTTCTTCCTCTTCCTCCTCCTCAGAATCCCTGAAGGAGATGAGAGTACTACCCCCTTCGTCTCCAGAATCCTCGGTCTCCACCTGTCTGGACGATGACGCCCTGGGGCTGGGCGGCAAGTTCTGAGGCTCGGTCTGTGCGGGAGGGTTTTGTATCAGGATGGACCTGACTGAACTCAAGGAGTTTGTCAGCTCTTTAACTGAAAACAAATCCTTATATTGCTGGGATGTTTCCTCTTCCACCAATTCTCTGATACAATTTCTGCACATTGCCTTCTGCCACGAATCTCTGAGGGGGGTCTTGCAAGAAGGACATTTTCTCTGACCTGGTCTAGCTTTTCCTAGTGATTTTTCCTGAAACGACATGCAGGCTTAACTCACTAAAAGCTCTCAACAACCAGTCGCTTAACACCAAGCCAGTGCAGAGACCCACCACCAAACAGACCACTAGTGAGACCCCAGAACTAGGCTGCAAAGGGTCAGAGCGAAGTCACCTCTGACCTGCAGCGACAGGCCCCCAAGAGGGGGGAACAGACAAAGACATAGCCCAACAGTGAAGCAGAGGGTGCCAGTGCACCTTACATACCTGGGCTGGACCGGTGCTAGGGGTGCCTGTCTCCGCCATAGCTGGCTTACACTCCTCCATCGCTGAGTAAGGCAGCTATACACATACAGCTCCATAATTTTTTTAAATTTTCCCGGCCGCCGCGTCATCAGGGCCGGCCGGAAGCGGAAGCACACGGTCGCCTGACCCGCCCCATGATCCCTGCGTTCCAGGCGCTTGAACCACGGCGCCACGCCCCCTCAGAGCGCCCGCGCGTCACCGTAAACGACGCTGTCGCGGGCCGGGACCCGACGCCGAAAACGGAGCCACGCCGCTGACCTGCAGCGACCTCCGCCAGCGACAGAGCCCTCCCTGCGCTAATCCAGCGGACACCGGGCACCCGACGCCGGCACTCCGAGGGTCCTTACTCCCGTGAGATGGCGAGACCAGGAGCTCCAGGAGTCCTCCCCCACTGGGAGATGCTGCTGGGGGTCAAAAGAAACAAACAACCGGTACGTGAGGTAAGCCTTACTCCCCTACAGAGAGTGTAGCTCTCCCCTGGTTCATGCACATGCTTCCTCCGTGGAGGAAACACAATAACTGAAGCCATGGAGGAAGAGGAGGTGTTTTTAAAGTTCGCATGTGTTTCCTAATGACAAGGTGGAGCTACACTCTCTCCGGGGTTGTCCTGAAAGGCGATTTGAGAAAAAATGGGAATAATTTCTTTTAAAGCGGTTGTAAACCCTTACAACACACTTTGACCTACAGGTAAGCCTAGATTAAGGCTTACCTGTAGGTCCAAGAAATATCTCCTAAACCTACACGGTTTAGGAGATATTTGCCGAAAAACAGGCACCACTGTCTACGGCGCATGCGCCGTAGACAGCGCGGCACAGTCAACGGCGAATATGCCGCGCGTGGAGGCTCCCGTGCGCATGCGCGGGAGTGATGTCATTGCGGCTTCGCCGAATGACAGCTGCAGAGCGGCGAAACCCACCGAGAAGATGGATGCGCCGGATCTACAGAGGACAGCAGTGACTTCGCTGGCTCATGTGTCAGGTAAGTCACACATAATGAGCTACTATGTGATGCATAGTAGCCCATTATGCTTTACCTTTGCAGGGAATGAAAGAGGAAGTAAACTCATCAGGATTTACTTCCTCTTTAAGAATTTGATTGTTTTGGGAGTGTCATGCCTTTTAACTGGGGCCCTGGACTTCCTTTTCTGCTCATATGAAGCCCTATCTACTTCCTCCTCTGTACATTCTGGGGAGTAACTTTGAAACTTAGAGGACAACCCTTATTCTGACCCTGCCTTATTGTGACTTACCTGTATCTCCCGGTGATATAAATATTTCTATCCTTTCATTTCTTGTTCTTCTAAGCGACTTCGGCTCATGGATTCATGGTTTAACCACTTGACCACTGGGCACTTAAACCCCCTTCCTAACCAGACCAATTTTCAGCTGTCGATGATCTCACATTTTGAATGACAATTAGTCATGCAACACTGTACCTATATGAAATTAGTTTTTGTTTTTTTTTGTTTTGTTTTTTTACACAAATAGAGCTTTTCTTTGGAATTTAATCACCGCAGTTTTTTTTTTTTTTTTGCGCTATAAAAGAAAAGACCGAAAATTCTGTAAAAAAAATGCATTTTTCTTCGTTTCTGTTATAACATTTTGCAAATTGGTAATTTTTCTTCATAAACTTTGGCCAAAATTTATACTGCTACATATCTTTGGTAAAAAATAACCCAAACCGGTGTATGTTATTTGGTCTTTGTGAAAGTTATAGAGCCCACAAGCTATGGTGTCACCCCAAATACCCCCACAAATTACCCCTTTTTGGAAAGTAGACATTCCAATCTTACCTGTTTTGGTAAAAAAAAAAAAAAAAAATCGCAATAAGCGTATATTAACCACTTCAGGACCGCCGTATTGCCAATGTACGTCAGCAAAATGGCACAGGCAGGCACAATCACGTAGATGTACGTGATTGCCTTCCAGCAGGTGGGGGGTCCGATCGGACCCCCTCCCGTTGGATACGACGGTCCGGTTCGCTCCAGGAGCGCTCCGTGATGAGGGGATGGCCGTTGGTTTTCGGCCACCCCCTCTGGATCGCTCCTGGCCAATGAGAAGCTTCCTCCCACTGTGTATTGTTTACACAGGAAGGAGGAAGTGATGTCATTCTCCTCGGGGCGGTCTTTTTGACCGGACTACGAGTAAAAGACTAATAGTAAGTGTGCACCAACACTACACTGACATGTAGGTACACACAGGCACACAACCCCCCCCCCGATCCCCCCCCGCCCCCCCTCCCCCCCCAGTCACAGTGTCACTGATTGCATTGATCATTTCTTTACTGATCAATGCATTCAGTGTCAGTTGTGACAGTAAAAACTGTCAGGACAGTTAGTGTTAGGTCCAGGGTAGCCCCCTATCACCCCCCAATAAAGATTTAACCCCCTGATTGCCCCTAGAGTTAACCCTTTCACCCCCTTTTGCCAGTGTCACTAAGCGATCATTTTTCTGATCGCTGCATGTGTCGCTAGGTAGCTAGTTATTTTTTTAGGTTCACCGCCAGGTTTTTATATCGCTAGGTACCCCGATATACTACCCAATAATGGTTTTAACCCCCTGATTGCCGCTAGTTAACCCTTTCACCCCCTTTTGCCAGTGTCACTAAGCGATCATTTTTCTGATCGCTGCATGTGTCGCTAGGTAGCTAGTTATTTTTTTAGGTTCACCGCCAGGTTTTTATAGCGCTAGGTACCCCGATATACTACCCAATAATGGTTTTAACCCCCTGATTGCCGCTAGTTAACCCTTTCACCCCCTTTTGCCAGTGTCACTAAGCGATCATTTTTCTGATCGCTGCATCAGTGTCGCTAGGTAGCTAGTTATTTTTTTAGGTTCACCGCTAGGTTTTTATAGCGCTAGGTACCCCGATATACTACCCAATAATGGTTTTAACCCCCTGATTGCTGCTAGTTAACCCTTTCACCCCCTTTCACCAGCGATCACAGTATAAGTGTCACTGGTGACGCTGGTTAGCCAGTTAGTTATTTAGGTTCCCCGTCAGGTTTTTATATAGCGCCAGGGACCCCCATATACTACCTAATAAAAATTTGAACCCCCTGATTGCCCCTAGTTAACTCTTTCACCACTGATCACCGTATAAGTGTTACGGGTGACTCTGGTTAGTTTGTTTTTTATAGCATCAGGGCACCCACCATTTATTACCCAATAAAGGTTTAACCCCCTGATCACCCGGCGGGTGATATCAATTAGGTTTTAGGGTCAGGGTCTGCGTCGCCCCAGGCAGCGCTAGGTTAGTGCCAGTACCGCTAACACCCACACGCAAAGCATACACCTCCCGTAGTGCTATAGAATCTGAACAGATCAATATCTGATCTGATCAGATCTATACTAGCGTCCCCAGCAGTTTAGGGTTCCAAAAAAACGCATTGTTAGCGGGATCAGCCCAGATACCTGCTAGCACCTGCATTTTGCCCCTCTGCCCAGCCCACCCAAGTGCAGTATCGATCGATCACTGTCACTTACAAAACACTAAACACATAACTGCAGCGATCACAGAGTCAGGCCTGATCCCTGCCATCGCTAACAGGTTTTTTGGTAGCATTTTATATTTAAATCCGGAAGGCAGTGCTTGGTTTTCGGGGTGCCGTGCGCGACTAGACTCCCAAAAAGTCCCACACATGTGGTATCCCCGTACTCAGGAGAAGCAGCAGAATGTATTTTGGGGTGTCATTTCACATATGCCCATAGCATGTGTGAGCAATATATCATTTAGTGACAACTTTGTGCAAAAAAAAAAAAGTTTGTAATATTCCCGCAACTTGTGGCAAAATATAAAATATTCCATGGACTCAACATGCCTCTCAGTAAATAGCTTGGGGTGTCTACTTTCCAAAATGGGGTCATTTTGGGGGGTTTTGTGCTATTTTGGCATTTTATGGCCTTCGAAACTGTGATAGGTAGTGAGGAGTTAAATCAAAAATTTGCACCCTTAGAAATCCTGAAGGTGGTGATTGGTTTTCGGGGTGCCGTGCTCGACTAGACTCCCAAAAAGTCCCACACATGTGGTATCCCCATACTCGGGAGAAGTAGCGGAATATATTTTGGGGTGCAATTCCACATATAACTATGGCATGTGTGAGCAATATATCATTTAGTGACAACTTTTTGTAAAAAAAATTTTTTATTTTTTTTTTGTCATTATTCAATCCCTTAGGACAAAAAAAATAAATATTCAATGGGCTCAACATACTCATCAGCAATTTCCTTGGGGTGTCTACTTTCCAAAATGGGGTCATTTGGGGGGGATTTGTACTGCCCTGCCATTTTAGCACCTCAAGAAATGAGATCGGCAGTCATAAATTAAAAGCTGTGTAAATTCCAGAAAATGTACTCTAGTTTGTAGACGCTATAACTTTTGCGCAAACCAAAAAATATACGCTTATTGACATTTTTTTTACTAAAGACATGTGGCTGAATAAATTTTGCCCTCAATGTATGACTAAAATTTAGTTTATTCGATTTTTCTTATAACAAAAAGAAGAAAATATCTTTTTTTTTCAAAATTTTCGCTCTTTTTCCATTTATATCGCAAAAAAAAAAAAAAAAATCGCAGAGGCAATCAAATACCATCAAAAGAAAGCTCTATTTGTGGGAAGAAAAGGACGCAAATTTCGTTTGGGTGCAATATTGCATGACCGCGCAATTACCAGTTAAAGCAGCGCAGTGCGAAATTGGAAAAAGACCTCTGGTCCTTAAGGTGTTTATTGGTCCGGGGCTGAAGTGGTTAATTGGTTTGTGCAAAATTTATAGCGTGTACAATATAGGGGATAGATTTATAGCATTTTTATAATTTTTTTTTTTTTTTTTTTACTAGCAATGCGATTCTTATCGGGACTGCGACATTAAGACGGACACATTTTTGGGACCATCTGCATTTATACAGCGATCAGAGCTATAAAAATGCACTGATTACTGTAAAAATGTCACTGGCAGGGAAGGGGTTAACTGTGTTCCCTGAGTGTTTTTCTAACTGTAGGGGGAGGGGACTGACCTAGAGGAAACACACAGGCCTAATATCCAATCCACACCTGTTTCTATTATATTTTACAATACATTTCTCTAGATATTTTTTGTGAACACTTACTTTAGGGTAACATTATCTTTTAGAATCATCTGTACATCAAAAAACAATAACAAAAAGGTAAACTTTTTAAACATTTTATTTAGAAAATACAGATTAATTAGAGAACATACTAATTTTGAATAGGTATTATTTTACCCCTAACGGGATAAATCATAAACTGAATCAGCAACAACAATCAGCACATTTGGTCCCATCTGCTGTCTTTTCCTGGTTAGACCCATGTCTTTGGGTTAAAAGACCAGCCAAGTAATTTGAAGGCAGAGCATACAGTGGAACCAAACAGACCAAGGAGGGCGAAAGAACTAATGGCTCCTCTTGCACGTTTCTTTGGATCTAGTAAAGGTTTAAGTTTTGAAAAGGGAGAGAAAAAACAAACAAAAAAAACAACAGTTGATTACTATAATGTCAAAATAAAATAGACATGATAAACAGTTACAGGAATTTTGCCCAAGATCATGCTCAAGACCCCTTTCACACTGAGGGCGTTTTGCAGGAGCTATAGCATTAGAAGTAGCTCCCGCAATCCGCCCTCAGACTGCTGCACCATTGTCTCCAGTGTGAAAGCCTGAGGGTGCGCTGGCAGGGTCGTCCGGAAAAGTCCTGCCAGCAGCTTCTTTTGGAGCGGTGTGTTTACCGCTCCTCCACCGCTGCTCCCCATTGAAATCAATGGGGCAGCGCAGCAATATCGCCAGCAAAACGCCGCTATTGCAGGCGGTTTTAACCCTTTCTCGGCTGCTAGCGGGGGTAAAAGCACCCCACTAGCAGCTGAAATGCGCTGCAAATCCGACGGTAAAACGCTGCTAAAAATAGCAGCGTTTTACAGCTAATGCTATGGGCACGGCAGTGTGAAAGCCCTCTTAATAAACACTATTGCTAAAAAAGGTCTGACAAATGCATTTTTTTCAGTTTAGAAAAGGGGTGAGATGAGAGTGATCTTTAATTTATATAATATAATAAAAATTGTGTATACATAAAAAAAAAAAAAAAAAAAGAAATCCCATGCTCCTTTAGGGCCCATTCACACCCAGCTGTCTGCTGCATTAATTTAAATGGGTTGTCAGTGCAAAACAGACTGAAAACTGAACCTGCACTATTTTTTGGAACGCAGACTACCATGTGGTGTGGTGCGCTGCAAAGCAGGTGCATTGCTTTAGTGGGTTGCGGTGACTTTGAAAATTTTATGTCACTGCAATGCATCAAGTATACGGGCATGTAGAGAAAATCTACACTGTAAAAATATTGGATCCAACATTGCTGACCTCCTGAAAATTCTAGCTGACTGGCTGTCATAATGATCCTTTTACTTCAATACTGACAGCTGCTGACCTGGGAGAAGTCGTACGTCTTCCTGCTAAGTCAATCAAAAAGTATAAAAGGTCATAGAAACCATGACAAGCAGGAAACCAGCATTTTATAAAGGAGGGGTCAGCAATGATGGTCTTCTTTAGGCTCGGTTCACACTGCTGCGATGTCAGAGATCGGATGCGATTCGTAACCGCACTGCAAATCACATGCGATCTCTGTGCGATGCGATTTCAGCTATACGGATAGCATGGCTGAATTTGCAAACTCTTACAGGACCTTTTTTTGGTCCACAGCAGAATCGGATTGCATGGGTGTTCACACCATGCGATCAGATTCCTGTCTGAGTTTGCAGATCACACTGCGATATGCGAACTGATTTGGAGGTGGTGTTAACTTTTAATTGACACTCCCAGCAGTTTGCATAGGGCAGTGTGAACTGCCGCCGGGAGACATGCGATGCGGGAACCCGCAGTGGATTCGCAGCGTTCCCGCATCGCAGCAAGGTGGTATTCTTAAACTATTTAGGTGATTTTTTTTTGTCTGTCAAATGAATAATGCTGTTAACTATTTCAGGGTATTTAAAATGCATGTTCCAGGTAATTAATCAGGTGAAGTTTTATCTAGTTTTTTCACTAGATAAAAAAAAGTTTTATTAATAAAAGTATTTCCATTAGGCTTTAAGTTCTCAAATGAGGGTTACAGGTGACACCCAAGATATGATCCGAGAGGTTACACGTGAACAGAGCTTCCAACCGACCCTGAATGCAGACAGTGTGCGTCCAGGGATGGCATTTCTGTGGAGTTTCTGGCCGCAGCGATTTGAATGCAACAATAGTAGAGTGCAGCTTCATCCAGGGGAAGAGTTTAGCTGTCTCTGAACACATCCCATCACCCGTGTGAATGTAGCTTAAAGCCTCATACACACGATCGGACTTTGTACAAACTTTCCCGTGGACTTTTGTACAAAGGGCGTTGGCCGTAAATTTGTATTGCATACACATGATCTGACTTTTTAGGCAACAAACACGAATGTAGTGACGTTTCAACATACTGACGACACTTCAAAAGAGGACGTTCAATTACTCCAGCACCACCTTTGGTCAACTTCTGTATTGCCTGATCTTTGGCACTGGTTCTGAGCATGCGTGTTTGTACTTTGTACAAAAGTCCGATGGTTCTGTGTACACACGATCGGACTTTACTCCATCAGACTTTTGTCAAAAAGTTTGTCCATTCGCACAGCCAACAAAAGTCAGATGAAAACCGAAAAAGTTTGTCAGATGGAGCGTACACACAGTCGGATGTTGTGCCAAAACAGCCAATTTACATGTTTGTTGTCAAAAAGTCTGATCGAGTGTACGGGCCTTTACAGTCTTTTTTCCACACATATAAATGATAATATCAAGTTCTACTCTGGTAGTAAAGTGTTTGGCATACAAATCCTCGTATTTACACAAAGTTTGAATACATTTCTATAAAGTCATAAAAGGTTAAAGGTTATGAACCTACGTTTGTCCCCAAATTGTCCTTCTATTCTGAAATCAAAACTAGCTTACCATGTCAAAAGCTTTGACATTTAAGAAAACAATATTTATTGTCGAGTAATGGTCTAGTTAAACTGCTCTACTTTAGGCTAGGTTCACGCTGCTGCGATGCGGGAACGCTGCGAATCTACTGCGGGTTCCCGCATCGCATGTCTCCCTGCGGCAGTTCACACTGCCCTATGAGAACTGCTGGGAGTGTCAGTTAAAAGTTAACGACACCCCCAAATCAGTTTGCATATTGCAGTGCGATCTGCAAACTCGGACAGGAATCGGATCGCATGGTATGGACACGCATGCAATCCAATTCTGCTGCGGACCACAAAAAGGGTCCTGTACGAGTTTGGTCTAAATGCGATGCGAATTCAGCCATACTATCTGTATGGCTGAAATCACATCGCACAGAGATCGCATGTGATTTGCACTGCAGTGCGGTGCGAATCACATCCGATCTCGGGCATTGCAACAGTGTGAACCTAGCCTTAGGCAAAGGAGTAGTAGTATTTAGAAGAATTTCAAATTATCCTGGAGTTCAGCTTTAAGGCTGGGTTCACATCGCAGCAGAGCGGCTCACAGCAGGGGGTCTGGCCAGTCCCCATTCACTGGTCCAGGTCTGATTTCAGCCCGAATTTTGGGCTGAATTCAGACCTGAAAACGGACCAGAAGACGCACAGGACTCCTGTGCAATTCGCAACGGAGTTGTGTAAACCAGCTCCATAGACAGCCGGTCACAATCTCCTGACATGCAATATGCAATAGTGTGAACCTAGCCTCAACGTCAAAGTAATTAACAAAAAACTCAACAAGTTAGCCTTCATTTAGTTTATAATTATGTACATAACATCGTACCGATGTGACACCAGGAGATTTTACACATTCCCAGAGGTTGCAGCCACCAGGGGGTGTGTGTATATCTGACAAGCTGACTGCCAGATGGAAGCAACCTGGGCTCTACATGCCCGGGACTGGTTTGGCAGTGGGTAGAGGGGAGAGAGCAAAGTGAACATTGCTTCTGGGTCAGCAAGGACAGTGAACAATGTATAAAATAGCACTTCTGTGTCCCACTTCCACTTTCCCAAGCCTATATGCCTAGGGCAGAAGCTGATAAAATGCGATAGTCATTCCATCAGCTTCATTGGGGGGACAGGTGAGACATCAGGGGTATATATATATATATATATATATATATATATATCTATCTATATATATATATATATCTATCTATCTATATATATATATATATATCTATCTATCTATATATTAGGGCTGCAACTTACGATTATTTACATAATCGATTAGTTGGCCGATTATTATTTCGATTAATCGAATAATCGGTTAATAACCTAAAAAAAAAAAAAAAAGTTTGCTGCAATTTGCAATTTTACATTTTTTTTGGCCAATTTGTTGTTGGGCAGATTAAAAAACACAAATTGCCACAAAAAATGCATTATTACATGCTTTTCTGCAGCTTCTCCATTTAAGTATATTGAACCAAAAAAACAAAATAGCACAGTTTTGCATTAGAAAAAAAGTCCTCGTCTTTTCCAAATACGCAGTGGCTGAAAAAATCATGGATGTGAACGTGTCCCATAGGAAACCATGTAAATGAACTGTAGTGTGTTTCTGCAAAAAAGCACCAAAAAACACAGAGGTGTGACCCAGACCTGAGATGTTTAGTAACATAATGGGATTAAAAAACTAAAATTGGTACAAAAAGAGCAAATAATCGCTACTGTAAGGGGTTAATTTTTTACTATGGGACAGTGAAAGTAATATTTACAGTAGCGATTTGCTCTTTTTGTACTATAAAGGGCTATTTTTTTTTTAACCCCCATTATGTTAGTGGCCGATTATTCGATTATGAAAATAGTAATCGATTAATTTCATAATCGATTCGTTGTTTCAGCCCTAATAAATTTATATATATATATATATATATATATATATATATATATATATATATATATATATATATATATATATATATATATATATATATATATATACACACACATATATATATATATATATACATACACACACACACACACACACACACACACACACACACATATATACATACATACATATATACACACACCATTTGCCAGATTGCTTTTGTCCTAAACACAATTAAGCACTTGGTAAGGTAAGGGCAATAAATTTAAGCAGCTTGTGTACTTACCACCTGTAGAGTATCCAGCGGCATAAAGTTCTCTGCCAACAATCCATACAACTCCCAGAGCACTAGCAGCACGCTGTAGGAATATAAACAAGTCAATTCAAGTGGTAGATAAACAAGTCAATATTTGTGAAAGAAAAAAAAAAGGAACCTTAAGCTATATCACTTAAATTAGCATGTAAAAATAAATGGATGAAAGGAATTAAACATTTGTAAAACCTATTAAAGAATATACATACTAAAGACATACTGATTTTCAAACAGTGTGCAAAGATGCAAATGTAATATGCACAGATTAACGTTCAAAATGCAAGCCTTGCAAATTTTCCTTTATTACCCATTTCTGCATTGTGAAATACTTACCTTCTTCTAGAGATTTTCACTGTACAGCCCTGCCCTACACCACACAAACTGCCAGCAAAATGCCCATTTTCTCTTCCAAGCGTTCATGTGTGCCGTCAATGCCCCATTCATTCTGTATAGATGCTCCGAGCTCATGGAAGCATGTCGTTCTTTAGGAGGTGAGCAATGAACCCCAAGAGTAAAATAATCAGCAGTTTTCTCTGATAGCCAGTAGAGTGTGCTGCGTTGCATTTACCTGGCATTGTGCAGCAGAGCCTAATTTCTATGACAGTACAGGGGTTTCGTCACAGTATTAATATCTGTGCCACTATTTTTTGTGCCAACTCAACCAATATTTTACCCTTCATTGACCTGAATGGCATATACACACACACACACACACACACACACACACACACACACACACACACAGTCGTGCTCAAAAGTTTGCATACTCTGGCAGAAATTGTGAAATTTTGGCATTAATATTGAAAATTGACTGATCATGCCAAAAAACTGTCTTATTTAACCACTTCCCGACCAGCGCACAACGATGTACGTCGACAGAATGGCACGGGCAGGCATATTGGCGTACAGGTACGTCCAATATTCAATGCCGCCCTGCCATCGGGAGCACGCCGCCGGCGGCGCGCTCCCGCGCTGGTCGGGACCCCCGTGAGTCCGGTCGCGGGACCCACAGACTCGATCGCCGCGGGCATCCCCGCGATCGTCTCACGGAGCGGCCGAATGGAGGTAATGCCGTGTAAACAACATTTCTCCATTCTGCCTAGCAACTAGTGACGCTGATCTCTGCTCCATGTGATTGGAGCAGATATCAGTGTTCACTAAATGAAAGCCCAACCCCCCCACAGTTAGTAACACACCCCTACACTTAACCCCTACACTGCCACCCACTGGTTAACCCTTTCACTGCCAGTGTCATTTACACAGGATTCACTGCATTTATATAGCAGTGATTACTGTATAAATGACAATGGTCCCAAAAATGTGTCAAAAATGTCCGATGGGTCCCCCACAATGTCGCAGTCACAATAAAAATCGCTGATCGCCGCCATTACTAGTAAAAAAAAAATAATAATAAAAAATTATTAATAAAAATGCTATAAAACTATCCCTATTTTGTAAACGCTATAACTTTTGCGCAAACCAATCAATAATCGCTTATTGCGATTTTTTTACCAAAAATATGTAGAAGAATACGTATCGGCCTAAACTGAGGGAAAAAAATGTTTTTTTATATATTTTTGGGGGATATTTATTATAACAAAAGGTAAAAAATAATGCGTTTTTTTCAAAATTGTCCGCAGGGGTGATCAAATACCACCAAAAGAAAGCTCTATTTGTGGGGAGAAAAAAAAGGACGTCAATTTTGTTTGGGAGCACGACCGCGCAATTGTCAGTTAAAGCGACGCAGTGCCAAATCGCAAAAAGTGGTCTGGTCTTTGACCAGCAAAATGGTCCGGTCTGCAAGTGGTTAAGGATAACAATCACATGAAGTCATTTATTATCACACAGCTTTTTTGGATCCTTTTTAAATCATAAACAGGAATCACTCAAATGGCCCTGGTAAAAAGTTTACATACCCTGGAATGTGGCACACGCAGGTTAAAATGGCAATTAAAAGGTTAATTTTCCACATTTGTGGCTTTTTAAATCATAATTAGCGTCTGTGTATAGTCAATGAGTTTGTTAGCTCTCACATGGATGCACTAAGCAGGCTAGACATTGAGCCATGAGGAGGTAGAAAAGAACGGTCTAAAGACCTGCGTAACAAGGTAATGAAACTTTACAAAGATGGAAAGGGATATAAAGAGATATCCAAAGCCTTGAATATGCCAGTCAGTACTGTTCAATCACTTAAGAAGTGAAAAATTAGGGGCTCTTGATACCAAGCCAAGGTCAGGTAGACCAAGAAAGATTGCAGCCACAACTGGTGGAAGAATTGCTCATGATACAACGAGAAACCTACAGGTAACCACAGGAGAAATGCAGGCTGCTCTCCATAAAGTGTGGTTGTTTTTCAGGAGCACAATTAAACGATACTTGAACAAAAAATAGCTGCATGGTTGAGCTGCCAGAAGGAAGCCTTTACTGCACCAATGCCACAAAAAAAGCCCAATGAGGCATGTCAAGGTGTTGTTGGGCATATTGTAACCAGGCTTTTTTGTGGAACTTGTACAGTAAAGGCTTCTTTCTGGCAACTTGACCATGCAGCTCTTTTTTGTTCAAGCATCATCATATTGTGCTCCCCAAAGCCAACCACACCATCTTTTTCCAGAGCAGCCCGTATTTCTCCTGAGGTTATCTGGTTTTTCTTTGTATCCCAAATAGTTTCTGTGGCAGCTGTGGCTGAGATCATTCTTGATCTACCTGACCTTGGCTTGGTATCAAGAGATCCCCAAATTTTCCACTTCTTATAAAGTGATTGAACAGTACTGACTGGCATATTCAAGGCTTTGGTTATCTTTTTATATCCTTTTCCATTTTTGGTAAAGTTTCATTACCTTGTTACACAGCTCTTTTGGCTGTTCTTTTCTACCCCCTCATGGCTCAGTGTCTAGCCTGCTTAGTGCATCCATGTGAGAACCAAAAAACTCATTAACCATTTATAGACATTTTTTAACCTGCATGTGCCACCTTCTGTGTCTCTACCAAGGCCAAACATTCCTGGGTATGTAAGCTTTTCATCAGGGCCATTTGGGCGATTTCTGTTATGGTTTAAAAAGGATCCAAAAAAACAATGTGATAATAAATGGCTTCATGTGATTGCTATCCTTAAATAAAAGACAGTTTTTTGGCATGAGAGAATATATATATATATATACATAGAAGGATTGGCTGTTTGCCACCTCAGCATGATTTGGCATACTGAAGTCATGTGGTTACTTTCCTGTCTTTTCACTGGTTGTTCGAGATCATAGCAGAAGTTCAGTGTAAGCTATACACAGGAAAAAACTACACATTGCAGCTCCAAAGATGCCAGCAGAAATATTAAAACACAGACAACTGATCCAGGGGAGGTTTATCTACTGAGAGCTGGGCATAAGAGAAGATACAGTGATTTCATTTATTTTTTGTGTGCAGTGTGTTTCTCTGGTCACTTAATCACAGTTGCAGCATTCATTTTGATCAACAGGATGTGTTGTGTGGGGGTGGATGTCTCATTTCATTTCATGTGCTCTGGCCAAGGGGAGTGTAGAGGTGTGCGGGGAGTCCGTTGGCATCACGATTCCGCCCACCAAGTGCCAGATACCAGTCCTGACCACTGAATCCGGAGTTTTTGGGGCGCCAAATAGAGAAAGGGGAGACAGTTGAAAGGTAAGGCTACATACAGGAGGCATGTATATCCTTATAGTTCAGCACCATGGTAGTACTTTATAATTGATGAGAGTGGGTTTACATCCACTTTAAGCCTTGTACACACGATCAGATTTTCGGATGACCGAACGTCCATTTTTTGTGGCATGCTAGTCTCATGTAGAAAGTGAAGAGGTTACTCACCATACGAAAATTCTCGTACGACAGAATACAAATTCAGAAGTGACGTAATGTGTTGACTAGTCATATATGTGTTCTTTAGTTTCTGAGCATGCGTAGTCTTGCTCTTACATTTTTTTTGGATGAAAACCGTACTAATTATCCGAAAATCGAATGTTGAATTCACGCATGTCAAAAATTTTATAGTTTGCAGATCCAGCTTTTGTTGGATGAATAATTGATATTCATCCAAGAAAAGCTGGATCTGCAAACTATAAAATTTTTGACATGCGTGAATTCAACATTCGATTTTCGTATAATTAGTACGGTTTTCATCCAAAAAAAATGTCATTTAAATATAAATTAGTAAAATTTTGTCCGCCGAACGATCTGCCGATTTTTGGATCGATAGTATGGTGCTTTTGACAGCCAATTTCAATAATCGGCTGTCAAAAGCACCATTCTAACGATCCGAAAATCGGCAGATCGTTCGGCGGACAAAATTTTACTTCTGATCTTCGTATGGTGTGTACGGGCCTTTAGACTTAGTGCTAGGCTCAGGTTTAGGTCTACAGAATGTTGAGGATTAGAGTTCAAATATGAAAAATGTGCATCACATGCAATAAAAATTAGTTGTGCCACATATTTGTGTGCTGAGATTTCTGGTGCCAACACTCCAAAATCAGAAACAATTAGGCTCCATTCACTCCTAGGCGTTTGGAATAGCGGGTGGCAAAATGCAGGATGCAATTGCGATAAATCTCTCTGCAATTGTGGCAAAATCTAAACGAGCTATGCTACATTGTAGCAATTTTGCCATGATTGCAGCAAGATTTATCACCCACCAAATGCGGTAAAATTGTACCGCGATTGGGGTGCGATTAACAAGTAATGGCATTGCAATCGCGAATCCGAAATTGTGGGCAAAATCACTGCGGCTCCTAGGTGTGATTGGAGCATAAACTCAAGCTGAAAATGAATATACTGTAAAAGCATTTCATATTTCCAAAGTTAAAGTTGAAAATCAAAGTGTTTGAACTCGGATCAGCAAACAAAAACAACTTGAAATAGGTTAAGCACAGCCAAGAATGATCCAAAGTGAAGAGCTAACAACAAACATAAATCACTTACCGGATGTGTAAGTCCTCCAGCAGCAAGGAAGAATAAAAAGGGAGGGTATGATTCCAAACTGTAAAATAATGCACAATAAATACAAGGAGCGTTTTGTTTGGTATTTTCAAGCACTGTACAAATGTTTCTGAATGTGTATCAAGTTTTAGGCCCCTTTCACACATGCCGACCGTATGTCCATATTTCATCCATCCGTTTGCAGATGAAATACAGACATACATGCATCCCTATGGGATAGCAGGTGTCTGCGGATGAACATACCACTGACACCCGATATCATCTGTCTCCGCTATGGTCCTATTTTTCTATCCATCTGCAGAGCGGATCGGATGAACGCGGACAGACGGTCCATGTTCATCCGATCCTCCATAGGGGCGAGCGGAGATCTGACAGGGTGGTCCCTGTACAGTGTGCAGGGACCCGCCCTGTCATCCACCGGCTTAAGCTCTGACAGGGTGGTCCCTGTACAGTGTGCAGGGAACCGCCCTGTCATCCGCCGGCTCAGCGGGGATAAATGGAGCGATCCCTGCTGAGCAAGCGGATGTTCACGGGGGTGGGTCATCACGGATCCGTCCTGTGTAAAAGGAGCCTAAAGGTGTTTGTTTCTAGGGCTGGGCAAGGGGAGGAGGCGTTTTTCAGGCACAAATATCCATGCAAACGCATGTGTTGCAGGCTTACAGACGCATCCAGGCAAAAATGACTGAATACGCTCAAAAGAATCTCATGTACTTTTTCGAACGTTGGGAACTGAGCCTTCAAGTGTGAACAGCAGCAATTAGAATGAAATTCTATATATGAAATGCACATTTCTGAGCAGGAAGCCAAGGAAGTGTATTGCTTTGGAGAAAAAAAAAAAACAGTACAGTGAAACCTTGGTTTGAGAGCGTTTTGCAAGACAAGCAAAATTTTTAAATACATTTTGACTTGATATACAAGCAATGTCTTGATATACATGTAGCATCATGTCACAACTGAGTATAAAAGAGAAGAGAGTTGCCTCCAAGTGTAGCAATACAGTTACATTTAATGAAAGTACAACATTTAGAAACTCACATGGTTGATGTTTAAAAACAGACACATCCAAGTATGCAGGCATCCAGGTAAAGTGGTTCACCATAGAACATCCTCCTCACCACCATCAACGTCCCTTCCACACTGCGCTCCATGAGCACTTTAAGCCTAATTTTCAGATCGCTCTACTGCAGGGTAGTCTTCCTGGTCACGATTGCAGACTGACAGCGGTGAGAGCTGGCAGTGTGGAGGACGGTCTATGTGGAAGGCTTTACCCCGGATGCCTGCATACTTAGATGTGCCTCTTTTAATCATCAACCATGAGTTGCTAAAGATTGTACCTTCATTAAATGTAACTATATTGCTACACTAATGCCGCGTACACACGACGGCACTTTCCCGCAGAAAAGGTCCGATGGACTTTCAACGGAGTTCCGATGGAATTCCGAACGAACGGACTTGCCCACAAACGAACGGACCGAAGTCCGTTCATTTTGAACGCGATGACGTGAGATGGGACTAGAAAAGGAAGTTCAATAGCCAGTAGCCAATAGCTTCCCTTGCGTCGTATTTGGTCCGTCGGACCAGCACACAGTCAAACGTTTTTCCTGATAGAAATTGATTCCATCATACAGATTTGAAACATGCTCTATTTGTAGGTCAGTCTGCATTTTTGAAGAAAAAAAGTCAGATGAAGACCACACACGATCCTAATATCTGACGGAATGATGCCATTGGACCTTTTCTGCCGGAAAGTTCGGTCGTGTGTAAGCGGCATTAGAGGCGCCTCTCTTATCTTTTATACTCTGCAGCTCCTGCTGGATTTTGCTTCTTATCCCTTGTGGAGGCTGCCATTTGTGGATGGACATTTTATGGTTACACACCCTATCACATTGCTATAATCTTTTTACATGGACTATAAACTGAAGGACTTATTAATAATAGTTGTGGAACGAATCATCCGAGTTTCCATATTTCTTATGGGGAAATTTGCTTTGATACACAAGTGCTTTGGATTACAAGCATGTTTCAAGAATGAATTATGCTCGCAATCCAAGGTTTTACCGTAGCTAAAGTTTGTTGTCCTAAACGACTTCCTAAAACAATTTTATTATCCTGTCAGTGAGTAACTTATTAGACCTCATGCACACTGGACATTTTTACAGCTGCTCCTGGGGGTGTATGGAGTTTTCTTTTTTTGCCTCTAAACTCTCCTGCATATTAGCCTATGTGTCTAAGCACACATACTGTAAGCTTTTAGCAGAGTTTCAAGGCAGGAAAAAAATCCTTACCGCCAGTGTGTCCAAGAGCAGCAGAGTTAGGACAGAAAAAAATGTTTGACAACCCACGTTAAAGTGGAGATCCCACTGTTCAAATTCATTTTTTTTTTTAGGATGCATATCTTTTTTTAAGAAGGTTTATTTAGATAACTCACATTTGATTAATCCGTGCTGGACTGACGATTTTATATAGGAATAACACTTATATTCCTATTTAATAGCAGTTTCATAGTGCTTGTGGGCATGTGAAGCCCACAAGCACCATCTTCCAGGCTCTGGTGCACCTGAGCGACCAGCATGCACCACCCATTCTTGCGCAAGCGCCATACACTTCAGAAGCTGCCATCACAATGGGTGGTGGCATCAGAAGTGCCCACCCCCGTTGTGATGGCAACAAAGCCCTCTGCGCTGCCCAGTGACTCCTGGGAAATGATGACAGACATCTCCCAGGAGCACTAGCGAGCACAGGCGCTGAGGGAAATGACGTCAGGCTCCTTGGAGAGGAAGAGGCAGATTAAGACCCAACAGACCTGAATTGTTATTTAGATTTAATGCTGCTGATTAATGTAAAAAAAAAGAAAGAAAATAAATTATGACTGGAACTCCGCTTTAATGCTCGGTGCGTTTTAGCGCTTGAGCATTCATTTCAAATAAATGATTTATTCTTGCGCAATGAAATAAATTAACGGCCAAGTGCTTGATGCCTGTTAATGCACATAAACCCTTGTAAAAGCGTTAGACACTTTCTGCAAAACTGCTGCTGCCAGGAGGAAGGCTTCTACGAGAGTTAATAAAAAAAACAAAAAAAAAACAAACAAAAAAAAAAACAAAAAAAAAAAACATCCCGTCTGCATTGCATGACACCCAACTCATATAGCCATCAAAAAACTACAAATGCTAAAGTCAGTTTTTTTTTTTTTTTTTAGATCAAGCTTAGTTTACAGGATACACAACAAACAGCACCCATTTAGGGGTTCCTAGATTGCCAAACTAATAACAAACAGGCACAGGGCAGAATGTGCAACTACCCCCAATGCTGTGTTCCCCGTTTGCATCTCAAGGCTTAATTTTCACTGTTATTTTCAACACCCACATCCCCTTTTTTTCCCCAGCCCTTTGGCTGAACGTCACATCTCATTCTACTGATCAGTAAGGGTACAGGATAAGTAAATCTATGTATGAAATCTCAGAGACATATACTTACGTATTTTGATGTGCCCGCTGTATGCAGTTAAAGATCTTGCCATTTTCTGGATCACTACTGTACATGTCAGGATACTTGTAGGAAAAAAAATGAACAAGCTCAGTTAACATCAGAAATCGCTAACATTTCTCTATTTAAAAAAAAAAAAAAAAAAAAAAAAAAAAAGAAGGGCAGATGAGCTCAATGCAGTACTGCCAGCCTCAAGAAATGTATAGTTACAAAATATTTCAACATAATGTTTGGTAAATGACCAAATCTGCTGACCATGCAGATATGTGCTAATGTTAGGATACCAATTGTGTTTCAGTTTTACAAGTTGTAATACTTATTATAGACAGTAAACACATTTTCAATTTATAATCCATACTGTTTTTTTCAAGTGTTGAGAAGATGGTAAAATGAAAAAAATAAATTAGAGAATCTCTTTATTAAACACCCTTTTAACCCAATGAACGATTCTGTCTAAGCAATGGATAAGTGGAGAGATTAAAAAGACCAGCCCTAACCACACTTTCTAAGTGTTTACAACAGGTCAAGAGGTAGGTACAACAAAAAGACACAGCAAGGTACACATGATACTGTGTAGGTTATGTCCCTTGTGCAGATTCTTCTATTTTTAAGCTATAATACTTCCCAAAGCACTGATTGATTCCTGCTTCACACTGGTGTAATGCAGGAAACTCTGCCATTCAGTGTTGGTTCCTGCATCGCACCTGAATCGCACACTGGTTCACACTTGCATCTGCAATCCACTGGGGGTGTCGATGTAAAGTTAATGACACCCCCAGATCGGTTTGCAGATCGCAGTGTGAACTGTCAAATGGTGCAGGTGTAAAAACCCATGCGATCCAATTCCAGTGCTGACCAAAAAAAAGGGTCCTGCACCATTTTGGTGCGAATGTGATGCGATTTCAGCCTGTTTGAATGGCTGAATTCGCATCGCACAGACATCACATGTGATCTGCACAGCAATGCAGTGTGAATCAAATACAATGTCTGATCACACGAGAGCGTCTCAGGCAGACCAGGAGTTCTAACATCACATGCTGCATTCTTGTCCCAGGTCAGATACTCAGAAAGAATGCAAACAGGTGGTGAGCAATGGTAACATTGTAGGGGACATTTATCAAGAAAATTAGTGAAACACTTCTGGAAAGTCAATGCAACATGTACAGTGCTGTGAAAAGTATTTGACTCCTTCCTGATTTTTTATTTGTTTTGCATATTTCTCACACTTAAATGATTCAGATAAAACTAATTTTAATATTACACAAAGATAACCCGAGTAAATCCACAACAGTTTTTATTATTTGAATTTATTAAGGGAATAAAGATGTTCAAACCTGCCTGGCCCTATGTGAAAAAGTAATTGCCCCCTCCCACGCTGAATCATGAATGAACTGCGATTAACCACAATTTCTTGGAAGGCAGAGTTAAATTTCACTTGCCACACCCAGGCCTGATTACTGCCAGACCTGTTGAATCAAGAAATCACATAAATAGAAGCTGTCTGACAAAGTGAAGCACGCCAACAGATCACAAAAAGCCAAACATCATGCCACAATCTAAAAAACAAAAAAAACATCAAGAACAGATTAGAAACAAACATGAATCAGTCTTGGTAGGCCATTTCTAAGGCTTTGGAACTCAAGTGAACCATGGGGAGAGCTATTATTCACAAATGGAGATAACTTGGAACAGTGGTGAACCAAGAGTGGCCGGCCTACATAAATGACTCCAAGAGTACGACGACTCATCCAGGAGGTCATAAAAGAACCCAAAACATCCAAAGAACTGCAGGCCTTACTTGCCTCAGGTAAGATCAGAGTTCATGATTCAACAATAAGAAAGAGACTGGGCAAAAATGGCATCAATGGGAGAGTTCCAAGGCCGAAGCCACTGCTGATCAAAAAGAACACAAAGGCTCATCTCACATTTACCCCCAAAAAAAATCTTGATTATCCACCAAGACTTTTAGGCAAATATTCTGTGGACTGATGAGACAAAAATGTAAACTTTTTGAAGGTGTACGTCGCATTACATCTGGCATAAAACTAACACAGCATTTCATAACAAGAACATCATACCATCAAGTCAGACGTGGTGGTAGTGTGATGGTCTGGGGCTGCTTTGCAGCTTCAGGACCCGGACGACTTACCATAATTGATGGAGCCATGAATTCTGAGCTCTACCAGAAAATCCTTAAGGAGAATATCTGGCCATCAGTTTGTGATCCCAAGCTCAAGTGCACTTGGGTTATGCAGCAGGACAATGATCCGAAAGACAACAGCAAGTCCACCTCCAAATGGTTCAAACAAAACAACGTTTAGGTTTTGGAGTGGCCTACTAAAAGCCCGGACTTAAATCCAATTGAGATGCTGTATCATGACCTTACACAGACCGTTCATGCTGGAAAACCCTCCAATGTGGCTGAATTAAAACAATTCTGCAAAGAGTGGGTCAAAATTGCTCCATAGCAATGTGAAAGTTATTAGGTTTAGGGGGCAATTACTTTTTCACATAAAGCCAGGCAGGTTTGGACAGCTTTTTTGCCTTAATAAATGAAACCATCATTTAAAAACTGCATTTTGTATTTACTCGGGTTATCTTTGTGTAATAATAAAAATAGTTTGATGATCGGAGTCATTTAAGTGTGACAAATATGCAAAAAAAAAAATAAAATAAAAAAATCAGAAAGGGGGCAAATACTTTTGCACAGCATTATATTGGCAACCTTTTTCTGGAATCCTAGGCACAAAACAATACAGATCTGATCAGGTCTGCAATAGCTGCAGATGATGAGACAGACTTTCACTGTAAACAGAAGCATAATGGGGCAGTGGTCAAAGACAGGTTTCATTCCGTGGCAGTGATACTTTAGCACCAGAGGAAGGAATTTATGTATCAAGCTGAACACCAAGGGAGAGGGAGAAGGAAATATAGAAATATATATATATTTTTTTTTTCCTACCCAGGGAAAGTGCGTGTACATTTGATCTGTGTGAACAGGGCAAAAAAAAAAAAAAAAAAGAAGATTTTACTGGAATATTTCCTGTGGTCAAATGTTTTTCATTGACATGAACCAGAAAATGTACTTTACTACTAAAAAGGTATTTCCCATGATACTTAGCACCATCTAGTGGCCAACTGTTTTTCATTTTATATCAATGAAAAATCTCCGACAAGCATAGGAAATAGCCTACCAACATTATTTTGTTTGGCCCCATTTGCAAGGAAACCATTTATTTTTGTTTACAAACTTTTTAATTAGAAGGTTTCAAAAAGTGGTACAGAGAAACTAGCATCTGAAAACAGAATATCAGATTGGTACAGAAAATGACAAAAAGTACAAAACATGACTAAGATAGCCCAGTATATAAAAATTTTACAAAAAGGGAAAAAAAAGAGAAGACCTCAACATTACCATACAGATATATGCAGTTCTAAACATCGAGACTCACTCAAAGTGCAATGATCAAACCAAATAGAAGATTTAAGCTCATAATAAGGCATACTGCGGTATAAAGCGTGAGAGTTTTTACTCTTTACCTATGGACGCTACACAAAGTTTAACCTAGGAGAGTGGAACTGAAGGAGTTCTTCAATGTAAAGTGACTACCCAATAGATAGCAACACAGATTGTGTGGGTTAGTCTCATCTGTAATGTAGCTTCTGTGATTGAAGTAAATAATATACAATGGGTTGTGCAAGGAAACCATTTAACTGTGTGATCTGCTATGCAATTATTTTTATAAATACACCCTTTAGAGTAAATCTGCCACATAATCTCTCACTGATCAGTACTGCCTTGCTATGCAACAGAATTGATAAATGCCCCCTTGTGGAGAAGTGGGAGAAAAAAAAAAAAAAAACACACACACACGGCTTCAGCATTGGTGCGAGGCTGCAGCTGTCTCGAAGCCCGAAAACTGAGCGATCACATGACCACTGATCAGTCAATTCTCTGGTCCACTCTGAGCACAGGACGGTGATTGTCAGTCTGTCCCCTCAGCTGTCACTGGAGCACAGGGCAGGAGTGGCTGGCTCAGGCTCTCAGTGGTGCACTGAGAGGCTGATCCAGCCGCCAATCAGGCATCTGGGTGGATCCTAACATTATTGGGATACATCCAGAGACTGAAGCGGCTTGGTGACATCAGCCGACAACAGGCTTCAGCCCACTGTCGGCTGATTCTGGGTCACAGGAGTGTTCAAGTCAATGCACTCCTGTGACCCACAGGAAAAGTACGGGCAAAAGATATTAGGTCAGACTTCTGTTTTAATAATCCACTGCTTTTTATAATGAGGAATTACACTGTTAACATGTTATGTTCTGAGAAACAAGAACATAGTTGAAGAACATGCCGGCTTCTTACCTCTACTTTATACTGCTTGCGAGCTTTTGACACCTTGATAGCCAGATGAGCCACCATAACAAAGCTGGCTGCCCCTGTGAGGATCACATATCCATGTTCTTTGGAAAGGACCACCATCTTGAATCTGTAAACGATGACAAAATAGATATGGATGTGACAATATAGATTAAACTCTACAAATCAGAACTGTACTACTCTATTGTAATCTTCAGCTGGCACTCCTTTACAGAATCACATGGGGTAAAGCCCAGTTCCAGGCAAAATTATACCCCCTCCCATAATAATAATAAAAACAAAACTTGTTTTGGGCTGCTTTCACACTACAATGCGTGTATAACATGCTATGCATTTGAGAAAAAAAAAAAAACACATAGCAAGTTTTAAAGAGGAAGTAAACCCTGATGGGTTTTACTTCCTCTTTTTTCCCCCCTGCAAAGTAAAAGCATAATGGGCTAGTATGCACCGCATTATGTTGCACTTACCTGCAAACAAAGCCCGCAATGTCCCCGCTGGTGGCCACATCCATCCCTCTTCATTCTGGCGCCATGGACTCCGGCTGTGTGACTGGCCGGAGTCACATGCACGTGGGAGCCACCAGTCACGGCTCTTTTTCAGTGTGCATGCGCCAATGACATTAGCACAAGCGTATATGGTAAATATCTCCTAAACCGTGCTTATTATAGGCTTACCTGTAAGTAAAAGTGATGTAACTAGGTTTACAACCACTTTAAATGCGGTGCATTAAATATTACCGCAATGTATCTGAATAGTTGGTTGTTAAGGACGTTAAGGGACTGGCTCCTTAACAACCATCTATTCACTGGTTATTAAAGATGCCAGTAGGTGTTGGTTCTTCTAGTCATTGGTTGTTAAGTAGCCGTCACCCATAACTACCACTTAGAACTACACTCCATTACATCCTTGGTGGTCAACATGCTCCGGCTCCTCTTGTGCAGGAGTGATGCCATCATTGAAGGAGGAAGGGTCCAGAAAGACGGGCGGAACAGCCAGGAGCATGAGCGCAGAGAATGTGAGAGGGGGCAGCGGAACAGACTCCTCCACAGAAGCAGGATGGTGACCACAATAGGGTGGGAGAATGCGCGCGGGGGGCGGAGGAGGACACTGTTTGTTTATATATCAGTATGTGTCGGTGTTCTGCCAAAAACTGGCCCCCATCTGATGGAGTGCTCCGTACTGCGCAAACATGCGACGGGGTGGACAAGGAGACTCCAAAAGTCTCTGAAAGATGAACGGCGCCTGCGCACTTGCTAGTACCTTCTGCCCCGAGTCCAGATTCAAGTCCTACTATGCAAGTGGACATACGGTAGCACTTAGTAACAGGGCCGCACGCCACGCTTCGCTCTGCAATTTTTTATTCTAACTCTATATCCACTTGGATGGTGGGGTTTGAACCTGGACTCAGGCGCCGTTCATCTTCAGAGACCTTCAGCGTCTCCTTGTCCTCCGTAGTGCGCAAGCGCAGTACAGGGCGGAAACCCTATTCGACGGGGGACAGTATTTGACAAGACACCGGCTTCTTAACAATCAGCTATTCATTCATTTATCTCACACCCTGATGCATTTTTTTGGTGTGTTACCCATTGACTTAAAACGCAAGGTGCATCTCTGGTGCGCTTTTGAAAAGCACAAGAAAGATGCTGCATGCAAGACTTTTCAAATCATTAGCGCAAACGCAGAGCAGCAATGAAAAAAAAAAAAATATATACATATATATATATATATATATATATATATATTTTTAGGATTTAAAGGGTAATTTTGGTGCGCTTTTGTCACTCTGGAAATGCGTCTTCTAGCGCAGAAAAAGCATGTAGGTGTAAAAGAGCCCTTACTTACCTATGTCCACTGCAATAATGTCCCTTCGCCAGCCCCTCTTCCAAGTGTGGAGAATGGTGGGCCACAACTGCAATCTCTGCCCACGATGACCAGTCCCTTTGTCCCAACATCATCATGCCACATATCTTCAGGACCCGAGAGAAACCTGCTGCTGTAAAGCCAATAGCAAGTGCTCCTGTCCATCAGCTAGCAACAAGGCCAAACAGAAGAATGACCTTTTGACTTCAGAATTGGGTAATAAAAAGGGGCTTTCCAGATTTTGGATTTTTTTTACAACTAAGAAGCTGAATGGTTAAGGTTTAAGTAGGAGGACCTGATGTCCAGAGATCACAGTGCAAGTCTCAAGCCGTTCACTGCATGAATCCAAAGGTAGGTCTACTGAATGTTATGATCAAACTCCTCAAAAGCATCTATTATCTAACAGGAATAATTGTAACAACAATTTTATATTTAGATTATCAAATGTAACCAAGTCAGTCATCCCATAACAATTCATATAATACACATAGTAAAGTATACTGATGTAACATACAGCATGGAGCATATGCAGCCAAGCTTAGTAGTTGTGGGAAAGAGAAAAGTGGGGCAGATGAGGTCATGATTCCCCCCTTGTCCAATCAGAGAACGCCTTGTGTCCAATGAAAAATTCAAGACGTTTCCTGAATGCGTAAGGTGGGGGAGTGAGACGCTGCGTTTAGTGTAAGAAATGGGGAGCCGTTCAATACTCAGAATCATCATATCCTGTATGGAGCACAAGCCATTACAACCATTTGCAGCATCCCCAGCAGCCCTCTGGAGGTGGCTTATGAAGAATTGGGTTGTACCAAGCTGGACCAAAGTCCAATTTTTTTTCCAAGATAATGCCTAGAGTTCTTCTTTAAAAGCTGAATTCCAGGCAGAGATGAAATACACATATATTATTGCAACAAATCAAATAAATGGTGTTGCGCTCCCTTAAACTAAATAATATTAATCCATAAAGTGCTAACCAATAAAAACATAAATTATCTGTGCATAAATTCTGATTCCCGTGATAAATCGTGATCATTGATCAAAGTGACTAGTGCAACAAAGCATTCCAAACGAATATATATATATAAGAAATAGAAACCACATATATAAAATTGCATAGACCAAAGTAAAAATCGCATAAAATCACCCAGTGATAGTGATGAATACCAATAAATAGATTTTCTTACTCGGTGTAAATAGAAACACATAAAATCACATAAATAGAAAAGAAATCGCATATACCCATAAAGTGATAAATGCAAATAAATAAAGTATCACACAAAGTGTGTATAAAGCAAAATTAAATAGTGAAACATTCAGTGCAGACAAATGTAGAAGTCTCTCAAACTGCAAACAAAAATAAAAAAGTGGCAAAAAAAAATCCGTAAAGTGCTTCTCGTAGTAGCAGGTGCAATACAACGTAAACTGTGCACACTCTGGTGTCTCTTCAGTGTCCCGCAGTTAACATATAGGGTGGCCCCTTACCTTACTGCTGTAAGGCAAACAGCATAACGAGACCAAGGTCTCAGATGATGACAGCGGTGTACCCTTAGTTCCAAGCTAGGAGGACTTCTCCCCACATTAAGGCAGGATCTCACAGAGAAGGAAACAGTAGGGCTCCAAATGGTGAAGTATGTATACACTTTTATTACAAAACTCAAACAAATGGAAAGGTACTCACAAACATCAGATAAAAAACGCCAGATAGTTTAAAATGTTCCTTTTCGTCTCTCAGACGTGGCTTCCCGTATCCACAAGCACTTCCTTCCCACGCGTATCCCTGATGAAGTCACATGACGATACGCGCGGGAAGGAAGTGCTTGTGGATACAGGAAGCCACGTCTGAGAGACGAAAAGTAACATTTTAAACTGCTATCTGGCGTTTTTAAACTGATTTGTTTGTGAGTACCTTTCCATTTGTTTGAGTTTTGTAATAAAAGTGTATACATACTTCACCATTTGGAGCCCTACTGTTTCCTTCTCTGTGAGATCCTGCCTTAATGTGGGGAGAAGTCCTCCTAGCTTGGAACTAAGGGTACACCGCTGTCATCATCTGAGACCTTGGTCTCTTTATGCTGTTTGCCTTACAGCAGTAAGGTAAGGGGCCACCCTATATGTTAACTGCGGGACACTGAAGAGACACCAGAGTGTGCACAGTTTACGTTGTATTGCACCTGCTACTACGAGAAGCACTTTACGGATTTTTTTGCCACTTTTTTATTTTTGTTTGCAGTTTGAGAGACTTCTACATTTGTCTGCACTGAATGTTTCACTATTTAATTTTGCTTTATACACACTTTGTGTGATACTTTATTTATTTGCATTTATCACTTTATGGGTATATGCGATTTCTTTTCTATTTATGCGATTTTATGTGTTTTTATTTACACCGAGTAAGAAAATTTATTTATTGGTATTCATCACTATCACTGGGTGATTTTATGCGATTTTTACTTTGGTCTATGCGATTTTATATATGTGGTTTCTATTTCTTTTTATATATATATATATATATATATATATATATATATATATATATATTTGTTTGGAATGCTTTGTTGCACTAGTCACTTTGATCAATGATCACGATTTATCACGGGAATCAGAATTTATGCACAGATAATTTATGTTTTATTGGTTAGCACTTTATGGATTAATATTATTTAGTTTAAGGGAGCGCAACACCATTTATTTGATTTGTTGCTATATGTTTCAGTGGTAGGGCTTATACCTCTGTCGGTGTTTGGCTGCAACCCTAATTGAGGCTTAATAGATTTTTGATAGCGCAGGGATACTTTTGTCTATTACACATATATTATTGCAGCTCTGTATTAAGTTTTTTTTTCTCTTTTAAAGAAGGCATTGTAGTATAGCCGATTTAGCCGTTTGCATGGAATTCACCTGTAACTGCATGCAAGTGTTAGGTTTTAGAAGCAAAGAGTTGGCACACTAAACATTGATAAGATCAAATTTTTCTCTATTTATGCACTTTGTAAGTGGTTAGGGAAAAAAATAAAAATAATTATGATTGATAATTTTTCATAGACTGGCAGCATGGAGATGCTTTGTTCATTAATACAATTGTATACCGATCGATAAGATTACATTGTGGAATCATAATATCACATCATGATCTTAAATTATATAGTGATTTAGAAACATCTTAAATGAATAGTTTAAAATGATAATAAATTATGATTATAAGAAATCAAACAAAATCAGATTGATTGGTAAATAAATGATTGATTATCACAGCATGTATGGCCACCATAAAAAGCACAGGAACGAGGCAGACGAAGCTAAGAGCACATTCAACATGGTTGCGTGTCGCCAGACTGGAGGATAATTCAGCTGGTTTTATGGAGTGGGTGTGACAGACACACCTAACCTAATGCTGTCTCAGCAATGCAGTTAACCATCAAGTGCCAGCTTGTAATACCTCCGTCATTGCCAGGCCAGTTTTCAGTTTTATGTGCTGTCTACACTCTACTCAAATGTCATTTTCTACCAATTTTATGAGACAAGTAGAGCTTCATTGGTGGTATTTAATAACCACTGAGATTATTATTTGTTTTTTATTATATAAAAAGGAAAAAAAAAATATGTAAAGAAAAACGAATCAAAACGACAAAAAAAAATCTTTTAATCATTTTTGGGTAAATAAAAATGCCAGGACAGTACAAAAATCCCCTAAATGACCCCTTTAAGAATTTAGTAATAAAGAAACATGCTGTTTTTTAGAGGGTTAAAAGCTTGGTTATGGCGCACTAATACACGATTGTTTAGGTCATATACAGTGCCTTGCAAAAGTATTCACCCCCCCCCCCCCCCTCTGCATTTTTTGAGTTTTGTTGCCTCACAACCTGCAATTAACATGGATTGTTTGAGGATTTGCATCATTTACAGAACATGCCCACAACTTTAAAGATTTTTTTTTTTATTATTGTGAAGCAAACAACAAATAGGACAAAATAACAGAAAAGGTCAATGTGCATAACTATTCACCCCCCTAAAGTCAATACTTTGTAGAGCCACCTTTTGCGGCTATCACAGCTCCAAGTCACTTTGGATAAGTCTCTATGAGCTTGTCACATCTTACCACTGGGATTTTTGCCCATTTCCTCCTTGCAAAACTGCTCAAGCTCCTTCAAGTTGGATGGTTTGCACTTGTGAACAGCAATCTTTAAGTCTGACCACAGATTTTCTATTTGATTGAGGTCTGGGCTTTGACTAGGCCATTCCAACACATTTACATGTTTCCCCTTAAATCACTCAAGTGTTTCTTTAGCAGTGTGTTTGGGGTCATTGTCCTGCTTGAAGGTGAACCTCCATCCTAGCCTCAAATCACACAGAGTGGTACAGGTTTTGCTCAATAATATAACTGTATTTAGCACCATCCATCTTTCCCTCAACTCTGACCAGTTTCCCAGTCCCGACTGCTGAAAAACATGGGGATGGTGTTCTTTGGGTGATGTGATATGTTGGGTTTGCGCCAGACATAACGTTTCTTTTGATGGCCAAAAAGTTAATTTTAGTCTCATCAGAACAGAGTTTCCTCCATACATTTTGGGAGTCTCCCACATGCCTTTTCGCAAACTCAAAACGTGCCATTTTGTTTTTTTGCTGAAAGTTAAAGGCTTTCTTCTGGCCACTCTGCCATAAAGCCCAACTCTATGGAGCGTAAGGCTTATTGGCATCCTATGTACAGATATTCCAGTCTCTGCTGTGGAACTCTGCAGCTCTTCCAGGGTTGCCTTAGGTCTACTGTACTGCCTGATTAATGCCCTCCTTGCCCAGTCCGTGAGTTTTGGTGTGCGACCGTCTCTTGGCAGGTTTGCTGTTGCGTCATGTTCTTTTTGGTTATGATGGATTTGATGGTGCTCCTAGGGATCATCAAAGATTTGGATATTTTTTATAACCTAACCCTGACTTGTACTTCTCAACAACATTGTCCCTTACTTGTTTGGAGAGTTCCTTGGACTTCATGGCACTGTTTGGTTAGTGGCACCTCTTGCTTAGGTGTTGCAGCCTCTGGGGCCTTTCAAAAAGGTGTGTATATGTAATGACAGATCATGTGACAGAGTGCACACAGGTGGACATCATTTCACTAATTATGTGACTTCTGAAGGTAATTGGTTGTACCAGAGCTTTTCATGGGCTTCATAACAAAGGGGGTGAATACATACGCACATGCCAATTATCAGTTCTTTATTTCTGAAAAATTGTTTTATGTATATATTTTCCTAATTTTACTTCACCAACCTAGACTACTGTGTTCTGATCCATCACATATAATTCAGATTAAAAAGCAAAATCGGTAAAAAGCCAAGGGGGTGAATACTTTTGCAAGGCACTGTACAAGTGGGGTGGAGGTGATAGATCACGTGTAAGAGAGGAGGAGGTAAAAAGGTAATATAAGTACAAATCAATGAGCAGCTCCTGCTGCAGACCCATTCATTCATTGTTCAATTCAAAGAATTTATTCTATCCTCTGTTGTAAGAGGAAGGGGAGGGATCTACCATGCAATCTACTTTTTTTTTGTTTTTTTACATTGTGACCGCAGTGATTGGATATCACAGGCATCACAAGGTATATTCACAGCCACTCAGTACACAGTATGTATACACTATAACTAGTCAAAAATTATAATATAAAAAAACACAACTAAGTGAATAATAAAAATGTACTCTATAACTCATACAATAATCAAGTGTACAGAAAAAAAAAAAAAAAAAAAATTATTTTATATATATATATATATATATATATATATATATATATATATATATATATATATATATATATATATATATATATATATATATACACTCAAAAATGATATATAAGCAGCAGTTCCTCATAAAGACGTAGTCATGAGCATACAGTGGTAAAGTGCACAGAATTTTTTGTGAACAATCAGAAATATTATGAATAGAGTGCTCAGAAATTATATATAAGAAAACAGTTCTTCATCAAGATGTAATCGTGGGCATAACAGTCATAAGTGTTTCTTCTCAAAAAATCCTATGCGGGTACAAGAGAGAGAATTTCCTTCACCAAACACCGTGCTGATAAATGGTAAAAATGCGCGCTTACCAAATCCCAGAATCAGAAAGGCATTTGATATTAGAAATCTTAGGGGTCATCACACAGGGACATCACCTCGTTTTCACGTGGTTGGACCATTCATAAAAGGCAAGCAAAGACTCCCATAGCTTAAAACCGTAAACCAAAATCTTTTATTCCATTATAATTGGGTGGTCTTGACGTGCTTGACGCAAATCACGTGACATTTGGGCGTTCGCTTTGCCGGCAGGCTTTTCTTAACGCTGATTTGACCTTTATGTTTGTGAGTATGTTTTTTATTATGGAATAAAAGATTTTGGTTTACGGTTTTACGCTATGGGAGTCTTTGCTTGCCTTTTATGAATGGTCCAACCACGTGAAAACGAGGTGATGTCCCTGTGTGATGACCCCTAAGATTTCTAATATCAAATGCCTTTCTGATTCTGGGATTTGGTAAGCGCGCATTTTTACCATTTATCAGCACGGTGTTGGTGAAGGAAATTCTCTCTCTTGCACCCGCATAGGATTTCTTGAGAAGAAACACTTATGATTATTGGACTGTTATGCCCACGATTACATCTTGATGAAGAACTGTTTTCTTACATATAATTTCTGAGCACTCTATTCATAATATTTCTGATTGTTCACAAAAATTCTGTGCACTTTACCACTGTATGCTCATGACTACGTCTTTATGAGGAACTGTTGCTTATATATCATTTTTGAGCACTTTATATATATATTTTTTTTCTGTACACTTGATTATTGTATGAGTTATAGAGTACATTTTTATTATTCACTTAGTTGTTTTTATATTATAATTTTTGACTAGTTATAGTATATACATATTATTCTGTTATAGGTTTTAGATATATTTTTTTTAGATTTTTGGAATTGTGAGCGCGGTTGAAATTTCTGACTTGTATGCTTTATAGGTGTGTATCACATCGTATCAATCGCAGCCTTTAGATATTTAGACTGATTGTTGAGAGATTTCTTTAGCGCAGTATTTTTTTCCCAAATTTTTACTCAGTACACAGTGGTTTGTAGCTGGAACAGCCGTCCATGGTCTTTATTTCAGAGGACTTTTATAAATGGTGGTGGGTGAAAAACAGTCCACCAATCGGTCATTCATAAACACACTGTGGCAGACAAGGGGTTAAACACCAATGTGGTGGGACTGGCGTTCAGGGAGATTAGAACTGCTTAAAGGAACTCGTCTAGGTAAGAAACAAGGATTTTCATAAACAAATGGCAGCAAAGTGAGAATAAGCATTGGGAAGGCCCTGTCACCTTGTCCATTCAGGGCAGACAATGTCTGTTTAACACTCACCTGGACCACTTATTTCTACTTACCTGCACAGTACTTCTTCCACCTCAATAGACTTGTATGGGGAGACTGTGACCCTCCAGGATGCAATGTTGGAGCCTAGCAGCCAAGTACCATTACAACACTGTCCCCTGGTGGAGGGGGTGATGTCACCGCCCCCTGTAAGCCCCAACACCAGTGAACACTGGGCAGTCTGTCCTTATTAGAAGGAAAGGAAGGACTGAGGGAAAGTGTGAGCCCAGGAGGCACAGGGGCAATGTACAGTCACAGCCAGCAGTCTGCAATCACAGGATGAAATAAGCAGCAGCTGTGCACAGTTCCAATGGCTATTTGTGTATTGCACCGTGTGCATATCGGGGCATAAACATTGAATACAGACTTTCTGCTATCTAGGCTGGGTTCAGGAGAGAAGGCACTGGTGATGTAACCTTCCCAGGGGGCACCCGAGGCCCTGTATAGTATAGTACCAGTTGCAGCGTGTTTTTGGTGCGTTCCAATGCGTTTTTGATGCTTTCCAGTACAGTAGAAGTGCAGCATGTTCTACTTTTTTTCTGGAACTGGAACGCACTGGTGTGAACTATGCCATTGGAAACCATATAACCTACTTTCCATGCGATTTTGATGCAGAAAAAAAACGCACTGGACTGCATGTGGTGTGAACTGGCCCTAAATCCACTTCCCCATGCGTGACAGACTGATGGAACAGGTTGTCAATTGTAATGAGTAAACCAAAAGGAAGCTGTTACTATACTGGGCCAGCCAATCACAGGTAGCCGAAGCATTCCATGGCTGCCTATGATTGGCCCAGTACAGCGACAGCTTGGAATTAAAATCAGCTAGCTGCCTGTGATTGGCTGGCCCAGTACAGTGACAGCTTCCTGGCAGGATCACTCTGGTGGGTCTGGACCAGGATCAGACCATGTCTGCACTCATCAAGGATGAGCTCAGGCGTGTTCGCATGGTTCACGTGCAGAGCCCACCATGAAATCGGTACAGTGCAGCGCTAATCACAGGCAGTGAGACATTGCCCCGATGTGCGGCTGCAGAGATCGAAAATGTCTCACTGCCTATGATCAGCGCAGTGGCGGCTTCCTGGCGGGCTCTGCATGTGAACACGCCTGAGCTCATCCTTACTCATCACTTGATTCTTCCTCAATCATTTATGGAGGAGTGTGTGGCCACCATTATATTGGGCCATCTACTATCTGCCATGTGGAGTTCTGTCTAGACCGATCAGTCATTTTGATGAAATGACTTTATTTTGCTTGAAATCAATGGATAAGAAAGTGTGCACCAGTTCACAGATCCGATCCTGCGATCGGATGGTAAGGTGTATGGCCCATCACACATCCCTGTACACTCCATATAGGAAAGCACTGCCCTGGTGTCACTCAGGATTCCTCCCGTCACACACACCGCACTGTGTCCAGTACGGGAAGAAGGAGATCGGTGACCTCGGAGTGCACTGATCGGTCCCCGGCTCGTCCTTCCTCACCACCTTCAAGGTGACACAAACCGGAAACCGCTCCCGGAGGAATCCTCACTACTCTCCTCCACCGGCACTGTGTGACCCCATAGAGGACTGGGCTGTACAGGAGGCCCCCCACGTGTGCTACCTACCTGTCCGTATGTACTAACAATCATATCACCTACCTGAACTTCTACCGTCCGGACCTGACAACCTACAACACACCGCCTGAGGAGCCGAACTGAGAGCAGGAGGAGGGGAAGGGGCGGAGACTCCGTACATGCCCCGCCCTCAGAGGACGTGCTCCACAACGTAACACTTGTATGAAGTAATAATATACAGTGTTCATGTAAATACAGTATTATGTATACAGTATATCACACAAGTCAGTACACCCCTCACAGTTATGGAAAGATTTTATTATATCTTCTCATGTGACAACACTGAGGAAATGACACTTTGCTGCAATGTAAAGTAGTGAGTAGGCAGGGGCGGACTGACCATTCGGCCACTTGGGCAATGCCCGAGGGCCCCGGGCCACTAGGGGGCCCCATCAGGGTTGCCAACCTCAGTAAAACCAGGGACAGTATGTAAAAATCTGTGTTTTTTTTTTACATCTGTCTCTGAAATGTCCCTTACTGACATCCTTTTGGTCTAAAAATCCAGAGATTATAGCTGCCCCACCCCTCCAGTACCTTCTCAGCCAATAGAAACATGTCTGTGTATACTGTGTGATTGTATACTGTGTGTGTGTATACTGTGTGGTCCCATAAGCTCTGATTGTCTGGGGGCCCCATAATCTCCTATTGCCCGGGGGCCCCATGAGTTGTCAGTCCACCCCTGTGAGTAGGCCCCTTTCCCACATGCGGACCATTCAGATCCGCCTGTCAGTTTTTTCAGTTTTGTCATAGGTGACATGTCCGCTGACATCTGATCCGCTCCGCAAAATCCACACAGATGGATGTCCTATTTCCATCCGTCTGGCATATCGGATCGGATGGACAGGGTCCATAATCATCCGACCCCCCCATAGAGGAAAGTGGACTCTCTGACAGGTCCGTCCCCACAGAATGCAGAGACAGACTTGTCACCAGCCGAGTAGTAAAAACGGACAGCCCCATGTGAAAGGGGCCTTACAGTGTAAATTTGCTGTCCCCTCAACATAACTCAACACACAGTCATTAATGTCTAAACCGCTGGCAAAAAAAGTGAGTACACCCCTAAGTGAAAATGTCCAAATTGGGCCCAATTAGCCATTTTCCTTCCCTAGTGTCATATGACTCGTTAGTGTTACAAGATCTCAGGTGTGGATGGGGAGCAGGTGTGTTCAATTTAGTGTTATTGCTCTCACTCCCTCATACTGGTCACTGGAAGTTCAACATTGCACCTCATGGCAAAGAACTCTCTGAGGATCTGAAAAAAATAATTTGGTTCAGATGGTGTCAAGGGTGTGTGGCGGTAACCAGTTCAGAAGTACAAAGACAAGTTTGTCTTGCCTATAGTCAAACATGATGGTGGGAGTGTCATGGTCTGGGGCTGCATTAGTGGTGCTGGGACTGGGGAACTACAGTTCATCGAGGGAACCATGAATGCCAACATGTACTGTGACATACTGAAGCAGAGCATGATGCCCTCCTTTTGAAGACTGGGCCACAGGGCAGTATTCCAACATAACAACCCCAAACACACCTCCAAGGCAACCACTGTCTTGCTAAAGAAGCTGAGGGTAAAGGTGATGGACTGGCCAAGCATGTCTCCAGGCCTAAAACTCAGGCCGCGTACACACGCGGGGACTGTTCGCTCAACTTTGTCCGCTGAACAGTGTTTCGGCAGACAGTCCGCTCGTGTGTGGGCTTTCAGCGGACAGTTTCAGCGGACAGTCTGCTGAACAAAGTTTTTCGGAAATTCCGAAAAACAGTCCCCTCGTGTGTAGGCTTGTTCGTCAAACTAAGTTCCGCGCATGCTCAGAAAGGATTTACACGCCAAAGTTTGCATTGCAGTGTATAGGACGTCGTTTTCTAGTCCCGTCGTACGTGCCGTTCACATCATCGCGCACGGTTTCAGCGGACTGTTCGTTCGTCGTGTGTGGCCAAGTCCGTCCATGCTAATTTTGAGCGGACTGTCCGCTGAAACTGTTTGACGGACAAAGTTGAGCGAACAGTCCCCGCGTGTGTACGCGGCCTTATTGAGCATCTGTGGGGCATCCTCCAATGGAAGGTGGAGGAGCACCGGGTCTCTAACATCCACCAGCTCTGTGATGTCATCATGGAGGAGTGTAAGAGGACTCCAGTGGCAACCTGTGAAGCTCTGGTGAACTCCATGCCCAAGAGGGTTGAGGCAGTGCTGGAAAATAATGGTGACCACACAAAATATTGACACTTTGGGCCCAATTTGTACATTTTCACTTAGGGGTGTACTCACTTTTGTTGCCGGTGGTTTAGACACTAATGGCTGTGTGTTGAGTTATTTAGAGGGGACAACAAATTTACACTGTTATACAAGCTGTACGCTCACTACTTTACATTTTAGCAAAGTTTAATTTCATCAGTGTTGTCACATGAAAAGATATAATAAATTATTCACAAAAAGGGGTGTACTTACTTTTGTGAGATACTGTACATAATACGTGCTTCACAATGTGTGACTTGTATAAAGTAATCTACAGTGTTCCTCTATATACATACAGTGATATAAAGAGGTGCCCCCACAGTGTGTCAAGGAGCAGTCCTGGGGGATATATTCTTCTATTTCTGATTATGTAAAATACCCCCCAGACATACAACTGGGATGGGAAGTTTTGTGTTTCATGCTTTGCCTAACATAGGACATTTTGGGGCTTATTCACACCAGGTGCATTGCAGTAATGTGTGTGAAATCACGTGTCCCCACAAAGCACAAACATGGACTGCCTTGTGGGGAGGCGTGTGGGTGCCATGAATTCTTATTGGCTCTCCACATATCTAGTAAATGCATGTTTGCGCCCCCATTAACAGATGCGTGCTACTGCACCACCATACATTTTAGTGGGGTGCAATTTAAAAAATCATGCCAGCTCCTTTTTTTTTTTGGAGTGTTTCACAAACATAGAGCAGCCTAATAAAAAACATAACAAAAAAAGCACTCTGACGCACCTCCTGCTGTGAACAAGCTCTCAGACTGGTGTGCCCTGGGATTGTGCACAATTCTATGGGGTCCCATTACTGAGAAAAGGTAGAAAAAACACTGGTCTACAACAATAAACTGTAAAAGGGGTAACTGACTAAAGTCTGGTGCACACTGCAAGCTTTTTTTTTTTCGTTCAACCCAGTGGGTTACACAAAAAAAAAATTGCAGATTGCTGTACCAAAACAAACAATGTTAGTGCGGCGATCTCCCCAGCCATTTGCTGTGAGTGCTGATCGGATGCTGGTTTCCCAGTATGTCCGGTTGACCAAGACTAGGTTATTAGACTGGTTTCTGTTAGACAGATCTCTGTACACATTGATTGAAAATCAGCAGAAACTGGATGAATTTTGGATAGTGTGTACCCAGCTAAAGTGACTTTGAATCTGATTCACTAAAGATTCATAAATCAAAGCCTTCCTCTTGCCATTCATTTTTTATTTTTGTCTCAGTAAGTCTTATTTCTGTCTGTTATTCTATTGTGGAGATATTCACTAATTTCCTGCCCCTATGACACTGTCTTGACCCTATGACACCTTCCTGCCCCTATGACACCGCCCTGCTCCTATGACACCGTCCTGCTCCTATGACACCTTCCTGCTCCTATGACACCGTCCTGCCCCTATGACACCGTCCTGCTCCTATGACACCGTCCTGCTCCTATGACACCGTCCTGCCGCTATGACACCTTCCTGCCCCTATGACACCTTCCTACCCCTATGACACCGTCTTGCCCCTATGACACCGTCCTGCTCCTATGACACCGTTCTGCCCCTATGACACCGTCTTGCCCCTATGACACCGTCCTGCTCCTATGACACCGTTCTGCCCCTATGACACCTTCCTGCCCCTATGGCACCTTCCGGTGCTTATGACACAGTCCTGCCCCATGACAGCTTCCTGCCCCTATTACACTGTCCTGCCCCCTTTACACTGTCCTGCCCCTATGACACCGTCTTACCCCTATGACACCATCCTGCCCCTATGACACCTTCCTGCGCTTAAGACACCGTCCTGCCCCATGACACCTTCCTGACCCTATGACACCGTTCTGCCCCATGACACCTTCCTGCCCCTATTACTCTGTCCTGACCCTATGACATCTTCCTGCCCTTATTACACTGTCCTGTCCCTATTACACCGTCCTGACCCTATGACACCGTCCTGACCCTATGACACCTTCCAGACCCTATGACACCATTCTGCCCCCGTGACACCGTCCTACCCCTATGACACCGTCCTGCTCCGTGACACCTTCCTGCCCCTATTACACCACCCTGCCCCTATGACACCTTCCTGACCTTTTAACACCGTTCTGCCCCATGACACCTTGCTGCCCCTATTACATTGTCCTGCCTCTATGACAATGTCCTGTCCCTATGACAACATCCTGCCCCTATGACACCTTCCTGACCCTATGACATCGTTCTGCCCCATGACACCTTCCTGCCCCTATGACACCATCCTGCCCCTATGACACTGTCCTGCCCCTATGACACCGTCCTGCCCCTATGACACCTTCCTGACCCTATGACACCGTTCTGCCCCTATGACACAGTGCTGCCCCTATGAGGTTGACATCTAACTGCACATGCAGGATGTAGATGCAACAAGGCATGGGCCATCGGAAGCAGCAAGACAATTCAGCAAGCAAAACAGATGAAACAGATGATAAACAGGTAACAGGTCCAACATTATGAGAACATCCGCACATGTACTAAACATATGCCTTTGATCTGGCACTGAATGCTCTGACCTCCATAGTGACCCTGATTAACTTCTGCACCTGCCTGATCGTGAGGGGGCATTCTTCTTCTGGGGGGGGGGGGGGGGCTGCTGGCAGGGAGGGAGGAGGCACTGATCACTGAAGCCACAGGAGCAGGTGGGTCTGGAGTGCTGCTGGTGAGACTTAGAGAGCGCATGGGGGGGGAGGGTTGGGAAGAAGGCATGGTGCTGGTGACGCTGGGGCTGCAGGTACTTCCCACACCGGGGCTGGGACAGGTCCGGAGCCTGTGCTGTTGTGTCCGGGTGTCAGGGGACATATACCCAGGCACACAGCTGTCAAAACCCGGACTGTCCGGGTCATTCCCATACATGTGGCAACCCTGTCCGTGGCCCTGTGATTTCTAATAGCAACCCTGAGCACACTCACCAACCCTACATCGGGTATACTCATATACTCACAGTAAAAGCTGGATCAAAACTGCCTCCATGGCATGGCAAGTAGGCGTTTGTTCCGAGGTATGGCACAAGTTATGTGCAGGGGAATGTTAACCTATTTACATAGAATGCGTTCAGCTAACAAAATTATAGTGTTTAATACTACTTTAGTAATTAATGCCAGCAAGTATGGTAAGGAAGTAACCCCATTTATGGTTTCCTGCCAAATTCTGACTTATGCCGAGTACACACATCGGAATCTCGGCCAGCAAAAAAATTATGAGAGCTTTTTATCGGAAAATGCGAACGTGTGTATGCTCATCAGAATTTAGCTGGCCGAATTCCTGCCAGCAAAAATTTGAGAGCATGTTCTCTTTTTTTTCCGACGGAAAAACTTTCTATCAAAAATCCCGATTGTGTGTATGATATTCTGACACGCAAAAGCTCACGCATGCTCAGATTCAACTACGAGATGGAAGCTATTGGCTGCTGGGTATCGAACTTCTTTTTTCTAGTCCCGTCATAAATGTTGTATGTCACCGCGTTCTTGACGGTCGGAATTTGGTGTGACCGTGTGTAGGCAAGACAGCTTGAGCAAAATTCCATCGGAATTTCGTTGGGAAAACCATCAGAGCTTTTTCCGACCAAAATTCCGGTCGTGTGTACGCGGCATTAGAGATTTGGGGGGACTATAGACAGAGGCTATTGTAGCAATCAGCCTACGGTGTATGTCTTGTGCAGGATGCTTACTGGGCATTTAAACCCCTCTCCTATCCAGACCAATTTTCAGCTTTCAGCGCTGTCACACTTTGAATGACAATTGCGCGGTCATTCAACACTGTATCCAAGTGAAATTTTTATAATTTTTTCCCCCCAAATAGAGCTTTCTTTTGATGGTATTTGATCACCTGTGCGATTTCTATTTGTTTTTTGTTTTTTTTTAATTAAAAAAGACAGAATTACATTTTTTTTTATTATTTTATTTTGTTTTAAAATTTTATAATGGGTAATTTTTGTCTGTCATTGATGTACACTGATAAGGCGGCACTGATAGGTGGCAGTGATGGGCACTGATGGGTGGCAGTGATGGGCACTGATCGGTTACACTGATAGGCAGCACTTCTAGGTGGCACTGATTGGCACCACTGGTGGGCATTGATAGGTGGCACTTGTGGGCATCGATAGGTGGCACTTGTATGCATCGATAGGTGGCACTTGTGAGCATTGATAGGTGGCACTTATGGGCACTGTTAGACAGTGTAAATGAGGCATAATTGCCTCTTCCTTTTCAGGACCCTTTAACATAAGCCGGTGAACAGCTTTTTCTTTTCTCCTCCGCTGTCAGCGTGAGGAGAAACGGGAGTCTATGCCTCTTCCTGTCCCGGCGAGCTGTCTGCTGGGACACACATGGGTCCCAGAGACAGCGCGGACCATTCCTATTGCACTGCGCGACTCATGCATGCGCAGTAGGGAACCCAGAAGTGAAGCTGCAACGCTTCACTTCCTGATTCCCTCACCTAGAATGGCGGCGGCAGCAGCCGGGAGCTGAGCGATCGATCGGCCTTGGCTGCTGACATCGCAGGACCCTGGGACAGATGAGTGTCCATTTATTAAAAGTCAGCAGCTGTAGTATTTGTAGCTGCTGGCTTTTAATATTTTTTTTACAGAAAAATCCCTCTTTAACTATGCTTCAGTGAGGAATGAACACAAGTGAAAGAATATAACCGAAATATACAAACTCACATGAAAAAACAAATCAAATAAATAAATCAAATAAAAATACAGCTGCTACACACAAAGTGCTAATCACTTAAAAAACATGTAAAAATAGATATAGCACTTGCAAACACAATAAATAAATATCCCAATGTATATTAAACCAATTAATGTCCAAACAAAAAGTGACAAAAGGTGCTCCAATCCCAAAGTAAGCAGTTCAAAAGGCTTCAGTGCAACACCCCCTCATGTGCCCCCACTCACCGGATTGAGACGACCCCCAGCTTTTCAGTCTGGTGGGTCACTTAAAGATTTATAATGGTGGTCAGGAATGATGTATGTGTATCAGATCTTCAAAAATCAAAATTTCTTTAAGAAGTTTCTCAGCAGAACAAACAGGAACCCAAAAGTGAAGAAAAAAATGGAACTGTTACTGAAGTACTATTAAAACGAATTTATTTATACAGGGAGTGGGTACTTGCAAAAAATACGATCGAACAGGCTTAAAATATAAATCTGAACATATGAAAACATCGTTCGTGGTGTGCGCTCCACATCATTTTCATTGATGATGCCCTGTGGGAGGGCAAAACGTTGACACAATTCTCGGTATTACTGGTGTCGCTTCCAGTCCCGTGGAACGCACGCCACAAACAATGTTTTCATATGTTCGGATTTATATTTGAAGCCTGTTCGATCGTACCCACTCCCCTGTACAAATACATTTGTTTTAATGGTACTTCACTATCAGTTCCATTTTTTACTTTTGGGTACCTGTATGTTCTGCTGCGAAACTTCTTAAAAAACAGTCGAATTTGAAGATCTGATATCACATCCATCATTCATGGCCACCTTTATAAAGCTTTAAGTGACCCACCAGACTGAAAAGCTGGGGGTTGTCTCAATCCGGTGAGTGGGGACACATGAGGGGGTGTTGCACACTTGAATATTTCTGAAGCCTTTTGCACTGCTTACTTTGGGATTGGAGCACCTTTTGTCAGTTTTTGTTTGGACATTAATTGGTTTAATATGCATTGGGATATTTATTTATTGTGTTTGTGAGCACTATATCTATTTTTACATTGATACCAATCACTCAATGTATTTATTTAGGAAAGGAAAGGGCCATTAAATATGACATATTTACCCCTCTACATCCTGAACAATCCCCTCTGTGTGCCCTCAGCACAGAGAAGGGTTTCCAGCAGTGCTGAGGAGGGGGCACGCAAAACCCTGTAAGACAATACCATAATGTGCTAGTATGCATTTCATACTAGCACATTATGAAATACCCTAGAACAAAGCTCTGCAGCGGTGCCCAGTCACCACTGAGGGAGCTGACATGTCCCCTGTGCGTTTCTTCTAGGATCGCCCCCACTTGCTATGAGGACACTCGCTCCTGAGCTAGCTCTGTGTGTCCATTGCTGTGTCTGAGCTAATGAGGAGGAGAAAAGAGCCATGCACATTGTTGGTTCGAGATCTGGCTCAGGTAAGGAGGGGGGGGGGGGGGCTGGGGAGGAAGCTGCATGTAGAAAGTTTTTTACCTTCATGCATAGAATGCATGAAGGTAAAATAGAATTCTTCCTTTAGAACCACTTGAAGGCAGGGGTGTCCAGCCTACGGCCCAAGAAGACTATGAATGCAGCCCAACACAAAATCATAAACTTACCAAATATTGATGCATTGGTTTATCAAAAACAGTATCAAATATCACACTAGTTTTATGTTGCCCTATTTTACTTTTATAATAAAAAAAACACAAAAAATAAAGTTGTATTACTTGGATATGTATAGTACATTGTCTATATCAATAATCCTTAACTTGTGATCTGCCGAAATGTTTCTGCTCATCAGCTATCCTTATTGTTAGTGTATTTTATGTGTGGCGCAAGACAATTCCCCTTCTTCCAATGTGCCTCAGGAAGGTCAAACAAATGTGGACACTTTCTGCAGTTGACATAATTTTGTCTTGAGGATCATGGCTTGCATTGCCTTGTTCCACCATTTTGTGGGAGCACACTTTACATTAGCTTGTTTCACTAGGTTAGTGGAACACATCTTATACTACCTCGTTCTACCAGGTAGGGGGAGCACACCTTATATTAACCTTGTTCCATCAAGTAGGGGGGCACACCTTGCATGACTTTGTTCCACCAGGTTGGTGGAACACATCCTACATTACCTTGTTCTACCAGGTTGGTGGAGCACATCTTATATTACCTTGTTTCATCAAGTAGGGGGAGCACACCTTATATTACCTTGTTTCATCAAGTAGGGGGAGCACATCTTACATTACCTTGTTCCACCAGGTTGGTGGAGCACATCCTACATTACCTAGTCCCACCACGTAGGGGAAGCACAGCTTGCAGTATCTTTCTTCCACCAGGTAGGCAGAGCACATCTTACTTTACCTTGTTCCTCCAGGTAGGGGGAGCACAGGTTACATTAACCTTGTTCCACCAGGTTGGGGGAGCCCAGCTTACATGATCTTGTTCCACCAGGTTGGTGGAACACATGTTACATTCAACCTACCAGGTTGGTGGAGCACAGCTTACATTACCTTGTTCCACCAGATAGGGGGGGGCACATCCCACATTACCTTATTCCACCAGGTAGGGGGAGCACATCTTACATTACCTTGTTCCACCAGGTTGGTGGAGCACATCCTACATTACCTTGTTCCACCACGTAGGGGAAGCACAGCTTGCAGTACCCTTCTTCCACCAGGTAGGGGGAGCACATCTTACTTTACCTTGTTCCTCCAGGTAGGGGGAGCACAGGTTACATTAACCTTGTTCCATCCGGTTGGGGGAGCACAGCTTACATGACCTTGTTCCACCAGGTTGGTGGAGCACGTTACATTAAACCCACCAGGTAGGTGGAGCACAGCTTACATTACCTTGTTCCACCACATAGGGGGAGCGCATACTACATTACCTTGTTCCACCAGGTAGGGGGAGCACAGCTTACAGTGACCTTGTTAGACCAGATTGGTGGAGCGCATCTTACATTAACCACTTCAGTACCAGGCACTTTTACCCCCTTCCTGCCCAGGTCAATGTTCAGCTTTCAGTGCTGTTGCACTTTGAATGACAATTGCATGATCATGTACCCATATGACATTTTTCATAATTTTAGTCACACAAATAGAGCTTTCTTTTGGTGGTATTTACTCACCACTGGGTTTAAAATTTTTGGATAAATAAAAAAAGACCAACATTTTTGAAAGAAAACATGTTTTTCTTTGTTTTTGTTATACAATTTTGAAAATTAATAATCTTTCTTTGTGAATTCAGGCCAAAATGTATTCTGCTACATTTCTTTGGTGAAAATAATGGTATATATCTGAAAATGTACCACTCCTGATGTACCTGAGGCCCAAAAATGTCAGGACAGTACAGATATCCCCCAAATGACCCCTTTTTGGAATGTAGATAGTTCAAGGTATTCAGTAAGAGATCATGGCAAGTTTTATGAAGTTGTCATTTTCTTTTTATAATTTTTGGAAAATTAACAGTTTTCTGACCGCCGATGTATGTTAACAGAATGGCATGGGTGCCCAAAAGGGCATACCCGTACATCTCTTCGTAGTCCCAGGCTAGTGGGCACGTGCTGTGGGAGCGTGCCCGTGGGTCCGGTGGACTTCATGTCTGCAGGTGGCCCGTGATCGCGATGAGGAGAGGCAGAACAGGTGCATTTCCCTGTTCTGCCTAGTGACATGACAGGGATCTACTGTCATAGGGAGAAGTGATCTCTGTCATGTCTTAGGTAGCCAAACCCCCAAGTTAGAACACGCTGAAGGAACACATTTAACACCTTGATCGCCCCCAGTGTTTAACCCCTTTCCTGCCATTGACATTTACACAGTAATCAGTGGCTCCTCCTCTCCTCCCCTCCTCCTGACTGACGTCAGTGGGGGATTCTTGGCCCCTCCGCTCGAGGGAGAGCAGCGAGGAGTCACATGCCAAGCTGCATTGTGAAATAAGGTAGCAATGGGCATATTTTTTACAGAGCACAGACACTGGGGCATAGAATGTTTCTTAACAGTGGGGATTGCATGCACTTTATACAGTGGCTTAACAACCACTTATGTTGCTATATGCAAGCATTTTACTGAATGAAATCGATTCATTCAGTTTGTTTTGTTGTGATTAGCTGTGGTTGGCCACAGCTGATTATGGCACAGATGGACCAATCACAGCTAGCAACACAATTGTATATAAATGGATGACTTGAAAGGTAGTGGACGTGTTAGTAGGGCATAGGTTGGTGACAGCTGTAAGCACTGATAGCCACGAGAGGGAGAAGAGGAGAAGCGGGTGTCATGCAGGGAGATCGGTGCTTATGCTTACAGCTATCCCTCCCGCCGCACCAATCATCCCTGGCTGTGAACCAAGGGACAATCATCATGTGTGCAGGGTGGGTCACAGTGGGCCCCCCTCTCCTTGGAGGCCCATGTGAAGTAAACATCCTGCACCCATGGATGATACGCTACTGGTCCCTACTGAATCAGCCAAATTTCGATCCATCTATGGCAGCTTAGGTGTGAGTGGGCTGAAGTGCAAAGATATAACTACTAACCTTACTGGTATAATCGACCATTTCAGTTAAGCCTTTTGTTTCTGCATACTGACACTTTCAGTACATGCAGCCAGTCCCATCTTTAAGGTAGGGCAAAAGGGGCAGCTTACCAGAAACCCCTGTTGCTAGGCAGTCTTCCTAATCTGCCTCTTCCTATTCAGCAGTGCTTCTTCCTCTTCAGCGAGCAGCCCCGTTGCCTTCTGAGACATGTGTGTCCCTCAAAAAACAACGGAGCCGTTCACAAAGCACCACGCGACTCACACATGCGCAGTAGGAAACGGGCAGTGAAGCCGCAAGGCTCCACTGCCTGTTTCCCTTCGTTAAGATGGCTGCGCCGGCAGCCGATTTGATGGACGGATTGGCCTCGGGGGGGGGGGGGGGGGGGGCGATATCGCTGGCTTGCTGGACAGGTAAGTGTCCTTATTAAAAGTCAGCAGCTACAGTGAAAAAAAGGCGGCCAGAAAACACCCCTTTAAGGCTTTAGTCCAGTGCTGTGTCCTGATATCTCAGTTTGAAGTTCTGTCACTAATCCTGCCCAGCTCTGCCCTATTGTTGTGTACAGATGACTCACCTGCAGACCTTGTGTTTACATGTACATACCGGCATTGATATGTAAATAGCAGAAGCATTCATATGTAAAGAAGGGCGGAATGGCAGCATTCATATGTAAATATAGGTAGTATTGATATGTATATTATACTTCCCTGAGGTCATATCCACCATCACCTATTTTGAATGCTGCCCGCTGGGGAGAAAAAAGGGCATGCTTGACGGTCCTGCCTACAACTGTGGTCATCAGCCTACCATCAGCATGTTCTGCAAAGGTAAGCAAATTGGTGGGGGGGGGGTAGTGTGGTGTGTGCGGAGGTAGGCAGAGAATGAATTACAGTTTGTGATGCACAGGTGAGCAAGGAAGGGATGTGTAGAGGTAAGGAAGGTGGGTGCAAATATGAACAGAGGCAGGTAGAGTTAAAAGGGAGGGGGATTGGAGTGGGGAGGGTGGGGGAGGTTTGGGGTGCAGAAGTTAGCAGGGGTTTTAGGATTGCAAAGGTGTACTGAGAGGGTGGATAAAGGTGTAGGTCATGTGTAAGGCAGCCCATTCATTTCAATGGGCTGCTCTATGCGCTACACATGCGGAAGAAAGTCCCAAACCCTTTTTCAAAATCACATGGTGCCAAGGCACATGTCAGCAGATGCGTGAGGTTGTCATTAACAATTAATGGCACTGCTGTGTATCCGCTAAAGGGCAGCATGTTTCTGTGGTGTCAGGAAAGCGATTTTCGATACGTTCCCGACACACACAAATGTGAACGGGGGGGCTAAATGTCTCGGTTACATTGGTGGTCAGTGTAAATCTTCTCAGTACATTGGTGATTGGTGTAGAATCCTTTCATTCACACTAGTGGCCAGTGTGAATGCCCTCCTTATGTTGGTGGTCAGTGTAAATCCCACCTTACATTGGTGGTTACTGTGAATGTTTCTATTACATTAGTGGTCAGTGTAAACCCCTATTACATTGGTGGCCAGTGTTGAAACTCCTCTTTATATTGGTAGTTGGTAAAAAAATTAAAATCAGCATTGCCATTGATCGAAACAAGAGTGAAACTGCATGGAGGGGGGCCCCCAATAATTTTTTTTGTCCAGGGTCCAATCAATATTAAAGACAGCCCTGCATGCAGCAATCCATATATCGAGAGTAGAAAACACTTACACAGCAGCATCTTATATAACTTTCATTCAGTTTCCATTTTATGGAACATAGAATCTCTTATCACTGCATCAATTTTACATAAAAAAGAAGTGTTGAAGTGTGGAATTGATTTTAATAGTTTGATACTTAGCTTACATCTAAAGATTTCTGTGCTATTAAATAAAGTGGTATAATCTGATGGAAAGCAGACTTGTCATGTTTGTGTCTGCTTAGGCTTCTTCTTTTTTCTTTGGTTTTGGGGGTGGAGGAGGTTCTTCATCTTCTTCATCTTCATCGTCCTCACTGCTGCCACACAGTCGGTCATAGATCACAATACAGACACCAGTTATCCAAGCCACGACTGTACCAGAGCCAAATATGACAAACCCCACCAGCATGAGGAAAATGTAGTCTTTTTCATATAGGTTGGTGAAGCACATTAGATTAATATGTTTTTCAGTGTTTTTTAATAATTCTCCATGAATATGCGCAGGCGTTGTACATGTCATGTTTTCTTCATCTGTAAATAGAGAGAGACAGCAAAAAGTCAGATTGGGGCATATATTAATATTTATTAAATACTTAACAAAAAAACAAAAAAAAAACAAATGAGGACATTTCACTTGGATTTTGAAATGTTTTACACAAAAGTTTACCTAAAAACCAAAAACTTTTTTTTTCAGCAGTGGTGAACACTTGTTCTAGGTGCCAGCTATCTATGCCCTTGTACACACGGTCGGAGATTCCGACGGAATGTGTCAGATCGGACCCTTTTGTCGGATATTCCGACTGTGTGTGGTCTCCATCGGACTGTTTCCGTCGGAGTATCCGACGGACCAAGTTTTCCAGCTTGTTGGTAATCGATCATGTGTAGAGAATTCCGATCGGACAAAGTGCCACGCATGCTCAGATCAAATTCCTACACCAAAGCTATTGGCTACTAGCGTGAACGTAGTCCCGTCATAACGAAATAACGTCATCACGTTCTGAACGATCGGATTTTCCGACAACTTTATCCGACCGTGTGTATGCAACAGTTTCGGACAAAATCCGTTGGACAAAATCTGATGGATTTGGTTGTCGGAATTTCCGACCGTGTGTACAAGGGCTAAGAGGGGACTTTCCTCACTTTTAAGAGATTTCCTTTTATTTCTCGTTGTGTTTACAGGTTGAGAAATAAAGGAAAATCTCAATGGAACACAAAAAACAAAACAAAAAAAATAACAACCTGAACTGGAATTGAAAGCATTAACTACTATAGCCAAAACTAATAATAATAAAAAAATGTTTTAGGTTTAGATGTATTTTAAAGGAAACCTTTGGCCCTCGTTCTCACCAAATCCAATTTTGAAATCGTGCGACTTCACTTGAAATCACACGATTTCAAAGCCACATGTCAGTGCGACTTCAGGTGAGACTTGGCTCACATCTTGCAACTTCATGCACAGATGTCTACGCAAGTTGCACCTAAATTCGCAAAAAATAGTGCAGGAACCCTTTTTCCAAATCTTTGAACAGTTCCATTGCCGACAATACGGTGCGACTTGTCATGCGATTTGGACCTGTCACGTCACATTACAATTCGCAATATGGAAATATATTACGGTGCTGTTTTAAATATTTTTTTTTCTGGTGCCGGGGTCTTGGGCCACCAGAATATGCTTAGGTTGGATGCACACCTATCTGTGCATGCAGTAAACTGCATTACCACAACAAGGTAACGCACTTCAGGTTGAACTGGATGGACTGGTGTCTTTATTCAACCTTACTGACTACGTCAATCTGTGAGTTGCATTGTGGTGCCATACATTGTAAAAGGTACCTTATGGTAACATATTTCTACCCATTAAAATAGATTGTACACACATATCAAATTACTGGAGGGTGAGCTGCTCTGATATATCACCTAAAAAATGAAATACGAAAATTTATAGGCGAGGTCAAGTTGGCAACCTGAGCGAACGCGTGTGATCATAACGCTGCATACTCCTGCTTCTTTAGGGAAAAAGGGCACACACCTGAGAATTTGAGCTTATTTGCTTTCATAAAAGTAATTGGTCCTTCTTTTGCTGCTCTAAAACCCCATGGGGAATTAATTTTTTTGTTTTTCCACACCTGCTTCTTTTATCCATATTTAATTGGGATTCACTTACAATTGGCACCCGTTCTCTATCCCGGGGGAACTCTGGGTATGAGAAAGGGGAAAACGGGTTCCGAGCAAAGAGGTGCCTCTGCTTCTAAGGCCTCCCCATAGCAAAAGAAACAGACTCCTGCGCGCCACCTAAATATATGGCGACACAGACTGCTCCGACGGATCCTGCTACCCTGGAGGAAGACCACTTCACGGCCCTCATGCAGGCTATTACTAGCTGCAAAACCATGCTGACAGAAAAAAATCAATCTCCTGCAAACTGACTTTGGGCTGATGAGGAGAGACATGGATCAATTCTGCGATCACCTGGGGGAGGCGGAGAGGCGAGTGGATGAGTCAGAGGATTCAACGGGCCTCAATACATACCTTGCAGGTTAAGATGAAGGCCCTGGAGTCCCGTGCAGAGGATAGTTATAATTGGAGTCGCCGGGTGGTTGGCCTACCGGAGGGAGCTGAGGGGCAAGATTTCACTGTCTTTGCGGAACATCTTCTCCACATGCTTCTCTTTTGGGTGCAATTTTCCCCTCAATTTGTCGTGGAAAGAGCCCACAGGATGCCGCCTGTGCATGGCCCACAGGGCTCCCCACCACGCACCTTTATATTCCGGCTACTGAACTTCAGGGACCGAGACCTCGCACTCCGGGAGGCATGGAAGAAAGAGGAGCTGCAGTTTGAGAATACAAAACGTATGCTTTTCCCGGATTACTCCATTGAAATGCAGAAGCTCCGCAGAACCTTCGACCATGTAAAGGTTCAACTCCGTACCTGAGGGCTGAAATATAGTATGCTCTTCCCGGCCCATCTTTGCATCGTGAATGGGGAGTCTACAAGATTCCTCCAAGGATGCCTCCCAGTGGCTTGATAATCTGCCCAGAACACGGTAACTATACCTTGAGGCCTCTATCTTTGCTTCTTCAATCATTTTTTTGTCCCCTGTTGGGAGTCTGCCCCCGCCATCTTGGGGCCTAGAGTTTGCATGTGGTACACTTTCCTCGGGCTTACTACCCATGGCTGTCCACACTGAGTTATTTGGCACCAGCGGTGGTTGGATGGAACTCTGTTATCCTGTCCCTGGTACTGCTGTGTCCCCCTGGGCTCTCTCTATTTTGTTGTTCCTGGAGGGACTGCCCAGGTTGTATTTTTTTTTTCATGGGGTGACTTATGGGCCGTGGCAGCCATTCCATCTGTGACATTGACAGCCGCACTCTGATGGGACCTGCAGCCATGATCCTTCTACCATCCTACACCCGGTACATGGGTCCCATGGATCTCTCCCTGACTGTTGGCTGCCGATGGGGACACGTTTACCCAGGATTGCATTACATTATGCTGTGTTACAAGCAACCAAGTCTGTGCCCCTAGTTTGTACTAGGTGTTTTTTTTTTCATACTGCATAAAATCACTTTATTTTTTTTCTACAGGTGTTCCTGGCTATTGCCAGCGGGTTTCATTGATCGCATTGTCCAGATATTTATGTTTCCTGCTCGCTAGCTGTTAGGGATTTATTAGTTGTGAAGGTTTTGGGGTTAGGCCCTCTCGTTTTTTTCTAATGTGCAGGGGGGGGGGGGAGGCGGGTTGGGGGGTGTTGAAATGTATGTTTTTGTTTATTCCTTTTTTGTTTTAATTTGTTCAATGCAGTGGTCTTCCCTTTTTGGTGATCTATAGTATAATTCAAGTACTGATGGGTGGCTGGGCGGCAGGTGAAATCGCTCAAGGGTCATCTATATTGACGATGGGACCTCTCTTTCCGGGTCATGTGACTGATTTCTACCCTAATGGTACTTTCCTTCTAATTACTGTATGGTCCCCATACGATTTATCTCCTGGAATGTCAGGGGTCTCAATGACAAGATCAAGTGCTCCCTGGTTATGACTTTTCTCAAAAGCATAATCCTCATGTATGTATTTTACAGGAGACCAATCTGGTGGGCAGAAAAGTGTTATGCCTTAAAAAACCCTGGATGGGGCATTATCATAATGCTACTTACTCTGGTTATGCCAGGGGGGTTAGCATCTTGATACATAAATCCCTGACATATGACATATGGCATGCTTTCCACGGAGGTGGAAATTGCATCAATGGTTAACATGAACTGGAAGTACATCGAAGCCCTGGAGGAGGGGCAAAGCACGTCAACGTACTTCCGGTTCATGTTAACCATTACCGCAATTTCCGCCTCTGTGGAGCACACACCATACAGTGGCAAACTCGGATGTTTTTTACTGATGCCTGTCTTTGTGTTTTTTCTCTATTTTCTCTTCTATGGAGTGTGTGGCATATCCTTTCTGTCGTAAATCACCCTCTTGAAAGAGTTTACTGAGGAACCCTCCTGCATACCCCCTGATCAATAGATCACTTTGATCCCAGACTGCGAAGCTGAGGGTCTATTGTTTTTGGTGAGTGAGGTCACCAAAGGGGGAGTCACCTCACATTTTGAAAAGTTTTGGAGCATCGTTGCACGTTTTTTTTTTTATAGAAGCACCAAGCACTTCACAGATTTGTGCATATTATATTATATATAATTTTGTTGTATTTTGATTTGTACATCACAAACAAATTGATGTACATGGCACTAATCATTAGGATGTGCATTATACTTTCTATAACTTTTAAGATTATAGCACCTTTGCACAGTGGCTGCAGTCTTATTTTCATTTTTATTTAGTACTTCAGCGCAAGTGTTGAATAGATTTACTATATTAGGGGTTGTTACCAGTCCTCTATTTCCCAAGCCCCTCAAAATGCAGCTATAACTATTGAGGATCCTGAGGCCAAGGCACTCACCCTCGAGTCTCAATACGTTCTCTCTAGGAACCCTATTACCTGTCTAGATATGCAGGCGGCTTAGCGAGAGGCGGTCCTCAAATGGGTGGCAAAGGAAAAAAAGCAACAATTGGCACAAACACAGCCCATCTTTGAGCAGGGGGAGAAAACTAGATGACTTTTGGCCTGGTTGTCCAGCACCCTATAACAGAAGCCTATAATAAGTATAGCTCGCCTAAAAGATGAGAGTGTAATTTACATTGAGCAGGCAGGCAGGCAGATTATTCAGTTAGCTGCAGTGCATTTCATATATATATATATATATATATATATATATATATATAGATACAGTCAGTCTAATATATATATATATATATATATATATATATTTTTTTTTTTTCCACTGCATACAGTTTAGCTAGATCTCACTGCAGTCCGTTCCTGCTGGTGTACTGTTTCTACTATATTTCTGGCAGTTAGGTGATTCAGTTAGCTGCAGTGTATATATATATATATATATATATATATATATATATATATATATATATACCTTTCTGTTAACTGCATCCATTCTTCCACCCCTGCACGAATTTCACAAAACAGCTGACAGTCCATTAAACTTTGAACAGAAACTTTTATTCCCTTGCTTGCAGTATGTTACATGTTGATCAGGGAAATATGAGCTGCCTCTTACTTTCTGGTTCCTAATGGTATTAAATGTCATTTCCTATAGTGAACTGACCAATGCCCCTCTGAATGACATTGTGGTAAATGGATGCTAGAAGCCCCAGGCCTCACCTGCCTATCTTGACTCCTGCAGTCGTCCCGCCTAAGTTCAGGAAAGCCCTGGACGAATAAACACCGCTGGCTTGCACTCCCATCGACGGCCCGTGATTGCCACAGAAGGTCGATCCCAGTCTAATGCGTCCTCTTTGCAGCTACTTCCCGCTATGCATGGTCGGATACATTCCAGGTTGGGATGCCTGGTCCACTTTCCCGGAGTTACATTGTTGCTGTGGTTCTTGAACTATCCAGCACTGAGGTCTTTGAACCCTCAGGCCTTCAAGTCTGTTCCTGCTATCCAGCGCTGGGGTCTCTGAACCCCCAGGCCTTCAAGCCTGCTCCTTGTGGATTACATTTCTGCTCCTTCTCTGCTCCAGACTCTTCCTATTCCTCCCCCGGAGCATGTGACCCCCAGTTTATATGTAAGGCCTGCCCCTGCCAATACAATTTAATGATTGGTCCAGGGCTCTCCATACAAACTGCCAGCACTCCAGTCCCCAGCCTGCCTTCTTTCCAGAACATTTCCAATGGAAAGTAAGGGAGATCTTTTAGGGCAGAATGCAGGTGGCCACACCCTCCCCTCTCTACTCTGTCACTCCCCTCTCCCAAAGCAGCCAACCAGGTCTTAAGTGGAAGGCCCTGGTTAAATTTACCTAACACTTACCTTATCTAAACTATTTAGCACCCACCTAAAGGTGGTGGGCGCTACATACATATATATATATCCAATGAACACATTTTAGCTAGATCTCACTGCAGTCCGTTTCTGGTGGTGTACTGTTTCTACTATACCTCTGGCAGGCAGGTGATTCAGTTAACTACAGTGTATTTCATATATATATTATATATACAATACAAGAAACAGTGAGTACACCAGAAACAGACTGCAGTGAGATATAGCAAAACTGTATGCAGTGGATATATATACAGTGGGGATTGAAAGTTTAGGCACCCCAGGTAAAAATGTGTATTAATATGCATAACGAAGCCAAGGAAAAATGGAAAAATCTCCAAATGGCATCAAATTAGAGATTAGACATTCTTATAATATGTCAAAAAAGTTAGATTTTATTTCCATCATTTTCACTTTTAAAATGACAGAAAACAAAAAAATGGCTTCTGCAAAAGTTTGGGCACCCTGCAGAGTTAATATCTTGTACTGCCCCCTTTGGCAAGTATCTGTCAAGTCACCTTGAGGCAAGGTGACAGATGCACACCGAAGGGATCAGGAGTGCACCGCAAGGTTGTGGACCCTAAGGCTGACTGCTGCGGACGGGAGACAGATCCCACCGATCTTAGATCTTAGAGCGTAAGATTCCCTGGGGCATGGAGTCTAAGAGCCAGCAGGTGTTCACCAGAGCCTCTAGGGGTGAGGATGGACTTGGCTGCAACTGGCTCCAGGTCGCGACCCCCAGGGTCCCCCAGCTCGCACCCACAGTAGGCAACAGGAGGACAGGGATAGTGAGGGATAAAGCCAAGGTCGGGGCCACAAGCAGACAGGAATAGTCAGGGACACACCAATAGGTCAGGATCACAGGCAAACAGGGATAGTCAAGGACACGCCGAAGTCGGTAACGGAACAACAGACGAGCACATGGCAGGTAACAGGAAGCTAAACACACAAAGGAATACACAATGGTTGATCAGCAGGGTTGGCCTGCAGTGCACAGGTTAATATAGAGTTCTCTGATAGGAGCTAGGGTGGAGTCATGCCAGAGGATGGATTACAAAAGCAGTCAGATGAGGGTCGACTGGTCTCTAGAGATGAACACATGGAAATAGGTAAGCAAACAAACTCTATTGCATAACCATGACAGTATCACAGCTTGTAAACGCTTTTTGTAGCCAGCCAAGAGTCTTTCAATTCTTGTTTGAGGTATCTTTGCCCATTTTTCCTTACAAAAGTGTTCCAGTTCTTTAAGATTTCTGGGCTGTCTGTCACGCACTGCTCTTTTAAGGTCTATCCATAGATTTTCAATAATGTTGAGGTCAGGAGATTGTGAAGGCCATGGCAAAACCTTCAGTTTACGCCTCTTGATGTGGATTTTGAGGTGTGTTTAGGATCCTTATCCATTTGTAGAAGCCATCCTCTCTTTAACGTCAGCTTTTTCACAGATGGCATCAAGTTACCATCCAAAATTTGCTGAAATTTTATTGAATCCATTTTTCCTTCTACTCGTGAAATGTTCCCTGTGCCACTGGCTACAATACAACCCCAAAGCATGATTGATCCACCCCCATGCTTAACAGTTACACAGAGGTTCTTTTCATTAAATTCTGTGCCCTTTCTTCTCCAAACGTACCTTTGCTCATTCCGGCCAAAAAGTTCTATTTTAACCTCAGCGGTCCACAGAACTTTCCAAAATGCCTCAGGCTTGTCTATATGTTCATTTGCAAAGTTGAAACGCTGATTTTTGTGGTGAGGACATAGAAGAGGTTTTCTTCTGAGGACTCTTCCATGAAGACCATATTTGTACAAGTATCTCTTTATAGTGGAATAGTGTACCACAACTACAGTGGCTGCCATATCTTTCTGGAGGGATCGTGCAGTCAAACGTGGGTTTTGAATTACTTTTCTCACAATCCTGTGAGCTGTTCTGTCTGATATTTTTCTTGGTCTTCCAGATCTTGCTTTAACTTCCACTGTTCCTGATTACTGCCATTTCTTAATTACATTCCGAACAGAGGATATTGACATCTGAAAACGCTTTGCTATCTTCTTATAGCCTTCTCCAGCTTTGTGAGTGTCAACTATTTTCAGTTTCAGTTTTCTAGACAACTGCTTAGAAGAACCCATGGTGCTGATTGTTGAGGCAAGGTCAGATGAGTCTGGCCATTTAATACCTTTGAGATTGACATCACCTGGTCTTCCCAGACAATGATTGAGAACAATCCATGACACTGGCAGGTCTCAGCTTTGCAAAGGGGGCAGTGCATGCTATAAATTCTGCAGGGTGCCCAAACTTTTGCAGACACCAATTTTTTGTTTTCTGTAATTTTGAAAGTGTAAATGATGGAAATAAAATCTAACTTAATTTTGACATATTATAAGAATGTCTAATCTGTAATTTGATGCCATTTGAAGATTTTTCCATCTTTCCTTGGCTTCGTTATGCACATTAATGCACATTTTTACCTGGGGTGCCCAAACTTTCGATCCCCACAGTATATATATATATATATATATATATATATATATATATATATATATATATTTATATATATATATACAGTGCCTTGCGAAAGTATTCGGCCCCCTTGAACTTTTCAACCTTTTGCTACATTTCAGGCTTCAAACATAAAGATATAACATTTTTATTTTTTGTGAAGAATCACCAACAAGTGGGACACAATTGTTAAGTGGAACGAAATCTATTGGATTTTTGAAACCTTTTTAAATAAAAAAAATTATTCGGCCCCCTTGCGTTAATACTTTGTAGAGCCACCTTTTGCTGCGTTACAGCTGCAAGTCGCTTGGGGTATGTCTCTATCAGTTTTGCACATTGAGAGACTGAAATTCTTGCCCATTCTTCCTTGCAAAACAGCTCGAGCTCAGTGAGATTGGATGGAGAGCATTTGTGAACAGCAGTTTTCAGCTCTTTCCACAGATTCTCGATTGGATTCAGGTCTGGACTTTGACTTGGCCATTCTAACACCTGGATACATTTATTTGTGAACCATTCCTTTGTAGATTTTGCTGTATGTTTGGGATCATTGTCTTGTTGGAAGATAAATCTCCGTCCCAGTTTCAGGTCTTTTGCAGACTCCAACAGGTTTTCATCCAGAATGGTCCTGTATTTGGCTGCATCCATCTTCCCCTCAATTTTAACCATCTTTCCTGTCCCTGCTGAAGAAAAGCAGGCCCAAACCATGATGCTGCCACCACCATGTTTGACAGTGGGGATGGTGTGTTGAGGGTGATGAGCTGTGTTGCTTTTACGCCAAACATATCGTTTTTTCATTGTGGGCAAAAAGTTGGATTTTGGTTTCATCTGACCAGAGCACCTTCTTCCACATGTTTGGTGTGTCTCCCAGGTGGCTTGTGGCAAACTTTAGATGAGACTTTTTCTGGATATCTTTGAGAAATTTGGCTTTCTTCTTGCCACTCTTCCATAAAAGCCAGATTTGTGCAGTGTACGACTGATTGTTGTCCTATGGACAGACTCTCCCACCTCAGCTGTAGTTCTCTGCAGTTCATCCAGAGTGATCATGGGCCTCTTGGCTGCATCTCTGATCAGTCTTCTCCTTGTCTGAGCTGAAAGTTTAGAGGGACGGCCAGGTCTTGGTAGATTTGCAGTGGTCTGATACTCCTTCCATTTCAAAATGATTACTTGCACAGTGCTCCTTGGGATGTTTAAAGCTTGGGAAATCTTTTTGTATCCAAATCCGGCTTTAAACTTCTCCACAACAGTATTACGGACCTGCCTGGTGTGTTCCTTGGTCTTCATGATGCTCTCTGCGCTTTCAACAGAACCCTGAGACTATCACAGAGCAGGTGCATTTATACAGAGACTTGATTACACACAGGTGGATTCTATTTATCACCATCAGTCATTTAGGACAACATTGGATCATTCAGAGATCCTCGCTGAACTTCTGGAGTGATTTTGCTGCACTGAAAGTAAAGGGGCCGAATAATTTTGCACGCACCACAAGTTTTTTATTTGCTAAAAAAGTTTAACCACTTTCAGACCGGACCATTTTGCTGGTAAATGACCAGAGGTCTTTTTACAATTTGGCACTGCGCTGCTTTAACTGGTAATTGCGCGGTCATGCAATGTTGTACCCAAACAAAATTTGCGTCCTTTTCTTCCCACAAATAGAGCTTTCTTTTGATGGTATTTGATTGCCTCTGCGATTTTTATTTTTTGCGATATAAACGTAAAAAGACCGAAAATTTTGAAAAAAAATGATATTTTCTACTTTTTGTTATTAGAAAAATCCAATAAACTCAATTTTAGTCATACATTTAGGCCAAAATGTATTCAGCCACATGTCTTTGGTAAAAAAAAAGTCAATAATTGTATATTTATTGGTTTGCGCAAAAGTTGTCACATCTACAAACTAAGGTAAGTTTTCTGGAATTTACACATCTTTTAGTTTACGACTGCCTATCTCATTTCTTGAGGTGCTAAAATGGCAGGGCAGTACAAAACCCCCCCAAATGACCCCATTTTGGAAAGTAGACACCCTAAGGAAATTGATAAGTGGCATGTTGAGCCCATTGAATATTTTTTTTTTTTTTTTTTTTTTACACAAAGTTGTCACTAAATGATATATTGCTCACACATGCTATGGGCATATGTGAAATGACACCCCAAAATAAATTCTGCTGCTTCTCCTGAGTACGGGGATACCACATATGTGGGACTTTTTGGGAGCCTAGCCGCGTACGGGGCCCCGAAAACCAAGCACCGCCTTCAGGCTTTCTAAGGGCGTAAATTTTTGATTTCACTTCTCACTACCTATTACAGTTTTGAAGGCCATAAAATGCCAAGATGGCACAAAACCCCCACAAATGACCCCATTTTAGAAAGTAGACACCCCAAGCTATTTGCTGAGAGGCATTTTGAGTCCATGGAATATTTTATATTTTGCCACAAGTTGCGGGAAAATTACAAACTTTAATTTTTTTTTATTTTTTTTCACAAAGTTGTCACTAAATGATATATTGCTCACACATGCTATGGGCATATGTGAAATGACACCCCAAAATAAATTCTGCTGCTTCTCCTGAGTACGGGGATACCACATATGTGGGACTTTTTGGGAGCCTCGAAAACCAAGAACCGCCTTCAGGTTTTCTAAGGGCGTAAATATTTGACTTCACTCCTCACTACCTATTACAGTTTTGAAGGCCATAAAATGCCAAGATGGCACAAAACCCCCACAAATGACCCCATTTTAGAAAGTAGACACCCCAAGCTATTTGCTGAGAGGCATGTTGAGTCCATGGAATATTTTATATTTTGCCACAAGTTGCGGGAAAATTACAAACTTTTTTTTTTTTTTTTCACAAAGTTGTCACTAAATGATATATTGCTCACGCATGCCATGGGCATATGTGAAATGACACCCCAAAATTAATTCTGCTGCTTCTCCTGAGTACGGGGATACCACATATGTGGGACTTTTTGGGAGCCTAGCCGCGTACGGGGCCCCGAAAACCAAGCACCGCCTTCAGGCTTTCTAAGGGCGTTACAGTTTTGAAGGCCATAAAATGCCAAGATGGCACAAACCCCCCCCAAATGACCCCATTTTGGAAAGTAGACACCCCTAAATTTAGGGGTACACTAGTGAGACTAGGTAATAAATGGCGGGTGCCCTGAAACTATAAAAAAATAACTAACCAACCAGTGTCACCTGTAACAGTTATATGGTGATCACTAATGAAAAGGTTAACTAGGGGGCAATCAGGGGGCTTTATGCGGTAGTATATGGGGGTCCCTGGTGCTATAAAAAGCTGCGGCGAACCTAAATACCTACCTGCCTAACTAGCGTCACCTGTGACACTAATACAGCGATCAGAAAAACGATCGCTTATTAGGCTGGGTTCACACTGGAGCGATGCGGGAACGCCACGAATCCGCGGCGGGTTCCCGCATCACATGCCTCCCGGCGGCAGTTCACACTGCCCTATGCGAACTGCTGGGAGTGTCAGTGAAATGTTAATGACACCCCCAGATCAGTTTGCATATCGCAGTGCGATCTGCAAACTCGGATCGCATGGTGTGAACACCCATGCGATCCGATTCTGCTGCGGACCAAAAAAAGGGTCCCGTGCTAGTTTGCGGCGGGTGCGGCGGGTGCGACACGAATTCAGCCATACTATCTGTATGGCTGAACTCGAATCGCACAGAGATCGGATGTGATTTGCACTGCAGTGCGGTGCGAATCACATCCGTTCTCATAAACCGCTGCAATGTGAACCCAGCCTTAGTGACACTGGCGACGGGGGGTGATCACGGAGTTAAACCTTTATTGGGGGGGTTAGGGGGGCACCTTAGAACTAAAGGGGGCTAACCCTAACTGCCCTAACAGTTATTACAGTCACAAATGACACCCGCCGGGTGATCAGGGGGTTAAACCTTTATTAGGTAATAAATGGCGGGTGCCCTGAAACTATAAAAAAATAACTAACCAATCAGCGTCACCTGTAACAGTTATATGGTGATCACTGGTGAAAGGGTTAACTAGGGGGCAATCAGGGGGCTTTATGCGGTAGTATATGGGGGTCCCTGGCGCTATAAAAAGCTGCGGCGAACCTAAATACCTACCTGCCTAACTAGCGTCACCTGTGACACTAATACAGCGATCAGAAAAACGATCGCTTATTAGGCTGGGTTCACACTGGAGCGATGCGGGAACGCCACGAATCCGCGGCGGGTTCCCGCATCGCACGCCTCCCGGCGGCAGTTCACACTGCCCTATGCGAACTGCTGGGAGTGTCAGTGAAATGTTAATGACACCCCCAGATCAGTTCGCATATCGCAGTGCGATCTGCAAACTCGGATCGCATGGTGTGAACACCCATGCGATCCGATTCTGCTGCGGGCCAAAAAAAGGGTCCCGTGCGAATTTGCGGCAGGTGCGGCGGGTGCGATGCGAATTCAGCCATACTATCTGTATGGCTGAACTCGAATCGCACAGAGATCGGATGTGATTTGCACTGCAGTGCGGTGCGAATCACATTCGTTCTCATAAACCGCTGCAATGTGAACCCAGCCTTAGTGACACTGGCGACGGGGGGTGATCACGGGGTTAAACCTTTATTGGGGGGGTTAGGGGGGTACATTAGAACTAAAGGGGGCTAACCCTAACTGCCCTAACAGTTATTACAGTCACAAATGACACCAATGCAAAAAAAAAAAAAAAATGACATTGGTGTCACTGTGACTGGGGGGCAGGGGTAATTGGGGGGGTGATCGGGGGGGTGTGAGTGTGCCTGGCATGTTCTACTGTGTAGTGTAGTGCTTGTGCAACTCACCGATCCTCTCTCCTCGGTGTCGGAACGAAAAATACCGACACGGAGGAGAGATTACATCACTTCCTCTCCTGTGTTTACATTACAGGAGAGGAAGTGATGTCACGGACCATTTTCATTCGTCGGGAGCGATCGCGAGGGGGTGGCCATGAATGAATGGCCGTCCCCTCGTCCGGGATCGCTCCCGAACGAATACCGACCGCCGCAGGCACCGGGCGGGGGCCCGATCGGGCCCCCGACCCGCGGGCAGGCAAGGACGTACATGTAAGCCCTTATGCCTGCCCGTGCCATTCTGTCGACGTACATCGTCGTGCGGCGGTCGGGAAGTGGTTAAAATATCCAATAGATTTCGTTCCACTTCACGATTGTGTCCCACTTGTTGGTGATTCTTCACAAAAAATTTAAATTTTATATCTTTATGTTTGAAGCCTGAAATGTGGCAAAAGATTGAAAAGTTCAAGGGGGCCGAATACTTTTGCAAGGAACTATATATATATATATATATATATATATATATATATATCCACTGCATACAGTTTAGCTAGATCTCACTGCAGTCTGTTTCTGGTGTACTCACTGTTTCTACTATACTTCTGGCAGGCAGGTGATTCAGTGATTTGCAGAAAATATATACACAGTCTCCTACATATATATATCCACTGCATTCTAAGACTGCTGGCAGCTGGGAAGGATGCAGGAAAGGGTGCAGTATTGTTGGAGCTTGTTCCGCCACCACACCTCCAAAATGCTAGAAGTGGTGATTCTGCCACACCTCCCTCCTCCACCCCCTCCTCTTTTTCTTCCTCTATGGCCTCTTCCTCTGCAGAGTTCTCCTCTGAACCAGCGGTGCTCTGTAGGCGTTCAAGGGGTTATGCTAGCACTCAAGCAAAAAGATGCCATGCGGTGCTTGAGTTGGTCTGCTTAGGGGACAGCACTCTAGCTTCAGGCAGGAATGGTGGTTTGTGACAATGGCACCAACGTCCTCTCCGCCCTCTGACATGGACACTTGACCCATGTTCCCTGTTTGGCTCACGTCCTTAACTGGGTGGTGCAGCGGTTCTTGTGCAGGTACCTGGGCTTACATGATCTCCTGAGGCAGGCCAGGAAAGTCTGTGGGCATTTCAACTGGTCATATAATGCCAGTGCTTGGCTGGCTTACCTTCAAAAGGAATGCAACCTGCCCAAGAACCGCCTCATTTGTGACATGCCCACCAGGTGGAACTCAACGTTGGCAATGCTGCATTGGCTCCACACACAGCAGAGGGTCATCAATGAGTACCTGTGTGAGTATGGCACCAGGACAGGGTCAGGGGAGCTTGGATTTTTTTTGCCATGCCAGTGGCTACTGATCAAGGATGCATGATACTGTCCTGTCACCATTTGAGGAGGCCACAAGGATGGTGAGCAGTGACTGTGCATGCATCAGTGATACTGTCCCTTTTGTCTTCCTGTTGGAGCACACGCTTCATGGAATAATGGACAGGGCACTTGAGGCAGAACAGAGGGAGGAAGAGGAGGACTTCCTTATCTCTCAAGGCCCCCTTTATCCTGACAGTATTGCTGTGGGCCTGCCAATCACACAGGAAGAGGAGGAGAAGGAGGAGGAGGATGAGGATTGTGTCAGCATGGAGGCGGAGCCTAGTACTCAGCATCAGCAGAAGTCTTCAAAGGATCGTTTTCAGTCCCCAGAAACCCATGGACTTCTACGTGGCTGGGAGGAGGTGGCTGTGGATCATGTCATCCTTAGTGACCCAGAGGACTCAGCAAACATTTGCTGCATGGCTTCCCTGATCCTGCAAAAGGACTCTCAGATTTGTGGTATCAAGGAGAGGGATCATTACTGGCTGGAAACCCTTCTTGATCCACGTTACAAGGGTAAGGTTGCGAAACTTATCCAGCCTTCGCAGAGGGAGCAGAGGATGAAACATCTTTGGGAGGCTTTGCAGAAAGGTTTGTGCAATATGTTTCCAGAGCCTGGGATGTTACAATTTCCTGGTCCTCCTGGACAACGTGTTGCTGAGGCTTCGGTCAGTCAAAGAAGGAGCGGTGGAGAACGTGGCCGATGCGTTCAGACAATTCTTCAGTCTGCAGCCCCAAGGTCTGATCGGTTCCAGCAACCATCACCAGCATCTGATTTACATGGTGCAGGAATACCTAGGGGCAAGATCAGACCTTTCCAACAGAAAATCCACTGGGTTACTGGGTCTTGAGGATGGATCACTGGCCAGAGCTTGCACAATATGCAATTGAGCTACTGGCCTGTCCTGCATCCAGCATTCTTTCTGAACGTACATTCAGTGCTGCTGGAGGCTTTGTAGCGGATCAGAGTGCGCCTGTCCAGACTCAGTTGATTGGCTCACCTTCATAAAAATGAATCAGTCTTGGATCCCCAGCTACCAAGCACCTGATGCTGAGGTAACCGATTAATTTTTCTATAAATGTGAGATCCCTTGAAGACTGCCTATGCTGAGTGACTATCCTGTTATGCTGAGTGACTATCCTATTCCTCCTCAATGTTTATGTTGATAGCTTCTAAGAACATATTTGTTTCAGGGCACCACCATCAGTTCCTAAGGCCCAATTTTGCTGCCTCTGTTTAACAGGTGCATATAATTATAATTTTTGCTGTAATATTTTGCAGCAGGGCTTGTTTTTGCACTCAACTAGAGTATCTGTGAGGGGTTGCAGAGTTGTGGCTCCACTACCAGTGCCTAAAGCCCAATTTTTCTGCCCCTGTTTAACAGGAGCATGTAATTATAATATTTGCTCTAATATTTCACAGCAGGGCCTGTTCCTGCACTCAACAACAGAATCTGTGAGGTGTTACAGTGTTGTGGCACCACCACCACTGCCTAAGACCCAATTTTCTGCCCGTGTTTAACATGGGTGTGTAATTAAAATTTTTGATCTAATATTTCATAGCAGGGCCCCTTCCTGTGCCCAACAAGGGTATCTGTGAGGGATTACAGTGTTGTGCCGCCACCATCACCTCCACCACCACCACTGCCTAAGACTCAATTTTTCTGCCCCCGTTTAACAGGGGCGTGTAGTTACAATTTTTGATCTAATATTCACAGCAGGGCCCATTCCTGCACCCAAAAAGAGTATCTGTGAGGAGTTACAGTGTTGTGCCACCACCACCACCACCACCGCCTAAGGCCCAATTTTTATGCCCTGTTTAACAGGGGCATGTAATTAAAACTTTTGATCTAATATTTCACAGCAGGGCCCTTTCCTGCACTCAACAAGGGTATCTGTGAGGCTTTACAGTGTTGTGCCACCACCACCATCACCGCCTAAGGCCCAATATTTCTTCCCCTGTTTAACAGGGGCATGTAATTACAATTCTTGATATAATCTTTCGCAGCAGGGCCCGTTACAGCATCCACCAAGAGTACCTGCGAGGGCTTACAGTGTTCTGGTACCACCAACACCTAAGGTCCAATTTTCTGCAGAGTGTATAGGGGAGGCTGTATAGTATATACAGGCAGTTCTCTATTTTAAAAGATCGAAATTACAAACGACTCCCACTTACAAATGGAGGGAGACAACAGGAAGTCAGAGGAAATCTACCCCTAGGAAGGTAAATTCTCTCCAGTAAGAGTTAATATGGGAAAAAGGTGTCCACGCTGATGCTTTATCACCAATCCTTATTCCTACAACAACCCAAGATTTTTAAAATCCAATTCTCATTGGGACAGAAGGTGAGGTGAAATCTTCTGAACAGGGCACAGACCGCATGTAATTTTGTGCAGGGACTATTCTAAACACGGGAAACACGCGCCACTTTACAGGCATACTATAGACACCCCCCCAGGTACGATATTTAAAAGAATATTTCACTTTTATTTTTTCGCTTTATTAAAATCACTGCTCCCAAAAATATTTAAAACTTTTTTTGCATTGATATATGTCCCCTGAGGCAGGACCCGGGTCCCCAAACACTTTTTAGGACAATAACTTGCAAATTAGCCTTTAAAACTTGCACTTTAGATTTTTCACGTTCGAGTCCCTTAGACTTTAATGGGGTTCTTGTGTTCGCACAAATTTTTTGGTCTGTTTGCATGTTCTGCCGCAAACCGAATGGGGGGGGGGGGGGGGGGTATTCGGCTCCTTCCTAGTGGCAAACCATGGTGGACTCAGAAAAAATATACAGGATGATGCTAATCCTGTAAATCAAACAGCTGTGAAACATGAATTAATAAATGAGACACACCGATGGTAAAAAGTTAAAACCTCGGTGTGAATCATAACAGCCAAATAAATGATATATATGTGCAAATTTCTTTGAACATTTATCTTAAAAAGCACTAATGAAAAAAACTGTGTGAAACAATAAAGTGATGCAATTTCCAAAAAAGAGCAGTGATCTCTAAAAACTAAAAAATATCGCTCTAGATAGAAAAATTCATGGATTGGAAAGTCCACCAGTGTTTATAACAAAAGGCTTAATCACAAAATCCATCCACTATCTTCAGCGTGCAGATTCCACCACCATGTATAAAGGATGTCTCCTTTAGGGATGGCCTTGCGGTTCGCCCGGCGGTCGGTTCACGGTGAACTTTGCTAGTTCGCGATTCGCCAAACCGGCGGACTTCTGGCGCTGTTCGTGCGGCAGACATATGCGTTTACATTGTGAAAGAACTTTCACCCATAATGACACATCCATCATGGTGTACAGGACAGCCAATTGAGACATTTCAGTACATGGACAATTGGACATTCCCCCTACCTTATAAATAGACCTGATCTGGCAGCCATTTTACATTCTGTCTTTTGTCAGTGTAGGGAAAGGATGCTGTGTGGAGCAGGGACAGTCATTTTAATCACTAGCTATTACTATTAGGTCCAAAAAAGTCCTTTTAAGGACTGGTATAGGTGTACAATATTTAGGGTTCTGGTGCACTGCTGCTGACTGCTGTGTTGCTGATTGCTGAGTGCACTGCTGACCGATTCTGCAGCTGTCTTTTGTCAGTGTAGGGACAGGACACTGTGTGGAGCAGGGACAGTCAGTTTAATCACTAGCTGTAACTATTAGGTCCACAAAGGTCCTGTTAAGGACTGGTATAGGTGTACAGTATATAGGGTTGTACAGGTATAATATACTGTACTTTCAAATATAGAAAGCCTATTATACTTGACTGCTGAGCTGAGTGCTGACCGATTCTGCAGCTGTCTTTTATCAGTGTAGGGACTGAGGGACAGTCTGCAAATCACTAGCTACTAGGTGCACAAAGGTCCTTTTAAGGACTGGTATAGGTGTACAATATATAAGGTTGTACACGTATAATATACTTTCTTTCAACTATAGAAAGCCTATTATACTTGACTGCTGAGCTGAGTGCTGACCGATTCTGCAGCTGTCTTTTATCAGTGTAGGGACTGAGGGACAGTCTGCAAATCACTAGCTACTAGGTCCACAAAGGTCCTTTTAAGGACTGGTATACAGTACAGACCAAAAGTTTGGACACACCTTCCCATTCAAAGAGTTTTCTTTATTTTCATGACTATGAAAATTGTAGATTCACACTGAAGGCATCAAAATTATGAATTAACACATGTCCAATTATATACTGAACAAAAAAGTGTGAAACAACTGAAAATTTGTCTTATATTCTAAGTTATTCAAAGTAGCCACCCTTTGCTTTCATTACTGCTCCGCACACCCTTGGCATTCTGTTGATGAGCTTCAAGAGGTAGTCACCCGAAATGGTTTTCACTTCACAGGTATGCCCTGTCAGGTTTAATAAGTGGGATTTCAAGCCTTATAAATGGGGTTGGGACCATCAGTTGTATTGTGCAGGAGGTGGATACAGTACACAGCTGATAGTCCTACTGAACAGACTGTTAGAATTTGTATTATGGCAAGAAAAAAAGCAGCTAAGTAAAGAAAAACGAGTGGCCATCATTACTTTAAGAAATGAAGGTCAGTCAGTCTGAACAATTAGGAAAACTTTGAAAGTGTCCCCAAGTGCAGTGGCAAAAACCATCAAGCACTACAAAGAAACTGGCTCACATGACAACCGCCCCAGGAAAGGAAGACCAAGAGTCACCTCGGCTGCGGACGATAAGTTCATCCGAGTCACCAGCCTCAGAAATCGCAGGTTAACAGCAGCTCAGATTAGAGAATAGGTCAATGCCACACAGAGTTCTAGCAGCAGACACATCTCTAGAACAACTGTTAAGAGGAGATTGTGTGAATCAGGCCTTCATAGTAAAATAGCTGCTAGGAAACCACTGCTGAGGACAGGCAACAAGCAGAAGAGACTTGTTTGGGCTAAAGAACACAAGGAATGGACATTAGACCAGTGGAAATCTGTGCTTTGGTCTGATGAGTACAAGTTTGAGATCTTTGGTTCCAACCACCGTGTCTTTGTGCGACGCAGAAGAGGTGAACGGATAGACTCTACATGCCTGGTTCCCACCGTGAAGCATGGAGGAGGTGTGATGGTGTTAGGGTGCTTTGCTGGTGACACTGTTGGGGATTTATTCAAAATTGAAGGCATACTGAACCAGCATGGCTACCACAGCATCTTGCAGCGGCATGCTATTCCATCCGGTTTGCGTTTAGTTGGACCATCATTTATTTTTCAAATAGGACAATGAGCCCAAACACACCTGCAGGCTGTGTAAGGGCTATTTGACCAAGAAGGAGAGTGATGGGGTGCTGCGCCAGAGGACCTGGCCTCCACAGTCACCGGACCTGAACCCAATCGAGATGGTTTGGGGTGTGCTGGACAGCAGAGTGAAGGCAAAAGGGCCAACGAGTGCTAAGCATCTCTGGGAACTCCTTCAAGACTGTTGGAAAGCCATTTCAGGTGACTACCTCTTGAAGCTCATCAACAGAATGCCAAGAGTGTGCGGAGCAGTAATCAAAGCAAAGGGTGACTACTTTGAAGAACCTAGAATATAAGACATATTTTCAGTTGTTTCACACTTTTTTGTTCAGTATATAATTGGACGTGTGTTAATTCATAGTTTTGATGCCTTCAATGTGAATCTACAATTTTCATAGTCATGAAAATAAAGAAAACTCTTTGAATGAGAAGGTGTGTCCAAACTTTTGGTCTGTACTGTAGGTGTACAGTATATAGGGTTGTACATGTATAATATACTTTCTTTCAAATATAGAAAGCCTATTATACTTGACTGCTGAGCTGAGTGCTGACCGATTCTGCAGCTGTCTTTTATCAGTGTAGGGACTGAGGGACAGTCGGCAAATTACTAGCTACTAGGTCCACAAAGGTCCTTTTAAAGACTGGTATAGGTGTACAGTATATAGGGTTGTACACGTCTAATATACTTTCTTTCAAATATAGAAAGCCTATTATACTTGACTGCTGAGCTGAGTGCTGACCGATTCTGCAGCTTTCTTTTATCAGTGTAGGGACTGAGGGACAGTCTGCAAATCAATAGCTACTAGGTCCACAAAGGTCCTTTTAAAGACTGGTATAGGTGTACAGTATATAGGGTTGTACACGTATAATATACTTTCTTTCAAATATAGAAAGCCTATTATACTTGACTGCTGAGCTGAGTGCTGACCGATTCTGCAGCTGTCTTTTATCAGTGTAGGGACTGAGGGACAGTCTGCAAATCACTAGCTACTAGGTCCACAAAGGTCCTTTTAAAGACTGGTATAGGTGTACAGTATATAGGGTTGTACACGTATAATATACTTTCTTTCAAATATAGAAAGCCTATTATACTTGACTGCTGAGCTGAGTGCTGACCGATTCTGCAGCTGTCTTTATCAGTGTAGGGACTGAGGGACAGTCTGCAAATCACTAGCTACTAGGTCCACAAAGGTCCTGTTAAGGACTGGTATAGGTGTACAGTATATAGGGTTGTACACGTATAATATACTTTCTTTCAAATATAGAAAGCCTATTATACTTGACTGCTGAGCTGAGTGCTGACCGATTCTGCAGCTGTCTTTTATTAGTGTAGGGACTGAGGGACAGTCTGCAAATCACTAGCTACTAGGTCCACAAAGGTCCTTTTAAGGACTGGTATAGGTGTACAGTATATAGGGTTGTACACATATAATATATTTTCTTTCAAATATAGAAAGCCTAGTATACTTGACTGCTGTGCTGCTGAGCTGATTGCTGCCCAATTCTGCAGCTGTCTTTTATCAGTGTAGGGACTGAGGGACAGTTTGGTGTTTGGAGCAGGAACAGTCTGCAAATCTCTAGCTACTAGGTCCACAAAGGTCCTTTTATAGGTGTACAGTATATAGGGTTGTACACGTATAATATACTTTCTTTCAAATATAGAAAGCATATATAGTGCACTGCGCTGCTGACCGATTCTGCAGCTGTCGTTTCTCAGTGTAGGGAGGGACAGTTTGGTTTTTGGAGCAGGGACAGTCTGCAGTTCACTAGCTACTAGCTAGCTACTATTAGGTCCACAAAGGTCCTTTTAAGGACTGGTATAGGTGTACTATTTGGTGTGCAGTATATAGGGGTGTAATACACGTATAAAATACTTGCACATATAGAAAGCATAGTATAGTGCATTTCCACTGTGCAGCATTGTGAATACTGAGCGGTTCTGCAGCGATACTACAAAGAGTGACAAACGCAATTTAAAAAAAAATATTATAACTGGTGTGATAGACCAGTGGCCCCCAAAAACAACAGATTGAAGCGGGGTGTTATATACCTTCTTCCACATACATACTGCTCTTCTCTAGAGACTTTTGTCACAGGGTCATTTAAAAAATGACAGGCAGAGGAAGAGGCAGGCCCTTCTGCAGGGGTGGTAGGGTTAGGGCAGGAGCAACAGGCTTGAGCCAAAGTGGCAAATTGCAGAAGGTGCGTGCGATTACGTCAAAGGACGCAGGAGACTTGGTTGAGTGGCTCACTCAGCCTTACTCTTCTGCACCCTCCTCATCCTCTCGATCTGCACCCTCTTCACTCTCTATTGTGTGCACCCCCAAAGACACTACCACCAACACCACCACCACCATATACCTTACGGTTGAGTCACAGGAATTATTTTCCGATCCATCACAAGACATTTCTGATGCGCAGCCATTCTTGGCATTGGATCAGGAAGAGGAGGTAGCAACAACCACCACTCAGCAGTCTGACGACAGTACCCAGATCAGCCCAAGGAGGTTGGTCCCCGCTGTTGCTGCCTACTCCGAGATCTCTGATTATAGCGGTGGGGAAGGTAAGGTCGATGATGACGTGTCTAGTGATGTCATGTGAAGAGAGGAAGAGGAGAGGAGTTCAGAGGGATATATGGACCAGCAGATAGGGAGGAGAAGCAGGCGGAAATTAGATTGCACAGGAGGGACAAAGCAGACTGCTAATGTATCAGCAGCGAGGCATTAACCATGTACAGTCACATCTGGCGCTCCCAGGACGCCGGCACATGGCTCCGCAGTGTGGGCTTTTTTTAACGTGTCCGCTGCTGACAATAGTGTTGCCATCTGCAATCTTTGCAGCCAACGCATAAGTCATGGTAAGCCCAACACTCACCTAGGGACGACCGCCTTAAGAAGGCACATGAGCTGCCATCACCGAGCCCAGTGGGAGCAGCGAAACCCACAAAGCCACACTCCAGGCTCCCACCGTCCAGCCTCGTCTTCTACTTCTCCTTCTCCTCTCTCCTAATTGTCAATTGTCCTCCACTCCACCTTCCATCATGCCGTCCTCACGTTTTTCTGCAAAAAGGCAGACTTCCGTGGGCCAAATGTTCGAGCGTAAAAAATGATGACGCCGGATAACCCTCTTGCCCAATGGTTGATGGCTGGCTTGTCAGAACTGATAGCCCGCCAACTACTGCCATATAAACTGGTGGACTCGGAGGCCTTTCGAAAAATTTGTGGCCATTGGAACACCACAATGGAAAGTCCCAGGAAGGAAGTATTTCTCACAGAAGGGCATCCCAGAGCTATATGGCCATGTTCAGCGGCAAGTGAATGTATCTCTGGCACACAGTGTCGGTGCCAAGATACATCTGACCACAGACACGTGGTCTAGCAAACACGGGCAGGGAAGGTATATAAATTTTACTGCCCACTGGGTGAACCTTCTGACTGCCGTCAAGCATGTAACCCGTGGCCCGTGTAGATCTGGTTTTATCGCCACAGATTGCATGCAGGCCTGCCTCTTCTTCTCCTCCTCCTACTCCATCCTCCTCCCTCTCCTCCTCGGCTGACTCCTCCTTTTCCGCTGCTAGCGTTTCTTCAGCTGCGCCGACCCAAGATTCCCAGAACCTATTCGACATGCCAGGTGAGATGTTGCCATGCTGTGCTGCATCTGTTGTGCCTGGAAGCCAAGAGCCACACTGGCCCTGCACTCCTTTCAGCTTTGCGTTCACAGGCAGATCAGTGGCTAACACTGCTCAATTTGACAGTTGGTAAAGTGGTGTGTGACAACAGTGCCAATCTGCTTAGCGCATTGAAACAGAGCAAAATTACACATTTGCCATGCATGGCACACGTCTTAAACTTGATCGTGCAGCTATTCGTTGTCAAATACCCTGGGGTCCAGGACATGTTGCGGCAGGCAAGGAAAATCTCAGCCCATTTCAGAAGATCTTACACGGCCATGGCTCGCCTTGCTGACATTCAGCGGCGACACAATCTACCGGTCAGACGTCTTATTTGCAATTGCCCTACGCAATGGAACTCAACCTTCTATATGCTTGATAGGCTGCTCCAGCAGAAACGTGCAGTTAACGACTACCTGTATGAACTCTGCGGCAGAACAGGTTCTGGGAGCTGGGGTTTTTTTCACCGCGCCAGTGGCTGCTCATGCGCGACGCATGCAGACTTCTGCGCTCATTTGAGTAAATCACCAAACTGGTCAGTCGCAGCCATGGCGCCATCAGTGACATGGTACCTTATGCCTTCTTTATGGAGCGTGCATTGCATCGTGTCATTGATCAAGCTGTGGAGGAGCAGGAGCGGGAAGATGAGGAAGTCGCAATGCTGGATGAATTCCCAGGGGGGGCTACTCTATCTGAGACAAGTGAACAACAGGAGTCTGAAGAGGAGTCAGAGGAGGATGGTGCCGGGGCGGATGAGGAGGAGCAAGAAGAGCATGCTTTAAACCTTTCTGGGATCCCTGTTGTTGTGCGTGGATGGGGAGAGAAGAACGTGGAGGATGATTTTATCCTGGATGATGAGCAGGAGCCAGGCCACCACACCGCCTCCTGTTTAGTGCAAATGGGGGCCTTCATGCTCCAGTGTTTTAACCACTTGACCACTGGGCACTTAAACACCCTTAATAACCAGACCAATTTTCAGCTTTCGTTGCACTTACATTTTGAATGACAATTACTCAGTCATGCAACACTGGACCTATATGAAATTTTTGTCCTTTTTTTCACACAAATGGAGCTTTCTTTTGGTGGTATTTAATCACCGCTGGGTTTTTTTTTTGTGCTATAAAAGAAAAAATACAGAAAATTCTGTAAAAAAATGAATTTTTCTTCATTTCTGTTATAAAATTTAGCAGATTAGTAATTTTTTCTTCATAAATTTTGGCCAAAATTTATACCACTACATATCTTTGGTAAAAATAAGTACAAATTGGTGGATATTATTTGGTCTTTGTGAAAGTTATAAAGTCCACAAGCTATGGTGCCAATATCTGAAAATTGATCACACCTGAAGTACTGACGGCCTATTTCAATTCTTGAGACCCTAACATGCCAGAAAAGTACAAATACCCCCCAAATGACCCCTTTTTGGAAAGAAGACATTCCAAGGTATTTAGTAAGAGGCATGATGAGTTTTTTGAAGTTGTCATTTTTTCCCACAATTCTTTGCAAAATCAAGATTTTTTTTACTTTTTTTTTTTTTTCACAAAATTGTCATATTATCAGTTTATTTCTCACACAGCATATGCATACCACAAATTACACCCCAAAACACATTCTGCTATTACTCCCATGTACGGCAATACCACATGTGTGAGACTTTTACACAGTGCGGCCACATACAGAGGCCCAACATGCAGGGAGCGCCATCAGGCGTTCTGGAGCACCCAGGACAATTCTGACATTTCTCTCCTACATGTAAAAATCATCATTTATTTGCTAGAAAATTACATCGAATCCCAAAACATTATATATGTTTTTTTAGCAAACACCCTGGAGAATACAATGGTGGTTGTTGCAACTTTTTATCTCGCACGGTATTTGCGCAGCAATTTTTCAAATGCTTTTTTTTGGTAAAAAAACTGTTTTGTGCTTAAAAAAAAAAAAACACAGTAAAGTTAGCCCAATTTTTGCATAATGTGAAAGATGAAGTTACACCGAGTAAATCGATACCTAACATGTCACTCTTCAAAATTGCACAGGCTCGAGGAATGGCGCCAAACGTCGCTACTTAAAAATCCCCATAGGCGACGATTTAATTTTTTTTTTTACTGGTTATATGTTTTGAGTTACAGAGGAGGTCTAGGGCTAGAATTATTGCTCTCGCTCCAACGTACGCAGCGATACCTCACATGTGTGGTTTGAACACCGTTTTCATATGTGGGCGGGACTTACGTATGCGTTCGCTTCTGCATGCGAGCACATGGGGACAGGGGCGCTTTAAAAAAAAAAAAAAAATTTTATTGTTCATTTTACTTTATTTATTTTAGTTTGACATTTTTTTCCCCCCAAAAAAATTTTTTGATCACTTTTATTCCTATTACAAGGAATGTAAACATCCCTTGTAATAGGAATATGGCATGACAGGTCCTCTTTACAGTGAGATGTGGGGTCAATAAGACCCCACATCTCCCCTCTAAGCTGGGAAGCCTGAAAAAAAAAAATATTCTGGATTTGATAGTATTGGCGAGTCGGTAGAAGCACCAGAGGGCGGCGGGGGGGGGGGTGTCTATGGCTGGGTATTGCAGGGTATCACCGACTATGGCTGGGTATATCAGAGTATGGCTGGGTATCTCAGAGTATGGCGTTGCAGAGTATTGCGTTGCAGAGCATTGCAGGATATTGGAGGGTGTTGCAGAGCATTGCAGAGTGTTGCACGGTATTGGCGGGTGTTGCAGAGCATTGCAGAGTGTTGCAGGGTATTGGTGGGTGTTGCAGAGCATTGCAGAGTGTTGCAGAGTGTTGCAGAGTGTTGCAGGGTATTGGCGGGTGTTGCAGAGCGTTGCAGAGCGTTGCAGGATATTGGAGGGTGTTGCAGAGCATTGCAGAGTGTTGCACGGTATTGGCGGGTGTTGCAGAGCATTGCAGAGTGTTGCAGGGTATTGGTGGGTGTTGCAGAGCATTGCAGAGTGTTGCAGAGTGTTGCAGAGCATTGCAGAGCGTTGCAGAGCATTGCAGAGCGTTGCAGGGTATTGCAGGGTAATGCAGAGTAATGCAGAGTAATGCAGAGTAATGGCAGGGTATTGCAGAGTATTGCAGGGTAATGCAGACTATTGCAGGGTAATGCAGAGTAATGCAGAGTAATGCAGGGTAATGCAGAGTAATGCAGAGTAATGCAGGGTATTGCAGAGTAATGCAGAGTAATGCAGAGTAATGCAGGGTATTGCAGGGTAATGCAGAGTAATGGCAGGGTATTGCAGGGAATTGAGGGGTTAATTTTCGGTGAGCAGCGATTAGGGCACTGCAGATGCAGCCCACATCGCTGCTGACACCGATCTCCTCCCCCTCCGCTGTTCCGATCGGTACAGAGAGGGGGAGGGAGGAACCGGCGTCATAACATGACGCCGGTTTGTTTACAAGTGATCACTCCGTCATTTGACGGAGCGATCACGTGGTAAACGGCCGCGACGAGCGGCCGTTTACCGTGATCCGTGATGCGCCGGGTCCACAGGACCCGGCGGTCACGGATGCTCTCGAGTGCGCGCCCCAGGAGGCGCGCGAGAGCGGAATTCTGGGAGGACGTCATATGACGGCCTCCCACAGTTAAGAAACCGCCCTAAAGCCGTCATTCGGCTATAGGGCGGTTATTTAGTGGTTAACAGGGACCCCCGTATAAAAAGCAATAAGGTCAAGGACCAGTACTGGGTGGCAACGTACTTAGACCCCCGGTACAAACACAAAATGGCGCAAATGTTACCACTATCACAGAGGGCTGTCAGAATGGAGCACTTCCAGGCCTTGCTTTGAGAAATGCTGCATTCTGCTTTTGCGTGTGCTGGCAGAGGAGAAATTCCCACTCCCAGAGAAAGAGTTGCAGGTACCAATCCAACAGCGCCTGCAAGAAGAGGGCGGTTTGAAGATGTGTTGGTGACTTCTGATATGAGGTCATTCTTTCAGCCGACCCATCGACAGGTCTCATCCGGATCCAGCATCAGGGAATGCCTAGACCGACAGGTGTCCGACTACATCGGGTTAACGGCCGATGTGGACGCTCTGTGGAGTGATGAACCCCTGGACTACTGGGTGGGCAGGCTTGACCTCTGGCCAGAGCTTGCCCAATTTGCAATGGAACTGTTGGCTTGCCCCTCGTCCAGTGTCCTGTCCAAAAGGACGTTCAGCGCAGCAGGGGGGATCGTGACCGATAAGCGCACTCGCCTATCTCACGACAGTGTTGACTACCTCACATTTATAAAAATGAATGAGGCATGGATCTTGGAGGAATTCAACACATGTGACCAGTAGACCATGTATATGCATAACTCTATAAACAATTTATTTAATCGAGCACACGGACCTTTTTTCTACCTTTGGCTCACTTCCTTGTACAAATAAAGCACACCGGACTATATGCCCGTACCCTCTTGTTTGAAGAGGTTGAGCGGTGTCATATTTTTGGGTCCTGCAGCAAGTTGCTGTTTTCAGTGCTGCTGTCAGTGCTCTCTATCTCGGTGCTGGTGTCAGTGCTCTCTCTCTATCTCGGTGCTGGTGTGGTGTCAGTGCTCTCTATCATGGTGCTGGTGTGGTGTCTGTGCTCTCTATCTCGCTGCTGATGTCAGTGCTCTCTCTCTATCTCAGTGCTGGTGTGGTGTCAGTGCTCTCTATCTCTGTGCTGGTGTGGTCTCAGTGCTCTCTATCACGGTGCTGGTGTGGTGTCTGTGCTCTCTATCTCGCTGCTGATGTCAGTGCTCTCTCTCTATCTCAGTGCTGGTGTGGTGTCAGTGCTCTCTATCTCGCTGCTGATGTCAGTGCTCTCTCTCTATCTCAGTGCTGGTGTGGTGTCAGTGCTCTCTATCTCTGTGCTGGTGTGGTCTCAGTGCTCTCTATCACGGTGCTGGTGTGGTGTCTGTGCTCTCTATCTCGCTGCTGATGTCAGTGCTCTCTCTCTATCTCAGTGCTGGTGTGGTGTCAGTGCTCTCTATCTCTGTGCTGGTGTGGTCTCAGTGCTCTCTATCACGGTGCTGGTGTCAGTGCTCTCTATCACGGTGCTGGTGTGGTGTCAGTGCTCTCTATCTCGATGCTGGTGTTGTCTCAGTGCTCTCTATCACGGTGCTGGTGTGGTGTCAGTGCTCTCTATCTCGGTGCTGGTGTCAGTGCTCTCTATCACGGTGCTGGTGTCAGTGCTCTCTATCATGGTTCTGGTGTCAGTGCTGTCTATCATGGTGCTGGTGTGGTGTCAGTGCTCTCTATCTCGGTGCTGGTGTCAGTGCTTTCTATCTCGGTGCTGGTGTCAGTGCTCTCTATCTCGGTGCTGGTGTCAGTGCTCTCTATCACGGTGCTGGTGTCAGTGCTCTCTATCACGGTGCTGGTGTCAGTGCTCTCTATCTCGGTGCTGGTGTCAGTGCTCTCTATCACAGTGCTGGTGTCAGTGCTCAGTCTCTATCCCGGTGCTGGTTTCAGACAGTGAGGGAGATAGCAGTGGAGAAGCCAATCAGCAGGCAGTGCCAGCACCATGGCTGAGGATCAGCACTGGACTGGCACCTCCAGACCACCGCAGTGGAGCCCTGCATAGGTGGGGGTAAGGCCCGGGCAGAGGGAGGGGCTCAAGTACAGGTTGGCACACTGGGACACTGGCACAGGACTGCGCTGCCCTGACTGTGGCACTGATCTCCTGCACCCCCTTCATAGCCTGCCCTGACCTTGCCTCTCCTCCATGGCCTTCATGCGCTCCTGAATTGTCAAAATTTCACAGATAAAAAAAGAATGCTTATCGTTGTCGATCCCAGATTCACTTAATGCTTTTGTTATGTCCATGTCCATGTTGTGGGACTATGTGTGTACAGCTAGTAAGTATTTTGTGGCTGAAAATATGATCTGGAGGTTTTTAAGGTTCACCTGCCATTAAAGTCAATGGGGTCCACCGCAAACTTTGCGGTTCGCAAACCTTTGCTCGCGTTCGCAGTTCGCGTTCGCGAAACGTCCCGTCGGAAGTTCGTCCATCACTAACCGGGACGCAACTTGTCAAGCGGCTAAGTCGCCTGACAAGTCGTCCCAGTGTGAACCGGCTCTAAGAGGGGAGTTTGCCTCACTTTGGAGAAATTTCTCCTCACTGATTATGCCTTCTAGACAGAAAGAAAAGGGAAATCACCCCCAATGGGACATAGACAGTAAAAAAAAAAAATTATATGGATTTTAAACGTTTTCTTCTTTCTTGCACTCTGCAAAAAAGTGCTTCAAAAACATCAGCTTCCACCCGCATGCAGTGTAGACTCAGTGTAGACCCGCATTTTTAGCTGTCAAATCAATGTGCAGCATAATCTGCCTGTATGGTGGTAATAAAGGCAAACATAAATTTGAGAAAATCTCCAGTCTTGTAACTACATCCTCCAGGGGGCAGCACTTTGCTGTTCAGCATACACCATAGGTAATACAGTAAGTGGAAAAACGCCATATATTGTGCAGTACTTATTTAATAAGGAACAATAGCAAGCGTACACATCATAAAAACCAGACCCATCGAGACACATAAAGGCAAAGGCAAATGACCCACTTGCACTTACATCAATCGCCGCCACTATGTGCTCTAATGTTGCAGCACTATACAAGCTCACTCGACACGCGTTTTTATGGTGTGTACTCTTGCTATACTTTCTCATAAAATGAAGTACTACACTATATGGCATTTTTCTATTTATTGCCAATAATGCTGAACAACAGACAGAGTGCTGCCTTCTGGAAGCAAGGGTGGATTTGAGGGGAGAGCTCTGTATTAAGGGGGGTTGTTGAGGAGAATTTGGCAATTGCGTGACCATGTAACCTTGTACGCAGTTGAAACTTTTATCATTTTTTTCACACATTTTTTTCTGCTATAAAACATATTCAATAAAAAAAAAATAGAAAATCAAATGTATTTTGCTACATGTCTTTGGTTAAAAAAAAATCCCATTGTATATTATTTGGTTTGCGTGAAAGTTATAGTGTCTTGTATAGATACTAGAATTTTTATTCATGTATTTTTTCATACTAGTAATGGTGCTGATCAGCAACTTATAGTGGGACTGTGATAGTGTGGTGGGTAGGGATGAGCTTCGTGTTCGAGTCGAACATACATTCGACTCGAACATCGGCTGTTCGCCCGTTCGGCGAATTCCGAATGTTATGGGCCATTCGCGCCAAATTCGTGTGCGCTCACGGCCCACAATGCACTGCGTCATCGCAGTGCATTGCTGGCTCATGATTGGCCAAGCATGCACTGTGACCCCGCATGCTTGGCCAATCACAGCGCCAGCAGCGAGGAGAGCCATGATTGGCCACAGGCAGGATGCCTGTGGCCAATCATAGCTCAGGCTGTGTAGTACACGCCCCACACTATATAAGGCCGCCAACACAGTACACACCGATCGTTATCGGCCGATTTTCGATCTTGCTCTTCTGTAGTGGTTGTTGTCTGCTTGCCCTGACCGCAGTATACACCGCTATATTCACCTCACCTATATAGCTAGTGATCTATCTTTTATAATAGAGCTTGCAGTCAGTAGTGTTAGGAGCTTGTGTGTGCTGTCTGCGTGCTCTGTACCCAGTACACACCGCTATATCCACCTACATAGCTCTTCTCTATTTGAGCCCACTTGCCATCTGCAGGAGTTATTGGAAGTTGTGTGTGCCTCCAGCACAGCACAGTATACATCTGTATATACCCCTTTATCTCTGGTGTTCTATAATAAAGGCATCTGCAGGAGTTAGTGGGTTTTTTGTGCCTCCAGCACAATATACACCTGTATCTACCCTTTATTGCTGTTCTCTAATAGAGCCATCTGCAGGGCTTAGTGGGTGTTGTGTGACTCAATTACAGTATACCCCTTTATCTCTGGTGTTCTATAATAAAGGCATCTGCAGGAGTTAGTGGGTGTTGTGTGCCTCCAGCACAATATACACTACCCAACTGCTGTTTTACCCAACTCCCTTCAGGCCATTACCATGTCTGGAAGGCCAGCAAGGAGAGGCAGACAGGCGCGAGCCGATAAAAGAGGGCAAGCAGGCTCTGTGTCTAGAGACAACAGTGCTGGTCGTGGACGCGGTGCATTGTCATCAGCACGTGGCCATGGGACACGCTTGTCCTTCTTTTCGGCAGCTGGACATGTTGAACCGCAACATGCGAACGACTTGGTAGAGTGGATGACCAAGCCCTCTTCATCCTCCTCATCCTCTCTCACCCAGTCTCAGGGTACTAGCAAAGCAGCTGCCAACGCATCGTCTTCCCTCCTCTCAATGTCATCATCAGTGACTCCTTCCCTAGACCCACCACGTCCTCCTGAGGAGTCTCCTGAACTCTTTGAGTACAGTGTTGGGTACATGCTCCAGGAGGATGCCCAGTGTTTTGTAGGCTCTGATGATGACACTCAGCTAGAGGAAGGCAGTAGCATAAGCGCAGAGAGAGGGGATGCTCAAGAAGGACAGCAATCTGGCAGTCATGTTCCACAAGCTGCAGCATACTGCCAGGTTTGCTACAGCGATGAAGGGGGAGGGGATGATGAGGGCACTGACTCCACGTGGGTGCCTGGTAGGAGAGTGGAGGAGGAGGAGGAGGCACATGTCCAACGAGGCAGGATGCCCTCCGGGGGCCAGCTTAGGGGCAGCACACCGACTGAATCACACCGCAGAGCTCCGCCTGTGCAGGGCGCTGCCTCTGCACGTTATTCTAAAAGTTCTTTGGTGTGGGCCTTTTTTGAGACGAGTGCATCAGATCGCACCGCTGCTATTTGCAACATATGTCTGAAGCGTATCTCGCGTGGCCAAAACATCAGCCGCTTGGGCACCACATGCTTGACCAGACATATGTTGACCTGCCATGCAGCTCGTTGACAAGCGTACCTCAAAGACCCACACCAAAGAACAAAGCGGACCTCTCCTTGCGCCTCATTAGCTGGCATCTCCAACCCCACTAGACCTTCAGTCCTCTCTGAAACCTGCTCTGAGAGGAATGAAGGTGTAGAATTAGGTGTGTCACAGCCAAGTGCTTCTGGGCACTCTGCTAGCAGTACACCCACGTCCGATTATAGCAGGCAAATGTCCCTGCCCCAGCTGCTGGACTGGCAAAAGAAGTTCTCTCCCAGCCATCCACATGCCCAGCGGTTGAATGCTAGCTTGACTAAATTGCTAGCACTTCAACTGCTGCCTTTTCAGTTGGTAGACTCGGCCCCCTTCCGTGAGTTTGTACAGTGTGCGGTTCCTCAGTGGTAGGTCCCCAAACGCCACTTTTTCTCACGGAAGGCGATTCCAGCTCTCTACCGGCATGTGGAAGGCAATGTCCTTGCCTCGCTGGACAGGGCGGTCAGCGGTAAGGTGCATATTACCACTGACTCATGGTCCAGCAGGCATGGACAGGGACGTTACCTGTCTTTCACGGCCCATTGGGTCACTCTTCTGGCAGCTGGGAAGGATGCAGGACAAGGTGCAGTAGTGTTGGAGGTTGTTCCGCCACCACGCCTCCAAAATGCTACTATTGGTTGTGACACACCTCTCTCCTCCACCCCCTCCTCTTCTTCTTCCTCCATGACCTCTTCCAGTGCTCTGTCCTCAGAGCCAGCGGTGCTCCGTAGGCGTTCCAGGGGCTACGCAAGTACGCAGGCAAAATGATGCCATGCCGTGCTTGCGCTGGTTTGTTTGGGGGACAGGAGCCACACTGGGGCGGATGTTTTGTCAGCTCTGCAGGGGCAGGCCGAGAGGTGGTTGACACCACGCCAGCTTAAGCCAGGAATGGTGGTTTGTGACAATGGCACCAACCTCCTCTCCGCCCTCCGACAGGGACAACTGACCCATGTGCCCTGTGTAGCTCACGTCCTTAACCTGGTGGTGCAGCGGTTCTTGGGCAGGTACCCCGGCTTACAGGATGTCCTGAAACAGGCCAGGAAAGTCTGTGTGCATTTCCGCCGATCATTTAATGCCTGTGCTCGGCTGGCTGAGCTCCAAAAGGAGTTGAACCTGCCCAAGAACCGCCTTATATGTGACATGCCCACCAGGTGGAACTCAACGTTGACCATGCTGCAGCGGCTGCACACGCAGCAGAGGGCCATCAATGAGTACCTGTGCGACTACGGCACCAGGACAGGGTCAGGGGAGCTCGGTTTTTTCTCACCACGCCAGTGGGGCATGATCAGGGATGCATGCACTGTCCTGTCACCGTTTGAGGAGGCCACAAGGATGGTGAGCAGTGACAGTGCATGCATCAGTGACACTGTACCTCTTGTCCACCTCTTGGAGCATACGCTGCGTGGAATAATGGACAGGGCACTTGAGGCAGAACAGAGGCAGGAAGAGAAGGACTTCCTTGCCTCTCAAGGCCCCCTTTATCCAGACAGTGTTCCTGCTGTGCCACCCATCACACAGGAAGAGGATGAGGAGGAGGAAGAGGAGGAGGAGGATGATTGTGTCAGCATGGAGGTGGAGGCTGGCACTCAGCATCAGCAGCAGCAGTCTTGTAGGGATGATTTACAGTCCCAAGAAACACGTGGACTTGTACGTGGCTGGGAGGAGGTAGCTGCGGATCATGTTGCCCTTAGTGACCCAGAGGACTCCGGACCGAATGCCTCAGCTAACCTACGCTGCATGGCCTCCCTGATCCTGCAAAGCCTGCAGAAGGATCCTCGTATTCTTCGGATCAAGGAGAGGGAGCATTACTGGCTGGCCACTCTCCTTGATCCACGGTACAAGGGTAAGGTTGCCGACCTTATCTTGCCATCGCAGAGGGGGCAGAGGATGAGACATCTCCGGGAGGCCTTGCAGAAAGGTCTGTGCAACGCGTTCCCAGAGACTGGGAGGTTACAAACTCCTGGTCCTGGACAACGTTTTGCTGAGGCATCAGTCAGAAGGAGCGGTGGAGAAGGTGGCCATCTGACTGATGCTTTCAGACAATTTTTTAGTCCGCAGCCCCAAGGTATGATCGGTTCCAGCAACCATCGCCAGCGTCTGATTTACATGGTGCAGGAATACCTAGGGGCAAGGTCAGACTTGGACACCTTTCCCACCGAAAATCCTCTGGCGTACTGGGTCTTGAGGATGGATCACTGGCCAGAGCTTGCACAGTATGCAATTGAGCTACTGGCCTGTCCTGCATCCAGCGTTCTTTCGGAACGCACCTTCAGTGCTGCTGGTGGCTTTGTTACCGATCACAGGGTGCGCTTGTCCACCGAATCAGTTGATCGACTGACCTTCATCAAGATGAATCTTTTTTTTTTAAATATCACATCCCTTCAAGACTTCCTATGCTGATGCTGAGGGACTGTCCTGTTATGTTGATTGTCTATCCTCTTCCTCCTCCGCTGATATGTTGGAAGAACATTTCTGGTTCTAGGTGATGCCATCAGCCCAATTTTTCTGCCCCTGTTTAACAGGGGCGTTTAATTACAATTTTTGATGCAATGCTTTGCAGCAGGGCTAATTCCTGCAATAAAACTAGAGTATATGGGAGAGGTTGCAGTGTGGTGGCACCAGCACCAGAGCCTAAATCCCAATTTTTCTGCCCCTGTTTAACAGGGGCGTTTAATTACAATTTTTGATGCAATGCTTTGCAGCAGGGCTAATTCCTGCAATAAAACTAGAGTATATGGGAGAGGTTGCAGTGTGGTGGCACCAGCACCAGTGCCTAAAGCCCAATTTTTCTGCCCCTGTTTAACAGGGGCGTTTAATTACAATTTTTGATGCAATGCTTTGCAGCAGGGCTAATTCCTGCAATAAAACTAGAGTATATGGGAGAGGTTGCAGTGTCGTGGCACCAGCACCAGTGCCTAAGGCCCAATTTTTCTGCCCCTGTTTAACAGGGACATGTAATTACAATTCTTGATATAATATTTCACAGGAGGACCCGTTCCTGTGCCCACCCAGAGTAACGGTGAGGACTTATAGTGTTGTGGCACCAGCACCACAACCACCAAAGGTCAATTTTTCTACCACTGTTCAACAATGGCATGTAATCACAATTCTTGATATAATCGTTCACAGCAGGGCGCTCCAGCGCCCACCAAGAGTCACTTTGAGGGCTTACAATGTTGTGGCAAAACCAACACCTTGTTCCGCCATTTCTGCAGAGCATATAGGGCAGGCCCCTACTTTCAAACATCCAACTTACAAACATCTCCTACTTGCAAACGGAAGGAGACAACAGCAAGTGAGATGAAAAAAGATGGACGACAAAACAAATTATACAGGGGTGATAACCCTTCCCTATGTTTTCCAAAAAGCTTAAAAATCGTTTTTTTGACTGGAGCTACACTTTAAAAATGTACCAGTTGAAAATTACAAACAGATTCAACTTAACACAACAAACCTACACAGTCCCTGTCTTGTTTGCACCGCTTGTATACTGCTGTTCTGAGTATATAGGGCCTGGGGGCCACACACATTTCCTTTTTTTAATATGGGTACGGGGTTCCCCTTAATATGCGTACAAGACCCAAAGGGGCTGGTAATGGGCAGGGAGGGCTACCCATGCCATTTTTCTCAATGATTTTCAACCATATTGCAGGAACCAGATATAACATTAAAACCGCAAGCAGTTTTCAATGATGTTATTTCTGTTTAATGTCATTTTGTACAGGGACTGTTCTAAACATGGGAAAGACGTGGCACTTCACAGGCATACTACAGACACCCCCCAGGCACCATATTTAAAGGAATATTTCACTTTTTTTTTCACTTTAATCGTCATTAAAATCAGTGCCCCCGCCAAAACGGCCATTTTTAAAAACATTTTAGGCATTGACCCATGTCCCCTGGGGCAGGAGCCAGGTCCCCAAACCCTTTTTAGGACAGTATCTTGCATATTAGCCGTTAAAATTAGCACTTTTAATTTCGAACGTTCGAGTCCCATAGACTTCAATGGGGTTCTAAAGTTCGTTCGAGTTTGGGGTCCGTTCGAAAGTTCTGGTGCGAACCGAACCAGGGGGTGTTCGGCTCATCCCTAGTGGTGGGCAATCACACTATGCCGGCTGGGGGGGTACACTAACTGAATTACTGACACTGGCATCAATAGCGACACTAATACAGTGATAAGTGCTAATACTATACACTGCCTGTACTAATGACACTGGCACCATGTACATAGCACACTCCTCAACTCTGCACTCTGTACATAGCACGCTTTTGCACTCTGTATGTAGTGCACTCCTGAATGCTGCACTGCGTATGTGGTGAACTCCTCAACTATGCAATCTGTACATAGCACACTTGTGCACCCTGTACATAGCGCACTCCTGAACACTGCAGTCTGTATGTAGCATACTTCTGACCACTGCACTCTATACATAGCACACTTCCACACTTCTGCACTCTGTACATAGCACGCTCCTTAATGCTGCACTCTGTATGTAAAACACTCCTGAACCCTGCACATAGCTCATAGCTACCTTGTACATAGCTCAATCCTGAACTCTGCACTCTGTATGTAGCACACTCCTGAACCCTGCACTTTGTACATAGTTCACTCCTGAACTTTGTGGTCAGGGCATGGTTGAGTTCTTGCATCTATTCTCTGAGAAATAAAGTATTCAAAATATATTTGTATTATGGGGATGGGGTTTGCATAAAATTCAGGTAATAGGGTAAGGTGTCAAAGTGTGTTTTACATTTTTTTTTTTAAATGAAGCACTCATAGATCAGCAACATGTACATTTTGTGTTACAATTATTTCAGGCTTTAAAAAAAAAAAAAACATAATTTCAACATAAAATAAAATGATACACCTAAATCAATAAAACCACCAAAATACCATCCAATAAAAGGCAACTATATACAGTATATATTTTTTAAGGACCATTTTGAATGCCTTGCTGTAAAAAACTGCTTTCTTTAAGATGGATTGACAGAAAAATAAGTGACTGCTGCTCTCAAATCAACCACAAACGAAATTTGAAGAGCAAGAAGAATCATACAACAGTAAAAAAAACACAAGCAAGGCAGAAAATGGTGTGATTGCCCAAGAGCTAACTTGTTGATGACACAGATGTCAAAGTCTTTTGGGTTAAATGAAGACCTGTGAACAAAAATAGGACACAAGAAAATATACCCCACCACTGCAATTCATAAAAGTAAAGGACAGTTTGATAGCCGATCCTATTCTGTCGCTATGCGTCTCAGCAGCTTTTCCTATTCTATCCCTATAGCAGCGCATACACAATAGGGGGTTATTTACGAAAGGCAAATCCACTTTGCACTGCAAGTGCACTAAGAAGTGCAGTCGCTCTAAATCTAAAGGGTAGATCTGAAATGAGGGGAAGAGCTGCTGATTTTATCATCCAATCATGTGCAAGCTAAAATTCAGTTTTTTATTTTGCTTGCATGTCCCCCTCGGATCTACAGTGACTTTACTTTCAAGTGCACTTGCAGTGCAAAGTGGAGTTTCCTTTAGTAAATAACCCCCAATGACTCTACAAGGCAAATAGACTGTGCACCTTGCAAGTGCAGTTGCACTAATTTTCTCAAAAGCTTAGTAAATGTTGAAAAGGTCTCCTGATCTAGGTTAGGCAAATTCATTCTGATGAAAGCAGGATGAATAGCGTTCCCAGAGACATTTGGATTAATTATTTATGGTATTACTGCAGACTAAAGTTATTTGCAATGTTCATTCCAATTAAAATTGTTGCCAGTAGTATTGTCACAGAGAACATTTATAAAATTCAGAAGCTGCAGCATATGAAATAAACAGGAGAATATACTGTTATGGTGGTGTGGAGCATCAGGCATACAGACACTGTCACATACAAGGTTACTATACTGCATAGTGGTCTATTACAAAAGCTAATAAATCAAACAATAAAATATAATAACTAAATATAATCGGTGTGATGACCCTGACCAACTATGGGGAAAAAAAGAGTAGTTCTCAAACTTGGGAACATAGAGACTAAGGTCTTTTGGGTTTGGATTTAGTCTATTAGATACCATGAGGAGTGACTTTCTACACCTGACATGACTCAGAAGGAGCTTTCTTGGCTTGATCATGTTGGTATGGCTGGCTAGATCACCAGAAAACAAGTGGAACATACATGCCCAGATTTCTAGGACTCACTGTGCAGAGTGAAGTCTGTGCACAAGAGCCAGTCCCTGAAAATTGTGTGAAGTGCCAAACTTAGCCTGTTCTGGCACTGACTGTACAGAAACTGACTTCAACTTCTCATGCAAAGAATGCCAAACACACCAGATAACTGCCTTTAGATCTGGTATCGGCTCTCATGATTTAACCACTGCACCTGTCCTGATCTCCTTGGTCTACCCTAAAGAGTCTACCTACTGCTGTCAATTGCACTTCAGAGCAGGTTCTGACATAAGGAGAATCTTTCCCACAACTGGCAAAAGCAGTTACATGAAAGCTTGTAAAGTAGACTTTACTTCTTTATTGGAACAAGCATGGAAACAGTATAAATGATTACTTTTCAATGTAAATTGTCACTTTGCAGGGGAGTTTTTTTCCTACTATCGAATTTTGTGACAATTTCTAAATCGCGTGCAAGCATAATAATAAAAAAAAATATATATTTTTGCGTTCGCTTTGCCTCATCCACTAAGCTGAGGGTTCTCTTGCAAAGTGAACATGCTTTGCTCCATTAGTAAATCAGCCACATTGAGTTACATAGGCAGGCTTGATCCATAGGGAAGAACTGGGACCAATAAGGATATACAAACTGCCCAGCTAAGGTTATTTGCCCAGAATCAGTTTGAATAATAAAATAGAATTATGGCAACATGTTAGTACCTTGTGTAGAGAACAAATACACATGTTTTGCTATTCATTTTAAGACATGCCATTCTCCATTTCTTATGAGATAGCAATATATTATGTTAAATTTTTACCATAAGTGCAAATAACAAACTGTGCTTAAATGTTGATTGTTTTAAATATTTTTCGCTTTAATTAATATTTTTGGAATAATATTTTGCATTTGACACGTCTGCAAAACATCAACCAGTGCATTAAGCTTCCCTAAATGTGTCACATGTAAGCAGAAGATGTCCCTTATTCTCATTTAAATTAAATTAAATTTTAAAGCTGCAAAAATATGCTTTTTAGTGCTTTTCATTTTATTGTCTGTTCATAATAACATCAAAACATAATTTTATTGTGATTAAACCCTGATAAATTAAGTAATCATATGCAGAAATGTAAGCTCTTCTTTTAATGAATCTGTAATTGTATATGTTGTTTCTAATTCATAGAAACATGCCTTTGTTGTAGTGTAATTCATGTATGACTCACTGCAGTCCAGCTTTCTTGTGTTACCTTATGTTTTATAGAAGGCAATACTTAAAGTCTTTGTAACTGCAAAGGAGATGTCCTGAAAAAGAAAGCTGTCTACATTGGAAGAAGCACGTTACTTTGTTTCTCACATCTGATGTTCCAATAGTCGAGCACAGCAATGTGAAAACGGCAGGGAATCATTTTAGATAATTTTATCAGCTTACCCCATCATGCTGACAACCAGCTCTTCCTGCAGCGATAGAGATACAAAAGGCAGGGAGCAGCAGAGATATATTCAGGTGACACTGACAGTTATACTATATCAATGTCACCTGGAGCATGATCAGCTGACTTGAACTCATCAGGTAACTCTCTCTGTGCCACTGATGCCAGGATCCCACTCTGCAGTGTATAACAATCTATGGTAATTTTCTGATCTTGACAATGGGAAGTTTAGTTTCCACCAGGGCATAGGAGCTAAGACATGCCTAATCTGTACTAGTGGTCCACAGAAACAAGTTTGGGTTTAGCTATGGGACTATGACAGGTCATAATGCTTTGCTCCTCTGGTACTCACACATGTCTGGCAGACAAATAGCATGGAGAATGGTAAGACAAGCAGAAACATCTGGCTTAAAGCATTTGTTAACCTAAAAAAAAAAAGATCATGTTCCTTTAAACCATGAATAACAGGAATAACAGCACAGTGCTTGTGCAGTGTAATTTGGTCCCTTGTATCACCTAAAATACCTGGCTGATCCTGCCTGGCTATGCCCTTCCCCCTGTAAACTGACCACAGTTTATCATAGCTGTTGAGCCCTGACACCGTGGTCAGTTTACGTGCCTCCGTCATCCACAGCTCTCTTCTCTGCTCTCCTGTGTCTCCTGTATCTTTCTTTGTCCTCCTCCCCTCCCTGTCTGTCAGCTCTGTGTGTGAGCCACCCCTCCCTTCCCTTCTAGCACCATTCCAAGCAGTGCAAACAATGCTTCACACAATAGAACAATATGGTAACCGGGGTAATTGGCGCTACCTACAAATAAAACTCCTTATATGTATGTATATCAATATATGATCCCGAATATATCATGCATTCATCTTAAAGAATATATATATAATAAAAGGAGGTATAACCCCTTCACACAATCACTGCCAGCCCCTCTGTTGGGATAACCTGTAGTATAGGTACAAACAAGGCCAAGGATAAATCCAAGGAAAAAACCCAAGCTTAACTTACAAACCAGCCCATAGACAACCAGATAACCTGTCTAACAGTATGCGTTAAAAGCAGAGGTTTAGTCTGCACACATTTGCAAATGCATACGTAAGCCACAGAGCCTCATCAAGGCACCCTGGTATCTGTGGTATCTAACACTAAAGCCGCGTACACACGTAGCCGTCTGTCCGACGTACTTAGTCTGGCGGACGTCCGCCAAACTGTCCGTCGGAATTTTCGAACGGGCTACTTGCCCACACACGGCACTTTTTCAGCGGACTAATACGGCGTACTAAGTCCGCCGTACTAAGTCCGCCGTACTTTCGAAATGAACGGACTCCCCCACACACGCAGAGGAAAGTCTGCTCATTTCGAGCACGTCTCCAGGTAGGCGGGGCCCGCGAAGGAGACGTCGCTGGCCCCGCCGCCTGGTATGGACTTAAAGGGGAACCCCCAACGCCGAAAAAAATCGGCGTGGGGGTCCCTCCCAAGTCCACAACAGACCCTTGTCCGAGCACGCTACCCGGCCGGCCAGGAAAGGGGGGCGAGCGAGCGCCCCCCCTCCTTAGCCGTACCAGGCCGCGTGCCCTCAACATGGGGGGGTGCCTTGGGGAAGGGGGGGGGGCGCGCGGCCCCTCCACCCCAAAGCACCTTGTCCCCATGTTGATGAGGACAAGGGCCTCTTCCCGACAACCCTGGCCGTTGGTTGTCGGGGTCTACGGGCGGGGGGCTTATCGGAATCCGGGAGCCCCCATTAATAAGGGGGCCCCCGGATACCGGCCCCCCCCTATGTGAATGAGTATGGAGTACAATGTACCCCTACCCATTCACCTGTAAAATAAAAGTACAAAAAAAAAACACAACACACGAGATAAAATACTTTATTGCACAGCTCCGGGGGTCTTCCGTCTTCGGGGGTCTTCTCGCCGGACTCCTCCGCTATCTTCTTGTAGCTCTTTTGCTAGCGGAGGAGTCCGGCTTTCTTCCTCGCCGCCGGCCTCTTCTCCCGACTTCGGGGGTCTTGTCCCCCTCTTCGGTTCTTCTGTCGGGCCACCGCGCCTTCTTATAGCTCTTTTACAGGCGGTGGCCCGGTCTTCTGTCACCGCTGCCGCCTTCCGTTCTTCTTCTTCTCCTTCTTCTCCTGGAGATGTTGACTCGACGCTCTCTCCGGCCACAATGCCAGGGACGCGCTGCGCGGCCACTTATATAGGGACAAGGGGCGGTGTCACATGGCTTTATGTCACATGGGTTGGTGTCACATGGTGACCCCGCCCCCTTACGATGTCACAGTCCCCATGTGACATCAACCCATGTGACCAACCCATGTGACATAAAGCCATGTGACACCGCCCCTTGTCCCTATATAAGTGGCCGCGCAGCGCGTCCCTGGCATTGTGGCCGGAGAGAGCGTCGAGTCAACATCTCCAGGAGAAGAAGGAGAAGAAGAAGAAGAAGAACGGAAGGCGGCAGCGGCGACAGTAGGACCGGGCCACCGCCTGTAAAAGAGCTATAAGAAGGCGCGGTGTCCCGGCAGAAGAACCGAAGAGGGGGACAAGACCCCCGAAGTCGGGAGAAGAGGCCGGCGGCGAGGAAGAAAGCTGGACTCCTCCGCTAGCAAAAGAGCTACAAGAAGATAGCGGAGGAGTCTGGCGAGAAAACCCCCGAAGACGGAAGACCCCCGGAGCTGTGCAATAAAGTATTTTATTTCGTGTGTTGTGTTTTTTTTTGTACTTTTATTTTACAGGTGAATGGGTAGGGGTACATTGTACCCCATACTCATTCACATAGGGTGGGGGGCCAGTATCCGGGGGCCCCCTTATTAAAGGGGGCTCCCGAATTCAGATAAGCCCCCCGCCCGCAGACCCCGACAACCAACGGCCAGGGTTGTCGGGAAGAGGCCCTTGTCCTCATCAACATGGGGACAAGGTGCTTTGGGGTGGGGGGGGGCGCGAGGCCCCCCCTTCCCCAAGGCACCCCCCATGTTGAGGGCACGCGGCCTGGTACGGCTAAGGAGGGGGGGGGGGGCGCTCGCTCGCCCCCCTTTCCTGGCCGGCCGGGTAGCGTGCTCGGACAAGGGTCTGTTGTGGACTTGGGGGGGACCCCCACACCGATTTTTTTCGGCGTTGGGGTTCCCCTTTAAGTCCATACCAGGCGGCGGGGCCAGCGACGTCTCCTTCGCGGGCCCCGCCTACCTGGAGACATGCTCTAAATGAGCGGACTTTTCTCCGGGCGGGAAAAGTCCGCTCATTTCAAAAGTACGGCGGACTGGCATACACACGGCCGGATTGTCCGCCGAAATGCGAGTACGGCGGGCAGATTGTTGTGCAAACCGAAATTCTAAGTCCGCCGTACTGTCGGGTCAAAAAAGTATGCCGGAGGCTACACACGGGGGGATTGTTTGGCGGACTTGAGTTTGCCGGACTTTTCCACCGGATTGTTTGATCGTGTGTACGCGGCATAAGTGTCCCCACAGTGGAGACACATGCATTCTGATGTATAGGTGAGAGCAGGTTGACAGGTGTAACCTGTAGTATATACTGTATGCTATTTTGTAAAATTCATCTTCTAAATACCTTATTTCTTCTCCCCGATCAGCAGTCACGTGACCGCTTGCCGCTGTCTTCCTCCGATGTATGTACTACAGAGGAAGATCACATGACCGCCTGGCAAATGTCAGAGGGAGATATTGGCCCCTCCCTCCCTAGTACATACACCAGAGAAAGAGAGTGATGGGCAGTCACATGACCGCTGATCGAGGAGAAAGAATAAGGTATTTAGAAGATGAATTTTACAAAAAGGCATAAGTATATACTACAGGTTATCTTAGCAAGAGGCTATCAGTGATTGTGTGCACTGCCTTAACAACCTCTTTAAAGTACAGTAGAAAGCATGCTCAGGTCTATGAAAGTGGTCAAGAAATTTGGTCAGGTAGCAGGGTAAGGTTAGGACAGGTGGCCCCAGTTCTTGATCAACATAAAGTCAAGTTCAAGATCAAGCCAGGGTTTGAAAGTAAGCACATATTCATGGTCAGGATTAAAGCAGTGTTAATTTTGACTTTAAATTTTGATTTCATTTTAGTCATAGTCTTTTGACTAAAATGCCAGTTTTAGTGATATTTTAGTCATCTGAATTGTTTTAGTCGACTTAAATCTCCAGAACTGTCAAAAGTCAGGGAAGAGGCCGATCGTTGAGACGGTGCCCCTTGCTGCTAACTGAGTGCTCAGTTCAGGTAAGTATCTCCAGTAGGGCAAACCAGGAACATAAGGTGAGGACAAGCCAGGGGTCGTACATGTGAGATCAGTCCACAAGTACCAGATGCGAAGTACAAGTGAGGGAGCAGACAAGAGCATAGTCGGTGGGGCAAGTCAGGGGTTAATCAGGAGAGGATCCAAAACAGAAGTAAAAAAAATCTGGGTCGGAAATTGGGAATCAGAATCACGAAAACACAGGAGCTCAGGAAACACTGGGAAGCTGACGATAATCCAGCAAGGGACGGCTCCAACAGCAGGCTTAAAGTGTAAGTAAACTCCCCTATCGTTTTCAGCCAAGGAAGCTGCCATCTTTGCCTCTGTTTAATCTTCAACTGCTATGGTGCTGCACATGTGATTCATTATGACACCAGCCATTGGATGGTTTAATAGTTTGGCTGAGAGCACAGCCAATGTGCAGTTAGCATTCCCGGCATGCCTTTTTTTTTTTAACTGTTTAAATCGATGGGTTTACTTCCACTTTAAATAGGCCCGAATGTACTTACCACATCAGTCACTGTGTGCGGTGGTGGCCATGATTGTCTTGGGTGGGATTGCCAGTCCTTCTTTGACCATTTCCCTGATAGTGCCCCTCCCTGACTGGGCAGCCTCCAGATGCCCAGACGAGCCCATCTTTCAGGATACCTGGTACAGGAACTTTGCAGTAGGTTAGGATAGTGTGGGTTACTTGCAGGCTTTCAGGAATTCTCTTCTGAGGGGTACCCTTTCCATTTAATGAGAAACTGGGCTTGCTTTCCTCTCTTCCGGCAGTCCAAAATGGCCTCCACTTCGAATTCTGGTTCGCCGTCTATTTGGAATGGAAGGGGCGGCTTCTCCTCTCTCCCTGGAAGGGACTGGGCATGGCTGGCTTGAGCAATGACACATGGAATACTGGGTGAATTTTGTAGGATTCCCTTAAGGCAAGTTTAAAGGCCACAGGATTGATTACCCTCAGGATTGATTACCCTCTTGATCTGTAATGGGCCAACAAATTTCAGCCCCAACTTCCTAGAAGGACAGGGCAACCGGAGGTTGAGGGAAGAGAGCCAGACCGTGTCTCCCACCTTGAGGTCTAGGCTGCACCTTCTCTTCCGGTCATAATGTCGCTTCGCATCTTCCTGGGCTCTTTGCATAGTTTTCCGGAGGGTTTGGTGGTTGGACCAGAGAAGGGTTAGCCAGTCTTGAGCTGCAGGTATTGAGGTTTCAGGAATGTTGTTGGGAAGAGCCAACAGGGGGAACCCAGAAGGGAGATTGGTTGGTCGTGGCATGTACCGAGTTATTGTAGGCCAGTTAGCACATGGTATCAGGGAAAGGCAGTCACCCTGGGAGAAGGAACTGAAGCATCTCAAATATTGTTCCAGGGTTTGATTTGTTCTCTTCATTTGCCCATTGCTTTGTGGGTTGTAAGTCAAGGATAGTTGCACATCAATAGCTAAGCTCTTGCAGCGACCCTTCCAGAATTTGGATGTGAATTGCACTCCCCTGTCCGAGATGATGCTAGCAGGGAGACCATGTAATCTAAAGATCTCCCTGATGAAGATATCCATAATTTCTTTAGAGGTAGGTGTGCCCATCATGGGCATGAAGTGCGCCATCGTGGACAGGCAGACACAACAAAGATGGTTGTATGTCCTTTCGAAGGGGCAGATCGACAACAAAATCCATGGAGATTTCTTTCCACAGTTGTTTTGGCACTGGTAGCGGTTTTAACAGGCCCCATGCTTTGGCGTTGGCCCCCTTGTTGCGTTGACAGACCATGCAGGAGCGCAAGTATTGTTTGCAGTCTGGTTTAAAAATAGGCCACCCAAAGGACCGTGAAATGAGCTCAGTGGTTTTTGTAACTTCGAATTGACCCGCTAGTTGGTGATCGTGAAAAGTCTTCAGGATCCGCAGTCTCGCTTGTGGTGGGACAAAGACCTTGTTTTGATGCCATACGAACCACTCCTGGTTCCTGAGTAGGGAAGTCTCTGCCTCCGTGCATTGGGCTGAGGCTTGCTCATTTGTAGACTGGAGATCCTGCTGAAGCAAAAAAAAAAAAAGCAAAATAAATTCTGTTCTGATAGAATAGTGTCAGGTGTTGCTTCCTCTGGAGTATCAGGGAACATATGGGAGAGGGCATTAACTTTGCCATTTTTACATCCTGGCTGGTAGGTGATGTGAAACGGAAAGCGAGAAAAGAATAGGACCCAGGGAGTCTGGCGGTTCTCAACCGTTCGGTGGACCGGGGTACTCCAAATCTTGATAGGGTGACTGATAGGGTGACTGAATCCCTCTAGAAGGTACCTCCAATCTTCCAGAGCTGTCTTTATGACAAGAAGCTCCCAAACCCCTACATCCTAATTCCTTTCCAGAAGGTTCATCTTATGTGAAGAGAAGGCAATGGGCTGAAATAGCGCCTTGGGCCCCTAGTCTTGTGACAAAATGGCTCCTGTGGCAATTTCTGAGGCCTCAACCTCCAAGACATAGGGTAGTGCAGGATGAGGGTGTTGAAGGATCAGAGTAGAAGTAAACAGGGACTTCTGTGTATCAAAGGTGGTCTGTGCCTCTGAGGACCATTGGAAGCGGGTATGCAAGTGGGTAGTTTGAGTGATGGGGGTGGAGAAGCCCTTAATAAATATCCTATAGAAATTGGTGAAGCCAACGAACCTCTGCACACCCCTCTTATCCACTGGTCCTTGCCAGTCCACAATAGCTGTGACCTTTTGGGGGTTCATAGCGATCTCCTTGGTAGAGATAATGACACCTAGAAATTGGATTGATTCCTTCTCCAACTCACACTTTTCGGACTTTGCTCATAATAAAGCCTGCAGACAAAAGAGGAGACATTGTACTTCAAAATAAAGCTGAATACATCACGGAAGCAGAAAGACTTTTGTTGGACCAATCCATATATATTAAGCTCAAAACTGACCCCACCAGCGACTTTGCTAAAGAAGCAGACCGTCTGATTTCAACCGCCCTATTAGACAGCATCATCTCCAAAGCAGAAAGTTCTTTCCTCCATAAATTATTTTACTCCATACCCTATTTTTATCACCTCCCCAAAATTCATAAAAATCAACTACAAACCCTCCCCCCCCCGATAGACCAATTGTGGCTTCTATGGACAGTGTCACCCCAGGCTTTAGTCTATATGTAGACCAGTTCCTGCAACCTCTAGTCCTCCAACTTCAATCATATATCTGGGACACATCTTTTGGAACTTCTTTCACCCTACATATGGAAACCAACATATGTCTGGTTATCACTAGACGTTAGCTACCTATATACCTCCTTCCCCACACCTTTGGTATTGCGGCTCTGGAGCATTTTCTGGTTATGGACCCCCTCATCAACCCTTGTCAGGCCACCTTCATCATAGAAGCTACAAAATTCTGTTTAACGCACAACTATTTCACTTTTGATGGAGATTTTTATCTACAGCAACAAGGAACAGCCAATTTCGCCCACTCCTACGCCAATTTGACTATGGGATTTTGGGAAACCAATCCATCCACAACAATAACCCCTTCTTGGCCAATATCATGTTTCTCGGAAGATATATTGATGATCTCATCATCATTTGGGATGACACTCCAGACCTCATAAATTCGTTTGTTAAACACTGTAATAACAACACGTACGGATTGTCATTCACATACGAAAGTAATCAGACTTCCCTAGCTTTCCTAGACCTGGAGCTTGGACACAATGGTCAAGAAATATATGCAAAAATTATACTAAGCCCACAGCCGGTAACTCATACTTGCATTTCAAAAGTTGCCACTACCCAAAATGGGTTCAAAAAAATTCCCAAGGGCCAATTCTGTCACCTTAGACAAAATTGCACAAGGGACACGTACTACATCAAGCTTAGTGTCAATCTAAAAAACAAATTTTTGGAGAAACAATACCCTGAGAGCCTAGTGGAAGACACTTATAAACTGTACCATTACGGAAAACCCACCAAAACCAACCTACCTCTTAGAGACTGCTCAAATAGATTTATCACCACTTTCCACTCTAAACAAAGAAAATGGAAAGAATCCTGTCCAATCATTGGGACACCCTGCAACAAGACCCTCATCTAAAATCAATCCTCCCTACACACCCGTGGGTTACATACCATAGGGCCCCCAACCTCAAGAACAAAATCGCCCCAGCAAATTAAAATCACTCCGGCCTTTTCTCCAGCACTCACTCTCATTTCCCTGGTAGGGATGCACCAATTTCACAAAAAATTGTGTAAAACATGCAATTTTGTAGACCATGGCCCGAAATCATTCAGTACCAAAGGAAATACTTATTCTTTGAAAGACTTCTACAATTGCTCATCCAATTACATAGTATACGGCCTCATCTGTCCATGCGGCCCAATGTACGTCAGCCCTCGGACATCGGTTTGGAGAGCACAGGAGGTACATTTAGGGTGGAACAGATCCACACAGTGTTCCCAGACACTTTTCTGTGGCCCACCAAGGTTCCGCCACTGGGCTGAGAGTCTAGGTTATAGAACAGATCTCTAAGGCCGCGTACACACGCGGGGACTGTTCGCTCAACTTTGTCCGCTGAACAGTGTTTCGGCGGACAGTCCGCTCGTGTGTGGGCTTTCAGCGGACAGTTTCAGCGGACAGTCTGCTGAACAAAGTTTTTCGGAAATTCCGAAAAACTGTCCGCTGAAACTCTGTTTCAGCGAACAGTCCCCTCGTGTGTAGGCTTGTTCGTCAAACTAAGTTCCGCGCATGCTCAGAAAGGATTTACACGCCGAAGTTTGCATTGCAGTGTATAGGACGTCGTATTTTTCGTCCCGTCGTACGTGCCGTTCACGTCATCGCGCACGGTTTCAGCGGACTGTTCGTTCGTCGTGTGTGGGCAAGTCCGTCCATGCTAATTTTGAGCGGACTGTCCGCTGAAACTGTTTGGCGGACAAAGTTGGGCGAACAGTCCCCGCGTGTGTACGTGGCCTAAGTCTCTCCCGACAGCTGAACATTTTAAAAAACTATGTGCGAGAGAGACTTATTGGATCTACCGCCTTGATGCCCTTTTGCCAGGAGGAATAAATGAATGTATTGAAGTATCCACCATTCTCTAATACTTAACTTCTCCTCACTCATTCCTTAGTCTCAAAGCCACACCACCACCTTTTGAAGATTCGTTATTGTAGAGTTTTATATATTATATTTTATCGCCTTAGCCTTACTCACCATGATCTCTATGATATCTAACCATTTTTTTCCATATATAATTTATAGATCGGCCTCCCATCCTTTTCCTCATTCCCCTGAGGGGGTCTGCTGGCCCTCTGTGAGTATGACCACACACACCATTTTCTTTTCCTCCCCCTTCCCCTCCATAATAATAACCCCCCCTTCGTTTGTTCCTTCTTTAATTGGAAGTCCACCATGTAATCCTCTACCGGCCGCCGCCCTCGCTGTAGGGTGTGCAGGGCAGTTTCAGCGTTGGCCACCCACTGCAGCTCGTCATACAATTGTGCCATGGCCTCAAAGAAGGCATCTAGGGAATTAATGACAAGGGGCACTTTTGTTCCAGCGGGACGTGGGTCCAGGCCTGGAGTTTCTCGGACAACAGCGTAATCACGAATCCTACGTTGACAGTCTTGAGGGAGAACATGCATGGTTGCAGGGCCAGGTACAGTAGGCAGGCATTCTTGAAAGAGCGGAACTTCCTCCAGTTCCAGAGAAGTGCTCTGGGGTTGGTACTTGGGGTTCGGGTGGTGGAACACACTATTGTATGAGTAAAGGTGGTGCGCTCTGGTGCAGAAGCAGCTGCTGCAGTGCTGGCAGAGGGTGAGCCTTGATCTGGCTAGGCAGGTGGTGCTGCCAAGTGCTGTAGACACCCTTCCAGTTGGAAGTAACCCTCCTGCAAATGTTGCACTGCTTGTGTAAGGGCGGAGACTAGCTGGCACAGAGCCTCTAAAGGGGACTCACCTCCACTGGTCCCTGGCATCTTGGCTGGATTATACTGTCAGGAGTCAGGGAAGAGGCCAGTCGTTGAGAGGGTGCCTCTTGCTGCTAATTGCAGTGCTTCCCTGGGAGTCATACAGGGAGAGCAGTGCCCAAAGGTACACTGTTTACCAGGTGTTTGCTGGTGATGAGCCGGCCACTTGCTGAGAGTCACTGGGTGATCCGTAGGGACACTGAGCGCTCATTTCCGGTAGGTATCTCCAGTAGCACATGAAATCAGTCCACAAGTATCAGATGCGAAATACAGATGAGGGAGCAGACAATAGCATAGTCAGTGGGGCAAGCCAGGGTTAACCAGGAGAGGATCCGAAGCAGAAATCAGAACAAGTCGGGTCAGTAACGGGGAATCAGAATCATGAAAACACAGGAGCTCATGAAACACTGGGAAGCCGACGATAATGCAGCTAGGGTTGGCTCCAACAGCAGGCCTAAATAGACCCAGAAGTACTGTCCACATCAGTCACACTGTGTGCCGTGGCAGCCATGATTGGCCATTTCCCTGACAGGTACATTTTCGTACACTAAAATCTAATGGGTATAGTTAAATTGTAATGCATTATTTAAGCATTTCTCTGGAATTTCCAAACTCGTTATATAATACTGGAGTAAAAATCGAATAACAAGTAATGGGGATGGGCAAGTAAATGGGAGTGAGGGAGTGCACAGGGCAGAGAGCTGGTCTGGGAAGGCTATTATTGTACACAGTGCTAAGAACTGCTGCCTTGCATGCAGTGGCGTTGGGAGGGGGGCTGGACCACCGAGTGTGCCCCCAAAAGCCCCGGGTCTAGATATTACTAAATGCATTAATAGCCCTGAGCCGTTTACACAGGCAACAGGGAACGATCTCCTGCTTATCCAGAGCGGCCGAGTGACATACAAAAAGTCCCGCCTCCAGGAATTGATTCTAATTATCATCATAGTTTTCATTGATTGACTAAATTTATATTTTATGTTATATATTTTATTTTATTTTATATTTATATCACACGCATTTGATGAAAATTATGATGAAAATATTTCTGTCTATGAAATTAACACTGGATTAATGCAGTCATATACCAGGTAATTATAAACAGCAGCTAATAAGTTGGTGGCATTATAAATGATAAGTGGATAAGTGGACATAAAGCAGTTCATACACATCTGAATGAAAAGGAACAAAAATGTGAGGGAGGGAAGTTTACCCATCTGAGCTTCTGCTTTCCTCAGAGCTCCGTCTATATGTTAAAGCCTCACTTAAGTGATAAGTGGATAAGTGGACACAAACCAGTTCATACACAGACAAGCCAACCTTGCACAAAAAAGATCAGAGATACAACTAAAGATCTTCCAGGAGGTTGTGATTCTAAATTTGAAAAGATTTGGGGCTGTTGGCTAGGTACTCTGAGCTTGTGATAACTGGAATTGACTTGCATATGATGTCATAATTCCTAATAAACACTGGGGAGGACTTGCATTATATTGCTTTACACACCATGGTATTCTGAAAGGGCTGGGAGAGGGTAATGGCTAACACTACTATAATTTAGTTGGTGTCAGTTGTTAAAGTGGATGTAAACCCTCACATATACCCAGTGAAGGGAACAGCCTCAAATGATACACAGAGATTAAACAAATCTCCCTACATAAGTTTTACATGCATATCTGCTGTCTTCAACATGCTATATTCTTTAGAAAGTGCACATAGTGTTAGAGACTTTATTTTCCTTTTCAGCACTGGGAGTGGATTCTTGGCATACAACCAAGACAGCTGATTGAAGGAAAGGCACCCCCCCCCCCCCCCACATAGGCAGAGAATTACAGAGCTGTGCTGTGACAAGACAAGCTCTCTGCTAATCTATTTATAGTAACCTCCCTCTACACAAATTTCAGGATAGTTTTATCTTGGTTGACAGAGAACTTGCCAGACATTATCATGCTGATAACAGAAGAAAGGAGCAGCAAAAACACACAGGAGTTAGTGCTTTGGATTAATTGACATTGATAAATTTTGGTCCATGTGCTTGGTTTGAGAAAATCTTACTTCATAGAAGTACTGTCTTCTCCACAGTCATGTGTGTACCTACAGTACCATTTGCAAAATACAAGAAACATGTTTATAGAGGAGTTTCATTAGGATATTTACAATCTCTGTGAAAGACAAAATTATAGTATGTTAGTGGAGGAAATCAATTAGAGCATTAGAGAAGGAGTAAAGTCAATGTCTGTATTTAATATAATTATTGTGAAAGTACTACCTTTCCTTAGCACTTTTTATAGACATAAAGACAGATATTAGCAGTGATATGGTGGCTAGTCTGGGAGCTATACATTCCTCGCTCAGAATTAGTAGTTAAAATAATGCATTCACAAGAAGGAAATCAAGCCATTGACCATACATGAGATTTTAATCACTTGTAAGTGTAGCACTATCCCCGAAGGAATTTCTTTTGTTTGTTCAGTCCGTTACTCTGCATCTCAATCCTAATAACAGCCCCAGCCCCCTCTGACACACCTGGCAATCATGTAAGTGCAATGACCAATGAGAAACACACACACGTTATGATAAAACACAGAAATGGTCTTTATTGCAATATTGCTGTGGAAGAATAACAGACCGTAACAGTATATATGCAAGTAATCAACTAGAGAGCAATAACTGAGATTTAAGAGCAATATAGCTCTCTCAGTCCTATATTAAAGCTTCTTTCAGGGGATTCCAAACCTGAGACTGTCCCCAAGAGCAGAGACTCACTTAAATGGTAAATAAAGCACAATATGACACTCTAAATCTGATTGGTTAACTTTACTCAGGTTGGCTCTATGAGTCCAGGCAGGAGGTGAAGCACAAGAATGATCCTCTTTGTGGCAGGCCTCTCTCTTCTGTCCCCTGACACCACAGGCCCAACTTTAAACACTTTTTTTCAAATCAACATGCAATGGCTTAACCTCCTAGATAAGCTGCCCTACACATAGCCATTGCCTATACAGAACCCTGAATATGTGTGTGTAGAGTCGTATACCACTAATAGCTTCCGTCCAGAAAACTTCGGGACTTCAGCTAGCCACTTTTGTTGGGGCACTTAAACTCCTGGGTAGCAGGGCCAAACAACACAACTGGCCCAAGGTGAGAGGACAATGATGTCTGTATACAGTGTCAGCAAGACGACGACACTATACAGTGTCAGCAAGATGACTACCAGCAACGATGTCGGTATACAGTGTTCAATTAACTCCTTCTGTGATACAGTGTCCCTGTTTCCTACAAATGGGCAAAAAAAAACCTCCCCCATCCTGCGATCAATGCCCAAACGAACGTCCTGGAACAGGCTGGCTCTCCTGGTGACCCGACTGGTCACCTCACACTGGAACGCTCCCCATCAGTGCAGGTGCGCCTGGATGTGCACCTAGGATCCCCCTCTCTCAGGCTGGATGTCCCGACTGGCGTTGGAGGCCTAAATTTTGCCTGAATTGTGCAGGGAGATCACCTGAGAGATAGAATTTCTCCCTCCGGTTTGATCTCTTCCTCCACCTCGTGCTGACTCAATTCTCCTCTAGGAATCAAAATGGAGTCTCTCCTTTCCTGCCAGCAGATCTGGGATTTGTAGTCCTGCCTCTTTAAAAGTCAGTGAGGCCACTCTGTGCCGAGACTTTATATTCCAGAGTCCTTTGTAGCTGCTTCCTGCAGCTTAGTACAGTCCTTCTAATTGCCTCTTGTAACTGTGCCTTTAATTGGCTCCTCTTCTGCATATAGGAGCACACGGGAGGCTGCAGAGTGAACAGCTCTGTGTGAGTCAGTGAGGAGAGGGAGGGGGGTGAAAAGTCCATTCAGGGACTGACAGGCAGCTCTCTCCTTCTTTCAAGCTGGAAAGCCTGTGTACATCGCGGAGGCCAGCTTGGCGGGATCGCAGGTGGCCGAGTGAGGCACCCATTACACAAGGATTGTGAGTTTTAAAGTATGTTCAAATCCAAAAGCAAAACTGTAATTTATGCAGCGTTCAAATCCTTAAATGTGATGGCTGCATTCGTTTTCTTTTTTGGATTTGCCTGTCTTTATTTTCTTGAGTGTCTCTGGGTGGCTCCAGTCCCTAGAAGAGAAATGGAACCACCCTTGCACAGTAGCAATGTAAACCTGTGGAGAGGGTAATGCTGATGCACTAGTAGATTTAGATGGACTTGACTAGTAAATCAAAGCTGATCTCCAGCTAACCATTTTAAGCAGTTACTGCAACAGTGTATTGTTTCCTCTTTTGAAATAAAGGTTTGCAAGCAGACAGCTTTTTATTTTATGTGCTCTGTCTTCTATTGAATGTACTCTGAGCTGCTGTTGGGTTACTTTGATGTTGCATGTGGCCCATGGTTTGTGCACCAGGTAGACAGTCGCCTGGTGTGGCAGTAAATAGCCAGGTTAGGAGGTTGTTTAATAATTTCCATAGGCACCATTACACATATCAAAGTTTAATTATCAACAAACTGAATTGTTAAGTAACTCTGAATAACAGCCTGCAGAGGACATATGCAATATATGTTGCAGAAGGGTATGAAGCACTGTGTGGGGGGAATAACAAATAAGAGAAAGAGACACAGAGAAAAAAAAGGAGGGGGGAAAGGGAGAGAAAAGAAAGGAAAAAAAAAATGAGTGAAATGAGAAAAAAACAAAAACAAAAACCCTGCGACAAATATGTAAAGCTGTTAACTGATATATCATGCACGGCCACTCTATTCCCTAGATCGCTGCTTTATGTCCACTTATCCACTTATCATTTATAATGCCACCAACTTATTAGCTGCTGTTTATAATTACCTGATTCTTATATAAAGCTCTCTCTTTAATGTCACGGTCATGCCCCTGATGATGCACGTTTGTGACGAAACGTTGGGTGGAAGAGGGACCTGTGACATGTGAAGGAGCACGAATGTGGTTTCCATCCTTTATGCTGGATGTTGCTTGTATCTATATACTGTTTGTGTTTCATCTGAAATGTGAGTTTAATTTTTTAGGATTTTTTTTATTAAAGAATGTTTGACTTATCATGAAGTCTGCGCAATGAAACTATTCTTTTCATTTTTGCATGTGGCCATTGAATTTTTTTGAGGACACATTTGAGGAAGTCTTGAGAAGTGCAATTTTTTTTTGCTTTCTGATGGTTCTTTCTATGTGGAGTAATCATATTGGGATAAGGAGGAGTCTGGAAATCTGACCATTTACAATTTGATCCTATGTGCATTTATTACGTGCACTGATGGTAAGAGTCAGTAATATCGGGTGTTGGTGGTGGTCCCTTCTGTCTCTTTTATGGATTGATGGATAACGATTCTACTTTGACCGTATTAAATTCAAACCATTTTGCCCATGTCTTAAGATACTTCCTGGTTAGCCCATTATTCCTACAAGTTAATTCTTCCATTAGACGGAGCTCATCAACCCTAAGTAGCCATTGCGAAATAGTAGGTATAGATCGCTTACCCCAATAGGGATAATGGGATATGAGATTTACCCACATTTAGTAGATGTTGAGTCATAGTCGTCTTATATTGACCCATTGATTAATTCGTACAGTGAAATAGGAATGTCAATGGTTCAGGTCTAATTACTCCCCAATGTATAAGGGAGATCAGCCTTACCACTTCCTCCCAAAACGGGAGGATTAGGAGAAAACCACCATACGTGCCCGTGTATAGCTCGGTCTCCACAGTCTCTCCAGCACAGGGGTGAGTTTGAAATGTACATTGCATGCAATTTCACTGGTGTATAATGTCACCGAGTAAGGAGTTTAAAATTTACCTCCACCATTCTGCATGAGGTAGCAGACATATAGGAGAGTTGTATACCCTTATCTTTTTTGATTATCTGTAAATTTAATTTGTAAGTCTACTTCCCACCGGCATATATAATATGGATAACCCAGATTTTGCAAGATCAGCAAAGCTTTATAAAAAAGTGAAATACAATGCTGTGGTGTATATTGCATAATTGCCTCTGTCTTCAGTTGTTTTACAGAGCGGATGGTTACATAGTTACATAGTCCATAAGGCTGAAAAAAGACAGTTGTCCATCCAGTTTAACCTGTGTAGGTGTATGTGTATCAGTATCTATAATGATTTCCCATATCCCTGTATGTTGTGTCCTTTAAAATGAACATCTTATGCCGTGTACACACGACTGTTTTTTCCGTCACAATAAACACTGACGGTTTTTCCGACGGAGTTCCACTGAAATGGACTTGCCTACACACGATCACACCAAAGTCCGATAGTTTAGAACGTGGTGACGTACAACACGTACAACGGGACTAGGAAAGGAAGTTCAATAGCTAGTAGCCAATAGCTGCCCTTGTGTCGTTTTTGGTCCATCGGAACAGCATACAGACAAACGATTTTCCCGATAGGAATTGATTCCGTTGGAAAGATTTAAAACATGTTCTATTTCTAGGTCCGTAAGAATTTTCAGGAAAAAAAAGTCAGCTGAGGCCCACACACGATCGGAATATCCGATGAAATGATTCCGTCTGACTTTTTCTGCCGGAAAGTCCGACCGTGTGTACACGGCATAAGAGTCTTTTAAAAATATCCATACTCCCTGCAGCCACCGCCAATTGTGGAAGAGAGTTCCAAATCCTTATTGCCCTATGCAGTTTAACCACTTGCCGACCTCCGCACGACGATATATGTCGACAGAATGGCACGGGCAGGCATATGAGCGTATATATACGTCCCTGCCTTCCCGCAGGTGGGGGGCCCGATCGGGCCCCCCCCGGTGCCAGCGGAGGTCGGTATCCGTTCAGGAGCGATCCGGGATGAGGGGGCGGCCATTCGTTCATGGCCACCCCCTCGCGATCGCTCCTGACAAATGGAAGTGAGGCGTGACATCACTTCCTCTCCTGTAATGTAAACACAGGCAGAGGAAGTGATGTAATCTCTCCTCCGTGTCTGTATTTTTCGTTCCGGCACCGAGGAGAGAGGATCGGTGAGTTGCACCAACACGACACTACACAGTAGAACATGCCAGGCACACTCACACCCCCCTTCACCCCCGATCACCCCCCCCAATTACCCCTGCCCCCCCAGTCACAGTGACACCAATTGCATTTTTTTTTTTGCATTGGTGTCATTTGTGACTGTAATAACTGTTAGGGCAGTTAGGGTTAGCCCCCTTTAGTTCTAAGGTACCCCCCTAACCCCCCCAATAAAGGTTTAACCCCGTGATCACCCCCCGTCGCCAGTGTCACTAAGGCTGGGTTCACATTGCAGCGGTTTATGAGAACGGATGTGATTCGCACCGCACTGCAGTGCAAATCACATCACATCCGATCTCTGTGCGATTCGAGTTCAGCCATACAGATAGTATGGCTGAATTTGCGTCGCACCCGCCGCACCCGCCGCAAATTCGCACGGGACCCTTTTTTTGGTCCGCAGCAGAATCGGATTGCATGGGTGTTCACACCATGCGATCCGAGTTTGCAGATCGCACTGCGATATGCGAACTGATCTGGGGGTGTCATTAACATTTCACTGACACTCCCAGCAGTTCGCATAGGGCAGTGTGAACTGCTGCCGGGAGGCATGCGATGCGGGAACCCGCCGCGGATTCGTGGCGTTCCTGCATCGCTCCAGTGTGAACCCAGCCTAATAAGCGATCATTTTTTTGATCGCTGTATTAGTGTCACAGGTGACGCTAGTTAGGCAGGTAGGTATTTAGGTTCGCCGCAGCTTTTTATAGCGCCAGGGACTCCCATATACTACCGCATAAAGCCCCCTGATTGCCCCCTAGTTAACCCTTTCACCAGTGATCACCATATAACTGTTACAGGTGACGCTGGTTGGTTAGTTATTTTTTTATAGTTTCAGGGCACCCGCCATTTATTACCTAATAAAGGTTTAACCCCCTGATCACCCGGCGGGTGTCATTTGTGACTGTAATAACTGTTAGGGCAGTTAGGGTTAGCCCCCTTTAGTTCTAAGGTACCCCCCTAACCCCCCCAATAAAGGTTTAACCCCGTGATCACCCCCCGTCGCCAGTGTCACTAAGGCTGGGTTCACATTGCAGCGGTTTATGAGAACGGATGTGATTCGCACCGCCCTGCAGTGCAAATCACATCCGATCTCTGTGCGATTCGAGTTCAGCCATACAGATAGTATGGCTGAATTCGCGTCGCACCCGCCGCAAACTCGCACGGGACCCTTTTTTTGGTCCGCAGCAGAATCGGATCGCATGGGTGTTCACACCATGCGATCCGAGTTTGCAGATCGCACTGCGATATGCGAACTGATCTGGGGGTGTCATTAACATTTCACTGACACTCCCAGCAGTTCGCATAGGGCAGTGTGAACTGCCGCCGGGAGGCATGCGATGCGGGAACCCGCCGCGGATTCGTGGTGTTCCCGCATCGCTCCAGTGTGAACCCAGCCTAATAAGCGATCGTTTTTCTGATCGCTGTATTAGTGTCACAGGTGACGCTAGTTAGGCAGGTAGGTATTTAGGTTCGCCGAAGCTTTTTATAGCGCCAGGGACCCCCATATACTACCGCATAAAGCCCCCTGATTGCCCCCTAGTTAACCCTTTCACCAGTGATCACCATATAACTGTTACAGGTGACGCTGGTTGGCTAGTTATTTTTTTATAGTTTCAGGGCACCCGCCATTTATTACCTAATAAAGGTTTAACCCCCTGATCACCCGGCGGGTGATATAAGTTTGAGGGTCAGATAAGGTCTGCGTCGCCCCAGGCAGCGTCAAGTTAGTGCCAGTACCGCTAACACCCACGCACAAAGCATACACCTCCCTTAGTAATATAGTATCTGATCAGATCTATATTAGCGTCGCCAGCAGTTTAGGTTTCCCAAAACGCATTGTTAGCGGGATCAGCCCAGATACCTGCTAGCACCTGCGTTTAGCCCCTCCGCCAAGCCCAGACCAGCCCACCCAAGTGCAGTATCGATCGATCACTGCCACTTACAAAACACAACACGCATAACTGCAGCGTTCGCAGAGTCAGGCCTGATCCCTGCGATCGCTAATAGTTTTTCTTGTAGCGTTTTGATACAGTCGCTGACAGCCTAGGTGCTTTTTTACCTGTGAGTCTCACTAGTGTACCCCTAAATTTAGGGGTGTCTACTTTCCAAAATGGGGTCATTTGGGGGGGGGGGTTTGTGCCATCTTGGCATTTTATGGCCTTCAAAACTGTAATAGGTAGTGAGGAGTGAAGTCAAATATTTACGCCCTTAGAAAACCTGAAGGCGGTTCTTGGCTTTCGGGGCCCCGTACGCGGCTAGGCTCCCATAAAATCCCACACATGTGGTATCCCCCTACTCAGGAGAAGCAGCAGAATTTATTTTGGGGTGTCATTTCACATATGCCCATTGCATGTGTGAGCAATATATCATTTAGTGACAACTTTGTGAAAAAAAAAAATAAAAAATTAAAGTTTGTAATTTTCCCGCAACTTGTGGCAAAATATAAAATATTCCATGGACTCAACATGCCTCTCAGCAAATAGCTTGGGGTGTCTACTTTCTAAAATGGGGTCATTTGTGGGGGGTTTGTGCCATCTTGGCATTTTATGGCCTTCAAAACTGTAATAGGTAGTGAGAAGTGAAATCAAAAATTTACGCCCTTAGAAAGCCTGAAGGCGGTGCTTGGATTTCGGGGCCCCGTACGTGGCTAGGCTCCCAAAAAGTCCCACATATGTGGTATCCCCGTACTCAGGAGAAGCAGCAGAATTTATTTTGGGGTGTCATTTCACATATGCCCATAGCATGTGTGAGCAATATATAATTTAGTGACAACTTTGTGTAAAAATAAAAATAAAAGTTTGTAATTTTCCCGCAACTTGTGGCAAAATATAAAATATTCCATGGACTCAACATGCCTCTCAGCAAATAGCTTGGGGTGTCTACTTTCTAAAATGGGGTCATTTGTGGGGGTTTTGTGCCATCTTGGCATTTTATGGCCTTCAAAACTGTAATAGGTAGTGAGAAGTGAAATCAAAAATTTACGCCCTTAGAAAGCCTGAAGGCGGTGCTTGGATTTCGGGGCCCCGTACGCGGCTAGGCTCCCAAAAAGTCCCACATATGTGGTATCCCCGTACTCAGGAGAAGCAGCAGAATTTATTTTGGGGTGTCATTTCACATATGCCCATAGCATGTGTGAGCAATATATAATTTAGTGACAACTTTGTGAAAAAATAAAAATAAAAATAAAAGTTTGTAATTTTCCCGCAACTTGTGGCAAAATATAAAATATTCCATGGACTCAACATGCCTCTCAGCAAATAGCTTGGGGTGTCTACTTTCTAAAATGGGGTCATTTGTGGGGGTTTTGTGCCATCTTGGCATTTTATGGCCTTCAAAACTGTAATGGGTAGTGAGAAGTGAAATCAAAAATTTACGCCCTTAGAAAGCCTGAAGGCGGTGCTTGGTTTTCGGGGCCCCGTACGCAGCTAGGCTCCCAAAAAGTCCCACATATGTGGTATCTCCGTACTCAGGAGAAGCAGCAGAATTTATTTTGGGGTGTCATTTCACATATGCCCATAGCATGTGTGAGCAATATATCATTTAGTGACAACTTTGTGTAAAAAAAAAAAAAATAATTTTTTTTTGTCATTATTCAATCGCTTGAGGCAAAAAAATAAAATATTCAATGGGCTCAACATGCCTCTTATCAATTTCCTTAGGGGGTCTACTTTCCAAAATGGGGTCATTTGGGGGGGTTTTGTACTGCCCTGCCATTTTAGCACCTCAAGAAATGAGATAGGCAGTCGTAAACTAAAAGCTGCGTAAATTCCAGAAAACGTTTATATCGCAAAAAATAAAAATCGCAGAGGCAATCAAATACCATCAAAAGAAAGCTCTATTTGTGGGAAGAAAAGGACGCAAATTTTGTTTGGGTACAACATTGCATGACCGCGCAATTACCAGTTAAAGCAGCGCAGTGCCAAATTGTAAAAAGACCTCTGGTCATTGACCAGCAAAATGGTCCGGTCTGAAAGTGGTTAAGAACCCCCTATGCAGTTTAAGGTTAAACCTCCAGTCTCATTGTGTGGTCCTGTGTCCTTTTACACTCCCTATGACTGAATAGTTTATTTCCTATGCTGGGATCCCCATTGAGATATTTGTAGATCGCTATCATGTCCCCTTTTAAGTGTCTCATCTCCAGCGAGAATACATTTATTGTTTGCAGTCGTTCCTCCTAATTGAGGTCCTCCAGTCCCCTTATTAGTTTAGTTGCCCTTCTTTGGACTCTCTCCAACTCCAGCACATCCCTTCAGAGGACTGGTGACCAGAACTGTATGGAAAACTCCAGAAGAGGCCTAACCAAAGTTTTATAAAGTGGCAGGATTATAGTTTGTCCCTGGAGTATATCCCTTTTTATGTATGCTAATATTCTGCCTGCTTTGTTAGCAGCAGCTTGGCATTGCATGATGTTGCTCAATCTGTCATCTAGTAGCACCCTCAAATCCTTCTCCATCCTTGATTCTCCCAGCTGTTCTCCACCTAGTGAATATTTTTTATTTATGTCCTGATAAGAATTTATTACTTTGCTTATCTTTGTGTCATCTGCAAAAAAACTGAGACTGAACTAGTTATCCCATACTCTATATCATTTATGAATACGCTGAATAGAAGTGGTCCCAAGACAGAGTCTTGGGGTACCCCACTTACCATGCCAGACCAGTCTGAGTACATGTTATTTATCACTACCCTTCAGATCCATCCCTGTAACCAGTATGTTACCCAAGCATAAACCCTATGGTCCACCAAGCCTGTAGACCTCAGCTTGTAAATTAAGCATTTATGGGGGGCGGTATCAAATGCTTTTGCAAAGTCTAGATACACCACATCCACAGGCCTCCCCCTATCTAGATGGCAGCTCACTTCCTTGTAGAATGTTAGCAGATTGGTCTGCCAGGAATGTCCTCTCATAATTCCATGCTGATTACCACTAATGATATTCTTCTCCTCAGTAAGACTTTGGATATAGTCCCTAATCATCCCCTCCAATAATTTACCCACTATTGATGTTAGACAGACTGGCCTATAATTCCCAGGAATATGTCTCTGCCCTTTTTTTTACTATTGGTACCACGTTGGCTTTTCTACAATCAGCTGGTAACAATCCTGTCATGCTGTCCACAAAGATCAGGTATAATGGCCTAGCTATAACTTGATTGAGTTCTCTGAGAACTCTCGGGTGTAACTATATATATATATATATATATATATATATATATATATATATATATATATATATATATATATATAATTGTTAGGTTATTTTTACTCTCTTCCGCTATGTGTCTCTTGTAATCCTTTTTAGCCTTCCTGTTTTTTTTTTCTACATTTCTTATTGCATACCTTGTAGTGCCTCTAATGCTGATGGTGATCCAGTCCCTTTTTTTCCTTTTAAGGCCTCTTTCACACGGGACGGATCAGTAATGATCCGCCCCGTGATGATCCGCTCGCTCAGCGGGGATCGCTCCGTTGTCCCCGCTGAGCCGGCGGCGGACAGGGCGGTCTCTGCACACTGTGCAGGGACCGCCCTGTCAGCTCTCCGCTCTCCTCTATGGGGATCGGATGAGCACGGACCGTCTGTCCGTGTTCATCCGATCCGCTCTGCAGACGGATAGAAAAATAGGATTTTCCTCCGTCTGCAGAATCGGACAGTTGCGGAGGCGGACAATAGCGGGTGTCTGCGGATGCTCATCCGCAGACACCCGCTATCCCATAGGGATGAATGTATGCCCGTATTTCATCCGCAAACGGATGGATGAAATACGGACATACCATCCGCATGTGTGAAAGGGGCCTAAAGGCCATACTTTTCTCCTTGATGAAGCTACTCACATTATGGTTTAACCACCCAGGTTTAATTTCCGCTCTTCTACATTTATTGCCCATTGGAATGCACAGTTTGATACCTTTGTTTAATATGCTCCTAAAGCATTCCCATTTCTCTTCTGTGTTCAATGATTACAGAATTTGGTCCCAATCAATGTCATGTAGCAATGACCATAGTTCAGGAAAATTGGCTTGTTTGAAATTTAGTGTTTGTTCGTACTACCTTTTCCTATGATTTATGCTAAACAGGAGGTTGCGGGAGACTCTGAATAAACTGAGATAACTGTACATATTTGCACTGATCCATGAATGTTGGCTGGTCTGCTCCGCACAAGGACATTAATGGTTTAATCTTTGAGTCCTTTATCACTTGATGTAATAATGGTGTCGACTCTGCAAATGATGATTCAAAACCTTTGTCTAGAACCCTTGGCATAAAATATTCATGTCTCAGCAAAGGCATTATTGGGGGGTTATTTTCCCTCCTCCTACCCTTCTTCTATTCCTTTGAGGGGAAGAGGTTGGGAATTAATAATTTCAATTTATATGGTATGTGTTTAAAATTAATGAAAGTTACATTTACGATTGGAACATGTTGAAATTTTAACTACGACTGTTATAGAGAACAATTTCGCTAATAATAGGAACATATGATTTAAGGGATGTTCCAGTGGTATTTATGAGGCCTGACATCCACTGTATTGTACTGTTTTCTTAATTGTTTTTCTATTTAAAATAGCAATAAAAATTTAAATAAATAAATAATTACTGTATTTATTGGCTTATAACATGCGTCGGCATATAACATGCACCCCAATTTAAGAGGGAAGTTTCAGGAAAAAAAAACTTTAAAAAAAAATAAACAACTGTGAAGCAAAAATGGTCCATGAGCATCAATGCAGCCTGATTAGTGCCCATCTGCAGCCTCAATGTAGCCTGATTAGAGCCCATCTGCAGCTTCAATGTAGCCTAATTTGTGCCCATCTGCAGCTTCAGTGCAGCCTGATCTGTGTCCATCTGCAACCTAATCTGTACCCATCTGCAGCCTAATCTGTGCACATCTTCAGCTTCAGTGCAGCCTGATCTGTGCCCATCTGCAGCCTGATCTGTGCCCATCTCACCCATCAATGCAGCTCACCATCTTTCCTCGCAGGAAATGACAGAACCATCATCTGTTTACTCAGCTCTCAATCGGCAGTCACATACACCGTCCCGCCTCTGCCATCGGCATTGGACCAGCTCCTGTGATAGACAGAGCACTGGTCCAATGCCGGTGGCGGAGGCGGCACTGTGTGTGTGACATGCGAGTCAAGTGAGAGCTGGGTTAGAGCCGAGAAGAGAGCCGAGTGTAGAGGAGAGGACGGCTTGGGGATTTCTGGCGGCACTCGTCCCCCTCCTTCCCCTCTGAGGTACCCTGTTGGCGCGCAACACGCACCCGCAATTGTGCTCCTATTTTCAGGGGGGGTGCATGTTATACCCCAATAAATATAGTAAGCACTGTGTGTAATGCACAGTATAAGGCACTGTGTGTAATAAATGCATAAGGCACTATGAGGGACATGAGACACTACATTAAGAGACAGATTTATCACCCTCCTAGGTAGGTGCTAGAAGAGAGTATAGTTTCTGATCTTTCTGCTTACCAGGGAGATGGTCAGGTAAAACTTAGAGTGCTTTATGCCTACCAGGGACAGGATCTATTCATTGTGCTCAGGAGCAGCTCAGCTTGTTTGACTGTCCTTCACTGATCCAATAGGGAGGCATATTTGACAGTGGAAAGGGACCTGTGAGTGCACAGGCTTTGTTACAGTCCTGGCAATTGACAGAGGAGAAATGCTGCCTTGCATGCTGGGATACTGTATTAAAGCCCCGGGGCACATGTTCTCAGAGCTAGTTGAGCCAGGGAACAGAGTCTAGGTGGGAAGGGGCAGCTGCCCTCTCCTCCACGGATGTGGTCGTGCGGCCCTGGGTGGTCGACCCAAGGGCTTAGAGTGAGGGAGAAGCTGAACCCAGAGGTCCTGCAGAGCTGAACGGAAGGGAGACACCAGAAAAGATCTGATTCTGCCTACTGTGAGCACAGATCTGTGTCTTTGGGGCCAGTCAAATGAGGGCCACCCCCTTCAGCTAGAAGAGTCAGTGGACGGGTGTCAGTAAAGGGGATTCTGGAGAGTATCCTAAAGATAACGTAGTTCCTCAATTCTGCTGCTAGTGAGAGCAAGAAGACTAAATCCCTCCACACATGTGCCTGTATGGTTAAAGCAGTGTGACGGCTTCCACAAGTAATCCGGTGAGAGTTGTCCTTATCCATTGTGAATAGTTCCAGTTGAATTATCCCACTAATCCTTTATCCCATCCAAGTGCCAAAATAAAATACATATACATAATGGATGGGCCGCCCCTGTTCATTAGATAAGAATTTCAGAGTTAGACTAATATATAAAGAAAAATGTATAAAGCTCAATATCGCTTCAACCCCCCTCACGATCTTAATCTGGCATTTCCACGATTCATTCATGTAACAAATGCAGAGCTGTTCTCTGCTCACACACAGCTGTCAAGAACAAAATAACCATCTGCAAATTTTTATCAACATTGCTCAGTGCTGGGAGATAAAAGTAAACATTCTAACATTTTGTTATTTTAGATCAAAGGGATGAACTTCGGTCTGTAAATGAGGTCAGTTTAACCACTTAAAAACTAAAGCCCCATACACACTATCATTTTTTCTGCTGAGTTTTTCCTTCAGGTTTATCAAAACCATGTAGTGCAAGGGCCTGCCTGATTACATACAAATTGAAACTCCTAAGGTCTGACCTCATATTATATGGTTTTAGTAAATCTGAAAGAAAATCTCTGCCGAAAAACTGATAGTGTTTATGGGGCTTAAACCTTTTAAACTCAGTATTTTCTGCTAGAAAATTACTTAGAACCCCAAAAACATTATATATATATATATATATATATATATATATATATATATATATATATATATATATATATATATATATATGTAGCAGACACCATAGAGAATAAATTGGCGGTAGTTGCAATATTTTATGTCACACTGTATTTGCGCAGTGGTCTTTCAAATGTAATTTTTGGGGAAGAAATACACTTCAATGAATTAAAAAAAAGACTAAACAGTAACATTAGCCCAATTTTTTTGTATAATGTGAAAGATGATGTTACGCAGAGAATCTTGAGAGAATCGTGATCTTTATTCTAAGCAAAAAAAAATCATGATTCTAATTTTTTGCAGAATCGTGCAGCTCTACTAGCCATCATTTCACTCCAGCTTTTCATGTACTGGAGAAATAGGTGGAGGTACTGTCAGGGGGAAAAAGGTGGTTTCTATACATGTACTGCTACCTGTGTGTAAAATGTTTGCATTATGAATCCCTGACAGAGTACCATTGTTTGCTGTAGAAAGAATAGGAATGGGTAAAAAGACCCTTAAACAAACTAAAGTCCCAAGGGCAATGACAGCTTAAGAGACAGTATGCTACTGTTGTGATTGGTGAAAAAGTCTGTGTCAGCATTATGTAGGAAGTCAAAAACCCAATACTACCCTTCAGTATGTCCAATGTTAGAGATTGCAGCTCTCCAACAAGCTATTGCTAATTAGCAAATGGTAGACTACATCCTGCCCATATGGTAGGTCTAGCAATCTATGGAGACCCAGGTGGCAGCTTTGACCTAGGCAGCAAAGAGACATTTTGTAAACAATGACTCCCCATTATCATAGAGGTCTCTTTTTACATCTTCTGGCAAGGGATGCATGGTCCATAGCACATTGGATGGTGCTTTTTATCTGGATATTCGCAGTCTGTCTAGCTTCAGGGGATGCCAAGGTCAATAATAAGCTCAAAGCAGAAAATCTGCAGCATCTGGGAAGGTTTCACTTTTGTGCAGGTGCCTAACTTTTACACAATTGGACATATCAGATAGAAAAATCACCTTGTTCACAAAAGCATGATCTAGTTCATCTTGTAAAGAAATGGTTGCAGCCAGGGATCCTTATGGGTCCTCAGAATGTAATAAGGTCCATAATGGACCTGTTTCCTTAGGTTTCCACATCAGTAAATTTTTGTCGTCATGAAATACAATTCCTGCTATTCTGAGTTAGTCTCTTTAAGTAATATCTCCTCCAAAGCTATAGCAAAACAGTTCCACATCTTCAGTTACACAGAGATCTCTATAGAGGCCTGATGTATCAAAGGGCTCATTTAATGGTTAATGAAGGTGTTGTCAACCATTAGTAAATTCACGGACAGTTTTTAAAATCCATGCATTTTAGATCTGTCCGTGATTGTCTGTTACTGACAAGAAGTCTGCATGTCCATAACAGACATTCGCAGACAGATATAAAAATCACTGATTTTACAAACTGTCTGTGAATTTACTGACAGTTGGCAGCCTTGGCTTGTTTAATGCTTTAAAAAAAAAAAAAACAGTATGTTGAAGAAAGTAGTGGACAATGATGGGAAAGACGAGGACTCTTTGCTATTGTACTTTATGTTTGCTATTAACCTCCCTGGCGGTAATCCCGACTGTGGATCGGAGTTAATTTTCATTACCATTAGCGGTAACCCTGAGCCACACTCGGGATTGCACTTCAGGATCCTGGTACAGGTAACTTACCTTGTCCCCAGGATCTTGTTGTGTCCTCCTCCCAATGTATTGTGTGCCGGGCTTTTTTCCCTGTGAGCATCGCAACGCATGGAGCGGAGCTTGGGGGAACATTCACGTACAAAGTGCAAATTCAAGTACAAGAAACATAACACATACAGTACACTGAAATCTGTAAGATTGCATTACTGTATCAAATCATTTCGCTTCCCTTTTGTCCAGTGCCCTGCTTGCACTCTTATATTATATACCGTATATACTCGAGTATAGGCCGACCCGAATATAAGCCGAGGCCCCCAATTTACCCCCAAAAAAACTGGCAAACTTATTGACTCGTGTATAAGCCGAGGGTGAGACATGCCTGTCCATCCCTGTGTGTGTGTCCGTCCATCCCTGTGTGTCCGTCCATCCCTGTGTGTCCGTCCATCCCTGTGTGTCCGTCCATCCATCCCTGTGTGTGTGTGTGTCCATCCATCCATCCATCCCTGTGTGTGTGTGTCTCCATCCATCCATCCATCCCTGTGTGTGTGTGTCTCCATCCATCCATCCATCCATCCCTGTGTGTGTGTGTCTCCATCCATCCATCCATCCATCCCTGTGTGTGTGTGTGTCTCCATCCATCCATCCATCCGTGTGTGTGTGTCTCCATCCGTGTGTGTGTGTGTGTGTGTGTGTGTGTGTGTGTGTGTGTGTGTGTGTGTGTGTGTGTGTGTGTGTCCAGCCTACCTGTGTCCCGAGCCTTTGTCCCGAGCCTCCGTCCCGTGTCGTGCCTTGCCTTCGTCCCGTCCCGTCCCGTCCCGTGCCGTGCCTTGCCTTGCCTTGCCTCCGTCCCGTGCCCTCTTCGTCGGCGGCCATTGTAAAATTCAAAAGCCGCGCCTCCTCCTTCGCCTGTGATAGGCGGAACACTGAATTTCCCAGCAGCCTGTGTTCCGCCTATCACGGACGTCGTATCATCCTCGTCCGTAGTACGAGGATGAGCGGATGCCCGTGATAGGCGGAACACAGGCTGCTGGGAAATTCAGTGTTCCGCCTATCACAGGCGAAGGCGGAGCCGGAGGCGCGGCTTTTGAATCAGAATGGCCGCTGTCTGTCTGCTCGACACGCTGATCGAGCGGGCAGACAGCGATGACTCGAGTATAAGCCGAGGGGGGCACTTTCAGCCTCAAAAAAGAGGCTGAAAATCTCGGCTTATACTCGAGTATATACGGTATGCTGTTCTTTCTGCCTGGAATCTTGAGATTGTCCATGGCATTCAAAAAGCGTCCTTTTAGCTATACTAAATTATACTAAATTAGAACACTTGCAGAAATGAGTGATAGTGATTTGTGGGGGAATTCATTTTATTATTGTTATATTATTATTTTTTATAATTATTTATAGTTATTTATTATATTATAATTTATGATTTCATGTTTCAAATGTTATCATACTCAGAATGTCTACTAGACTTGTTTGAACAGATTTAAGTGAGTTATTCCTAAGCCCTTGTACACACGGTCAGAGATTCCGATGGAATATGTCCGATCGGACCGTTTTGTCAGATATTCCGACTGTGTGTGGTCTACATCGGACTGTTTCCGTCGGAGTATCCGACGGACCAAGTTTTCCAACCTGTTGGTAAAATTTTCCGACAAAATACTCAGATCGGACATACTCCGATCATGTGTAGAGAATTCCGATCGGACAAAGTGCCACACATGCTCAGATCAAATTCCTACACCAAAGCTATTGGCTACTAGCCTGAACGTAGTCCCGTCGTAACGAAATAACGTCATCATGTCGGATTTTCTGACAACTTTGTCCGACCATGTGTATGCAACAGTTTCGGACAAAATCCGACGGATTTGGTTGTCGGAATCTCCGACCGTGTGTACAAGGGCTAAGAATTTCAGGCCTAAAATATAAAACAGCAAAGGAAGGAGTAGGGTAATTGTCATGGTTATGCATTAGAGTTGTTCTCCTTACCTGTCTGCATGTGTTCATTTCTAGAGACCAGCCGAGCTTCACCTGACTGCTTTTATTTCCTTCCTCTGGAATGGCTCCACCCTAGCCCCTATCAGACTACACTATATTAACCTTTGCACTGCTAGCCTATCCTGCTGATCAACCTTTGTGTATTAGCTTCCTGTTTCCTGTCGTGTGCTCTGCTTCTGATTTCCGTTACCGACCTTGGCGTGTTCTGACCATCCCTGCTTGCCTGTGACCCTGACCTATTGGCGTGTACCCGACTATTCTGTTCTGCTTGTGGCCCCGACCTTGGCTTTGTCCCTCACCATCCCTATCCTCCTGTTACCTACTGTGGGTGTGAGCTGGGGGACCCTGGGGGTCGTGACCTGGAGCCAGTTGCAGCCAAGACCATCTTCACCACTCGAAGCTCTGGTGAACACCAGCTGGCTCTTAGACTCCGCGCCCCAGGGAATCTTACGCTCTTACCCCAGTGGGATCTGTCCCCCGTCTGCAGCCGTCAGCCGTAGGGTCCACAGCCTTGCAGTGCATCCCCAACCCTACGGTGTGCACCTGTCACCTGGGCTCTAGGTGACCTGACAGTAATATGACGCTCTCTGGGATTTTGAGAAAAAAATTAATAAATATATACAATGAATTAAAATATTAAATGAACTAATTAATCGTATCTATATAACATGCGTATATAGATTTATTTGTGTGGGTTATAAGTATATCCACACACCAGTGTCCACAATAAGGGGTTCATGGTCTATGTAGATCATCAAAGTGGTCCGTGAGGAGGGTCCGTGATAAAAGCTGTACACTAGTGGGCTGCCAGTCTTAAAGCAAGAAGTAGCTCTAGGAAACAATAAATAGAGAGAGAGACGGCACCCTCTAAGTGCAGCAATAAATTACTAAAATTTGGTGCGTGGTTTGCCTGCTGAGGAAGATGGCTGCTTGAAGCTTCAGCTCCATCAGACTGAGGCCTCCTTTTCCAAATTTTTAAGCTACCGAGGTGAATTTACCATCCGCTGTCATGGGAACCTCATCCCGGGATACTTCGGGTTCCCGCTCCCATTCCCCGAGGGAAACCGACAACCGGAATAACTGCCAAATCCCTGAGATGTTCGGAGCTCAAAGAAACAATATGGCGGATGCCGCCTCACACGCTACACGGAACCCCCGCAGACATTGTACTCTCCCTCACGGCTCCGACCTCTACTCAGCCGTCGGCTACCCCGAACCCGCACTCAAATCCACAGCTGACCCTCTCCGATCTACGCACTGTAGCAATGGATATCAAAGATACCCTGTCAGCAGCCATCACGGACCTCTGCCATGAAATTCAGGTGATTGCAGGCAGAGTGCAGGTTGTAGAAAACGCAACTAACTGCCATCAGACCGAGCTGACTAACTTGGGAAGAACGACGGACACACACACTCTGTATCTGAGAGACCTCCAAAGACACGTTGAAGACCTCAATAACCGAGGACGAAGGCACAATTTGAGGGTGAGAGGATTGCCCGAAAAATGTAGATAATGACCATCTATCCTCCACTGTATCCTCCATATTCAACCGCCTTCTGGATAGGCCTACTCAGACTCCTATTGCGATGGATCGTATCCACAGAGCCCTTAGGCCCAAAGGCAAGGAGACTGACCCAATGCGTGATGTTGTCTGCTGTATTGTGGACTACTCTTTAAAAGAAGAAATCTTTCACAATGCTCGACTGAACGGTGACATGATGCATGACGGCCAAGCGATCCACATTTATCAGGATCTGTCGGCCATAACACTGAAGAACCGCAGGGATCTCCGCCTGCTTCTAGAGGTCCTCCGCACGAATGGAATACCATACCGCTGGAAATTCCCGTTCGGCTTACAGGCATCACGCAATTCCCACACTGCCCTGCTATGGGTACCGGAGGAACTAGACAACTTCTGCCGAACACTGGACATCCCGTATGTAGGTCTACCTAACTGGTATGCAGATTTCACTCAGCAGCGGCCCTTCTCCCGTAGGGAACAAGAGGAATCGATGGAGGTATCGGCAGCATCCCTCAGATGCCGCCGTTCCTCATCCCCCCCAAACCGCTACCAAGGTCCGAATCCAAACAGACAGCAGCGGGGATCAGCGAATGGCCCTCTCCCTAAAAGAGCCTGCAGGGATCGCTAAGTATTCTGCCCATATTTTGGTTACGTGACTGACCTATTCCAAGTTTTAGGACATTCTGCATCTCCCCACATTTAAGTTGCAACTCGTTTTGCTAAAATGTATTTTATTAAGTTTTTGTTTTATGTTTGCTCAGGGACCTGACGGTTGCCATTACGGTGTTTGAATACTTTTAGTGCTGACACGGCTATATTACATGGCTTATAACCCAGCATGACACTGCACTCAGATTGTCCTCAGTAAGTCCTAACAGCAAACCCCCCTCACCCCTCCTTTTTTGTGGAGTGCTCTTCTATTCTGCCACTAATATGATCACAGCGGGAACTAAGTTTCGAGTGACAATGACAAAATGCTGACCTATCTAAATTGAATTGATCGCCAATCCGCTTCTGCCTCGGGACCCCGTGGATGCTAGGAGACAATCGAAGACACTTTGCATGACTCAGCAACACCTCTTACATGCCTGGGACTGCAGAGGACAGTATGGTCCATGTTCTGGCTCGCAATCTCCCTGCACACGGGCTGGGGTAACAGTTCCAGCGATCACGAACTCAAAGAGGTCCGGATCTGTTGCATTCTGGAAAACCCCCGACACGAAGGGCGTCTGTGATTATATGGGTCTCCCTGATAGTCACCACCATCGGACTTTTAGGAATAACATGTTATACCATATAGTTTTCCTATTGCACCCCCCTTTTAAATATGCCCCTTTATGAACATCATCGATCTGTTTGGTAGACAATATTACATATACCAGCTCTTGTACTTCCCTAAGAGATTGAATAGCACTGACACTCATGTCTTATGTAATACCCTACCGAGACGGAGACCCCGCTCTTAGGACTACCTCTCTGATGTTACACTCACATGAATTCCTACCCATGACCTAGTTTTGGGGCTGTGTAGATTTCCATAAAATTAGCAATTTAGTCCCGCTCCCCACACAATACGCATTACCGGAATGTCTAACACCCAATAGTGCAGCTTCAGTCCCTCACCCTCACCACACATGAGCTTGGATCCCTGATTGAGTATAATATATAGGTAGGACATGTACCCAGCTAGACTACGAAACCTGCTTCAGTACTTACTTGCGGAAGACATAATTTACTGCATTTGTTCACATGTTGCCTAATGGCCATGAATCCCCTATTCTCCGTAGCCACGAGGTAAAGGGCACCCACTTTAGAGCTCATGACTATTTAATGGCCCCCAGCGTAGACAGGAGATGTAACCTTATCCGGATACCACAAAACAGGTTACACTAGAAAACTCCCACTGCAGAACACACTCTCCAACTAACAACCTGCCCATGAACTATTCTCGCTCACTTGGAGAATTAAAAGGGCAGTACCAACTTAACGTTATAATCTGTCCTAGGTTATTAACTGGAGCTTGCGTCCCCCCCTCTCAGGTGACCCCATCCCCTCGAATTCACGTGCAAATGTCTAGTGGTGACGCAGATCTATGAGCTCCTGGGTGGTTTACGAATGGCTATATAAATTTGAAACAGATAATTATATCTAAGGATAGTTAAGGACGCCATGTAGTTCCTCACACATATCCCGATGCATACCCGGATATACAGTGCCTTGCGAAAGTATTCAGCCCCCCTTGAACTTTTCAACCTTTTGCCACATTTCAGGCTTCAAACATAAAGATATAACATTTTAATTTCTTGTGAAGAATCACCAACAAGTGGGACACAATTGTGAAGTGGAATGAAATCTATTGGATATTTTAAACTTTTTTAGCAAATAAAAAACTGAAAAGTGGTGCGTGCAAAATTATTCGGCCCCTTTACTTTCAGTGCAGCAAACTCACTCCAGAAGTTCAGCGAGGATCTCTGAATGATCCAATGTTGTCCTAAATGACTGATGGTGATAAATAGAATCCACCTGTGTGTAATCAAGTCTCTGTATAAATGCACCTGCTCTGTGATAGTCTCAGGGTTCTGTTGAAAGCGCAGAGAGCATCATGAAGACCAAGGAACACACCAGGCAGGTCCGTAATACTGTTGTGGAGAAGTTTAAAGCCGGATTTGGATACAAAAAGATTTCCCAAGCTTTAAACATCCCAAGGAGCACTGTGCAAGCAATCATTTTGAAATGGAAGGAGTATCAGACCACTGCAAATCTACCAAGACCTGGCTGTCCCTCTAAACTTTCAACTCAGACAAGAAGACTGATCAGAGATGCAGCCAAGAGGCCCATGATCACTCTGGATGAAATGCAGAGAACTACAGCTGAGGTGGGAGGGTCTGTCCATAGGACAACAATCAGTCATACACTGCACAAATCTGGCCTTTATGGAAGAGTGACAAGAAGAAAGCCGTTTCTCAAAGATATCCATAAAAAGTCTCGTCTAAAGTTTGCCACAAGCCACCTGGGAGACACACCAAACATGTGGAAGAAGGTGCTCTGGTCAGATGAAACCAAAATCCAACTTTTTGCCCAGAATGCAAAACTATATGTTTGGCGTAAAAGCAACACAGCTCATCACCCTCAACACACCATCCCCACTGTCAAACATGGTGGTGGCAGCATCATGGTTTGGGCCTGCTTTTCTTCTGCAGGGACAGGGAAGATGGTTAAAATTGAGGGGAAGATGGATGCAGCCAAATACAGGACCATTCTGGATGAAAACCTGTTGGAGTCTGCAAAAGACCTGAAACTGGGATGGAGATTTATCTTTCAACAAGACAATGATCCCAAACATACAGCAAAATCTACAAAGGAATGGTTCACAAATAAATGTATCCAGGTGTTAGAATGGCCAAGTCAAAGTCCAAACCTGAATCCAATCGAGAATCTGTGGAAAGAGCTGAAAACTGCTGTTCACAAACGCTCTCCATCCAACCTCACTGAGCTCGAGCTGTTTTGCAAGGAAGAATGGGCAAGAATTTCAGTCTCTCGATGTGCAAAACTGATAGAGACATACCCCAAGCGACTTGCAGCTGTAACGCAGCAAAAGGTGGCTCTACAAAGTATTAATGCAAGGGGGCCGAATAATTTTGCACGCCCCACTTTTCATTTTTTTATTAGTTAAAAAAGTTTCAAAAATCCAATAGATTTCATTCCACTTCACAATTGTGTCCCACTTGTTGGTGATTCTTCACAAAAAATTTAAATTTGATATCTTTATGTTTGAAGCCTGAAATGTGGCAAAAGGTTGAAAAGCTTAGGGGGCCGAATACTTTCGCAAGGCACTGTACCCGTAGAGATAAAAAGCTACGACTAGCTTCCAGTAATGTTACGTTGATACACCCTCCCAGGGCTACTCCTGCACTCAATCATAGGCAACATCATTGTTAAACATTCATTACCCTGTTTTTGTATTGCCTCTTTTTGTCTGTGTTTTGTTAATATTTCTTTAGGTTTGTTTATAAGGAGGTGCAAGATCGCGCACCTTACAGCAACTATGCTTCTAGTTAAAATTGTTCTTTGGACCCTGTTGTTGCCATTAATGTCTTGCCTATACCTAAATCGACCCATTTCACATTTAGCTTGGTCCTACATTACTAGTGCGGCTCTGAACCCCGCCTAATTCTGCACACACACTCATCACTATTTCAGCTAACATGCAAATCTCATTTGCTGTCCACAATGCTTGCACATGAGCCAACACATAAACCAGTTCTCCCACCTCCCCTTAAGAGGTTTTCCCAGTAAAGGTTTATAACACCTCAACATCTCTAGGAGGCCAAAAGTCTGACGGCCTATTCATGATATATTTTCCTTGCGACATTGCCACCACCCAAACGGTGGACTGATTTTTTTTTTCAGATCGGAATAATTTTTACTAGCATATTACATACAGATCCATCGACCTATACTGACGTTCTGTAATATAGGAAACGGTGCCTACCAGGTCACCTATTGTCGGTATATAACTATTCTTCCACCTTCTATCTTCCCTTCCCGCTATATTTTCTTGACTCTGTCCCCCCCAAACCTTTGGGTTTTCCCTTTTCCTACCTTCGTCAGCTCCGAAACCCGGACCTGTGTATACTATTTGGCTACACCGAACCCCGCATAACCAAACCCGGCAGCAACCATGCGAAGGGGTACCGGTGGTGCTAGGCTTACCTTCACTTCCCTCAATGTGATAGGGTTAAACACGCCTGAGAAAAGAAGCCAACTTTTATTACAAATGCAGAAAGCCAAAACAGACATCCTGTTTCTTCAGGAAACACACTTTCGAACTGATGCTATTCCGAAAGTATACTCGCATTACTTTAACGTAGCATACCATGCAATGAATAAAGAAGCAAAATCAAAGGGTGTTTTGACATTGTTCGCCAAACATTGTGAGTCCCATGTACTTGATAAACTGGAAGACCCCAAGGGCAGATTTCTCTGTCTCAAAGGTACCTTGAAGGGGAAACTCTTTACCCTGGCCAATATATATGCACCGAATACCCAACAGGTAATGTTCTTCCGTAAAGTAACACAAACTCTGATCCCCTTTACTGAAGGCACTTTGATCCTTGGAGGGGATTTCAATATACCCCTGAACCCACTTCTAGACACATCCAATGGGAAATCTTCCTTACCTTACGCGGCCCTCCGCTCTATCAAGATCCAATTACACACCCTTCTTCTACAAGACACCTGGCGTACCCTCCATCCTTTAGTTAAAGACTTCACATTCTTCTCTGTCCCGCACAACAAATACTCGCGCCTAGATTATTTTTTCATCTCCCAGAAAGATCTCCACCTAATTCACCACACTTCTATTGACCCCATGATCCCGTCAGATAATCATCCTATCTCACTGTCCATCTCCCTTCCAGATGTACCCAATCGCCCCCCAATATGGCGTCTAGAGCCATCCTTGCTCACAGACCCAATGGTGCTAGAACAGATCAAGATTCATATTCAACAGTACTTCAGGGATAATAAATCTTCCGATACGTCACCTTTAACCGGTCCCCGACCAGTGCACGCCGATGTACGTCGACAGAATGGCACGGGCAGGCATATTGGCGTACATGTACGTCCAATCTTCAATGCCGCCCTGCCATCGGGAGCGCGCCGCCGGCGGTGCGCTCCCGCGCTGATCGGGACCCCCATGAGTCCGGTCGCGGGATCCGCGGACTCGATCGCCGCAGGCATACCCGCGATCGTCTCACGGGACGGCTGAATGGAGGAAATGCCGTGTAAACAGCATTTCTCCATTCTGCCTAGCAACTAGTGACGCTGATCTCTGCTCCATGTGATTGGAGCAGAGATCAGTGTTCACTAAATGAAAGCCCAACTCCCCCACAGTTAGTAACACACCCCTAGGAACGCTTAACCCCTACACTGCCACCCACTGGTTAACCCCTTCACTGCCAGTGTCATTTACACAGGAATCACTGCATTTATATAGCAGTGATTACTGTATAAATGACAATGGTCCCAAAAATGTGTCAAAAATGTCCGATGGGTCCCCCACAATGTCGCAGTCACAATAAAAATCGCTGATCGCCGCCATTACTAGTAAAAAAATAATAATAAGAAACTATTAATAAAAATGCTATAAAACTATCCCTATTTTGTAAATGCTATAACTGTTGCGCAAACCAATCAATAATCGCTTATTGCGATTTTTTTTACCAAAAATATGTAGAAGAATATGTATCGGCCTAAACTGAGGGAAAAAAATATTTTTTTTATATATTTTTGTGGGATATTTATTATAACAAAAAGTAAAAAATAATGCGTTTTTTTCAAAATTGTCGCTCTATTTTTGTTTATAGCGCAAAAAATAAAAACCGCAGGGGTGATCAAATACCACCAAAAGAAAGCTCTATTTGTGGGAAAAAAAGGACGTCAATTTTGTTTGGGAGCCACGTCGCACGACCGCGCAATTGTCAGTTAAAGCGACGCAGTGCCGAATCGCAAAAAGTGGTCTGGTCTTTGACCAGCAAAATGGTCCGGTCTGTAAGTGGTTAAACAATTGGGAAGCTCTATCACCAACGGGACCCGTCAAGGTTGTCCTCTTTCCCCGATTATATTCATATTGACCCTAGAACCTCTCCTCAACTGTATCAGAACCCACCCAGACATAAAGGGAATAACAATCCACCAAAAACAATATAAAATAGCAGCATTCGCAGATGACATCCTTCTTTTTCTGACGGACCCTCTGATGACCACCCCCTCCCTCCTTAAGACTCTGACACACTTTAAACTGCTCTCCAATCTTCAAATAAACTTTTCAAAGTCTACTGCCCTCAATATTACTCTTCCAAAAGCTATATGTGCCCAATGCAAGAACAACTTCCCCTTTATTTGGAATGATCACCAAATCACCTACTTGGGTATACAAATCTCCACAAACGCTCTCGACTGGTATTCAGTGAACTATTTACCGCTCCTACAATCCATCACCAAGGATCTTAATAAATGGTCAGGGGGTTTACACGGTTCGGGAAAGTAGCAATCCTGAAGATGAATATCCTGCCGAGAATACTCTATCTACTTCAGACGAACCCATAGCTTTCCCTAAAGCATTTTTTACGTCTATTCGCAGAGTTTGCTCCGCGTTCATCTGGGGGAAATCCACACCTAGGTTAAGCTACGCCACACTTACTAGGCCTAAAAATTTAGGGAATTTTTTTCCCTCAGTACTAGATTTTCCCAAATATTATTTGGCATGCCATTTAACTAGAATTCTTGATTGGAATTTACACGCCCAAACGAAAGATTAGGTACAGCTGGAAATTCAGTGTCTCCCTTTCCTATTTCTCAAACCCCTTGGATAAACCGGATTCACATTCCGCCCAACATGAAAGACCACCCCTTTATTCACCCGTCACTAGGTGCATTTCAGGAATGCTGCACTAAACACGAGCTTTCCTCCAAATTCAGCCCCCTAACCCCCCTGAGACTGAATCCTGACTTTACACTGGGTATGAGGAGAGACTTCTTGACCACCCTTTGGCCTCACAATACTGTACAGGCTAGACAATTTTTGACGGAAACCGTTTACACTCCTACGAATCAGTTGCAGCTATGTCCCAGACGAACTCATTCCCCTTTTGGACGTATGTACAAATAAGGCATTTCCTCCATTCACCCCAGACACAAACGGATTGGACGAGAAGTCTTACCTCTTTTGAAGAACTCTGATCTCATCTCGACCACTTACGCGCTCCTTTTTAAAAATCTACCTTTCACGCAGGACTGGTTCAAACAAAAATGGTACCAAGACCTCAACCAAAACCTGACTCCCAGACAGTGGGATACCATTTATAATTTCACATAGTATGCCTGTGAAGGGGCGCATGTTTCTGGTGCTTAGAACTGTCCCTGCACAAAGTGTCATTTGTGCAGGAAAAAAAGTCTTTTAAAATCACTTGCGGCTAAATTGTCGGCTCCCCGTAATACAGAGAACACTCAATGAGTGTTCTCTGTATTAGCCGACAATTCATTCATTCATTGATAAAAAATAAAATTAAAAAAAAAGCGTGGGGGATCCCCTAAATTCAATTACCAGGCCCTTCAGGTCTGACATGGATATTAAGGGGAACCCCGTGTCAAATTAAAAAAAATTTTTTACGTGGGGGTCCCCCTAAATATCCATACCAGACCCTTCAGGTCTGATATGGATATTAAGGGGAACCCCGCATCAAATTTATAAAAAAAATTGACGTGGGGGTCCCCCTAAAAATCCATACCAGACCCTTTATCCGAGCACGCAACCTGGCAGGCCGCAGGAAAAGAGGGGGGGACGAGAGAGTGGCCCCCCTCCCTCCTGAACCATACCAGGCCACATACCCTCAACATTGGGAGGATGCTTTGGGGGTCTGTGACCCCTCAAAGCACCTTGTCCCCATGTTGATGAGGACAAGGGCCTCATCCTCACAACCCTGGCTGGTGGTTGTGAGGGTCTGCGGGCGGGGGGCTTATCAGAATCTGGAAGCCCCCTTTAACAAGGGGACCCCCAGATCCCGGCCCCCTCTGTTTGAAATGGTAAGGGGGTACAAAAGTACCCCTACCATTTCACAAAGAAAGTGTAAAAATAGTTAAATAAGACAAACACACTTTTGAAAAATCCCTTTATTAAAAATAAAAAAATTAAAAAAAGATTCCAGCGGTGCTAATCCACTCTTGCTATCCAGCGACGGATCTCCGGGGTCCAGCGATGGATGATCATATCCAGCGACGGGGGATCTCTCAGTCCAGCGCTGTCCATACATCCATCTTCTGTCTCCAGTGCGGAGACACTGCGGAGATCCCAGCACTGACGTTTCTTATATTAGGAGGGCGGGGCCACCCGTCACCTGACCCCGTCCCCTCTGACGCTGGTGAAGGGAGCCAGGGGTTCCCCAGTGACGTATGGGTGACCTCGCCCCCTCTGATGTAAAGGAAACCTGTGTTACATCAGAGGGGGCGGGGTCACCCACACGTCACTGGGGAACCCCTGGCTTCCCTCTCCAGCGTCAGAGGGGCGGGGTCAGGTGACAGGTGGCCCCGCCCTCCTAATATAAGAAACGTCAGCGCTGGGATCTCCGCAGTGTCTCCGCACTGGAGACAGAAGACGGATGTATGGACAGCGCTGGACTGAGAGATCCCCCGTCGCTGGATATGATCATCCATCGCTGGACCCCGGAGATCCATCGCTGGATAGCAAGAGTGGATTAGCACCGCTGGAATCTTTTTTTTATTTTTTTTATTTTTAATAAAGGAATTTTTCAAAAGTGTGGTTGTCTTATTTAACCATTTTTACACTTTCTTTGTGAAATGGTAGGGGTACTTTTGTACCCCCTTACCATTTCAAACAGGGGGGGCCGGGATCTGGGGGTCCCCTTGTTAAAGGGGGCTTCCAGATTCTGATAAGCCCCCCGCCCGCAGACCCTCACAACCACCGGCCAGGGTTGTGAGGATAAGGCCCTTGTCCTCATCAACATGGGGATAAGGTGCTTTGAGGGGTCACAGACCCCCAAAGCATCCTCCCAATGTTGAGGGTATGTGGCCTGGTACGGTTCAGGAGGGAGGGGGGGCGCTCTCTCGTCCCCCCCTCTTTTCCTGCGGCCTGCCAGGTTGCATGCTCGGATAAAGGGTCTGGTATGGATTTTTAGGGGGAACCCCACGTCAATTTTTTTTTAAATTTAATGCGGGGTTCCCCTTAATATCCATGTCAGACCTGTAGGGCCTGGTAATTGAACCCCCACGCTTTTTTTTTATTTTATTTTTTTATCAATGAATGAATGATTTGTCGGCTAATACAGAGAACACTCATTGAGTGTTCTCTGCATTACGGGGAGCCGACAATTTAGCCGCAAGTGATTTTAAAAGACTTTTTTTCCTGCACAAATGACACTTTGTGCAGGGACAGTTCTAAGCACCAGAAACATGCGCCCCTTCACAGGCATACTATAGATACCCCCCAGCTACGAAATTTAAAGGAATATTATACTTTTATTGTTTCACTTTAATCATTAGTAAATTCACTGCTCCTGAAAAAACTTCAGTTTTTAAAAATTTTTTTTGCATTGATCCATGTCCCCTGGGGCAGGACCCAGGTCCCCAAACACTTTTTAGGACAGTAACTTGCGTATTACCCTTTAAAATTAGCACTTTAGATTGTGAACGTTCGAGTCCCATAGACTTTAATAGGGTTCTAAAGTTCACACGAAGTTTAGGTCTGTTCGCAGGTTCTGGTGCGAACCGAACAGGGGGGTGTTCGGCTCATCCCTATTGGCATTGCCCATCTTTGCAAACCTTTCCTTTGTTTCATTGGTACACTGTGCACAAACAGCTTTACCTTGGGAACACTTCACTGCACCTTTATTTGAACACTGTACGTAATTCTCTTTAGCTACATCACATCACAAGATATACTACCACTCTGTTACTACACCCTATTGCAGGGATATGCAATTAGCGGACCTCCAGCTGTTGCTAAACTACAAATCCCATCATGCCTCTGCCTCTAGCTGTCATGCTTTTGGCTCTAAGAGTCTTGCTATGCCTCATGGGAATTGTAGTTCTGTAACATCTGGAGGTCCGCTAATTGCATATCCCTGCCCTATTGGATACAATTAATGAGCTCCAACTGCCGGTGAAGACCATCAGATCTGCAAAGGGGGTATTCTGTCACTGCTAATTAAAGGGCTCTTACACCATCCATGTTTAGCTGCATCTCTCATTAGCATCAGAGGTTAAAAAGGTTGGCCTGGGTTTCTCTTTCTAGAAGTAGTCAGTATTGCTGCTTAACTTGTTTATCCTTTCAGGTTATGTCCAAGTGGTATTCCACTGTATTCCACTGTACATAGGTGTATATAGTTATTTTGTTGTTGTCTTCTGTCTCGACTGACATTTCTTAAGTAGCCATTTGGCTGAGTTTCTGCTGCTATTCCAAACTCAGTTGAACCATTACCTCTTTGTACATCCACACCTTAACTGAAGTATTGCAGTACATGTTAATAGAATATAAATGCACTGAGTGTTGTCTTATTACTTAAAGGTATTGCAATGATGTCTGAACCCAGAATGTCAGGTGGGTTGGAAGATTCACAGGGTCATGGTGATGCAGATGAGCAGGTAAATCCAAGCAGTCTCCTAGGGGGGCATGCTACATTTGAGGGTTCGTCTGGGATGCTATCTGCAGCATCCCCACCAAGGGCTCAGGAAAAGGGCCCTGTATCAGGGGAGCTGAACCTCAAGGAGTCAATGTCCCTCCTCTCTCTTTTTATACAGATATGAGCCGGCTAGTTGACAGTTTGGTGAAGAATGGCATTGGAAATACCAACCAGAGCCATTGGAGACTCAGGTTTTTCTCAGGGCAGTTACCAACCCCTGTAGGGGAAGAACAGTTTGAAACCTGGATGAGTCAAGCTGTACAGGCCATAGGAGAATGGAGTGTTCCAGAGGCCGTGAAATGACAACAGCTCAGTGAGAGACTCCGGGGTCCGGCGGGTTATGTGATCCGTAATCTGAAGATGGGAAAGAAAACTTGTGTTGCTATGGACTACATAGACTCCCTGTATGCTGTATTTGGAAGAGTGGAGACTATCGCAGACTTGAAGTACAAATTCAGTCACACCCACCAGCAGAGAGGGGAAAGCCTGTCTGAATATATATCTCTAGTAGACAGAATGCTGCATCAAATCATCCTCAAGAGGTGTATTAATCCCAAAGATGTTGTCCAAGCTCATCTAGACCGGGTTCTGCAAGGAGCTAGGCCAAACCACCCAATTGTATTAAAGCTATTATTAAAGAGTACCAACGTGGTGCCTACCTACCCTGAATTGATAAGAGAGGTACGAGAGCAGGGGACTGAGGAACAAGGGGCTATTCCCTGTTAGTGTGAGGATCGTCACTGGTCACCTGATTAGTCTAAGGCCTCGGATGGTGATTGGGAAAGTGAGTGCTGCCACCCCAGTGACAGGGAATGATCTAGTTCAGAAAGAAGATGGAAGAGAGACCACTGTCCACTGCTCAAATCTAACATCAGGATGGGAGGGGAAAATTAAAGCCCAATTAGCCCGATGGGAGAAGATGTTCTCCAAAGATGAGTGCCCAACATTGAATTCAGCTAACTGAAGACAAGCCTTTTCGTGAAAGGGCCAGGTGAATCCCTTTGTGTGCCCGGGAGGACCTTTGAGAACAGCTGGCTGAGCTGAAGAAGTCTGGGTCATTAAGGAATCCAGCAGCCCTTATGCATCCCCAATTGTAATAGTGAGCAAGAAGAATGGATTCCTCCAAATGTGTATTGACCACTGAACCTTGAACTGAAGGATTATCCCAGACCAGTACACAACCCCCCCCCCCCCGTATAGAAGAAGCCCTGCAATTTCTATCCAGGGCCAAGTGGTTCAGTGTGCGGATACTACCAGATACCCATGCATCCGGATGACGGCCTTCATCAGCCCTCTAGGACTTTTTGAATTTGACTGAATGCCACAAGGATTAGCTGCCCCCCCCCACTTTCCGGAGACTGATGGAGAACACAACACTGTGGGAGATCTGAACTAGGTGGAAGTGCTAGTGTACCTTGATGATATCATTGTGTTTGGGAGAACATTGGAGGAGCATGAAGCTCGGTTGGAGAAAGTTTTCCAAAGGTTACACACAGAGGGACTGAAGCTGTCGCTAGAAAAATGTCAGTTCTACCAGACCTCGGTTATGTATCCTAAGCATATAGTTTCAGCTGAGGGGATAGCTACTGACCCTCGGAAATGGAGGCCGTTACTTTTTGGCCTCGACTGATCACCGAACTGAATTGAGGTCATTTCTGGGGTTCTGCTCCTACTATAGTAGATTTGTGAATAGCTTCTCACAGATTGCTAGACCATTGGATAAACTCTTACAGAAACAGACAGAAGGGGATCTGCAGAAAACCCAGAAGGGAGGGCCTAGGAGGCCATGGGAATCCACCCAGGAACAATGGACGGTGAAGTGTGAAAAGGCTTTTGAACGACTGAAGGGGAACCTTGTGGAAGCACCAGTGCTAGCCTACGTGGACACATCCATTTTTTTAGGGTAACAAACACTTTAAGTAATGAGAATGAGTTAATACCAAATAAACAGGTCCATAGAAGAAATGTAAAAATGTCTTTAGTCCGTGCTTTAGTCCATAGTCTAATATGTAAATAAGAAGTGGATTGGGCCAGGAAGCAGGAGGCATCAGTTGATTATGGAAAAAAAAACTGAAAAACTGCAACAGATGTAATAAATGAATCATGATCTGAATGTTCTAAGTTTACAAATACAGTAAAACCTTGGATTGCAAGCATAATTTGTTCCAGAAACATGCTTGTAATTCAAAGCACTTTCCACAACCATTTATTCATAAGTCTTTCAGTCTATAGTCCATATAAAAAGATTATAGCAATGTGGTTGTGTAACCATAAAATGTCCATTCACAAATGGAGGCCTCCACAAGAAGAGTAGAAGCAAAATCCAGCAGAAGAGAGGCGCCTCTAAGTATATAAATATGGTTCCATAAAATCAGGGACCTCCAAACTATGGCCCTCCAGCTGTTGTGGAACTAAATTTCCCATGAGGCAATGTAAAACTCTGACATTTACAGACATGACTAAGCATGATGGGAATTGTAGTTCCTGAACAACTGGATGGCAATAGTTTGGAGACCCCTGCATTAGATGCAGGTGCAACATTTAGCAACTCACATGGTTGATAATTAAAAGAGGCACATCTAAGTATGCAGGCATCTGGGGTAAAACTGTCCACATAGACCATCCTCCACACCGTTGGCTCTCACCATTGTCAGTCTTCAATCGTGACAGGGAAGACTATCATGAAAGCAAAGCTTGAACCACTCGTGGAACGCAACGTGGAAGGGACAATGTCGATGGCGGTGCAGGGGATGGTCTAAGTGGACAGCTTTACCTAGCCTATTTTAATCAATCATCTGAGTTTAATGTTGTACCCTTATTAAATGTAACCATATTTCTACACTCATGCCACGTAAATACAACCGGTTTTCCCGTTGGAATAAACGCTGGAGGTTTTTACGATGGAATTCCGACGGAGTTACATAGTTCTGTTGAAACTGTCTTGCGTACACATGATCACACCAGAGTCCGATCGTCAAGAACGCGGTGATGTACAGCACGTACGACGGGACTAGAAAAAGGAAGTTCAATACCCAGTGCGCCACCCTTTGGGCTCCTTCTGCTAATCTCGTGTTAGTAGAAATTTGGTGAGAGACGATTCATGCTTTTCAGACTCCAGCTTTTTCAGATCATTTTACTACTGTTCAGTTTGTGCTTGTGGGTTTGTATCTGGTTTTCAGAGTATGTAGTCATTGCCATTGCAATGCCAGACAATGTCTAATTTTTAATAAAAAAAAAAAAGATCAGATACAATTTCTTTTCGACTTTCTCCTAGGTTCTCCTAGTGCACTTGTAGAGCCAAGTGGATTTTCCTTTAGTAAATAAGCCCCATTGTCACTGCAAACACAAAATTGCTTACAAAACTGGTATTGAGCATTGAAAGAAGAAGCCACACATTGCGCTGCTTCTCAAAATGTTTACTCTGTGCACATTCACATGTGCGTTTTGAATTTTTTTTTTTTTTTATATATTCGTTTTTTTTCTAAATTTTTTTTTTTTACAAACCGGCATGTTTTAAAACATAACATACACAACTTTGGAACTTACAAAGCTCAATGTATAAAAATTGACGGCAATATCAGACATTATAGTGTCAAAAATGTCTTGATATTGCGTTCATCAGATGGAATGATGTCACCCCTGTAAAAGCCAAATTTTGAAAATGTACTCAAATTGAAAGTCCAAATGGGTAATGTCAACATGTGCTATCAACCATCATGGGGGTTCAATGGACGTGTTTTGGGGGTGCAACCTTTTCCTCTCGCCTACTAGAGTTACGAGGAAGGGGTTGCACCACAAAACATGTACATTGAGATCCCCTGATGGCAAATAGCACATGTTGACACACTGTGTGCATCTTCAAAATTTGGCTTTTAAAATTAAAAAAAAAAAAAATTTTTGTCGAGTCCAAATAATGGGAAAATGGGTGTGATTTGCAATATTCTCCACAGCACATCTATTATGTTTTTCATTTTTTGTTCCATAACATTCAGTTTATTTTGAATATTGTCAATTTCCCCATTCCGCATCATAATGTCCTGGATGAGCCTTTGGGCATTGGCCCTAGTGAAAGGTTCATCTTCCTGTTCCACAACCAGCACATCACCTAAAAATTGGTTAAAAAACATGTATTTAGAAATATGCAGGCATGCATAGATTACCTGAAGTTGGGGTGTCAGACACTCATCTGTTTGGGTGACCATCTCATCCACTTCCTCCACCTCTTCTTCCTCCAGATCCTCGGGGGGCTTGGGCTGATTTCCCATTCTTGGTGATGTGGGGGGTCCCTGCTGTCCTCTGAATGGTGTCCTCCGAGTCTTGCTAGTAATAGTCACCTGGTGTGTCTCCGCCATGTTCGTCTCCCACTGCAAAAGAGATGGGACGAGGAATCTTCGAGAAAGAACGTCAGGGGCGGGCGATGCGGGCAGAGTTTCACACGTGCGCAGTCTATATCAAGCTAACACGCATTTGTCGTATGTCCGATCTGTGTGTGGAGGAAGGACGAATGGAAGTGGTGAGCGTCCTTAACTAAGGTAACATTTTAACTTGGCCCATCATAGTGGCCTATACTGCTTCAAGATTGAGGCCTATATTGGGATATGATAATGAGAGTTTGGGCTGACAAACTTGGAAAAACTTCTTGAATTTATGAAGACTCGGGTCCCTGATGCAAACATGAAGTTTTTGGAAAATAAAATTGGGATCTTGAGGAACATGTATAAGAAGGAGCATAATAAGATCCAGAAATCACTCAAATCAGGATAATCAGCAGAGAATGTTTATGTCCCCAGGCTGTGATACTTCAACAATCTGCGGTTTCTGGATGACCAGACCCTTCCCTGCAGCCTTCCCTCCACCGTTTTTTTACATATTTATTGTCCTAATATTAATGATGTTAACTAGATGTTATAATTGATTACAAATCAATGATTTTATCCAAAAAATGATGTATACATATCACTAGACAGTAGTGGCCAAAAATGTTTGGGACCAGCTTGAAAAATGCTGGGGTCACAATGATAGTCTTTTCTATTTATTAACATTCAATTTGCAAATCTTGAGAAGAAAATTGTGTGTGATTGATGAAGCAAAAACTAAAACTATGTCTTTTTTATACAAAGGATGAGCTCAGCCAGGAGGAGGGTCTGGAAAGTGTCAGCCAGGAGGAGGGCGTGCCCAGTGGCAGCAAGGAGGAGGCAGGGCCCAGTGGAAGCCAGGAGGAGGCTGTGCCCAGTGGCAGCCAGGAGGAGGCTGGGCCCAGTGGAAGCCTCACTCAATCCCAGGTGCCTCCCCTCTGCCTTACCATCAAAAGGCCCAGGAAGGGGACAATGATGGAGGAGGCAGCACTGGGCCTCATTAGGGAAGCTAGCGATTTTCTCAGGAGCCCCCCCCCCCCAACATTGAAGAGGCCTTTGGCTGCTATCTAGCCACCAGGTTTCTGAAACTGGAGATGGGCCAATGCCTCCTCCGTGAGGGACTTTTTTATGATGCCCTTCAGAAGGGGTTGAGGGGCCAGCTAACTGAGAAGAGCCACATATATGAGCAAGCCCATCCTTCTCCTCCTCCTCCTGACACAAGTCCACCACCAGAGCCACAGCCTCCAAGGAAGGCTGCAGGAAAGGCTGCAGGAAAGCATGGAGAGAAGTCTGCAGGGAAGAGAATAAAGTGATGACCTGGGTTCAGTCTGATCTGACAGAAGACGTAGGCTGTGATAATACCACAGCCTGGGGACAGATATGTCATCTGCTGCTGGTCCTGATCTCTGGGATTCCTGGACCAGATTGTGCTCCCTATTATATGGTCTCCTCAAGCTTACAATTTTCTTTTCCATAGACTTGTTGATGTGTGCCATGGGGGCTAAAAGGCTTTGAAAATTCCCAAAGTTTGTCCAGCATTGACTTCCTCTTTATTTTGTTACCCAGAATAAATGGATATTTTATTTTCACAAAATACTTTCCTATGCGTTTTTATTAAAAAAGGACAGTTTGATTGTGAGTAGGCAGGTACATTTAAAAAAGACAATGTCAAATTAACAAGGGACACAACCTCCTTGAGGTTAATAAAAAAATACAAGATAATAATGTTATTGTGGTAACTTGACACTCCAAAAAATCTAATTATATGGAGAGCACTAGAAAATATTTTTTAAGTAATCGTAAAATAAATTTTGATGAAATAAAAAATTATAAAAGATGAGTATAAAAAATAATTATAAACATTCTGTGGAGATCGGGCTTTTGAAAAATAGAATATTATTCATGAGATGAGGATAAATAATGAAGAAATCAGTTTGTGAATACTCTGTGTGAATATGAGCAGCAAAACAACTTCATTCTTCTAGCATTATAAAGAAGAAAAGAATGTGCTGCATTAAAAGATTACAGAATTAGCAGCGTGAGGAGTGTGATACCTCCAATGCGAATGCTAGTTTTACGACACGAGCGCTTCCGTCTCATACTTGTTTCAGAGCATGCGTTGTTTTTGGTTGCACAGCATACAGACGAGTGGTTTTCCCGATAGGAATTGGTTCCGTTGGAAATATTTAGAACATATTCTATTTCTAGATCCGTCAGAATTTCTGACGTAAAAAGTCAGATGAGGCATACACATGATTGGAATATACGATGAAAAGCTTCCGTCTGACTTTTTCTGTCGTTCATTCTGCTCCTGTGTACGTGGCATTAGAGGCACCTCTCTTCTCTTTTATACTCAGTTGTGACATGACGCTACTTGCATATCAAGACATCGCTTGTATATCAAGTCAAAATTTATTAAAAAACTTTGCTTGTCTTGCAAAACGCTCTCAAACCAAGGTTTTACTATTTTGTATCCCAAGGTTAATTTTTGGGACTATGGCTCCAAAACTTGCTTCTAAGCTATACAGTGTTTAATTTTTGGGTGCTTATATTATGTATGCAACATACAACCTTTGGGGGAGAGGAGTTAATTGGGTGAATATCAATGACAAAAATCTAGTCCTATTAGATCATTTATGAAAAAACAGATAATGAGGGGGAAATATAGACGGATATATGGATCTTCCATATAAAGTAGAAGCACCGTTTATTTTTTAATATGTATTTCACTAGTTCACAAAAACAATGTTCTAAAACTGGAAGAAATGCAGAGAGGGCCAACTAAATTAGTAAGGATGTCAGTTATAAAGAAAGGCTAGAAAACACTAATTACATAAAATAGAGGGACCTGGAAGCCATATGATAACAGTGCATATAGAAAATATAAATGAAAAGATGACTATAAAAGATGGTGCAGCCAGTCCATTCTGGTATGCAAATAATTAGTTTGGTCCAAGCTGGCCCGAAAAAAGATTTAAAGTGCCAGCAAGCCTGGAATTCTCAAACATTAAGGATAAAAAAAATAAACTTGTTTTTTAACAGACACAGAGGGTTCAATTTACAATTATCTTCCATTTTTAATGAATGATTATTTTTATTCACAGAAAGCTCAGAATGTTCTAAGACTAAAGGGTCAATTCACTAACGTTTACCGCATGCGATAACGCAGTCACTTGACTCATTTACAAAATGTATCAAACGTCGTAAATGAAGTCCAATTCATAAAAAAAAAAGATTATGCGATATTCACGAACAGACCAGAGAGTAAAAAAGCATGCAATATTTACCACCAGGGTTTTGCAGCGCGGTATAACATATTTGTCAAAAAACAGCGTGGGGGTCGAGGGGCCGAAAGGCCTAGTATGCATTGGGGGGGAGGGGGACTTGCTGTTTCTTTTTATATTTTTTAAATATCTGCTTTTTTTTTTATATTCAGCTGTCATCAGGGAACCCACTGACTGTTCCTTAGTAACCAGCTCAATTGGGTAAATTACTGCATCAAATAATGCGATAATTACTGCTAATTCGAACAAATACCGCATTCGGTATTTAATGCAAAATTCTTAATGAATTGAACATATGCAATTGTTACCACATGCAGTATTTTACAGCATTTTATTAGACACTTTTAACTCTAAGCCCTTGTACACACGGTCGGACATTCCGACGGAAAATGTCTGTTCGGACCGTGTTGTCGGATAATCCGACCGTGTGTGGGCTCCATCGGACTGTTTCCGTCTGAATATCCGACCGACAAAGTTTTAGAGCCGGGCTGTAAAATTTTCCGACAACATGATCTGATCGGACTTTGTCCGATCGTTTGTAGAGAATTCCGATCGGACAAAGTGCCACGCATGCTCAGATCAAATTCCTAGACCAAAGCTATTGGCTACTAGCCTGAACGTAGTCCCGTCATAATGAAATAACGTCATCACGTTCTGAACAATTGGATTTTCCGACAACTTTGTCGGACCGTGTGTATGCAACACCAGTTTCGGACAAAATCCGTCGGACAAAATCCGATGGATTCGGTTGTCGGAATGTCTGACCGTGTGTACAAGGGCGTCGGCAGTTTACTGTTGTTTACTGTTGTTTTAGCGGTGCTATTCGGCTGCTGGCGGGGCCGTTTTAACCCCCCTGCTGGCGGCCAAAAAGGGGTTAAATCCACCTGCAAAACTCTGCCAGAGCAGCATTTTGCCAGTGGTATCGCAGCACTGCACCACTGATTTCAATGGGGAGCAGCGTTGGAGGAGCGGTGGAGCGGTGAACCTTGTGGACAACCTTCCCAGAATAGTTGAAGCTGTTATAGCTGCAAAGGGGGGGCCAACTCGATATTGATTCCTACGGTCTAATGCCCGTGCACACGATCGGACATTGATCGGACATTCCGACAGCAAAATCCATGGATTTTTTACGATGGATGTTGGCTCAAACTTGTCTTACATACACACGATCACAAATTGCGAAAGTCAAGAACGCGGTGACGTATGACATGTAAGACGTGCTGAGAAAAATGAAGTTCAATAGCCAGTGCGGCTCTTGATTCCGAGCATGCGTGGAACTTTGTGTGTCGGAATTGTGTACACACGATTGGAATTTCCAACAACGGATTTTGAGAACCAAATCTCAAATTTTGTGCGACGGAAATTCCAATGAAATATATCTGATAGAGCTTACACACAGTCGGAATTTCTGACAAAAAGCTCCGACCGTGTGTACAAGGCATAAGACAAGGATGCCATTGAAGTTCATGTACATGTAAAGGCAGGCGTCTCAACACTTTTGGTATTATAGTGTATTGTAAGTGTATTCTTTTATATATATACATTTATACATATATATATATACACAGTATCTCACAAAAGTGAGTATCTTTTCATGTGATAACACTGAAGAAATTACACTTTGCTACAATGTCAAGTAGTGAATGTACAGCTTGTATAACAGTGTACATTTGTTGTCCCTTCAAAATAAATCAACACACAGCCATTAATGTGTAAACCGCTGGCAACAAAAGTGAGTACACCCTAAGTGAAAATGTCCAATTTGGGCCCAAAGTGTCAATATTTTGTGTGGTCACCATTATTTTCCAGCACTGCCTTAACCCTCTTGGGCACGGAGTTCATGGAGCTTCATAGGTTGCCACTGGAGTCCTCTTCCACATGACGACCTCACAGAGCTGGTGGATGTTAGAGACCTTGCACTCCTCCCCCCTCCGTTTGAGGATGCCCCACAGATGCTCAATAGGGTTTAGGTCTGGAGACATGCTTGGCCAGTCCATCACCTTTACCCCCAGCTTCTTTAGCAAGGCAGTGGTCGTCTTAGAGGTGTGTTTGGGGCCGTTATTATGTTGGAATACTGCCCTCTGAAGGACCATGCTCTGCTTCAGTATGTGACAGTACATGTTGGCCTTCATGGTTCCCTCAATGAACTGTAGCTCCCCAGACCATGACACGCCCACCACCATGCTTTACTGTGGGGCAAGACACACTTACATAGTTACATAGTTAGTAAGGTTGAATAAAGACACCAGTCCATCCAGTTCAACCTGAGTGAGTGTCTACAATTGTCCCTATCCCTGTACTAGGGATGAGCCGAACACCCCCCCGGTTCGGTTCGCACCAGAACTTTCGAACGGACCCCAAATTCGAACGAATTTTAGAACCCCATTGAAGTCTATGGTACTCGAACTTTCGAAATGAAAAGTGCTAATTTTAACGGCTAATATGCAAGATACTGTCCTAAAAAGTGTTTGGGGACCTGGCTCCTGCCCCAGGGGACATGGGTCAATGCCTAAAATGTTTTTAATAATGGCCGTTTTGGCGGGAGCACTGATTTTAATGACGATTAAAGTGAAAAAAAAAGTGAAATATTTCTTTAAATATGGTGCCTGGGGGTGTCTGTAGTATGCCTGTGAAGTGCCACGTGTTTCCCGTGTTTAGAACAGTCCCTGCACAAAATGACATTAAACAGAAATAACACCATTTAAAACTGCTTGCGGTTTTAATGTTATATCTGGTTCCTGCAATATGGTTGAAAATCATTGAGAAAAATGGCATGGGTAGCCCTCCCTGCCCATTACCAGCCTATTTGGGTCTTGTACGCATATTAACCACTTCCCGACCGCCGCACGACGATGTACGTCGACAGAATGGCACGGGCAGGCATAAGGGCTTACATGTACGTCCTTGCCTGCCCGCGGGTCGGGGGTCCGATCGGGCCCCCGCCCGGTGCCTGCGGCGGTCGGTATTCGTTTGGGAGCGATCCCGGATGAGGGGACGGCCATTCATTCATGGCCACCCCCTCGCGATCGCGAATGAAAATGCTCCGTGACATCACTTCCTCTCTTGTAATGTAAACACAGGAGAGGAAGTGATGTAATCTCTCCTCCGTGTCGGTATTTTTCGTTCCGACACCGAGGAGAGAGGATCGGTGAGTTGCACCAACACGACACTACACAGTAGAACATGCCAGGCACACTCACACCCCCCCGATCACCCCCCCAATTACCCCTGCCCCCCAGTCACAGTGACACCAATGTAATTTTTTTTTGCATTGGTGTCATTTGTGACTGTAATAACTGTTAGGGCAGTTAGGGTTAGCCCCCTTTAGTTCTAATGTACCCCCCTAACCCCCCCAATAAAGGTTTAACCCCGTGATCACCCCCCGTCGCCAGTGTCACTAAGGCTGGGTTCACATTGCAGCGGTTTATGAGAACGGATGTGATTCGCACCGCACTGCAGTGCAAATCACATCCGATCTCTGTGCGATTCGAGTTCAGCCATACAGATAGTATGGCTGAATTCGTGTCGCACCCGCCGCACCCGCCGCACCCGCCGCAAACTCGCACGGGACCCTTTTTTTGGCCCGCAGCAGAATCGGATCGCATGGGTGTTCACACCATGCGATCTGAGTTTGCAGATCGCACTGCGATATGCGAACTGATCTGGGGGTGTCATTAACATTTCACTGACACTCCCAGCAGTTCGCATAGGGCAGTGTGAACTGCCGCCGGGAGGAATGCGATGCGGGAACCCGCCGCGGATTCGTGGCGTTCCCGCATCGCTCCAGTGTGAACCCAGCCTAATAAGCGATCGTTTTTCTGATCGCTGTATTAGTGTCACAGGTGACGCTAGTTAGGCAGGTAGGTATTTAGGTTCGCCGCAGCTTTTTATAGCGCCAGGGACCCCCATATACTACCACATAAAGCCCCCTGATTGCCCCCTAGTTAACCCTTTCACCAGTGATCACCATATAACTGTTACAGGTGACGCTGGTTGGTTAGTTATTTTTTTATAGTTTCAGGGCACCCGCCATTTATTACCTAGTCTCACTAGTGTACCCCTAAATTTAGGGGTGTCTACTTTCCAAAATGGAGTCATTTGGGGGGGTTTGTGCCACCTTGGCATTTTATGGCCTTCAAAACTGTAACGCCCTTAGAAAGCCTGAAGGCGGTGCTTGGTTTTCGGGGCCCCGTACGCGGCTAGGCTCCCAAAAAGTCCCACATATGTGGTATCCCCGTACTCAGGAGAAGCAGCAGAATTTATTTTGGGGTGTCATTTCACATATGCCCATGGCATGCGTGAGCAATATATCATTTAGTGACAACTTTGTGAAAAAAAAAAAAAAAGTTTGTAGGTTTCCCGCAACTTGTGGCAAAATATAAAATATTCCATGGACTCAACATGCCTCTCAGCAAATAGCTTGGGGTGTCTACTTTCTAAAATGGGGTCATTTGTGGGGGTTTTGTGCCATCTTGGCATTTTATGGCCTTCAAAACTGTAATAGGTAGTGAGGAGTGAAGTCAAATATTTACGCCCTTAGAAAACCTGAAGGCGGTTCTTGGTTTTCGGGGCCCCGTACGCGGCTAGGCTCCCAAAAAGTCCCACATATGTGGTATCCCCGTACTCAGGAGAAGCAGCAGAATTTATTTTGGGGTGTCATTTCACATATGCCCATAGCATGTGTGAGCAATATATCATTTAGTGACAACTTTGTGAAAAAAAAATAAAAAAAAATTAAAGTTTGTAATTTTCCCGCAACTTGTGGCAAAATATAAAATATTCCATGGACTCAAAATGCCTCTCAGCAAATAGCTTGGGGTGTCTACTTTCTAAAATGGGGTCATTTGTGGGGGTTTTGTGCCATCTTGGCATTATATGGCCTTCAAAACTGTAATAGGTAGTGAGAAGTGAAATCAAAAATTTACGCCCTTAGAAAGCCTGAAGGCGGTGCTTGGTTTTCGGGGCCCCGTACGCGGCTAGGCTCCCAAAAAGTCCCACATATGTGGTATCCCCGTACTCAGGAGAAGCAGCAGAATTTATTTTGGGGTGTCATTTCACATATGCCCATAGCATGTGTGAGCAATATATAATTTAGTGACAACTTTGTGTAAAAAAAAAAAATAATTTTTTTTTGTCATTATTCAATCGCTTGAGGCAAAAAAATAAAATATTCAATGGGCTCAACATGCCACTTATCAATTTCCTTAGGGTGTCTACTTTCCAAAATGGGGTCATTTGGGGGGGTTTTGTACTGTCCTGCCATTTTAGCACCTCAAGAAATGAGATAGGCAGTCGTAAACTAAAAGCTGCGTAAATTCCAGAAAACGTACCTTAGTTTGTAGATGTGACAACTTTTGCGCAAACCAATAAATATACAATTATTGACTTTTTTTTTACCAAAGACATGTGGCTGAATACATTTTGGCCTAAATGTATGACTAAAATTGAGTTTATTGGATTTTTCTAATAACAAAAAGTAGAAAATATCATATTTTTTCAACATTTTCGGTCTTTTTACGTTTATATCGCAAAAAATAAAAATCGCAGAGGCAATCAAATACCATCAAAAGAAAGCTCTATTTGTGGGAAGAAAAGGACGCAAATTTTGTTTGGGTACAACATTGCATGACCGCGCAATTACCAGTTAAAGCAGCGCAGTGCCAAATTGTAAAAAGACCTCTGGTCATTTACCAGCAAAATGGTCCGGTCTGAAAGTGGTTAAGGGGAACCCTGTACCCATATTAAAAAAAGGAAATGCGTGTGGCCCCCAGGCCCTATATACTCAGAACAGCAGTATACAGGCGGTGCAAACAAGACAGGGACTGTGTAGGTTTGTTGTGTTAAGTTGAATCTGTTTGTAATTTTCAACTGGTACATTTTTAAAGTGTAGCTCCAGTCAAAAAAACTATTTTTAAGCTTTTTGGAAAACATAGGGAAGGGTTATCACCCCTGTATAATTTGTTTTGTCGTCCATCTTTTTTCATCTCACTTGCTGTTGTCTCCTTCCGTTTGCAAGTAGGAGATGTTTGTAAATTGGATGTTTGAAAGTAGGGGCCTGCCCTATATGCTCTGCAGAAATGGCGGAACAAGGTGTTGGTTTTGCCACAACATTGTAAGCCCTCAAAGTGACTCTTGGTGGGCGCTGGAGCGATCTGCTGTGAACGATTATATCAAGAATTGTAATTACATGCCATTGTTGAACAGTGGTAGAAAAATTGACCTTTGGTGGTTGTGGTGCTGGTGCCACAACACTATAAGTCCTCACCGTTACTCTGGGTGGGCACAGGAAGGGGCCCTCCTGTGAAATATTATATCAAGAATTGTAATTACATATCCCTGTTAAACAGGGGCAGAAAAATTTGGCCTTAGGCACTGCTGCTGGTGCCACCACACTGCAACCTCTTCCATATACTCTAGTTTTATTGCAGGAATTAGCCCTGCTGCAAAGCATTGCATCAAAAATTGTACTTAAACGCCCCTGTTAAACAGGGGCAGAAAAATTGGGCCTTAGGCACTGGTGCTGGTGCCACCACACTGCAACCTCTGCTATATACTCTAGTTTTATTGCAGGAATTAGCCCTGCTGCAAAGCATTGCATCAAAAGTTGTAATTAAACGCCCCTGTTAAACAGGGGCAGAAAAATTGGGCCTTAGGCACTGGTGCTGGTGCCACCACACTGCAACCTCTGCCATATACTCTAGTTTTATTGCAGGAATTAGCCCTGCTGCAAAGCATTGCATCAAAAATTGTAATTAAACGCCCCTGTTAAAAAAGGGGCAGAAAAATTGGGCCTTAGGCACTGGTGCTGGTGCCACCACACTGCAACCTCTGCCATATACTCTAGTTTTATTGCAGGAATTAGCCCTGCTGCAAAGCATTGCATCAAAAATTGTAATTAAACGCCCCTGTTAAACAGGGGCAGAAAAATTGGGCCTTAGGCACTGGTGCTGGTGCCACCACACTGCAACCTCTGCCATATACTCTAGTTTTATTGCAGGAATTAGCCCTGCTGCAAAGCATTGCATCAAAAATTGTACTTAAACGCCCCTGTTAAACAGGGGCAGAAAAATTGGGCCTTAGGCACTGGTGCTGGTGCCACCACACTGCAACCTCTCCCATATACTCTTGTTTGATTGCAGGAATTAGCCCTGCTGCAAAGCATTGCATCAAAAAATGTACTTAAACACCCCTGTTAAATAGGGGCAGAAAAATTGGGCTGATGGCATCAACCAGAACCAGAAATGTTCTTCCAACATATCAGCGGAGGAGGAAGAGGATAGACAATCAACATAACAGGACAGTCACTCAGCATCAGCATAGGCAGTCTTGAAGGGATGTGATATTTCAAAACAAATTATTCTGTTACATCAGCTTCAGGTGCTTGGTAGCTGTGGGTGATCCAAGACTGATTCATCTTGATGAAGGTCAGTCGATCAACTGATTCGGTGGACAGGCGCACCCTGTGATCGGTAACAAAGCCACCAGCAGCACTGAAGGTGCGTTCCGAAAGAACGCTGGATGCAGGACAGGCCAGTAGCTCAATTGCATACTGTGCAAGCTCTGGCCAGTGATCCATCCTCAAGACCCAGTAAGCCAGAGGATTTTCGGTGGGAAAGGTATCCAAGTCTGACCTTGGCCCTAGGTATTCCAGCACCATGTAAATCAGACGCTGGCGATGGGTGCTGGAACCGATCATACCTTGGGGGCTGCGGACTAAAAAATTGTCTGAAAGCATCAGTCAGACGGCCACCTTCTCCACCGCTCCTTCTGACCGATGCCTCAGCAACACGTTGTCCAGGACCAGGAGTTTGTAACCTCCCAGTCTCTGGGAACGCGTTGCACAGACCTTTCTGCAAGGCCTCCCGGAGATGTCTCATCCTCTGCTCCCTCTGCGATGGCAAGATAAGGTCGGCAACCTTACCCTTGTACCGTGGATCAAGGAGAGTGGCCAGCCAGTAATGGTCCCTCTCCTTGATCCGAAGAATACGAGGATCCTTCCGCAGGCTTTGCAGGATCAGGGAGGCCATGCAGCGTAGGTTAGCTGAGGCATTCGGTCCGGAGTCCTCTGGGTCACTAAGGACAACATGATCCGCAGCTACCTCCTCCCAGCCACGTACAAGTCCACGTGTTTCTTGGGACTGTAAATCATCCCTACAAGACTGCTGCTGCTGCTGCTGCTGCTGCTGATGCTGAGTGCCAGCCTCCACCTCCATGCTGACACAATCATCCTCCTCCTCCTCTTCCTCCTCCTCGACCTCTTCCTGTGTGATGGGTGGCACAGCAGGAACACTGTCTGGATAAAGGGGGCCTTGAGAGGCAAGGAAGTCCTCCTCTTCCTGCCTCTGTTCTGCCTCAAGTGCCCTGTCCATTATTCCACGCAGCGTATGCTCCAAGAGGTGGACAAGAGGTACAGTGTCACTGATGCATGCACTGTCACTGCTCACCATCCTTGTGGCCTCCTCAAATGGTGACAGGACAGTGCATGCATCCCTGATCATGCCCCACTGGCGTGGTGAGAAAAAACCGAGCTCCCCTGACCCTGTCCTAGTCGCACAGGTACTCATTGATGGCCCTTTGCTGCGTGTGCAGCCGCTGCAGCATGGCCAATGTTGAGTTCCATCTGGTGGGCATGTCACATATAAGGCGATTCTTGGGCAGGTTCAACTCCTTTTGGAGCTCAGCCAGCCGAGCACAGGCATTAAATAATCGGCTGAAATGCACACAGACTTTCCTGGCCTGCTTCAGGACATCCTGTAAGCCGGGGTACCTGCCCAAGAACCGCTGCACCACCAGGTTAAGGACGTGAGCTACACAGGGCACATGGGTCAGTTGTCCCTGTCGGAGGGTGGAGAGGAGGTTGGTGCCATTGTCGCAAACCACCATTCCTGGCTTAAGCTGGCGTGGCGTCAACCACCTCTCGGCCTGCCCCTGCAGAGCTGACAAAACATCCGCCCCAGTGTGGCTCCTGTCCCCCAAACAAACCAGTGCAAGCACGGCATGGCATTGTTTTGCCTGCGTACTTGCGTAGCCCCTGGAACGCCTACGGAGCACCGCTGGTTCTGAGGACAGAGCACTGGAAGAGGCCATGGAGGAAGAAGAAGAGGAGGGGGTGGAGGAGAGAGGTGTGTCACAACCAATAGTAGCATTTTGGAGGCGTGGTGGCGGAACAACCTCCAACAGTACTGCACCTTGTCCTGCATCCTTCCCAGCTGCCAGAAGAGTGACCCAATGGGCCGTGAAAGACAGGTAACGTCCCTGTCCATGCCTGCTGGACCATGAGTCAGCGGTAATATGCACCTTACCGCTGACCGCCCTGTCCAGCGAGGCAAGGACATTGCCTTCCACATGCCGGTAGAGAGCCGGAATCGCCTTCCGTGAGAAAAAGTGGCGTTTGGGGACCTGCCACTGAGGAACCGCACATTGTACAAACTCACGGAAGGGGGCCGAGTCTACCAACTGAAAAGGCAGCAGTTGAAGTGCTAGCAATTTAGCCAAGCTAGCATTCAACCGCTGGGCATGTGGATGGCTGGGAGTGAACTTCTTTCGCCGGTCCAGCAGCTGGGGCAGGGACATTTGCCTGCTATAATCGGACGTGGGTGTACCGCTAGCAGAGTTCCCGGAAGCACTTGGCTGTGACACACCTAATTCTACACCTTCATTCCTCTCAGAGCAGGTTTCAGAGAGGACTGAAGGTCTAGTGGGGTTGGAGATGCCAGCTGATGAGGAGCAAGGAGAGGTCCGCTTTGTTCTTTGGTGTGGGTCTTTGAGGTACGCTTGCCAACGAGCTGCATGGCAGGTCAACATATGTCTTGTCAAGCATGTGGTGCCCAAGCGGCTGATGTTTTGGCAATGTGAGATACGCTTGAGACATATGTTGCAAATAGCAGCGGTGCGATCTGATGCACTCGTCTCAAAAAAGGCCCACACCAAAGAACTTTTAGAATAATGCGCAGAGGCAGCGCTCTGCACAGGCGGAGCTCTGCGGTGTGATTCAGTCGGTGTGCTGCCCCTAAGCTGGCCCCCGGAGGGCATCCTGCCTCGTTGGACATGTGCCTCCTCCTCCTCCTCCTCTCTCCTTCCAGGCACCCACGTGGAGTCAGTGCCCTCATCATCCCCTCCCTCTTCATCGCTGTAGCAAACCTGGCAGTATGCTGCAGCTTGTGGAACATGACTGCCAGATTGCTGTCCTTCTTGAGCATCCCCTCTCTCTGCGCTCACGCTACTGCCTTCCTCTAGCTGAGTGTCATCATCAGAGCCCACAAAACACTGGGCATTCTCCTGGAGCATGTACCCAACACTGTGCTCAAAGAGTTCAGGAGACTCCTCAGGAGGACGTGGTGGGTCTAGGGAAGGAGTCACTGATGATGACATTGAGAGGAGGGAAGACGATGCGTTGGCAGCTGCTTTGCTAGTACCCTGAGACTGGGTGAGAGAGGATGAGGAGGATGAAGAGGGCTTGGTCATCCACTCTACCAAGTCGTTGGCATGTTGCGGTTCAACATGTCCAGCTGCCGAAAAGAAGGACAAGCGTGTCCCATGGCCACGTGCTGATGACAATGCACCGCGTCCACGACCAGCACTGTTGTCTCTAGACACAGAGCCTGCTTGCCCTCTTTTATCGGCTCGCGCCTGTCTGCCTCTCCTTGCTGGCCTTCCAGACCTGGTAATGGCCTGAAGGGAGTTGGGTAAAAAAGCAGTTGGGTAGTGCATATTGTGCTAGAGGCACACAACACCCACTAACTCCTGCAGATGCCTTTATTATAGAACACCAGAGATAAAGAGGTATATACAGATGTATACTGTGCTGTGCTGGAGGCACACACAACTTCCAATAACTCCTGCAGATGGCAAGTGGTCTCAAATAGAGAAGAGCTATGTAGGTGGATATAGCGGTATGTACTGGGTACAGAGCACGCAGACAGCATGCACTAGCTCCTAACACTACTGACTGCAAGCTCTATTATAAAAGATAGATCACTAGCTATATAGGTGAGGTGAATATAGCGGTATATCCAGCACCGTGATAGAGAGCACTGACACCAGCACCGTGATAGAGAGCACTGACACCAGCACCGAGATAGAGAGCACTGACACCAGCACCGTGATAGAGAGCACTGACACCAGCACCGTGATAGAGAGCACTGACACCAGCACCGAGATAGAGAGCACTGACACCAGCACCGTGATAGAGAGCACTGACACCAGCACCGTGATAGAGAGCACTGACACCAGCAACCCGCTGCGGGACCCAAAAATATGACACCTCTCAACCTCTTCAAACAGGAGGGTATGGGCATATAGTACGGTGTGCTTGTTTTGTACAAGTGAGCCAAAGGTAGAAAAAGGTCAGTGTGCTAGATTAAATAAATTGTTTATAGAGTTATGCATATACATGGTCTACTGGTCACATGTGCTGAATTCCTCCAAGATCCATGCCTCATTCATTTTTATAAATGTGAGGTAGTCAACATTGTCGTGAGCTAGGTGAGTACGCTTATCGGTCACAATCCTCCCTGCTGCGCTGAACTTCCTTTCGAACAGGACACTGGACGAGGGGCAAGCAAACAGTTCCATTGAAAATTGCGTAAGCTCTGGCCAGAGGTCAAGCCTGCTCACCCAGTAGTCCAGGGGTTCATCACTTCTCAGAGTGCCCACATTGGCCGTTAACCCGAAGTAGTCGGACACCTGACAGTCTAGGCGTTCCCTGATGGTGGATCCGGATGACACCTGTCGATGGGTCGGCTGAAAGAATGATCTCATATCAGAATTGACCAACACATCTTCAAACCGCCCTCTTCTTGCAGGCGCTGTTGGATTGGTACCCGCAACTTTTTCTCTGGGAGTGGGAATTCCTCTTCCAGTGCACGCAAAAGCAGAATGCAGCATTTCTCTAAGCAAGGCCTGTAAGTGCTCCATTCTGACAGCCCTCTGTGATGGTGATAAAATTTCCGCTATTTTGTGTTTGTACCGGGGGTCTAAGTACGTTGCCAGTACGCACCCAGTACTGGTCCTTGACCTTATGCTTTTTATATAGGGGTCCCTGTTAAAACACTGGAGCATGAAGGCCCCCATTTGCACTAAACTGGAAGCGGTGTGGTGGCCTGGCTCCTGCTCATCATCCAGGATAATGTCATCCTTCTTGTTCTCCTCTCCCCATCCACGGACAACAACAGGGATCCCAGAAATGTTTAAAGCATGCTCTTCTTGCTCCTCCTCATCCGCCCTGGCACCATCCTCCTCTGACTCCTCTTCAGACTCCTGTTGTTGACTTGTCTTGTTGTTGCTACCTCCTCTTCCTGATCCAATGCCAAGAATGGCTGCACATCAGCAATGTCTTGTGATGGATTGGAAAATAATTCCTGTGACTCAAGCCGAGGGTATATGGTGGTGGTGGTGTTGGTGGTAGTGTCTTTGGGGGTGCACACAGCAGACAGTGAAGAGGGTGCAGATCGAGAGGATGAGGAGGGTGCAGAAGAGTAAGGCTGAGTGAGCCTCTCAACCAAGTCTGGTGCATCCTTTGACGTAATCTAAGGCACCTTCTGCAGTTTGCCACTTTGGCTCAAGCCTGTTGCTCCTGCCCTACCCCTACCACCCCTGCGGAAGGGCCTGCCTCTTCCTCTGCCTGTCATTTTTTAAATGTAAGAAAAAAGAGAGAAAAAATAAATTTTTTAAATGACCCTGTGACAAAAGTCTCTAGAGAAGTACAGTATATGTGGAAGAAGGTATATAACACCCTGCTTCAATCTGTTGTTTTGGGGGGCCACTGGTCTATCACACCAGTTATAATACTTTTTTCTAATTACGTTTGTCACTCTTTGTAGTATCGCTGCAGAACCGTTCAGGAGTCACAATGCTGCACAGTGGAAATGCACTATACTATGCTTTCTATATTTGAAAGTATTTTATACGTGTATTACAACCCTATATACTGCACACCAAATAGTTATCCTATACCAGTCCTTAAAAGGACCTTTGTGGACCTAATAGTAGCTAGCTAGTATCTAGCGAATTGCAGACTGTCCCTGCTCCAAACCCCAAACTGACCCTCCCTGCACTGAGAAACGACAGCTGCAGAATTGGTCAGCAGCACTGCATGCAGTGCACTATAATATGCTTTCTATATTTGAAAGAAAGTATATTATATGTGTATTACAACCCTATATACTGTACACCTATACCAGTCCTTAAAATGACTTTTGTGGACCTAATCATAATAGCTAGATAGTGATTAGACTGACTGTCCCTGCTCCACACAGCGTCCTTTCCCTATACTGACAAAAGACAGAATGTAAAATTTGCCGCCAGATCAGGTCTATTTAAAAGGTATGGGGTATGTCCATGTGCTGAAATGTCTCAATTGGCTGTCCTGTACCCCATGTGTCATGGGTCAAAGTTCTTCACAATGTAAATGAATATGTCCGCCGCGAACAGAGCCAGAATTCCACCAGTTTGGCGAATCGCGAATGAGCAAAGTTTGCCGCGAAACGACCGCCGTGCGAACTGCAAGGCCATCCCTAAACCTCTGCAGTCTATGTATGAAAGAGAACCAAGCAATTGCATCAGTAGTAGAGCAGCATCCACCGCTACTATAGGCATTTCATAAAAAGATGTGGAAATGAGAGTCCGGGGTTAGATGACCATACACATGGAGACTTTTTCAAATAATGAAACATAGCACAGTAAAAACAGTCAAACAGAGACAGGTAATAATTTACAGATTTAATGTTGAATTCACATTTGGAGGACTCTCAGAATAAAGGTAAAATGCATGTGGGGGTTTTATCTGTCAGGTATGGCATTCACTCAATGCCAGGTCTATCAAACGAGTATACAAAGGGCTTGGGTATGGTGTGTAAAGCGCAAAAATTATATGGGGTGGGGTAGGGGGGAGGGGGAGAGGGGTTTGTTCCTCTGCAACCATTTATATAGAACCCCACAGGCAGTAGAGAAATCAAGTACAGTGAGGGAACAAAAAAATATTTAATCCCCTGCTGATTTTGTATGTTTGCTCACTGACAAAGAAATGATCAGTCTATAACTGTAATAGTAGATTTATTTTAACAGTGGGAGACCGAATAACAACACAAATATCCAGAAAAACACATTTCAAAAAAGTTATACCTTGATTTGCATTTTAAAGAGTGAAATAAGTATTTGATCCCCTATCAATCAGCAAGATTTCTGGCTCCCATGTGTCTTCTATACAGGTAACAAGCTGAGATTAGGAGCACTCTCGTAAAGGGAATGCTCCAAATCTCAGCTTGTTACCTGTATAAGACACCTGTCCACAAAAGCAATCAATCAATCAGATTCCAATCTCTCCACCATGATTGTAGATCTACACAAGGCTGGAATGGGCTACAAGACCATCGCCAAGCAACTTGGTAAGAGGGTGACAAGTTGGTGCGATTGTTCACAAATGGAAGAAACACTAAATAACTGGCAATCTCCATCATTCTGGGGCTCCATGCAAGATCCCACCTCGTGGAGTTTCAGTGATCATGAGAATGGTGAGAAATCAGCCCAGAACTACACAGGAGAATCTTGTCAATGATCTCAAGGCAGCTGGGACCATAGCCATAGATAACATACTATGCTGTGAAGGACTATAATCCTGTAGCGCCCACAAGGTCCCCCTGCTCAAGAAAGCACATGTACAGGCTGGTCTGAAGCTTGCTAATCAACATCTGAATGATTCAGAGGAGAACTGGGTAAAAGTGTTGTGGTCATATGAGACCAAAATCAAACATCAATCAAACTTTGGCATTTACTCAACTCGCTGTGTTTGGGGAGGAGGAATGCTGCCTATGACGCCAAGAACACCATCTCCACCATCAAACATCGAGGAGGAAGCATTATGCTTTGGGTGTGTTTATCTGCTAAGGGGACAGGGCAACTTTACTGCATCAAAGGGACGATAGACAGGGCCATGTACCATCAAATCTTGGGTGAGAACCTCCTTCCCTCAGCCAGAGCATTGAAAATGGGTCGTGGATGGGTATTCTAGCATGACAATGACCCAAAACACATGGCCAAGGCAACAAAGAAGTGGCTCAAGAAGAAGCAAATTAAGGTCCCGGAGTGGCCTAGAAAATATGTAGAGGGAGTTCAAGTTACCAAACATCTGCCTTGAAACCTTAATGACTTGAAGAGGATCTGCAAAGAGGAGTGGGACATAATCCCTCCTGAGATTTGTGCAAACCTGGTGGGCAACTACCAGAAACATCTGACCTCTGTGATTGCCAACAAGGGTTTTGCCACCAAGTACTAAGTCATGTTTTTCTAAGGGGTCAAATACTTACTTACAGTTAAAATAAACCTACCATTAAAATTATAGACTGATGATCATTTCTTGTCAGTGGGCAAACATACAAAATCAGCAGGGTATCAAATACATTTTTCCCTCACTGTATCTAAAAACCATAAGTAAAACAATAAACCATATCAAATTAGGAGTAGTTGTGCAACTTCTGCTCATATCATTGTATGTTAACCTAATCATGAAAATCAACTGTTGGAACCTCTCGTGTCCATCTCTAGGGATGAGAAGGAGGTCAGAATAGCTTGGCTGTAAGGTAGAATATCTGCTCATCAGAGTCTGTAGTTCGACTGTAGCGAGTGCATAGAAAAGATGTAGCTGGATAGCCGCACTCCGAATTATTCAACTTTATTTCAAAAATTTAATTAAAATCATAGCATCTAGTCTGGTAAACAGACTAACTGCACAGCGGCTGACATGTTTCACACCGAACACGGTGCTTAGTCATAGCTAATGAGCAGAATATACATACAGAGCTATATACACACACACAAGCAATTAGACAAATTAATAAAATACGTGTATGACAAGATAGCAATTAAGGAAACACCTGTGAACATCCAAAGTCTGAAGATTAACATTTAAATGGATGAAAGGAAAAAGCCTTTTTCACCTAAAACACCAAAATCAAGCTGACACGTTGAAAGCATACATAATGGTAATAAATGAATGACATGATAAATCTTATCCTCAGGTGAAGAGGTATAGGTGTAACCTAAAGAAATAAAAAATGACATAAGTAAAAACATTTTTCATTTTTTATGTAAAAAAATATATATTTTCACATGCATTGGCAGACACAGAAAAAAAAGAGAGAAAGAAACAAACTCTCAATGTGTGTGCATGCCGATGCATGGGGCTCATTGAATGTCAAAACCATCAGAGAAAAACACACAAAAAATACTCCCTAAAAAGGACACATCCCAAAAAAAGATTTCTTAATAGAAAGATTGTAAATATCTCATTATTAGATGTGTCTACTTAGGTCTTCTCCTATGATACAATGCATAGATATAAAAAATAAAAGTAAATATAGGAATAGACCAAATAAGCGATCGATATCGAATGTTCTAAAACCAAGGGCAAATTCAATGCGAATATCATTATACCGACAGGTATGAGGAGCTGATGTAAAAACCCACCCAATATAATATATCAGCTGTGTGATCATCAAACCAATGACAAACATGTCTAATAGGATATTAATTAACATAAAAAATACTGATATTCATAATCACTGCAGAGAAAAATGCTGCAATATATGCATACAGTGTAGCGAGTGCATAGGTATGATACAAGAGGTATAATAATAGTAGAGGATAGGGGATCTTCCTTCCGGTACTCTGCGACCCTGTTATGACCCTGTTGTCATATGTATAGGGAAAAAAAAAGATTTAAGCTATAAAGAAGTCACATGAGCTGAGTCTGCTGTTTCGCACAACAACAAGAACACATTCTAGAAAGGCACAGAATGTGTAAGGGCTAAGCCCTTGTACACACGGTCAAACATTCCAACAGAAAATGCCCGATCGGACCATGTTATCGGATAATCCGACTGTGTGTTGGCTCCATCGGACTGTTTCCATCGGAATAGCTGACGGACAAAGTTTTAGAGCTGGGCTATAAAACTTTCCGACAACATGATCCGATCGGACTTTGTCTGATTGTGTGTAGAGAATTCCGATCGGACAAAGTGCCACGCATGTTCAGATCAAATTCCTAGACCAAATCTATTGGCTACTAGCCTGAACGTAGTCCCGTCGTAACGAAATAACGTCATCACGTTGCGTACGATCGGATTTTCCGACAACTTTGTCCGACCGTGTGTATGCAACACAAGTTTTGGACAAAATCCGGCGGATTTTGTTGACGGAATGTCCGACCGTGTGTACAAGGGCTAAGAGCAGGGCAGGACTTACCATTGGGCTTGACTGGGCTCAAGCCCAAGGGCCCGCCCAATAGGGGGCCCCACCGAGATACATAGCCGAGTGTACTCGGCTCGGCTTGGCTCCACTTGCAGTCATGCCCAGTCCGGCCCTATGATGGACATAACGCAGGGAATGGGCATGACTGTGAGCCAAACCGAGTACATTCGGCTAACCTCAGCTCCGCTCGGGACTGCGAGAGGACCCGAGAGCCGCTGAGATACACAGGACTCTGTATCTCAGTGGTGCCATTTTTAAACTTCAAGACTGCAATGACAAAGCTGCAAATGACACTGGACAAGGCTGCATTGATGGGCATTTAAATGTAAGTTTTTTTCCTTAAACTCCCTTCCTAAACTTGGGGTGCGTGTTATACGCCGGCGCATTTTATACACCGATAAATACGGTAATGTTTAGAAGGTAGGGCCCGAAAGTGACTCAAGCCCAGGGGCCCCCACCACCCTAAGTCCTGCCCTGGCTAAGAGTGTCATATGGTGCTAGGATCTGAAAAGTAGCATTGTATGAGATAGTAGACCGAGGTTGTCAGATAGTTAGCAGTATAAAATATACCCCCCCCCCCCCAACAGAAGAAAAGTCTAAATCAAATCAATATTTGGTGTTAGTACCCGTTGACTTCAAACCAACATCGGTTCTTACACACACACTGTACACTTGTACAAAGTCAGGGATTTTGTAGGATTAGAGTCAGGTGTATGATTAACCAGTTACACCAGCAGATGCTAATGATCATCAGTTTCATATGTAGGTTGAAACACAGTCATTAATTAACTGAAACAAAAACTGATGGCAAGACTAAGCACAGCAACAAGACACACAAGGTAGTTATGCTGCATCAGCAAGTTGTCTCCCAAACAATGATATCAAAGCAGACTAGAGTTTCAAGATTTGCTGTTTAAGCTATTTTAAAGAAGCACAAAGAAATGGGCAACCTTGAGGACCATAGACACAGTGGTCGGCGGAAGAAATTTAATGCAGCAAACACATCTTTTTTCTTCCCATCCATCAGCAAAGAATTGGCAGAAACTACTGGGACCCAGGTATACCCATCTACTGTCCAGAGTCTGGCCAGAAGTGGTCTTCATGGAAGAACTGTGGCCAAAAAGCCATACCTCCGATGTGGAAACAAGGTTTAAGGGACTCAACTATGCATAAAACATTGGAACTGGGGTGCCGAAAAATGCCAGCAGGTGCTCTGGACTGATGACTCAAAATTTGAAAGTTTTGGCTGTAGCAGGAGGTAGTATGTTCACCGAAAGGCTTGTGGGTTGTACAATGATGAGTGCTTGCAGGCAACAGTGAAGCATGGTGGAGTTTCCTTGCAAGTTTGGGGCTGCATTTCTGCAAATGGAGTTTGAGATTTAGTCAGGCTCAATGGTGCCCTCAATGCTAAAAAATACAGGTAGATATTCATCAAGCATCAGGAAAGTGTGTGATTGGCCCCAGATTTATTGTGGCTGTGAAGAGCTCCTGACATCTTGAGTCATATCAGGGATTCTCTACTCCCCAGCAGCCCTGCTTTGTTCTCTCTTTGGACCCCAGAGTCCCCCAGGCTGTAGGATCACCACCTGGGGCTGCTAGCATGGTGCTCCTCTCTGTTCCAGCTGCCTGAAGGATAGTTCGCGGCTCTGGCCTGAGCACGGGGAGTGGCAGCCATCTTGCTCCATCCGCTTCTGCAAGCCAGCCTGAGGGAGCATCTTGCTACACCTCGGCGGATGCTTGTGCTCTCCCTGTCTCTTCGGTACCTGAACCAGGCCCCATTTTGCCACGGGAGAACCCGAGCCCAATAGATTGCAGCTCCAGACAGGGATTGTAGGGGGTACCCACCTCCATTTGTGGTGTGGGTAGCGGCCGCAGCCCTGACCCCAGAACCAGGTGTGGTACCCATCTTGCTCCACCCAGCCTCAGTGCTTCTGGTGGTCTCCCTACCCCTCTACACCTGAATCGCTCCCTGTACTACCACCAGGACTGCCTAGCCTATTAGACTGCCAACTGCAGCCCCCATCAGGAGATCTCCTCTGCTTCCACAGCAGCCTGAAGAACAATTATCAGCACCAGTCCTGTGAGTAGCAGCCATCTTACTACACCCCAACAACTTATTTTTGCCCCCCCTAATTCCTCTGTGCCTGACCCTTACTCCATCAGGGCACCGCAGCTCCCTCACCTGGCAGCTTGTTACCCCACAATAATATGGCAACACGTCTATGTCTAAATATGGAGGTGACGAGATGAGCCAAGGCCACATTCCTAGCTAAGAGGTGACGCATGCACAGAGCGATGCAGGTCATCAGCTCTATGTAATAGCTCTATGGGATCAGCAGAGTTTTAACACATACCACAGGAAAAACCCACCACAAATCGGCCCAATTTCCATCACTGCCCCTGCAGCATATACCAATGCCTGCCGTCGGGTAAGAAGGTGCACCGTCGCCGTTCACAACAGCACTCTTTGACCACTTATCAGCTGCACAATAAAGAGCAGAACAAATGTCTCAAAATGGCGCCGGCTCTCCACAACCTGTACAGTTTCCTACAACAGCGTGTGATCCTCTGCAGGAGTTTGCTACCACACAAATTCACTCCTCTCAGCTCACAAAAGCTGATATGGATGCCAGCCTAACTAAGATTTATGAAAAACTTGCTGATAAGATACAGTATCAGCTCCAAAAAACAACAAGCACACTCAAACAAGAAATAGCAACCCTGGTGGACACACAGACATTCTATAAACCAAGCATGCTGAGCTATCACTTGCACATAATGATCTTAGAAAAGACTTTGAACTTCTAGCTGAAAACTACTGATAGTTACAATCACAGGTTGAAGATTCAGACAATCGAAAACCACAGGAACAACCTAAGGATTTGTGGCATTCCAGAATCAATTTCTGACCTGATGCCTGCAGTATCTAAACTATTCCACAATCTCCTTCCTGAGTCACCTACATCTTCATTTGCATGTGATAGAATCCATAGGGCCCTGTGTCCTAAATCACTTCCAGAAAAAAACCTCCACAGAACATTATTCTGTGCATGAAGGACTTCATCACAAAAGAAAGCATATGAAGAACATCCAGAAACATGCACAACATTGAATTGGATGGCACAAAAATTCTAATTTTTCCTGACATTTCCCAAGCTACCCTGGAAAGGAGATGCAAAATGAAGGAAATAACTTCTGTATTACAATCTGCTCACATTAGACATCATTAGATTCCATTCAAATTAACAGTACCACTCAAACGACACTGTTTACACAGTCTTTAATGTCTCGGATGGATCTCCTGGTGAAATTGGGACTTGTGAATTTGGCTGCAGAAGCAAGACTACTCCCTATACTTCACCTATATGGGCTACCCCCATATAGGGTAGATGGCAACAATCTTTCAAAACTATGGATGCATGAAGAAGTAGATGTTCCATTCCTTCGGCTAACATGGTTTTCCCTCTTCAAAAATACAACATCAAAAAGATAGGAATTAAAAAGATTTCCACTTTTTCCCAGAGTTCAGAGAAAAGATATTAAAGATTTGAAGGTTTGCAAGTTTCAATGACAGCTCAAAGTAAATAGTTGATCTACTCCATTAAAAGGACTCAGCATGCATATACTTTTTTGTTTTATAGAATCTTCCCTGATGCTGATTTACTCTGCCTCCATCAGTTTGTTCTCCAGCTCACAATGGGATCCCAAAACATGGTTCAGTTTGCAGTGATTTTAATGCGACTGATCACATTATCTATTATTATAGATAATGTGCTCCTTATGTGAGTTGTGGACATTATTGTCCACACCAAAATGGTTCTTGGTTAGATGGTGTTCTACACCCTGACTCCCAATCTATATATATTATTTCTCATAGCTTTACTAAGTTACTCTATTGTTACAAGTTTTTATAAAAGGTCTAACAAAAATCTTTTTTTTCCTTTTGATGTTATATATATATATATATATATATATATATATATGTATAATCTTATGCAATGCAACGTTGATATATTCTCTAAGGCAGGGGTCTCAAACTGGTGGCCCTTCAGCCTCAAGTCCCATCATGCCTCTGCCTGTGGGAGTAATGCTTGTAACTGTCAGCCTTGCAATGCCTCATGTGACTTGTAGTTTTGCAACAGCTGGAGGGCCGCCTGTTTGAGACCCCTGCTCTAAGGTTATCATTTTGGTTGTTTTACTTAACAAATACTCTATTCTACATTTTTAACAAGCTTAAGAATAATATTAGTAAACATTCTGGTTATGTAATTCTAGTTTTAGTTGTCCCTACTATAGTGCATATCACTTACCATCATCACAGATCAATCTCTATCTATGGTTGCTACAATGGGACTTAAATTATTATCGCACAAGGTTCAAGGTTTTAATTCACCCAGTAAGGTAAAAAAAGCATTTTGTAACTATAAGAGATTAGGAGTGATTATTATTTTACTGTAGGAAACCCACTTCGCCAGCAATAATCAACCACAATATTTTGACAAGTTTTATAGCCAACATTATTGTACAGACTATATTTCCAAGACTTGTGGTACTGCCATCTTCATAACGAGATCACTAGTCATGGAAATTCTCAACATATACAAGGACCCAGAGAGTAGATTCCTGATTCTGAAAGGCACCCTTAAAGGTCGCCAAATACCTATTGCCCAATTTATGCCCCCAATGAGACACAATCTACAGTTTTCAAAAAATTCTTTGACATTCTTGGCAGATATCATTTCCCCCACCTAATAGTAAGGGGATGGGACTTTGAGTGAAGCACACAGCAGTAAATGGATTGGTCAAGTGACTGAAAAATTTTCTCTATTCTTTTCTCACTTTATCTGCTCCATTTTTTCCATCTGCTTCCATTCATCACCACTGCAACACTTGCTCACAATTCATATATTTTTATTTTTTATCTCACTTAGGTCCCCCTAGGGTTTCTTTCAATCATTATGTTCACATCACACATATTGCACTCACCGACTCTGGGGGTGTTCTTGGCGGTTGCAATCATCCATGCAGGCTACCGTGCTACCTGGGGGTTTCACCTTGCTGTCTTTTTTTGGCGATCCTTGATGCCACCCAAATGGTGTGCTGATGCAAATGTAAGTTGGATGCACAGTTTTTCTTTAATTATGGGCTAACACCCATTTTTAGCTCATTTTTGTTTCATTATTTTTCCTTTTATTTATTTTTTGTTGCTATTTTTCTTTTTTAGATCTATTCCATGGTACTTGCTTCTGATGAGCGGCTACAGCACGCGAAACACGTAGAGCCTTGAATTATTACCTTCTTTTTATTGTAATCATGGAATATCAAGTTTTTACATAATCTGAATTTTTATTCATATTTAGAAAAAAAATTTTTTTTGGGTTAATTAACTTACGAACTAAGGTCTCAAGACTACTCAATATATGTTTATTTATTGAACTGTGATTTATATTGTACGAGGCATGTTGCCCCAAGTATTTTTTAGAGGCTTGTTGCCCAAAATACTTGCAAACAATGTATGATTTGTGAAATATAAATAAACACAGTTAACCCCTTGATTGCCCCCTAGTGTAAACCCCTTCCCTGCCAGTGACATTTATAAAGTAATCAGTGCATTTTTATAGCACTGATCGCTGTATAACTATCAATGGTCTCAAAAATGTGTCAAATGTGTCCAAATTTGTCCACCACAATATCTCAGTCCTCATAAAAACAGATCACTGCCATTACTAGTAGAAAAAAAGAAATAATAAAAATGCCATAAATCTTTCCCCTATTTTGTAGACGCAATAACTCTTGCGCAAACCAATCAATATACGCTTATTGCATTTTTTTTTAACCAAAAATATGTAGTATACTGTACATATCAGCCTAAACTGAGGAAATTTTTTATTTTATTTTTTAAATTGGGATATTAATTATAGCAAAAAGTAAAAGATATTGGGAGTTATTTATAAAAGGCAAATCTACTTTGCACTGAAAATGCACTTGGAAGTGCAGTCGCTCTAAATCTAAGGGGTAGATCTGAAATGAGTGGAAGCTCTGCTGATTTTATCATCCAATCATGTGCAAGCTAAAATGCTGTTTTTTTATCTTCCTTGCATTCCTCCCTCAAATCTACAGTGACTTTACTTCCAAGTGCACTTGCAGTGCAAAGTGGATTTTCCTTTAGTGAATAACCCCCATTGTGTTTTTCTTTGAAAATTGTCGCATTTTTTTGTTTATAGTGATAAAAATAAAAACTGCAGAGGTGATCAAATACCACCAAAAGAAAGCACTATTTGTGGGAAAAAAAGGACATCAATTTTGTTTGGGTACAGCATCGCCACGACCGCACAATTGTCAGTAAAAGTGACACAGTGCTGTATCACAAAAAATGGCCTGGTCATTGAACAGCTAAATCTTCCGGGGCCGAAGTGGTTAACATGGCTGCAAATTCTATGCTTGATAGAAGCAGAATTGTCCCTTTGTCAAAGGCATTCCCCAAATCTCTTTTGCACTCCCTATATAACCTTCAATTAATAGATACCTGGAGAGCTCACAATGTTAGCATAAGGGTGTATATTTATTATTTTCATCCACATGAAAGCTATGCAATATTAGACTATATTTTTGGAATCCCAATCCTTTTAGCTAACTCATCTAATGCTGACATCCATACATGCCCTTGGTCTGACCATCACAATGTTTCTTTCCCTTCATCTTGCATAGGCTTGGCCCCTACTCCATATAAATGGCTTATTAATGACTCTCTATTAACAGACTCCACTATTATCCAACAACTTACAACACAATAAGCAGATTACTTTACTCATAATATAACTCCAGACATACCTTCCACCACTTTATGGACAGCACATAAGGCAGTTATGAGAGGTCACCTAATTAATACTGCTTCAGCCAAAAATAATAGATATTAAAAAATGAATGGATATTAATACCCTAACTAAAGAATTAAACTATATTACACATATTTTCAATCCTCATCTCCAGATTTATATAATCAAATCCAGGATAAAAGAAGAACCCTTGACACATTGTTGTTTACTGACACAAAAAAAGGCCTTGAGATGCTCCAAAGCAAAATTCCTACTATATAGCAAGTCTGCCTCTACCATGTTCGCTAGGAAGCTAAAACAATCTACTAACCTCTCAGCATGTCTATAAATTACGAAATTCTAACGCAAATTTAGTCTCTCACCCTAAAGAAGTTATGGAGATTTTCTCTGATTTCTACAAGAGTTTTCTATCTGCTAGTCATTCTTAACCAAGACATTCTCCTTTGAATTGGCTTGGAGATGTTTTGCTTCTCACTGTGTCTGTCCAGCAAATTGAAAAACTGAACGCCCCTTGTACCGCTGTTGAAATAAGTGAAGTTATCAAGTCCCTGAAAACTTCCACAGCACCTGGTCCAGATGGATATTCTACCTTATATTATAAAAAAGTTTACCATATTTTGGCCCCTCATTTATCCAAACTATACAATTATATTTTACAAGGCAATAAATTCCCAGAGGAAATGCTTCTAGCCAATATGTGTCTATTATCTAAACTCCATAAAGATCACACCTCACCACAGAACTACCGCCCAATATCAGTTATAAATAATGACCTAAACATTTTTGCCCCGTTTTCTGGCAAACAGAATGGCTACAGTCATTATATCATTAATCCACCCACACCAAATGGGTTTTATTCCAGGCAGACAGATTACAGAGATTACAGACAATTTAAGGCTCGTCACAAATATAATACAGGGCGCTAACCTACATAGAAACCCAGTAGTTATACTTAACCTTGATATCCACAAGGCCTTTGATAGTGTCAGTTGGTCATACCTGGAACTATTACTCCCCAAATACGATCTTTGCAATGAATTCATGCATGGTTTTAGATCTTTATATCAAAATCCCCAAACTAGAATTAGACTTCCAGGTGAAAACTCTGAGTTATTAGCATTAGGTAGAGGAACCAGACAGGGATGCCCTCTTTCCCCTCTCCTTTTTTGCCCTGGCCATTGAACCCTTCCCTTGTGCCATTTGAAATAATGTTAACATTAAAGGCTATACCAAAGTCATAAAAGACTTCAAACGTAGCTTATATGTCGATAGCGTTTTGTTGTTCCTTTTAGACCCCTTAATATCCCTTCCAATCCTTATCAAGGAACTAGAAACATTCCAAGATCTCACCGGCCTAGGGGTTAACCTATCCAAATATACTGCAATGCCTATAAATATATCACCATTGTTAACAACATCCTTGCAGGAGAGATTTTCTTTCTCATGGATTTAACACTCTTTTAAATATTTGGGCATCCTCCTTACCCCATCTTATAAAACTCTTTTTCAAACCTTGTATGCACCATTATTCAAAAATATTAAAACACTACTGAAATAATGGTCTAATCATCACATCTCCTTTTTGGGGAGAATAACTGCTACCAAAATGTTGATTTTACCTAAACTACTTTTTTATTTTTTACCCATACTGATCCCTAAAAGCACTATAAACTCCCCTCAAAGAGAAATTAACACATTTATATGGCACAACAAAAAGCTGAGATTTGGTTACTCTCTTATGCATAGATCTCAATCAAATGGAGGTTTAAGCCTTCCTAATGTATGGTGTTATTACCTAGCAGCACGATTTACACAGCTAGCTCAATGGTTTGATCCTTCAAATCAAGTTCCCTGGTTACATTTTGAAGAACAATCAATTATACCATTCCATCTTCAAGGTATTTTATGGTCCAGGTCGATTCAACCCAGAGAGATCTGTCCTTTAAATATGGTGGTGACTCACACATTTCAATTACGGCATAGATACAAAGATACATTTGACTTGATTTCTGCCTACCTCCCCCCAGCATCCTTTATAGGAGACCCCCGTGTCCCCCCAACTTTTCAAAATAGCAACACTTTCTATATATGGAGACTATACAACCTCAGTACCTTGAAAACCCTATCCATAAATAATAAATTCCACCCTTTTACAGATTTATGCGAAATATACAATCTCCCGGTATAAAATAAACTAATTTTATCCATTGGCATCTCCCACATGCTTCAGGGGATGCCCAGATCAAGGTACCATTTTACAAACCTTCTGGAAATACAAAATTTTTAAACCTATATGGCTACAAGCAGCTGCTAAGATTGAGCATATTATAGGCAAAAAAATTACCCTTACCCCTCAGGTGTGTCTATACATAATATTAGACTAATACACACACTGTTTAACTCAATTCATTGGATGATAGCTTTTAATTGGCATTCATCAACGGTTCCTTGGCCCCAGGTATTGAGTAGAATGGAACAAATAAAACTCTCAGAGCGTATCCGCCATACACTCTTTGACACCATGCACATTTTTCAAAAAAAGTGTTCCCCTTGGGACATACCACGACCCTAAATTTATATAGCCTTATTACATATATCACTATAGAACAAAAATGTGCTCTGAACTATACAACCTTTAGGCTGGGTTCACACTGAAGTGATGCGGGAACGCCGCAAATCCGCGGCGGGTTCCCGCATCACATGCCTCCCGCCGGCAGTTCACACTGCCCTATGCGGACTGCTGGGAGTGTCAGTGAAACCTTAATGACACCCCCAGATCAGTTCGCATATCGCAGTGCGATCTGCAAACTCGGACAGGAATCGGATCGAATGGTGTGAACACCCATGCGATCCGATTCTGCTGCGGACCAAAAAAAGGGTCCTGTGTGAGTTTGGAGCGGGTGCGATGCGAATTCAGCCATACTATCTGTATGGCTGAACTCGCATCGCACAGAGATCGGATGTGATTTGCACCGCAGTGCGGTGCGAATCACATCCGGGTCTCCTAGCCGCAGCAGTGTGAACCCAGCCTAAAGGAAAAATTATACTAATTTCTCATCCTTATTGCTCTATTGTTGTATTGCTATGTTTTTCAAAATTGTTTTTGTTTTTCTTTGTATACCATACACCTTATATTAAGTTCATATGTGATTTCCTTAATGTACCTTTGTTTCTTTTACACATTTGTACTAAACTTTGACTTTTTACAATAATAAAAATCATTTGTAAACAAAGAATATCAATAGATGAAAAATTTAGTCCCCTTGATATAGGAAGGTATGGTTGTGCAAAAAGAAAAAGGAAGAATGAGAGGAGTTCTGCAGAGTATTCTACACTTGGATCTTAGTTCCAGTGACACACAATCGAGCTGACTCCAGATAGTGACTGGACACCACAAAGAGCACCGCCAAAGATAAAAATGTCTGCTTACCAGCAGTACTGGGCCTTGCAAAGGGCCAATAAAACCTGTGGCTGATTATCCTGCCAGGGCCTTGGATGGTATTCCCCCTTATGATCAATGGACCTATAGGCAAATCTTCACTTCACAATGTCCTGCCAATCCCACTCCTCTGCTGCCTCTTCCAGCAATGTCTCCTCTTTTATCTTTGGTGGTGCTCTTAGTCTTTGTGGTGTCCAGTCACTATCTGGAGTCAGCTTGTTTGTGTGTAACTGGAACTGAGATCCACGAGTCGTACTTTCTTTTTCTTTTTGCACAACCATACCTTCCTATATCAAGGGGACTGCATTTTTTCATCTATTGATATTCAAGTGGACTGCTCACATTGTTCATTAGTGTTATATTAGCGCGGCTCTGTTCTATACTACTTCCGAGAAGAATTGATGCTTTTTTTTTGTTTACAAACCATTTTATTCAGTAAAATGGTGCTACATGTAAATACAGATCAACAAACAAAATGCATTAATGCATTACATTACAGTGTTATGTATTTGGATCTTCTCTTCTGTTCATTTACTTTCCATTTTGTTAATTGATAAAAAATAAAAAATAACACACGCAGCATTCTTAATTTACAGCATTTTTCACACTTGCTTAAAACTTTTGTGCAGTAGTGTATGTTTTGGGTTTTTAATACAAAGCTGCATACCTGTATAAAACCTTAATTGTGTAAAGTAACTATCACATTCCATTGCTGTGTCTTTGTGAATACCAGTTAGATATTGACTGCCAGGATATTTGTGACATTTGAAAAGCTGATAATGAACAATCACCCTGAAAAAAAGTTGTGTGGAAACAAATTGATTCTGTCACCAAAACAAACTATAGGGGTGAAAAGTTTATATTGTTCATGATACACCAAGATACAATCAACACAAGATGTTATTTCTAGGCTAAGTGCTCTCATGCATGTTACCAAATGAGCTAGCGTGATGGCTCCTATAACAGTGACCCAGTCACTGGATATACAGTAAGTGTTACTGCTGAACCTCTTACCCCTGTTGCTAAGTGCCAACATTCAACGTGTACCTGTTTCGAAACTAGTAGATGCAATTACACACGACTATGAAAGATGAACTGCAACTTCTTTGTGGCTTGCTGAAGGAATCCTTACTACGGTAAATTGTCTCTATTAAAGTGAACCTGTAGTGCTATTTAAACTTGCAAAAGTAAAAGTGCCTAAGAACAGAGACCCCAAGATCCCTACTATTAATTCTGTTATAGAAAAGCTTCAGTCCCACTCCCTGATTTGGTTTCATCTTGTTGTAGGGCCTGGAATTTACTTGGTTCCATTGCTAAGCTCTGGCAGCTGGCAATCCACTATCCAATGAGACTAACCCATTGGCCAGTGCAGGCACTGTCATTTGATGATGGAATGGCAGTTGTTGGAAATAAGTATAAAAATGGCATCTTGTGGTGTCTATCCTTAGGAAAAGGTTTATTTAAAAAAGTTTACAATGGTGCACAGACTGACTTTTAATATAGGTGTTTGCACAAACATAATTCACATAGGTCAAATATTTGTGTTTTCTTTATAAAATCTATTCTTTCTAATTGTTGTTAACTGTGATAGAATTATGCAGTGTCAGTTATTTATTGGTGTTTGGTAAAGAACGCATTGGAGTGATTGTCACAGTATTTGCAGTGTTTAGATTTCCCTGAAGGTAGCGCTGAGGAACATTGATATCACCAGTACCTACAGAAATTGTCTAGAAGTTGGGGTTCTAGGTAAATATCTTTACTTTAGTCCTCTAATTGTTTAGGCGTTTTTCATTTCTGTTTATATTAGGGAGTGTGAGGCTTAGTAATAGAGTGTTAAAAGGGGATTTATAATTTTTCAATAATTTTTGCAGCAATGATCTATGGTAACTAATCTATGGAATATTTATCACTAAGCATTTTTGTTGCAAGGAAATACACTATTTGCACGCCCCACACTATATAAGGCCGCCAGCGCGGCGGCCTTGTGTAGTGTGTTGGCGTCTGAAGCAGTGGGTGTTCTGTGTACCTTCAACACAGTACACACCGATTGTTTTCGGCCGATTTTCGATCTTGCTGTTGTGTAGTGGTTGTTGTCTGCGTGCCCTGACCACAGTATACACCGCTATATTCACCTCACCTATATAGCTAGTGATCTATCTTTTATAATAGAGCTTGCAGTCAGTAGTGTTAGGAGCTTGTGCGTGCTGTCTGCGTGCTCTGTACCCAGTACATACCGCTATATCCACCTACATAGCTGTTCTCTATTTGAGCCCACTTGCCATCTGCAGGAGTTATTGGAAGTTGTGTGTGCCTCCAGCACAGCACAGTATACATCTGTATATACCCCTTTATCTCTGGTGTTCTATAATAAAGGCATCTGCAGGAGTTAGTGGGTGTTCTGTGTACCTTCAACACAGTACACACCGATCATTTTCGGACGATTTTCGATCTTGCTGTTGTGTAGTGGTTGTTGTCTGCGTGCCCTGACCGCAGTATACACCGCTATATTCACCTCACCTATATAGCTAGTGATCTATCTTTTATAATAGAGCTTGCAGTCAGTAGTGTTAGGAGCTTGTGCGTGCTGTCTGCGTGCTCTGTACCCAGTACATACCGCTATATCCACCTACATAGCTCTTCTCTATTTGAGACCACTTGCCATCTGCAGGAGTTATTGGAAGTTGTGTGTGCCTCCAGCACAGCACAGTATACATCTGTATATACCCCTTTATCTCTGATGTTCTATAATAAAGGCATCTGCAGGAGTTAGTGGGTGTTGTGTGCCTCTAGCACAATACACACTACCCAACTGCTTTTTTACCCAACTCCCTTCAGGCCATTACCATGTCTGGAAGGCCAGCAAGGAGAGGCAGACAGGCGCGAGCCGATAAAAGAGGGCAAGCAGGCTCTGTGTCTAGAGACAACAGTGCTGGTCGTGGACACGGTGCATTGTCATCAGCACGTGGCCATGGGATACGCTTGTCCTTCTTTTCGGCAGCTGGACATGTTGAGCCGCAACATGCCAACGACTTGGTAGAGTGGATGACCAAGCCCTCTTCATCCTCCTCATCCTCTCTCACCCAGTCTCAGGGTACTAGCAAAGCAGCTGCCAACGCATCGTCTTCCCTCCTCTCAATGTCATCATCAGAGACCCACCACGTCCTCCTGAGGAGTCTCCTGAACTCTTTGAGCACAGTGTTGGGTACATGCTCCAGGAGGATGCCCAGTGTTTTGTGGGCTCTGATGATGACACTCAGCTAGAGGAAGGCAGTAGCGTGAGAGCAGAGAGAGGGGATGCTCAAGAAGGACAGCAATCTGGCAGTCATGTTCCACAAGCTGCAGCATGCTGCCAGGTTTGCTACAGCGATGAAGAGGGAGGGGATGATGAGGGCACTGACTCTACGTGGGTGCCTGGAAGGAGAGAGGAGGAGGAGGAGGAGCAGGAGGAGGAGGAGGAGGCACATGTCCAACGAGGCAGGATGCCCTCCGGGGGCCAGCTTAGGGGCAGCACACCGACTGAATCACACCGCAGAGCTCCGCCTGTGCAGGGCGCTGCCTCTGCACGTTATTCTAAAAGTTCTTTGGTGTGGGCCTTTTTTGAGACGAGTGCATCAGATCACACCACTGCTATTTGCAACATATGTCTCAAGCGTATCTCGCGTGGCCAAAACATCAGCCGCTTGGGCACCACATGCTTGACCAGACATATGTTGACCTGCCATGCAGCTCGTTGGCAAGCGTACCTCAAAGACCCACACCAAAGAACAAAGCGGACCTCTCCTTGCTCCTCATCAGCTGGCATCTCCAACCCCACTAGACCTTCAGTCCTCTCTGAAACCTGCTCTGAGAGGAATGAAGGTGTAGAATTAGGTGTGTCACAGCCAAGTGCTTCCGGGAACTCTGCTAGCGGTACACCCACGTCCGATTATAGCAGGCAAATGTCCCTGCCGCAGCTGCTGGACCGGCGAAATAAGTTCACTCCCAGCCATCCACATGCCCAGCGGTTGAATGCTAGCTTGGCTAAATTGCTAGCACTTCAACTGCTGCCTTTTCAGTTGGTAGACTCGGCCCCCTTCCATGAGTTTGTACAATGTGCGGTTCCTCAGTGGCAGGTCCCCAAATGCCACTTTTTCTCCCGGAAAGCGATTCCGGCTCTCTACCGGCATGTGGAAGGCAATGTCCTTGCCTCGCTGGACAGGGCGGTCAGAGGTAAGGTGCATATTACCGCTGACTCATGGTCCAGCAGGCATGGACAGGGACGTTACTTGTCTTTCACGGCCCATTGGGTCACTCTTCTGGCAGCTGGGAAGGATGCAGGACAAGGTGCAGTAGTGTTGGAGGTTGTTCCGCCACCACGCCTCCAAAATGCTACTATTGGTTGTGACACACCTCTCTCCTCCACCCCCTCCTCTTCTTCTTCCTCCATGGCCTCTTCCAGTGCTCTGTCCTCAGAACCAGCGGTGCTTCGTAGGCATTCCAGGGGCTACGCAAGTACGCAGGCAAAACTATGCCATGCCGTGCTTGCGCTGGTTTGTTTGGGGGACAGGAGCCACACTGGGGCGGATGTTTTGTCAGCTCTGCAGGGGCAGGCCGAGAGATGGTTGATGCCACGCCAGCTTAAGCCAGGAATGGTGGTTTGTGACAATGGCACCAACCTCCTCTCCGCCCTCCGACAGGGACAACTGACCCATGTGCCCTGTGTAGCTCACGTCCTTAACCTGGTGGTGCAGCGGTTCTTGGGCAGGTACCCCGGCTTACAGGATGTCCTGAAGCAGGCCAGGAAAGTCTGTGTGCATTTCCGCCGATCATTTAATGCCTGTGCTCGGCTGGCTGAGCTCCAAAAGGAGTTGAACCTGCCCAAGAACCGCCTTATATGTGACATGCCCACCAGATGGAACTCAACGTTGGCCATGCTGCAGCGGCTGCACACGCAGCAGAGGGCCATCAATGAGTACCTGTGCGACTACGACACCAGGACAGGGTCAGGGGAGCTCGGTTTTTTCTCACCACGCCAGTGGGGCATGATCAGGGATGCATGCACTGTCCTGTCACCGTTTGAGGAGGCCACAAGGATGGTGAGCAGTGACAGTGCATGCATCAGTGACACTGTACCTCTTGTCCACCTCTTGGAGCATACGCTGCGTGGAATAATGGACAGGGCACTTGAGGCAGAACAGAGGCAGCAAGAGGAGGACTTCCTTGCCTCTCAAGGCCCCCTTTATCCAGACAGTGTTCCTGCTGTGCCACCCATCACACAGGAAGAGGATGAGGAGGAGGAAGAGGAGGAGGAGGATAATTGTGTCAGCATGGAGGTGGAGGCTGGCACTCAGCATCAGCAGCAGCAGCAGCAGCAGCAGCAGCAGCAGCAGCAGTCTTGTAGGGATGATTTACAGTCCCAAGAAACACGTGGACTTGTACGTGGCTGGGAGGAGGTAGCAGCGGATCATGTTGTCCTTAGTGACCCAGAGGACTCCGGACCGAATGCCTCAGCTAACCTACGCTGCATGGCCTCCCTGATCCTGCAAAGCCTGCGGAAGGATCCTCGTATTCTTCGGATCAAGGAGAGGGACCATTACTGGCTGGCCACTCTCCTTGATCCACGGTACAAGGGTAAGGTTGCCGACCTTATCTTGCCATCGCAGAGTGAGCAGAGGATGAGACATCTCCGGGAGGCCTTGCAGAAAGGTCTGTGCAACGCATTCCCAGAGACTGGGAGGTTGTCCTGGTCCTGGACAACGTGTTGCTGAGGCATCGGTCAAAAGGAGCGGGGGAGAAGGTGGTCGTCTGACTGATGCTTTCAGACAATTTTTTAGTCCGCAGCCCCAAGGTATGATCGGTTCCAGCACCCATCACCAGCGTCTGATTTACATGGTGCAGGAATACCTAGGGGCAAGGTCAGACTTGGACACCTTTCCCACCGAAAATCCTCTGGCTTACTGGGTCTTGAGGATGGATCACTGGCCAGAGCTTGCACAGTATGCAATTGAGCTACTGGCCTGTCCTGCATCCAGCGTTCTTTCGGAACGCACCTTCAGTGCTGCTGGTGGCTTTGTTACCGATCACAGGGTTTGCCTGTCCACCGAATCAGTTGATCGACTGACCTTCATCAAGATGAATCAGTCTTGGATCACCCACAGCTACCAAGCACCTGAAGCTGATGTAACAGAATAATTTGTTTTGAAATATCACATCCCTTCAAGACTGCCTATGCTGATGCTGAGTGACTGTCCTGTTATGTTGATTGTCTATCCTCTTCCTCCTCCGCTGATATGTTGGAAGAACATTTCTGGTTCTGGGTGATGCCATCAGCCCAATTTTTCTGCACCTGTTTAACAGGGGCGTTTAAGTACAATTTTTGATGCAATGCTTTGCAGCAGGGCTAATTCCTGCAATCAAACAAGAGTATATGGGAGAGGTTGCAGTGTCGTGGCACCAGCACCAGTGCCTAAGGCCCAATTTTTCTGCCCCTGTTTAACAGGGGCGTTTAAGTACAATTTTTGATGCAATGCTTTGCAGCAGGGCTAATTCCTGCAATAAAACTAGAGTATATGGAAGAGGTTGCAGTGTGGTGGCACCAGCACCAGTGTCTAAGGCCCAATTTTTCTGCCCCTGTTTAACAGGGGCGTTTTATTAAAAATTTTGATGCAATGCTTTGCAGCAGGGCTAATTCCTGCAATAAAACTAGAGTATATGGCAGAGGTTGCAGTGTGGTGGCACCAGCACCAGTGCCTAAGGCCCAATTTTTCTGCCCCTGTTTAACAGGGACATGTAATTACAATTCTAGATATAATATTTCACAGGAGGGCCCCATCCTGTGGCCCACCCAGAGTAACGGTGAGGACTTATAGTGTTGTGGCACCAGCACCACAACCACCAAAGGTCAATTTTTCTACCACTGTTCAACAATGGCATGTAATTACAATTCTTGATATAATCGTTCACAGCAGGGCGCTCCAGCGCCCACCAAGAGTCACTTTCAGGGCTTACAATGTTGTGGCAAAACCAACACCTTGTTCCGCCATTTCTGCAGAGCATATAGGGCAGGCCCCTACTTTCAAACATCCAACTTACAAACATCTCCTACTTGCAAATGGAAGGAGACAACAGCAAGTGAGATGAAAAAAGATGGACGACAAAACAAATTATACAGGGGTGATAACCCTTCCCTATGTTTTCCAAAAAGCTTAAAAAACAGAAAATTGTTCCATACTTACCGTAATTTTCTTTTCCTGGTGCCTATCCATGGCAGCATACCTGTGACAAGCTCCGCCTTGGCTCCTCCCTCAGGACTAGTGAATATTATAAAAGAAAAGGTTAGTACAGCCCCCGCATTCTCGTTAATATAGAATACCGAGGGTGGGAATGTATGCTGCCATGGATAGGCACCAGGAAAAGAAAATTACGGTAAGTATGGAACAATTTTCTGTTTTCCTGGTGCCTCCATGGCAGCATACCTGTGACAAATAACTAGCTGAGACGGGTGGGATAATGCTTAGAGGTTTATTTAAAGAATTTATTATTTAGAAGAGGCTAAGGCCGAAGTGATTGCCTGTCTGCCAAACTCCACTGAGGAGAGAGCTCCTGGGTCCACCCTGTAATGTTTCAGGAATGTGTGTTGGGATGACCAGGTTGCTGCCCGACAAATAGTTTCGATCGACACATTCGCTCTTGCTGCCCAAGAGGCAGAGACCGCTCTTGTGGAGTGCGCCCTGACCGCTGAAGGGGTCTCTAGTCCCTTTGTCCTGTACACCTTGTGGATGAGTTTGACGATCCATGAAGCGATCGTTCTGGCTGATGCCTCCTTTCCTTTACGTTTTCCCCAAGGAATTATGAACAGTCTGATGGAAGCCCGGAATGGAGCTGTGGCTTGGAGATAGCATTTCAGAGTGGAGGCGATGTCTAATTCATGAAGAGTGACAGAGTCCTGTTCAGAAAATGTTGGGAGTGCCCAGGGTTCTGACATGCTCAAGGATGAAGCGACCTTGGGAATGAACCCTCGTATTGTTCTAAGTTCCACTCTATCTGGGTAAAAAATAATGTGATCCTGATCTGCTCCCAAAGCTTGGAGCTCTGACACCCGCCTGCCGGAGGTTATGGCTATCAGAAAGGCTAATTTTAAAGTTAGGTTGCAGAGTGATATTGAGTCCGAAGGGGCAAAGGGTGGATTGGCTAAGGACTCCAGGATGACCGTAAGGTCCCAAGTGGGAAAAGATTGTTTAGACGGTGGTCTGATCTTCCTGACGGCCTTAAAAAATTGGATTAACAATGGGTCCTCCGCCCATCTTCTACTGGTTGCTGCTGAGATCTCTGACACCTGTACCTTCAAAGTACTCAATGCAAGACCCAGGTCCAGGCCTGCCTGCAGGAACTCAAGAATTTGAGATGACGAAGGGGAACCTGGATCACAGTTTCTATCAAGCATGAAGGTCTTGAAGTTGTTCCATACTTTATCATATATGTTGTTTGTGGATGGTTTTCTTGCCTTGAGCAGGGTTGCGATCACCTTGTCGGAGCACCCTAGGGATTGGAACCTTTCCCTTTCAGTTGCCAGATGTGAAGGTCCAGCCTGCGGGGATCTGGGTGGGTGTGACATCCTTGCGACAGGAGGAGGGGTACTATTGGAACTTTGACTGGAGGACTGGTGCTCAGATCCATTGCCGTAGGGAACCAAGGCCTTCTTGGCCAGTATGGCAGAACCGCTATCACCGTCGATGTCTCCCTCACGAGTCTTGACAGGAACCTCGGTATGAGGGGCCGTGGGGAAAAAGCGTAGGCCCGATCGCATGCCCACGGGGCTGATAGGGCATCTGTTGCCTCCGCCTGGGCGTGCGGAAATCTCGAGATAAACCTTGGAGGTTTGGTGTTGGATGCTGTCGCAAAGAGATCTAGCTCGAGGGGCCCCCACTGGATCATTATCCAGTTGAAGATTTCCGGGTGTAAGGACCACTCGTTGGTGTCTGCGAACCTGCGGGAAAGGCTGTCTGCCCTTGAGTTGAGATGGCCGGGCAGATAGACTGCCCTCAGGTCCTTCAGATTCCTTTCGGCCCAGAGGAATATGGGCTCCACCTCGTTCAGGAGGGATCTGCTGCGCGTTCCCCCTTGACGGTGCACATAAGATACCGCGGCCCTGTTGTCCATCCTGAGGAGAACTGGTTTGCCCGAAATCTCGAACTCCAGGGCTAGCAGTGCAAGATAGGCCGCTCTGAGCTCCAGGACATTGGACACCACGCCTGCTGCATTGAAGGACCATCTCCCTTGTACTGAGGTCTTGTTGGAATGTGCTCCCCAACCAGATGCGCTGGCATCGGTAGTAATTATGATCCAGTCGACATGCCCTAGCGGGCGAGACTTCAGAAGCGACTGTCTCTTCATCCACCAATGTAGACTCCTGAGCATCCGGGTTGTCAGGTGTATGGGTTGGGATAGATATCGTTTGTTCCACATTCTTAAGAACTCCAGCTGAAAATGTCTCAAATGCCAGTGGGCCCAGGGGACCATAGGGATGCATGATGACATCCGACCTATCAGGCTCAAACAATTTGAGGCTGTCAGGTAGGATCTCAAGCTCACCTTCTTCATCTGTTGGATAATGGAAGATACCTTCTGAGGAGGGAGAGACACTGATCCTTTCATTGTATTGAACAGGGCTCCCAGATAGACCATCTCTTGGGTCGGAGAGAGAAGACTTTTCTCGTAATTTATCTTCCAACCGAAATCCACTAGTGTTGTTAACAGGATATCCCTGTGTTCTAATAACTGGGTTGGGTTCTTCGCCAGGAGTAGAAGATCGTCCAGATAGTGATACACCCGGAGCCCCAATTCTCTCAGAGGTGCTATGATGGCAATCAGGGTTTTTGTAAAGACTCTGGGTGACGTGCAGAGGCCAAACGGAAGGCTCCGAAATTGGAGATGTACTTGCCCCACCGCAAATCTCAGGTATTTCTGGAACGTAGGGAGTATAGGTATGTGTAAGTAGGCGTCTTGCAGGTCTATTGACAACATCCAATCCCCTGGTTGGACTACGCGAATGATCGTCTGAAGAGACTCCATCTTGAACTTTTCCAGAAAAATGTAGCGATTTAGCCTCTTTAGGTCTATCACAGGTCTCCACCCTCCGTTTCTTTTGGGGACTAGAAACAGGGTGGAATAGAAACCTGAAAATCTCTCGGATGGAGGCACTGGAACTACTGCCCGTTGTTCCTGTAGGGAAAGAAGAAATCGCTTCAGAGCTTCCACCTTTTGAGGAGATCTTGACACCCTTGTCGGAGAAAAATAGTCCTTGGGAGGTTGGTTTAGGAAGGACCAGGAATGACCGTGTTTGACTGTTGCAACTACCCAGGGATCCCTGCATTTTTGTTCCCAAATCTTTGAGAACTGTTTCAACCTGGCCCCCACAGGGATCACTTGGGCTGGCCTGGTGTCAAAAAGATTTTGATGGCTCCTGTGGGGTAGGTACCGGCCTCTGCCTCCTGGACTTGAGAAACGTCGACTGTGTGCTCTTCCAGTTGTGCCTGAAGCCTTTCCCTTGTCTTGATTGTCGGTAGTCCCTATTTTTGGAATATTGGAACCTTGGTGCAGAGGATCTGAAACGTCTAGATCGCCTGTCTTGAGGAAGTAGGCCTGACTTTCCGCCGGTGACCCGAGAGATGGCTTTGTCGAGTTTTTCCCCGAACAAGGCTTTACCGTCAAAAGGTATCTTGCACCAATTTTGCTTCGAGGCAACGTCCGCTGCCCATGGTTTTAGCCACAGTGCCCTTTTGGCCATTACTGTGTGAAGCATTGCCCTTGCGGAGCAACGAATGGAATCGATGGCGGCTTCTCCAATGAAGTCGGCTGAGAGCTTCAGCTCATCCAATGCCCTTATTATCTCTTCTTTAGGGATATCCTGTTGGATTGCCGACTCTATATTATCTGTCCAGACGCGTAGTGCGTTGGACACTGATGTCAGAGCTATTGCAGGTTTACAGGCATATCCTGCCATCTGGTAGGCCTTCTTAAGGTCAAGGTCCATCCTTCTATCCAGAGGGTCCTTGAAGGAGGTTGAATCATCTAGGGGTAAAGTGACGTTCTTGGCCAGCCTTACCACTGCGGCATCTACCACTGGCGGGCCGTCCAGCATATTGGAATCTGCCTCGGAGAGAGGGTATAATTTTCCCAATCGATTGGTGGAAAGTCTTTTGTCTGTCCTCCCCCATTCTTCCTCGATCACCTCCCTGATTTCCTCCATAAGAGGGAAGAAGGAGATCTGGCGCTTAAGGAAGGGGAAGTATGATTTGGACTTCCTGACCTCCACGTTGGAATCCTCCCAACCGATTGCTTGTTTAACGGCCTGCACATAGGGCTGGACCATGGCAAAGGCAAAGCCGGAGGCATCTGTGTCATCTGAGGAATCCTCTGAAATGGCCATTTCGTCCTGATGCTTAGAGGAGGAGGGAGGGAACAGACGACCACTTCCACTGGTGGATGGACCAGGAATGGAGGCCTCAGCCATCAGCTCCTGAGGAGGAGATGCCGGTTGTTGTGTCGGCCTTGTAGCGACCAATTCCGTAAGGGAGTCTTTTACTGCCTTTTTAAGGAGATCTGCCACCTGTAGGCTCTCAGACTCTCTGTCTTCTGCATAGTCTCTAAGGCAGTCTCGACAAATTAGTTTGTCCGGAAGTGGGGAGCCTCCGCAGGCCTGACATCTGGTAGGTCTAGGTCTCGGGGAGCGCGAATGACGGCGCCTCTTAGCTGAAGCTTTCCTGCCGCTTCTGTAATGCCCATGTCTGGGTGACCTGTCTCTGCTGTGACAGGAATCATCATCGTCATCTCCATATCGCCTTGAGGTCTTCTTAGACGTCTTCTGGCGTACAGGACTGAAATACAAAAGTATCGTCCTTAGTGCACTCTTTTTTTTTTTAAAAACTTACCTGGGCGTAGGTCCTTACCTTGGGAGTAGAGTAGGATCTTGAGCGGGCGGCGAAAGGCTCATGTTTAGGCGGCTTAGCAGAGGTAACGGCTAGGAAAGAGTCAGAGGAAAAAGGCGTCAACCAGTCGTGCGCTGATTCACGGAAAAGAAGGGAATTTGCCTACAAAAGTGACGATTCCCACCCCCCGTTACTGTGTGTTGTGTTTTTGTGTTTTTTTCTTTTTTTTAAAAAAATCCATTTTTTATATATATATATTTGTTTTTTTGGAGGCTCCGATTTAAATAATTTAATATATTAATAAATTAATTCTTTTTAAGTGAAAAGAGACATTCCATCAGAGCTATACCAATATATTCGGATGATAACATGTACAAAAACAAATGCATTAAAACATGCCTTACCTTAACAGGGGTGGGAATAGCCTGGAACTCTAGAGTGTAATTCTCTTGTTGACCACAGGCATTTCACTTGTGCTGCTGGGGAAATAAATAGGAGGAGGGGAAGTGATGTCGTGCTAAAACTCCTCCTCTGACACTCTGAGGGCAAAAAGAACCATTCGCCCTCAAAAAAGATGGCCGCCGAAGCTTCCGACGCTGCCGCGCACGCGCCGAACGTCAGAACTGACCGTCGAAACATACGACCCGCCGGCGCATGCGCAGACGACGGCGGGAACGCTAGACTATTATAAAATGACACAGACTCGCCGCGCGCGGCCCCTAGTGAGTCTGGGAGTGACAAACACACATGGGAAAGGAAAGGGGGGCCTGCTAGGACTATGGGGACCGCGGAAACAGAGCGCAGGAGAGAGGAAGGACAGATGAGACTGGAGGGAAAAAACAAACCTCAGGGACAGAGCAAAGCTGCTACCTCTGCTGCCATAGACTGGAGCCTGAACGCCCATACTGCAGGTAAAGCTCTTACTTAAGAGACAAACTGCTTGTCCCAAAAGATCCTACAGAAGGGACTTCCAACCTTATAAGCGCATTTAGCTGCCCAAGAGAAGGAACTGCGTCCGGGAGAGGCTTGAACCCGGACGGACGCTGCCGAATGCAGAAGGTAAGGACGCCGACCAGGATTCACTGCCATGAGGTATGAGGAAAAAAAGGAGAATGCGGGGGCTGTACTAACCTTTTCTTTTATAATATTCACTAGTCCTGAGGGAGGAGCCAAGGCGGAGCTTGTCACAGGTATGCTGCCATGGATAGGCACCAGGAAATAGTTTTTTTGACTGGAGCTACACTTTAAAAATGTACCAGTTGAAAATTACAAACAGATTCAACTTAACACAACAAACCTACACAGTCCCTGTCTTGTTTGCACCTCCTGTTTACTCCTGTTCTGAGTACATAGGGCCTGGGGGCCCCATGCCTTTCCTTTTTTTAATATGGGTACGGGGTTCCCCTTAATATGCGTACAAGACCCAAAGGGGTTGGTAATGGGCAGGGAGGGCTACCCATGCCATTTTTCTCAATGATTTTCAACCATATTGCAGGAACCAGATATAACATTAAAACCGCAAGCAGTTTTAAATGGTGTTATTTCCGTTTAATGTCATTTTGTGCAGGGACTGTTCTAAACACGGGAAACACATGGCACTTCACAGGCATCCTACAGACACCCCCCAGGCACCATATTTAAAGGAATATTTCACTTTTTTTTTTCACTTTAATCGTCATTAAAATCAGTGCTCCCACCAAAACGGTCATTTTTAAAAACATTTTAGGCATTGACCCATGTCCCCTGGGGCAGGAGCCAGGTCCCCAAACCCTTTTTAGGACAGTATCTTGCATATTAGCCGTTAAAATTAGCACTTTTAATTTCGAACGTTCGAGTCCCATAGACTTCAATGGGGTTCTAACGTTCGTACGAATTTGGGGTCCGTTCGAAAGTTCTGGTGGGAACCGAACCGGGGGGTGTTCGGCTCATCCCCATCTGTCATCCCCAGCTGTCCCCATGAGCTTTACATATAGCGCTAATAGTTATTACTCAGCTGTGGGGCAGTAACCACTATAAAAGCAAAGTAAATAATGTACTCCCTTACATGTAATCACTTAAATGTTATTACACATAAGGGAATATATATATATATATATATATATATATAAATATATATATATATATATATATAAATATATATATATATATATATATATAACCCAAGTAGGAAAGTCTGACACAGTTTCCAGCAGACTAGCACAAAGGGAGGAGACTGGACTGTAAAAGCAGCCTGAAACAAAAATGGGCAGCACACCAAGAGGAGCGGATCTCATTTCTTTACTGAGATGATTGGTTTAAATTTCAACTTAAATGAAAGAAATTAGTCTCTGAGTCTCTTTTAGCAATCTAGCAGCCTTGGTGGTTGCACTTCCCTGTCCTACAAGAACCTGGTCAAAGGGTGTCAATAAGCACCTTACTAGAAGGGTGTTCATTTACCTACTGAAATAAAACCCTTTATTACTTATTATTTGCCAAGCTGAGTAATGGAGAACCTGGCTCAACCACTAGAGTACTAGTTATCTGCCTAAGGAAGACAAACACATCAATGTTTAATATCCTTAGCAGAAATAAACAATGATGAACTTTATCTTTGATCTTCTGGAACATCGATGGTAAGAGAAACTGTCATTGAGAGGTGACACCAACCCATTTCAATCTGCTAAAGTGATACTTTCCTTTTTAACTTTAGAAGTTTTTAACTTTTCCTTTTTAACTTTAGAAGTATAAAATACAGCTGATACACATATTATTACAGCCTATTTTGCATGAAGTGGATTATGAAAGAAATGGGAAAAATATCAGCAGATGCCTGTGTTAAGTTGGCATGGTGGTCTTCGTTGAGTGATATTCACACACTTACAGAATATAATGTTCTTGTATTGTTAAACATTTGCATTGCTATTATCATCCATGAACCCTTTTGCTACCAGATCTGTTTTTGCATTTTTTTTTTTACACGTCTAAAAAATAATTTTAGGCCTGAAGATTAATTAGGGTGGCACAGTGGTGTAGTGGTTTGCACTCTCACTTAGCAGTAAGAAGGGCCACTGGTTCAAATCCCAACCATGACACTACCTGCCTGGAGTTTGCATGTTCTCCCTGTGCCTGTGTGGGTTTCCTCTGAGTACTCCAGTTTCCTCCCACACTCCAAAGACATGCAGGTAGGTTAATTGGCATCTGTCCAAAATTGACCCTAGTATATGAATAGGGACCTTGGATTGTGGGCTCCTTGAGGATAGGGACCGATGTGAGCGTGCAATGTACAGGGATAGGGACAATTGTAGACACTCACTCAGGATGGACTGGTGTCTTTACCGACCTTACTAACTATGTCAATTTAAACCCCACAAATATTATATATTTTCTAAAAGAGAATAACATGGTAATAGTTATTGATACATTTTATGATCCCATGATATTAATGTGCAAATTTTCAGTAAAAAATACACTAAAGTTAATTTTAGGGTGCAATATATTGCCACATTTTTCAGTAAAAAGATATGTCAATCGTTAAAAATGCGTGCACTCATGAAACAACAACAAACTTCAGTACCCTAAATTTTCCATATAGTCAAGGATTAAAAGTTCCTACAGGCCACAAGTTTAGAGGTAATCATAAATAATGGGCCTAGAATTATTGCTCACATAATGCGTAGTGATGTGTAATATGTTTAGCGTAATCAACATTTTCGTACATATGTGGGGGTGGGGGCTCGAAATTTTCTAGGGGGTTTTAAGTGCTTGGATGTAACTTTATTTTTTACTCCTTTTTTTACTAAATTACTGATTTAATTTTAGCATGACAGGTTTTTAACCACTTCGGCCCTTGAAGATTTGGCTGCTCAATGATCAGAGTGTTTTTTGCAATACGGCACTGCATCGCTTTAACTGACAATTGCAACGCTGTACCCAAGCAAAATTCACGTCCTTTTTTTTCCCCACAAATAGAGCTTTCTTTTGGTGGTATTTGATCACCCCTGCGGTTTTTATTTTTTGCGCTATAAACAAAAATAGAGTGACTATTTTAAAAAAAACACATTATTTTTTACTTTTTGTTATAATAAATATCCCCCAAAAATATATAAAAAAACATTTTTTTCCCTCAGTTTAGGCTGATATGTATTCTTCTACATATTTTTGGTAAAAAAAATCGCAATAAGCGATTATTGATTGGTTTGCGCAAAAGTTATAGCATTTACAAAATAGGGATAGTTTTATGGCATTTTTATGAATAATTTTTTTTTTTTTTTTACTAGTAATGGCGGTGATCAGCGATTTTTATTGTGACTGTGACATTATGGCAGACACATCGGACATTTTTGACACATTTTTGGGACCATTGTCAGTTATACAGCAATCCCTGCTATATAAATTCAGTGATTCCTGTGTAAATGACACTGGCAGTGAAGGGGTTAACCAGTGGGTGGCAGTGTAGGGGTTAAGTGTTCCCAGGCATGTGTTACTAACCGAGGGGGGTTGGGCTTTCATTTAGTGAACACTGATCTCTGCTCCAATCACATGGAGCAGAGATCAGCATCACTAGTTGCTAGGCAGAATGGAGAAATGCTGTTTACAACGGCACTTCTCCATTCAGCCGTCCCGTGAGACGATCGCGGGTATGCCCGCGGCGATCGAGTCCGCAGGGCCCGCGACCGGACTCACAGCGGTCCTGACCGGCACCGAGTGCGCCGGCGGCGGTGCGCTCGCGATGGCAGGGTGGCATTGAAGATTGGACGTACCTGTACGCCAATATGCCTGCCCGTGCCATTCTGCCGATGTACATCGACGTGCGCTGGTCGGGAACCGGTTAAATGGCCCGGAGATGAGGTATCTGAAGTAGTGTTGTATTTTAATATATAAAAAGTATCCTTAGAATGGGTTTGATATCTCTTAAGAGACTCTGAAGGACAGAAGATTGGATTGGGTTGGATTGAGTCACAGGTAAGTGTACTGAGATTTGTGAAGTAGAAAATTTAAGTGAGTTATGCCGCGTACACACGACCGGACTTTTCAACATCAAAGGTCCGACGGAACAATTCCGGCAGACCATTCGATCGTGTGTGGGCTGCCGCGGACTTTTGATTTGCAAAAATCCGACAGACTTTAGAAATGGAACATGTTTCAAATTTTTCCGGCGGAACTCTGCCGGACCCAGTTCCTACCGAGAAATCCGCTCGTGTGTGTGCTAGTCTGACGGACAAAAACCGATGTGGGGGCAGCTATTGGCTACTGGCTATAAACTTCCTTATTCTTGTCCGGTCGTATGTCATCACGTTCGAATCCGTCGGACTTTGGTGTGATTGTGTGTGGCCAAGTCCGTTCATTCGGAAAGTCTGTCAGAACTCTGTCAGAACTCTGTCAGAACTCCGTCGAAAGTCTGTCGGACCTAGTCCCTCGAAAAGTCCGGTCGTGTGTACGCGGCATTACATGCCAGTTTTCCTGGAGATGTGGGAAAGTTTTGGAATCCATGTAATGGACATGGCACTGTTTTGCATTGCTTTAAAGCATAACTAAATGAGTAGAGAGGGATTAGAATGCCTGTCATTGTTTTTGCTGTCTGTGTTTCCTTTAGGGAGAGTCATTCTCTTTACTTGTCCTGTTTACAATTCTCACTTGAAAGTAAAAGAAAATCCAAAATATTGAGTGGACATCAGAACAGTAATAGAGGGAAATCTTCCAGTGGAGACATTCATTTTGGTGACTCCAGCGACGCCCTGGGATTTTGTCACTTTGGAGGGATCTCCCTATGGAGCCACAGATAACAAAAAACTGGAAAGGGTTATAACCCTCCCTTACACTATACAAAATGAAGAAAACGTCTTACCTTTATATATGAAAGTTTAGATAGTAGAGGCATTAACAGAGTGAATATGGCCAATCTAAGAGATAGGGAGGAAATTCCAGGAGACCAACATATGTTTGCATTTCTGGAATAAGGGTCGGTATTTGGCAAGGTATAAGGCTAAGATATAAGGCTGGGTGTAGCTTTTATACCTATGTAGTCAAAGGATTTTGGGGTCCAATTGAAAGGATAATTGGTTTTCAGTGATTCCATTATTTCAGGGAGGAGTATGATTTTTAGAGATGTTGTTTTTGATTTGTAGATGAGTAATCTCAAGATAATCACACTCAATCATGCACTCCTAGCATTGAGACTGAGCTGCCACTGACAGCTCTGGCCCTGGACTAACAATGGGGAATTGAGTTAGACAATAACAGCGATCACTAACCCCGTTCCAAATTATTATGCCAATGATATTTTTCTCATGTACCTAAATAATTGATGTAAAAACAGTCAGCATAATTCTCATGTTATCAACTATTAAGAGTACAATTCCAATTTTATTGAACAAACCTCTTAATGATAACAGGTTTTTTTTTCAAAATAAAAAAACTTACAATGCACTGTTCCAAATTATTAGGCACAGTAAGTTTCAAAACACTTCATAGGTTGTAAAGAACTTAAAATTGTAATTTTTTGTGTTTGCAGCGTATTTACTGAAATCAAAATCTATTTCAATCAAACTTTGAACAGCATTGTCAAACATTTTAACAGGTCACGTTACATTTTAACATAGGACCCCTTATTTGATAGCAGCTTCACAAGTCTTGCATCCATTGAACTAGTGAGTTTTTGGACAGTTTCTGCTTGAATTTGTTTTCAAGATGTCAGAATAGCCTCCCAGAGCTGCTGTTTGGATGTAAACTGCCTCCCACCCTCATAGATCTTTTGCTTGAGGATGCTCCAAAGGTTCTCAATAGGATTGAAGTCAGGGGAGGCTGGAGGCTACACCATGACATTTTCTCCTTTTATCCCCATAGAAGCCATTGATGCAGAGGTATTCATGAGAGTTATTTTTATTACAGAAAGCATAGTTCTTCCTTCTGTACCAGGGAAGGAAGTGGTCAGTCCACATACTTTGCAGAGGTTATATTTAAACCTTCTGGGACCCAAAAGGGGCTGACCAGCTCTCTTTCCATGATTCCGGCCCAAAACATGACTCCACTTTCTGACGTCGCGACCTTATTGGAACAGGGTGGCCATCCACCAACCATCCACTACTCCATCCATCTGGACCATCCAGGGTTGCACAGCACTCATCAGTGAACAGCACTGTTTGAAAATTAGTCTTCATGTATTTTTCTGCCCAATGCAGCAGTTTCTGCTTTTGAGCATTGGTTAGTGGTGACTGAATGGAAGGTTTATGTACAGTTGCAACACTCTGGAGGACTCTACACCTTGATGTCCGTGGGACTCCAGAAGCACCAGCAGCTTCAAATATCTGTTTGCTGCTATGTAATGGTGTTTTAGCAGCTGCTCTCTTGATCTGATGCATGGATCTTGCAGAAATCTTCCTCAATCTGCCTTTATCTGCACAAAACCCATCTGTGCTCTGAATCAGTCACAAATCTCTTAATAGTGCAATGATCACGCTTATGTTTTCGTGAAATATCTAATGTTTTCATACCTCGTCCAAGGCATTGAACTATTTCACTCTTTTCGGCAGCAGAGAGATCCTTTTTCTTCCCCATATTGCTTGAAAATGGTGCTCTGCTTAATAATGTGGAACATCCTCCTTTAGTAGTTTTTCCTTTAATTGGGCTCACCTGACAATCTAATTATCACAGGTGTCCGAGATTGTTTTCAGTGATCAAAAGAGCCCTGAAACACAATGCCATTCATGAGTTAAACTGAAAAACAAAATATGTAATCTTTGTGACACTGAAATAGAATTTTATATAATAATTTGGAACACCTTCACTGGAGTTGCTGACCAGTCAATTAGCCGTCAGAATGACCCCTTGCATTTTTTACATGTCCGCATCTAACGAGTGAGATCTAAACGGAGGACACAGGAATACACAGCGGGATCCCACACAGCAGAGATAGGCTCTAAAGACATTAATGTCTGGTAAGCGGCCATTTGAGTGGACACACACAGAGGTGAAAATCTGGTGAAGGTGTAGGATTCCACCTATGTATATCCATACACATGGGAAGACAGACTCTATGATATACACCATAATCACGCAGAAAGAGTGTAAAGGACTCCGTCACTGTTTGATGTTGGACTAAATAATACGGGACTGTGTTTCTTTTATATGTTGTTTCCTTTTTTTGTGCTTGCAAGCTCCTAAAGTTTTTATTAATGACTATTAGGAAAATAATAATGTATTTAATTTAAACGAACTGCATGGCGGAAACAGGAGACTGTTAGTCCCACCAGTAAGCAGTACAAACGCTGTTAGTGTTTGCCTTGTTTATCAAAACAATATTTTTGCTAAAGATCGACTAAAATCATGATTAGCAGATAAATACACAGCGCATTTTACAAAATTCCTACTAAATATAAAAGCTATAAATAACCTATATTGAGTTGCTTAATAACAAATATCTGTAACTTTTAAATTGCGCCTTTTTGCGAAATGGTTAAAATTTAACAGATGCAAAAATGTAAATATCCAAATTTCTCAAAAAATTGGAAGGTGTTCCTTTTTCCCTTACAGCTTTCAGAATTTGTGAAAGACCCCCAAAACCATATATTTTCTGAAACCATATGACCTCTAGAATAAAAAGAAGGTGCCACAGATTTTTTAGACCCTGCAGTATTTGTGCAAATGTTTATCAAACCAATATATTTACAGAAAATACCATTATTAGCAGATAAAAACACAGCCAATTTTACAAAATTCCTGCTAAATCCCTACTAAATATAAAAGCTTAACCTGTATGGAGTTAATAAATAACAAATATTTGTTAATCTAAAATCGTGCCTTTCTGCAAAATGATGAAAATCGAACGTACCCACAAATTTCTCAAAAAATCTGGAGGTTTTCATTTTTTTTACTTACAGCTTTCAGAGTTTGTAAAAGACCCCCTAAACCATATATTGTCTGAAAGCATATGACTTCTGGAATAAAAATAAGGTTCTACTGATTTTTTAGGCCCCGCGGTATTTGCGCAAATGTTTATCAAATCAATATTTTTGCTAAATCTACACTAAAACCATTATTAGCAGATAAAAACACAGCTAGCTTTACAAAATTCCTGCTAAATTCCAACTAAATATAAAAGCTTAACCAGTATGGAGTTAATACATAACAAATATTTGTAATTTTTACATTGCGCCTTTCTGCAAAATGGTTAAAATTGAACGTACACAAAAATTTAAATTTACAAATTTCTCAAAAAATCTGAAGGTTTTCATTTTTCCCTTACAGTATTCAGAATTTGTGAAAGACCCCCTAAACCATATATTTTCCGAAAGCATTTGACCAGTAGAATCAAAAGAAGGTGCTACTGATTTTTAAGGCCCTAAGATATTTACGCAAATGTTTACCAAAGCAGTATTTTTGTAGACCCTGCGGTATTTGCGCAAATGTTTATCAAACCAATATATTTAGAAAAATACCATTATTAGCAGATACAAACTCAGCAAATTTTACAAAATTCCTGCTAAATTCCTACTAAATATAAAATCTTAACCTGTATTGAGTTAATAAATAACACATTTTTGTAAATTTTAAATTGCACCTTTTTAAAAAAAATTGTGAAAATCGGACATAAAAGTTTCTTAGAAAATCTGGAGGTTTTCCTTACAGCTTTCAGAATTTGTAATAAAAACCTCAAATCATACATTTTCTAAAAGCACATGGCCAGTAGAATAAAATGCAGCTGCTACCAATTTTTAAGGCAGATATTTGCGCAAATGTTTATCAAACCAATATTTTTGCTAAAAATATACTAAAATCATTAATAGTGCACATTGACACAATATAACTTACAAAACTCCTGCTAAATTGCTACAAAAGCATCGTTCACATGTGGCATACTAAATTGTATGCCCATGGGGGGGCCATGTTTACCCGCACAGAAGTGCACAGGTGTCCCATGCATCCACGTACAGGCAGTCCCATTTATGTCAATTGGGATGCAACGGCTGCACAGGCATAGCTGCTATTTCCAATCTGACATCCGTGTGGGTGTGGGTACACCACCCCAAACACAGACAGTGTGAGCTCAGGGACATGCATGCAGACCTACATGGATGTAAAATTGGGACAATGGCTCTGTTCGTGCAGTTGTTACATCCCAAATGACATCAATGGGAATGCCTGCACAGAGATGCACAGAACACCTGTGCATCCCTGTAAAGGCACGCTGTGTATGCCCTGTGTGAACAAGGCCTTAGGCCCCTTTCACATAAGCACACCGATTGGGTCTACCTGTCCGTTTTTAAGGTGGGCCCAATCGAACCACCCATTGTTCTCTATGGAGAGGCTGATGTAAATGGACATGTGTCCGCTTACACCTGCCTGCATCCGATCCAGTCCCATCCACTAAAAACAGAGGGAGGGGCATCCCATTCTCCATCCATCTAGCAGATCAGATGGTATTCGATGAAACTGGGCAGGCGGTCTGTTTCCATCCTGCTGTCCCATAGAGAACAGCAGGCTGTGTCCGTGATCTCTCTGCATCAGTGGAGCGGACACAGACCGATCATTTGCCTTCTCAGCAGGGATCAGCAGACAGATCCCCCGCTGAGCAGGCGGATCTGCTTGACAGAGCCTGCTCCATGTGAAAGGGGTATTACCAGGAATGGCTGGACCATTAGCGGCACTGGAGCGCTGCCCCCCCACAGGGCGCCAGACTTTTTTTATTCAAGCCATATGTTTAGAACCTTAGGCTCTAATTGGCTTGAAAAAGGTTTAGCATTGGTCGCAGAGCATTGCACCCCGAACCCACCCACAAATTAATATTCGCTATTGTCTTCTGAATTCTCCTCCTGGCCAATCAGGATGGATTGGGTTGGCCGTGAGGAGAAGCCATCACCATGGAAGGGTGAGTGTGGGGGGGGGGGGGGGGATCACCGTGGAGAGGCTGAGTGCAGGTGGACCTTTAGGTCTTACGATGTTTGTTTCTTTTTTATATTTTTTTTACTTTTGAAATGTATTTAATTATTTATATATATATATATATATATATATATATATATATATATATATATATATATTAGGGCTGTGGAAATTAATTCCTCGATTAATCAATACATTTTTTTGATCAATCAAAATTCTTTTGATCGGTACTCACCTTTCTGCCGGCTTCTGGATCTTCAGGAAGTTCTGTCGGAGATCCGGTGACATCACGGATATCAATGTCAGTGGACTCCTCCCCCTTTCCCCAGGTGCCTCCATCTGCTAATGAAGGGAAGGAGGGAGGAGTCCAATGATGTAGAAGTTCTGATTGAACGTAACGAGTACGGAGGAGGAGCTATGCATGGCGTCACCCGCTGCTGCCCTATGGAAGTAACATGATTATCAGCTTTACATGTTGTGTTTTTATCATCTTTATGTGAGTAGTTTGTGTTTGAACACATAAATTAAATATTATACTTAAGCGGTGAGCACTTAGATATTTTCTTTCTACCCATGACCTGGCATCCTTGCTGAGCTCTAAGGAGACGTGAGAGAAGTTTATGGTCCATGTTAACCCTTTTGATACCCGCTTGCATGACTTCCTGTTTGCACAGGGGTCCATACCATAAGGTGAGAGTGATTAGTTAGACCGGAGAGGGAGGGATTGTCACACTACTGTGGAAAAAAAAAAAATACTTATGTCAGTGCTACAGTTTGAATTTAAAACATATTTATGTGAACTTAAGTCATGGATTTTTGAAACTAACTAATGTCGGGTGATTGTATATAGTGTATACCACATTTACCACTGACTAATGCAGAGTTGCAATGCATGGAGATCAGCTAAAAGTAGTTGGATCTGTATGTGCGATATAATTAATTGAAATTAGTCGATTAATCGATTAAAAAAATTGATTAATCGCACATGAAAATTTTAATCAGTAACAGCCCTAATATATATATATATAGCACTGACCCCCTGAAGGAGCTGCTGGTTTTATTGGGCTTACCGTTACCTTCTTGAGTGCTTCTCCGTGTAGGGTTTCCCATGGTAGATGGCCCAAAACAACTGTGAAAACTGACACTGAATCTTCTTTTGGGTTATTTATTTGAAGCAGAAACAGAGTCTCACAGGTTAGGGTAGAGGGTTAGTAATAAGTTCAGGTACTTTGGACTGCAAAAAATAGAAAGTCTCTTATAGAAAAAATCCAGAGAATAGCAACCGTTTCACAGCTGGATTTTACAACCCCTGGATAGACCTCCTCTCACTAGGCCTAGCCTAACTGAGCCTCCAGGCTCCTTCAGAGAAGCCAGCCTTGTGCATGGCCTTCTCATGAAGAGTCCTTCCCTGGGGTTTCTCCAGTTGCTGGGCCTCTCCCTTAGATGAGACGGCACCGGACCACCTTTGAATCAATAGGCCCCGAGATCCATTCAGGCCTGTCCCTGCAGTTGTGTTGCCTTGGGCTAGCCATCCCAGAGACTTGGAAATGCATGGTTCCACACCCCATGGGGCTGGTCAGGAGGACCAGAACCAAACAGACAGAAAATAATCTCCGGAACCCCGAACATGTGATGTCGTTACCTTAAATACCACCTCCCAGAATGCACAGCAGGAGAACACTCCCACTGGGCTGGTTCCAAAAGAAACGTGGCATTCAATACACCCAGCTAGACTGTGTTCTCAACTTTGCCGGTGGTGACGACACCTGCGGCCAAGGAGAAACCCAGTGCAACCCAGCTGGACTGGTAATGAAATGAGCCCCAAAACCAAACTGTGGTTTCAGGAAAGTTAACTTTGAAAAAACCATAGTGCCTGCTCGCCAGGAGCCAGCGCTACATATATATATATATATATATATATATATATATATATATTTTTTTTTTTTTTTTTTTTTTTGGGGGGAGTCTTTGGTTAGATATCAGAGGTCTAAACAGACCCTCATCTCTCTTTTTTTGAGACAGAGTAAGGGACTAAAGATAGTCTCTTTTCTCTGTAGCACTTTACATGAATGAATGAGGAATCTGTATTGAGATTCCATTCATTCATAGAATGACAATCTGATACATAGTAACTCTCACGGCTAACTGACTGGCAAGGGGACATATCTGGATCCCCCCCCAGGCCTCCCGGTGGGAGTGGAAGAGGGGGGATGCTGGGTAATGAGGGTAGCTGCGGGGAGCCAGTTTGTGGGTAGGTCAGATCGCGTGAAGGGGGGGTAATCAGTGCTGGGGGGGGGGAGAAGGGGGTGAAGGGGATAGTAAAGGAGAGTGGAGGGAGTAGTTTTAGGTGAAAGGGAGCAGCGGGGGGTGAAGAGGCTGGGGACAGTGATGCGACGGCATTGGGTGGGGGGTCAGTCACATTTAGGGTTATTAACTCTGATCAGCGAGTTGTAATCTGCTGATCAGAGTTATAGAATTGTTCAGCAGAGTCTGCTGAGCAATTCTGACATAAGCTTATGGTCATTGAAGTGACCATAAGCCTTTGGGAGAGGGAGAAATTAGATCCATATGGCGTACGGACTTGGCCACCTGTGGGCTCTTCTGTAGGTCAGTACGGTGTATGGACATGGCAGTGAAAGGGTTAATAGAAAGAAAACAAGACTTTACAATCACTTTAACTGCTCTTCTCTTATCCCCCTGCCAGTGCTCCTGGCTCCTCCTCCCCGCCCAGTGTTTACCATAGCAAACTGCTTGCTATGGGGGCACTGTGTGGGCTTACACTTGAGCAGCTCTTGTGTCTCCATAAGCCCAGGGAGAAAGCTGTACACAGAAGGTTTTTTGCTTTCATGCATAGAGTGCATGAAGGTAAAAAACCTTCTACCTTCACAACCACTTTAAGTGATTCTTTCCCAAGCAGTACAGAGGCACCCGTCCACACAAGCAACAGTCCATACACAATGGCTCCAATAAACTGTCTAGGGGAATTCTTTTAAAAGTTTATTGCTTGCAGAACTTTAACAGGGGAGATAGAAGTTAGTGATTAGAGGACAGTCTATCTTAGTAGCCGGAGAAGCAGGGGGAAGGAGGGGGGGTATGAGAATGGAACAGGCAGGGAGAGAAGATGGGGAGGTACGGAGTGCATAGGGACCGTCCATCTTGGAATTGATAGGACGGACCTAGGGCACCAAATAGATTTCCACCTCAGGTTAGGAAGAGCAGGGGGGACAGGGAGGTGCCCCTTAGAATAAAATATAAACCAGTTCAAAAGACCATGAGGTCAAAACAACAACACCAGGGGGGATGGGGATGGGAACAGGGGAGTAGAGGGAAGGGAGGGGGTAAAAAAAATGGGAGGGAAGAGGTTCATCTTAATAGAAAGAGGGAAAAAGGGGGGAAAATAAAAAGAATTTGCAGATGTATCGGATTAAAGATGTCCCTGTGTGTCGCCTACTGGGGGGCGGGGAGGGCCTGTCCGGGGGGACGCACTGGGATTAGAGAAGAATGGAGGATAAGAAGGATATAAAAATATTGACCTATAATGTGCAGGGACTAAGTTCATCCAGGAAGAGACATATTTCTCCAGGAGACACACATTACACAACATTCAAGACTGAAATTGTACTCAAGAAGTATACCAACATGGTATTATGGAGATTCGCCAATCAGAAGGGCAAAGGGAGTGGCATTTGACTTCGGGAAAAAAAATTTTTGGAAATAGAGAAAAGAAAAGTGGGCCCAGAGGGATGTTTCCTTTTTTTATCGGGGATTATACAGAATATAAAATATACGTTTGCTAATGTATATTGCCCCAATAAGAACCCTAAAAAATATCTAGTGGGAATATTGATTGAGCTGATGGAATTTAGGCAAGGTAAATTAATTCTAGCAGGAGACTTCAACTTCTCTATTGATCACAAACTAGATAGTACCTCAGATGTAATTGACAGAGAAATAAGACAACTTTGAAAAATAAAAAATAAATTATATGAGCATCAATTAGTGATCCATGGCATATTCAGCATCCAAGTATAAAAGATTTCACATTTTATTCTGCAGTACACGGAACATATTCCCGGTTGGACTATATCATGATTGAACATAGAACTTTGGAGGAAATAAAAAAAACAAAAATAGGAATAATAATAACTTTTTCGGACCACACTGCAGTGTCCTTGAGAATGAAAATACATGGGGAACCTATGGGAAAAGGGACATGGAGAATAAACAAAGATTTACTGGAAGATAACGAAGTAAAAAAATTAATAAAGGAAGAGATTGAAAAATATTTCAAAGAAAATGATACACCGGAACTTTCAAAAGCAACTATTTGGGAGGCTCATAAAACCGTCATCAGAGGTAAACTAATATCCATTGGGGCTGGAAAACAACAGGAAAGAAGGAAAAATATTATGAAAATTATAGAAGAACTGCATGAATTGGAGCAAAGTATATATATTTAATTATAAAAAGAGAACAACTAAAGATCTTGTTGGATCAAGAGAAAAGCCAGGATTTGAATAAAGTGGCTCAGGAGAGATATAAATGCGGTAATAAACCGGGAAAATATCTTGCAAATTTAGTAAAGAAAAAGAAGTCTATAAACTATATAGAGAAGATTAAAACCGAGAAAGGAGAGCTAGTGAATAAGACATCAGTAATTGCAATAGCTTTTCAACGATATTACAGTGCATTATATTCAATAAGAAATCAGGAATCACAACAAGAAGAACAAATAAGAAACAGGAAAATACAAGAATATTTAAGAGAAGCTAAATTACCAAAAATCCAACCTGATCAACTGGAAGAACTAGAAAAAAGGATAACGCCAGATGAAATTAAATTAACTATTAAAGAAACCCCGTCCGTAAAAAGCCCAGGGCCAGACGGCTTTACGATTAAGCACTATAACATTTTTTCCAAACACCTGATCCCAAGGATACATGAATACGTGAATAATATACAGTAGGAGAGGATGAAGAAGTAAGAAGAGAATTGTTATTAGCTCATATTACAATCATACCTAAAGAGGGAAAAGACAAAACCAACTGCTTGAGCTATAGGCCTATTGCTCTACTAAATGCGGACATAAAATTGTTCGCAAAGATCTTAGCCACTAGACTAAAAAAGCTAATACCATATTTGGTGAACGCAGATCAGACGGGATTCGTGCCGAGCAGAGAAGGAGGGGATAACAGTATAAAAATATTATTGATGCTAGGTATAGGAAAGTCCGGTGAACCCCCAGCTCTACTTCTGTCTATAGGTGCAGAAAAAGCATTTGACAGGGTAGACTGGGGGTTCATGATGGATACATTGCAATATTTGGAATTTGGTCCAAGATATATCAAGTGGATTAAAAACTTGTATAATTGTCCAAAAGCAATGGTGAAGGTTAATGGGAGATTATCGCCCATGTTTGAGATGTACAATGGAACACATCAGGGGTGCCCACTCTCGCCTCTCCTATATGTTCTGTCAATGGAACCTTTCCTAGCGACATTGCGAAATAACCAGGAAGTGAGGGGGTGAGGGTGGGAGAAAAAAAACATAAAATTGCGACATAGGCAGATGATGTTCTGATGTATGTAACAAATCCTGGGGGACACTCCCAAATATAATTAAAGAAGTGGAAAAATATGGGGAACTTTCAAATTTTAAAATAAACCCTATAAAAAAACTGGTTAAAGAGTGAAAAAACAGGTATAAAAGAATGGTTTGAACATATAGAGTATTACAGGAAAATGTAATCCCTGGGCAGCAGAGACAATGATCATTATGAAAATCATGTCAGCATATGGGAAGGTTGGGGAAAATTTAAGACTTCAAATAAATATTTGGAGAGGATGATGGAGGGCAGAGGTCCGTGAGTTAGAAAGGAAAGGGATATAGAATTAAACGAACCCGGGGGTAGGTGGGGGGGAAGGGGAGTGGGAGGGTAGGAAAATGGGAAGGGGGGTAAGTAATAATAGGTTATATATGGAGGTTCCCTTTTGTACTGTATGTAATTCAAAATGTAAAATCTTAAAATAATTAAATAAGTTATAGTAGAATAAACCACTATGATGTGAAAACGAGAAGGGACAAAGATGAACTGTAAAGTTGAAATAAGTCTCTCTGGAAATTTTGCTGAAGTGGTAAAAAAAAAAAAAGGAAAATTCTTTTAACAAAATTAAAACCCATAAATGTGGCCCAAGAGCTGTTTAGAGTGGCACAAGCTTAAATCCCGACATGCTTTGCCCTAATGTTGGGCTTCCTATCCGCTTGGGGTCTCAGCCTTCTAATAAACAAAAACATACAAATAGCATACCATAATTATTGCATAATAACTTATATATATATATATATACAAACATTTACATTTAATTTAACTTTATGTACACGTATGCAAATATCAGCCATTCAATATACTTACACTGTATTCCTGAGATACCACTTAGAAAAATGATCACAAATGTATTTAATAAATGGTGAAGTGCTAAATCCACTGCAGAGTTGCAGGAGGCCACAGGAGGCAGACACGAACCAGACAAAAAATATATATCGAAACCAATACCAATAAATCGTAGCAATGTTTATGTACAAACTAGCACTTCTCATTTCAAAAAAAGGGGGGGGGGAGACAGCAGGGGCAGAAGCCACAGAGCAGGTTTGTTCAGATGTTAAACTGAAAATAAAGACAAAAAAGAATACACTTTTCTAAAAATACTAAGCATCAGATCTTCCGTGTCAACTCATGACACAGTGGGTGATTGTGTAGGTTAACAGTTTAGTTCACCAGAAAGGAAAAGGGAAAAAACCAACCTGCGTCAAATCCTGTGGACTGCGTGTGTCCCCCATGTCTCCGGTAGCTTGCAAGCCAGAATGTCGGCCAATATATACCTCCCACATGGCCGACATGAATCATGGCCAGGTGCAGATGTAATGACGCACAGCGCATGCGCCGTCAGTACAATACCTCAATCTCCTCAAAAACCGCAAGGTCTTAACGCTCAAGGACCCATGGGTTAGGATGGACACCATCTGAGGGTGGGAGGACTGCATCTCAAGATGAGAGCATTACACAGGGGCGATCAATGCTGGTATTGATCACGCTGTAAGAGAAGTAGGTGGAACTAGAAGATGGAATAGGACCAAGGAACAGGTCCAAAGAACAGGAAGGCACAAGGCAGCACGAAAAATCAGGTTAGTACCAGGGGTAACAGCAACTGGTGATTATCCTTGGGCATCCGTGCAGTCACCCAATTGCCCAAGCTTGGTGAGAAACACTTTAAGTTATAATAAACACAGATAAAGGGGCAAAAAAGCACACCTAATCTAGTATGTAATAGAGGAGAAAACACAATATTAATAAAGGGACTATTTGTTATCAGATGGCCAAAACTGCAAACAAACACATTTACAACGGTCCAAATTGCATAGATAGTATATGCACAACTAGTTAGATACAGGTCCAGTAATTATGAAAACGACAATACATCTGTAAATAATATATCAACTCTAATATTAAATTGAGATAAATTTCTAAAGAACGAAACCTAATAGGGGGGAAGGTAAGAAAGACATTTTCTAACATCTGTTTTAAGGCACAAAGAGAAATATTGGGGGAGCCAAATGTGGAGAGGTCAGACAAAACTCACAAATAGACAAACAGCCAACCATCAGACAAATGATAAAGACGACGAAAAGGACAAGAAGAACAAATAAACAACAAATCACAACCAATCAAGAAAAACAAACAACCAAACAAAAATAACCTGAGAATTAAGGGTTAAATGTGTTCCCTCATGTGTGTTCTAACTGTGGGGAGGGGGGGGGGGACTGCCTGGAGAACGAGACTGATTACTGTTCCTAATCTTTAGGAGCAGCAGATCTGTCTCTCCTCCCCTGACAGAATGGAGATCTGTCTGCTTACATTGACATGTACCTCAACATTAAGAAGCCCAAAATACCTACCAAAAGTTCATAAATCCTTAACTAGCCCCCCAGGTTGTCCAGTTATTTCTGTCTGTGGGAGTTTGGCGGAGAATACAAGTAGTCTGGTTGATAGCTACTTGCACCCTCATGTCAAGTCCCTTTTTTCCTAGGTACAGGATACAACTGATATTTGAAAAAACATTGAGAGGGATACATATCCCTAAGAATGCATGGCTTGTAGCTAAAGATGTAGAGAGCCTTTATAACACTATCTTGCATGAGCTTGGTTTGAAAGCCATAGCTGACCAGCTACATGAGCATGGCCACTTGGCTTTTAGGTATAAAAAATTTGTGCTGAAGTTGTTGAAATTCATACTGACCAGAAACGTATTTATGTTTGGACATTCTCAATACCTCCAGGTGCAGGGGGTTTTGATGGGAAGACGATGTGCCCCATCATATGCCAACCTGTACCTGGGGGGTTGGGAAAGAGAACTGTTTGCACAGAAAGATATTACTCCTTTTCTGGATTTCTTGATTGTATTATCACCTGGCATTATTATATCGATGATTTCCTAATTATTTGGTCAGGCACTCACCAAGACTTAATCCAATTTATGGAGTGTCTGTCATGTACAAATTTAGTTTTTGCCTCAGAGCAGTAAAGGGGTTCTGAGGGTTAATTGTGTAGGTTAAACTGACATCAGTTTGGCCAGGCTGTGTTAGAGTTCTGCCTGGTCATGTGTACAGTTAGGTGCACATGACAGGCTCAGAACCAGGCCTTGTTGGACGTTTTAGGTATCAGCTGTCCCGGAGCCAATCAGTGGGTGCGCCGGGCCCCGCTGAGGAGTCTGGGGAAAGGTACTTAAGATGTTGAAGTCACGTGTCCTAGGTTCGTTCGTGAGGCCCTATCGGTCTGTTCATGACTCTAGACCAAGGTAGCCCCACGAGGGGTCCCGGTCACGGGAGCGTTTGTCGATTCGCAACATGCTTCGGTTGGCTAGCCCCAGTAGACCCGCTTGGTCTGGGGTAGGGATCTGTCTGTTCCCGAGTCTCGGAACTGGCTGGCCCGAGGCACAGTAACTGAGGGAGGATCCAAGGCATCCGGGTGTGCTCTCGGCTTGGAGGGGCACCGCAGCTCGTGCAAGTGACCGAGGGAGGACTCTTCGGAGAAGGGCCAACAAGCCAGCATCCTGAGAAGTGCCTGGTTGCTGAGTTGTGAAGAGCACTGACGAATTCACGCTTATTCCAGTACTGCTAAGGAGACATAGAACGTTCCAGATACTGAGGAAAAAGGTTCCTGTTCACTTCTGTTACTAGTTACTCAAGGTCAAAGATTTCACAAGTTCTGGATCAAAGTGCTGACTGCCATAATCTCTGGCTAGAGATTTGTTCAGCCTTGAAGCGCCCAACTGCGAGAGGCTACTCTCTGGGTGGTATTAGAGACTTTGTGATATTAGCGGTTCAAGGTGCCTGAGTTTCTTCACCCTTGCTCTTTGTTCCCATACGAGACTGTGTTGTTGGATGTTACCCCTGCAAATAAAACCTTTTCTAAAGGACTATTATGGTGTCAGCGTCCAAAGTTGTTGCCTACTAACTCTGGGAACACCTAGACGTGGAAGAACCAGCCAAGCAGAGGTAACCAGTAAGCCCAAAAGTTAAGGCCGCCCTGCCAAGGGTTATAGCCGCTACACTTACAACTTACAATTCATGATATCCTGCGATCAACAAACTATTACTTTCTTGGATGTCAGAATCTTTGTTGAGGCTGATGGCTCCCTGGGCAGTACGCTGTTCAGGAAGCCATCCGCAGGCAACACTGTCCTGCATGCTTCTAGTTATCATCCCCAATCCTTGGCCAAAAATATCCCTTACAGTCAGTACCTTTGTTTCAAAAGAAATTGTAGTAACCTTAAAGACTTTGAAGTTGAAGCTAAAAAACTATATTCACGTCTACGCCATGAGGCTACAGTAAAAGTAGCCTAAAAAAAGCTTACAATAAGACGAATGCACATACACGTAAATCCTAGATTTACAAATCTAAGAACACACAAGATCCACAGCTGGAGTGAATCATTACCTCATACTCTAGACAGCACCAACAAGTAAGACAAATAATCAATAAATATTGGTCACTTCTATTATCAGATCCTACTACTTGTAAATATATTGACAAACAGCCATCTTTCACTTATAAGTGTTCTAAATCTTTAAAGGATCGCTTGGTCCAGAGCCATTATATGGCCCAAACCAAAGCTATATCATCTGCCCCAGGTACCTTTTCATGCATTAAGTGTGAGTACTGCCCATATACAGTGCCTTGCGAAAGTATTCAGGCCCCCTTGAACTTTTCAACCTTTTGCCACATTTCAGGCTTCAAACATAAAGATATGAAACTTTTATTTTTTGTGAAGAATCACCAACAAGTGGTACACAATTGTGAAGTGGAACGAAATCTATTGGATTTTTTAAACTTTTTTAACTAATAAAAAAATGAAAAGTGGGGCGTGCAAAATTATTCGGCCCCCTTGCGTTAATACTTTGTAGAGCCACCTTTTGCTGCGATTACAGCTGCAAGTCGCTTGGGGTATGTTTCTATCAGTTTTGCACATCGAAAAGACTGAAATTCTTGCCCATTCTTCCTTGCAAAACAGCTCGAGCTAAGTGAGGTTGGATGGAGAGCGTTTGTGAACAGCAGTTTTCAGCTCTTTCCACAGATTCTCGATTGGATTCAGGTCTGGACTTTGACTTGGCATTCTAACACCTGGATACGTTTATTTGTGAACCATTCCTTTGTAGATTTTGCTGTATGTTTGGGATCATTGTCTTGTTGGAAGATAAATCTCCGTCCCAGTTTCAGGTCTTTTGCAGACTCCAACAGGTTTTCATCCAGAATGGTCCTGTATTTGGCTGCATCCATCTTCCCCTCAATTTTAACCATCTTCCCTGTCCCTTCTGAAGAAAAGCAGGCCCAAACCATAATGCTGCCACCACCATGTTTGACAGTGGAGATGGTGTGTTGAGGGTGATGAGCTGTGTTGCTTTTACGCCAAACATATCGTTTTGCATTGTGGGCAAAAAGTTGGATTTTGGTTTCATCTGACCAGAGCACCTTCTTCCACATGTTTGGTGTGTCTCCCAGGTGGCTTGTGGAAAACTTTAGACGAGACTTTTTATGGAAATCTTTGAGAAATGGCTTTCTTCTTGCCACTCTTCCATAAAGGCCAGATTTGTGCAGTGTACGACTGATTGTTGTCCTATGGACAGACTCTCCCACCTCAGCTGTAGTTCTCTGCAGTTCATCCAGAGTGATCATGGGCCTCTTGGCTGCATCTCTGATCAGTCTTCTCCTTGTCTGAGCTGAAAGTTTAGAGGGCCGGCCAGGTCTTGGTAGATTTGCAGTGGTCTGATACTCTTTCCATTTCAAAATGATCGCTTGCACAGTGCTCGTTGGGATGTTTAAAGCTTGGGAAATCTTTTTGTATCCAAATCCGGCTTTAAACTTCTCCACAACAGTATTACGGACCTGCCTGGTGTGTTCCTTGGTCTTCATGATGCTCTCTGCGCTTTCAACAGAACCCTGAGACTATCACAGAGCAGGTGCATTTATACAGAGACTTGATTACACACAGGTGGATTCTATTTATCACCATCAGTCATTTAGGACAACATTGGATCATTCAGAGATCCTCGCTGAACTTCTGGAGTGAGTTTGCTGCACTGAAAGTAAAGGGGCCGAATAATTTTGCACGCACACCTTTTCAGTTTTTTATTTGCTAAAAAAGTTTAAAATATCCAATAGATTTCGTTCCACTTCACAATTGTGTCCCACTTGTTAGTGTTTCTTCACAAAAAATTAAAATTTTATATCTTTATGTTTGAAGCCTGAAATGTGGCAAAAGGTTGAAAAGTTTAAGGGGGCCGAATACTTTCGCGAGGCACTGTATGTCAAATAGTTCCGAAATAATACTTCCCAACAACCACAGTCACACTATTAAGCATAGTGTAGACTGCGAAACACCTGGCTTTGTTTACTTAATGCAATGTGCATGTAATAGTTTTTATGTTGGAAAGACCAAAAGACCCTTCTTCAAAAGAGTGAGTTTTTTCCCTCATTAAAAAACATTGAATGAAAACCCCAATGCTCCTCTATAGTCCAATCCAACCTGTTATATCTATTTCTTAGTTACATAGAAGGTGAGGGTAAATAAAGACAATAGTCCATCCAGTGTAACCTGTGTAGGTGTATGTGTGCCAGTGTCAATAATCTTTTCCCATATCCCTGTATGTTATATGTAGTTAGTACAGTAGTAAACAGTCCAAGGTCCCAGAGCTGGAGATGATGGGGCAAGTCTGGTTACGTTTTCATCAATGCACACCTGTTGATATCCAGTGCAGTTTCCAGCACGGAGTGACAAGGATCGATTAAAGGTCACTACTCACAAGTCCCCAGGACAGCTGCCTCCTTCCAGCTAGACATGGTCTAGTGAAGTGAGACAAAACCTCTCAGAACTTGATCCCTGTTGGTGTGACTCTGCATTGAGCTATGAGCAAAGTCCATGCAAACCTTTAGTCCTGGCACTTCTGAGGCCTCTTAGAGAAGCTGTTCAGTTCATGGGCTGCTCTGGAACCCTCCTGGTGAGGAGGGATCCTGCTCTCCAGTGTTTCAAACTTTTTATCTACATTCCAGCCTCCTACTGGATACTAGACATGTGCAGAGTGAAATATTTCGTTTCGGAATTTCGTTTTCGTCCGAAAAATTAATTAATTTAGTTACTCCCGAAATTAGTTTTTATTTATTTCTTTTTTCGTTCAAAGATTGCATTCGTCCGAAAATCCACATGAATTACGGTCGAATCTGTCTTTGAAGGCTTATGGTGTCTGTCGAATGTATAAAGAAGATTCAACAGAGCTAGTTTATAGCATACTTCGTTTGAACTTTAGAACCCTATTAAAGTCTATGGGACTCCAACGTTCAAAATCTAAAGTACTAATTTTAAAGGCTAATATGCAAGTTACTGTCCTAAAAAGTGTTTGGGGACCCGGGTCCTGCCCCAGGGGACATGTATCAATGCAAAAAAAGTTTTTAAAACTGCAGTTTTTTCGGGAGCAGTGATTTTAATAATGATTAAAGTGAAACAATAAAAGTGTAATATTCCTTTAAATTTCGTAGGGGGGGGGGGGTGTCTATAGTATGCCTGTGAAGGGGCGCATGTTTCTGGTGCTTAGAACTGTCCCTGCACAAAGTGTCATTTATGCAGGAGAAAAAGTCCTTTAAAATCACTCACAGCTATTATGAATTGTCGGCTCCGTAATACAGAGAACACTCATTGAAAGTCCCGAAAAAACGGCAGTTTTTAAAACTTTTTTTTTCCATTGATCCATGCCCCCTGGGGCAGGACCCGGGTCTCCAAACACTTTTTAGGACAGTAACTTGTAGAATCTTTTCTCTCTGTCAAATCTTTTTTTCTCTGTCAAATATTTTCTCTATATAATCTTAAGATCTCTATCTTAATAGAGGTAAGGTTAGGCACATTCGACCACAGGTTCTATAGACACAGATTGTTATTGTCAGAGTCACGTCGAATCTCCTATTCTATATCGAACTGTTGTAACAACTAAAACGAAAATAAAGCATTTATTTATGTCGGATCTTTCGTTTTTCGGATTCTGTGCTTTCGTTATCTTTTGTCAAAACGAAAACGTAAATAGCTGAAATTCGGATGAAAATGCATTCGGATGAAAACGAATGCACATGTCTACTGGATACTTCCCCTCAAGAGATTGGTTTGAACCTGATAAATATTCAGACTGGTCAATTTGAATCTCCTGCCCTAAGCAGGAGGCAGGAGGAAGCAAACAAACTCCTAGCCTGTGAGACTCTGAACAGGCCAGTACAAACAATTACTGCTCTCTTGATTACAGAAGGAGCCTGACCTGGGACATTGGCTTTTGGAGGGACTTAATGCTAGCATTTTGCTACCTACTATGGTCCCTGGCATTTGAGGGAGCCACAAGCATTTAGAAAGATGTCCTGTGATGTAATGCCAAAGGATATTATTAAGGAGGCCATGATGGTCTCTGCCAGCTTGAAACTCAGTGGACAGATGTATGTGAAAAGAAAGCTGGTTAATGAAATCTGGACTGAGGGTCTCCTGCTGTCTACTAGTCTGAGGTGGGGTGAGATCACTATTGGTATTGTTAATTATGCTATTTAACTCACCTATTGTCTGCTAGCAAACTACTGTGGGGATGTGTCTTACATGTAATAATGTGTATTGTACTTTGTGAGCTTGATGCCGGCAAATCTGACATGGAATGAGACCTCTGAGTAACCCAGGTGACTAGTTGTTTAATCAACTTAATGTTTTAGTATATGTTGGCTAATTTAACTAACTCTTGGAGGAGTTGACCTGACATTTAATCCGCCATCTCTGGATACCATTATTAAGTCTGAAGTGATCCCTCGACTGAAAAGCTGGGGGTCGTCTTGATCCGGTGAGTGGGAATACATGAAGGGGTGTTGTTGTACACCTGAAAATCCCTAAAGCATTTTGCACTTTTTTCACAGCGGATTTGAGCACTTTAGTCACTTTATATGGACTTTAGGAAGGAAGTCAGGGAAGTCAGGGTGCCCAAGTGGTTCTGTCACAGAACCAAAGCTAAATTTGTCTAGCAACCTATGCTAGGAGGGTGCGACTTGTGCACTATTGTTTCTGGGCCCTACTATGAGTAGAAACAAGTATAGTGCATAGGTACTGTATTTGGTTTCCCCACAGCAGTAGGAGAATTGTTTTTTTTGGGGTCGTTTTTTTGGTGATGGGTCTTAATACTGGTAAGAAATATACAGCTAAAATAAAAAATAAATAAAAATGTAACTATTTTAATTGATAATAATAAAAACAGTCAGGAGATTATCCATTAACGTTTACCACCAAATAAAAGCCCAATTTGCTTTGAAACAAGGTAATACTAAATAATAAATCCAATCACAGCCAGAGTACTGTGTTTACAAACAAAGAGCAGCAATCTGGCTGTTAAAATCGGCCATAACTCTTAGTAAAAGCAGAACATTACTCACATTATACTTGTTAGGCACACAGTTAACCCCTAGAGTGCCCATTGATGTTAACCCCTTTCCAGTCACCCAGTGTCATTAGTATAGTATACAGTATTATATCTGATCACTCTATTAGTACCACTATTGATGTCAGTTAGTGTACCTCCCAGTAAGGGTCTGTTAGTGCCAGGTTGTCCGCCACACTATCACAGTCCCACTATAAGTTGCTGATCACTGCCATTACCAATATTGCGCCACAGCTGGCAAATTACAGTATATATACCATAGTTTGTAGACTCTATAACTTTTACACAAATCAATTAACCACTTGCCGACCGCCGCACGACGATGTACGTCGACAGAATGGCACGGGCAGGCATAAGGGCTTACATGTACGTCCTTGCCTGCCCGCCGGTCGGGGGCCCGATCGGGCCCCCGCCCGGTGCCTGCGGTGGTCGGTATTCGTTCGGGAGCGATCCCGGACGAGGGGACGGCCATTCATTCATGGCCACCCCCTCGCGATCGCTCCCGACGAATGAAAATGTCCCGTGACATCATTTCTTCTCCTGTAATGTAAACACAGGAGAGGAAGTGATGTATTCTCTCCTCCGTGTCGGTATTTTTCGTTCCGGCACCGAGGAGAGAGCATCGGTGAGTTGCACAAGCACTACACTACACAGTAGAACATGCCAGGCACACTCACACCCCCCCTTTAACCCCCGATCACCCCCCAATTACCCCTGCCCCCCCAGTCACAGTGACACCAATTGCTTTTTTTTTTTTTTTGCATTGGTGTCATTTGTGACTGTAATAACTGTTAGGGCAGTTAGGGTTAGCCCCCTTTAGTTCTAATGTGCCCCCCTAGCCCCCCCAATAAAGGTTTAACCCCGTGATCACCCCCCGTCGCCAGTGTCACTAAGGCTGGGTTCACATTGCAGCGGTTTATGAGAACGAATGTGATTCGCACCGCACTGCAGTGCAAATCACATCCGATCTCTGTGCGATTCGAGTTCAGCCATACAGATAGTATGGCTGAATTCGTGTCGCACCCGCCGCACCCGCCGCACCCGCCGCAAATTCGCACGGGACCCTTTTTTTGGCCCGCAGCAGAATCGGATCGCATGGGTGTTCACACCATGTGATCCGAGTTTGCAGATCGCACTGCGATATGCGAACTGATCTGGGGGTGTCATTAACATTTCACTGACACTCCCAGCAGTTCGCATAGGGCAGTGTGAACTGCCGCCGGGAGGCATGCGATGCGGGAACCCGCCGCGGATTCATGGCGTTCCCGCATCGCTCCAGTGTGAACCCAGCCTAATAAGCGATAGTTTTTCTGATCGCTGTATTAGTGTCACAGGTGACGCTAGTTAGGCAGGTAGGTATTTAGGTTCGCCGCAGCTTTTTATAGCGCCAGGGACCCCCATATACTACCGCATAAAGCCCCCTGATTGCCCCCTAGTTAACCCTTTCACCAGTGATCACCATATAACTGTTACAGGTGACGCTGGTTGGTTAGTTATTTTTTTATAGTTTCAGGGCACCCGCCATTTATTACCTAATAAAGGTTTAACCCCCTGATCACCCAGCGGGTGTCATTTGTGACTGTAATAACTGTTAGGGCAGTTAGGGTTAGCCCCCTTTAGTTCTAAGGTACCCCCCTAACCCCCCCAATAAAGGTTTAACCCCGTGATCACCCCCCGTCGCCAGTGTCACTAAGGCTGGGTTCACATTGCAGCGGTTTATGAGAACGGATGTGATTCGCACCGCACTGCAGTGCAAATCACATCCGATCTCTGTGCGATTCGAGTTCAGCCATACAGATAGTATGGCTGAATTCGTGTCGCACCCGCCGCACCCGCCGCACCCGCCGCACCCGCCGCAAATTCGCACGGGACCCTTTTTTTGGCCCGCAGCAGAATCGGATCGCATGGGTGTTCACACCATGCGATCCGAGTTTGCAGATCGCACTGCGATATGCGAACTGATCTGGGGGTGTCATTAACATTTCACTGACACTCCCAGCAGTTTGCATAGGGCAGTGTGAACTGCCGCCGGGAGGCATGCGATGCGGGAACCCGCCGCGGATTCATGGCGTTCCCGCATCGCTCCAGTGTGAACCCAGCCTAATAAGCGATAGTTTTTCTGATCGCTGTATTAGTGTCACAGGTGACGCTAGTTAGGCAGGTAGGTATTTAGGTTCGCCGCAGCTTTTTATAGCGCCAGGGACCCCCATATACTACCGCATAAAGCCCCCTGATTGCCCCCTAGTTAACCCTTTCACCAGTGATCACTATATAACTGTTACAGGTGACGCTGGTTGGTTAGTTATTTTTTTATAGTTTCAGGGCACCCGCCATTTATTACCTAATAAAGGTTTAACCCCCTGATCACCCAGCGGGTGTCATTTGTGACTGTAATAACTGTTAGGGCAGTTAGGGTTAGCCCCCTTTAGTTCTAAGGCACCCCCCTAACCCCCCCAATAAAGGTTTAACCCCGTGATCACCCCCCGTCGCCAGTGTCACTAAGGCTGGGTTCACATTGCAGCGGTTTATGAGAACGGATGTGATTCGCACCGCACTGCAGTGCAAATCACATACGATCTCTGTGCGATTCGAGTTCAGCCATACAGATAGTATGGCTGAATTCGTGTCGCACCCGCCGCACCCGCCGCACCCGCCGCAAATTCGCACGGGACCCTTTTTTTGGCCCGCAGCAGAATCGGATCGCATGGGTGTTCACACCATGCGATCCGAGTTTGCAGATCGCACTGCGATATGCGAACTGATCTGGGGGTGTCATTAACATTTCACTGACACTCCCAGCAGTTCGCATAGGGCAGTGTGAACTGCCGCCGGGAGGCATGCGATGCGGGAACCCGCCGCGGATTCATGGCGTTCCCGCATCGCTCCAGTGTGAACCCAGCCTAATAAGCGATAGTTTTTCTGATCGCTGTATTAGTGTCACAGGTGACGCTAGTTAGGCAGGTAGGTATTTAGGTTCGCCGCAGCTTTTTATAGCGCCAGGGACCCCCATATACTACCGCATAAAGCCCCCTGATTGCCCCCTAGTTAACCCTTTCACCAGTGATCACCATATAACTGTTACAGGTGACGCTGGTTGGTTAGTTATTTTTTTATAGTTTCAGGGCACCCACCATTTATTACCTAATAAAGGTTTAACCCCCTGATCACCCAGTGGGTGTCATTTGTGACTGTAATAACTGTTAGGGCAGTTAGGGTTAGCCCCTTTTAGTTCTAAGGTACCCCCCTAACCCCCCCAATAAAGGTTTAACCCCGTGATCACCCCCCGTCGCCAGTGTCACTAAGGCTGGGTTCACATTGCAGCGGTTTATGAGAACGGATGTGATTCGCACCGCACTGCAGTGCAAATCACATCCGATCTCTGTGCGATTCGAGTTCAGCCATACAGATAGTATGGCTGAATTCGTGTCGCACCCGCCGCACCCGCCGCAAACTCGCACGGGACCCTTTGTGATCACCATATAACTGTTACAGGTGACGCTGGTTGGTTAGTTATTTTTTTTATAGTTTCAGGGCACCCGCCATTTATTACCTAGTCTCACTAGTGTACCCCTAAATTTAGGGGTGTCTACTTTCCAAAATGGGGTCATTTGGGGGGGGGGTTTGTGCCATCTTGGCATTTTATGGCCTTCAAAACTGTAACGCCCTTAGAAAGCCTGAAGGCGGTGCTTGGTTTTCGGGGCCCCGTACGCGGCTAGGCTCCCAAAAAGTCCCACATATGTGGTATCCCCGTACTCAGGAGAAGCAGCAGAATTTATTTTTGGGTGTCATTTCACATATGCCCATGGCATGCGTGAGCAATATATCATTTAGTGACAACTTTGTGAAAAAAAAAAAAAAAGTTTGTAATTTTCCCGCAACTTGTGGCAAAATATAAAATATTCCATGGACTCAACATGCCTCTCAGCAAATAGCTTGGGGTGTCTACTTTCTAAAATGGGGTCATTTGTGGGGGTTTTGTGCCATCTTGGCATTTTATGGCCTTCAAAACTGTAATAGGTAGTGAGGAGTGAAGTCAAATATTTACGCCCTTAGAAAACCTGAAGGCGGTTCTTGGTTTTCGGGGCCCCGTACGTGGCTAGGCTCCCAAAAAGTCCCACATATGTGGTATCCCCGTACTCAGGAGAAGCAGCAGAATTTATTTTGGGGTGTCATTTCACATATGCCCAAAGCATGTGTGAGCAATATATCATTTAGTGACAACTTTGTGAAAAAAAAATAAAAAAAAATTAAAGTTTGTAATTTTCCCGCAACTTGTGGCAAAATATAAAATATTCAATGGACTCAAAATGCCTCTCAGCAAATAGCTTGGGGTGTCTACTTTCTAAAATGGGGTCATTTGTGGGGGTTTTGTGCCATCTTGGCATTTTATGGCCTTCAAAACTGTAATAGGTAGTGAGAAGTGAAATCAAAAATTTACGCCCTTAGAAAGCCTGAAGTAGTGATGGCCGAACGGTTCGCCCGGCGGTCGTTTCGCGGCGAATTTCCGACTTTCGCCGTCCGCGGGTTCGAACGCCTTTTTCCGTCGTTCGCCCCGGCGGACTTACGTGTTTAATGTATACAAGAACTTTAACCTTTCGTGACACGTTTATCATGTGTTACAGGACAACCAATTGAGACATGACAGCTCATGGACACTTGGACATTCCCCCTAACCTATAAATACACCCGATCCGGTGGCCATTTTACATTCTTTCTTCTGTCACTGTAGGGAAAGGATCCTGTGTGGAGTAGGGACAGAGAAAACGCTAGCTATTTGGTACACAAAAGTTCTTTTCAGGACTGGTATAGGTGTTAGGTCAGCAGCCTGAGTTTCTTTTGTCAGTTTAGATAAAGGGACAGAGCGCTGTATGCTGCTATTTTAGGGACAGCTCAGCCAGATTAGTCTTTCTTCATCATCATCATCATCATCATCATTAGCTGTTACTATCAGGTCCACAAAAGAGCTGTTCCAGCTAATCGTTCCAGCCTACTCTTTTTTGCCAATTTGTATAGGGACAGGCAGGAAGCAGTGTGTCAGGCAGTGAGGATAATTTTAAAGACTTGCTGTTACTATTAGTTCCACAAAGGTTCTTTTCAGGACTGGTATCAGTGGTACGGTAATAGGCTTGTACACGTATAATATTCTTTCTTCCAAATATAGAAAGAATATTATACTTGACTGCTGCCCTTCTGCTGCAGTCTGCTAATCATTCACAACTCACTTGTTCCACAAAGCTCTTTATCAGGACTGGTAACTTGGTCTGTCTAGGGTGCTACGGTACATAGGCTTGGGTGCGGTACAGTCTGCTGTTCTGTAAGGACCGCTATCGGTCCACAATACATAGGGTTGCCGTGCACTACTGCTGACCGCTGCCCTATACTGCAGCAGTCCTTCATTGGTATAGGGACTGACGTACAGTCTGCTAATCACTAACACACAACCTGCTTGGTCCACAAAAGTTCTTATAAGGACTGGTAACTTGGTATAGGGTGCTACGGTACATAGGCTTGAGTGCGGTACAGTCTGCTGTTCTGTAAGGACCGCTATCGGTCCACAATACATAGGGTTGCCGTGCACTACTGCTGACCGCTGCCCTATACTGCAGCAGTCCTTCATTGGTATAGGGACTGACGTACAGTCTGCTAATCACTAACACACAACCTGCTTGTTCCACAAAAGTTCTTATAAGGACTGGTAACTTGGTATAGGGTGCTACGGTACATAGGCTTGAGTGCGGTACAGTCTGCTGTTCTGTAAGGACCGCTATCGGTCCACAATAGATAGGGTTGACGTGCACCACTGCTGACCGCTGCCCTATACTGCAGCAGTCCTTCAGCGGTATAGGGACTGACGTACAGTCTGCTAAACACTAATACACAACCTGCTTGGTCCACAAAAGTTCTTATAAGGACTGGTAACTTGGTATAGGGTGCTACGGTACATAGGCTTGAGTGCGGTACAGTCTGCTGTTCTGTAAGGACCGCTATCGGTCCACAATAGATAGGGTTGACGTGCACCACTGCTGACCGCTGCCCTATACTGCAGCAGTCCTTCAGCGGTATAGGGACTGACGTACAGTCTGCTAAACACTAATACACAACCTGCTTGGTCCACAAAAGTTCTTATAAGGACTGGTAACTTGGTATAGGGTGCTACGGTACATAGGCTTGAGTGCGGTACAGTCTGCTGTTCTGTAAGGACCGCTATCGGTCCACAATAGATAGGGTTGACGTGCACCACTGCTGACCGCTGCCCTATACTGCAGCAGTCCTTCAGCGGTATAGGGACTGACGCACAGTCTGCTAAACACTAACACACAACCTGCTTGGTCCACAAAAGTTTTTATAAGGACTGGTAACTTGGTATAGGGTGCTACGGTACATAGGCCTGAGTGCGTTACAGTCTGCTGTTCTGTAAGGACCGCTATCGGTCCACAATACATAGGGTTGCCGTGCACTACTGCTGACCGCTGCCCTATACTGCAGCAGTCCTTCATTGGTATAGGGACTGACGTACAGTCTGCTAATCACTAACACACAACCTGCTTGGTCCACAAAAGTTCTTATAAGGACTGGTAACTTGGTATAGGGTGCTACGGTACATAGGCCTGAGTGCGTTACAGTCTGCTGTTCTGTAAGGACCGCTATCGGTCCACAATACATAGGGTTGACGTGCACCACTGCTGACCGCTGCCCTATACTGCAGCAGTCCTTCAGCGGTATAGGGACTGACGTACAGTCTGCTAAACACTAATACACAACCTGCTTGGTCCACAAAAGTTCTTATAAGGACTGGTAACTTGGTATAGGGTGCTACGGTACATAGGCTTGAGTGCGGTACAGTCTGCTGTTCTGTAAGGACCGCTATCGGTCCACAATACATAGGGTTGCCGTGCACTACTGCTGACCGCTGCCCTATACTGCAGCAGTCCTTCATTGGTATAGGGACTGACGTACAGTCTGCTAATCACTAACACACAACCTGCTTGTTCCACAAAAGTTCTTATAAGGACTGGTAACTTGGTATAGGGTGCTACGGTACATAGGCTTGAGTGCGGTACAGTCTGCTGTTCTGTAAGGACCGCTATCGGTCCACAATAGATAGGGTTGACGTGCACCACTGCTGACCGCTGCCCTATACTGCAGCAGTCCTTCAGCGGTATAGGGACTGACGTACAGTCTGCTAAACACTAATACACAACCTGCTTGGTCCACAAAAGTTCTTATAAGGACTGGTAACTTGGTATAGGGTGCTACGGTACATAGGCTTGAGTGCGGTACAGTCTGCTGTTCTGTAAGGACCGCTATCGGTCCACAATAGATAGGGTTGACGTGCACCACTGCTGACCGCTGCCCTATACTGCAGCAGTCCTTCAGCGGTATAGGGACTGACGTACAGTCTGCTAAACACTAATACACAACCTGCTTGGTCCACAAAAGTTCTTATAAGGACTGGTAACTTGGTATAGGGTGCTACGGTACATAGGCTTGAGTGCGGTACAGTCTGCTGTTCTGTAAGGACCGCTATCGGTCCACAATAGATAGGGTTGACGTGCACCACTGCTGACCGCTCACCTATACTGCAGCAGTCCTTCAGCGGTATAGGGACTAAGAGTTTTGTCACAGGGTCATTTAAAAAATGACATGCAGAGGAAGAGGCAGGCCCTTCCGCAGGGGTGGTAGGGGTAGGGCAGGAGCAACAGGCTTGAGCCAAAGTGGGAAGTTGCAGAAGGTGCGTTCAATTACTTTAAAGGATGCACCAGACTTGGTTGAGTGGCTCGCTCAGCCTTACTCTTCTGCACCCTCCTCATCCTCTCGATCTGCACCCTCTTCTTCACTCTCTGCTATGTGCACCCCCAAAGACACTACCACCAACAACACGACCACCACCACCACCACCACATACCTTCCGCTTGAGTCACTGGAATTATTTTCCGATCCATATCAAGAGGACATTTCTGATGCGCAGCCACTCTTGGTATTGGATCAGGAAGAGGAGGTAGCAACAAGCGCTACTCAGCAGTCTGACGCCAGTACCCAGATCAGCCCAAGGAGGAGGTTGGTCCCCGGTGTTGCTGCCTACTCTACTTATAGCGGTGGGGAAGGTGACGTTGATGATGACGTGTCTAGTGATGTCACGTGGGTGCCCACAAGAGAGGAAGAGGAGGGGAGTTCAGAGGGAGATATGGACCAGCAGATAGGGAGGAGAAGCAGCAATGACTTACATTGCACAGCAGGGACAAAGCAGACTGCAAATGTATCAGGAGCGAGTCATCGACCATGTACGGTCACATCTGGCGCTCCCAGGACACCGGCACATGGCTCCGCAGTGTGGGCTTTTTTTAACGTGTCCGCTGCTGACAATAGCGTTGCCATCTGCAATCTTTGCAGTCAACGCGTTAGTCGCGGTAAGCCCAATACTCACCTAGGGACGACCGCCTTAAGAAGGCACATGAGCAGCCATCACCGAGCCCAGTGGGAGCAACGGAACACACAAAGCCACACTGCAGGCTCTCACCGTCCAGCCTCGTCTTCTACTTCTCCTTCTCCTCTCTCCTCACAATTGTCCTCCACTCCACCTTCCATCACGCCAAGCTCACATTTTTCTGCAAAAAGGCAGGCTTCCGTGGGCCTAATGTTTGAGCGTAAAAAAATGATGACGCCGGATAACCCTCTTGCCCAACGGTTGGCGGCTGGCTTGTCAGAACTCATAGCCCGCCAACTACTGCCATATAAACTGGTGGACTCGGAGGCCTTTCGCAAATTTGTGGCCATTGGAACACCACAATGGAAGGTCCCAGGAAGGAAGTATTTCTCAGAGAAGGGCATCCCAGAGCTATATGGCCATGTTCAGCGGCAAGTGAATGTATCTCTGGCACACAGTGTCGGTGCCAAGATACATCTGACCACAGACACGTGGTCTAGCAAACACGGGCAGGGAAGGTATATCAGTTTTACTGCCCACTGGGTGAACCTTCTGACGGCCGTCAAGCATGTAACCCGTGGCACCCGTGTAGATTTGGTTTTACCGCCACGGATTGCATGCAGGCCTGACTCTTCTTCTCCTCCTCCTACTCCATCCTCCTCCCTCTCCTCCTCAGCTGCCTCCTCCTTTTCCGCTGCTAGCGTCTCTTCCACTGCACCGCCCAAGCTCCCCAGAACCTATTCCACATGCCAGGTGAGACGTTGCCATGCCGTGCTGCGTCTGTTGTGCCTGGAAGCAAAGAGCCACACTGGCCCGGCACTCCTTTCAGCTTTGCGTTCACAGGCAGATGAGTGGCTAACACCGCTCAATTTGACAGTTGGTAAAGTGGTGTGTGACAACGGTGCCAATCTGCTTAGCGCATTGAAACAGGGCAAAATCACGCACGTGCCGTGCATGGCACACGTCTTAAACTTGGTCGTGCAGCGATTCCTTGTCAAATACCCTGGGGTCCAGGACATCTTGCGGCAGGCAAGGAAAATCTCGGCCCATTTCAGAAGATCTTACACGGCCATGGCTCGCCTTGCTGACATTCAGCGGCGACACCATCTGCCGGTCAGACGTCTTATTTGCGATTGCCCGACGCGATGGAACTCAACCTTCTATATGCTTGATAGGCTGCTCCAGCAGAAACGTGCAGTTAACGTCTACCTGTATGAACTCTGCGAAAGAAACGGTTCTGGGGAGCTGGGTTTTTTTTCACCGCGCCAGTGGCTGCTCATGCGCGACACATGCAGACTTCTGCGGCCATTTGAGGAGATCACCAAACTGGTCAGTCGCAGCCATGGCGCCATCAGTGACATGGTACCTTATGCCTTCTTTCTGGAGCGTGCATTGCGTCGTGTCATTGATCAGGCTGTGGAGGAGCAGGAGCGGGAAGATGAGGAAGTCGCAATGCTGGATGAATTCCCAGGGGGGGCTACTCTATCTGAGACAAGTCAACAACAGGAGTCTGATGAGGAGTCAGAGGAGGATGGTGCCGGGGCGGATGAGCAGGAGCAAGAAGAGCATGCTTTAAACCTTTCTGGGATCCCTGTTGTGCGAGGATGGGGAGAGGAGAATGAAGAGGACGACATTATCCTGGATGATGAGCAGGAGCCAGGCCACCACACCGCTTCCACTTTAGTGCAAATGGGGGCCTTCATGCTCCAGTGTTTTAATAGGGACCCCCGTATAAAAAGCATGAGGGTCAAGGACCAGTACTGGGTGGCAACGTACTTAGACCCCCGGTACAAACACAAAATGGCGGAAATGTTACCGCCGTCGCAGAGGGCTGTCAGAATGCAGCACTTCCAGGCCTTGCTTCGAGAAATGCTGCATTCTGCTTTTGCGTGCGCTGGCAGAGGAGCAATTCCCACTCCCAGAGAAGGATTTGCGGGTACCAATCCAACAGCGCCTGCAAGAAGAGGCCGGTTTGAAGATGTGTTGGTGACTTCGGATATGAGGTCATTCTTTCAGCCGACCCATCGACAGGTGTCATCCGGATCCAGCATCAGGGAACGCCTAGACCGTCAGGTGTCCGACTACATTGGGTTAACGGCCGATGTGGACGCTCTGAGGAGTGATGAACCCCTAGACTACTGGGTGGGCAGGCTTGACCTCTGGCCAGAGCTTGCCCAATTTGCAATCGAACTGTTGGCTTGCCCCTCATCCAGTGTCCTGTCCGAAAGGACGTTCAGCGCAGCAGGGGGGATTGTGACCGATAAGCGTACTCGCCTAGCTCACCACAGTGTTAACTACCTCACATTTCTAAAAATGAATGAGGCATGGATCTCGGAGGAATTCAACACATGTGATCAGTAGACCATGTATATGTCTATAAACAATTTTTGGAATCAAGCACACAGACCTTCTTAATTCATTTGGCTCACTTCCCTGACCCAAAAAAGCACACCGTACTATATGCCCCTACCCTCCTCTTTGAAGAGGTTGAGCGGTGTCATATTTCTACTGGGGCTGCTTATTATGAGGGGTTCCCACCATCCCTGTGCTGTGCTGACTTCCTCCTGGGTGTTCTTATTATGAGGGGCTCCCACCATCCCTGTGCTGTGCTGACTTCCTCCTGGGGGTTCTTATTATGAGGGGATCACACCATCCCTGTGCTGTGCTGACTTCCTCCTGGGGCTGCTTACGGTGCTGCTGTCAGCGCTGTATGTCACGGAGCTGCTGTCAGCGCTGTATGTCACGGAGCTGCTGTCAGCGCTGTATGTCACGGAGCTGCTGTCAGCGCTGTATGTCACGGAGCTGCTGTCAGCGCTGTATGTCACGGAGCTGCTGTCAGCGCTGTATGTCACGGAGCTGCTGTCAGCGCTGTATGTCACGGAGCTGCTGTCAGCGCTGTATGTCACGGAGCTGCTGTCAGCGCTGTATGTCACGGAGCTGCTGTCAGCGCTGTATGTCACGGAGCTGCTGTCAGCGCTGTATGTCACGGAGCTGCTGTCAGCGCTGTATGTCACGGAGCTGCTGTCAGCGCTGTATGTCACGGAGCTGCTGTCAGCGCTGTATGTCACGGAGCTGCTGTCAGCGCTGTATGTCACGGTGCTGCTGTCAGCGCTGTATGTCACGGAGCTGCTGTCAGCGCTGTATGTCACGGAGCTGCTGTCAGCGCTGTATGTCACGGTGCTGCTGTCAGCGCTGTATGTCACGGAGCTGCTGTCAGCGCTGTATGTCACGGAGCTGCTGTCAGCGCTGTATGTCACGGAGCTGCTGTCAGCGCTGTATGTCACGGAGCTGCTGTCAGCGCTGTATGTCACGGAGCTGCTGTCAGCGCTGTATGTCACGGAGCTGCTGTCAGCGCTGTATGTCACGGAGCTGCTGTCAGCGCTGTATGTCACGGTGCTGCTGTCAGCGCTGTATGTCACGGAGCTGCTGTCAGCGCTGTATGTCACGGAGCTGCTGTCAGTGCTGTATGTCACGGAGCTGCTGTCAGCGCTGTATGTCACGGAGCTGCTGTCAGCGCTGTATGTCACGGTGCTGCTGTCAGCGCTGTATGTCACGGAGCTGCTGTCAGCGCTGTATGTCACGGAGCTGCTGTCAGTGCTGTATGTCACGGAGCTGCTGTCAGCGCTGTATGTCACGGAGCTGCTGTCAGCGCTGTATGTCACGGAGCTGCTGTCAGCGCTGTATGTCACGGTGCTGCTGTCAGCGCTGTATGTCACGGAGCTGCTGTCAGCGCTGTATGTCACGGAGCTGCTGTCAGCGCTGTATGTCACGGAGATGCTGTCAGCGCTGTATGTCACGGAGCTGCTGTCAGCGCTGTATGTCACGGAGCTGCTGTCAGCGCTGTATGTCACGGTGCTGATGTCAGTGCTCTGTATTACGGTGCTGCTGTCAGTGCTCTGTATCTCCTGCACCCTCTTGTTTGCCTACCCTGGTCCCTGACCTTCCCTCTCCTCCATTGCCTTCATTAGCTCCATAGTCCTGAATTGTCAGAACAATTTCCCAAATAAAAAAAAAATGCTTGTAGTTATCGATCCCAAATTCACCTCATACATGTATTATGCTATTGTCCAGGTGGTGGGACTACGTGCTACCCCCTAATAATTACCCCGTGGCCGCAAATTCGACCTAAAGGTTTGCGAAATTCGCCTCCCATTGAAGTCAATGGAGCCCGCGGCGAACGGTCGTTTTCGCGAACGTTTGTGTCCGTTCGCGTTTCGCGTTCGCGAAACGTCCCGTCGGAAGTTCGTCCATCACTAGCCTGAAGGCGGTGCTTGGTTTTCGGGGCCCCGTACGCGGCTAGGCTCCCAAAAAGTCCCACATATGTGGTATCCCCGTACTCAGGAGAAGCAGCAGAATTTATTTTGGGGTGTCATTTCACATATGCTCATAGCATGTGTGAGCAATATATCATTTAGTGACAACTTTGTGTAAAAAAAAATATTTTTTGTCATTATTCAATCGCTTGAGGCAAAAAAATAAAATATTCAATGGGCTCAACATGCCACTTATCAATTTCCTTAGGGTGTCTACTTTCCAAAATGGGGTCATTTGGGGGGGTTTTGTACTGCCCTGCCATTTTAGCACCTCAAGAAATGAGATAGGCAGTCGTAAACTAAAAGCTGCGTAAATTCCAGAAAACGTACCTTAGTTTGTAGATGTGACAACTTTTGCGCAAACCAATAAATATACAATTATTGACTTTTTTTTTACCAAAGACATGTGGCTGAATACATTTTGGCCTAAATGTATGACTAAAATTGAGTTTATTGGATTTTTCTAATAACAAAAAGTAGAAAATATCATTTTTTTTCAAAATTTGCGGTCTTTTTATGTTTATATCGCAAAAAATAAAAATCGCAGAGGCAATCAAATACCATCAAAAGAAAGCTCTATTTGTGGGAAGAAAAGGACGCAAATTTTGTTTGGGTACAACATTGCATGACCGCGCAATTACCAGTTAAAGCAGCGCAGTGCCAAATTGTAAAAAGACCTCTGGTCATTTACCAGCAAAATGGTCCGGTCTGAAGGTGGTTAATATACACTTTTTTGGATTTTTTTTTAACCAAAGTAGTAGAGGTAAATTTATGAAGAAATTTGATTTTTTGATGTTTTATAACAGAAAGTAGAAAGTGTAAAGAAAGATTACCCTCGCGCCACAGTAATTATAGAAAAAAGGAAAGTACACAAAATTAATAAAAGATTATGGTTGCAGCAAAACACCGACAGGGGTTCAAACCCTCCTCTGAGTGAGTAAAAACCAAAAGTATAAAAGTGGTGTTGCGCTCCTTAATTAACTAAATCAATAAATATGTGAAGTACACAGTGTACAAAAAATTAAAAGTGAATATTCCTACAAATACTTAACTATAAACAAATAATTTAACATCCAAAAAGTGCATTAAATAAAGCGCATTTAGGTGCCAGGGTAGATATATAATATATCCAAAGTGCACAGAATCACAGTGATAACAGGATCTACAGCGTGACTAAGAACACTTGATAGTGTAATATCCAAAAGGTGCAACAAGGAAAAAAATATATATATAGCAATAAAGATATAAAAAGTATAAAAAATTAAATATATAAAAAATATAATAAAAAATATATTATATAAAGTATGTTCCACAGTCCATATTGAATCATGCACTGAAAAAAATCCACTCTGTGTGCAAATATCTGATAATCCCGTGAGTGAATAGTTATTCCATAGGTGATATCCTTTTGAGCAGATGGTAGATGTAAACAACAATGGGTGCCCCCCTCTCTAGGTCCTCAGTCACAGGTAGCATATACATCCATAGGAGAAGAGAAAGTGCCAATAGTGAAGTATGTAATGCAATCCGAACTTTATTTTTAAAAAGGACACAGTCCAGGGTACTCACATTTTAGCATAAACCATAAATGCAAAAAACTTTACACGAAGCGACAGCATCAAACGAACGAGCAGGTAGTGTGTACTACGACCGTCACTTCCGGTATCCTCCTAGTCCAATCCTACGCGTATCGTCACTTGGACATGTGACTTCATCAGGGAATAAACTATAGGGGGACGCTGCCCCTTAAATACCAGGTACAGATCGCGGCCATTTTCTTGTAGCCCGCTAACTACTATAATTGCATTTGAATGGCAAACACCTTCGGCCATCTTGCTATAGTCAGTGTATATTTGAAAAAATACGAACGCTTTGGTCGTCGTTTCCCAAGACCCAATACGTATTACCAAGTAGAGGGGGAAAAATACATCATGACAAACCTCATATGATTTACCACTAAGTGCAGTCCGGGCCTTTCGGAAAAAACGAGCGTTTTAGTAGCCATCTTTCCGAAGCCCGCTCCGTCTTGTTATGAGTCGTGGCGGACATCTTCCCATAGCTCAGAGGACAGAAATACAAACCACTAACTATACTCGTAACAGCGGACGGAACAGAATATAAGCTATCAAACGTAGACCCCATTGCTACTTCAATAGCCTAAATAAATAAAATAAACTATACAGCCACAAGAATATCCATATGGTTACATATGGTTACAATAATATGACAGGACCTTGCTCTATAACACTTATGGCTTTTTACAAACCAAAGAGTAATCAGAGGGAAGCGCATTTTCCCAAAGCTTATATCCAAGAAACGCTCAAGGCTAAAAAACAGAGCAATAAATAATACGGCCAAACTGCCAAGAATAATATATTGCGTTAAGATTAAAATATTATAAAATAACAGTGGCTCTGGATTATATGCACATATGCAGCTATTGGGGTCACCCTTATTAAAGGGGGGAAATAAAATAATGGCATAAAAATAGGATATAAAAAAACTAAAAGTTAGAACATATATTTAGTCACAAGACTTACCAGAGATTTTTAAAAAATACCCAAAAGACCATATCTAAAACCTATCGTCCATCAATAATAATCTACTCTAGGTCTGGAACCCCTGTTTATTGATGGACGATAGGTTTGGCCGTATTATTTATTGTTCTGTTTTTTAGCCTTGAGCGTTTCTTGGATATAAGCTTTGGGAAAATGCGCTTCCCTCTGATTACTCTTTGGTTTGTAAAAAGCCATAAGTGTTATAGAGCAAGGTCCTGTCATATTATTGTAACCATATGTAACCATATGTAACCATGTAACCATATGGATATTCTTGTGGCTGTATAGTTTATTTTATTTATTTAGGCTATTGAAGTAGCAATGGGGTCTACGTTTGATAGCTTATATTCTGTTCCGTCCGCTGTTACGAGTATAGTTAGTGGTTTGTATTTCTGTCCTCTGAGCTATGGGAAGATGGCCGCCACGACTCATAACAAGACGGAGCGGGCTTCGGAAAGATGGCTACTAAAACGCTTGTTTTTTCCGAAAGGCCCGGACTGCACTTAGTGGTAAATCATATGAGGTTTGTCGTGATGTATTTTTCCCCCTCTACTTGGTAATACGTATTGGGTCTTGGGAAACGACGACCAAAGCGTTCATATTTTTTCAAATATACACTGACTATAGCAAGATGGCCGAAGGTGTTTGCCATTCAAATGCAATTATAGTAGTTAGCGGGCTACAAGAAAATGGCCGCGATCTGTACCTGGTATTTAAGGGGCAGCGTCCCCCTATAGTTTATTCCCTGATGAAGTCACATGTCCAAGTGACGATACGCGTAGGATTGGACTAGGAGGATACCGGAAGTGACGGTCGTAGTACACACTACCTGCTCGTTCGTTTGATGCTGTCGCTTCGTGTAAAGTTTTTTGCATTTATGGTTTATGCTAAAATGTGAGTACCCTGGACTGTGTCCTTTTTAAAAATAAAGTTCGGATTGCATTACATACTTCACTATTGGCACTTTCTCTTCTCCTATGGATGTATATGCTACCTGTGACTGAGGACCTAGAGAGGGGGGCACCCATTGTTGTTTACATCTACCATCTGCTCAAAAGGATATATGCTGTTACCTTACAGCAGTAAGGTAAGGTAGCCATTGCTACCAGTGTGTGGACACCTTGCACGCTATCACCTATGGAATAACTATTCACTCACGGGATTATCAGATATTTGCACACAGAGTGGATTTTTTTCAGTGCATGATTCAATATGGACTGTGGAACATACTTTATATAATATATTTTTTATTATATTTTTTATATATTTAATTTTTTATACTTTTTATATCTTTATTGCTATATATATATTTTTTTCCTTGTTGCACCTTTTGGATATTACACTATCAAGTGTTCTTAGTCACGCTGTAGATCCTGTTATCACTGTGATTCTGTGCACTTTGGATATATTATATATCTACCCTGGCACCTAAATGCACTTTATTTAATGCACTTTTTGGATGTTAAATTATTTGTTTATAGTTAAGTATTTGTAGGAATATTCACTTTTAGTTTTTTGTACACTGTGTACTTCACATATTTATTGATTTAGTTAATTAAGGAGCGCAACACCACTTTTATACTTTTAGAAAGTAGAAAGTATTGTTTTTTTTTCAAAATTTTTCGGTCTTCTTATGTTGATATAATAAGAAAAAAAATAAAAAAAACAGGATCAAACCAAAAGCTCTGTTTGAAATATATTTTTTTTACATTTCCTTTATTTACTGTGATGCATGGCTGAGCAATTACCACTTTAAGAGTGCACCATGACTGTGTTTTTGAAAGCTGCAGGGCTTGTAAATGAACTACAAGCACTCTCGCAGTTCATTCAGAACCGCAAGCCATCTGCCGCAGCATTCCTGAATGTGAACATTCCAGGCCTTGACATTAAAACAGCTGCAGCATGGTAGCCAAGACCATACAGCGGTTTACCAGGACAGGTTCCACTCAGAACAGATCTTTAATATTAATTGGACCCTGGGAAAACGTTTTCTTGCCCCCCCCCCATACAATTTCGCTCCCCACCTGCTCTGAGACATACAATAAATAGCAGCAAGACTTAAAATCAGTTTACTGTATCAGATCAGGCAGCGATTGCGATTGGTTGCCAGAGGTTACAGTGTATCATTACCACTTTCTGACTGGTAGCTAGAGGTTACAGCACACATTACGGCTCACTGTTTAGATGTTACAGCACATGATTTCTGCTTGTTGATTGGTTGCTAGAGATTAATGTACAGTAATACTGCTCACTGAATGGTTGCTAGAGGTTACAGCACATCATCTCCTCACTGCATGGGGGCATGATATACATATAAATGCCACCTTTATTTCCATATCTATGCCACCGCATGCAACTATTTACATATGAATGTCGCTCCTATTTACATATGATTGTTATTTACATGTAAACACAGGGTCTGCAGGTGAGTCGTCTGTAAACAAAAATAGGACAGCATTAGTAGCAGCACTTCACAATGAGAGCTGCAAGGGACAAGGGAATTTAAACTGAGATAGCTGGCAAGTTTGAGGCAGCTGCTTTGGGCCCCACAACAATGACAGGGCCCAAGGCAGCTGCCCCTTTTGCCCTGCCTTAAAGACGGCCCTGAGAACAGGCCACGCCATGGTCAACCAAAGAAGTTGGGTGCACGTGTGCAACATCAAATCCAGTGTTTGTCTTTGGGAAGTAGATGCATGTGTGCTGCCAAATTGCTGCAGAGGTTGAAGGAGTGGTGGGTCAGCCTGTCAGTGCTCAGACCATACGCCACACACTGCATCAAATTGGTCTGCATGGCTTTTGTCCCAGGAGGAAGCCTCTTCTAAAGATGATACACAAGAAAGCCCACAAATAGTTTGCTGAAGACAAGCAGACTAAGGACATGGATTACTGGAACCATGTTCTGTGGTCTGATGAGACCAAGATAAACTTATTTGGTTCAGATGGTGTCAAATGTGTGTGGAAGCAACCAGGTGAGTAGTGCAAGGACAAGTGTGTCTTGCCTATAGTCAAGCATGATGGTGGGAGTGTCATGGTCTGGAGCTGCATGAGTGCTGCTGACACTGGGGTGCTACAGCTCATTGAGGGAATGCCAACATGTACTGTGACATACTGAGGCAGAGTATAATCCCCTCACTTTGGACTGGGCCACAGGGCCGTATTCCAACATGATAAAGACCCCAAGCACACCTCCAAGATGACCACTGCCTTGCTAAAGAAGCTAAAGGGAAGGGAGGGTAAAGGTGATGAACTGACCAAGCATGTCTCCAGACCTAAACCCTATTGAACATCTGTGGGAATCCTCAAATGGAGGGTGGAGGAGCGCAAGGTCTCTAACATCCACCAGCTACGTGATGTCATCCTGTGAAGCTCTGGTGAAATCCATGCCCAAGAGGGTTAAGGCAGTGCTGAAAAATAAAGATGGCCACACAAAATATTGACACTTTGGGTGCAATTTGGACATTTTCACTGAGGGGTGTACTCACTTTTGTTACCAGCGGTTAGACATTAATGGCTGTATGTTGAGTTATTTTGAAGGGACAGCAAATTTACATTGTTATACAAGCTGTACACTAACTACTGTACTTTACATTGTAAAAAAGTGTAATTTCTTCAGTGTTGTCACATGTAAAGATATAATAACATATTTACAAAAATGTGAGGGTGGTACTCACTTTTGTGAGATATTGTATCTTATTTTGTCATTGAAATAACCATAAGTAATAATAATAAGGAGAAGTCCAACCTGAGCCACATGCCAAATTGCACCAATGTAAACCAGGGCTCAAATTGGTAAGCAATATTTATTTTTGTTAAATCAGGAAAATATGCAACTGCATTATAATATTTTTGCATTTTCATTTGCAGCCATCAGGCAGAGCTCTAGTTTACATTCCACATGCTGTCCATCGTTAAAAGCTTTGTTGAACAAGCCTGTTATTTACAGATCTCATTGGGCAAAACTTAAATTTACATACAAATGAGTAAATGAGCCAGAACAGTGTCATATCCCTCCCAAAATCCTTCTAACACTATAGGGTTTATTTACTAATGTTAGAGAGTGTAATTTCATGACTAGGGTAGCTCAGAGGTACCCATTCTACTGATACTTAGCCCCCTATACCTCCAACCCCCCAGTCCCATTAAACAGATGACACTGGTTGGAGTTAAATGGCCATCCGGCCTTTTATTAAACAGCAAAAATAATAAATAACACTTTTAACAGTAACCTAAACCAAAGCTAGATGACCCCACGATAACACCGACTCTGGGACATTAACACTTGCCCCACAGACCTTACAAGTCTACTAATACCTGGTTCCTCTTAGAGGACCACCGTACCAACAATGTTTCCCCACTTGTATCCCACCGACAGATTATTTAACCTCATCCAAAGGGTCCCAACAGCCACTGCGCCACAAGTGTAAAGCTTTATACTTGTGCGCACCTCCAAAACGGCATACTGCACACCATCTTCCAGGCCTAAAGCCCAGAGATCGGTGTCAACGGTGTTCAGATTCACGCCTTCCCCCCACAGGTAGCGACAAGTTTCCTGCTCCAGCTCACAATGTCTAACCAATAGGCGATGACCGATGTCTAACCAATGTTGACCTTGATGCGGGCCCTATTTAAACCTTCCATGGATTGTGTCACCCGCCAAGATGTGTGGGCAATGATGTCCGACCACACCAGTAACATGGAGGGAAAATACAAATGGAGCCTCAAAAAGTCATATTTGATGTCTTGAATAAGTTCCCGCATGTTACGGCGTCCCAAATCGTTGCCCCCACGTGCAGAACCAGCACACCCGGGGGAACAGTCTAATCTGGCAAAACGGTGGACCTCAGGTAATACCCGGCTCCAGAGTATGCCCGGCATGCCTATCCACCTGACAGTGGCCACATCCCTGAATAGTCCCAACTGCCTGCCATTTGTACGCACGTCAGCCCTCCTGGCCCCCAGAACACATACAAATGTCCCACAATCCAGATGAGGCATCCTGGAAGACCTGAAATGAGAACAAGGAACAGTATAACCTGCCTACCCTTACCTTCTTGGTCTGTCTCAGACCGTCAGATCACAAGCTGAACTGAATCATCCCCACAAGCCGTGTCTTCTGCCAGCAAGCCCATGTGAACCATCTTTGGAGGACTCATCAATTCACTGATTCACAGTGATTCACAGTGCTCCCCAAAAAAGCGACCAAAAAGGCTGCCTAGAACAAAAGAACCTTGTAAGTAGACAAACGCAGACCAGGCAAATGGCCCAGAACCGAGCTTAACACCGAAAAAGAGACTAGCCTGTGCATGTCGCTAGCACAGCAGCCCTTACGGTAACCCTTAAGTGCTTGATGTTTTTGGCCATAATTCCAACAGATATGTTTGGTGCAAAAACAACACTCCACATCACCAAAGGAACCAAAAGAACACAATACCCACAGTGAAGCATGGTGGTGGCAGCATCATGCTTTGGGGCTGTTTTTCTTCGGCTGGAACAGGGGCCTTAGCCAAGGTAGAGGGAATTATGAACAGTTCCAAAATTGGCACAAAACCTTCAGGCTTCTGCTAGAAAGCTGAACATGAAGAGGAACTTCATCTTTCAGCATGACAACGACCCGAAGCATACATCCAAATCAACAAAGAAATGGCTTCACCAGAAGAAGATTAAAGTTATCGAATGACCGAGCTCAAGTCAAGACCTTAATCCGATTGAATAACTGTGTGATGATCTGAAGAGGGCTGTGTACAGGAGATGCCCCTCACAATCTGACAGATTTGGAGTGTTTTTATAAAGACGAGTGGGCAAATACTGCCGAGTGAAGATGTGCCATGCTGATAGACTCATACCCAAAAAGACTGCAATAAAATCAAAAGGTGCTTTAACAAAGTATTAGTTTAAAGTGAACGTCCGCCCATAAAAAATAAATAAAAACCAAGAGCTACACATAGTGCAGGCTTTTAATAATAGGACACTTACCCGTCATGGAGTCCAGCGATGCTGCTGTCTAACCCTGTAGTTCACCTCACTAATTTTTTCAATTACTTCGTATGGACCTTGCCATTTGGCCAGAAATTTGCTTTCAACCATAGGGACTAGCACCAAGACCCTATCCCCCGGGGAAAAAGTACGGGTCTTGGCCCCACGGTTGTACACTGTCTGCTGTGCTAACTGCGCTTGGGTCAAATGTTCCTTTACGATTGGCATTACCTGTGCAATTCTATCTTGCATCAGGGCGACATGCTCAATCACGCTCCTGTGAGGAGAACTCTAATTTTCCCAAGTTTCCTTGGCGATATCCAGCAGCCCTCTTGGGTGTCTCCCATAGAGCAACTCGAAGGGTGAGAAACCCGTAGAGGATTAGGGTACCTCCCTAATGGCAAACATCAGATAGGGTATTAGACAGTCCCAATTCTTTCCATCTCTATCCACCACCTTCTTTAACATTTGTTTTAGGGTTTTGTTGAATCTTTCAACCAACCCATCTGTTTGGGAGTGATACACAGATGTACACAATTGTGTCACTTTGTACAACTTGCATAGTTCTTTCATAACCCTGGACATAAAGGGTGTACCTTGGTCCATAAGCAGTTCCTTACAAATACCCACGCGGCTAAAAACAAGAGATAGCTCTTTGGCTATGGTTTTGGCCGAGGTATTTCGAAGAGGAATTGCTTCCGGATAACGGGTAGCATAGTCCAATATCACCAAAATGTACTGATGCCCCCTAGCAGACTTCATTATCGGACCTACCAAATCCATTGCGATCCTCTCAAAGGGGACCTCAATGATAGGAAGAGGTACCAGCGGGTTACGGAAATGTGGCATAGGTGCCGATTTCTGACACACAGGGCAGGAGGAACAATAATTTTCTGTTTCCTTCATGACCCCAGGCCAATAGAATCTCTGCAGTACCCTCTCTCTGGTTTTTTCGGTCCCCAGATGACCTCCCAGAATGTGCCCATGGGCCAATTCTAACACCAACTTCCTGTAAGGTTTGGGCACCACAAGTTGCTCAATGGTTTCTTCTGCCCTTTGAGCCACTCGATACAGCAGGTCCCTTTCCATAGTGAAGTACGGATAAGTGCAAGTCTTATCTGGGTTCACTAACTCGCCATCTATTTTCACCACATTTTCCCGTGCCTTTATTAGGGTGGGATCTTTTAACTGTTCTGTGGCAAAATTTTCCCTGTGAACCTCAAGATCTAAAAAAAACTCCACAGACGGCATGTTTTCATCTGAGGATGTTGGCTCCTTCCCAGTTTCTCGAGTTTTCCCCGCCAATACCGACAAGGGAAATTCAGGAGAGTCCTCACCACTCCCAGAGGACTTCTGGTCATCTTCCTGGTTTATAGGGGCACCAGTGGGGGGCTCAGGACAATCCCAGAGTTCCCAGAATTTTGGAAAATCCCTTCCCACAATAGCATCATGTGGTAAGTGAGACACTAACCCCACCTGATGAGAGAGGTTACCTTTGGGGGTCTCAAAAAACACTGAAGTTACAGGATACTCTCGGGTGTCCCCATGCACACAAATAACAGCCACTTTGTTCTTCCCAGAGACCTCTGTAGTAACTAATTCAGCTTTTATCAATGTTACCAGGCTACCTGAATCCAGCAACACATCAACATTTCTACCATTAATACACATTTTACATAAATGTTTCTCAGGTCCCCGAATGGCAGTGCATGCAACTGTCGCAAACAGCGACTGACATCTCTCCCTTATAAAGTCACATTGCATAGGCTCATCTACAACTGGGCAATTGGCTGCAATATGTCCCTCTTGCTGGCAACGGTAGCAAATAATCTTTTTCGCTGCCTCTTGCAGCCTGGGCTTCCCGGGCTGCTCCCGCCAGACCTTAGGTAGAACTCCCATCCTCTCACTCTCTCCACCCTCACCCCTTGGAGTCATCTTACCCGCCACTGGGGATGATCTGGTCTTAGGATGGAAAGTCCGTGAGTCCCTGGAAGAGGTGGTCAAGTTCTCTGTAGCCAAGTACCTCTCAACCAGATCCACAAGTTTATCTGCATTTTCTGGGTCTCCATGGCTTACCCATTTTTGGATGGCAGTAGGAAGAGCTCTCAGGAAACGATCCATAACCACACGTTCCACAATGTTTGGTGCGGTCAAAATCTCTGGCTGCAGCCACTTCCTGCTCAGGTGAATGAGATCATACATTTGAGATCTGGGGGGTTTTCCAACCTGAAAAGTCCAATTATGCACACGCTGAGCCCGGACGGCCAGGGTGACACCCAGCCGTGCCAATATTTCTGTTTTTAGTACCACATAGTCTTTTGCTTGGTCAGGCTCTAGGTCATAATAAGCTTTCTGCGATTCCCCAGTTAACAGTGGGGCCACCAGTCCAGCCCATTGCTCCTTAGGCCACTTTTCCCTTTCAGCAGTCCTTTCAAATGTGGTCAAAAACACCTCCGGATCATCCTCTCCAGTCATTTTTGTCAGTAAACAGCTCACACCAAAGGATGCGGTATTATTGTAACCACTTGCTTCATTGGTCTGCGGACGTTGCTGTATCAATGTCTCTATTTTCTGTTGAAAACTCTGCTCTTGCTTCTGCAACAGGTCTATGAAGCGGGCTTCAGATCGCTGCTGGGCGTGTTGCTGAGCTTCCAAACTCTGCAGGTGAGCTTTCTGCTGAGCTTCCAGACTCTGCTGCAAAGTTGCATTTGTCTGCTGCTGATTTGCATTTGTCTGCTGCTGGGCTTGTTGCTGAGCTTCCAAACTCTGCAGGTGAGCTTTCTGCTGAGCTTCCAGACTTTGCTGGTGAGCTACAAGGCTCCTTTGAAAACCCGCATTTGTTTGCTGCTGATTTGCATTTGCTAGAGCCAGCTGTCTCAGTATCTCCTCCATGCTGGCCTTAAAAAAAAATAAACAAAAGAACTGCCAAAATTCTCCACCAACTGTGAGGGGTTAGCTCGGCAGCGGGTGTGTGTGACCCCCTGGATGGGTTCACAACACAAAATCAGGCACAGCAGACAGCATGGTAGGTGCAAACAAACAAAAGATGCGGTTTATTCATGCTACATGCAGTGAAACATATAACAGCCAAACAAAAATAAAACATGAAAATAAATCCTTGGTCAGCTTGACCTCTAATTACACACTTAGATTACCTATCTAACAACTGAGTGCAGCCTTGTGCAGCACCAGTCCCTGTCTCTGTTGTAGAGGTTTGCCACACAGGCGTTAACTCACCGCACAGAACAAGTGTCACACTCCCCAGTCTATACAACACAAAACTGGTTCCAGGATGGAGCATCTCCCTAAGCATGCTGGGGTTTTTTGTAGAGGTCTTAATGAGCCCACTTACTTCAGCTGGGCTCATTAACTCTTCCCCTCTAATTATACAAGTCTGCATAAAGCCTGAATCTAGGGCACACATATTTCCCATCCTGGATACAACCAGGTGACTTTACCTGCGTGCTGCCACACTACGTTCATAAATCTTCTTCACAATGTCTGATAAGAAACCTGCTGACCCCTTTTTTAAATACAACCCTTCTGCTCTTGAAATCTTGTGTCCTGTTTGCACCCTGTGTTAAATGTTTATTTTTTATTGAAGGACTGTAATAACAAAGTAAAAATAAATGATAAAGAATATGTTAAAATCATCAATCAATCTGGCGAGCACCTAACAGAGGCAGGCAGCATGCTCCAATCTCTTCTCCCACTCCATCAGTGAGATGTTGGACCCATTGAAATTGGGCACCAGAGCTAAGATCACTCCCTGGAACCATGGGGGCCACTGTTTCCACATCTGTGCCAGCTGCTGAGTGGGGCATATGCTGTAGACTTACGCCAAGAGAAGGTGTGGTCCTGGCTCACTGCCTGCAGGGGAAGAGAACTCAGATGAGACTGGTTGTTGCAGCAATGTATATTAACATGGTAATGTTAATAGACAACAGTAAACTCTGCAGAGACTGTCACACCGGACAGGAATACTTACAATGAATCAGGCAAGGAGTAATGGTGCATGCTGTAGACACCTGACAGCTTCTAACAGAGCAGTCGGCTGGAAGGCAGACTGGCAACAGGGCCCCTTAATCAGGAAGGCTACTACTCGAGACATACCAACAGTCCCTACTCTGTCCCTCCTCCAGAGGAACCTGACCCTATTCTTATCCGACTGTCTCTAACAGCGGGAGATCTGTCCCTGACGTACCCATTTCACAGAATGCACGCCAACCCGAAGGGGACAGTGCTTTTTTAGAAGCATTGCCTACATCAAAGATGGCCAGTAGATAAGTCAGGGCAGAAATGTCCAACCCTATGAAGGCCAATCCAGCAGTGTTCTACATAGACCTTGGTTTTCCCCTTGTCCTTCATCCTCCCTGCACAGTGGCTGCTGTAGAGAGCCACCCTTTCAGGTAGACTAAACCACATATGCCTACGAAGGGAATTTGGAAGGGAAGTGGATTTGTACTAGAAGGGGGATTTAGGGGGGAAGGAGTATTTGTGCTGGAGGGAAAGAGGATTTTTGCTGGGAGAGGGGATTGTGGGGAAGAGCATTTGTGCTGAGATTTGGGATGGGGGGAGAGTATTTGTTCTGTGAGGGGGAATTTACAGGAAGGGGGATTTGTTCTGTAGGGGTGGAAGCTGCAAGGAATGTAAATTTGTGATAGAAGGGGGATTTGGGGTGGGGGATTTGTGCGAGAGCCATAGACACACACAGAGTGTCTCAGCCCCGCTCTATGCTTGCAGGATTTGATTGACAGCAGCAGAAACGAATGGCTCCCACTGCTGCCTCTCTGTTCTGTGAATCCAGGGATAGAAGAGAGAGCCTCTAGAGACAAGCACAGTGCTGGATCACACGACCGGCAGACTAGGTCCGAAGGGATTAGTCCGTCAGACACTCCGATCTTGCGTGGGCTAGTCTGATTCTTTTACAGAAAAACAATCAGACGGACCTAGAAATAGAACATGTTTCAAATACATCCGATGGACTCAATTCCAATAGACTAAAATCTGGAAAACCGTTTGTCTGTGTGCTGCTCCAACGGACCAAATACGACGCAAGGGAAACTATTGGCTACTGGCTATTGAACTTCCTTGTTTAGTCTCGTTTCTGCCATCACGTTCAAAATGAACGGACTTATAAACGGACTTAGTCCGTTTGTGTGTGGCCAAGTCCATTCGTTCGGAAAGTCCGTCGGAACTCCGCCAAAAGTCCGTCGGGAAGACCGTCGGACCTAGTCTGCTGGAAAGTCCGGTCGTGTGTATGCTCCATAAGGGGGAAGAGGAGGCAATTCAAATACTGGGACATTTTTTACCTTAACGCAGGGATTGCATTAGGGTAAAAAATGTCCTGGCTTTAGAACTACTTTAAACATATCACTGTCTGTGCTTTCTAACATCTGGGAAGCCCATGCCTGTTCTTCATTAATGGTCATTGTGATTTACAATGTGACTTGTAAATCCAGAGCAAAGTGCTAAGGCTTTGACCAGCAAGATCTTCCTTAACATCTACATATAGCCCAGTATAAAGTCTTATTAAGTAATGAGGCCTCACAGTATTTTCGAATGTCTCGGTAGTCCATGCCTGTTCTTTATTCAAGGATAGTGCAATTTCCATTACAAGATTCAACAATCATAGCTTTTACATGTATTACATAGATCTAAGTGCACTCAGACTCTCTGGGCAGTATCATATGCAAGGATAACATTACTAAGCATCCTAGAACAACAAAGAAGCAATACCTTCAAATAGTGAACACATTAACAAAAAGACAAAAGAAACACAAGGGGGAAGGGGAGGGGTAATAGATCTGTTCTAATAAATGAGTCACCTGTTATGCTATGGTCTTTGTGTAGTGGGCCTTCTTGTATCTGTGTCAGTAAGTATATAACATAACAAGTTCTACTGTAAAATAAGATCTGAGACTGATCCTAAGGACGATCTTCTTAAATCTGAATTCTTAAAATGTAGCCAGCTCACTTAAGTGTTGTGATGGGTTATATATATATATATATATATATATAGCAGGTAAAATAAGCATACTTTTTAATTTTTCTAGGTAAATATATTTCTAAATGTGCTATTGACATGAAATGTTATCCACATGTCAATAACAACCGACCATGCAATCCATACATACAAAGAAACCAAAACAAATAAGTTCAGAAATTAAGTTATGTGTAATAAAATGGAATGACACAGGGAAAAAATATTGAACACGCTAACTGTAATTTATTTAATACTTCATACAAAATCCTTTGTTGGTAATGACAGCTTCAAGATGCCTCCAGTATGGAGAAACTTGTCACATGCATTACTCAGGTGGGATTTTGGCCCATTCTTCCACACAGTCTTCAAATCTTGAAGGTTTTGTGGGCCTCTTCCACGAACTTCCATGAACAATGCATACCCAACAGCCAGCATCAATTGACCCTTCAGCAGCCAGAAACATAAATTATATTTAATTTTATATTAAATTATAATTTAATGTGGCGTAATCACGTATGCCCGGCACGGCAAAGACGCTCTCCTCAGAGTACTCAAAGGGGATGGCATGCTTTGTCATCTATATTTGTCACTCCTATTTGTTTCCAGGGTGACCACACTGTGTCCTCCTGGAAACACTTCCGTGCCGGTGGTGGGACGCGCATGCATCACGTCATGTCACTCTGCAGTGCGTGCGTATGACGTCACGTCATGCATGCGCGGTGCGGAGGAACGACTCAGGGGGCCTTTTAGGAGCCCTATGTTTATTCCGGTTGCATGCAGCTGTCAACTATTTGGTGGGCGGTGCGGCAGATTCTAGCATATGTATAAACACTCAGCCCTCACAATGAGATAATCATGGTGACCTGGAAGACAGATGCTGACGAAAGATTCAATACACTAACAGTTAGCAACATGGGGATCTTTATGATCTCCTTTCTATTGCCATTTCAGCTAAAAATATCCTACTCTTAAAGGGTGGCTATTGATGCTTAGTATCTTTTCTTTTCTAAATTTGGGACTTGATATAGTCCTGATCGCAACAATGACTTTTTCTTATTTGATCACTCTACAGCGTCTCCTGATCTTTTTGCCCTCCTGTGCCTGGCTGCTGGTGTTTGATGTGACCTCAGATGTTAGGTACGTTTGGCCAAATTGCAGCCTTGTGTTTATCATGGATGCATGTTCATACTTTTTTATCTTTTTCATCCTCTTCATCAAATTTTTTTCATTATATCATGTGCTTCTTCCCATGACTCCTGTTTTGTAGGCCCCAGTATATGTAGCTTCACTACAAGCAGGGACAAACCCCCTTACTAACCTGGGGTACAGTCCTTATATCTCTCTATTACCATATATATTCCACACTTATTCAGGGAAGCCTATCCCACACCCACCTAACAACTGTCCCAGAGCCACCCCCATCAAATCATTCCCCACATCTATTACCTTTTGTACCACCCCCACCCCCCACACTCCCTTTAGAATGTAAGCTCTATGAGCAGGGCCCTCCTGTCCCTTTCTCTATTGAACTATACTGTAATTGTGCTGTCCCCTTTCTACATTGTAAAGTGCTGCGTAAACTCTTGGCAATATATAAATCGTGTATAGTAATAATAATATATGCTTTGGGTTGGAGACACCTCCATTATAGAGGTTTACTGCAAGCAGCTACATTGTGGGCAGGATGGCTGGAGACTCCATATGACAGTGTCTTTCTTTTAAAATTAACGTGGATTTCCTCATGTATATGCAACTGTACAAGATGTAAGTCACCAGCATTTATGGCCTTTCCATGTTTATGTATCATTGGATGGATGTTCCATTTATTGTTGACTATTTGTATTTGAATTTTATAGATCATATATATTCTGTCAACCCCTGATAAAGGAGGTAACACTCATCTCCAAAACGCGTTGGGTATAGGATTCTGTATCTCTATTTTGCATATCCTGATTCCTTAATATTCATGACCATGTTCAAATTTTCATGTATTATTCTATCACCTTCCCTTTCTTCATGTTTTCCGTACATTTTCACTGTGTCATTCCATTTTACCCTGTTTCCCCTAAAATAAGACCTAGTGTGATTGTCGGTGATAGCTGCAATAAAAGCCCTACCCCCCAAATAAGACCTAGTTAAAGTCCTTGTAGGTCTTCTTTTCAGGGTAGGGCTTATTTTTGAGGAAACAGAGTAGGGCTTTTTTGGGTGGTAGGGCTTATATTGCAGCCAACACCAACAATCACGCTAGGTCTTATTTTAGGGGAAACAGGGTATTACACATAACTTAATTTCTGACCTTTGTTTTTTTTTTTTGTATGTATGTATGGATTACATGGGTTGACTTAGATATATCTATATCTATATAAATATAGAGTATATATATATGTATATATATATATATATATATATATATATATATATATATATTACAATAGTAATCTCTTTCATCAAATGTATCCTATCTACTTGCAATATCCATTCAGCCATTGGTGGCAGTCTTAAGGCTCCCCAAGATTTCAGGATCAGGCTCTTGGCAGCCTTTAGGAAGAGAGAAATCAATTAGTTACTGTGTGTGCTGCTGTTCCTAGGCTTTTTGAATCCAGCCTACCGATCTGTGATATAAATAAGAGGATGGAGACAAAGGCACTGGGCTTTCAGAGATCTTCCAGCCTTGGAAAGTACCAAAGATGGACTACTACCTTGTAAAGGTATGCCTGGGCAGCCAAATAGAGATAATTAGGGACATGGTAACGTTACTGGTTATGTTGGGCTGTACTATTCAGTTGATCCAAGTAAACGTTGCATCAACTGTTCCTGGTCTGAAGTTCTTAAAAAGGGCCGAATGTAACTGTGGGTGTATGAAAGAACTAGAGTCAGTATAGCACCTATGGGGTATGGGGTTGACAAAAGGTCAACTCAGCAAAACAAACAAGAGGAGTAATGCAGTTGCTATAGGTAACCAAGGACTAGTGAAAAGTACATTGCAGCCAGTCATAAAGCACGAAACCCGGTGCAGCTGATGGGTCCGAACCGTGTTACTGAGGCCCTTAGCCTAGCCGCATGGTATGGGAAAGAAAAGTTAACAAGTGCACACATGAGGCTCATCTCTAAGTCAGGGAACTGCCTTAATGTTTGATTCTCACTTGACCGCAGTCCCTGTCTGGTCACAGGCATAGATGAGCATGATCATGGTGAAAGGTATCCCCATGTTTATTTAACCACTTCAATACAGGGCACTTAAACACTTTCCTGCCCAGACCAATTTTGAGCTTTCAGCGCTGTCCCACTTTGAATGACAATTGCGCTGTCATGCTACACTGTACCCAAATGATTTTGCTAAACAAATAAAAAATGAGTTTCAAAACTTTGTAAATAACTACGTTTTCTCCTTCACTAATGGGCACTGATGGGGCTGCACTGACGGGCACTGATAAGGCGGCACTGATGGGCACTGATGAGCTGGCACCAATGAAGTGGTACTGATGAGGTGGCATTGATGGGCACTGATATGTTGCACTGATAGGTGGCACTGATGGGCACTGATAGGTGGCACTGATGGGCGACACGGATGGACACTGATAGGTGGCACAAATTGGCACATATAGCTGGCACGGATTGGCATGGATAGGTGGCATGAATGGGCATGGATAGGCGGCACAGATGGGCATGGACAGGCGGCACAGATGGGCATGGCTGGGTACTGATAGTTGGCATGGATGGGCACTGATAGGTGGCACGGATGGACACTGATAAGCGACATTGTATTGCATTGTTTTGTACTGATGGATGCCAATCAGTGCCAAACAATAATGCATGCCAATCAGTGATGCCCATTGTGGGCACTGATTGCCATCCATTGTGGGCACTGGCTGGCATCCATGGTGGTCTAGGGTGGCATACCTGGTCCTGGGCATCCCTGGTGGTCTGGTGGAATCCCTGGTGGTCCAGTGTGGGCATCCTCGGGAGGCTGTGCTGATAATCGATCAGCACAGATCCCCCTGTCAGAGGAGCAGCCGATCGGCTTTCCTCTACTCGCGTCTGTCAGACGCGAGTGAGGAAAAGCCAATCACCGGCTCTTCCTATTTACACTGTGATCAGCCGTGATTGGGCAGAGACTCTTTACCGAAATCGTAGTTGCGGGGTGCCAGACTGACGCCCCACAACAACGACCGCCGCGATGTGTGCCCCTGGGGGCGCGCAGCGGCTCAAAATCCTGAAGACGTCCTATGACATCCGGTCAGGATTTTGAAACCACTTTGCGGCGTCATTTGCCTATTGGCGGGCGGCAAGTGGTTAATAAATACCACCAAAAGAAAGCTCTATTTTGGTGAAAAAAAAATGACATAAATTAGATTTGGGTGCATGACCATGTAATTACAAGTTAAAGTAGTGCAGTACTAAACAGCAAAAAATGACCTGGTCGTTAAGGGTTTAAAGAGGAAGTACTCTCCCCTGGTTTGTTTGTACCTATAAGTAAGCCTATAATAAGGATTACTTATAGGTACTGTAAATATCTCCTAAACTTATATTATTTATTAGATATTTATTGTACATGCTGTTGATTACGTCATCCGCGCATGTGCTCTGAAGGAATGGCTGCCTGTGCCGTGACCGGCGGCTCCCGTGCGCACCACAGCCCGCGAACTCGGGGAAGATGTCAGGCGTCTCAGCGGTTTGCAGGCGCCGCTGGAGGGCTTCGTTCTAAGGTAAGTATTTCATAATGAGCTAGTATGCGATGCAATGTGTTCTGTCCCCAAGGGGACAAATTACATGCAGTAGCTGCTAGCTAACTGCATGGTTGAATGGCAGTGGAGGGAGGGCGGGTGGCCTGTCCAACCTCACAGCGAGCCTGAGGCAACACATAGGAAGATGGGTTGAAAATTTAAGTGAAACTTTAAGGATCTGAATAAGCTGGGAGTGAAATTGGTAACATTTGAAATATAAACAATATACAGGGTAATGCATTCATTTTAATCATTTTAATATGGCCAGACCAGAAGAATTTGGAGTTGACCCATGTACCATGTATGCAGATTGTTTACTATCTGATTATATCAGGGTAGATAAGGGGGAGTCAAGGGGGTTCAAGGCACATGTTGCACTTACGCTGTTCACCGCCAGGCCAGGCTGTCTGGCTCAGACTGGCTGACAGATCTATACCACCAGGCAGCACATTGAGCACAGCCCACCGCTCTCTACACCTTGTATTTCCATTGGCTTGCAGTGCTTAGCGGCTTGGGTGAGGAGCTTTGCCTACGACCTGGCTCATAGAACACAAGGCTTGCATAGAGCATAGTGTAGCTGCTGGTCCACCGCATGGGAGCTGCTACTCTCCAGGTCACAGGTGTGTCTCTTTTTCCCTTATGGCCTAGCCTCAGAGAGTGTCCTCAGACTTACCACTGCTGTGCTGCTTCTGGCATTCTTCTGTTCATGCTAGGAAACGGTGAGAGACTGTGTGGCAACTGGCAAAGTTAGTGACTGAGGCTGGGTTGAGTTTTCCATTGCTGATATGTTAGGCCCTGTTCACACTCCAATTTGCACTGCAATGCTGGCAAAATGCAGCATGCATGTTTGTGTGCTATTCATTTATAATGGCCTCAAAATACAGTGCGGTTTTGCTGCGATTGTCACTCAAAAGAAGATTCTGCTCCTTTTCGGGCAGCGAGCTTTACGTGGTGCTGTTTGCTGCCAATTGTGGCAAAACTGCACCGCATTTTAGGTGCCATTAAAAAAGAATGGCACACAAGCACACGTGTTGCGTTTTACAAGTATAGCAGTGCAATTTGGAAACGTGGGCAGAATTGCAGTGATTCTGCCTGCAATCCCAATTTGCTAGATGTGAACCAGGGCCTTAACCATTTGACGTATAGTCGCGTATCTGTACATCATGGTGTTCAAGCAGTTATATCTGGGCCATGGCTGCAGCTGTCGGTCATAACACTGGTATTGTTTTGTTCTGCTGACGATCCTAGGGGCTAATTAGCCATTGGATTGCCTTTGCAAGAGGGTCATCACTCCCCTCCCACCACCCTCGGTGCTTTTCCAGGCTCTTTCGTCCCACCGGAGAGCCGTGCATCCAATCTGGCAGTTGATGACAGATCATCTCTATATTTTAAATGGGGGTGGGGGGGGGGGGACATGAGATCAATGTTTTTTTTTTAACACCATGGGGGTTATTTACTAAAGGAAAATCCACTTTGCACTGCAAGTGCACTTGGAAGTGATTGGATGATAAAATCCCTTAGATTTAGAGCGACTGCACTTCCAAGTGCACTTGCAGTGCAAAGTGGATTTTATGTTGTAAATAACCCCCCATATGTCTCCATAAAAAGGACGTGTGATGCTTTATTACTATCACAAGGGATGTTTACATTTCTTGGGACAGTAATAAAAGTGTTAACAAATAAATAAAGGGATGGTGTAAAAAAAAATAAAAAAAAAATAAAGGATTTTTATAACAGCTTACCTGTAAAATCCTTTTCTTTGAAGTACATCATGGGAGCCTTAGTAGTTACTATGTGGGTTATAGGCCACCTTCAGGCGATGGACACTGGCACACCCTAAGACAGTAGGTTCATATAACCTCTCCCACTACTGGCAGTACCTCAGTATTTGTATCAAAGCAATACACGTGTATAACAGAAAGAGGGGAGGGACCTCTGTGTCCCGTGATATACTTCAAAGAAAAGGATTTTACAGGTAAGCTGTTATAAAAATCCTATTTTCTTAATCGTACATCACGGGACACAGAGCCATAGCAATTACTATGTGGGATGTCCCAGAGCAATGCCAGCTGAGAGGAGGGAGACACAACAGAATTAAGGCAACATGAAACTAGAGGAGTTATACTGCTGCCTGCAGCAGGCTACGCACAAAGGCGATATCCTCATGTCTTTTTACATTCACCTGACAAAATCTGGTAAATGTATGGACTGAAGACCATGGGAGCTTGGTGATGCACTCCCACAAAGCACTAACAGTCCTATTGGAGTGCGCTTTTGATTTGAGAGGGAGGAATCCTCCTCTTTAAACCATAAGCCTGAACAGTTACTTGCTGAATCCATTTAGAAATAGTAGATTTCTATGCTGCCTGTCCCTTCTCTAGGACCTTCAGGCAACACAACAAAACATTTGTTTCGTTTAATTATGAGCAGTCGCCTTTAAGTAGACCTTGAGTGCTCTCACCACATCAAGAAAATGTAGCCATTTTCCTTCCGTAGAAAACAGGTTCCAGAAAAAAAGAAGGTAGAACGATATCCTAGTTTAGATAAAAACTAGACACTACCTTCTGTAGAAAGTTAGGATGAGGACTCAATACTACCTTATCCTTGTGACTAATCAAATATGGCTCTTTACAAGAAAGAGCAGCCAACTCTGATACCCTTCTTGCAGAAGATTTGTCTACCAGAAAATGAGTTTCCTTGCCAAAAGGACCAAGGGATTATTGGCTCAAAAAAGGTGATTTCAGCAATGCCAACAGAACCAAATCCAAGTCCCAAGGGTTCAGGGGTGACTTAACTGGAGGATTAAGCTGCGTTACCCCCTGAATAAGCTACGAACCAAAGAATGCGAAGCAAGTGGTTGTTGAAATGATACCAATAAGGCCGAAACCTGGCCTTTGATAGTACGCAAAGTCAGCTTAATTTCTAACACCATCTACAGAAAATCAAGGATTCTACCTGTGACATACTTCTTGGGGTGCCAACCCCTGGATTCACACCAGGAGAGATATGCTTTCTAGACTCTATAATCAATGATTCTGGAAGTCAGCTTCCCTGAATTAATCAAGGTAAATACCATTGGACCTGATAGCCCAAGCTTCTTTAGAATGTGGGATTCAACAGCCAAACTGTTAAATTTAACATTTGTAAGGTAGGATGGAATACCGGACCTTGTGAGAGAAGGTCTGGACATGGTGGTAGGGTCCATAGGACCCCTACTGCCATCCTTATGATCTCTGCATACCAAGATCTTCTCGGCCACAAGAATCACCAATCTCCCTTTCTGCTTGATCCTGCAAAACAGTCATGGAAGCAGCAGAATAGGAGGAAATGCATAAATCAGTGAGAACTGATTCCAAAGGAACACTAAGGCATCTGTTCCACATGCTAGAGGATCCTTTGTTCTTGACACAAAGTTGACAATTTTCTTGTTGAACCTGGATGCAGATCTATGTCTGGGATCCCCTATCTTCGGCGTATTGCCAGGAAGATATCGGGGGGAAAGGAACATTCTCCCGGGAACAACTGCTGGCGACTCAAGTAGTCCGCCTGACAATTTTCTAATCCAGGAATGAAAACTGCCGATAGGCAAGGTACATTGTTTTCTGCCCAAGTTAAGATATAATTCATCTCTCTCTAGGCGATATGACTTGTCGTGCCCCCTTGGTGATTGATATAGGCCACTGTTGTGGTATTGTCGGATTGGATCCTGACAGGACAATTCCGTAACTTGAACATCCAGGCCCAAGGCCAAGTGTGCTGCCTGGAACTCTAGATTGCTGATGGGCAAGGAAATGATTGATCTGGACTATTAGCTCCTTTCCAGACTGTTCCCCAACTCAAAAGGATGGCATCTGCTGTTACCATCTTCCAGGTAGCTGGTAGGAAAGATTTTCCCTACTGTGGATTCTTGGTTATCAACCACCAACTGAGGCTCCGGTGCACCCTGGAGACAGACATATTGGGCAATCTAGAGCTTGGACCTACTTGTTCCAAGCCGATGAAAATACTGTTTTTCAGCAGCTTCAAATGAGCATAAGGAACTACATTGAATGAAGCCACCATCTTTCCCAACAACCTCATGCAAAGTCGAATAGAAGGATTCTTCTTTGCTTTGACCATCTGAATCAGTTCCTTTATGGAACTGATCTTCTCCTGGAGCAAGAAAACCTTTTTCTGGGCTGTATCAATAATCAGACCCAAGTATTCGAATTTCCTTGATAGTTTTTTTAAGGAGGTTTTCTCTAGGTTGAGAATCCGACCTTGGTATTCCAGGTAGTTGACTGTAGATCATACTTTGGTCTAAGCAGGCTACCGACTGGTCTATAAAGAGCAGATTGTCTAGGTAAGCTATAATCGTTATACATTGAGGCATTAATCCGGCTATAGGAGGGGCCAGACCTTTGTAAATACTCGAGGTACAGTAGCTAGACCAAAAGGCAGAGCTACAAAATTAAAAAGAATATTTTCTACCTCAAAGCGTAGATATTTCTGGTGAGCGGGAAATATAGGTACATGGAGGTATGCATCCCTGATGGCTATTGACGCCAGAAGTTCTCCACCTTGTAGAATGGAGGCCACTGATCGGATTGACTCCATGCGGAAATAGCAGATATTTAGAATCCTGTTTAGATCTTTGTTCAACTGAGGAGAGCAACAAGGGTGGGACTGTACATGTAGTGCGTGAATGCAATAAAGTAGAATTGGTGAGCAATTGGGAAAATTTATTGATTGGTTCATAATCTTTAGACATGTGCAGAGTGAAATATTTTATTTTGGAATTTAGTTTTCGTCCGAAAAATAAATGTATTTAGTTACTCCCGAAATTAGTTTTTATTTATTTTGGTTTTCGTTCAAAAATTGCATTCGTCCAAAAATCCACATGAATTACGGTCAAATCTGTCTTTGAAGGCTTATGGTGTCTGTTGAATGTATAAAGAAGATTCGACGGAGCTGCTAAACTCTATATAGCATACTTCGTGTGAACTTTAGAACCCTATTAAAGTCTATGGGACTCCAACGTTCAAAATCTAAAGTGCTAATTTTAAAGGCTAATATGCAAGTTATTGTCCTAAAAAGTGTTTGGGGACCTGGGTCCTGCCCCAGGGGACATGTATCAATGCAAAAAAAAGTTTTAAAAAACGGCTGTTTTTTCGGGAGCAGTGATTTTAATAATTATATATTATAAAATGATTTTTTTATTTTTAATAAAGAACTTTTTCAAAAGTGTGTTTGTCTTATTTAACAATTTTTTACACTTTCTTTGTGAAATGGTAGGGGTACTTTTGTACCCCTTTACCATTTCAAACAGGGGGGGCAGGATCTGGGGGTCCCCTTGTTAAAGGGGGCTTCCAGATTCTGATAAGCCCCCTCCCACAGACCTGAAGGGCCTGGTAATTGAATTTGGGGAAACCCCACGTTTTTTTTTTTATCAATGACTTTCAATGAGTGTTCTCTGTATTACGGGAGCCAACAATTCATTATAGCCACGAGTGATTTTAAATTACTTTTTTTTTCCTGCAGAAATTACACTTTGTGCAGGGACAGTTCTAAGCACGGGAAACATGCGCCCCTTCACAGGCATACTATAGACACCCCCCAGGTACGAAATTTAAAAGAATATTACACTTTTATTGCTTCACTTTAATCATTATTAAAATCACTGCTCCGGAAAAAACCCGAAAAGGCCATTTTTAAAACTTTTTTTGCATTAATACACGTTCCCTGGGCAGGACCCAGGTCCCCAGACACTTTTTAGGACAGTAACTTGCATATTAGCCTTTAAAATTAGCACTTTAGAATATTTTCTCTCTGACGAATATTTTCTCTCTGACGAATATTTTCTCTATATAATCTTGGACTAATAGAGGTAAGGTTAGGCACATTCGACCACAGGTTCAATAGACACAGATTGCTATTGTCAGAGTCACGTTGAATATCCTATTCTTTATCAAACTGTTGTAACAACGAAAACAAAAATAAAGCATTTATTTATGTCGGATCTTTCATTTTTTGGATTCTGCACTTTCGTTATCGTTTGTCAAAACAAAAACGAAAATACCTGAAATTCGGACGAAAACTAATGCACATGTCTAATAATATTTGAGATCTAGAATGGGTTTGACATACTCATTTGGTTTTGGCACTGTGAAAAGGTTTAAATAGAACCCCAATCCCTGCTCTTGCATGGGAACCACTAAGATCAATATTTTGATAAAAAAGATGGTCCAATGCTTGAAAGATAGACTTCTTTTCCGCTGGAGTCTGAGAAAATGAGGAGACAGGGACTTTCAGTACTCAAGTTTGTACCCTAGAGTTATTAAGGAAGACACTTGAGAACTGCGGACTTCTTCTCCCCACTCGAGCGAGTGTGGGGGTGCCTCCTCAAAAGGAGGCTTCAGTTTCCTTCTTGAACTTGACGGTGGAGGCCGTCATGACTGCCTGGAAGCAGATGCTCCTGGCACTGGAAAAGGAGCTTGTTTAAATGAAATATGTTTATTCCTCTTCCAAACTAGCAAAAGGATACTTTTTCCACAAAATTGTTTTTGGATGTATTGATCAAAAACATCCTTTTATCTTTAATCTTTATTTTATTTTATAAAAATGTACTTAATACAAAAAGGAAAAAGGAAAAAAATATACAGTATATAATTCACCCATCATATGTTATCACAAGTCAATTTCCCATCCCCTCCTCCCTCCCCACCTAGCTCCGATCTCTTCAAGGTAGGTAATTCACACCACTTTTGTCCATATACCTTCCTTCTAGCATATTCAATGTCAACTTATTTAGTAATCTCTTCAACATATCTCCATGTTTTCTTAAACTTATTCCACTCTTCCCATTTATCCTTTCGTTCAAACCCTTCCCCCTGCTCCTCTTGTTTTTTGTCAATACTATCCAGTTTTTGTAGAGCACATATACGGGCTATCCATTCCCGGAGTTTGGGACTCTCTATTTCCTGCCATTCTTTCAGAATTAAACTTTTAGCTACATTGAGCAGGGTAGATATTATAGAGGCTTTGTATTGTGTAATAGGGCTATCTGTCCCGTGGAACAAACATATCCACGGGTCCTCCAGGACTTCTTTCTTAGTAATAATCTTAATTAATTGTACCAGAATTTTTTTATGGTAGGGCAACCCCACCATATATGGGCCATTGTGCCCAGGACTCCGCATCCTCTCCAGCACTCGGAGGATTTCTCGTGGTGGAAATTAATAATTTTATCAGATGCCACATACCATCTTCACAAGCACTTATAGTTTGTTTCAGCCATTTTAATGTCTATCACAGAGCTGTGTGTTAATTTCAAAATTTTATCTAGCCACTCTAGCTGCGTAAGATCTTCTCCAAATCGAATTGGTTGTGGCAATTTCTCCACAAAATGCTTCAACTGGTTGTACCTCCATATATCAATCATCATTAATTCTGTGTCTAAATGTAATTCATTAAATGTGCCGATTTTCCCTCATTTTATAATGTCTCTCAATTGTGCATTTCCTTTTTTTTATCCAATTTCCAACCACTGCCCTCCTCCCAGATTCAAAAAACTAATTTTCTTTTAAATAAATCAAAGGGGAATTGTACTTCCATTAATTTTGTGTATGCAAGCTATCCCATATTTTAACTGTTATTTATTATTATTATTTTTATTATTATACAGGTTTTATATAGCGCCAAAAGTTTGCTCAGCGCTTTACAACATGAGGGCAGACATTACAGTTACTTTACAATTTGGTACAAGAGGAATCAGAGGGCCCTGCTCGTTAGAGCTTACAATCTAAAAAGGAAGGGGCAATTGATACAAAAGGGAATAGCTGTGGGGGGATGAGCTGATGGAGGAAGTAAAACAGTGTTAGTTAGAAGCAGGATAGGCTTCTTTGAAGAGAAGGGTTTTCAGGGATCGTCTAAAGATGGATAGATTAGGGGACAGTCGGACAGATTGGGGTAGGGAGTTCCAAAGGATGGGAGAAGCTCTGGAGAAATCCTGGAGGCGAGCATGGGAGGAGGTGACAAGGGAGCTAGAGAGCAGGAGGTCTTGGGATGATCGAAGAGGGCAGCTTGGTTGGTATTTTGGGACTAGGTTAGTGATGTAACTAGGGGCAGAGTTATGGATGGCATTGTAAATTATTGTTAGTACTTTGAATTTTATTCGTTGGGTGAGTGGAAGCCAGTGCAGGGATTGGCAGAGAGGGGTGGAGGACACTGAATGGCTGGTAAGGGGGATGAGTCTGGCAGCGGCATTCATTATGGACTGGTGTCATTAGTTAAAAAGGGGCGTATTCTGGAAATGTTGCGGAGGCTAAGTCAGCATGATTTGGACAGGGCTTGTATGTGGGCCTGAAAGGACAGTTTGGAGTCTAAGGTTACCCCAAGCACCCTGGCATGTGGGGATGGACCGATAGATGTGCCATTGATCTTGACAGAGAAGTCAGGCAAAGGGGCACGTGGGGGAGGAAATATTAAGAGCTTGGTTTTAGATAGATTAAGTTTGAGGAAGTGGTGTGACATCCAGGCTGATATGTCTTTTAGTAGATCAGTGATGCGTGAGGAGATTGATGGGGTGAGCTGAGGGGCAGAGAGATAGATTTGGGTGTCATCAGCATATAAATGGTAGTGAAAACCATGGGAGGCTATCAGCTGACCCAGGGAGGACGTGTAGATCGAAAATAGTAGAGATCCAAGGACAGGACCTTGGGGGACCCCAACGGAAAGGGGAGTTGGAGAAGAGGAAGTGGAGTTGTAAGTGACACTGAAGGTGCGATGAGATAGGTAAGATTCAAACCAACGGAGAGTGCAGCCATGGAGACCAAGCAAATTGAGTTTTTTGAGGAGGAGGGGGTGGTCAACTGTATCAAAGGCAGCATGTTGTACATGTTACTTCGTGTGTGTTCAATCCCAGAGTCCTATGTTGTGGTGGGTTCCATATTACGTGACCTAAGTGTATATCACTCATTATATTTTCAATATTAATCCATCTCTTGTAATTTCTCTCTTTTGTCCATTCAATCACCTGTGAAAGTGCTACTGCGTTGTAATATTTTTTTAAATCTGGTACAGCTAAACCCCCCTGTTTTTTCTCCCTGCTCAGTACCGAAAAGGCGATTCTTGGTTTTTTATTGAACCATATAAACTTTGAAATCATACCAAGCTCTAAAATATGTTTGTGGGATGGCTATAGGTAACATCTGAATTTTATAGATAATTTTTCGGAGTCAGGATAATTTTTACCAAATGTATTCATCCGAACCATGAGAGGGGGGCCTATTGACATTCTTTTTATTTCCTTCCTGATCTCGTCGAATAAAGGGAAATAGTTTATTAGGAATATTTTCTTTATACTGTCAGATAGTCTAATCTCCAAATACTTTATACCCTCTCTCCATGGGAAGTGGAATTCTTTGGATAAATTTGCTTCCTCCTGCTTATTCCTATTAATATTCAAGATTTCAGACTTACTGAGGTTTATTTTAAAATTAGAAATTTCTCTGTATTTTTTCAAAACGCCCAATAGGTTAGATATCGTAATCCTAGGATTTGAGATAAAAAAGAGCACATCATCAGCAAACGCAGCTAGTTTATGCTCCTCGTCTCCCACCCTGATCCCTTTTATATCAACATTGTTTCGGATTGAGGCCAATAGTGGTTCCAAAGATAAAACAAACAAAAGGGTGGACAGCGGGCATCCCTGCCTGGTTCCATTTTTCATTTCGAACGGGGGATAAATCACCCCATTTATCTTGACCGCCACCTGGGGATGATTATATAGTACTTTTATTCATTGAGTTATTCTAGGGCCCAGCCCCATAGCTTCCAAAATCCTAATCATATGTCCCCATTCTCCCCTTTCGAAAGCTTTTTCAGCATCCATTGACAGGAATAGACTGGGGGCTCCATCTGATTTGATGGCCTAGAGGAGTAATAAGGCACGGACTCCATTATCCCTCCCTTCTCTACCGGGTATAAAGCCGACCTGGTCCGGATGTACCAGGTTGGTCATATGCTCCTTCAACCTCTTTGCAATACCTTAGCAAAAAGTTTAGTGTCAGCATTCAATAAGGCAATTGGCCTATAGCTAGTACAGAGAGTACTGGCCTTACCCTTGGCCTTAAGCCTTGGGACTAGTATCACTTTATATTTTTTCAAGTAGAGCGTTGTGAAGCCATCTGGGCCCGGACTTTTGCCCAGAAGAGAACCTTTTAATGCATTATATATTTTTTCCTCAGTTATAGGTCTATCCATATGGGATCTATCGCTCTCAGACAGTAATGGTAGTGTAATATTTTGCCAAAATTCATTGTTTTTCTCCTCTTCCTCTTGTTCCTGCTGCCCCTTCTGTCTTACTGCATAAAGGGATTCATAATAATTCCTAAACTCCTTCGCTATCTCTTTAGTTGTATTTACTAGTATTCCAGACTTGTTTTGAATTTTTTATATGAAGTTTCTTTCCCTTTTCTTTTTCAACATCCTGGAAAGATGTTTGCTAGGTTTATTTCCCCATTGATGTCTCTTTCTTGCAATTTTATTAAATATCTTTCTTGAATCAAGCTCCATAATATCCTTGAGTTCCTCTCTCTTGTTTACCAACAAGTGAAAGGATTCCTGTTTCTGGCAACTATAATTTTTGTGATTTTGTTCTAATCTATAGATTTCTTCAGTGAGGTTCTTTATTTTTTTTATTGTCTCCTTTTTTTTTCCTCTTCCCCAATGAAGGTGAGGATCCCCCTGATATAGGATTTGTGAGCCTCCCATAAAATAGCTTCTGAAATTTCTCCCGTATCGTTATTCAGAAAATATGATTCAATTTATTTCTGTACTATTTCCACCATCTCCTCCTCCCGAAGAAGGTTTTCATTCTAGCACCAAGTAAACGGCGGTCTTTGCATCCCCGGGATCCTCATCTTCATTGAGACCGGGGCATGATGTGACAATGCTATTATTTCTATATTCGTTGCCCTCACTTGGTCCAGCAATCTATGATCGATTAAAAAGTCTTGAGTGTGTCACGTACACAGGGCAGAAAAAGGTATAATCTAGAAATTTAGCGTGTTGTACCCATCATACGTCTATAATTTGACATTGGTGCATCTTAAGCTTAATCATTTTTAATTGAGCCTTACTCATCCCCTGTGATCAGAATGTACTGTCTACTGACGGATCCATACAAAAGGTTAGATCTCCCGCTAGTATCATCTCCCCTGTCTTGAACTCCATTAGGCGATCCAGCAGCTTTTTCAGAAATCTTATCGGATTTTTATTAGGAATGTACAGATTTGCAAAGGTATATATCCTCTCTCCTATTCTACCCTTCAAGAAGAGGTAGCGGCCCTCAATCTATCTACCAATGTAAATTTCATTCTTTTTTCGAACCCGATTGCCACACCTTTAGTCCCTCTCATAGGAGAGTCTCCATAGTACCAGGTCGGATAGTCTTTAGAATATATTTTAATATTTGTCTCTTGGGTTATATGTGTCTCCTGCAAGAACACCACCCCTGCCTGGTACAGCTGGAGTTCTTTTAATATCTTATATCTCTTCACCGGAGAATTGAGGCCTTTAACATTATATGTCAATAAGTTTATTTCTCTATTCTCTGTTATTCAAGGACGAAACTGAACAACTATTTTAATTTCTACCTTTATATTTTCCTCTTTCCTGCAAGGTATACCTCCCTCCTATCTCCTCCTCCCACCCCCCAGCCTCCTCCCCCCCTCCCCCACACCCCTCCAGCTGAGTTTCGGCCCCTTGTGCACAGTTGGATATCCAATCCGGACCCGTCTTGTGCACCTCCTCTCTAGGGTGGTGCTCTGGCCATGCCATTTCGTGTTTGGGCACTTCCCCCCCAATTGATGGGTAGTTCTTTATTTCTCTTCACCTTTACTCCCTTTACTCCACTCCTCTCCTCATCTCTCTCCCCTGGCTCTACCCCAGCCCTAGCAGCCAATTCGTAGAGAAATACACCCCCAACAAAAATAGGAGAATGAAAAAAAAAAAGAATATTAAAAGACTGCGGGACCCAATCTTCAATCAATCATTCAGGGTCTTCTAATCCCTCTCTCTTTATAATTTGTTTATTCATCCCCCTCCTCCTCTTTCCCTGATGAGAAATCTTTCACTGGGGTCCCCGAACACACTCCACTAGGCCAAAGATATCACGGCATATATGCTGTTTTACTGCTTCACTTGTATTCTGGAATCATATTTCCCAGGTGTCCTATAGTGTTTTGGTACTTTCAATAAATGCAGCACTTTTAAGGTTTTGCATCTATATCATAGGTTATGCATGGCTTCTACAGCGGACAGTTCAAGGATATTGGGTCTCGTATTTTAGTACTTTGGTGTTCTGCTATATTCTTCAGAGAGCTATAGTCTCAAAACAGTTGTTAACAGAGTATGAAAAACATAAGTACCCAATAGCTAAACCATGACAGCCGATTTTATCATGCAACTTTTTTTTTTTTTTTTTTAGACCCCTCTACGATACTTTACTGTTTTCATATTCATCTCAATGTACAGGGTAAACGTTCATACCTGGGGGGAGATAACCATCTCATCATCTTCTTCAGCCTTTTAACTAATTTCCCCCCACTGTGGGGCTGTCCAGTCTGAGTCTTATAGGATAATGTGCTGTGGTATTTAAAGTACTTCAGCGCCAGAGACGTCATGGTTCACTTACTTATTCCACTCATAAGCTCATCCACATAGACATATCTGCCATTTTCCAGGCTGCAATTTGTTGGGGGGCAGTACACTGTATTCCAGAGGAGGAGAGGGGAGGACAGGAGAGGGTAAGAGAGGAATTCTTGAGCGGATCGAGTGAGTGGCTCAGTGGCTCCTAGGCTCCTGGCGGTTCGGCAGGGTGGCTGCAGACTGCCACTCTGCAGCACCTTCGTCTCTGCCAGGCCTCCCACTCTGTCTCGCCTGCCCTTCCGCTCATACAAATTTAATCACCTACAGTGGGGGGGGGGGGGGGGGCTCTGAGAGCCTCTCATACGCTGGTGCATGTGCCGCACATCACTACTGCACAGCTCTGCTTTTTCTCCTGGGTTGTCCTCTAAAGGCTCTCACAACAGACACCATCAGGCCACTCCCCTACTTCAGATGCATCACGTCGGCATCAGGCTCGCTGACCATCTTGTGTATAACGTAAAATTTGTAACAGAACACTGCGCTAATCTTATCAAAAAATAGAATGAAACAAACACAAAAAAGAGCTGCTAACACATCACCGGGGTATCAAGTGTAAAGTAAACGATATTGTAAAAAAGTGTAGCGCTTCTCATAACATCAATCGATAGAACTCATAAATCTTTCATGTAAATGTAAGATTATACTGTAGAATAGTGCTCAGAATATATCAATTTTTGACATAAATTGTATATATAAGTGACACAAAGAGTATCCAAGTAAGTAAAAGAAAAAAATAATAAAATTAGCCAAATGGAAGGGCAAAGTCCCAAAACACAAAGTCTTTAGTGTATGGTATCTTGGTATGATCCAAAAACATGAAATAAATTGCACCTCCTTTCTAAGATTCATATATTAGTCATGTACAGTTCCCATCACCAAACGGATTGAAGGCTTACCAGAGATGTTGGATCCTCACAAATTTACATTTGGGGGATCATACAAGCCTTTGCAATTATATGCAAGTCCTCACAGCAGCAGTTAACCAAGGGGGACCCCAAGTATGGATGATCTTGTCACGGGTTACAAGGTGTTTTAACTCCAACCGGATATATCCAAAAAACGGTTTAGGAACATAAGAAAAAGAAGCAGGGACCAAACATAGCGTAATTCCGTTTTTATAGAAATAGATAAAAAATAAAAGTACAAAACTCACATGTGTAAAGTGGTTTGTGCGCTTAACAAGATAAAACAAGGTTGCAGCAGAGTCCCGACGCGTTTCGTCGTATAAGACGTCATCTGGGGTACTACTCGGCTGCAGCTTACACACTTAAATACCAAACCCTCAATTAGGCACGAATTCGTTCAGCCCGTGTCACCGGGATTCATTTCCGGTATAGAATGGCCGTCAACCCGCGTTTCACGCCTCGTTATGAACCCGTTCGGATAAACAGGCCTAACGTATATTATATTAGATTATCCAAAGGTCAACCATTAATATTTATAGTGGACCTCATATAAAAAGTAAACGTCAGATTGAAAAAACGGCTAGAGCAATGACAAAAAACTGTAAAACAAATCATATTTTTCCGGAAAGACATACAAATGTTTCCGGGTTTAGCATATGATTAAGCCAATCACAGCAACAGCAGTAAAAAGGCGCGAACGCAAAGGCGTTCATCACGTTCGTCGATCAGCCAATCGAACAATCGACCGTAAAGAGATGACCTTCGTGACCAGACACATGAATACGAACGTCCCACTTCCGGCTTACGTGGTGCGCAAGCACTTATGAAGTGGAACGCATCGTATAGTGTGACCGTCTTTCAATAAGGGAAATGAGTGGAACGTAATCTCATCATTTCCAAAGTATATAAAACGTAAATGGGTAAAAATAAAAAAATAAAAAATAAAATATATATAAAAAACAGGCGGAACGTGGTGCCTATCAGGGTTGGAATAACTTTACATATATTATATTACAACATTAAAATAACATAACATATATATGGCAAAAACATTCTCCAGGTATGTATATCTCATCTATAGGAACAGGCAATCATCTGGTGCCGATGATAACAAACAGTAAACATAAGTTTGTAACAATAATCTAATCGAATTAATCTGAGATATAGTTGTTAGTATAAAGCTCAACTATCTTTATACCTATTTTCAGGCTGTATATTACAAGGCGTACATACTAACACCCTAGTGACAACATCAAATGTCTATCTGTCACATAACGGCGTCTAAATAATACAAACAAAAAATAAAATATAAAAAACCCTAAAACATCGACCAGAAAATCTTAAGGTATACATTTCTAGTATATAAATAGCACTATCTCAACCCTCATTAATGAACACATTAATATCCCACTCCACATTGAGTCCAAAGGGAAAGTAAGATTTAATCGTGTATATCCAGTAAGTCTCCAATCTGGACACGCCCCTGGTCATAGCTCCTCCCCTCCAAGGTGGTGTATATTTATCTATGACCAGGAATTGTTTTCCAGTGGGGTCACTGTTGTGATACTCCTTGAAATGCCTCGGAACAGTGTGTTTTGAGTCCCTACTCTTTATGAGGGCTATATGTTCCCCCACTCTGATAGCAAAGGTTCTGGTTGTTCTTCCTATATACTGTTTACCGCATGGGCACGTAATTAGGTATACTACATATCTAGTATTACAGGTACAGAATGGTTTGATGGTATGTATTTTATTAGTTACAGATGATATAAACTCAGTTGTCTTGAATCTCCCAGATGTATTGTGTCTACACACGACACATCTCTTGCACGGAAAAAACCCCGTCATGTTATGAAAGAAAGATGGACGACTGGGTGGATCCAAGACATTGGGGGCAATATGTCTCTGTAAAGATGGCACTCCTCTAAAGAGCACCTTTGCTTGTTCAGGTAATTTAGAAGATAAGACTGGGTCATTTTTCAATATTCCCCAATGTTTGTTTATAATCGTTTTAATCTGTCTATGTTGTAATGAGAAGGATGTCAACATGGACCACTTATAAGTATCATCATGTTCCCGCTGTGGTCTTTCTGCAACAAGATTAACCCTATTAGTATCAATCGCTTTCTGGAGCTCACCGTCCAATAGTTTATTATCATATCCCTTATCCAGAAATTTTTGTTTCAAAATTCCCGCTTGTATTTTAAACGTATTAAGATCAGTACAATTCCTTCGTAAACGAAGGAATTGACTGCGTGGTACTGATTTAAGCCACGAGCTATGGTGGCAACTATCCAACGGGATAAAGCTATTCCGATCTGTTGCTTTAAAAAAAGTTTTAAACATAAACTGGTTGTTTCTAATCTCTATTTCCAAATCTAAGAAAGTAATCCTAGATGTACTCATCTCAAACGACAATGAGATGCCTCTATCATTATCGTTCAAGATTCTAAAGAATTCTTCCAAAGAATCTGGAGTGCCGCTCCATAGGAGGAGGACGTCGTCTATGTACCTTGCCCACATGACCAAGGAAGGGTTCTGCAAGGCATAGACGACATCCTCCTCCCACTTGGCCATAAATAGATTCGCGAGGCTAGGGGCAAATTTCGCCCCCATTGCCACGCCTCTTTGTTGTAAATAGTAATTACCATCAAACCAGAAGAAATTGTGTTCTGTAGCAAATTCAAGGAGTTCAATTAAATAGTCACGTTGGAAAGGTGCCAGTGTGTCTTCTGAGTTTAAAAAATACCGAACAGCCTCTATACCTCTCCCATGCGGTATACAGGTGTAGAGAGAAGCTACGTCTGCCGTGGCAATAATATAATTTTCGTGGAGTGTTATATTTTCAAGTTTTCTAATAGTGGCGCCGGTATCTTTAAGATATGAGGGTGTTTTTTTCACCAAGGGCTGTAAATAGAAATCTATATAGTGGCCTATGCGCGACGTGATGGAGTCTATGCCGCTAATTATTGGTCTGCCTGGAGGGTTAACAGCATCCTTGTGGATTTTTGGGAGGAAATACATTATGGGGATCTTAGGGGCCATGGGAACCAAAAAAGATTTTTCTTTATTGTTCAAGATCTTCAAATCATACCCTTTTTGTATGAGAACAGCAAGTTGTCTCTTATATACATTCGTAGGGTTGTTAGAAAGAGGTTTATAAGTACCAGGTTCCTCTAACAACCTACGCATTTCTGCTTTATATTGTTCTTTACCTAAGATAACGATCCCCCCTCCCTTATCAGCTGGCCGTATAATGACCTCTTTTTGTTCGCAAAGGGAACTAAACCCTGTCATAGGAAAGGAGGATCTATTCGCACGTTTAATTGGAAGTTCCTCCAGATCTTTTAGTACCAAGTTTTTAAAGATCTTTACAGCCGGAGCAGTAGCAACCGGGGGTATAAACAAAGATAGATTAGCTAACCCTGAATGTACCGTACCAGAAGTGGCCGCTACATAACCTGTTCTAAAGGGATTTGTAGTCAGATATCGTTGGATATTAATTTTTCTAATAAATTTATGTACGTCTATAAATGTATTGAATTTGTTTAATTGTTTGGGGGGTGCATACTTAAGCCCCTTATCCAAAACAGCTAACTCAGCCTGAGAAAAAGTCTTATTGCTCAGATTAAAAATGCCTTGTCCTAATAGACCCGCCTTCTTTTTCCTCCTTTGTAATCGTTCTCCCCCTCTGCACCCTCTCTTAGATCTTGACCTCTTTTTATGGGAGGGTATAGGTCCTCGCGAAAATCCTGGCTTCTATGAGTACCATTATACTGATTGTACGTGGGTGGATCATATACACCATTCCTATTGTCCGGGTTTGGTGGATCCATCAGTGGGGAGAATCTATTATATGTGGGGACCACAGTTGTGTTGTAATACTGGGATCCCCCATATTGAGGATTAGGGGGGGCACGTCTGGGTGAAGGGGAATAATATGGAGGCTCGTTATATTCCCTGTGATAGTGTCCCTCGTGATTATACGGACGTCCCCTATTTTGTCCTCTTGTACCCCTCTTACCCCGGGAGTTACCCCTCCCCCTATATGGATTACCAGGAGTATGGGGAGTATAGTGTTGTACCTTTTGTGGGAAGGATGTAGAATTCTCATCCAATCCTCTGCGTACAGCTTCACTATATGATGTAGAGGGTGTCTCTCTTATTTGAGACATGGTAGGGTCTGCATATTGGACTCCATTTGTAGATTGTGACTCCATATTAGATGAGTTTTGTAATAATTTTTGCCAGCTAAAAACATTGCCTGTTTTATAATCATTAATATCTCTAGAGTACTTTTTCAGTTTTTTATACTTTTGTTCCCTGTCTTCATTTTCCAAATGGTTCAGTAGATTGGCTGATAAAGAGTTATACTCGGGAGTATTTTTAAAGGTACCAAGTTTGTCCCTCAACTCCTTAATCTCTTTATCTAAGAGATTCAATCTGCTGTTCTTCCTAGTAATCAGGAAGCCTAGAAGATTGATCCCGGCTTCATTAAAATATTTGAACCAGGTGTCAAATTCTAGTTCGCCTTGTTGTGGGTGTACGTCCCACCTGAGGCTTCTAGGAACCATGTGTTCTGTAATATACTGTTGCAGAAAAACTAAGTCCCAATGTAGATGGAGTTCGGATGTCATAACGTTTTTAAGCCTCATGAACATCCCTCCAATCTCAGTGTTACTACCAGTTGCAACTAAATCCGCCATCTGTATTAACTTTATGAGAGGCGCGATATTCAAAAACATCCATTATGATGATGGAATGTGAAACAAAAGAATTGCAGCAATGTGTATAACCACCTAGTGTATAACGTAAAATTTGTAATAGAAAACTGCGCTAATCTTATCAAAAAATAGAATGAAACAAACACAAAAAAGAGCTGCTAACACATCACCGGGGTATCAAGTGTAAAGTAAACGATATTGTAAAAAAGTGTAGCGCTTCTCATAACATCAATCGATAGAACTCATAAATCTTTCATGTAAATGTAAGATTATACTGTAGAATAGTGCTCAGAATATATCAATTTTTGACATAAATTGTATATATAAGTGACACAAAGAGTATCCAAGTAAGTAAAAGAAAAAAATAATAAAATTAGCCAAATGGAAGGGCAAAGTCCCAAAACACAAAGTCTTTAGTGTGTGGTATCTTGGTATGATCCTAAAACGTGAAATAAATTGCACCTCCTTTCTAAGATTCATATATTAGTCATGTACAGTTCCCATCACCAAACGGATTGAAGGCTTACCAGAGATGTTGGATCCTCACAAATTTACATTTGGGGGATCATACAAGCCTTTGCAATTATATGCAAGTCCTCACAGCAGCAGTTAACCAAGGGGGACCCCAAGTATGGATGATCTTGTCACGGGTTACAAGGTGTTTTAACTCCAACCGGATATATCCAAAAAACGGTTTAGGAACATAAGAAAAAGAAGCAGGGACCAAACATAGCGTAATTCCATTTTTATAGAAATAGATAAAAAATAAAAGTACAAAACTCACATGTGTAAAGTGGTTTGTGCGCTTAACAAGATAAAACAAGGTTGCAGCAGAGTTCCGATGCGTTTCGTCGTATAAGACGTCATCTGGGGTACTACTCGGCTGCAGCTTACACACTTAAATACCAAACCCTCAATTAGGCACGAATTCGTTCAGCCCGTGTCACCGGGATTCATTTCCGGTATAGAATGGCCGTCAACCCGCGTTTCACGCCTCGTTATGAACCCGTTCTGACCATCTTGACTGCTTCTTGTTCTCCTCTCCGATATAAACTGAAGGGTCCCGCTCAAAACATCTCTAAACAGCCATTCACCGTAAAAGGAAAACTAGCCAGGAGCTTTGTATGATGCTTCGGCTGACCAATTTTTCAACCATAAGATTCTATGCCTATGCACCAGCCAAGCGTAAGGCAAGAGGCTTGAAGAATAGAATCTCTCATGGTGTCTATTGCCAAACATAATACCGCTGCTAACTCGGCAACAATCATGGGCCTGCTGATCAGGAATAACCTTGAGCACCTGTTCAGACTGGTCTCCCAAGGATTGACATACATCAATTACTGATAGCACAGGTTGAGATATCAGAAAAAAAAGTGTTTTTTATTTTTATTTAAATAGGCATTTCCAACTTTTTATTCGTTGGATCCCTAAGCATTTGAGCATTGTCTATCGGACAAGTCAAACTTTCATTCACAGAGGATATAGCAGCGACAATTGCTGGTATCTCCTACTTCTTAGTGAAGTTTTTCCAGCAATGAATGGACAGGAAAGGCATGCGCAAGCTTGGGGAGGCTTTAGTTAACGAAAACAAGAAAGTGGGCATATCAACCGACTCAATGAAGAGTAGCAAAAATGTGGAGCGGACAAACTCAGTAAGAATTTCACCATCAATCTTTCAAATTGTGAAGCTGATCCCCCTGCATTTGACCCTTCAGAAGAGGAGTCATCAGCCTTCTCACGGTCCCCTGAGGGAAATCGCATTTTATCCCATTCTGGGATGCAATTAAAGCCGCTAGCCAATCCCATCATGGCTTGAGGAAAACCCTCTTCAGTAATATAGGGAGGGGCTGCAGTGTTGAAAACAATTGCAATATTTTATAGCCATGATCGCTTACTCTGACCAGCCATCCCAGAACTCTCAGGGGAAAATGCCAACGTAGAGTGTTTAGAGCTTGCAGGAGTTCCATTTTAAGCCCTTTTTGGGGTGTTTCTAGCCCCCTTCTGACCAAAGCCCGATGCACAAATGCAGAGGAGCTACTAGAAGAAATTGCATGCACTGCTTGAGCAATAGTCCAGCAACTGCTATTAATGCTCAGCCTGATGCTTTAGTAAATGTGCCAAAGGAATACCTGTGTCACCGAACTCTTACATGCCCCTTTTTGCTCTTGTGTCCCAAATAATGGAGCTTTTAAAACATACTCCTGTGCCAAGCCCCACTCCCTCCATCACGCCCCCGCTTTTCAAAAAGATCATTTTCCCACGTGGCCGCGGGCCTCCGATCTGATGGGATTGGCTTGTGTGGTTTTTTCCAAGTGGGGGGTGTTTTGTAGGAAAATCCCCCCCAATCTTACCGGAGTTCCGGGGCTGCTTGCCGGAGAAATTTCCAGCTTCTACTGACACAGCGTAGGAAAGCATGACAAGGTACGTGCTCTATACAGCCCACAGTGGTGACCTTTAGGCATGACAACATTTACTTTTTAAAGGAGAAAATTCATAAGAAACTTTCAAATTCCTTAGAAATCTCCACTTACCTTTCCCGCCACAGGGATTTCTGTGGTAAAACCAAAAGACCCAATCTTCATCCCTCACTCACGGTGGGTTCCGTTAAACCTAAAGCTGAAAAAACCAAAAGCACTGGATCCCGGGGTCTAGCTCTCTAGAAGGAGAAGCATTACGGGCTAAACCTTGTTTCTTCCGGCACGAGGCCCGAGTACCATTAAATTCGGCCTAAAAAGAAACTTTGAATGGATCCGGCTGCATAGGCTAGCCCCAGCAAGGATTGCTCCAGTGGAGCTCAGCACAGCATATCTTTACTCGTGACCAATACCTTAGAAACTGGTGAAAAAACTGAGGTACTCCCAGTAGTGGGAGGGGTTATATAGGGAGTGAACTTCCTGTCTTAGGGTGTGTCAGTGTCAATCACCTGAAGGTGGCCTATAACCCACATAGTAATTGCTATGACTCTGTGTCCCATGATGTATGATTAAGAAAAGTAAAATAATACAATAAATGCCCCCACCCACCCTCATGCTCGCACACAGAGGCAAACACATATGTAGGTCATGTATACATATCTAATCAGTGCATACCTCACAACAGTCCCGAAATGGGGCGAGACTTTCCTGCATTTCAACCTTTGTCCTGTGGTACCGGTGTGCAGGAGATTTGTCCCACATTACTCCATTATATGCTAGCCTAGCAGCACATGCAGCAGTGCAAACAGTGTGAACATTCAACCAGCACAGCCAGGGAATGGTGGGCAAGCCAGCAGGGGTATGGCTGCAATGACAGTGAGAATTCAGGTTTATTATACACACGCAGTGCACATGCAGTAGTTACAATTGGTCCTGCCCCCTGCCACCTTCTTCCCCGGCTAGCAATGTATAAACGTCAGCTGTTTATCTATGCATGGTTTGCCTGACAAAGGGGGCGGAGCGACAAAAAAACATATCAGCTCGGCCCATCCCCAATATCAGAGGTTGGATTTGACAGCTGCACTCACTTTCATTGTGGCCGCACCCCTGTCGGCTTGCCCAGCAATCCCTGGCTGTGCTGGATGGATGTTCACACCTCTGCATGTCCTGCTAGGCTAAACTAATTTATTATCCATCTGATGCCTGCGCTCTTGCCTAAGCTCCTGTATGCTGTTTATCAAGATTTTAGAATGCAAGTGTGCTATGTTTAATTATTTGGTGTCTTTGTAGTTTAACTAACTCTTGAACCTTGCTCTCTGTATGAAACACACTCCTGAACCTTGCACTCTGTATAAAACTCACTCCTGAACCTTGCACGCTGTATGAAATGTACTCCTGAACCTTGCACTCTGTATCAAAAATGCACTCCTGAACCTTGCACTCTGTATGAAATGCACTCCCGAACCTTACACTCTGTATAAAACTCACTCCTGAACCTTGCACTCTGTATGAAATGTACTCCTGGACCTTGCACTCTGTATCAAAAATGCACTCCTGAACCTTGCACTCTGTATGAAATGCACTCCTGAACCTTGCACTCTGTATAAAACTCACTCCTGAACCTTTCACTCTGTATGAAATGCACTCCTGAACCTTGCACTCTGTAGAAAACTCACTCCTGAACCTTGCACTCTGTATGAAATGTACTCCTGAACCTTGCACTCTGTATCAAAAATGCACTCCTGAACCTTGCACTCTGTATGAAATGCACTCCTGAACCTTACACTCTGTATAAAACTCACTCCTGAACCTTGCACTCTGTATGAAATGTACTCCTGAATCTTGCACTCTGTATCAAAAATGCACTCCTGAACCTTGCACTCTGTATGAAATGCTTTCCTGAACCTTGCACTCTGTATGAAACACACTCCTAAACCTTGCACTCTGTATAAAACTCACTCCTGAACCTTGCACTCTGTATGAAATGTACTCCTGAACCTGCACTCTGTATCAAAAATGCACTCCTGAACCTTGCACTCTGTATGAAATGCACTCCTTATCCTTGCACTCTGTATAAAAAACGCACACTCCTGAATGTTGCACCTTGCATGTAACGCAATTTCTGAACCTTGCACTCTGTATGAAATGCATCCTTGAACCTTGCACTCTGTACAAAACGCACTCTTAAAGCCTTACATACTTGGCATGATGCACTTTTCCACAGTATGTGCAAAACCATTTGTAATGGAAGCTTTTTATTCTTTTTTTTACATGAATGTGCCGGGGTTTGTGTTTGTAAGACTCCAGCTTGTGGCAGAGCAATCAAAGCATATTTCATAAGTATAAGGAAGCACTTTTTTTACCCAAACCCCTTCAGCCCCTTTCACGCTTAAGCATTTGGCCACACCCATTTTGCCACACTACGCATGCCGCAGATCACTTCCTCCCTCAATTGTCCCTCATTCTGAAGTTCAAATGTTTTGGAGGTATGCTCATGTGAGGTATCTTCGCAAACGTTGTAACAAGAGCAACAATTCTAGCTCTGGACCTGCTGTTAACCAGTAAAAAAAAATTGTAGGTAGTGTTTTTTGCATTTAAATTCAAAGCGTATTTAAAAAAAAAAAAAAACGGCATCTAGAAAACCGCTGCACAAATACCTTGTGACATAACACATTATATACCATGACCACCATTTTATTCTCTAGGGCTTCTGCTAAAAAATATATATAATGTTTGAGGGTTCTAAGTAATTTCTTAGCAAAACAAAGAGATTTTTACAAGTAGAAGAGAAGTATCAGAATAGGCCTGGTCTTCAAGTAGTTAATGACATTGACTGAGGCTATTTTTTGGTCTATTCTGTTGAGTGTTTTCTTGGTTTCTGTGTCTAATTATTGCCCTTGCCTCAGCTGATATACTGCATCAGTTTGGCTCTATTGCGCAAATCGCTGTACCAGTACGTTGCTTTGTGTCATAGATACAGCACACCCGCAGCATGTGCCGGAGGAAATGCGCGTGGCCGGCAGATACAATGTCCACCAGCTGCCCACGATCGCTCCACAGAGAGGCAGAATGGGGATCTGTCAATGTAAACAAACAGATCCCCGTTCTGTCAGAGATTGTCTGTTTCTGATCAGGAACAGCGATCTATCTCTACTCCCAGTCAGTCCACTCACCCCACAGTTAGAAACACCTCCCTAGGGAACACCTAACCTCTTGATCTCCCCCTAGTGTTAACCCCTTCCCTGCCAGTGTCTTTTATACAGTAATCAGTGCATTTTTATAGCACTGATTGCTGTATAAATGTCACTGGTCCCAAAATAGTGTCAAAAGTGTCCAATCTGTCCGCCACAATCCCACAAAAAATCGCTGATCAATGCCACTACTAGTAAAAAATAATAATAATAATTAAAATGCTGTAAATCTTTCCATAAAACTTGACAGAAGCAACAGAGAAATAATACCCAGTGATGGTTATTGAACTGAACACAAATTTCACCCAGTAGTCAATTCAAAAAAAAACACCAGATTCCATGAAAGAGCAAAGAATGGGAAGGGAGAGGAGTCCAGTGACGTTGATGTCCGTGACGTCACCGGAACTCCCTGAAGACCCAGAAGCTGGCGGAAAGGTGAAAAATGTATTAATGAATTAATTAATGATTAATCAAGGAATTAATTGAAGAATTAATCGTTAATTTCCACAGCCCTAAAAAGAATAGATATTGGCCTAAACTGAAGAAGAAATTTGTTTATTTTTTATTTTTTTGGGGATATTTATTACAGCAAAATGTAAACAATATTGTTTTGTTTTTTTCAAAATTGTTGCTCTTTTTTTGTTTATAGTGCAAAAAATAAAAACCGCAGAGGTGATCAAATACCACCAAAAGAAAGCTCTATTTGTGGGAAAAAAGGACATCAATTTTGTTTGGGTACAGCATCGCACGACCACACAATTGTCAGTTAAAGCAACGCAATGTCGTATCGCAAAAAATGGCCTGGTCATTATTAAGGGGGTACATCCTTCCGGGGCTGAAGTGGTTAAAGGGAGCTGGAAATCTGTTAATTTAGAAAATATGATATCTGGCTAGAATCTCTTTGTGTAAGGTTTAAGGCCTTGTGATGCTAAGGGATGTGAGGTGCGATCATCCTCCTACTCTGCAGCTCACCGTACAGGTCCTCTCTGTTTTGCCTATGTCTCTGTTGCCAGACAATAGTAAAAATGCCAAATATTGGGATTTTTACTATTGCTATAGCAAATATCCTCTAAACTGAAACTGACTCAGACATATGAAAATTGTTGAAGGAAGACAATCACAAATCTGCTTCTATTTGTGGTCCACAGAAACTGCTCTTCTAAAACTCACAAACGACTTACTAACAGCTAAAACCAATTGTCATTACTCTGTACTCTAAGCCCTTGTACACACGGTCGGACATTCTGCCAACCAAATCCGTCGGATTTTGTCCGACTGATTGTGTCCGAAACTGTTGAATACACACGGTCGGACCAAGTTGTCGGATTTTGCAGTTGCCAAGAACGTGGTGATGTAAACCGTGTACGGCGGGACTAGAAAAGGGAAGTTCAGCACCACGTCCGGCACCCTTTGGACTCCTTCTGCTGATCTCGTGTTAGTAGAAGTTTGGTGAGAGACGATTTGCGCTTTTTAGATTTGTGATTCAGATCGCTGCTGCTCTTCGGTTTGTGCTTGTCGTTGCGTATCTGATAATCAGTGTGTGCAGTCAGTAAGTATTTGTTGTTCATTATGGACTATATCTTGGTATAGTACGCTTTGAAAGGCATTTTTTATTGTCTGCTTGCTTCTGTTATTCAGGTCGTTCTTTCACGCCTTGCTGTTTATCGGTGCTTTCTGGTGTCCGTTCTGACGAGCTGACCGTTTTCAAACCATGTTTCCTCTATGTACTCGTCGTAGAGTTTGTGCTGTGCAGGGGCTTCGTGTTGGGGTTCTTACTTTGACACAAGCCCGGTCCATGAACAGGGAGGGGAAGCGTTTGTGGACCAAGAATTGGTTGCGCCAGCGTGACCAGTTCTCGCACATGCCTTTGCTCAGTGAGATCCGCGAGAATAATCCTGATGATTTCAGGAATTATCTCTGGATGACGGACCCCGTTTTTCACCGTCTGCTGGCTTTGCTGACCCCTTATATTACCAGGCAGGATACCTGCATGCGGCAAGCCATCACTCCCGAGCAGAGGCTCATCGGCACGTTGTGCTACTTGGCGACTGGGAGAAGCCTTCAGGACCTCAAGTTCTCTACAGGCATCTCCCCCCAGGCTCTGGGGATCATTATTCCAGAGACCTGTTCTGCCATCATTCAGGTCCTGCAGAAGGACTATATGAAGGTAAGTTTTATCCTTTAACATCACATTCTATGTATTTCATGATTGCTAATGTCTTGCATTTCTTGCCTCATTCCCTAATTACCATCATTGCAATATGCTCGAATTCATATACTCTGACCCTTTGTCCTCAGGCATATTTGCCTCACTAACTTCCCCACCATGCTCTTCTTGGCCCATAAAACTATAGTCTAGTCACTTACCAATGTCTTTTGTCAGCTCCATAGTATTGCTTTCCCCTAAACACCCCCTATAATGTCTACAAATGTGATGTGTATGCTTCAATTCATGCAGAGTGACATTTTTTTTTTTGGGGCCAAACTCATTAAGAACCCCCCTCCCCCCAACTGCTAGCTCAGCTGATAGCAATCCTCTATCTGCTGACTTTACCAAACCCAATACACACTCTACCTACCTTTTTGATGCTCACATTTATGGATGAATTCACCAAAGCATGTAGTGCAAGGGCCTGCCTCAATACTTTCAAATGCTATATATATTTTTTTTAACCTATTAAGTATCTGGATATGTAATAGCAGAATGTCAAAAAGTGCTTACATTTTGGTTTCTTTTTGTTATTATGACACTTCTTATCTGTCCGGTGGGCTGCCAATAGTGTAACTAAGGAGGGGCTTCCCAAAGTAGCACACATTATTTAGCAATTCAGCTCTCAATCAAGTGGAGAGGGTTACCTGTCCTAAACACTCCCCGCCTCATTTTTGAGCAAGGGCCCATTAGATGGGGGATATGAGGGGTGGGAGAGGGATGGGGGGGGGGGTGATGACTCTCATAAGGGGACATTAGACTTTAGGTTTTAAATACTCAGTTCCCAAAATGTTATACTAATTTTGACCAAAAATGTTGGTGTCTAATCTGCTTGCAATGTTGATTTGTCAAATTACTAATTTTTGTTCTTGTTTCACTCCACAGTGTCCTTCTACGCCACAGGAATGGCAGACTGTGGCCTCCCACTTTGCCAGTCGTTGGGACTTTCCCAATTGTGGAGGAGCAATAGATGGGAAGCACGTCCGCATCGTCCCACCACCCAACTCGGGGTCGTACTATTATAATTATAAGGGATTTCATAGTATCGTGATGTTGGCGGTGGTGTCTGCGACATATGACTTTTTGTATGTGGATGTGGGGCAAAATGGACGGATGTCGGATGGTGGAGTCTTCGCACGGACGGAGTCCTACTGGCGTCTCCAGAGTGGCAGTTTGGGCTTGCCACCCCCAGAGGAGAATCAGGAAGGACTCCCGTCTTTGTCGCGGATGAGGCGTTTGCCCTGGCAAACCATCTGATGCGGCCTTTCCCCATGAGGACCCTCACCCCAGACCAGAGGATTTTTAATTTCCGCCTGTCCACAGCCCGAAGAGTGGTGGAGAACATTTTTGGTATACTGGCCAGCCGGTTCCGCCTTTTTCTTACGCCTATTCACATGGCGGAATACAAACTGAATCACATAGTGCTGGCGTGCTGTGTTCTGCACAATTTTCTTAAAAAAGTTTCTGTGAACAATGCGGTCTCAGTTGGCCAACAAGAAGCAGACTTGCTGGAAAATGAAGATAACCTCACGGGCCTTGAACATGCTCATCCTGGCTTGCCCCCCCCCCCCCCCAAAGCGCCCGTGAGGTTAGAACACAATACATCAACTACTTTGTGGGTAGGGGGGCCATTGATATGTCAGACAATGACTGAGCGGCATTTTGAGAATACATTTTTATCTGAAACTCCTTCATTTACTGCTTGGCTTGGTTTTAGGTGTCTCCTAGGTATATTTAGGTTTTTTCAAGTTGTGCCTTTTTCACCAACAGTGCAAACCCAAGTTCAGAGCGAGATGAGGGGACAGTCTCTTCTTCAGATAATCTTATCATGTTGTGGGTCTGCTACACACACACCTTGTTTTTGTAAATAATGTATGTAGTGCATTACTGACTAAAATCGTGCTCATTTTCTGCACCATGGCAGGAAAATGGCATGATTGTCAAAATTTACACCTCACTGTGGGTGTTTTTTACTAAAGGCACATCCACTATGCACTACAAGTGCACTGCAAAAGTACACCTGAAACTGCACTCGGAGTGCAAAGTGGAGTTGCCTTTAGTAAATCACACTCCTTCTCAGCACAAACTAAAATTGTACACATTGTTGATAATGAAACTTTTTGGGTAAACAGGCATGTATCAAACCATAAAATACAGAACACAGGAACTTACAAAGTTCAACTTTGAAAAGTGAAGACAATATCAGACATGAGTATGTACAAACTGGGCTTATATTGCCTTCATCACATGGGGTGTCACCCCTGAAAAAAACTAATTTGGAAGATGCACACAGTGTGACACAGTGTGACATACATTGATGAGCTTACCAGAAGCTGTGTTCTCCGACACTCACCTGTTGTGGTGACAATTTGCCAAACCTCCACGATCTCTACTTCCTCCTCCTCCTCCTGATCCTCTGTTTCTGCTTTTGGAAGTTGGCCTTCTTTGGGAGGGGTGTGGTCCCTGGTGTCCTCATACTTGCCGAGTCTTCTCTCCCCTATGATAATTGAAGAAAAATAAAGAATTAGCACACAGAGGGCAGAATTAATAATATGAAACATTGTTTGGAAGTGTTGTCCAATTTTTGCCAATATCCAAATATTTTGGCCGAGCTTCAAGGTCATAACATTATTGGGGACACTGTGTTCAGCTAGAATACTTATCTGCAGAACGATGTTTCCTACGAAAGAATGAAACCATGAACTTGAAAGTGGCCATTTTAAAATGCACAACATGAAATCAAAGCACGTGGAGCAGGATGCAAGCAATAATAATCATATGAACACACGACAACTACTTACTTTTGTCAAGAACACGCTTGATCCTTAGGTACTGCTCGTGCTCCCTCAGTTTCAGGTCTGACCAGCGTTTTCTCAGTTGATCCATGGATCGGTGTACCCCAAAACTCTTATGAAGACTCTTCACAACTTTATTCATGATCTTGGCCTTTCTGATATTTGAGTTTGGGTAAGGTCCATACTTCCCATCATAGTCGGTCCTGTTCAATATGTCGACCAGCTCCAACATCTCTCCAAAAGACATATTTGAGGCCTTAAATCTTCTCTTCCTGGATTGGGAAGTTTCAGGCTCCGGGCTTTCCTCACCCTCCTCCTCGTTAGTGGAACTATTATTAGTGTGCACCTGTGTTCTCTCCGCCATGTGCTCTCCCCACTGCGCCGGAAGCGAAGGGGCGGGGAATAGTCTGGAAAGAACATCAGGGGCGGGCGGAGTTTCACGCATACGCACTGTATATAAAGCGCAACACGCGTGTGTTGTCCGCACGATCGGTGAACAGAGGGAGAATCTGACGTGACGAACGTGCAAACGAAGGTAAAATTTTGAACTTAGTACATGACTAGGCTACACTGCTTCTAGATTGAGGCCTGCATTAGTGGAGTTTAGACTGACATTAGGGTTTGTCTTGTGTTGTGTCTTGCAGACATTATGGACGGCTTCAATGACCATAGCTTCCTCCCTCTGTTCATTGATAAATACAGAGACATGCCCTGCCTGTGGCAAGCAACACACCCACTATATAGTAACAAACAAAAGAGGCAGGCAGCAATGTTGCAACTGGTTGAGTTTGTGAAGCCGGTGGTCCCCAGGGCAGACGTCAAATATTTAAAAAAGAAAATTGGTAGCCTCAGGAGTACATATATGAGGGAGAGGAGAAAGGTGCTGAAGTCTATGCAATCTGAAGCTTCAGCAGATGACGTTTATATTACCACCCTGTGGTATTATGACAGGATGCATTTTCTGGCAGACCAGGCTGATGTCAGGGAATCCCTCTCTACTCTTCCTTCCACGCGTCCTATGCTCCATTCCACACCCGATGAGTCTTCCGACGCCCAACCTGGGCCTTCCACTCAGGAAGAACTGTGGGAGCCCAGCTTGAGCCAGGTATAGTATTGTTGTACATATTTGTGGAGTCAAAATTAATAATGTTAACTTGATTTTTGCTCACTAATTGCTGATTTTAGAAAGTGTTTCACATATCAATAGACAGTAGTGGCCAAAACCTTTGGGATAAGAAAGAAAAATGCTGGGCTCAGAATGATAGTCTTTTCTATTGGTTAACAATTTGAAACAGTGTTGATGTGAAAATTGTGTGTGTTTGATGAACCAAAAACTCAAACTATGTCCCTTTTTCATACACAGGAAGAACTCAGCCAGGACCAGGAGGGTGTGGAATGCAGCAGCCAGGAGGTGGCTGTGGAAAGTGGCAGCCAGGAGGAGGCGGGGGTAAGCGGCAGCCAAGCGGTGGGCAGCCAAAGAAGCCTCACTGAATGCCAGGTCCCTCCCCTCCGCCTTCCACGCAAAAGGGCGAGAAAGGGGGGGAATGTTGAGGAGTCGGCCCTGAGGAAGATTTGTGAGGCTTCTGCAGCACTCCAAGGAAAACCCACCGACCAAGAGTCCTTTGCCGCCATGGTTGCGTGCAAGCTTGATAAAATGGAGCAGGGGCAACAGATCTTGTGTGAGGAGGTTATTCTCCACACCCTCCACAAAGGTCTGTTGGACCAAATGACACCAGAAACACACTTGTGTGGTTTGGCCCATGCCCCTGCTCCTCCTCCTCCTCCTCCTCCTCCTTCTGCCACACCTCCAGCACCACAGCCACAGCCTGGAAGGAAGCGTGGAAGGAAGACCAGAGAGTGATGACCTGGGTTCAGTCTGGTCTGACAGAAGATGCAGCCTGTTGTAGTACCACAGCCTGGGAACATAGATGTCATCTGCTGCTGTTCCGGGTTTCATGGACTTCAGGACCAGACTTCTCTCCCTCAGACATGTATTCCTCAGGCCACCAATTTTTGCTTTAAAATAGTTGATGTGTGCCCTGGGGGCCAAAGGCTTCGCTAATCTCCCCAGTTTCAACATTGCTGCTTCCCTCTTTATTTGTTACTGACACCGAAATAAAGGTGTTTTTTTTTTTTTGAAGAAATACTTGCGTATGTGTTTTCCTTCCAAAAGGCCAGTTTATTTGTGAGCAGGCAGGTACATTTCAAAAAAACAAAGTGAAATAAATAACAAGGGGTAACAACACTAAACAACCTCCTGTAGATTAAAAAAGAAAAACAAAATATCAAAAATAGAATAATGTTGTTGTGGTAAGTTTACACACCAAAAAAACCCCCAAAAAAGGAGAAATGAGCAAACTGTCTTTAAAGGAGATTTTTAGGGAATCCCAAAAAAAAAACATCCAAAAAAGAATAAACAAAATCTAAAATTGTGTAGATGTGACGCAAACTAAAATTGTATTGCTGAAATGGTTAAAAAAGAGTAATGAAATACGTTCGGGAGAAGTGTGTGTGACTATGAGCATCAAAAGAAGTACGTTCTTGCAGCATTGTAAAGAACAAGAGAATGCGCTTGATGAAAGAATTTTTAACATTGCAGCGTGACGAATGTGCTATATCTCTTACGAGCAGTAGTTTTGCCTGAATGAGCACTTCCGTGTCGGAATTTGAATGTGAGCATGCGTGGCACCTTGTCCGTCGGAGTAGGCTACACATGATCGGAGTATGTCCGATCGGACCAGTTTGTCGGAAAATATTTCCAGCAAGTTGGAAAACTTGGTCCGATGGATATTCAGACGGAATCAGTCTGATGCATACCACACACAGTCGGATTATCCGACAACGCGGTCCGATAGGACACATTCCGATGGAATTTCCGACCGTGTGTACAAGGGCTAACTCTTGCACCTCTCCGCTGCCCTAGATACAGTTGATCACCCCCTCCTCCTCAAAAAACTCAGTTTGCTTGGTATCCATGGCTAGAGATGGCCTTGCGGTTAGCCCGGTGGTCGGTTTGCGGCAAATTTTGCTCGTTCGTGATTCGCCAAACTGGCAGACTTCTGGCGCTGTTCGCGCAGTGGACATATGCGTTTACATTGTGAAGAACTTTGACCCATGATGACACATCCATCATGGGGTACAGGACAGCCAATTGAGACATTTCAACACATGGACAATTGGACATACCCCCTACCTTATAAATAGACCTGATCTGGCGGCCATTTTACATTCTGTCTTTTGTCAGTGTAGGGACAGGACACTGTGTGGAGCAGGGACAGTCAGTTTAATCACTAGCTATTACTATTAGGTCCACAAAAGTCCTTTTAATGACTGGTATAGGTGTACAGTATATAGGGTTGTAATACACTAAGAATATACTTTCTTTCAAATATACAAAGTATATTCTGGTGCACTGCTGCTGACTGCTGTGCTGGTGATTGCTGAGTGCACTGCTGACCGATTCTGCAGCTGTCTTTTGTCAGTGTAGAGACAGGACGCTGTGTAGAGCAGGGACAGTCAGTTTAATCACTAGCTATTACTATTAGGTCCACAGAGGTCCTTTTAAGGACTGGTATAGGTGTACAGTATATAGGGTTGTAATACACTTAGAATATACTTTATTTCAAATATACAAAGTATATTATGGTGCACTGCTGACTGCTGTGCTGCCGACCGATTCTGCAGCTGTCTTTTGTCAGTGTAGGGAAAGGACGCTGTGTGGAGCAGGGACAGTCAGTTTAATCACTAGCTATTACTATTAGGTCCACAAAGGTCCTTTTAAGGACTGGTATAGGTGTACAGTATATAGGGTTGTACACGTATAATATACTTTCTTTCAAATATAGAAAGTATATTATGGTGCACTGCTGACTGCTGTGCTGCTGAGTGCTGACCGATTCTGCAGCTGTCTTTTATCAGTGTAGGGACTGAGGGACAGTTTGGTGTTTTGGAGCAGGGACAGTCTGAAAATCACTAGCTACTAGGTCCACAAAGGTCCTTTTAAGGACTGGTATAGGTGTACAGTATATAGGGTAGTACACGTATAATATACTTTCTTTCAATTATAGAAAGCATATTATAGTGCACTGCACTGCTGTGCTGCTGACCGATTCTGCAGCTGCCTTTTATCAGTGTAGGGACTGAGGGACAGTTTGGTGTTTTGGAGCAGGAACAGTCTGCAAATCACTAGCTACTAGGTCCACAAAGGTCCTTTTAAGGACTGGTATAGGTGTACAGTATATAGGGTTGTACACATATAATATACTTTCTTTCAAACATAGAAAGCATATTATAGTGCACTGCACTGCTGTGCTGCTGACCGATTCTGCAGCTGTCGTTTCTCAGTGTAGGGAGGGACAGTTTGGTGTTTGGATCAGGGACAGTCTGCAATTCACTAACTACTAGCTAGCTACTATTAGGTCCACAAAGGTCTTTTTAAGGACTGGTATAGGTGTACTATTTGGTGTGCAGTATATAGAGGTGTAATACACCTATAAAGTACTTGCAAATATAGAAAGCATAGTATAGTGCATTTGCACTGTGCAGCATTGTGACTGCTGAGCGGTTCTGCAGCGATACTACAAAGAGCGACAAATGCAATTAAAAAAGAAGTATTATAACTGGTGTGATAGACCAGTGGCCCCCCCAAAACGACAGATTGAAGTGGGGTGTTATATATCTTCTTCCACATACATACTGCACTTCTCTAGAGACTTTTGTCACAGGGTCATTAAAAAAATGACAGGCAGAGGAAGAGGCAGGCCCTTCCACAGGGGTGGTAGGGGTAGGGCAGGAACAACAGGCTTGAGCCAAAGTGGCAAATTGCAGAAGGTGCGTTTGATTACGTCAAAGGACGCACCAGACTTGGTTGAGTGGCTCACTCAGCCTTACTCTTCTGCAATCTCCTCATCCTCTCGATCTACACCCTCTTCTTTACTCTCTGCTGTGTGCACCCCCAAAGACACTACCACCAACACCACCACCATTTGAGTCACAGGAATTATTTTCAGATCCATCACAAGACATTGCCGATGCGCAGCCACTCTTGCCATTGGATCAGGAAGAGGAGGTAGCAACAACCACCACTCAGCAGTCTGATGACAGTACCCAGATCAGCCCAAGGAGGAGGTTGGTCCCCGGTGTTGCTGCCTACTCCGAGATCTCTAATGATAGCGGTGGGGAAGGTGACGTTGATGATGACGTGTCTAATGATGCCATGTGGATGCCCACAAAAGGAGGAAGAGGAGGGGAGTTCAGAGGGAGATATGGACCAGCAGATAGGGAGGAGAAGCAGGCGGAACTTACATTGCACAGGAGGGACAAACCAGACTGCTAATGTATCAGGAGCGAGGCATCAACCATGTACGGTCACATCTGGCGCTCCCAGGATGCCGGCACATGGCTCCTCAGTGTGGGCTTTTTTAACATGTCCGCTGCTGACAATCTTTTCAGTCAACGCATAAGTCGCGGTAAGCCCAACACTCACCTAGGGATGACTACCTTAAGAAGGTACATGAGCTGCCATCACCGAGCCCAGTGGCAGCAACTGAACCCACAAAGCCACACTCCAGGCTCTCATCGTCCAGCCTCGTCTTCTACTCCTCCTTCTCCTCTCTCCTCACAAATGTCCTCCACTCCACCATCCACCATGCCATCCTCACGTTTTTCTGGAAAAAGACAGGCTTCTGTGGGCCAAATGTTCGAGCGTAAAAAAATGATGATGCTGGATAACCCTCTTGCCCAACGGTTGACTGCTTGCTTGTCAGAACTGATAGCCCGCCAACTACTGCCATATACTGTAAACTGGTGGACTCAGAGGCCTTTCGAAAATTTGTGGCCCTTGGAACACCACAATGGAAGGTCCCAGGAAGGAAGTATTTCTCACAGAAGGGCATCCCAGAGCTATATGTTCAGCGGCAAGTGAATGTATCTGTGTCACACAGTGTCAGTGCCAAGATACATCTGACCACAGACACGTGGTCTAGCAAACATGGGCAGGGAAGGTATATAACTTTACTGCCCACTTGGCGAACCTTCTGATGGCCGTCAAGCATGTAACACGTGGCACCCGTGTAGATTTGGTTTTACCGCCATGGATTGCTTGCAGGCCTTCCTCTTCTTCTCCTGCTCCTACTCCATCCTCCTCCCTCTCCACCTTGGCTGACTCCTCCTTTTCCGCTGCTAGCGTTTCTTCCGCTGCACCGCCCAAGATCCCCAGAAGCTATTTGACATGCCAGGTGAGACGTTGCCATGCTGTGTCTGTTGTGCCTGGAAGCCAAGAGCCACACTGGCCCTGCACTCCTTTCAGCTTTGCGTTCACAGGCAGATCAGTGGCTAACACCGCTCAATTTGACAGTTGGTAAAGTGGTGTGTGACAATGGTGCCAATCTGCTTAGCGCATTGAAACAGGGCAAAATTACACACGTGCCATGCATGGCACACGTCTTAAACTTGGTCGTGCAGCGATTCGTTGTCAAATAGTCTGGGGTCCAGGACATCTTGTGGCAGGCAAGGAAAATCTCGGCCCATTTCAGAAGATCTTACATGGCCATAGCTCGCCTTGCTAACATTCAGCGGCGACACAATCTGCCGGTTAGACGTCTTATTTGCGATTGCCCGACGCGATGGAACTCAACCTTCTATATGCTTGATAGGCTGCTCCAGCAGAAACGTGCAGTTAACGACTACCTGTACGAACTCTGTGGCAGAACAGGTTCTGGGGAGCTGGGCTTTTTTCACCGCGCCAGTGGCTGCTCATGTGCGACGCATACAGACTTCTGCGGCCATTTGATGAGATCACCAAACTGGTCAGTCGCAGCCATGGCGCCATCAGTGACATCGTACCTTACGCCTTCTTTATGGAGCATACATTGCGTCGTGTCATTGATCAAGCCGTGGAAGAGCAGAAGCAGGAAGATGAGGAAGTCGCACTGCTGGATGAATTCCTAGGGAGGCTATTAGCTGACCCAGGGAGGATGTGTAGATCGAGAATAGTAGAGGTCCAAGGACAGAACCTTGGGGGACCCCAATGGTAAGAGTTGTTGGAGAGGAGGATGGTGCCGGGGCAGATGAGGAGGAGCAAGAAGAGCATGCTTTAAACCTTTCTGGGATCCCTGTTGTTGTGCATGGATGGGGAGAGGAGAACAAGGAGGGTGACATTATCCTGGATGATGAGCAGGAGCCAGGCCACCACACCGCTTCCAGTTTAGTGCAAATGGGGGCCTTCATGCTCCAGTGTTTTAACAGTGACCCCCTGTATAAAAAGCATAAAGGTCAAGGACCAGTAATGGGTGGCAACGTACTTAGACCCCGGTACAAACACAAAATGGCGGAAATGTTACCACCATCACAGAGGGCTGTCAGAATGGAGCACTTCCAGGCCTTGCTTCGAGAAATGCTGCATTCTGCTTTTGCGTGCACTGGCAGAGGAGGAATTCCCACTCCCAGAGAAAGAGTTGCAGGTACCAATCCAACAGTGCCTGCAAGAAGAGGGCGGTTTGAAGATGTGTTGGTGACTTCTGATATGAGGTCATTCTTTCAGACGACCCATCGACAGGTGTCATCCGGATCCAGCATCAGGGAACGCTTGGACAGACAGGTGTCCGACTACATCGGGTTAACGGCCGATGTGGATGTTCTGAGAAATGATGAACCCCTGGACTACTGGGTGGGCAGGCTTGACCTCTGGCCAGAGCTTGCAATGGAACTGTTGGCTTGCCCCTCGTGCAGTGTCCTGTCCGAAAGGACGTTCAGCGCAGCAGGGGGGATCGTGACCGGCCTAGCTCACGACAGTGTTGACTACCTCACATTTATAAAAATGAATGAGGCATGGATCTCAGAGGAATTCAACACATGTGACCAGTAGACCATGTATATGCATAACTCTATAAACAATTTATTTAATCTAGCACACGGACCTTTTTTCTACCATTGGCTCACTTCCTTGTACAAAAAAAGCACACGTACTATATGCCCGTACCCTCCTGTTTGAAGAGGTTGAGCGGTATCATATTTTTGGGTCCCGCAGCGAGTTGCTGGTATCAGTGCTCTCTATCACGGTGCTGGTGTCAGTGCTCTCTATCACGGTGCTGGTGTCAGTGCTCTCTATCTTGGTGCTGGTGTGGTGTCAGTGCTCTCTATCACGGTGCTGGTGTCAGTGCTCAGTCTCTATCGCGGTGGTGGTTTCAGACAGTGAGGGAGATAGCAGCAGAGAAGCCAATCAGCAGGCAGTGCCAGCACCATGGCTGAGGATCAGCACTGGACTGGCACCTCCAGACCACCGCAGTGGAGCCCTGCATAGGTGGGGGTAAGGGCCGGGCAGAGGGAGGGGCTAAAGGACAGGTTGGCACACTAGGACACTGGCACAGGACTGCGTTGCCCTGACTGTGGCACTGATCATCTCCTGCACCCCCTTCATAGCCTGGCCTGACCTTGCCTCTCCTCCATGGCCTTCATGTGCTCCTGTCAGGTCACCTAGAGCCCAGGTGACAGATGCACACCGTAGGGTTTAGGGGTGCACCGCAAGGTTGTGGACCCTACGGCTGACTGCTGCAGATGGGGGACAGATCCCACTGGGGATGGAGCGTAAGATTCCCTGGGGCGCGGAGTCTAAGAGCCAGCAGGTGTTCACCAGAGCCTCGAGTGGTGAGGATGGACTTGGCTGCAACTGGCTCCAGGTCGTGACCCCCAGGGTCCCCCAGCTCACACCCACAGTAGGCAACAGGAGGATAGGTGGTGAGGGACAAAGCCAAGGTCGGGTACACGCCAAAAGGTCAGGATCACAGGCAAACAGGGATAGTCAGACACGCCAAAGTCGGTAACGGAAAACAGTAGCAGAGCACACGGCAGGAACCAGGAAGCTAACACACAAAAAATACACAATGGTTGATCAGCACTGAGGCCTGCAGTGCACAGGTTAATATAGGGCTCCCTGATAGGGCCTGGGGTGGAGCCATGCTTAGAGGAGAGGTTATAAAAACCACCAGGTGGAAGTGGCTGGCTTCTTAGTCTGAAGACATGAGGGAAGGTAAGCAAACACAGGAAGATCACTGCATAACCATGATAGTTCCTGAATTGTCAAAATTTCACAGCTAAAAAAAGAATGCTTGTCGTTGTCGATCCCAGATTCACTTAATACTTTTGTTATGTCAGTGCCCATGTTGTGGGACTTTGTGTGCACAGCTAGTAAATATTTTGTGGCTGAAAATATGACCTGGAAGTTTTTAAGGTTCGCCTGCCATTAAAGTCAATGGGGTCACGGTTTGCGTTCGCGAAACGTCCAGTTGGAAGTTCGTCCATCACTATCCATGGCTGTGCTCTCCGTTGGTTCGAATCTTACCTATCTCACCGCACCTTTAGGGTGACCACGTGTCCCGAATTGCCCGGGATTGTCCCTGAATTCATATTTGTGTCCCATGTCCCAGGCACCTTCATTCTGGGACAATACAGTGTCCTGGAATGAAATAAAGACACACAGCCACACTAATAAACGGCTCGGACGGGGGGGGGGGGGGGGGTGGATGTGCTTTTCTCGGGCCGGCCAGGTCTGCTCGGCTTGGGCAAGTCCACTCTGCTCCAGCGGGGAGCATGTCTGCTCCGCTCAGACAAGCTACACAAGCCGCCTCCCCCAGTCATCTCTATGGAGGGCTCCATGTGCCGTGCTGCACACTGGGAAGTGTAGTTTCCAGCGCAGTCCCACCGTTTCTCTTCTCGCTGACATGGCAGACAGGAGGCGCAGAGGGGATGCTCGCCTCATCCCAGGACAGCGAGAAGGAAGAGGAGTCTGGCAGGGAGAGTGCAGGCTTCTTCCCTGAATGGCAGTTTGGAAATGTGGTCACCCTACGCACCTTCAGTGTCACTTACACCTCCACTTTCTCCTCTCCAACAACTCTTACCGTTGGGGTCCCCCAAGGTTCTGTCCTTGGACCTCTACTATTCTCGATCTACACATCCTCCCTGGGTCAGCTAATAGCCTCCCATGGCTTCCACTACCATTTATATGCCAATGACACCCAAATCTATCTCTCTACCCCTCAGCTCACCCCATCAGTCTCCTCACACATCACTGATTTACTAACAGACATATCAGCCTGGATGTCACACAACTTCCTCAAACTGAATCTAAAACCAAGCTGATAATATTTCCTCCCCCACATGCCCATTCCCCTGACTTCTCTGTCAAGATCAATGGCACAGCTATCGGTTCATACCCACATGCCAGGGTGCTAGGGGTAACACACTCTGAACTGTCCTTCCAGGCCCACATACAATCCCTGTCCAAATCATGCTGCCTTAACCACCACAACATCTCTAGGATATGCCCCTTTTTACCAATGACACCACCAAGCTTCTAATTCACTCCCTGGTCATTTCTGGCCTCGACTACTGCAACTCACTCCTCATTGGACTACCTTTACATACACTATCCCCATCCTTTGGAACTCCCTACCCCAATCTGTGTGACTGTGCCCTAATCTATCTATCTTTAGACGATCCCTGAAAACCCTTCTCTTTAAAGAAGCTTATACTGCTTCTAACTAATACACTGTTTTACTTTCTCCATCAGCTCCTCCACCACAGCTATTACCTTTTGGATCAATTGACCCTCCCTCACAGATTGTAAGCTCTAGCGAGCAGGGCCCTCTGATTCCTCTTGTACCAAATTTGTAATGTAACTGTAGCGTCTGCCTTCCTTTTGTTAAACTCTGCGCAAAATGTTGGTGCTATATAAATCCTGTATTATAATAATAATAATTTGCCAGGCATTAGCAGACGCAAACATCAACCAGTTATTTTTTCCACATGAGAGATACAAATTCTATGCAGCATTATTTCTATTTCTATAGCTGAAAGGAATCAACACTCTTTGCATACAGCAGTTCATATTGTCTGAATGGCTAACAAACTGAATTTGTACACCACGGATCATTAACAGAAGAAAACTCTGTGACTCATTTTGATTCACTATAAACAATTTCCAAATAAAATTAAACTAATTCAGATCTCATGGACACCAATGGCATAGAAAAGAAAAACTATAAAGTGTTCACACGCTGTCCATTTTAATCATATACAGGGCATCATACTATATAAAGGACTCTATTAGGATGAAAATAATATTGAATATAGATTGTCGTAACACTTATAAAACAGGAAACAATTATGATTTCATAATATGAATGATTCAGAAATGAGATGGAAAATGATGATGTGATACTTATCTAAATGTCCTTTGAGCAAGATAAAAATGTGACAGAGAGCCCAAGAATCTTTACTAAATTCCTTTCACAACCAAGGAGCCACTTACAATGGGAATACCCTTCTCCTTCTTTGTATGCAAAGTATTACTGCTTTACTTAGAGGATGGAAACTGATCTAGGTGGGCTATTCCAATTAAGGTGGCCTGTAGGACAACCTTCTTTCCTACGCTCATTGGCGGGAAGTTACTCTGCCAGGTTGTTCTACAAGCATGTGCCAGGTCAAGAACTGTTACTTCCTTTGGAGGACCAATGGTTCTTCGGCGGGGGGAGTGTGTAGCGGGTGTCATGTGACCCCGTCGCGAGTACACAAGCTTTTCACAGAGGGAGAGCTGGTCAGTTTCTGAGAGAGGGGGATTCCCCCTCCCTTTTTTTCTTCACTTACTGCATGTTAACACAGGCATCTGCCCACTCTGTACCTTCCTCGCATGTGCTCCTATTGGCAGGAGAGGAGCCAATTAAAGGCCCAGTTACAGAAGCCAATCAGAGGGACTGTGCTAAGCTGCAGGAAGCAGCTGCAAAGGACGGTGGAATATGATGTCTCAGCACAGAGCGGCCTCACAGATTTTTAAAAAGGCAGGACTACAAATCCCAGCATGCTCAGCTGGCAGGAAAGGTGAGACTCCATTTTGATTAACTGAGGAGAATTCAGTTAGCTTGAGACAGAGAAAGACATCAGACCTGAGGGAGAGATGCTGTCTCTCAGGTATCTCAGGTGATTACACTGCGCCAGTTGGGGCATCCAGCCTGAGAGAGGGGGATCCCAGGTGTACATCTAGGTGCATCTGTACCAAGGGTGAAGTGTTCCAGTGTAAGGTGACCAGTCAGGTCACCAGGAGAGCCTGCTGTTCCAGGACATTTCGTTTGGGCCTTGACCGAAGGATGTGGTGAGAAGGCTTTTGCCCATTTGCAAGAAACAGGGACACTACACCATAGAAGGAGTTAAACAAACACTATATTCAGACATCATTGTTGGTAGTCATCTTGCTGACACTTATATTGTCACAGAAATAAAGGATGAGGCCATCCATTTCTGGGGACACTGTATACAGACATCATTGTCCTTTCACCTTGCTGAGAAAGATCCTGCCTGCTTCATTTGATAATCTGGGCCAGTTGTGTTGTTTGGCCCTGCTATCCAGAAGTGCACCAACGAAAAGTGGCTAGCTGAAGACACAAAGTTTTATCTTTTCTTCAAAAGGACCGAAGCTACTAGTGCCACATGTATCCGGACACACATATTCAGGGCACTGTATATGCAGTGGGTGCGTTTGGGACAGCTTATCTAGGAGGTTAAGCCATTGCATGTTGATTTGAATAAAGTGTTTAATGTTGGGTCTGTGGTGTCAGAGGACAGGAGAGAGAGGCCTGACACAAAGAGGGTCATTCTTCTGCTCTCCTCCTGGTTGGACTCAGCCAACCCGAGTAAAGGGAACAATCCGATTTAAAGTGTTATATTATGCTTTATTTACCATTTAAGTGTGCCTCTGCTCTTGGGGACATTCTCAGGTTTGGAGTCCCCTGAACACAGCTTTAATATGGGATTGAGAGCTATATTGCTCTTAAATCTTAGTTTTGCTCTCTAGTTGATTACTTGAATATACACTGTTACTGTCAGTTATTCTTCCACAGAAATATAGCAGTAAAGACAATTTCTGTGTTTTATCATAACGTGTGTTTCTCATTGGTCATTGCACTTGCACTATTGGCAGGTATGCCAGAGGGGGCTAAGGCTGTTATTAGGGTTGAGAGGCAGAGTAACGGACTGAACAAACAAAAGCAGCTCCTTCGGGGGTATCGCTATAATTTCTGGTTGTATAGAGGATTGTTTGCAAACATACAGCCATCTCTTTCTAATATGATGATGAATTTTACTTTTAGTTTTCATTTTTTTTATTTTTATTGTATTTATTTGAACAATTTATTTGTACAAAATTGCTAATAATTTAAAGTAATCTTATATTTGTGTTACTATTTATTTTAAGACTTCTAAATATGTAGTGATGTATTCTCTGTAATCAACACACTGCCAGGCACTAGGATCCTGAGTTGGTCTGCCGCTATATAGAGTGGATGACTCCCCCTTCACAGGAGCCTGATGAAAAAGCGTGCATGCCCATGGGGGGGGGGGGGGACTTCAGACGAGCGCAATTGGCGCAAAAGCACCAGAGAATTGCTCTCTGCTTTTTTGTTATCTTGACTCCATTGTAGAAGTGTATAGGGTTTATGGGGTACTGCTTGGCTGTGATATTATGAGCAGTTATGCCAGCACAAGGCTTTGCAGCATGGCTTGCGCTGGGATCATAAGGACATTGGGCTTTGGATGAAGCCTATGGCTCAGGCAAAGGCTCCGGGTCAGCCCTTTCTTGGAGTGGGGGGGGGGGGGGGGTGGTTCGGGTGCTGCTGGACAGTCGGCCACCCATAAAAAAAAAGGAGTTCAACGAGGGGTCATGCCATTTTGGCAAGGCTTGTCGTTTCTGCCATGAGTGCTCTGGTTGCAGGGCTCCTACAGCTACACCAAATTCTTTAAGAAAGGGAAATCCCAACCCAGTGAGTCTGCTTCAAAAAGGGAAGCCACCAGTAAGCCTTCCCGTGATGGTGCCGTATGTAGGTAGATATCCACAGAGGGTTTCTTGGCTAATGGTTTTGCACATGGTTTTTGGATTTCGCGTTAGGGGCCGATGGCCCCCGTCTCCACGGCCTCTAAATCTGAAATCAACGTGGCAATTTCCCCAGGTTGTTTCTGACAAGTTGGCTAAAAAGGTGGAACTTGGGAGAATGGCTGGACCATTCAGCCATCTGCCCATTTCGTCTTTGCATGTGTGTCCCTTGGGGGTTGTCCCCAAAAAGGAACCCAACAAATTTTGGTTAATACAAAATTTGTCATCTCCGAAGAGTGCTTTGGTGAATGATGCCATTTCTTCAGACCTTGCTTCAGTGTCTTATACCTCTTTTGATGCAGCAGTCAGTTGGGTGCAACATTATGGCCAGGGTTCGTTGTTGGCGAAGATAGATATCGAATCTGGCTTCCACCTGCTGCCGGTTCACCCGGAGAGCAAACATTTGCTGGGTTGTTTTTGGGATGGGCAGTTTTTTCTTGACCACAGTCTCCCGATAGGCTGTTCCATTTCCTGCACATATTTTGTGGTCTTTAGCACCTTCGTGGAATGGGTGGTACGGGAGGAGACGCAGTTGAGATTGGTGCTAACCTATCTTGACAATTTCCTTTGCATTGTCCCCCCCCCCCCCCCCCCCGGATTCCTCAGTCTGTTCAGTACTATTACACACTTTGGAATCTATTGCGACATGGTTCGGGATTCCTCTGGCGCCTGAAAAAAATGTAAGGTCCTGCAACGGTCATACAATTCTTGGGTATTGTCATTGACATGTGTTTCATGGAATGTCGCTTGCCGATTTACAAGCTGGAAGATCTGCGTCGGAGGTTAGGCTTAAACAATTTCAGTCTTTATTGGGTAAGCTTAATTTTGCCTGCTGCATCATGCCTATGGGACGCATCTTAAGTCATCACCTCTGCGCCGCCACTTCAGAGGTACTACTGCCGCATCACTTCATCAGGCTCTCGTGTCAGCATAAGGGCTATCTGGGGGTTTGGGGTGAGTTTCTGGTCTTTTATAATGGCAGGTCTTTATGGATGGCTCCGGTCATGTTGGCTTCCAACCTTGACCTTTATTCTGATGCTGCGAGCAGTTCTGGGTTTGGGGCTTATTGTCAGGGGGCTTGGTGTGCTGCGGCATGTCCCGAGGAATGGCAAGCAGCTGGGTTCTAGCGTAACTTAGTGTCATTGGAGCTGTTTCCAATTTTAGTAGCTGTCGATATCTGGGGCTCTAAGTTTTGTGATTGTCAAATCTGTTTCATTGCGACAATATGGGGGTGGTGGAGGTTGTGTCCAGTCTGTCTGCTTCTTCGCCGCCAGTGGTGCACTTACTGCATCACCTTGTCTTGCGATGTTTACGTTTGAATTGCTTTGTGCAAACTGTTTATGTCCCAGGTGTACTGAATTCCATTGCAGATTCCTTATCTCGTTTTCAGTGGGAGAGGTTCCAGAGGCTGGCACTGGAGGCAGAGCAGCGCAGGGTTCCTTGTTCCGAGCGGCTGTGGAGAATGGTGTTGGAGTAGCAGGGTAGCTGATACATTGCTCTGTGAGTGTGGGTACCTGGGCTGCATATTCATCAGTTTGGGGTGGGTGGTCCACATTGGTAAGTTCAGTCGGGGTTGTTTTTCCACTCAGGATCGCTTGGCTTTGGTGTTGTATTTCATTGGGATGGAATTTACTTGGGGCACATCAGTTTAAAAAATGAACAGGGTTTTGACTGCTTTAGCTTTTCTCTTGCAGATGCATGGCCTGAATGATGTGACCAAAGACTTTATTGTGTGACAAGCTATGAAGGGACTTCGGTGCGGGTGGGTGCAGCCAAATACCAGGCGCCAGACTCGTTTGATTTGCTTCAAGATCTAGTGGAGAAGTTACCTGGGGTTTGCACATCTGCTTATAAGGTGCAACTGTTCACTGTGGCTTTTGCGCTGGCTTTTTTTGGGGCATTGCGAATTGGGGAGTTGGTAAGCAAGAACAGGTGTGGTGTGGGTGGGCTACAATTTTCGAATGTGACAGTGGCCGGCGATTGCGTCCGGATTCATATTGAGAAACTATATTGCCGGTTCCTTTCTGCTGCACGAGGATGGATCGTCCTTGGCGCGCTTTCAGTTTTTGTCTGTTTTCCGCCGTTGTTTGGCTGGGGAGGGCAGAGAGGTTTCCCAGTTCAATACTCATTCCTTTCATGTAGGGGGGCTACGGAGGCGGCCAGATGGGGTTTGGGCTCTCAGGTGGTGAGACGTATAAAGAGGTGGGAGTCAGATTGTTTCAAGATTTATGTTCGCCCTCATTTGCTTTTAAATTACATTGAGTGTATTCATGTGGTTCTATGTTTTCTTTTTTTTTTTTTTCTTTCAGATCTTCCTCCTGGACTGATCTGGATCTTATTCATATGTTTTCTGGGGGGCTGTGAGGGCTGACGCTCGGCCTGAAGGGAGTCAATTTGGCATTCCACAGAGTGTAGCTGTTCTTAAATGACTGGGGATTCAGGGCATGATGTGGGGCCGAGTTCTCCCCGATTTTCACTACTATTCTAGAGTCGACAGGCCCCCAGATGTATTAGTGCTGCAGGTTGGGAATAATGATTTGGGGGTCAGGGCCACCAGGGACCTGGATAGGGATGTCAAATTTGACATTTTGCGCTCGGTGAGTTATTTTCCCTGATGCATCATTGTCTGGTTGGATATCGTGGCTAGAAAGGTTTGGCATTTTGCTCACTCCATTGGTCTCCTGAACAAGGCAAGGATTAAGTTGAACAGGGAGGTGGGCAGGTTTGTGGCTTGGCTTGGGGGCATAGAGGTTTGGCACCAGGAGCTAGAGGATCAGTCCATACGCTATTGGAGGGACAATGGTGTTCACCTGAATGCGGTGGGCACTGACATCTGGTCTTTCAGCAGGGAGTGTTGAGGGAGTTGCAGGTGTGGAGGGATTCACTTGAATGAGGTTTTCAATCAAGCTCCTGTGGAGGGTCAAGGGATCTTTGGACGGTCATTGAGGAATTGCATGGTTACAGGATTAGTGGGGCCCATCTAAGGTATGGCGCTTCCACTTGGTTAGCAGTCGTTCTCTGAGGAGCTAGGTCCCCTGGGGGAGGGAAATATGGAAGTATGTGTGATGCTGGAACGTCTTTGAGCTGGTTGGGGCACGGCTGAGGACATGGACCATTCCATTTAAAATTGTGCCTTAAAGACACGCCAAAGACTTCTTGTTGTTGGACATTACCTTTTTGAATTTGCATTTACTGGTATGTTTTATGTGATGTTATTTTATTCTTTGGTTAATAAAAATGTGGCAAGCTGTGACCATATAAACCCATGTCACTCAGTCCATGTATTTATTTTAATTGTAAGGACCAAGGTTGACGAACCCTTTAGTCATGTTTTTGGGACTCCAAGTAAAGAGAATATGCTAATGCAGCTATTTTGGAGTTGAATATCATTATTCATGTGTTACTATTGAAGATCAGTACCAATAGTGCTACATGTACATAGAAAAGAAAAAGGACAATGCACACAGTTAAAAACACAACATTGTCCCTATTCCCCAGGGAATCATTGACCTTCTGTGTGCATATGCCTGGCAAAATATAGATTTTAAGGAAGTAAATTTTACTATCTGTGTCAATATGGGGTTATCTACTAAAGGAATAAAATGGGAAAATCTCCCCCAAGGTGGGGTTTTTAGGCAGCAGAGTTAGGAATTAAATAAACAGTGTATAGAAAATTCAATATTTTATTAATATAAATATAGAGAGACTTAACATAATAGTTAAAAAATGAGCTCCAGTAGGACAATGATTATAAAAAATACGGATATACACTTGCAGATAAAGATTTCATATCAACATTATACCAAAATGTCAACAATATGAAAAATAGGCTGACACGTTTCAACCCACACATCAGGGGTCTTTTTCAGAGGGACTATCTGCTGAGAAAAATATATCATAAATATATGTATCAACTATTATTTGCGCACAGTACATACATTTAATAATGTCAGATAGTGTAAACATATGATATAGTTACCCAGTGGTGTATATCCAAAGGGAAAGGAATGTTCCTACATGGAGTTCATTTTAAAAGAGACCTTTCTCTCCCCACAAGGGGTCCCCAAGACTCTCTACAAATGTCACGATCGAAGAGGGGCAACAATCCAAAGGTATGGCTCACGAGAGGTCACACTTATAAGGCACCCCCAAGGGGGGGTAAAACAACGTCAGGGTACGGACAGGCTGCACCTGCGGCAGAGATGCACAAGGGAAAATGTATCTAAATTTCAATTTGGCATACTCAAAAGTAAAGCGAGCAGTCAAAAACCACCACCCATATATGATACATAAACACAATGTGTGCAGGAAATATGTCTACTCCCTCAAGTGTATATATCTAAGGGGGGGAGTAAGAGAACACCCACCAACCGCTTGGTGTGTAAAGAATTTAGTGAGCCCTCAAATATGAATGATAGAGCAGTGAATATGAAAGTGAAGTGCAGGATGGGTGAATAGATAAATAGATGAAAAGTGCAAAACGAAAAGTAAGTGCAGCACCCGAACTAAAAAGAAAAAAAGTGAAGAAAAATCAGTAACAAAAAACGGCGATGCTGTTGAAAAGAATAGCAAAAGTCAAGGGAAGTGAAGGATTAAATATGAAATTTTTTTAAGTGCAATTGGATGGAAACATTCAGCATGGAGCACCGTATTGCCTGTGGTGCCCTTACGGAACAGTGTGGTAGATATTTTGTTCTCAGGGGTACACCCCATTTGGACGTCCAAAAAAGTCATTTTTTCATGTCATATGTCATTGTAAATTTGAGATTAACGTTCAGGCTGGGCACACCTGTGGCAAATTTTCGGGTACTAGATTGACCTACACCATTCATATAAATCTGGGCATACAGTGATTCAGCTTATCTCCACCGGTCCAGCAGGAGGGTCGGATACATGCTCAGCTCCCGTTTGGTATGTACTTAACCCAGGACTATGGTCTCACACCGTCCTAAAAATACTCTATATGAAATACTTATTGCAGGTTTATAAAACAACTTTTTTCACTTTTACCTATTACTTTCTATTTTCAGACTGGGTGACTTTTCTTCTTTGGACTTTGATCCTCAGAGCGTCACCTCTTCCTTTCTTCTCCATCCCCTTTAAAATGATTTCTTCATTCATTGCTCTAGTTTCTCACTTATTTACTTACTTCTAAACTGTCCACAAAGACCTCTTCTGATAGAAGAGTGTTCAAACCAATGAACACGCGTTAACCTAAGAGTTGAATAGTATGACAAGTAGGATCATCAAATAAGTGTAACCCGAGCAATTCACTATTACGGATGAACCAAACACCCCCTGGTTCGGTTCGCACCAGAACATACCGAACAGACAAAAAATTCAGAAGAACACACAAACACCGTTAAAGTTTACTGGACATGAACATGAAAAATCAAAAGTGCTTTTTTAGAGAACCTTAGTGAACAAATAGGCTCATGAAGGTCAAGGAACACACCAGACAGGTCAGGGATAAAGTTATGGAGAAGTTTAAAGCAGGGTTAGGTTATAAAATAATATCCCAAGCTTTGATCATCTCACGGAGCACTGTTCAATCCATCACCCAAAAATGGAAATAGTATGGCACAACTGCAATCCTACTAAGACATGGCCGTCCACCTAAAGTGAAAAGCCAAGCAAAGCAAGCATTAATCAGAGAAGCAGCAGAGATCCGCAGCTGAGATGGGAGAATCTGTCCACAGGACAACTATTATAGTAGTACACATGATCAGAATTTTGGTCGGAAAAAGCTCTGATGGTTTTCCCGACGGAATTCTGACGGGATTTCGCTCAAGCTGTCTTGCATACACACTGTCACACCAAATTCCAACCGTCAAGAACGCGGTGGCGTACAACACCTACGACAGGACTAGAAAAAGAAAGTTCAATACCCAGTAGCCAATAGCTTCCATCTCGTAGTTGAATCTGAGCAAGCATGAGTTTTTGAGCATTGTAATTGTATACACACGATCTGAATTTCCGATAGAATGTTTTTCCGTTGGAAAAATTGAGAACATCAAATTTTTGCTGGCAGGAATTCGGACAGATAAATTTCGATGGAGCATACACATGGTCGCATTTTCCGAAGCTCTCATTAGTATTTTGCTGGGCAAAATTCAGATCGTGTGTACGTGGCATTATTCGTGAACGCCACAAATCTGGCCTTTATGGAAGAGTAGTAAGAAAAAAGTCATTGTTGAAACAAAACCATAAGGTGCTCTGGTCAGATGAGACCAAAATTTGACTTTTTGGCCTAAAAGCAAAATGCTATGTGTTGACAAAAATGAACACTGCACATCACCCTGAACACACCATCCCCACCGTGAAACATGGTGGTGGCAGCATCATGTTGTAAAGCAGGTCAGAGTTGATAGGAAGATGGATGGAGCCAAATACAGAGCAATCTTAGAACAAAACCTGTTACTTTGCAAAAGATTTGAAACTGGGGTGCCGCTCTTACAGTAAAGAACCCTCTACATAGTTTAAGGTTAAACCCCTTTTCTTCTAATTTTAATGAGTGGCCACGAGTCTTAAACTCCCTTCTGCGAAAAAGTTTTATCCCTATTGTGGGATCACCAGTATGGTATTTGTATATTGAAATCATATCCCCTCTCAAGTGTCTCTTCCCTCTCAAGTGTCTCTTTTCCAGAGATAAGTTCAGTGCTCGAAACCTTTCCTCATAACTAATATCTTCCAGACGCTTTATTATCTTTGTTGCCCTTCTTAGTACTCGCTCTATTTCCAGTACATCCTTCCTGAGGACTGGTGCGCAGAACTGGACAGCATACTCTAGGTGTGGCCGGACCAGAGTCTTGTAGAGCGGGAGAATTATGCCAGTCATTCATTCATAATTTAATAAGCGTTAATATCTAACATACTCTATCTCGTACCCTGGTAGGGCCCTTATCAATATACCAACATTTTTTTAGGTGCACAGAAACAGCATAACTTGAGATTCAAAAAAGCTGAAAATCAATGGCTGCAGTCCATGATGAATAATGCACAAAAAGTTCCAAAACTCATAAAACACAATTCTCACCAGTGTACAGAATTCAAGCACTTCTTCAATCTTTCTCAACCCCCCTAGAAGAACTCTAAGTCAATTCCTTATATCTAATGATAGATAAAGTAGAATACATTTAAATAGAACTACAAGTGCAAGTACCAAACAGAAGCATACAAATGCAATGAAATCAAAATTTGATTATGGATTCAACAACTCAGTGTATGGCATCCTTTTCATACAACCACTCAACCTTAGTCTCTTATTTTGGAACAAACATGATAATTTTTGTGTTATTATTACACATTTACCTGATTCAGTTGCTCACCTGTAAAGTAAATATCAGTTTCCATCACCCATTTAAGGAATTCCTTCAAGGGGCAGTAACAGTCCCAGGGGTTTGAGCTAAGGCCTAGTGTTCGTAGGCTAGGCAATTCACTGACTGTAGTGACGTCCAGATAAGTCAGTGCTGTGCGACTGAGATCCAGCTGTCGAAGGCCTGTATTGTTGGCAAATGCATCCTTCTCAATCTCCTCCAAGTTGGGATTGTCTGATAACTTCAAAACAACTAAACTTGTCAAAAGGTAGAAAGTGGCTGATGTGATCTTGGTGATATTATTATAGCTTAAGTCCAGATAAACCAATGACATAGCTATGAACGTGGCTTCTAAGGAACTTCCCAGAATATTGTGGCTGCAGTCCAGGTACACAAGATCAATCAGAAGATTGAGATCCACTGATGGCAAATAGGTTAGATTGTTGTGAGTTAGGATAAGCTGCCTGGTATCCATTGGGATTCCAGAGGGAAATTCTTCAAGCTGTCTGTCAGTGCAGTTCACTAAAAGGTGTTCACAAGTGCATTCCTTTGGGCAGCATATGCCAAGCTCTACAAGACTACAAAATACACTTAAAAGTAAAATACTCTTTGCTTCCCTGAGAGAATAATGTCTTTGGTTATCCATGAAACTGATGTGCTCTGTAGGTTTTCTGCAGAGAAGGGTAACCATCTGAACAAGGGTAAGACCTATTTGTACAATGTCTTTTTACAGCAGAATATAACAAGTCAGCGGTCATGTCAAGCAACATGCACATTTTCCTTACCATGTATACTGATGTCTACTGTAACAATTCTCTGCTTATTCAGAGGCTCACGTTGCTCTCATTCTTCAAGTCTCATTGACAGTCTATTTTCACTGCCTGGCTGTGAAAGTGCTGCTGCTTACATGAAGCCACTTTGAACTTGAAATTGAGGACAGTTAAATAGCTGGCTCGGACATACAAGAGGACACATCTCTCTCAGTCACACCGGTTGCCAATCGACACCTTTGTGACGTCAGCTGCTAATCAAAGGCAGCTCTGCTTTTGCTGAAGCAGAACAGTAGGGCATTGCTGAATGCTTGGGAAAGCACCACACATACGCTCTTCTCGTTTCTGCAAGGTCACAATGCTTACTTCCTAATAGGACATTGAATGTAGACCTATGGGTCATAGCTTTTTTCATTCTCTGCTTCTTTGGCATGTAGGACACAAGAAGAGGTTTCCGACAAGCATGTTTTTTTTTTTTATATATAAATTAATAGTTGTATTGTTGTCTTTTGTAATATAGCTTAATAATTTGCTTGTACATTTCATAATATATGTGTGTGTATATATATACACACACACACACACACACACACACACACACACACACACACACACACACACACACACACACACACACACACACACACACAATACTAGGCTGTTCTAAGCAGGTGTGGAGAAATGCTGTAAAGTAAGAATGTTTGTAAAAATATATATTTTAAAAGTTTATTTTTATCAATTTACAAAATGCAAAGTGAGCAAACAGAATAAAAATTGAACAAAGCGCAAAATAACACATTATAGAATGCAAGTGCATCTTTAATATATATTATATATACACACACACACACACACACACACACACACACACACACACACACACACACACACACTACTGTACAAAACTTTTAGGCAGGTGTAAAAAGATGCTGTAAATTAAGAATGCTTTCAGAAATAGAGGTGTTAAAAATGTATTTTTATCAATTAACAAAATAGGAAGTAAATGAACAGAAGAGAAATCAAAATAAAGTCAGTATTTGCTGTGATGACCCTTTGCCTTCAAAAAAGCATAATTTCTTCTAGGTAAACTTGCACACAGTTTTTAAAGGAACTTGGCAGGTAGGTTGTTCTAAACATCTTAAAGAAATAACCCCAGATGTCCTGTGGATTCAAGTTGCATCAAATCTTTCTGTTTCTTAATGTAATCCCAGACAGACTTGATGATGTTGAGATCTGTGGGGGCCAAACCATCACTTCCAGGAATCTTTGGTTGTAGTCTGCTGCAAAATAAAGTTGGTGCAAATCACACTTCTCCCTAATGATATGGCATGAAGGATAAGTATATGCCTGTATTTCTCAGAATTGAGAACACCTTTGATCCTGACCAAATCTCTAACTCCATTTGCAGAAATGCAGCCCCAAACAACCCCCAAACATACCGCCAATGTCATTAACTACGTCAATACAGGGCACTTTCACCCCCTTACTGCATAGGGCATTTTTCAGTTTTCTTTTTTTTTTTTTTAACTGTAAATTTTTATTATGAGATGAAAGGAAGAGTCAGAAGAAAGGTACATAGCCAAACGGGCATACCCTGGCAGTAAACTTGTCAAACAGGTAGGGTACATACAGATACAGGTATGCAGGTATGGTGTACAACACAGTAACATATCAAAATTCTAGCAGGATACTCGGTTTTAAAGGAAGAGGAGGTTTGCAAAGGGGAGGAGTGAGGAAATATAAGAGTACAAATAAAAAAAAATAAAAAAAAAAGCAGGTATAACCAGAGTTTGATTTACTCACATGGTATAGGCAATAACTGAGTGAGGGAGAAAAATCATATAAAAAAAATGTACGGGTAAGTTCAGTATAGGTACCTTGGGTATACTCTTGAGTATAGGTAACATCAATCTTTAGGAGCAGATATAAAATGAATATGATATCCCGGGATGTTCAGTGTAATGAGCTACTCCTGGGGTCCGCTATCCAAAGTTTCCAGGCATACAGGAACTTATCAGTTGTGAGGTTAGCTTTAGCAAAGGCGTATTCGAATCTAAAGTGGGTATTCTGCAATATGAGGACTTGTTTCAGGGTCGGGGAGTGTACAGATTTCCAATTTTTTGCAATAGCTAGTCGGGCAGCGATAAGGATGTGAGTCAGTAGGGCGTGCAGGTGGTGCGGCCACGAGAGGACAGATATACCTAATAGTAAGTCGGTGGGAGAGAGCGGGAAAGTTATTTTACAAATCTGGTGTATTAGGTTTTTAATTTTTTTCCAGAATGGTTGTATATGGGGACAACCCCACCAAATATGTAGTAGTGTACCTCTGTCACCGCAGTTCCTCCAAAAGTTAGGCGAGGAAGAGGGAAAAATTTAAGCCAGTCTGATCGGTGTGTAGTACCAACCGTGGTAAAGTTTCATCAGAGATTCCCAATGGGAGATGCAGTGAGAGAAGCGTGTCGGAGCATTCAGAGCCTTCTGCCATGTTTCTGGTGGAACTACGTATTGCAGTTTGGATGACCAGTATTCGGTGCGTGCGGGATCAACTTCTGGGTCTGGTGAAGTGAGTATTTTGTAGATGAGAGAGATGCCTCCCTTTTTTTGAGTTTTATTCCCAAAGAACTGTAGTAGGGGGTCCTTGAGTGGGTTCTTGGAGGAAAGAGGGAGATTTGCTAGGATGGACCTGATCCGGAGATATAAGAAGAATGTTGTGGAGGGGACATGATATTTGTGTTGTAGTTGGGAGAAGGATAGGAGAGTTGTTGAGGAAAATAATGCGTTCACATTAGTGAGCCCAGCTGCGACCCAGACCCCTATGGGGAGATCAGGGGAGAATACTTGGAGGGCTTCTAGGGGGACCAGTGGGAGGAGTGCCAGGGAGACATGAGCAGTGTTTTGAAAGTATGTTTGCCATACTCTAAGGGATGCGTTAATTGAGTCAAGTGGATAACGAGAAGGTTTAAAGCGCAACCAGATAGCTGTCAAAATATTCACTGGATCCGTTGTTAAGATAGCAAGTTCTATTTGCTTCCAGGTAGGTTGTAGGTCTGAGGACCACCATGTTTTGAGTTGGTCTAGTAAGATAGCTCGGTGATATGCTTTGAGATTAGGGGCCACCAAAGCGAGTGGGTGTCAGGAGGATATTATTTCTAATTCTCGGGTGTTTGTGCTGCCAAATGAAAGCATTAAGTATCCCTTGGATCTTTTTAAGATGGGCTTGAAGGGGCGGGAGGGGGATGGAACGGAAGAAGTAAAGGATATGGGGGAGTAGATACATTTTGGTTTGTGCAATTCTACCTGCCCAGGAAGCCGGTGTGGTCAATAGGTCTTTGGAGAGGCGGTGAAGTTTGCCCAGTAGAGTTTCAAGATTGGTTCTTACCAATATGGAGCTGGGGTATGTCAGTTGTACACCTAAATACGGGAGGAAAGAGTTGGTGGCCCACGTGAAAGAGGTCTTTGCTGAAATCTGGGACACGGTGTGTGGGTCTAGGCCAAGATTCAGCATTAGGGATTTGGAATGGTTAACTTTGTACATTGAAACAGCGCTGAAGGAGTCCAACGTGCGTTGAACCTCAGGGAGTGAGGTAAGTGGGTCCGTGAGGGCAATGATAACATCATCGGTGTAGAGGCCAATTTTGTGTTCTGTGTCTGCCACCGTAATGCCTTTAATTTGGGGGTTTTGTCTGATAGTCTGCGCTAAGGGCTCCATTACCAGGGCAAATATCAGTGGGGACAAAGGGCATCCTTGACGTGTGCCATTGGTGATTTGAAAAGGGTTCGATATTATGCCCGAGGTCCACACGCGCGCACTAGGGTGTGTATACAGTCCCAGAATGGCTGACAGGAAGGAGCCTGAAATCCCAACCTTACGGAGGACTGCCTCCATATAAGGCCAGGAGACTCTATCGAACGCCTTCTCTGCGTCCAGGGAAAGGAAGAGAGAAGGCGTTCGCTTACATTCGACCCATTGAATCAGGTCGATAAACCATCTGGTTCCATCTGCTGTCTGCCTTCCCGGGACGAAGCCCACTTGATCGCGATGTATTAGGTCTGGGAGAATTATGGCCAGTCGTTGGGCGAGAAGTTTGGCATAAAGTTTGGTGTCTGTGTTGAGGAGTGATATGGGACGGTAGTTTGCTGGGCTATCAGGAGGTTTCCCTGGTTTAGGGATAGTAACTAAAAGTGCTTCTAGGGATTCCTTGGGGATCTGTCCAGTGCTCGCAAATTGGTTATAGGTTTTGCAGAGATAGGGTACGATGATGTCAGCATATTTCTTATAGTACTCGTTGGTAATGCCATCTGGGCCCGGGGCTTTATGTAGGGGAAGCTTCTTAATGAGAGAATGGATTTCTTCAGGGAGGAAGGGGGCCGATAAGGAGTCTAGTTGTTCAGGGGTGATCGTAGGGAGCGATATGGACGCCAGGAAACTAGCTATATCAGCTGGGGAAGGTGGGGGGGAGGGGTCGTGGTATTGAGGTTATAAAGAGCATGATAGAAGCTGCTAAATTTGTTGGCAATATCGAGGGGATTAGTAATTCGTGTTTTATTGGAGGTTGTCAGAAAGGAGATTTTTTTGTTAGTGAGTCGTCGTTTCAGCTGTTTGGCCATAAATGCGGTCGGTTTGTTCGCTGAGGAGTATGATTGCAGCTTAAGGCGTTTTATATAGTATTCAAATTTCATGTGAAGGTGTTCACTAAGTTTAGACCTAAGGTTTTTTAAGTCAGCGGAGATCATGTCCGAAGGGGAGGATTTGTTTATGGCTTCCAAGGTTCGAATTTGCTGTAGCATGGAAACCGTGGTGGCCGCACGAGCCTTTTTTTGCTGCGCTCCCAGCTTGATAAAAAGGCCGCGTAGACAGGCTTTATGGGCATTCCAGATGACAGCGTGGTCATCAACGGAGTTGTCATTAGCTTGGAAATAGGAGAGGATTTCTGTGTGTATTTGGGAGGCAAGTTTAGGGTCATTAAGGAGGCATGAATTCAATCTCCAGAGAGTGTGCCTGGGTGACTGTGATAGCGGGGCTAGTTTGATAGTGACAGGGGCGTGGTCGGACCACGAGATAATTCCTATACTTGAATCAGATATTGACTGTAATAAGTGTTTATCTGTGATAATCAGGTCTATTCTGAAGTAGGACTGATGGGGGGGGGGAAGGTGTAATCTCTTTCTGAGCCGTGCATACACCTCCATGAGTCATAAAGGTCTTCGTGGGCAAGCATAGCTGCTAGGGCAGAGGGTCTATGCTTGGTGTGGGAAGCTGAGTCCAGTGCGGGGTCAGAAAGACCGTTGAAGTCTCCACACATAATTAATGGTGACGATCTGTAAGGGGCTAGTCTGGACATAAGGGTGGTAAAGAATTTCTTTTGTGCAACATGAGGAGCATATACATTGACAATGGTTAGAGGACGGGTATTGACTGTGGCCGATAGAATTATATATCTCCCCTCTGCATCCTTCTCGAAATGGTGTAGCTCAAAGTCAACCGAGGCGCTGACAGCTACCATCACCCCCCTTTGTTTCCGTGAGGCATTCGCGAAGAAGGTGTGAGGGTAGCGTTTGTTAGAACATTTGGGGGGATCAGTCTGTGTGAAATGAGTCTCTTGAACACAGAGGATGTCAGAGTGGAGATTAGACGCCTCTCTCCAGAGGAGGCTGCGTTTAAATGGGTAGTTTAGGCCCTTGGCATTAATAGTGGAGATCGTGAGAGCCATGCCTACAGGGAGGACAATGGAGAAGGGAGGCTCAGAAAGAGATTACTGTAGCAAACACAAATGAAGAAAAGGCAATACAGTAAGTATCAAGTGCGTGCTGTGAAAACAAGGTTTGCAAACCTCTAATAGAAAACAGAAAACAAAAACCGGATGAACACAAAACAAGAGATCAGGGGTGTTAAGGGGGTAAACCGTACGAGTACGGGTATCTGTTCGTGTGCCTAGCACACTCTAATCTGGGGGGTGTAAAGAGGAAGGGTGCACCAACAAACAAACAGTAACGTTGTTTAAGTTCAAAGAAACTAAAGCAAACAGTGGTAATTTCGTATACTTGCAAGGGTCAGTCCGTCCATAACGGGGAGATCCATGTTCGGACCGGGGTGTACCGCGGAGCTAGGTTTCGCGATCTCTTCGCAAAGTAGTGTCTTTTCCAGCAGGGAGCGAAGAAATATGCTCATTAGTGCGGCGGGCGTCTCACGGGGGCAGCGGGAGGAAACCCCAGTTGGTTAATTTCTTGTAGCCATCTTTGGGGTTGAGGATGGGGATCACTTGCTGTTGATAGCTCACCAGAAGTTTCGTGGGGAAGCCCCACCTGTAGGCGATCTTTTTTTGTTGCAGGATGGATGTGACTGGAGAGAAAGCTCTGCGAAGTTCCATCGTCGCTGGGGAGAGGTCTGTGAACAGTTTGACATCGTTGTAGGGGGAAGGTAGAGACTTTGATAATCTGGTAGTGGCAAGGATTTGCTCCTTAATATGAAAGAAATGGATTCGAGCTAGAATGTCTCTGGGGACGTCATCAGGCAGATGAGTGGGTTTAGAAATTCTGTGGGCCCGGTCAATTAAAATGTCAGTGTTGCTCAGATGAGGCACCAGTGTGGTGAATAGTTGCTGTAGGTATGGAATAATGTCCGGTGGCTTGACGGATTCCGGAACCCCTCTGAATTTAATATTATTGCGCCTGGCGCGATCTTCCAAGTCCGCCATTTTTAACTTTAGACGATGAATTTCTGCGGAGTGATGGTCATGTGCATCCAAAAGCTCATTGTGAGCTTTGGAGTAGTCTTGCAACGTCTCCTCTATGGTGTCTGTTCTCTCTTCCAGACAATCCACTCTGTCGTGTATCTGGGACATCGAGAATTGCAGTCCTCTGTGGAGATCTGTTTGGAGGGTGAGCAGCATGGTTTTTAACGTGTCTTCAGATACTGGATTATCTGATACTGGGACTGCCGCAAGAGAGGGTGTTCGGTCTGCATTCTGTCCACCCACTACAACTGCAGACCAGAGCTGCTTCTTCGCGTGAGGTTCCTTGCCTGGGGATTGTGCAGGGGAAGAGGCCAATCTCTTACCTCTATCTGCGTGAGGTGTGCCCTGCGGCATAGGTGGTGGTGGCAGGGTGTCCATATCGGTCCCTTGGAGAGTGGTGCTTTCCCCTTCTGCGTGACGAGGACACGGTTGCCCGGTGGAGCGTTGACGGCTGGGAGAGGACCTGCGAGAGCTCCCTGAGCCGGCGCCATCTTAGGCCTCCTGCATGGTGGCGGACGTGTAGTAATGAGTGAGGCGGCGCGGCGCAGGGGGTTTCTGTCGCTTCTTCGACATGCCCCGGAGTCCGGATGTGTTTCCCAGTCAAGGCGGTATGCCTATTCGGGGCGTGTAGTAGCTGTGAGTAGCTCGTCTCCCCGCTATGGAATGGAGCTGTTGACTCAGGCGGCCATCTCAATTAGGGGCTAGCCATGCCCCTGGATTAGTTTGAATTAAGGCCCACACTCTGCGGAGCTGTGGCAATATGGGCTATGAAGGACACGGTGTAGCAGGGTGTAGCAAGATGGCCACTAGGCTCCAGTGTAGGCCGAAGCCAGGGCCTTGCTGGGAGAGTGCTGCCAGAGATGAGGTGTGCCTGGTGGAGTGGGATACAGGTGGCAATGACCCAGTCCTTAGAGCTGTGGAGATGTCCCAGCAGGGAATGCTTCTGAGGATGTGGGGAGAGGAGGAGAGACTTGGGGGGGAGCAGGCAGATGAAAGTGCAGGTTCAATGCAATCATCCCCACAGGGGACTCACCAGGCCGGAGGGATGCGGAGCTGAGGGTCCCAGGAGGTTCCTACATGCAGCGGGTGTAGCGGCTCGGCGGAGGGGTGCGTTCGATCCGGGACGTCCGGATCCGCCGTCGGATAGCTCCGCAGGAAAGTCCGGGGATTCTCGAGGCCTAGTAGGCCGCAAGATGGCGTCCGGCGAGGCGGCCCCCAGCGGCCGAAATGGGCGGAATCCTGCGGTTCCCGAGTGGATTAGGGCATCCAAAAGCAGCCCAGCTGGTGGGGATCCGTGTGAGGAGCAGGGTGAGGCGGTTTGCGGGCATCTAGGGCACTCCGGAGCTGAGGATGGCAATAGATTAATATAGGCCTGGCGGAGCTGTGCTGAGATGCGTCCGTCCTCGGTTCCGGCTGGCCACGCCCCCATTTTTCAGTTTTCAGCAATGCGTGGTCGTGCAACACTGTACTCATTTTCTCTAATCTGTTTATATATATATATATATATATATATATATATATATATATATATATATATATACACATACACACAGTATCTCACAAAAATGATTACACCCCTCACATATTTGTAAATATTTTATTATATCTTTTAATGTGACAACACTGAAGAAATTACACTTACAGTGTAAATTTGCTTTCCCCTCAAAATAACTAAAAACACAGCCATAAACCACTGGCAACAAAAGTGAGTACACCTCTAAGTGAAAATGCCCAAATTGGGCCCAATTAGCCATTTTCCCTCCACGGTGTGACTCATTAGTGTTACAAGGTCTCAGGTGTGAATGAGGAGCAGGTGTGTTAAATTTGTTGTTATCGCTCTCACTCTCTCATACTGGTCATTGGAAGTTCAACATGGCACCTCATGGCAAAAAAAACTCTTTAAGGATCTGAAAAAAAGAATTGTTGCTCTACATAAAGATGGCCTAGGCTATAAGAAGATTGGCAAGACCCTGAAACTGAGCTGCAGCACGGTGGCCAAGACCATACAGAAGATTAACAGGACAAGTTTCACTCAGAACACGCCTCGCCATGGTCGACCAAAGAAGTTGAGTGCACGTGCTCAGCATCATATCCAGAGGTTGTCTTGGGAAATGGACGTATGAGTGCTGCCAGCATTGCTGCACAGGTTGAAGGAGTGGGGGGGGGGGTAAGCCTGTCAGTGCTCAGACCATACGTTGCACACTACACCAAATTGGTCTACATGGCTATCATCCCAGAAGGATGCCTCTTCTAAAGATGATGCACAAGAAAGACAAACAGTTTGCTGAAGACAAGTAGACTAAGGACGTGGATTACTGGAACCATATTCTGTGGTCTGATGAGACCAAGATAAACTTATTTGGTTCAGATGGTGTCAAGCGTGTGTGGCGGCAACCAGGTTAGGAGTACAAAGACAAGTGTGTCTTGCCTACAGTGAAGCATGGTGGGGGGAGTGTCGTGGTCTGGGGCTGCATGTGTGCGGCACTGGGGAGCTACAGTTCATTGAGGGAACCATCAATGCCAACATGTACTGTGATTTACTGAAACAGAGCAAGATCCCCTCCCTTCAGAGACCACAGGGCAGTATTCCAACATAACGACCCCAAACACATTTTCAAGACAACCACTGCCTTGCTAAAGAAGCTGAGGGTAGAAGGTGATGGACTGGCCAAGCATGTCTCCAGACCTAAACCCAACTGAGCATCTGTGGGGCATCCTCAAATGGAAGGTGGAGGAGCGCAAGGTCTCTAACATCTACCGGCTCCGTGATGTCGCCATGGAGGAGTGGAAGAGGACTCCAGTGGCAACCTTTGAAGCTCTGGTAAACTCCATGCCCAAGAGGGTTAAGGCAGTGCTGGAAAATAATGGTGGCCACACAAAATATTGACACTTTGGGCCCAGTTTGGACATTTTCACTTAGGGGTGTACTCACTTTTGTTGCCAGCGATTTAGACATTAATGGCCGTGTGTTGAGTTATTTTGAGGGGATAGCAAATTTACATTGTTATACAAGCTGTACACTCACTACTTTAGATTCTAGCAAAGTGTAATTTCTTCACTGTTGTCACACAAAAAGAAATAATAAAATATTTACAAAAATGTGAGGGGTGTACAGAAAAAAAACAGCATGGCCCTTACCCCCCCCCCCCCCCCAGTCCATACCAGTTCCTTTGGGTCTGTTATAGATTTTTAGGGGAACTCCATAATTTTTTTTTAAAAGCAGCGTGGGATCCCCCCAAAATCCATACCAGACCCTTATCCAAACAAGCAGCCTGGCAGGCCAGGAAAGTGTTGGGATGAGCGAGCTCCCCCCCCAAAGCACCTTGTCCCCATGTTGATGGGGTCTAGTGGTTGTCGGGGTCTGCGGGCGGGGAGCTTATCTGGAATTTGGAAGCCCCCTTTAACAAGGGGGCCCACAGATGCCAAACTCCCCATGTAAATGGATAGGGGTACAATGTACATTCACCCCAAAAAATTGGCAAAAAGTAAAAACTACAAAAGACAGTTTTTGACAATTCCTTCATTAAAAAATAAAAAAATAAAAAAAGTCCCGCGATGTCCATCCATCTTCTATCATGCCGCCCGACAGACCCGAAAAAAAAGGAAGCTCTATCTCGATGGGAGGCGTCCCACCGAATGCTGTCTGTTGGCTGTGACAGCTGTTATATAGGCAAGGGCGGGGCCACCTGATGACATAACTGAGTAACTTCGCCCCTTCTGAGGTCATGTGCCATCTGAGGGGCCGGGGTCATCTGGGTACGTCAATGGGTGGCCCCCTCCCTTGCCTATATAACAGCTGTCACGGTGAAAAGACAGCAGTCGGTGGAATGCCTCCCATTGAAGCGGAGTATTTACATGTCCATCGGGCGGCGTGATTGACAATGGATGTACATCGCGGGTCTTTTTTTTTTTTCTTTTGTGGTTTTTACTTTTTGACCCGATACCCATCCACATGGGGGGCGGGATCTAGGGGTCTCCTTGTAGCCTTGTTACAGGGAGCTTCCAGATTCCGATAAGCCCCCTGCCCACAGACCCCCACAACCAATGGCCAGGGTTGTGGTTACCCCATAAGCACTCTTCCCATATTGAGGGCATGAGGCCTGGTATGGTGCAGGAGGGGCGGGGCATGTTCACCAGGCTGCATGCTTGGATAAGGGTCTGGTATGGATTTTGGGGGGGGCCCTACGCTAATTTTTTTCTTAAATTTTGACGTGGAAAACCCCTTAACCCGAAGCTCCTGGTATAGATTTTTGGGGGGACCCCACTCTGTTTTCTTTTTAATTTTAGCGTGGAGCTCCACTTAAAATCCATACCAGACCTGAAGGGCCTGGTATGGACTGGGAGGGGGGTTTATATTATTATCTATATTGCCGGCAATACATTACAGCCGCAAGTAATTTTAAATAACATTCTTTGCTTTAGAAATTGCATTTTGCTGTGGCACTGTAAAACACATCACACATATGCACCACTTTACAGTCAGACTAAGGAGACCCCCCAGGCATGATATCTAAAGGAATATTTCATTTTTATTGTTTCACTTTGAACATTTTTAAAATCACTGCTCCTGAAAAAACAGTTGTTTTATAAACTTTTTTGCATTGATACATATCCCCTGGGGCAGTACCCATACACTTTTTATGGAAATAACTTGTATATAAGCCTTTAAAATTAGCACTTTTGATTTTTCATGTTCATGTCCCATAGACTTTAATAGGGTTCACATGTTCACGCACATTTTTTGCCTGTTCGCATGTTCTGGTGTGAATCAAACTGGGGGTGTTCGGCCTATCCCTATTGGTGGCATTAGAAAAGGAAGGGCAATGCAAGGTCAGATTATGGGCATATGGGGCATCTCAACTAATGGACAGGGGTTTTCTTGAATCCCTTGGCCTGCTGGGAGAACCTATATATTTGGGTGGAGTCAAGTGTTCGAGGTTCTGTGCCACCTGGCTAGCTGTCTGGGTGGACGTGTGTTGTATTGCCCCGGCTGCTAGGCCAGAGTTTGGGCCTATCCCGGGAACATCTGGCTGCTAGGCTGTTGGAGGGCCTATCCAGAAGCAAGAGAGCAGCACTGGGTTTGAATTGCGGCTTGCAGTCAAACCAGAAGGTTCTGCCGGCCAGAGAACATGTCGTGGCCGGAGGTAGAGGGCAAGCTGCCGCCACTAAAGGACCATCCACCTTATTACCAGGGACCACAGTGAGTAGCTGAATCAAGTACCGAGCAGTAGCTTCACTAACCCAGGGATGGTGAATAAATGGGAAACTTCAGTGGGTTTCAAACCAGGGACCCAGCCAGCGGAGGTGATGCTTGCAGAGCAGCCTTGTGTGTCAAGCCAGGGACCAAGCAGGCCAGTGGGGTGAAGCATCTTGAGTGCCAGCAGCGAAGCATTTTCATATCACAAATCCAAATCATATTGTGAAAAAGATACTTACGCTTGTACTTATAACCGCTTTGATTCTAGAGCACCCTGAACATTCTGTGTCACCTTAGAGTGCCTATTACTCACAGAGGTGAAAGGGTGACACAAGATGATCAGTGCCTCAAGGGTCATGGGGGACACATGATAATCAGGGAACTCAGGAACCAAAGGGGACACAGGATGATCAGGGGCTTGAGATTCAAAGGATGATTAGAGGCACAAGAATCACATAATGATCAGGGGTCACAGGATGATTAGGGGTTACAGAGGACACAGGAAGAGGACACAGGATGATAAGGGGTTACAGAGGAGACAGGATTATTAGGAGCACAAGGGTCACAGGATGATTATGGGTCACGAGAGACACAGGATGATTAGGAAATTTGGGGTTCACAGAGAACACAGGAAGATTAGAGGCACAAGGGTCACAGGATGATCGGGTGTCATGGGGTACACAGGATGATTGGGATTCAGAGGTCACAGTGACACAGGATGATTAGATGGTAATTAGAGGCACAGGGAACACAGGATGATCAGGGGCTCAGGGGTCACAGTGGATATGGGATGATTAAGGGCGCAGGATGATCAGGGGTTACAGTGGACACAGGATGATTAGGGGTACAGGGGTCACAGGATGATTAGGGGTTACAGAGGACACAGCATTATTAGAGGCACAAGGGTCAAAGGATGATCAGGGGTCATGGGGGACACAGGATGATTAGGGAAGTTTGGGAGTCACAGGGGCACAGGATGATCAGGGGCTCGGAAGTCACAGGGAACATAAGATGTTTAGAGGATAATTAGAGGCACAGGGGACACAGGATGATCAGGGAACTCAGAAATCACAGGGAACACAGGATATGAGTGGCTCGGGGGTCACAGGATGATCAGCGTCTCAGGGGTCACAGGGGACAAAGGATGATTGGGTAGAGGGGTCACAGGATGATTAGGGGTCACAGGATAATCAGGGAACTGAAGAGTCACAGGGGACACATGATGATTAGGGTCACAGGATAATTAGGGAACTTTGGGATAACAGGGGGCACAGGATGATCAGGGGCTCTTTAGTCACAGGGGTTACCCTCTCTCTTTTTCTCTCTCCTTCTCTCTTCTTCTCATGTTTCTCTCCTTCTCTCGCTCTCTCTCCCTCTCTCTCTTAGCCCCTGTACACACGGTCGGAGATTTCGACAACCAAATCCGTCGGATTTTGTCCGTCGGATCTTGTCCGAAACTGTTGCATACACACGGTCGGACTAAGTTGTCGAAAAATCCGATCATTCAGAACGCGATGACGTAATTTCGTTACGATGGGACTAGATTCAGGCTAGTAGCCAATAGCTTTGATGTAGGAATTTGATCTGAGCATGCGTGGCACTTGGTCCGATCAAAATTCTCTACACATGATTGGAGTATGTCCGATCAAACCAGTTGGTCGGGAAATATTTCCAACATGTTGGAAAATTGAGTCCGACGGATATTCCGACTGAATCAGTCCGATGCATACCACACACAGTCGGATTATCCAACAACACGGTCCGATAGGACACATTCCGACGGATTCTCCGACTGTGTGTACAAGGGCTTACTCTCTCCCTCTACTTTATCTTTTTCTCTCTCTTTCTCCCTCTCCCTTTCTCTCTCTCCTTTTCTACCTCTCGTATTTTCTCTCTTTAAAAATAAATAAAACATATGTAAACCTTCAGAAAAATTAGGTCAAACACCAATAAAAAACAACATTATATACAAGGATTAGTGACAACTATTCCATCTTCCACTGAGAGTATTGCTACAGCAGCACTAGCAAAGTCACATACCTTTTACTGACTCTGTTTTACATAGCACACGCCCAGCTATTGATAGGCGTGTTTTATGTAAAAGATAATGTAGAAAAGACAAGAAGTGCGCCAAACTAAGTGTAGTATATAAGGTAAATGACATTTAATCTGATAAAATCACACAGCCAATTGGCTACTCACAAAATGACATTGTAGTCAGGCATAAAATGTAACAGAGGGGAGGGTAATCACAGCCACTTCTATCTGGAGGAGCGGAGATGATAAATAGCTGGAACGGCCATTAAAGATGTTCAGCAGCAGAGGCTTCAGTGTAGCAGCCTAGGTTTTGTAGAAAACGCCGCCTTGTGGATGTCCAGATGATGGCAATAGGCAGTATCAGTGCCTTCTAGCTTCCGGAGAGTCAGAGAACCCGGAACCGGAAGTGCGTTTCAGCGTGGAACGCAAGCTCCGTATACCGGAAGTGACGCGTCGGCCAATCAGAAGATGCGTTTCACAATATCCATTGTTTCCTCAGTTCTGATAACCTCAATAATAATGCATTTAACTTGAAATTTACAGTTTCTAGTGACTCATACAGTGTCACCTTTTTAGACCTTGTGATCAACAAGGACAACACTGGCCATATCTCGTCTACATTGTTTAGAAAAGATACAGCGGGCAATACACTCCTACATGCTGCTAGTGCCCATCCAACTCCTCTAATACGAAGTATTCCGTATGCACAATATTTAAGACTCAGACGAAACTGTAGATTTACTACTGATTTTAAGTTACAGGCTAACCTTCTCCGCGATCGAATAAAAGCCAGAGGCTATAGTAAGACTGTGCTGCGGAGTGCTTTCAATAAAGCGCTTCGCCAACCTCGGAATGCTGTATTGTATAAAACCAAAACTGCCAGTGACAAGGTAACTGTTAGATAGATCACAAGGTATTCAAAACAACATCAGGAAATACGAAACATTCTTACTGACCATTGGTCATTACTTTATAGAGACCCCATCCTGGCCAAATATTTGAATCCACGTTTAGACGTTCGTACTCGTTACGAGATAAATTAACTTCCAGTCACTATTCTGTCAATCTGGGAATGGATCGCAAACCTTGGGGGATAACGACATGTGGCAATTGTGCATTTTGTCCTTGGATTAATGTGGGCACTCGATTCTATCTTCCTAATGGGGAACTGTTTATCCCCAAATTTCATGCTGACTGCAATACACAAGGGGTAGTGTATCTGATGCTCTGCCAATGCGGTGTATTCTACGTTGGCAAGACCATCAGATGCTTCCATGCGCGGATAAAGGATCATGTTTACTACTCTTCAGAAGGCAAGATGGTTACCTCAGTAAGTAGGCATTTAGACCTATATCACAAATTTGACACTTTAGTGGTATCATTTATAGCTCTGGCTGTAATCCCTCGAAACCCCCGGGGAGGGGACTGGGATAGACAAATTTTACGTAAGGAGACTATATGGATAGAACATCTAAATGCAACACAGCCTCCAGGTATCAACGAGACCCAGTCTTATAAACCCTTTCTATAGTGACCTCCTTGTCTGCTTTTTCAGGTAAATACATAAGTAGACAGCTAGGTGTAGTTTTGGAATTAGCTAACCTATTTTTGCCATTTGAATAATAACTATAAAGATGTAAAATCTTCTGACATTACCCGTTTCCCAACTGTCCATACATGAACATTACCACCTACTGTAATGTTAATTCAGTAAAAGTGAAAATAAAAATAAATAAAAAAACAACAATCAAATTTGATTCGAATACCCTAGTAGTTTAGGGTTAGTATTAATATTCCATTCAGGAGTATTGATTTGATGATTGATTTAGATCTTATAATTATGATATTGTTATGTTATTATATACTTTCTTTCCCTTTTTTTTGGTTTATGGTGATTGCAGAGGGTCGGGGTTGGTGGTCGCTGGCCGACTTGGGGTGGGGACACAGCGTTTTGGCACCATGCGGCCGCTTGAGCAGTGACTGACTGGGAAACAATTGTTCCCGTGCCAGCCACGGCGCTTTGATTGTCTGGGGGGATGCGTTGGACTCCGGTCCCTCGTTTTCCCTGTTCGGCTATGGTTGCCTGGCTCCCTGACGTGTATTACATGCTGGGGAAGGTGTGTTGCCTAGGCTTCCGCTGGCCTGCGGGGAGGGGAAGCGGTCTCCTGTGTCTCTTCGCCGGCCAATCATAGGACGCTTGGCGGATTTTTGCGACCTAGCGCGTTGTGCACAGTGTCCATTCGGCCGACTTGAATGACGTCACGTCAAATGCAATTCGATTGGTGACCACAAGGTGGGGCATGTATTCTTACCAGCAAATATTAAATTATAGTGTAGCGCTATATAAAAGAAAAAAATATATTAAAACCACTTAGTGATGTGACAATAATGTATAAGTGTCAAGATTAAATAACATTCCGTAGTGCTTCCCAGACTGCACCACGCTTACATGAAATAATGAAAAAATGATAAACCAAAGAAATCAAATATTGTGAAAAAAAGTCCAAAGAATTTATAATATGAAAAAATCCAAAGAATTTATAATATGAAAAAAGTCTATTATTTGATTCAAATTAAATCCAATCCACACGTGAGAGGGAAAGAGCCATCCACCTTCTTCCTATGAAAACCACATGCAGGCACCCTGTGGTATATCCATCACCAAATAGGATGTAGGCTTACCAGATAGAATGGATCCAAGCGAATATACATTCAAAGGATCAATCAGACTTCAGAATACTCTTATATAGAGTTTATCCAACATAAAAGACTCTCCAAGGAATTTTCAACCAAGTACTCAAGCGATGGAAAAATCTTCCGCTTTAAACTTCAACGCACATTGTAGAACTCATATAGAGAGGAAATGAGGGCCACAATAGTGTAAATCCGTTTAAAAAAACTTTTAATAAAATAAGTAATGAACTTACATGTATCCAATGAATTAAGCGCTTATATCATATAAAAATAGAGCTGCAGTAGGAGTCCCGACGCGTTTCGTCCTCAAAAGACATCATCTGGGGTACTACTCCACTGCAGACCACTTACTTATATACTGAACATACTAATTTGGGCGAAAATTCGATCTGCCTGTGTCACCGCATGTTACTTCCGGTTTGACCTGGCATCCGGCGTGCGTTCCACGCCTCGTTGCCGTGTTATTTTATAACCGACCCCATAATTGTATATCGCCAGATAAAAAATAAAGCCTTTCATAATAAATGTCAAAACCGGCCTTATGAGCATTCTATAATGCAGAGAAGTGAGTATTTAGAGACCGTAACGCTATACACAATACGTCACTTCCGGGTCACGGGTACCAGTGAGCTAGTTGACCAATCAAAGGGCTGACCCACAAATTATTCCAACATCACTTCCGGTCTTCGCTGGGCTGCGACGGAAGTGATGTCGACCAGACAGAGGCTGAGACGCACCATACCTCCAGTGCTCCCACGTGGGGATGCGTCAGATCCCGGAAGCAATGTGGATAGAAACGCCCCAACGCCAGCCAACAATGGAACGCAAATAGACGTGCGCCGGAGCGCACATTTCATGAACTAAAACTTTATTGTAAGGATACATCGGACATTAAAAATAACGTCAGATAATCACGCTCCACTACCAATTGCTAATGGAACGCAAATAGACGTGCGCTGAAGCGCACATATTCAAACAGAACCTATGATAATCCCGGGTCAAAAAACAAATAAGGGGAAAAAAGAAAAAGAAAAAAGAGGCAAAAAAATAATAAATTTGTTTAAAAATAGATAAAGATACACTATCCTCATATTAAAAAGGTAAAAAGATACAAATAACGTAACATATATATTTAGCAAAAATATTACATGCCAAATTATGCTTTATCGGAAGTGTCAAACTATACAGGATAAACAGATTTTTATCACGAACTCATTACAGTGGAACCTCAATCCCAGAAGTTACCAGGAATGGATATACACATGGTAATACACATATGTGCATATAAGACCCACCGTAATTCCTTGTATGCCAGTGAATACATAAGAACATAAGGACCAATGCGTTGACACAAAAGGCAGATAGAATTCTATCCCACAAACATTACGTTACATAAATAGCAGCTACACAGAAAATAAAATATACAGAAAAAACATTGTTCACATAAGATGAACCCCAAAAATTCAAACAGCTGGAAACTAGAACCATCAGAACAATTGCCATTTATTTAGACCTACCCATCATTAATGAACGCATTAATGTCCCATTCTATATTTAAACCAAACGGGACATAAGATCGAATCGTGTATATCCAGTAGGTCTCTAACTGGGAAACACCACGAGTCATGGCTCCACCCCTCCAAGGGGGTGTGTATTTATCGATAGCCAAAAATTGTGTGCCTGTAGGGTCACTATTGTGACATTCCCTATAATGTTTCGGGACAGTATGTTTAGAAATCCTACTTTTTATCAGGGATATATGTTCTCCTACTCTAGTTGCAAATGTTCTCGTGGTCCTCCCCACATATTGTTTCCCACATGGGCAAGTTATTAGATATACCACGTATCTGGTACTACAGGTACAAAATGTCTTAATAGTATGTGTTCTATTAGTTGTTGTTGATGTGAACTCAGTTGTTTTGTGCCTACCAACGGTGTTAAATTGGCACACAATACATTTCTTACAGGGATAATAGCCTGTTAGATTATGGAAAAACGATGGGCGCCTAGGTGGATTGATGACATTAGGAGCAATTAAACTCCGTAAAGAGGGTGCTCCCCTAAAGAGAACCTTTGCCCGTTCTGGCAACTTAGAGCCTAGAACCGGATCACTCCTCAACACATCCCAGTGCTTGTTTATAATGGTCCTAATTTGTCTATGCTGTATCGAAAAAGATGTCAGCATAGACCATCTATAAGTGTCATCCGACTCCCTATATGTTTTTTCCGCAACGAGAGTTTCCCTGTTGATGTCAATAGCTTTCTGTATTTCACCATCTAGAATGCTGGCATCATATCCCTTAGCCTCGAATTTCTGCTTGAGGATTTCTGCCTGAGTCTTAAACATATCAAGGTCAGTGCAGTTCCTCCGCAGACGTAAAAATTGGCTGCGTGGAACCGAACTTAACCATGATCTGTGATGACAGCTGTCCAGGGAAATGAAGCTATTTCGGTCTGTTGGTTTAAAATGTGTTTTAAACACAAATTTACTATCCACAATCTCTATCTCCAAATCCAAGAAAATAATCCTGGAGGAACTCATTTCAACTGAAAGTGAAATACCCCTGTCATTGCGATTCAAATCATCGAAAAATTCCACCAAGGACTCTGGAGAGCCATTCCATAGGAGGAGGATGTCGTCTATATATCTAGCCCATAGGACCAATGAAGGGTTCCGTTGGGCATAGACGACATCCTCCTCCCATTTGGCCATAAATAAATTCGCAAGACTAGGGGCAAATTTTGCCCCCATTGCAACCCCCTGTTGTTGCAAATAGAAATTATCGTTAAACCAAAAATAGTTGTGCTCCATGGCAAATTCCAAAAGCTCCACAAGGTATTCACATTGGAATGATGCCAAAGAGTCATCAAGATTTAAATAATGCCGAACAGCCTCAATCCCCATCCCTTGTGGGATACATGTATAAAGGGACGCTACATCCGCCGTGGCCATAATACAATGTTCATAAGGCTCAATATCTTCAAGTCTCCTGATTGTAGCCCCAGTATCTTTGAGATAGGAAGGGGTTTTCTTAACAAGGGGTTGCAAATAAAAGTCAATATAACGGCCTATGCGTGAAGTGACCGAATTGATGCCACTCACTATAGGCCTACCAGGAGGGTTTACTGGATCCTTATGGATCTTCGGTAGGTAGTAGATTGTGGGAATCCGAGGAGCGATGGGAACTAGAAATGCTTTCTCTTTACTATTCAGAATTTTTAATTCATAACCTCTATTTATCAGATCTTTAAGTTGTCTCTTATATAAATTCGTGGGATTATTGGGGAGTCGTTTGTAGGTACCTGGTTCATCCAAAATTCTCTGCATTTCCATTTCATAATGTTCTCTATCTAAAATCACAACCCCCCCACCTTTGTCCGCTGGACGTATGACGACATCCTTTTGCTCACACAAGGATCTAAAACCAATAGTCGAGAAGGAAGGTCGATTTACACGTCTAGCGGGCAATTTATCCAGATCATTTAGTAACAAATCCTTAAATATTTTTACAGCTGGCGCAGTGGGTATAGGGGGTACGAATAAAGATGGGTTAGCCAACCCTGAATGTACCGTTCCTGATGTAGCCGCTAGATAATCAGTCCTAAAGGGGTTAGTTGTTAAATACCTTTGAATGTTAATTTTTCTTATAAATTTATGTATGTCTATAAATGTGCCAAACTTATTAAGTTGTTTGGGAGGTGCATACTTCAATCCTTTGTCAAGTACTGACAATTCAGCTTGAGAAAAGGTTTTCTTACTCAAGTTAAAAACGCCCTGTCCTATTAAACTCGCCTTCTTTTTCCTCCTTTGTACTCGTTCTCCCCCTCTGCACCCTCTCTTGCCCGCTAGACGTGTAAATCGACCTTCCTTCTCGACTATTGGTTTTAGATCCTTGTGTGAGCAAAAGGATGTCGTCATACGTCCAGCGGACAAAGGTGGGGGGGTTGTGATTTTAGATAGAGAACATTATGAAATGGAAATGCAGAGAATTTTGGATGAACCAGGTACCTACAAACGACTCCCCAATAATCCCATGAATTTATATAAGAGACAACTTAAAGATCTGATAAATAGAGGTTATGAATTAAAAATTCTGAATAGTAAAGAGAAAGCATTTCTAGTTCCCATCGCTCCTCGGATTCCCACAATCTACTACCTACCGAAGATCCATAAGGATCCAGTAAACCCTCCTGGTAGGCCTATAGTGAGTGGCATCAATTCGGTCACTTCACGCATAGGCCGTTATATTGACTTTTATTTGCAACCCCTTGTTAAGAAAACCCCTTCCTATCTCAAAGATACTGGGGCTACAATCAGGAGACTTGAAGATATTGAGCCTTATGAACATTGTATTATGGCCACGGCGGATGTAGCGTCCCTTTATACATGTATCCCACAAGGGATGGGGATTGAGGCTGTTCGGCATTATTTAAATCTTGATGACTCTTTGGCATCATTCCAATGTGAATACCTTGTGGAGCTTTTGGAATTTGCCATGGAGCACAACTATTTTTGGTTTAACGATAATTTCTATTTGCAACAACAGGGGGTTGCAATGGGGGCAAAATTTGCCCCTAGTCTTGCGAATTTATTTATGGCCAAATGGGAGGAGGATGTCGTCTATGCCCAACGGAACCCTTCATTGGTCCTATGGGCTAGATATATAGACGACATCCTCCTCCTATGGAATGGCTCTCCAGAGTCCTTGGTGGAATTTTTCGATGATTTGAATCGCAATGACAGGGGTATTTCACTTTCAGTTGAAATGAGTTCCTCCAGGATTATTTTCTTGGATTTGGAGATAGAGATTGTGGATAGTAAATTTGTGTTTAAAACACATTTTAAACCAACAGACCGAAATAGCTTCATTTCCCTGGACAGCTGTCATCACAGATCATGGTTAAGTTCGGTTCCACGCAGCCAATTTTTACGTCTGCGGAGGAACTGCACTGACCTTGATATGTTTAAGACTCAGGCAGAAATCCTCAAGCAGAAATTCGAGGCTAAGGGATATGATGCCAGCATTCTAGATGGTGAAATACAGAAAGCTATTGACATCAACAGGGAAACTCTCGTTGCGGAAAAAACATATAGGGAGTCGGATGACACTTATAGATGGTCTATGCTGACATCTTTTTCGATACAGCATAGACAAATTAGGACCATTATAAACAAGCACTGGGATGTGTTGAGGAGTGATCCGGTTCTAGGCTCTAAGTTGCCAGAACGGGCAAAGGTTCTCTTTAGGGGAGCACCCTCTTTACGGAGTTTAATTGCTCCTAATGTCATCAATCCACCTAGGCGCCCATCGTTTTTCCATAATCTAACAGGCTATTATCCCTGTAAGAAATGTATTGTGTGCCAATTTAACACCGTTGGTAGGCACAAAACAACTGAGTTCACATCAACAACAACTAATAGAACACATACTATTAAGACATTTTGTACCTGTAGTACCAGATACGTGGTATATCTAATAACTTGCCCATGTGGGAAACAATATGTGGGGAGGACCACGAGAACATTTGCAACTAGAGTAGGAGAACATATATCCCTGATAAAAAGTAGGATTTCTAAACATACTGTCCCGAAACATTATAGGGAATGTCACAATAGTGACCCTACAGGCACACAATTTTTGGCTATCGATAAATACACACCCCCTTGGAGGGGTGGAGCCATGACTCGTGGTGTTTCCCAGTTAGAGACCTACTGGATATACACGATTCGATCTTATGTCCCGTTTGGTTTAAATATAGAATGGGACATTAATGCGTTCATTAATGATGGGTAGGTCTAAATAAATGGCAATTGTTCTGATGGTTCTAGTTTCCAGCTGTTTGAATTTTTGGGGTTCATCTTATGTGAACAATGTTTTTTCTGTATATTTTATTTTCTGTGTAGCTGCTATTTATGTAACGTAATGTTTGTGGGATAGAATTCTATCTGCCTTTTGTGTCAACGCATTGGTCCTTATGTTCTTATGTATTCACTGGCATACAAGGAATTACGGTGGGTCTTATATGCACATATGTGTATTACCATGTGTATATCCATTCCTGGTAACTTCTGGGATTGAGGTTCCACTGTAATGAGTTCGTGATAAAAATCTGTTTATCCTGTATAGTTTGACACTTCCGATAAAGCATAATTTGGCATGTAATATTTTTGCTAAATATATATGTTACGTTATTTGTATCTTTTTACCTTTTTAATATGAGGATAGTGTATCTTTATCTATTTTTAAACAAATTTATTATTTTTTTGCCTCTTTTTTCTTTTTCTTTTTTCCCCTTATTTGTTTTTTGACCCGGGATTATCATAGGTTCTGTTTGAATATGTGCGCTTCAGCGCACGTCTATTTGCGTTCCATTAGCAATTGGTAGTGGAGCGTGATTATCTGACGTTATTTTTAATGTCCGATGTATCCTTACAATAAAGTTTTAGTTCATGAAATGTGCGCTCCGGCGCACGTCTATTTGCGTTCCATTGTTGGCTGGCGTTGGGGCGTTTCTATCCACATTGCTTCCGGGATCTGACGCATCCCCACGTGGGAGCACTGGAGGTATGGTGCGTCTCAGCCTCTGTCTGGTCGACATCACTTCCGTCGCAGCCCAGCGAAGACCGGAAGTGATGTTGGAATAATTTGTGGGTCAGCCCTTTGATTGGTCAACTAGCTCACTGGTACCCGTGACCCGGAAGTGACGTATTGTGTATAGCGTTACGGTCTCTAAATACTCACTTCTCTGCATTATAGAATGCTCATAAGGCCGGTTTTGACATTTATTATGAAAGGCTTTATTTTTTATCTGGCGATATACAATTATGGGGTCGGTTATAAAATAACACGGCAACGAGGCGTGGAACGCACGCCGGATGCCAGGTCAAACCAGAAGTAACATGCGGTGACACAGGCAGATCAAATTTTCGCCCAAATTAGTATGTTCAGTATATAAGTAAGTGGTCTGCAGTGGAGTAGTACCCCAGATGATGTCTTTTGAGGACGAAACGCGTCGGGACTCCTACTGCAGCTCTATTTTTATATGATATAAGCGCTTAATTCATTGGATACATGTAAGTTCATTACTTATTTTATTAAAAGTTTTTTTAAACGGATTTACACTATTGTGGCCCTCATTTCCTCTCTATATGAGTTCTACAATGTGCGTTGAAGTTTAAAGCGGAAGATTTTTCCATCGCTTGAGTACTTGGTTGAAAATTCCTTGGAGAGTCTTTTATGTTGGATAAACTCTATATAAGAGTATTCTGAAGTCTGATTGATCCTTCGAATGTATATTCGCTTGGATCCATTCTATCTGGTAAGCCTACATCCTATTTGGTGATGGATATACCACAGGGTGCCTGCATGTGGTTTTCATAGGAAGAAGGTGGATGGCTCTTTCCCTCTCACGTGTGGATTGGATTTAATTTGAATCAAATAATAGACTTTTTTCATATTATAAATTCTTTGGATTTTTTCATATTATAAATTCTTTGGACTTTTTTTCACAATATTTGATTTCTTTGGTTTATCATTTTTTCATTATTTCATGTAAGCGTGGTGCAGTCTGGGAAGCACTACGGAATGTTATTTAATCTTGACACTTATACATTATTGTCACATCACTAAGTGGTTTTAATATATTTTTTTCTTTTATATAGCGCTACACTATAATTTAATATTTGGAATTTATTCACTATTGTATATCCTTGTGATCGTGTTAGCAGCTCTTTTTTGTATACAACTTCTGGGGATAGCGCAGTGTTGATTGTCATTGACAGTTTTTTTTGGATACACATTCTTACCAGCAAAGCCTTGTGAAAAGCTCGGCACAGCTGTTAAATGATGAGATAATTAAAACAGTTTATTAACCAGCATGCTCTGCACTTACTTTGCACAGCTGATCTGGGAAACAAACACTAGGCTGAAACCTTTAGAGGACAGCAGAGGTAAGCGTCTGGCCACATCTCTATTTTTTCCTTTAGTACCTGGAGAGAGCCTCCAAGTTTTTAACCTTATTATACCACTGTTACAGATTATCTGGCTCTGGTGCAACTACACAGGGAAACTTTCTTGTCCGAATCGGATGTTCCACACGGTTTGAGACAACTACGGATTTATACAGCCTCCTGATTCCAGGCTTACAAACACTAGATGTTTGCAGGAGAGGCCATACTTTATGGTGTGGTGAGTGCTCCTAATATAACATATTTTATTTATATTTTTTTCTACTATGATTGCCCTTGTGACCTACTAAATAATTGGTGGCTCTCTTACTCTTAGGACATCGTGGCCAAAAAGTAAAACAAGATAAAATAAAAAACCTTCCTCCTGAGCTGGAGGCATTGATGCGTGTGTTTAGGTGCTATCAACCATTTGAACATTGAAACTGCAGCAGTCCTCTATAGGATTGGGAATCAGCCTTGTGGGGTCCCTCGTTTTGAACCCACTTTTTTGAGTGAGTTTCTGTCTTTCCCTTTTTTACCTCTTGTTACTATTGAAATTTAGCTATTATGTTTTACATGTCACCATGGTGACCTATATATACGCTGCTGCCCCCCCCCCCCCTGGTTTTGACAGAGTGATCCCCATTCCTGTTATTAATCTGCAATACATCATATGTTGACTTATGTTGTTTAGTTCCTATTCTGTTAGGGATATGATGTTGTATAATATTTTTGTATGATTAATAAATTAATATTTTTATATATATATTTTTTTTGTTTCTTTGTCAGTTTACTAGTCACACAAATATCTCACTCCAGAAGAAGTGTGTTAAAACATGCGAAACATGTAGAGCTTTCTCCTTCTCAAGCAGTACACTTAATACTGCGAGTAGAATAATCATATTTCTGAAGATTATGTATTAAATGTTTACTATCTATTTTCAAAAGTGAAAATGTGAAATGGCGGTATAGTCTGTATATTATGGAGGATATGAGTCCTGCTGTGATTAGATGCTCTTTTAGCAATCTCTGTTGTCTAGTACAATGGAAAAAAATAAAAATAAATATGTTCTTAATAAAATGTTGATTTTTATCTTTATTCTATGATTGTTATTTTATACATGGTGCCTAAAAAGTCCAGAAGCCCCATCTTTTGTCTTTTTTGAAAAATATTATTCGGGACGTGGCACTTGCTGTACTTTTGTGTATCCACAGCACCACTCTGTGTGAGATGCATTTTTTGATTAGCAAAATCATTCAGGATTCAACAATAATGTCGTGTACACACGACCAGACTTTCTGGCAGACTAGGTCCGATGGAATCAGTCCATCGGACAATCCAATCGTGTGTGGGCTAATTCGATTGTTTATCGTTAAAAAAATCAGACGGACCTAGAAATAGAACATGTTTCAAATCTGTCTGAAGGACTCAATTTCTATCAGGAAAACCGTTCGTCTGTATGCTGGTCCGACGGCCCAAATACGACGCAAGGGAAGTTATTGGCTACTAGCTATTGAATTTCCTTTTTTAGTTCCGTCTTCCATCATCATGTTCAAAAGGAACGGACTTTCAAACGGACTTAGTCCGTTCCTGTGTGGCCAAGTCCGTTCGTTCTGAAAGTCCGTCGGAGCTCGGCCGAAAGTCCGTCGGGAAGACCATCGGACCTAGTTTGACAGAAAGTCTGGTTGTGTGTATGCGGCATAAGAAAGAGACTGAGCAATTATAGCATCCATTGGAGAGTTCTAAGGCGAAAGCCACTGCTGACCAAAAAGAGCACAATGGCTTATCTCACATTTGTCAAAAAAATCTTGATTATCCACAAGACTTTTGGGCAAATATTCCATGGACTGATGAGATAAAAGTTTGTACTTTTTGGAATGTATTCCTCACATTATATCTGGCGTAAAACAAACACAGCATTTCATAAAAAGAATATCATACCAACAGTCAAATTGTGGTGGTAACGTGATGGTCTGGGGCTGCTTTGCAGCTTCAGGACCTGGACGACTTGCTATAATTGATCGAAACCATGAATTCTGTACTCCACCAGAAAATCCTGAAGGAGAATATGCTGCCATCAGTTCGTAGCGCACTTGGGTTATGCAGCAGGACAATGATCCGAAACAGTGGAGTGGCCTAGTCAAAGTCTATCCTTAAATCTGATAAAGATGCTGTGGCAGGACCTTAAATAGCGCATTCATGATCACAAACCAATGTGGCTGAATTAAAACAATTCTGCAAAGAAGAGTGGGCCAACATTTAAGGATGTGAAAGACTCATTGCCAGTTATCACAAACACTTGATTGCAGCTGTTGCCGCCAAGGGTGGCAAACCAGTTATTAGGTTTAGGGGCAATTACTTTTTCACATAGGGCCAGACAAGTTTGGACAGTTTTTTTCCTTTAGTAAATGTAATTATCATTTAAAAACTGCATTTTGTATTTACTCAGGTTATCTTTGTGTACTTTTAAAATTTGATCTGAATCATTTAAATGTGACAAATATGCATAAAAAAAAACTGTATATAAAGAGCTGGGGCTAGGGCTGGTAAGCCCATATAATCCAATGACAGTCCATTCACAGGGGTGATTAGCACACCTTGCAAGAACCTGTGATTTCCTGCATCTGGAATTGCAGATGTATGCAGGGAGCTGTGGCCACTGAGCTCATATGTAGAGCTCACCCCTGGAGGGGTTGCTGAGAATAACACAAGTTCTTCCACAATAGTACAGAGGTTGCCATCCACAAGCACATTTCCATGCACACTGACAACACAAGCTCAGTCTAGGGTATGTGTTTTTAGAATTTATTGCGGAACAACCTGAAAATAGAGAAGGGGTTCAAGGGTTTCAGGATACTTCAAAACAAGCAATAGGAGGACAAACTTCTAGCACAAATCTTTATAGTAGCAGTCCCAACCAGGTCTTACTCACAATGTCCTTGGAACTGTTTGCCACCCAGATGCCACAGAAAGATCCACAGTGAGGGAAATCTTGCACCAGACTATAACGTAAGAAAAGTGCCCTCCAGGAAAAAATCTTCTTCAGTCCCTCAGCCCAGCTTCTGCCGAGGCTCAGACTGCAATTCTTGTCTCTTTCTAGCTGCCTCCGAGGTGCAGCAGCCCCAGAAGAACTGTAACTCTCCTAGTAGAGAAAGAAGACTCTTGAAAGGCCCCTCAAACATGTATCACCTCCCTAGCCACATTCTAGGTGCCTCCTTAAATATTTAAACTGGACATTTGACTCTCCCAACCCTATATTCTGGAAGCTTCCTCCAGAATCAGGTAGGAGTAATCAGATCCGTGACACATACCGGTCATTCCAGATGCATGGCTTGTCACCCATGTGAATTGACCCTTAATGTGTACATTTAAACATAGGATGTAGATTTACATGCAAGAAACCAAAGTAAAATATGCCTTTATTCCCAGCATAGGGTAGTGTGTAAAGGACCTAGATTGGACAGCGCCTCACACACTGGGCTGGCCCAGGTCCTGCCCTGCTTCTTTTGCAGATGGGATAGTAGTCACATACCTGCCTTTTTTAGAAAAACTCTATCATATCCAACTCTACCAGCCTCTTCACATATTTCCAATTGAAAGGCCTATTACCTAGAATAAAGAATGTTTACTTTTCGCATTTAGCCATTTTCGCATTTAGTTTACAAGCGTTTTTATGGAGATACATTTTTGACTATTTAAAAACAAAAACGCTTCTATATGCAGACACGGCTAAATGTGGCTTTTAAACACCGCAAAACGAACATTTTTTTAAATGTCCGTTACTATCTGTCAAGTTAAATCATTCAGGAGAGGTTTTAAAATGTGACGTGTACATTAAGCTTTAATGAAGAAAAGGAATCTGGACAGCCGCACTGCAATATAAGCCTTTATTGTAGCATAGTCAAAGTTCATGTAACAGCAGAAGCAGGGTAAGACCGTGACTGGGGCACCATCTCAAAGTATATCTCAACCTGGTTGAGCAACCTTCTGCATTGGACTGAATCGATCCCAAATCGCTGGGGTAGTGGAGTGGAACCAGGCATACCTCTTATAGAGGTAATACTTGAGGTGGGTGCCTGCACAGAGACTGGAGCAGCAGCAGGGACAGCCTGAAACACAGGTTGTACTGGAGCAGCCACAAAGGGACATTCCAGGTGAGCCATGCAACTCAGGAGCGTTTGAAACGCCATGGCAAACTGATCCATGTGGTGATCCTGCTCATCCAATCTGGAAAAAAATATTACCAACAAGTGGATTGACTGCATCTTCTGAATTCATGGCCTTCCCCTACTGTCAGGAACCATGAATCAGACCAAGACAGAAGTACAGTTAAATCATACTTTATTAATAATAAAAGTAAATAGAACAAACGTAGTCAAAACATAGCCAAAGTTTGGTAACAGGAAAGCATAGTCAGACAAGCCAGAAAGTCACTAAGCCAGGAATCAGCGTAGTGGAACATCAAGCAGGATCTGGCACCAGAAGGAATGTCAGCCAAGCAAGTCTTTAACAGGAACACAGGAGATGATCTCTGCCTTCCCCTTGGTCAACATCACAGAGACTATCTGGGCTGGATGGCTTAAGTAGGCAGGACTGACGAGCAGGATATCATCAACAGGTGAGTCACTATAGAGAGATAGGAGCTGACAATTGGGCGACAGTTGAGCGGCCAGCTCAGAGAAGGTATGGCTGAGCCCAGCCCTAACAACCTGTTATTTCCACTTGTGCTGGATATTGTAGTCCTGCCCCTATACAAGGCTATAGGGCCAGAATGCTTTGCTGCTGCTGGAGTGCCTCCTCTTCTCCCTGCCAATGAGGATGTAAGAAAGGCAGCAGAGCGAGTGGTTGTGTGTGCGAGAACCGCTCATATTAACTGAAGTCGGTGAGGAGGAGAGGGATTGGGAGAAATTCCCTGCAGGAGCTGACAGGCATGCACTCTCTTCAGTGACAGCCTCGGTCAGCTTGGCATGGCCACAGGAGATGCTGGGCACTTGCTACACACATATATTTTCCAGCACACGGGATCATTTTTAATTCTAACTTTTTATAGTATTATAATTGTTTTGGTAGCCCCGCACCTCCCATGGCCATGCCAAGCTGACCGAGGCCCGCATCTCCCGTGACCATGTTAAGCTGGCTGAGGCTCTCACGGAGGGAGAGTGTGCCTGTAAGCTCCTGTGGGGTTTTCTCCCCCCGCGCTCTGCTCACTGACTCCATTTGTTCTGCACCTTCCTCTGCATCCTAATTGGCAGGGGGTGGAGCCAATATCAGCAGCAAAGCATTTTGGGACATGTAGTCCCCACCAAAACAGCCCCATAGCCATATATGGGGACAGGACTACATACCCCAGCATTCTCTGGCAAGGAAAGAATCGAGGCCACCCTCTTGTCAGCTGGGGAGAAGTTAGTTACCATGAGGCAGGAGAAGAGACTGGACCTAGGGTGTTGTCTCACGGGTCAGTCCACTGACTCTTTCCAGCCATCCACGGCCAGTCGGGACATCCAGCCTGAGAGAGGGGGATTTCAGGTGCATATCCAGGCACACCTGCACCGACAGCGTGAAGCGTTCCAGTGTGAGGTGACCAGTCAGGTTACCAGAAGAGCCTGCCTATTCCAGAACCTTCATTTTGAGTCTTGATTGCAGGATTGGTGAGAGGACACTTGCCCATTTGCAGGAGACAAGGACACTGCACACAGACAGAGTTACTTCACTTTGCCCACACTTGCCAGAACCTGGGTCTCATTGAAGCCCTGTTAAGCAGTCACAGTGTCTGCCTTGCTATCCGGATACAGTCAAGTCAGCATACCGCAGTTACACTTTGTCAAGCAGGAGATCCAAGTGCCCCAAATCAAGTGGCTAGCTAAAGATACAAGACCTCATCCTTCTTCTAAGGGAGACACGGACACACATATTCAGGGCTCTGTATATGCAGTGTATCTGTGGCATAGTCTGGCTTGGGAGTTAAGCCAATGAACACTGAATCCGGTACAGTGTTTGTAGTCGGACATAAGAGAAGGTAATTTCTCTGCTCTCCTTTTGCCTGGACTCATAAAGCCAATTTAAGTACAGATAAACAATCCAGTATAAGGTTGCCATCTTGTGATTTGCTATTATTGAAGTGTTTCCTCTGCTTTTTTGGGTTATTTGCAATTGTGGAATCCCCTGAAAGCAGCCTGATATAATATATTGCGTTATATTGCTCTTTATCTCAGTTATTGCTCTTCAGCTAATTCATTCAAGAATATACTGTTATTGTCTGTTACTTTTACACAGAAACCTTATAGTAAAGACATTTCTGTGTTTTATCATGTGTGTGTTTTCATTGGTCCTTGCACCTACACTATTACCAGGTGTGCCAGAGGGGCTGAGAATTTTTTTGGGGTTGAGAGGCAGAGTACTTAAGCGGCTCCTCAAGGGGTTAGCGCTACATATTATTCACCTTGGATTATCTGTGTGTTTAAAGTTTGAATATTTCTGACAGTTGTGTAGCACTACATAGGTATTGAACTGCTTAGAGCATTAATGCTTAAGTAACTAACCCTGCACTAAAGGACTGTAACCTTGTACAGCATTCATACCTGGGCTGGCAGAGTGCAAGAGCATGAGCAAAAAAAATCTGAGCGATGTGTGCCAAGCAACAATAACTGAAATGTATGGCAAAACAAAGGAGAACAAGATTCATAAGTTGCATGAAGCAGATATCCAGGCAGAGTAGACCCTGGTGAAACTTACAACATCTCTAAAGTATTTTCTTACACCGTCAAAAGACCAACCACTGCCATCGCCCTCATGGGTGACAACTTACCCTTGAAGGCACCTCCACATCCACAATGTCCATTGAATTCCATCCTGTAACTGCAGATAAATGGACCATCCCCCCCTCAGGTACAGCCTGGTATCTGACTCAAATTCTAAATGTCGGATGACCATGCCCCCATTCGGAATAAAAATATCGCCCAAACACTTTATTGACTTTTATGTGAATTTTGTTAATCCTGGCACCCGACCTCGCCATGCGCCAAGTCGCCCGAGCCACCATATTGGTCCACAAGACCATCATATTGGGGAAGACTGTACAGAACCACAGTAAATCGAATTTGATGTCCATAATGAGCTCCCTACTGGAACGAACCCCCAGATTGTTCCCACCAACATGGAGCACTAGAATGTCAGGTGGCCTATAAAGGCATGCAAAACAATGCACCTTAGGCATGTCCCTGATCCACATCATCCCCGGTACCTCTAACCAGCGGACGCATGCCTCCCTTCTGGAAATACACAGCTGCCTGCCATCTGACCTAACGTCAGCTTGCCTGGCCCCCCACAAAACAAGTGACCCATGATCCAGATGAGGTGTAGCTGCACTCGTCTGCATACTCCATCTGTGAATCTAAGTGAAATGCTCATATGATGATCTAATTATTTTGCACATTTAAGTGTAAATCAGTGCGCATAAGTGTATGGACTGCTAGCAGCGCTATCTGCACATTTATCTGTGACTGAAAGGGTTAATTACCAACTGGCCTGGTTTTCTATCTGTTTATCTTGGTGGTACAATTACCTGCACTAATCTCTGCACAAGGTGCTTGCATACTTGTATGAACTATCTGTATATTTATGCGCAGATCCATCGGTGTAATTATTTGCCCTTTAAACTACAAGAGTGGCTGAAGAAGTGAGGTACCGTTTACATAAAAAATATATGCAAAATTATTAGTCACTCCCCCACCTTTTTTTTTTTCTTTAAATCTGCTCAGCCGGCATGAACTGGCAATAAGTTTATTTACAAGACAGTAAATATGCAGAGGGAATAAAAATTTGGGGGAAGGAATAATGGGGATAAAGGGGGTAAAAACCAATCAAGCAGAAACAGGAATTGTAACTCCATAAAAACATATATGGTGCAGGATAAAGCAGATCAAAGAACGGAACAAGTAGTTGAGAGTGCAGAGGGGATCATTTTTCCTCTAGAAGGGCAAATAAATAAAAGTACTGGTCTGCGGGAAGAAGAAGCCCCACAGAAGGATCAACAACAACAGAAAATAGAAAGGAAAAAAGGAAACGGATTGCCTACAAGCACTTCCTATTAAGCAAGATATGGCAGAAATTATGTCAGAACGCATGATTAACCACTTTCAGACCGGACCATTTTGCTGGTAAATGACCAGAGGTCTTTTTACACTTTGGCACTGCGCTGCTTTACCTGGTAATTGCGCGGTCATGCAATGTTGTACCCAAACAAAATTTGCGTCCTTTTCTTCCCACAAATAGAGCTTTCTTTTGATGGTATTTGATTGCCTCTGCGATTTTTATTTTTTGCGATATAAACGTAAAAAGACCGCAAATTTTGAAAAAAAATGATATTTTCTACTTTTTGTTATTAGAAAAATCCAATAAACTCAATTTTAGTCATACATTTAGGCCAAAATGTATTCAGCCACATGTCTTTGGTAAAAAAAAGTCAATAATTGTATATTTATTGGTTTGCGCAAAAGTTGTCACATCTACAAACTAAGGTACGTTTTCTGGAATTTACGCAGCTTTTAGTTTACGACTGCCTATCTCATTTCTTGAGGTGCTAAAATGGCAGGGCAGTACAAAACCCCCCCAAATGACCCCATTTTGGAAAGTAGACCCCCTAAGGAAATTGATAAGAGGCATGTTGAGCCCATTGAATATTTTATTTTTTTGCCTCAAGCGATTGAATAATGACAAAAAAAATTTTTTTTTTTTTTTTTTACACAAAGTTGTCACTAAATGATATATTGCTCACACATGCTATGGGCGTATGTGAAATGACACCCCAAAATAAATTCTGCTGCTTCTCCTGAGTATGGGGATACCACATATGTGGGACTTTTTGGGAGCCTAGCCGCGTACGGGGCCCCGAAAACCAAGCACCGCCTTCAGGCTTTCTAAGGGCGTAAATTTTTGAGTTCACTTCTCACTACCTATTACAGTTTTGAAGGCCATAAAATGCCAAGATGGCACAAAACCCCCACAAATGACCCCATTTTAGAAAGTAGACACCCCAAGCTATTTGCTGAGAGGCATGTTGAGTTCATGGAATATTTTATATTTTGCCACAAGTTGCGGGAAAATTACAAACTTTTTTTTTTTTTTTTTTTTTTTAACAAAGTTGTCACTAAATGATATATTGCTCATGCATGCCATGGGCATATGTGAAATGACACCCCAAAATAAATTCTGCTGCTTCTCCTGAGTACGGGGATACCACATATGTGGGACTTTTTGGGAGCCTAGCCGCGTACGGGGCCCCGAAAACCAAGCACCGCCTTCAGGCTTTCTAAGGGCGTAAATTTTTGAGTTCACTTCTCACTACCTATTACAGTTTTGAAGGCCATAAAATGCCAAGATGGCACAAAACCCCCACAAATGACCCCATTTTAGAAAGTAGACACCCCAAGCTATTTGCTGAGAGGCATGTTGAGTCCATGGAATATTTTATATTTTGCCACAAGTTGCGGGAAAATTACAAACTTTTTTTTTTTTTTTTTTTTTTTCACAAAGTTGTCACTAAATGATATATTGCTCACGCATGCCATGGGCATATGTAAAATGACACCCCAAAATAAATTCTGCTGCTTCTCCTGAGTATGGGGATACCACATATGTGGGACTTTTTGGGAGCCTAGCCGCGTACGGGGCCCCGAAAACCAAGCACCGCCTTCAGGCTTTCTAAGGGCGTTACAGTTTTGAAGGCCATAAAATGCCAAGATGGCACAAACCCCCCCCAAATGACCCCATTTTGGAAAGTAGACACCCCTAAATTTAGGGGTACACTAGTGAGACTAGGTAATAAATGGCGGGTGCCCTGAAACTATAAAAAAATAACTAACCAACCAGCGTCACCTGTAACAGTTATATGGTGATCACTGGTGAAAGGGTTAACTAGGGGGCAATTAGGGGGCTTTATGCGGTAGTATATGGGGGTCCCTGGCGCTATAAAAAGCTGCAGCGAACCTAAATACCTACCTGCCTAACTAGCGTCACCTGTGACACTAATACAGCGATCAGAAAAACGATCGCTTATTAGGCTGGGTTCACACTGGAGCGATGCGGGAACGCCACGAATGCGCGGCGGGTTCCCGCATCGCATGCCTCCCGGCGGCAGTTCACACTGCCCTATGCGAACTGCTGGGAGTGTCAGTGAAATGTTACTGACACCCCCAGATCAGTTCGCATATCGCAGTGCGATCTGCAAACTCGGATCGCATGGTGTGAACACCCATGCGATCCGATTCTGCTGCGGGCCAAAAAAAGGGTCCCGTGCGAATTTGCGGCGGGTGCGGCGGGTGCGGCGAATGGCTGAACTCGAATCGCACAGAGATCGGATGTGATTTGCACTGCAGTGCGGTGCGAATCACATCCGTTCTCATAAACCGCTGCAATGTGAACCCAGCCTTAGTGACACTGGCGACGGGGGGTGATCACGGGGTTAAACCTTTATTGGAGGGGTTAGGGGGGTACCTTAGAACTAAAGGGGGCTAACCCTAACTGCCCTAACAGTTATTAGTCACAAATGACACCCGCCGGGTGATCAGGGGGTTAAACCTTTATTAGGTAATAAATGGCGGGTGCCCTGAAACTATAAAAAAATAACTAACCAACCAGCGTCACCTGTAACAGTTATATGGTGATCACTGGTGAAAGGGTTAACTAGGGGGCAATCAGGGGGCTTTATGCGGTAGTATATGGGGGTCCCTGGCGCTATAAAAAGCTGCGGCGAACCTAAATACCTACCTGCCTAACTAGCGTCACCTGTGACACTAATACGGCGATCAGAAAAATGATCGCTTATTAGGCTGGGTTCACACTGGAGCGATGCGGAAACGCCGCGAATCCGCGGCGGGTTCCCGCATCGCATGCCTCCCGGCGGCAGTTCACACTGCCCTATGCGAACTGCTGGGAGTGTCAGTGAAATGTTACTGACACCCCCAGATCAGTTCGCATATCGCAGTGCGATCTGCAAACTCGGATCGCATGGTGTGAACACCCATGCGATCCGATTCTGCTGCGGGCCAAAAAAAGGGTCCCGTGCGAATTTGCGGCGGGTGCGGCGGGTGTGGCGGGTGCGGCGGGTGCGGCGGGTGCGGCGAATGGCTGAACTCGAATCGCACAGAGATCGGATGTGATTTGCACTGCAGTGCGGTGCGAATCACATTCGTTCTCATAAACCGCTGCAATGTGAACCCAGCCTTAGTGACACTGGCGACGGGGGGTGATCACGGGGTTAAACCTTTATTGGGGGGGTTAGGGGGGTACATTAGAACTAAAGGGGGCTAACTCTAACTGCCCTAACAGTTATTACAGTCACAAATGACACCAATGCAAAAAAAAAATAAAAAAAAATGACATTGGTGTCACTGTGACTGGGGGGCAGGGGTAATTGGGGGGGTGATCGGGGGGTAAAGGGGGGGTGTGAGTGTGCCTGGCATGTTCTACTGTGTGTGTAGAGTGTTGGTGCAACTTACTGATCCGCTCTCCTCCGTGTCGGAACGAAAAATACCGACACGGAGGAGAGAATACATCACTTCCTCTCCTGTGTTTACATTACAGGAGAGGAAGTGATGTCACCGGGGATTTCTATTCGTCGGGAGCGATCGCGAGGGGGTGGCCATGAATGAATGGCCGTCCCCTCGTCCGGGATCGCTCCCGAACGAATACCGACCGCCGCAGGCACCGGGCGGGGGCCCGATCGGGCCCCCGACCCGCGGGAGGCAAGGGACGTACATGTATGTCCTTATGCCTGCCCGTGCCATTGTACCGACGTACATCGGCGTGCGGCGGTCGGCAACTGGTTAAAGGAGAATTGAATGCTACTAGAATAGACATACAGAATATATTACAAAGGGTAAAAGAATCTGAAGTACGTGTATATGAACATAAAACAGCGATTATGGGAGAGGGCTGAGCTGGATTGGCTGGAAATGAGGAATCTTCGATACAGGCTTGGAGATCAAGAAAACCGAAACAGACGGAATAAATTAAAGATTAGCAGACTACCAGAGTCCATGAAAAATAGTGACCTAGAAACAACGATTTGCGAGGTGTTCAATAAAATATTTAAAAAAAGAAGCAATATCTCCTATATGCTTTGAAAGAGTTCACAGGATAAAAAAATAACTACTTCATCAACAGATACTGCAAGAGATGTAATAGCAAGGTTCTCTCGCTACAAAATAAAACAACAAGTTTCGTATGGCATGAGAAGTGCTGCACCAATCTAATTCAATGGAACCAAGATACTTATCTGCACAGATTTATCACAAGAGACTCTGGCCCAAAGGAGGGCTTTGAAACCCCTAATAAATCAGTTACAAGCAACAAATATTTCTTATAGATGGGGTTTCCCAGCATGTTTGGTAAAATCAAGGTGTCTCAGCTACATTGCGATTTCCAGAGGACTTGAAAGAATTTTGTAGCAAATTTGATTTGCCAAGTATTAATTTGGAAAACTGGGAAAAAAAACTCTGAGAATGGGGGAAGTTAAAAGTTCAGCTGTGGAATAAAGTATAGAGTTCTAACAATAGAAATAAAATAGGGCATAAACAAATAAGTAGTATAGCCTTCAGTAAGGGGAAGATGGGCCGGTAGGGGAGAAGATTCGCTCTGGGGTGCACGGGGGTCTGGCGATGCCTGCTTGTCCCCTCAGAACTATTTTTGAACTGGGAATGAGGTCTGGGGATTCATGCAGCCATACTAAACCCCCTAAGGGTTGCCCTGCCTGGCTGGGCACCTACAATGTGGGAGATAGACGGGTAGGCTATATCATTGATATTCAATGTGGGGGGGAGGGGGGCTTTATACGAGGAAGTCTGTTTGGGGTAGATTAGATGGTGTCGTGTTATGTTGTCGTGTCTTGCCGATTCTCATGTTATTAGTTAAATGGATCATCCCCGGGAAATTGGAAGAATTATATCTTCCTCCTACAGTTAAAGCAATGGAGTCTGATTCAGAAGGAAGGTACCTATTTATTAAGGGCTCCTTGTTCATTAATGAATACACATTGGTCAACATTTACTGTCCTAACATCCATCCTTGCCTCTTTTTGAGAAAGGCAATGAATAAATTAGAAAAGTTTAAAGAGGGGGAAAGTGATTATGGCAGGAGACTTTAATTTTTTACTCGATCCAACCCTGCATACCCAAACTATCTCTCTCCGTTCAGAGGGAAAATATCTCAAAGCAATCAAACAAAAATTGCTTCAGCAGAAACTTGTGGAGGCCTGGAGGATTTTACATATTATTCTCAGGTACATTCCTCTTACTTGGGAATTTATTACGTTTTTTTTAGACCATCAGCTTCTAGAAGGGTTAAAGGCAGAAGTGAAGTCAATCACCCTCTCGGATCATGCCCCAGTTATGGTTAGCTTGGATTTAAAGGATATACTGGACAGGCAAAGATCCTGGAGGTTGGATGAATCACTCTTATATGACCATGGTATATTAGGTCTCACAGAGAATTCTCGGAAAGCAATCTTCAAAGCCAAAAAGGACCACTTCTCATATACAATCTCAATGGCCGCAAACCAACCACGGGAACTGTTTAAACTGGTTAATCAATCAATGAATCCGGTGTGCCTAGAACCCCCAGAAAGCGAATCCCAGGATTACTGTGACAAACTGTCGGATTTTTTCATCGATAAAGTCAAAACCATCAGGGAAACAATTTGTCAGAAGAAAACATCCAACCTCAGCCAGCAAATACATAAAGAGGATGTCTGCACCAACATACTGCAACCGCCAAAATTTTCACTATCCCCAATTACCGTAGACACCGCAAAAAACATCATTAATAAACTGCGTGACAGTACCTCACCTATTGACATCATCCCCACAAAACTACTGAAAGAATGCTCCGACATCGTGGCTCCAACCATAACCCACCTCATAAACCGATCATTCCACAAAGGGATTGTTCCCAGCATCCTCAAACAAGGCATCGTCAAACCTCTACTCAAGAAACCAAACCTGGACCCTCAGGATCCAAACAACCGTAGGCCGATTACACGCCTCAACACCATTTCTAAGATCATGGAGAAAGCTGTAGTACATCAGCTACAACTTCACCTGGATACTCACAAACTCCTGGACCCGCTGCAATCAGGCTTCCGCCCGGGTCATGGAACAGAAACAGCTCTCCTCAAGATTTGGGATGACGCCCTCGAAGCAGCAGATGACGGAGAGCCGTGTCTCCTCGTACTGCTAGACCAGCGTTTGATACAGTAGATCACAATACTCTACTCGTCCGCCTCACAGAAGTAGCCGGAGTCCAAGACATAGATCTCCAATGGTTCGCGTCCTTCCTAGGAAATCGGTCACGGACAGTAAAACTAGGAAAATTCCTCTCCGAAACTCGGGCAGTCACCTGCGGAGTCCCTCAAGGCTCTCCGTTGTCACCCGTTCTCTTCAAGATTTACATTCGCCCACTCCTTCAAATCATCAGATGCTCAGATCTCTGCTTCCACTCTTATGCTGACGACACGAAACTTTATTTCCGGATCAATGGAAAAAAAAGATCACCAACAACAACTTGAAAACTGCCTCAAATCAATAGAGGACTGGATGACCACCAACTCCCTCCAGCTGAACCAATCAAAGACAGAGCTTCTTATCTTACACCCAAATCATAAGCCCGCAACCAAAACCTCCTGGTCTCCACCAACCGTCTTTGGGCAGACTATCTCCCCAAAGACCAAAGCGAAGAGTCTCGGGATTATTTTAGACGCACAAATGTCAATGGATGCGGAAATAGGATCTGTAGTCAGTCGATCTCACCATCTGCTGCGCATGCTTCGCAGACTCATCCCTTTTATCCCAAAGAATGACAAAGCAGTGGTAGTTGGAACAATCATTAATTCACGACTGGACTACGCAAAGTCGCTTTACATAGGATTACCACAATATCAACTTGCGCGATTACAACTGATCCAAAACACGGCGGCAAGGCTGATAACAGGAAAAAAACCCTGGGAATCCATCTCTCCTTCACTGAGGAGCTTACATTGGCTAACCGTAAAAAATCGGATCACGTTCAAGACCCTGTGCCTCACCCACAAATGCGTGCATAGAGAAGCTCCACAATGCCTAATGGAGAAAATAAATCATTACACACCAAACCGCAGTCTTCGATCAGCCAACAAAAACCTCCTCCTCGTGCCCAAAGCCCAGTATAAATCCAAGGGTGATCGGAGATTCGCTGTCCAAGGGCCTCAGCTATGGAATGCTCTACCAATCAACATCCGCCTGGAAGAAAATCACCTGGCTTTTAGGAAAAAACTCAAGACCTTCCTCTTTTAGCAGATGATCAAAGCTCGCCACAGCGCCTAGAGGCGATTCAGTTCACATTGTGCGCTATACAAGTATTTCATTCATTCATTCATTAGAGGATATGGTAAAGGACTTGAATTTGTTCTTTAAAGAGAATAATATAGAGAATATTGCACTAACTGTATTGTGGGAAACTCATAAAGTATTTATGAGAGGGAGATTAATAGCAGAGGGGGCCAAGAGGAAAAAAAATTGGACAGCACAAAAACAGTCTCTCCTACAAGAAATTCAGGAACTGAAACAGACACATAAAAGTTGAAATGATAACAAGGTAGTGGTTGAACAGGAAAGTGGGAGACACTGAGGCCGCGTACACACGGGCGGACTGTTCGTCCAACTTTGTCCGCTGAACAGTGTTTCAGCGGACAGTCCGCTCGTGTGTGGGCTTCAGCGGACAGTTTCAGCGGACAGTCTGACGAACAAAGTTTTTCGGAATTTCCGTAAGACTGTCCGCTGAAACTTGGTTTGAGCGGACAGTCCGCTCGTGTGTAGGCTTGTTCGACAAACTAAGTCTCGCGCATGCTCAGAAAGAATTTACACGGCGAAGGTTGCATTGCAGTGTATTGGACTTCGAATCTCTCGTCCCGTCGTACGTGCCGTTCACGTCATCGCGCAAGTTTTCAGCAGACTGTTCGTTCGTCGTTTGTGGTCAAGTCCGTTCATGCTAATTTTGAACGGACTGTTTGTCAAACTGTTTGACGAACCTAGTTGGGCGGACAGTCCGCCCGTGTGTACGCGGCCTGAGGGATTTCATGGAGCAGGATACTAAATGGGCATTCATTAGAAAAGCTGAAAGGCAATATGAATATGGTAATAAATCTGGGAGACTATTGACGGGGGTGATTAACCACTTGCAGACCGGACCATTTTGCTGGTCAAAGACCAGACCACTTTTTGCGATTCGGCACTGTGTCGCTTTAACTGACAATTGCGCGGTCGTGCGACGTGGCTCCCAAACAAAATTGACATCCTTTTTTTTCCCACAAATAGAGCTTTCTTTTGGTGGTATTTGATCACCCCTGCGGTTTTTATTTTTTGCGCTATAAACAAAAATAGAGCGACAATTTTGAAAAAAACGCATTATTTTTTACTTTTTGTTATAATAAATATCCCCCAAAAATATATAAAAAAACATTTTTTTCCCTCAGTTTAAGCCGATACGTATTCTTCTACATTTTTTGGTAAAAAAAATCGCAATAAGCGATTATTGATTGGTTTGCGCAAAAGTTATAGCGTTTACAAAATAGGGATAGTTTTATAGCATTTTTATTAATAATTTTTTATTATTTTTTTTTTTTTACTAGTAATGGCGGCGATCTGCGATTTTTATTGTGACTGCGACATTGTGGGGGACCCATCGGACATTTTTGACACATTTTTGGGACCATTGTCATTTATACAGTAATCACTGCTATATAAATGCAGTGATTCCTGTGTAAATGACACTGGCAGTGAAAGGGTTAACCAGTGGGTGGCAGTGTAGGGGTTAAGTGTTCCTAGGGGTGTGTTACTAGCTGTGGGGGGGTTGGGCTTTCATTTAGTGTACACTGATCTCTGCTCCAATCACATGGAGCAGAGATCAGCGTCACTAGTTGCTAGGCAGAATGGAGAAATGTTGTTTACACAGCATTTCCTCCATTCGGCCGCTCCGTGAGACGATCGCGGGGATGCCCGCGGCGATCGAGTCCGCGGGTCCCGCGACCGGACTCACGGGGGTCCCGACCAGCGCGGGAGCGCGCCGCACTCCCGATGGCAGGGCGGCATCGACTATTGGACGTACCTGTACGCCAATATGCCTGCCCGTGCCATTCTGTCGACGTACATTGTCGTGCGCTGGCCGGGAAGTGGTTAAACCTAGAAGAAATACAAATTATATTGCGAACTGAAAGATAAAAAGGGGAAGATAAAACTTTCTGCTAGGGATATTAGTAAAAATCTTCTTGGAGTACTATCACTCACTATATAAAGTAAACAATATCCAATTGCGACAATAGACAAAATAGAAGAAATAAAATAGAACAGTACTTATGGAAGATAAAGCTATCAGCTATATCGGAAGAGGATTCAAGTAAGTTAGATAGTGATATCTCTAAGGAACAAATAGAACAGGCAATCAGAAATAGTAAGGCCAGTAAAAGTCTTTATAGACTATATAGAGCAGCAATTAACCCATTCTTGTTGAAGGCAGTGAAGACATTAATCCCAAAACCATGGAAGTCATAGTATTACAGATGATAAAGGATTGGTTTAGGGAGGTAGATAAAATTAGGTTTACGGAAGAAGTAATACACTCGCAAAATGACTCCCAAACAAGATTTGTTAGTACTTGGAAGAGTTGGTTGGAATTTAAACAATCCCTGGTTTATGTGAGTTATATGGGGAGTGAGGGTAGTATTTAGAGGCCCCCCTTTTTTTTTCCTGACACAGGAAGGATATGCATGATTTGTAGGGGAGATTGTAATGGTGGTAGAGAGATGAGACTCTCTCCTCCTCATAAATAAATAGACAGGGTAGGGAAAGGTCACAGACTCAATTATGTAAAAAGGAATTTATTAAGTATTTAACACTATAGGTAGGAGGTAGGGGTTTTATTCACAAATATACAATTGGGCAAGGGTAAACAGGATAGCAGGATCGGTTTGTTCATGGAATAGAATAAAAGTGTATGTGTGTGGAGGAGGGGGAGTGCTTCTTGCTGTTGGGGGTAGTGGGGGGTGTGTTTTTTTTTTTTTTTGGAGGTGGGATGAGACATGGAATATCTCCAATTTTTTGGAAGAAACATGGAATATTACCAATGATCAAGCAGCCAACAAATATGAGCGAATGTCTGTATAGAATCTCCTGGAGTCTCATCTACCACTCTGATTAACAGCTGCCTCGGAAGGAGTGCAAGGCATACTGTTTTTCCTCCAAACCCACTGCCCGAATGCCCTTCCTGAAAATGGCTATGAACTGAAACTTGGACAACGGAGACCCACCCCCAGGTATCAGAAATGACCCATCCACGATCGGGCACATCTCTAAAAACTCCTGTACCACTCTCACCGGACAAATGCGCAGCAAGACTTGCAACCTGTCCCCACTACAAAGCACATTCTGCACCAATATTCTCCCCAGGACCTTCATAGATGGACTGGCCAGCTCACTAATCTGAAATGCCCCCAAAAATGGCAGGTAAAACGCCACTTTGAATATGGAAACCTCATATCCAGATGAACATAATGAGCCCAGGCCCACAAAAATGGCCTGTAAATTACCAAAGGGCATGGGCGCCCTAGCATCCCTGCGCTTATGTGACTTCCGATATCCTTTTTATCGCCTGAAGAACCCAAAAATCTTCCACCCAGACCTGCAACTTAAAGAAAAACGCCAAGCCCACCAATTTCTGCTCAATGGCAGACACTGACGCACCTTGCTCCATGTTCCCAAAAACAAAATACAGGACTATCAGCCATACTTCCAAATCTCCCTGCTCCACCCTAGGCTATACGCAACATCTCCAACCACTCCTGCTATACCTTGGAGTAGGCCGCCCACGTGGCCACACTCATCGACCTTCTGATCCATCCAGCGATGGCTCCAAGGCAATCTCCCACAGCCACCCGGAACAAGGGACTCCCCGTTGCTTGGCTGCTGGTGTCAGTTTCTGGAATCTGTCCCCCTGAAACCGAGACAAGGAGTCAGCTAAAGTATTGTCTACCCCCGGGAGGTGTGCAGCATACAGAAAAATGTTCAATTGAAGGCAGCGTAGCACCATATGGCACAACAGCCATATGATAGGTTGTGACGACGCTGAGATGTGGTTAATGACTTGAACCACTCCCATGTTGTCGTAATTCAAACAAATGTTCAAGTTTCGATACAACTCGATACAATTTCGATACAACTCACCCCATATTTCCATACCAGTACTACTGGAAAAAGCTCCAGGAGCACCATGTTACTAAGAAAACCTTCGTACCAAAGTTTCACACTCAAATGACCCTGGTAGAAGGCCCCATAACCTGAGGACCCTGCTGCGTCCGTAAACAGCTCCAAGTCAAAGTTACTCACCGGACCAGACATCCATACCAATCTTCCATTATAGTGTTCCAGAAATGTGTGCCACACCCTCAAATCTTCCCAATGTTCCTAATTGATAAGGATAAAATGGGTAAGGGACTTAACCCCTGCTGTAGCAGCTGACAGCCGTCGGCAAAAAACCCTGCCCATGAGAATAATGCGACATGCAAAATTAAACTTACTCAACAGGGATTGCAGCTTCCGCAGCTCGATCTTGCGTAGTCTCAATATCCCACAGATCTCCGTCTTGAGTGGCAACTATTTATCCTCTGGCAACCGACACTCCATGGCGTCCAAGTTGAGAACTATGCCTAAGAAACTTAGCATGGTGGTTGGGACCTCCCGTCTTGTCTGCAGCCAATGGAATACCGAACCTACCTGCAATGTGCTGCAACGTGGAAAAAAGTATTGCGCACACACAACTTAGAAGAAGGCAGCCCCACATAATGGAAATCATCCAAATAATGGATGACAGAATTCACCCCCGATACATCCTGGACCACCCATTCAACAAAAGAACTGAACTTCTCGAACAGAGCGCAGGAAACCGAGCAGGCCATAGGCAAGCAGCTATCTACATAAAATTCGTCCTGCCAACAGCACCCCAGCAGGTGGAAACTTTCCGCGTGGACAGGGAGCAAACGAAAAGTGGATTCAATGTCTACTTTTGCCTTCAGTGCCCCCATGCAGCCAACCGGCATGTCAGAAGTGTACAAAACCGTAAAATGCCTCCTGATCTATGGTGTTGTTGACTGAATCTCCCTTCAGGAGAGACAGGTGGTGGATAAGGCGAAATTTGTGTGGTTCCTCCTTAGGCACCACACCCAGCGGCAAGATCACCAAGTCCGGCAGAGGCTTAACCGTGAAAGACCCTCCCATACAACCCAGTGCCACTTCCTTAGCCAGTTTGTCAGAGTCCACCTCAGGATGCTGTAATGTGGAATGCAAGTTCCGTGCTATAGGCGGCACTGCAATCAATGAACATGGGATCCTAAAGTCCTCCCTCAGCAGCTGCGCAGTCTCTCGGTCCGGATATCTATTTAGGAAAGGTTGCGTCCTTTCCCCTCTTACTGTGTCTTCCCTCTTGTTTGCAGACTCTCCAGACCAGCACTTACCTTTTTTAAAACAATAGGACACGGGATGAGCACCCATGCACCCAGAGCACTCGTGCTTAAAACATCAGGAACCTCCAAATTTACAAGATCCCTTGTTGGTACAGAGACCCCACTTTTTAGCAGCCGGTTGCCCCGGGAAGCTGAACCACAACTCCTCCTGGAATATACTGGTTCCGGGCCCGCGCCAAGGAGATGAGCCATATCCAGAGGCTGATGTCCTTGTGGTCCCACCGCAGGGACTAAAATACGACCCTACACTTGCAAACTGTTCATCGTAACGCAGCCAAGCAGATCACCCATAGACTCTATGAGCCTTGCCTACTGCATTCATATAACAAGAGTGCTGAACAATGTTCAGGTTTCTTATCCCCTATGACACGCGCTATAATGGCAAAAGCCTGCAGCCCATTGGCAAAAGTCCTCGGCATCAATCTGTACTTAACACTTAATACTTAATAGGCTTAACCCTATCAAGGTAAAATTTTTCTAGAGGCAGCAGGGAGAAGATCTCTACATACTCATCCTTGCAAATCTTATCCCAGATGTCCTGTTTTAAGTGTGCCCTCAACGGCTCTTCAAAACACACATAAACCTCACATTTTGCTGCGTCAGCAATCTGCACAGCATCCACCTTTCCCAGGACATCCTGCGACATGCGGCCTTATCCCCTGACTCCGCAACTGTAGCCCCCTGATACCCATGGTAGAAGGATCAGCCTCCGTACCCAGGGGGAGGGGGGTATTGCACTGGGCCCTGTACCTGCACCACCCGCAACTTCTCCGCTACCCAACTGGACCCATGGCGACACCTGCAGGGTTGTCCCCATGTTTTCCCCAGCGAAGCGCTTCACTAAGTCCCGCAGCCCCCCAAAAAATCATGTAGCTGTGCGTCTGTACCAGACGTGGCAGGTGGAACACCCACCACCTGCGGGCTGGATGCAGAGCCCACCACTACCCACAGCGTGGCTCCACCCGCTACAGCTGCGCTCTCATCCGCTACCTCCAACAAGCTTCCCAAGACATTGTTAACAGAACTGTTAAATAAGTTATTATATGGACTGTTCTAACTATCACCACTCATAAAATATATCACCTATGCCAGCTCATTAAATATTACTTTCACAGTAGCGTATACAAATTTGAAGTGCCGTGCATATATTAAAGCCTCTATAATTTCCTCAATACAAATACACCATTAATGAAGACCTATGTATTCGACACCAATGTATAAAGTGCAATTCCATATCACATAAACATTTTTTTAATTTGTTTACTCACGAGGTGACATTCATATGATATAATTTGTTGGTTCCTTTTTGCACTGGTAATCCATTGTTTTCTATATGGTAAATAAGTTAGCAGACTTACCAGGCTGACCAGGGATGCCCCCAACAGTCGCCGCTCCAGATTCCCCTAATGCAGGCTGGCTCCGCGATTTCTCCTCCCCTGAGCAAGACAGCTCACCCTTCGACCACGCCTTTGGCATTTTGTAGTTCATCAACTTGAAGCATCCCAGGCGAGGAGGGCCTGGCTGCTGTGGATCCATGCCATATTTGGCTATGCCTCCCAGCAACGGATCTGCCCACCGGAGTGTTGCTACGACCGCCCACGAGTCCAGGACCCCAGGCCACAGTCTCTTGCTTTCTTGCAGCACTTTCCCCCTTCTCTCTCCTGGCAGGTGTCACCATGGACACACCGGAGCCTCTGGCCATGCCAGGTAGCAGCCCAGCGGCCGTGACATTGCCTCTCCCTCACTGAGACTCCCCCCTTTCCGAGACGTCAGAGGGAGAGGAGTCTGCAGGCTTCAGACAGTGCCGCCAAAGCAGACAGAGGAGTGCAAGCTCCGCCTCTGATGAGGATACCGTGCAGGCCCGCCACCCACGGAAGCTGGTGGTTGCTTTGCCCGCCACCCCAGACGATGTCTATGAAGACAAAACGCGGCGGGAAGACTCCACTGCCGCCTATTTTTAAGAAAAGCACTTATTAAACTACAGAAATGTGAGTTTATTATCTTTAATTTTAATAAATCTTATTTTAAAAGAATAACGCTATATGGTTCCATGTTTTTCCTCTATGTGACTGCTACTTTGAATCGGGCCCTCACATGTTTGGAGAAAATCTACTGTAGTTAGAAAGATTACTTGGAAGACCGCTTGGCATTCTAACTATTTGCTGGTTCATGGTTCTGGCATTTCAACACTGGTTAATCTGAGTTTTCACGGAAACTAGAAAGCTTGCAAGACCCCCAGAATATATGGTCATGTATATCTGGTAAGCCCGCATCTGTTAAAGTGGTGGGATTATCACACGGGTGTTTGCATGCCAATCCTCCATCGGATTTGAGGACGTGTTTGTAGTGTCACGGCATACACTGGATTTGAATATTTCTTTGGATTTATAGAGACTTTATATTCTTTTTTCACATATAAACACAAGGCTTTGGTGTATACTTATTGTATTTTTTTCACTTACTATATATTACACATAAATTTGTGTGGTCACACGTATGGATGTTATACATATATTTTTATGTCTTTTTTGAGTTTTGAATATAAATGTTTAAGCGTTACACTTTTCACAATATTTGCTTTGCCGGTGGGCCTGACGGGTTCCGTGCGAGGCTCCTACCTTGGCGCAAAGAAGTGTCCGCTGAGCCGTTGGACCGCTGAGTGAGTGGGATGTCTTGCCCCGCCCTCAGATGCCTGGTCCTCCAACAGGGCTGATACCTGGCTTTGCAGCCACTCCTGCCCCTTGGATGCTGCAGCAACCTACAGCTGGTCCAGGATCCTCTCCACGTTGGCCATCTTATTTGTAGCTGTGACCAGCAGCAGCGTGGAAACTACTTGCTTTGTCACCTGTCCCTCCACTAATGCCTGGCCACGTACCATGCCGCTTTCAGAATCTGTCTGAAATCTCTCCATATTTCTGTACTGCAAGCCAAAACCGCAGCGGATAGTGGGTGGGCATATGAGTTTCAGGTCTTCGACCATTTTGCCAAGGTCCCGTTTCCATAAAAACATGTGGTGGTAGCTACAGTTTGTGTGCGTGTAAACGGTTGTGACAGACCTAACTGGGACCGAGGCTCTTGGAGGGGACTGAATGCGAGCCTCTTGCCTTGTGATTATGGGCCCTCTCATTTGGGGGAACGGTGCTCTTTGTGAGCTGTATGCCTGGGGACCACTGAGGTGGTGTTACTCGGATTCAGGTCCGTGCCACCCCCCTCCCAAGACACACAGACTCTGGATATGTAAATGCCATGTTAGCAATAGACTGAATCACACTATTGGGACACAAACTCTTAGATGCTAATATAATCACCTCCAGCCACCTGTCTGTATCTTGGATAATGTAAATGAGTCTAGTCTGGCTTGACACAGATTCTAAAGAGTATTTCACCTATTGTTGTTTTGTTGTTTGTGCTAGTTAACCCTGTGTATGTTTATGGTAATGTTTATTGAATTGTTAGTGAGCTAGGAGCCGAAAAGTCTTATCCCTCAGTCAACTAGTCTGAGTGTTGATTTAGATAATTAGCTCATGCTAATTAGGTTAGGTTTTAGTCTTCTACAGTATTATAAATACTTGGCATTTTGGTTCTAATAAATCAGTCCATGTTGAGCAGCTAAGCAAGTCTCGTCTTGTTTTGTGCTTGTGAGCGGTTGGAATATCTGATATCTATATTCAGACTTAGGAAGTGGTATACTGGCGGAAGCACTCAATCGGAGTGTGGGATCGGTTCCATCACATTAGTGGCAAGCAGTGGGTTGCTTCCTGCAGTCTGGGACATCCAAACCTCCACTGGGATCCAAGATCAGGATAGCAGACTTTAAGTCACCCCAGCGGAGATATGGACCTGGCATCAGAGTTCTCGGGGCTGCTGCGGATCGTCCTTTCAGCATACATCGGGTGGAGCTCTGGATTGGAGCCCTCCAGCTCACTGGTATAAAACAGGGAAAGTGCTTTACAACCCAAGAGCAATGGGCCAGTGACCAACGGGTATTGCAGATGGCATTCCTGGGAGAGCGGCCCCAGGAGCAATGGGTGACTGAGTTGGACAGGCTGGTCCAGCAGGAGATCGAGCTGGACAATCATTATCGGGCTCTGCAATGGCACGCAGAGCAGAGATATTTAGGGGAGACAACAGAATGCTCTCCGGAGGGATATGACTTTGGAGGCCCTGGATTGCTGTGGGAGAGCCTTACAGATCGTTTTGTGTTTGGCGATGAAGGGGAACCTACCCTTGAGGACCTGCGAGAATATAGAGGGGCTATGCTTGGTCTTGCAGGGGTCTCAGAGCTTAAACCTGATCTGGACCATTTATTAAGGAAGGAACAGCTTCTGGAAAGGGCATAGAGGAAACTGCTAGAACACGTTCAGCAGCATGCCAGAGAATTGGCAGTGGAAACTCTGGAGATTGTCATCCCCAAACCTGAAGTTCTGACAACAGGGCATGGTTCTGGTAACTTCTGCCCAGCACCAACAGTGGCTTCAGCCTTCTTGAGAGAAGAAGTAGTCGGCCTATCTCCCACAACACTGACAGGGACATGTGATTTTCTGCCAGCAGCATCTATGGAGTTACAACAAACTTCTCCAGCTGAGGATCTGGTAACTGAACAGAGGGTCCAAGACCTCTGTCCCACACTTTTAGCAATTCCAGAGACTGGGGATTTAATAGACGTTTCTGTAGAGGAGGAACCACCTAGCAAACCCCCAGCAGAAGTGCTGGCAACCGGACAGAGGGTCCAAGACCTCTGCCCCACACCTTCCGCAATTCGGGAGACCCAGGGTAAGGAGGTGGCAGTCTATCACCAGCTGCAGATCAGGATCCAAGGAGAGAATGCAGTCGTCGCCTCACAACTGCAGCTTGATCTGGTGTTGATGGATGGGCCTGTGGTCTCCACTAACAGAAAACCAGCAGAAGTGCTGGCAACCGGGCAGAGTGCTACCAACCTCTGTCCAGCACCGGCAACAACTGCAGAGTTCCAGAGAGCTGGGGCAGTCAGCCTCTCTCCCCAACAGTTAGCTGGAGCAGATGATGTAGAGAAGCTCCTACACCCTGCTGAACTGCTGGCAATGGAAGAAAGCGCTGCTGGCCTCTGCCCACAACAAACAGAGGACAGATTTCCTGTAGATTTCCATGCCCAACAGCATGACGGACTGAGCCCAACCACCCTGTCTTCTCTCCTGCGGCTAAAGGGACTCCAGGGGGAAGGACCGGTCCACACCTCTCCCCAGCATCAGGGATGTTCTCTGAGAGAGGCAGAGGTTGGCAGGGTGAGGAATACTCTGTTTGGGACACTTTATTTGGGGTACGGTGTGGATACCACCATTAGAGAACTGGAACCCCTGACTAACTTTGGGGTCTCCTCCTGTGTTAGTCTCCTGCCGAAAGGGGAGAAATGTGACAGACCTAGCTGGGACCGAGGCTCTTGGAGGGGACTGAATGCGAGCCTCTTGCCTTGTGATTATGGGCCCTCGCATTTGGGGGAACGGTGCTCTTTGTGAGCTGTATGCCTGGGGACCCCTGAGGTGGTGTTACTTGGATTCAGGTCCGTGCCCCCCCTCCCAAGACATACAGACTCTGGATATGTAAATGCCATGTTAGCAATAGACTGAATCACACTATTGGGACACAAACTCTTAGATGCTAATATCATCACCTCCAGCCTCCTGGCCGTATCTTGTATAATGTAAATGAGTCTAGTCTGGCTTGACACAGATTCTAAAGAGTATTTAATCTATTGTATTGTTGTTTGTGCTAGTTAACCCTGTGTTTATGTTTATGGTAATGTTTATTGAATTGTTAGTGAGCTAGGAGCCGAAAAGTCTTATCCCTCAGTCAACTAGTCTGAGTGTTGATTTAGATAATTAGCTCATGCTAATTAGGTTAGGTCTTAGTCTTCTACTGTATTATAAATATTTGGCATTTTGGTTCTAATAAATCAGTCCATGTTGAGCAGCTAAGCAAGTCTCTTCTTGTTTTGTGCTTGTGAGCAGTTGGAATATCTGATATCTATATTCAGACTTGGGAAGCGGTATACTGACGGAAGCACTCAATCGGAGTGTGGGATCGGTTCCGTCACAACGGTTAACTGCAAAGTTAACTGACCCCAGTGACAATCGCTCTCAGTCTCCTGGTACTTAATTGTCTCATGAGCTGGAGAGGGGGAGATTAACATTGTCATGGCTAATTTGAGTGAAGTATTTTTTTCCTACACACAGTAATTTGTTTTAAGCCACTGTTTTCCCAAGTATTAAAAGGTCTTTTGGGGATCAATAGAGCATATAAATAAATGTAATTAAAGAGCAGCAGTGAATATACAGTCTAAGTAGATACAACATCAAGAAAGCTCTACAGTTTCCAATTTGTCATAATAAAGAGAACTAGCAAGCCAACCTACTTCAGTCAAGGGGCAACTTGCCTTTACAGCTGCAAGAACATGACTGATCTAGGTCAAGGTACAAACCCAATAAAGTCCTGTCGTTTCCTTACCTCCTTTTCTGAGTACATACTGCTTACCTTCACCTTCATCACAATCTACAAAAATCCTTCATTGTGCTGTTTCTGTTGTGGAAGTTGGCAGTGGGACGCAATCTTATCTGAAGGAGCTGCTGATGTTTAGGTCCCCTGGCTCAACGGATGTCAATGACCTTCCCAGCAATGTCACACCCTCTGACACACCAAGGCTAAAGGGAAAATATTTATGTGTGCAACACATACTAAAACAATAACCAAAAGATGGAAAAGCAGTAATTAACACTTTAACCACTTCAGCCTCGGAAGGATTTACCACCTTCCTGACCAGAGAACTTTTTGTGATTCGGCACTGCGCCGCTTTAACTGACAATTGCGCGGTTGTGTAACATGGCTCCCAAACAAAATTGGCATCCTTTTTTTTCCCACAAATAGAGCTTAGTCCCTCCTCAGTATAGACCCCCTCACTAAGTACAGACCCCCTCCTTCAGTATAGACCCCCATTAGACCCCCACTAAGAATAAACCCCTCCCTCAGTACAGATCCCTCAGTACAAACCACCTCCCTCCATTAGTACAGACCCCACCCAGGACAAAGCACCCTCCTCCATTAGTAAAGACCCCCCTAGGACAAAGCACCCCCTCCATTAGTACAGACCCCCCAAGAACAAAGCACCCACCTCCATTAGTACAGACCACCCAGGAAAAACCACCCCCTCATTAGTAAAGACCCCCAGGACAAACCAACCCCCTCCATTAGTAAAGACTCCCCAGGACAAACCACCCCCCTCCATTAGTACAGACCCCTCCAGGACAAACCCCCTCCATTAGTAAAGACGGCTGCTGTGCTGGAGGTGGGTTTCCGGCTGACAAAAAAAATGCAAAAAGGAGCCAGGGTTTTTGTCACCCTCTGGATGGTGTCACCCCTGTAGTGGGTGGCACCCGGGTGCGAACCACACCTCTGCACCCCCTAGCAACGCCACTGTGTGCACCTGCACGTGAACACGTTACATATTGCTGCGCACGCCAGAGTGAAAGTAATAACTCTAGCACAAGACCTCCTCTGTAACACTAAACTGATGACTTTTAGGGGGCTTTTGAAGAGACGCCTATAGAAAATATAGGATACTGTGGTTTGCCACCATTTCATGGGCACACACAAATTTAGGGGTTGACATGGTGGGTATCTGTTTACTCTGTGCAACCTCATCTTTTGTATTTTACCAAAAATGTGGGTAGGTTATTGCGTTTGTTTGCCCTAAAATTCACTTTAGAGTGTTTTTTACTGAAATTTTGCATTACCTAGACCTTTGCGGTAATATCAGGTGGCATAAAAAAATTGAAACTGCCATTATTTTATTCTTCAGGGTGTTTGCTTTCAGAAAATATATAATATTTGGGGGTTTGGAACTGTCTGGCAGTGAAAAAAGTTGAAGTAGAACTAAACAAAAAAAATTTAGTTAACCTACACGTGCTTTTTTTTTTTTACCTTTACTATTCCTTTATATTGGTTTTGAAATTTACAAATACAGTAATTAGAATTTGGGTTAAAGGTTTAGCGCTGTGAAACACTTTTAAAAGATAAATAGTGCACTTTATATACAACTATACAGTATAGAACCGACCAAAATGAGAGACAAATGAGGAGAAAAGAGGGATAGACAAGTTTTCTATCTAGGTATGTACACTATTGTCAATGACAACAGACCCCAATTTGTAAATAAGCATTTATGGGGTACTGTATGAAATGCTTTTGGCAAAATCCAGATACACCGTGTCCACAGGCATTCCTCTGTTCAGATTATAGCTTATTTTTTCATGTAATCAAAGAGTACTAGTGCGCTCCACTTGTTTATTAACCCTAATGAAATAAATGAAGGGACGCTGCCAGCATAGAAAGTGATCTCTACACCTGAAAGGAATATGTTGAAAGAAATATGCAGCGCAATCCCACTTACTCATACACTACAATATTAAATAAAATAAAAAATGAAAAAATATATATGTATTAAACCTATGTGCAAAAATGGATGTGCAAATCGGCAAAACAATATAAAAAGACACACATAAAATAATCCTGTGCAATAAGATACAATCGATAAAGTGCAAAATGCAATATATTGTGACCTAAATTAAAGTGCAAAAAAGTCCATAGACCACACAAATGATCCATAACGTGCAATCTCCAATTAGCAGCAGTGTTCATAAAAAAATGCAAAAAGGTGCAAACAGTTCATAGACCACACAGCCGAACAGTGCAGTGCAGGCTCCAATCTATATAATGTGATCCTATGGTAAATCCATGCAGTGAAATACAGGCTTTAGCAGCTCCAGATAATGTGACAGTCCACCATTGATTCAGTGCTAAACTTGTGCACCACCTGTTTCCCCCAGCCTCTCACCTCCAATGGAGACCATCAATGGCCAAATCAAACGTAATACAGGTGACCCGCTGACTTTTCCTTCTCTCCTCGTATTACCAGCCCGTTAATGTAGATAATTCGCCAACCATAAACCGGATGATAAAAGAGACAAGAGGGGGGACTCACATGTGTAGAACGTAATGTACAATACTTTATTAAAACAATATCCAGACTTGCAGTTCGTAGTAGCACTCGCAAATAGATAAACAAAGAAACTTCCGGTCTCGGCCACGACCAGAAGTGGCGATCGTGACACCTGGCTCCTCCCTGATGCATAGCGTCACATCCACGTGACTTTTTCAAAGGGTAAAGGAGACCGGTGTCGGATGGAGCTTTATATACAATGTGCGCCGCTGTCATGGCAACCAGAAACCAAAACAGCGGCGCTTCTACATCTACAAAAACCTTCCTGTAAGACAATACAATATACTACTCTAAGCATACTAGCATGATTGGTAGCATTATATATTAAATAAAAACATACTAAACAAATAATGCATCTATATAAAATCAATAGCAATGTTAATACATATAAAAACGACCTCTAGTGGCCATATAAAATAGTACATAATAAAACCCCCAAATGCCTAACAAAGATCTCATCATAGTAGCCACCCAGTGGTAAGATAAAGGAATGGCAAAAGGTCAATATACTGGTAACTCATTAGGCTCTCTCTGAAGTACCAAACACTACATCATCATCCTGCACTCAAAACGTGCAGGCCATCTAGTGGATAAATAACAGATAGCAAAATAGATCTAAAGAAAAATACCTTCATGGAAAAATATAATCCAAAAAATGTTCTCTATATAATCATCTGCTATGAGAACTAATAGACTAAATCAACTTTATAAAAATATCCCTACATAGCGTGAGCCACTAATGAATAAAAATTGACCTCCAATATATAAAAATGGCAGATATCGTACATATATGACTAATTACAGATTACTAACAGGGACATATTTAATAATTAGAAATAAAACAGTTGAGGTCAAACTCCACATTATGTCCTAAAGGTGTTAAAGTGCGTAATTCATAAATCTAGCAAGATTCGGCCTGGCTGATCCTAATCACCGTATTATCCCCTCTCCAGTGTGGTTTATATTTTTGGATACCACAAATAATTAGTGGTGAAGGGTCTTTGTTATGGAATTTCGCATAATGTCTCGACAAACTGTGCTTGTCAAAACCTTTATTAATATTTTGAACATGTTCTCTTAATCTCTTCCATAATTCCCTTTTAGTTCTCCCCACATATTGAATGCGGCAAGGACATTCAAGGAGATACACTACCCCTTCACTTTCGACATGTAATGAAATCATCTATTAAATATTCTTTTCCAGTTACTGTAGAGAAGAAACTTGATTTCTTTTTTTTTTGTTTTCACTTGTATGTCTACATGCGTAACATGTAGACAGCGGTGCCTGTCTTTCGGCAAATATCTCCTAAACGTGTAGGTTTAGGAGATATTTCTTGGACCTACAGGTAAGCCTTAATCTAGGCTTACCTGTAGGTCAAAGTTGGTTGTAAGGGTTTACAACCACTTTAAGAAAGAGAGGTGTCAGTGGGGGGACATGTTGAGCAAATGCCTTGCTAAAATGTTAAAAAAGAAAAATAAGGCCAATTTCATTGAGAGTATACAAACAGGGAAAGGGGATAAGGTTTTCTCTACCCCAGAGATCGCACAGGCCTTCCAGGAATATTACGGGAAATTATACTCAATAAATCAAAAGGAACCCACAGTTAATACTAAAAAAAGAGTAGAGGATACTAGAATCTTCCTCAAGGGATGCGGCTTAAAGAAAATACACCCAGATAAAGTGGCCCCACTAGAGGACCCGATAACAGAAAGAGAATTATCCAGAATGGTAAAAGATTCGGCATCAGGGAAAAGTCCAGGCCCTGATGGGTTCACGATTGCCTATTACAAAAAATTTAGCGAGATATTGGTGCCCAGAATGGTATCATATATGACCGGGATAGGTGGAGACTGGGAGATACGACGGGAAGCGCTAGAGGCTGAGATTACTATTATCCCTAAGGAGGGAAACGATCCCTCTTTGTGTTCTAGTTACCGGCCCATATCTCTATTAAATGCTGATGTAAAATTGTACGCAAAGACTTTAGCCAGTTGATTAAAAACGGTAATGAATGACTTGGTTCATAGAGACCAAGTGGTATTCATCTTGGGCAGGGAGAGTAGGGATAATGGTATCAGAACCCTCCTAGTTATACATAAACTGAAAGAGAGTGGACCCCCAGGTCTGCTACTGTCTATAGATGCTCAGAAAGCATTCGAGTAGACTGGGCATTCATGCAAAAGTAAAGGAAAAAGGAAAAACCGCGCTTGCCCAATCCAAAAAACGGAAACGTGCAGCAGACCCAAATGTTATACGACATTCAACAAAAGACTAGAAAAAAGGAGTGGGTTGCGCTAAAAACATAAAATAAAAATATATCACCAAAATTAAATAAGTGAATATTAACACCGATCTTATACAGAATTATGTGCAATAATTACAATAAGGACATCAATATACTAATGTAAATATAGACTAGAAAAAATCACTCCTATATATTGAAGGGAAAAGCAAGGAATGATGATTAACCGGTCATGTGACAAAAAAAAACACAATTATTAAACCGTGTTTGTGTTAAAGGGAATACAAAAATGATTGATTAACTGGTCAGATAAAAAAAGAGAACACAATTATTAAACAATGTGAAAGGAACACTTTGATAATAATGACGTTTGAAAAGTTCATATAAAAAAGTCCCAAATTCAAAGGTAGTGATAGTAGCTCCGCAGTGATAGAGTGATGACAGACCATCCAAATTAATGTGAGTTGTGAACACCTCCACCACGGTTAACACTGCCGCTTACCAGAAGCATATGGTTCTTTGTTACAGAACAACTTTGTTTAGGGATAACAAAGAGAAAAGCTGGGTTAAATTGGAGAAAGGGATAAGTAATATTGCACTAGGAAAAGTGATCTGGATCCCGTCACAGCTAAGAGAATTAGACGCTCACATTCACATAATTACACGGGCTGCAATGGTGATTTGGGATAAGGTTAAAAAACAAACAAAAATGGGATTATAATTCCCCGTTAATACCCTTTGCGTCCTATTTTTCACAAGGGAAAGATAGGACATTTGGGGGGTGGTTTAGAAATAGGGAGACACAGGTAAAAGATATTACTAACAAAGGAAAAATTTGCACATTTCAGGATTTAAAGATGAAAAAAGAGGTGTTAGATATTAATTGGTGGAGGTATGCTCAGCTGAAACATTTTGTGGAATCCCTCCCCCACCTGATTAGGTCAGTAGACAACTTGTTCCCACTAGAGCAGTTGTGTACGGCGACTGAAGGAAGGAGAGGGATTGTGAGGATATATAAAATATTGAGCGGACTAAAAATCATGGAACCCCCCGCATATATAAAAAAATGGGATGAAGAGATCGGGATAAGAAGTACGGAGGCTGAGATTAAGAAAATACTAAAGATGTCGCATGCAATCTCTCCAGATTGTAGTTTATTGGAAATGAACTACAAGTGTATGGCCCTGTGGTATTTAACTCCACACAGAATACACCAATTTCAGAGTGGGATCTCTAACTTGTGCTGGAGGGGATTTGCAGAAATAGGTTCTGTGGTATACATCTGGTGGAGATGCCCTAAAATTAAAACTTTCTGGAAGACCGTTTTGTCAATTATTAAAGACATAATGGGTTTAGATATCCCAGAGGATCCTAGGGTATGCCTGCTTCACGGGACCACCATGCCATGCCCATTAAACAATATAGGTGATCATTGATCCCAAGAGCTTAATCCCTTGCCAGTGGAAAAACAAAGACTCCCTCTCTGAAAAGTTGGTTTGGTAAAATCAATAAAATCTAAAATTTGGAGTACTTAAAGCATAGTGGAGAATCAGGAGAAACGGGATTTATAAAGAGATGGAAAGCCTGCGAAAGATACCAACAAACACCATGATATCTTGTTAGGATGGCAGAATTACTATAGATAGTATACGGGCAGAATGGGCCGGTGGCCTGATATAGAGGAGAGACCACGGGGGGGGGGGGGGGGGGGTGTTTGGTAGTAGCTGGGAGAAGATTTTGATAAGATCCATAAAGATATGTTTAAAGAAGGTAGATTAATTTTGCCTGAGGGGCATATAATACACTTATATAAAAAAAAACAAAAAAAACACATCTATTGAAGAGAAGAATGCTACAATGATGTAGTAACGAGTCGGGTTAACGATGAACTTCAGAGTTGATTTGTGTTCCCCCGAACGAGTTTACTGAGGTGGCAAAAAAAAAAAGTTATAGCATTTACAAAATAGGGGATAGTTTTATGGCATTTTTATTAATATTTTTTTTTTACTAGTAATGGCAGCGATCAGAGATTTTTATTGTGACTGCGACATTATGGCGGACACATCGAGACATTTTTGACATCACATGGAGCAGAGATCAGCATCACTTGTTGCTAGGCAGAACGGAGAGATGCTGTTTGCAATGACATCTCCCAGTTCAGACGCCCCGTGAGACGATCGCGGGTATGCCCGCGGCGATTGAGTCCACGGGACCCGCGTCCGGACTCACGGAGGTCCCGACCAGCACGCGAAGGCAGGGCGGCATTTATGATTGGATGTACCTGTACGCCAATATGCCTGCCCGTGCTATTTTGCCGACGTACATCGGCATGCGCTGGTCGGGAAGTGGTTAAAGGATATTTATGTATTGCTCACGTGTCTCCTTTTCCTATGGTTTCCAGTGAATGTAATTATCCTGTAATTACTGTTTCCTAAGTTTTCCCTTTTATGTTTGCAACCAGCTCTGCATTGTAATTAGTAGATCGAGCAGAGTCTTGTGTTTAGTTGGGACCTCCACCACTGACACATGAAACTTTCCTGCAAGACACCCAAGAAATGACGGGACTAAAGCTGGATACACACTATACAACGTTTGTTCTTTGATTTCCTTTAGATTTACCTTCAACTATCTAGTACAAGGGCCTGTCTGATTGCATATAAATTGAAGGTGAGGTTTGACTTCATATTATATGGTTTTGGTAAATCTAAAGGAAATAAATCTGAAGAGAATTGGATAATGTGTATCCAGCTTTAGTTGACTGAACAGTTCCATCTGCCCAGACAATATCTGGATAACTGAAGTCCCCCCATGTTAATTACATTGCCTTGCCTCACCACCATTTCTGTCTGTGAGAGGAGATCAGTCTCTTCTTTATCCTTCAGATTTGGGGACCTCTAGCTACATCAAGCCCCAGCCACAACAATTCCACCTCTTCCCTTGCCCTGTTAGTAACGTTGTCTCTTATATTTACTGTCAATTCACTCTTGACATACATGCACACCCTTCCCCCTCTGCTACCAACCCTGTTCCTCCAATACATGGAGTACCCCTGGACAGTCATAAGCCAGTTGTGTGAGCTGTCAAACCAGATTTCTAAATCTCCCACGGAGTCAAAATCCTCTTCATGTATCAGTAGTTTCAGTTCTGTCATTTTATTCATCAAACTCCTAGCATTTGTGAACATGCCTTTACATTTTGTACCAGAACATATTATTTTTTTCCTTGTGTATTCTGAGGCTGCAATAGAATTCTGGCAGCCTACATACATTAACCCTAGTCGCTCTAGATACACTACCAATACGGACCACGGTAGCACCCTCTGATTCTCGCTTACTGACCGAAATAGCTTCCTCTGCCCCTCCTATTTTAAATGTTTCTCTAGCTTTTTGGCCATCTTCTCCCCCAACAGAGCTGCACCATTCCCACTTAGATGCAGTCCATCCCTGCTACAGGGCCAGAAACTGACCAAAAAGTCAGCCTCGTTCTCCAAACCCTCCTTCCTGCACCAGCTCTCCCGCCTATTGTTAAATTCCCTAATCTCCTGCTGCTTATCTGGTGTGGCTTTAGATATTTGCAGTATTTCCAAGAATACAACCTAGGAGGTCCCTTTTCTTTAGTATAGTTCCTAAGTACCTGAAATCATTTTCAGGAGACTCCATCTCCTTCTAACTTTGTCATTGGTACCATAGTGTATTATGACATTTGGCTCTTCCCCAGTCTCATCCAACAATCTGCCCATCTGATCCACAATATGCCGAACCTGAGCAACAAACTGTAAACAACATACTGTTTGGCTTGGTGTCAGCAGAAATTCTCAGATGCGACTCATTCAAATAACAGAGAAATGATGTGGCTTGTTCAGACAGAAGAGGAATGACAGAGCAGGCAGAACTCACATGTGGTGGTTTGGATAGAGGCAAGTACACACTATAGAAGGTTATGCTTTGTTCATTTTTTATTTCAGGGGTTTACAACCACTTTAAGGTATGCTGTTATATTTGCTTTTCTCCAGGGAGGGTTTAACTACTTACAGACCGGACCATTTTGCTGGCTTAAGACCAGACCACTTTTTGCGATTCGGCACTGCATCATTTTAACTGACAATTGCGCGGTCGTGCGATGTGGCTCCCTAACAAAATTTGACGTCCTTTTTTTCCCACAAATAGAGCTTTCTTTTGATGGTATTTGATCACACCTGCATTTTTTATTTTTTGCACTATAAACAAAAATAGGGCGACAATTTTGAAAAAAACACATTATTTTTTACCTTTTGTTATAATAAATATCCCCCATAAATATATAAAAAAAACATTTTTTTCCCTCAGTTGAGGCCAATACATATTCTTCTACATATTTTTGGTAAAAAAACCCGCAATAAGCGATTATTGATTGGTTTGCGCAAAAGTTATAGCGTTTACAAAATAGGGGATAGTTTTATGGCATTTTTATTAATATTTTTTTTTTTTACTAGTAATGGCGGCGATCAGCAATTTTATTTTATTTTTTATTGTGACTGCGACATAAGGATGGACACATCGGACATTTTTGACACATTTTTGGAAATATTGTCATTTATACAGCAATCACTGCTATACAAATGCACAGATTCCTGTGTAAATGACACTGGCAGTGAAGGGGTTAACCAGGGGATGGCAGTGCAGGGGTTAAGTGTTCCTAGGGGCGTGTTACTAACTGTGGAGGGCTGGGCTTTGTTTTAGTGAACACTGATCTTTGCTCCAATCACATGGAGCAGAGATAAGCGTCACTTGTTGCTAGGCAGAACGGGGAGGTACTGTTTAAAAATGACATCTCCTCGTTCAGCCTCCCCCTGAGACGACCGCGGGTATGCCAGCAGTGATCGAGTCCGCGGGACCCACGTCCGGACTCACGGGGGTCCCGTACTGTATACGCATGTGCCGACGTCATCAGCACATGCGCACTGTAGAGACGGCTCGTATGTGCCGTTTCTTCAGCTAGTGTGCCGTTACCGGGCCACTCCCACGCACATGCATGGGAGTGATGTCATCGTGGCTCAAGCCAATCACAGCGCCGGAGCCCGCGATACCCAGAAGTAAATGTGGGAAACATGTCGCCAGCCAAAGTGATGTGACGGGACCGCTGCGGGGGGGCTTGGATCTAAGGTAAGTATATCATAATGAGCTAGTTTGCTTAGCATACTAGTTCATTATGCCTTTGTCATGCAGTTTTTTTTTTTTTCTCCCTGTGGGTTTACAACCACTTTAACATCTGATATTTTGCTATTTTGCTATTTACATTCTTTCCTCCTTATGGAGATACTTTGCATACGTTTTTATAGCAGCTTGAATTGTTGCATGTGTATTACTGCAAGATGATACAGGTATTTTGATATGATGTGTTTTACAATAAAACCTCACAATTTTCAAGCAACCCTCTCATATACTCGTGTGGGTCTCTGACAGCAAATAAGTTCTCTCAAAGTGTAAAATAAAATGGAAACACTGCTATTGAAATAAAATGACACTTTAGGGCTGACAGATAATGTCAGTCAACCATGAACAGTTCTGTAACAGTGTCTGCACACGCATGCTGCTTGAAATATCGAACAAGGGGAATCCTGAGCTAAAGTAGACCCGTGAACGTATTCCTTTCATCAGAGTAACACGCATCTAGTGTTACAGGCTTTGTAACTTAACCCTTTGTTCCATGCACTTTACTGTCCTTACAGAAAGTGATCAATTAAGAACGTGTCAAAATAAACGTACAACCAAGTAAATAATCCTTCTCCAAAATTTGACACTTAAATATAAAATTAAGGGTAAATTAATTTCACGGTTAACAGATTTTACTCTCTTATACATAAAAATATACTAATGGCTTTTTAATAATGCAGTACACAGACCAGTAATGTGCACCAACCCATATTAACCAAGTGGATTTTATCTTTTATCAGTTTAGAATGATTAGAACAATGAGAGAGAGTCATTGAGCAGATGCTAAAATGTAAATAAGTAAAGTAGTGTGTATCATATTACACAGGATTTAATTTTTTTTTTTAATTTCCAGGATTTATATGGCGTCAACAGTTTACACAACGCTTTCCAATAAAAAAGGGAAACAATATAGTTATAATTCAATATAATACAATAAAATACAAGAGCATTAAATGTGCCTTGCTCAAAAGAGCTTACAATCTAATAGGGTGGGGCAGGTGGTACAAAAGGTTGTAACTGTGGGGAATGAGCTGGTGAAAGTGGTAAAAGATTAGTTGGAGAACTTGGATGAGCTCGATGTTCAGGTCGAACATAAGCTCGACTCGAACATCGGGTGTTCGCCAAACAATGAACATTATGGCGCGCCGTTCGCAGAAACTTTGAGCGCTGCGTAACGCACCATAATGCACTGCAAGATCGATGATTGGCCAAAGTATGCACCTGACCTGCATGCTTTGGCCAATCGCAGCGCGCTCTGCTAAGAAAACCATAATTGGCCAAAGGCAGGATGCCTTTGGCCAATCATGACTCAGGGGGACTAAGTTAATGCCCCACACTATATAAGGCTGCTTACATGGCGGTCGTGTCTAGTGTTATTGGTATGGACAGAGAGATATTAGCAGGTTATTCAGTTAGTGGCAGTGTGTGTATATATATATATATATAAAATATATACCATATTTATCGGCGTATAACATGTTCCGGCATATAACACGCACCCCAAGTTTAGGAGGGAATGTTAAGGAAAAAAACTTTTAGGAGGGAAGTTTAAGGAAAAAATACTTACATTTAAATGTCCATCTGCAGCCTTGTCAGTGTCCATCTGCTGCCTTGTCATTGCAGCCTTGTCAGTGTCATTTGCAGCCTTGCATTGCAGCCTTGTCAGTGTCATTTGCAGCCTTGCATTGCAGCCTTGTCAGTGTTATCTGCAGACTTTCATTGCAGCCTTGCCGTTTAAAAATGGTGTCACCGAAATACAGAGCGGATGTCCTATGTATCTCGACGGTGCTCGGTAGCTCTCGGCGGCTTTTGGCCATTCTCTGCAGCTCTCGGCCGTTCTCTGTGGCTTTTGGTAGCTCACGCAGGACTGCGAGAGTGGCCGAAAGCTGCCAACAACGGCCGAAAGCAGCCGAGAGGCTCACAATCAGCGGGGAATAGGCATATAACACACACCCCCAAATTTCACCTGATTTCAAGGGGACAAAAGTGTGTGTTATACGCTGATAAATACGGTGTATATATATATATGCATTTAGCATAGACTATATATACATTCAGGGTTTACTCGATATTCAGGCAGTGTAGGCAGTGTATTAATATAAATATATATATATATATATATATATATATATATATATATATATATATATATATATATATATATATATTACAGTCTTGTATATACATATATATATATATACACAGTATCTCACAAAAGTAAGTACATCCCTCACATTTTTGTAAATATTTTATTATATCTTTTCATGTGACAACACTAAAGAAATTACACTTTGCTACAATGTAAAGTAGTGAGTGTACAGTTTTTATAACAGTGTAAATTTGCTGTCACCTCAAAATAATTCAACACACAGCCATTCATGTCTAAACCGCTGGCAATAAATATGAGTACAATATGAGTGAAAATGTCCAAATTGTGCCCAAAGTGTCAATATTGTGGCCACCATTATTTTGCAGCACTGCCTTAACCTTCTTGGGCATGGACTTCACCAGAGCTATACAGGTTGCCAATGGAGTCCTCTTCCACTCCTCCATGACGACATCACAGAGCGGCTGGATGCTAGAGACCTTGCGCTCCTCTACATTCCTTTTGAGGATGCCCCACAGATGCTCAATAGGGTTTAGGTCTGGAGACATGTTTGGCCAGTGCCATCACCTTTACCCTCAGGTTCTTTAGCAAGGCAGCGATTATCTTGGAGTTGTTATCATGTTGGAATACTGCCCTGCGGCCCAGTCATCAAAAGGAGGGGATCATTCTCTGCTTCAGTGTGTCACAGTACATGTTGGCATTCATGGTTCCCTCAATGAACTGTAGCTTCCCAGCACTCATGCAGCCCCAGACCATGACACTACCACCACCATGCTTGACTGTAGATAAGGCACTCTTGTCTTTGTACTCCTCACCTGGTTGCTGCCAAACACGCTTGACACCATCTGAACCAAATACGTTTATCTTAGTCTCATCAGACTACAGGACATGGTTCCAATAATCCATGTCCTTGGTCTGCTTGTCTTGAGCAAACTGTTTTCTGGCTTACTTGTGCATCATCTTTAGAAGAGGCTTCCTTCTGGGATGACAGCCATGCAGACCAATTTGATGCAGTGTCCAGCGTATGGTCTGAGAACTGACAGATTGACCCCCCTCCCCTTCAACCTCTGCAGCAATGCTGTCAGAACTTGTCCTGTTAAACCGCTGTATGGTCCTGGCCACCGTGCTGCAGATTTATTTCAGGGTCTTGGCAATCTTCTTAAAGCCTAGGCCATATTTATGTAGAGCAACAATTTTTTTTTTTTAGATCATCGGAGAGTTCTTTGCCATGAGGTGCCATGTTGAACTTCCAGTGACCAGTATGACAGAGTGCTAGAGATAACACCAGAATTATTCCACCATGATGTGGAGTATATGCTGCTGGAGGATGCACAGCAATTTGAAGGTTCCAATGTTGGTTCCCAGGTTGAGCAAGGTGCAATGAGTAATGTGAGTCTAGAGAGTGGGGTTGCCACAGAAGGACATAAAACTGGCACTCATGTTCCCCTAGCAGCAGCGTACTGCCTAGTTTGCTCCAGTGATGAGGAGGGAGGGGATGATGAGGTCACTGATGGTACTTGGGTACCTGAGAGAAGAGAAGAGGAGGCTGGATGTCCTCTAGGAGGCAGCTTAAGGGCAGCCACCCTATTGCATCACACAGCAGAGCTCTGAAGGTGCAGGGTGATGCTGACTCCCCACTGACTTTTAAAAGTTCCTTGGTGTGGGCCTTTTTAACATGTATGCAGCAGATTGCACCGTTGCTGTCTGCAACCTATGTCTGAAGCGGATCAAGCGTGGCCAGAACAGCAGCCGATTGAGCACCACATGCTTGACCAGACATATGACTACCTGCCATGCAGTCCGTTGGCAGCAGCACTTGAAATACCCACATCAAAGAAAAAGGCGGTCTTCTCTCTGCTCCTTATCTGGGATCTCCAGCCCTACTATACCTCAATTCCTCTTAATAAACCTGCACCGAGAGGAATGAAGGTATAGCAATAGGTGTCCCAAGTATTTTCAGCCAATCTGCTAGCAGTACACATCCATCTGATTTTAGCAGGCTAATTTCCCTACCCCAGTTGCGGAACTGTAAAAAGAAATTTGGTCCCAGCCATTCACATGCTCAGCATCTAAATGCTAGCTTGGCCAATTTGCTAGCACTACAACTGCTGCCTTTTCAGCTGGTAGACTCTGTCCCCTTTCGTGAATTTGTGGAATGTGCTGTACTTCAGTGGCAGGTTCCAATATGCCATTTCTTTTCACAGAAGGCCACTCCTTGCTCTCTAGTGGCATGTGGAAGGCAATGTTTTGGCCTCGCTGGACAGGGCAGAACAGCAGTAAGGTTCATATTTTTCTTTTCCAAATAAAGTTTATTGGGAATTGCAGATTACAATCATAGTATGTATGCATACCAAAGTACAGAAACAGGGATTAAATAACTCAAGAGAAATACATCTCAACTTGCAGTAATTGAGCAGGAAAACAGGTGCTACTCAGTGGAGAGACACATAGAAAGAGAACAAATATGTAAACAAACTCAGTCAACGTGGATTCCTATGCAGAAAGCAGTTCAGCAGCTAAATGTAGGAACCTTGGAGGAAACTAGTAGGAGGTTCAGGGGCAAACTAAAGCATCAAGCCTTAACTTCCCAGCACTGTGTCCCGTATGAGCAAGTGGAGCACACGAGCTCTGGGATATTATCCACTGTAATATTGTATAGAAATGTGTGAAGAAAGTGGAGTGTGTCTACTGGAGGCTCATTCAACTCTTATCAAGTCTCCACTGTAGCCATCCACCCCAAAGGGGAACTCACTGTGGATGGGCGAGAGTTAACGATTAATAGGTGCAATAGTTGAGGAGACCTGATAAAGTCTAGTTAGTGTATCACCTTCACTTGCAGTAGGCAAGACAATCACGAATATTTGTAGAGACCAAGAGGGGCATGTGTGCTTCTATAGGGGATGAGGGGAGAATGGTATAGGGTCTGTTGGGCAGTGTAAATGTGAGGGTAGAGCAGGATGAAAGAGATGGAATGAGGTGATAGCTAACAGGTTACCCCTGAGGAGAAACCGGGGTATGGGTACTAATGAAAAATTAGGAGGACGGGTATAGGGAAGACGGTCATGAGTGTATTGAAGAGGTCACTTAACCCGTTAATAGGTCATGATGGGTAGGGGTGACAGTGTTGGTGGGGGGCTTTGAATCGCGGAAATGTATCCACCACGCCCATGTGTGGGAAAACTTGTCGTGTCTGTCATGCGCTTGATGGACTAGTCTTTCCATCTCTTCAGTCCTGTCAATCTGCCGATACCATTCCTCAACAGATGGTGGTTTCACGGATCGCCAGTGACGAGAAATGCATTGGGTGGCTGCATTGATCAGGAGTAGAATGAGCGATTTCTTATAAATTCTTTTCGGTATTGGCGTGTTGTGTAGCAGGTATTGGGCCGGGGAAAATTCTGGATAGTAGGTAGTGATTTTAATAATTGTATTATGAATCTCTTTCCAAAATGGCTGGAGCACGGGGCAATACCACCAAATATGTAAGAAGTTACCAACTGCAGCGTTGCATCTCCAACAGGACAGGGGAACATCTGGGAAGAGTTTATGAATTTTGTCAGGGGTGCGATACCATCAATTTTGTAGCGATTTTCTTGTGCCGATATGTTTACGGTCCCCTTGTGTATGTTTTCATAGATCAGGGCCCAGCGATTCACGTTCAAAGTGGACTTAAGGTCTGTTTCCCAATACTGTATGATGGGCTTCTGTGGAGTGAGGTTTGAGCTTGGCAGCTTTACGATGGTTGAGATCAAGTGTTTTTGTGGTTCCGAGCTGGAACATAGTGATTCAAAGGGGGTAAGGGCTCTATGCCATTGTGACAACGGTTGTGCTGATGTAAAGAAATGTCTAATTTGGAGGAATTTGAAAAACGGTAAACGTAGTTCAGGGAATTTTGCGACCATTGCAGGGTGTGATATCATGGCCCTGTGGTCAAAGAATTGGTGAGCTCTATATATGCTTCTATTAAGTGTGTCTCTGGTTCCATCGCCCATGAGGTCCGGGGGAAAGTCTGGGTTCAGGGATATGGGAGTCAAAGGCCCATGTGGCATGTCGATATTAAGAGATCTACATGTTTGTCGGAATGCACGAATGGTGGGGCCTATCAAGGGGTGTTGCGAGCAGGGTACAGGGGTAATATGTTTAGAGATCCATGTGAGGTGGGATATCGTGAACGGGGCGAGCGCGTTTTCCAGTTGTATCCAGGCTTTGTCTTTTTGATGGATGTGCCAATCTGCTATTCTGGCAGGGAAATTCGCATTGTAATAGGTGTGGAGATCTGGTAATCCCAGGCCTCCATAGTGTTTAGGAAGGATAAGTTTGGCCCAGCTCAGTCGGGGGGATTGGTGGGACCATAGAAAGTTTCTACATGGGTTTTTATATGTGTGAAAAAATGATTTGAGGACGGCTATGGGGATAGCTTGTATCAAATATAGTAATTTGGGGAGGACATTCATTTTTAAAATAGCTATTCTGCAAAACCACGAAAAGGGGCCTTTGTGCCACTTCTGAAGATCTGCTTGAAGTTTAAGAAGCGCTGGGGTAAAGTTTAGTTCATATAGCCGTGACAGATCGGTGGGAATTTTGATGCCCAGATATGGTAAAGCAGTACTCTCCCAGCAAAAGGGGAGATTGAGGCGGCATTGCGACACAACCTTTTCAGGTAAAGAGATGTTTAACGCCTTCGATTTTTCAAAGTTTATTTTCAAGTTAGAGATCCTATAAAAAGCATCTAAGTCTTTTAATAGGTTTGGGAGAGAGGTGATGGGGTCGGAAAGAAATAACATGATATCATCCCCATAAGCGGCAAGTTTATATTGGGTGTTTTTGATGTCAATTCCTTTGATGTTTGGGTTTTTCCTAAGCATGCGAAGTAACGGTTCTAAGGTCAATACAAAAATGATTGGGGAGAGAGGGCATCCCTGACGGGTACCGTTTGCGATGGAGAAGGCGTTCGATAGTCGACCATTCACTCGTATTGGAGCGGTGGGAGTTGAGTATAGAAGCGATATCATATGAACCAGTCGTGGGGGGATACCAAGGTGTAGTAAGACAGGCAACATATAATCCCATGCCACCTTATCGAACGCCTTCTCCGCATCTAATGATAGGAAGAAGTCTTTGCTCTGGGATGTGGTTAGCCAATGATGTATGTTTAGAGTCTTGGTGGTGTTGTCTCTGGCTTCTCTGCCAGGGACAAATCCAATTTGATCGGTCGATATGAGTTGAGGAAGTAGGGGCATGATGCGATTTGCTAATATTTTGGCGTATAACTTGATGTCCACATTGAGTAAGGAGATAGGGTGGTAGTTAGGAATCAGCGTGTCGTCTTTGCCTGGTTTAGGAATTTGTGTAATGTGCGCTTCTAGGAGATCTGTAATAGAGTGGGTGGATGAGGTAAGGTTATTAAAGGTTTTAAGGAAGTGGGGTACCAATAGATCTGAGAAAGTTTTGTAATAAGCAGCAGATAGTCCATCTGGACCTGGGCTTTTTCCCGCCTTAAGTTGCTGGAGGGCAGAAGTCACTTCTTCTGTAGACAAGGGGGAATCCAGTACCCGTTGATCAGAGGGATCAATAGGGGACAGGGAGAATTTGGACAAAAAGGCCTGTATTAACTCTGATCTGTCTCAATGCCGTCAGAGGGAGATTGGTGTGGTAAGTTATACAGCAAGTGGAAATATTTCACAAAATGTTTTGCTATAGTGTCCGCGTCAATTACAGAGTCCCCTGTAGGCGTTACAATTCTATGTATAGTATGATTTGCTTTTTTGGTCTGAAGGGCTCTCGCCAGGAATTTACCTGCCTTATTGCCAAATTAATAGAAAATTGTATTTGTTAGTGCAAATTTACGTTTAAGTGCTTTTTGGAGTTCTTCCAAGAGGAGTTCCCTGGCTTCGATGAGCTCGGTGAGGCAGGCATCAGCCAAAGTGCATTTATGTACTCGTTTGAGGGATTGAATGCGTAAATACAGGGAATCTAGAATTGCCTTCCTGCACTTGTGTCTCTTCGCCGCCAGGGGTATGAGCAATCCACGTATTACACATTTGTGCACTGCCCAAACCGACACATATGGTGTCTCATTGTTGGAGTTCTCGGCGAAATAATGAGACAGACAGTCCATAATAGAGGCCTTGTTGTCCACATCAAGCAGCAGGGAGTCATCTAGCCGCCAAATGGCAGACCTGGGGCCAGAGTGTGTAAACGTAAGCGTAACAGTGATGGGGTTATGATCGGACAGAAGCAGGGGTTCAAACATGGCTTTGGTCAGGCATTGAATGTCTGCTTGCGTTATGAAGAAGTGGTTATTTATTTATTTATTTATGTGGGGGGGGAGAAAAAAGTGAAATCTTTTGTGTTAGGATGCAAAGTGCGCCAGGTGTCATGTAGGGTTAGTGTTTGCAGTTGTGATTTTATGTCCCGTAAGGCGCTGTACTTTAAACAAATTGTGCCATTGGAGGTGTCAAGGGAGGGTGTCAAAGGAACATTGAAATCTCCGCCCAGTAGAAGGATGCCAGATTGGAAGGCAGTAAGATGAGACATGGTTTCCCGAAAAAAGGTCACTTGTTTCGAGTTGGGGGCATAAATGTTAGCTATAGTAATGGGTCGATTGTGTATGTGTCCTTTAAGGATTAAGTAGCGTCCCTGCGGATCTCTTAAAGCATCGGTAATGGTGATGGGGCAAGATTTTGATATTAAAATAGATACTCCTTTAGATTTAGCATGATCATTGGTCGCATGGTGCACGATAGGATATTGTCTATTGTGGAGCTTGGGGATAGCATCTGAGCGAAAGTGTGTCTCTTATAAGAGGGCTATGTGCGCTTTAGCTCTGTGTAGGGTGTAAAGTAGCCAAGATCTTTTTTCGGGGATGTTTAAGCCTCTAATGTTAAGCGAGTATAGCTTAAGAGTAGGTAGTGGAAGTGACTGTGAGGAAGAGTTGCAGTCACCGGGGATCGTGTTCATCATTCTGGGGGTGGGGGGGGGGGGTTCATAGGGTAAGGTAGAGATAAGAGATGGCGAGGGAACAATGGAAGGGGAAGGCTAGAGAGTTCTGGGAAGGATGTGTCTTGTTATAGAGCAAAGTTGTGCAAGGGGGAGGGTGGGTACCACGGATTTTAGTGGTAAGATGATCTATGTGGTGTCGGGCGGGTACACACACCTAAACAGTGTATAATTCCTCAAGGCCGCCACTACATGGGGGTTGGCTATCACCAAACCCAATGAAAGACTAGGTTAGAGGTGTGGAGAAAGGGGCAACTCCGCAACCTAGGACTTGAGAGACAGGTTGGAAATGGTTTAGGTATAGTCTGTCTGTCATGTGGGAGGACTGTAGCTTAAGATAAAGGGCTTTAACAGCCTGTATAAGCATGGCTCGCTGAGTAATATTTTGTGGCATGGATTCGCTAACCCAGGGACTTACTCCCAAGTCATAGCATTATAAACCTCAGAGCGAGCATGACAGTATAAGTAGGTACCTGAATAGATCCAGAGGAAGCTTGTAAAAAGAGAGTTTTCATAGCACCTTAACATATAAGGATTAACCAATCGAAAGAAAAAGAAAAACAAACCACAACTATCAAAACGTAGAGAGCATAAGACTTTTATCATGGAAAATAAACACCTGTACTCAAAACTAGCATTGTACAGACCATTTTTGGCAGTTGATAAAACATTCCCTGCCACTATTGTAGTTCAGGGTAGCGGTAATATTGCGGTGCGAGGGCAATTGAGTTCAAAGCATCCCATCTTAGGGAGAATCGGATAAATCATTGACAGGGAGCTTAGTCACATAGGATATATGAACAATACCATCTAGGGGTCTGAGCAAGCAAGGATCCCTGAGATTTTAGGATATGTTAATCTCCGTGCGAGGAGAAAGTCAGACTAAGTTCAGAGGTACTCTTACGGTCACCAATGTTCATGGAATGGTTGTTACTCCTACGGCAAGGTTGGTAAAAATGATTACTTGGGGTTGCAACTAGAGGAGGACCGAACTGTAAGCAAAGGAACAGAGTCATTCTCCTCAGCACATCAATCCCATATAAGTCTCTGCATATTCCAAATCTCACGCATTGTATTAAAACAAAAGTTAGAGGGGAGCGTAATGCCACGTACACACGACCGGACTTAGGTCCGACAGACTTTCAACTGAGTTCTGACAGAGTTCTGATGGACTTTCCGAATGAACGGACTTGGCCACACACAATCACACCAAAGTCCGACAGATTCGAACGTGATGACGTACGACTGGACTAGAATAAGGAAGTTCATAGCCAGTAGCCAATAGCTGCCCTCGCGTCGGTTTTTGTCCGTCGGACTAGCACACACACGAGCGGATTTCTCAGTAGGAACTGGGGACGGCGGAGTTCTGTCTGAAAATTTTGAAACGTGTTCCATTTCTAAAGTCTGTCAGACTTTTGCAAATCAAAAGTCCGCTGCAGCCCACACACGATCGAATGGTCTGCCGAAATCATTCCGTCTGACTTTTGATGTTGAAAAGTCTGGTCGTGTGTACGCGGCATAAGTTTCGATTACCAAGTAAGCGACAACCGGTCGGTTTGCTATGGCCAACATGGAACAGGGATCAAATGAGAGGCATAGACGCCCTACTTAAACCAACGATGGTATGATACCCTTAGAACTTTCAGTCTGTGGCATAGGGTAGTATTGCTCTGCATTCGAGAGCGAACATGTATCAATCATATCGTTCCATGTGTGATGTGTACTTACCTTCCGGACATGTGGTGAGGATGTGGGTGAATCCTTACATTCCGGGGACTGTCGGGGGAATAGAGGAAGAAAGGTTCCACGTGCAGAGTCCATAAATGATGATGTCTTCCGGATAATGCGACGGATAGCAGATGAAAGGGGAGGGACGTTCTGGAGGTTCCGCAACAAAGGTGTGTTCAGGTGATACCTCCTTCACGCCAGGGGTGCTCTGGGAAATGTAGTCTCATCCTATCCATTAAATCCAATGGGGAGGAACTGTAATGCCACGTACACACGACCGGAATTTTCGAGGGACTAGGTCCAACTGACTTTTGGCGGAGTTCTGGCGGAGTTCTGACAGAGTTCTGACGGACTTTCCGAATGAACGGACTTGGCCACACACAATCACACCAAAGTCCGATGGATTCGAACGTGATGACGTACGACCGGGCGTCGGTTTTTGTCCGTCGGACTAGCGTACACACAAGCGGATTTCTCCGTAGGAACTGGGTCCGGCGGAGTTCCGGTGAAAAAATTTGAAACATGTTCCATTTCTAAAGTCTGACGGATTTTTGCAAATCAAAAGTCCGCTGCAGCCCACACACGATCGAATGGTCTGCCGGATGTCGAAAGGTCCGGTCGTGTGTACGCGGCATAAGACTCGTATATAGCAGGTCAAATTACCTAAACGGCATAGAAAGAGTGAATGGCAGGTGATATATGTAGCGGTATCTTACAGTCTTTCAGAGTTGAGGTATCAGAGCTGGTAAATACCTCGTAACAGTAGGATGAAATTGGCGAGTAGAGAGAAGATTGATAGGGAGCATTGCTGTAAATGGGAAGCAATGGTTTGCATTTAATGTTGGATCATTAGCACTTTAATAATCTCTCCTCGCTCTCCGCGATCTGGGGGACATTGACGGGCTATAATCCCCCGGGGCATTATCAGATTGGCAGTGTCCTCTAAAGCCTGCGTTATCCCATATCCTGGGTCTCCATCATTTGCAGCTGGGGTTTCACCAATTTACCACTCAGGGGGCGAAAGTTGGCATACCAATTAGGGACCTCTGTCATGGGGATTCCCAAGGTGGCACAGAAGTTAGGTAGATCCTCCGGTACCTTGAGGTGGGCCGTACGACCAAGATTGGAGGCGGTAAGGCAGAACGGAAACTTCCATTTGTAGACTATGCCCCTGGTCCTCAGCACATCCAAGAGGGGCTTAAGGTCTCTTCAGTGTTGCAGGGTAATGTCTGAGAGATCCTGAAAGATTTGTATGGGTGCATTTTCATACAATATACGCTGCTTGGTTCTGGCTCCCCTCAGTATGTCTTCCTTCAGCTGGTAGTTTACTAAGCAACAGACAATGTCCCGTGGGAGGTCAGTGTCCCTACCTTTAGGTCTTAGGGCCCGGTGAATTCTCTCCATTTCTATGGTCGATTGTGGAGACCGGTCCAGTACGCTATTGAAAATGGAGGTGACCGCTATAGGGATTTGTTCTCCATCAATGGACTCGGGAGACCTCTGACCCTAAGGTTGTGATGTCTCCCCCTATTGTCCAAATCCTCCATGTGCCTCTGCATGTCCCTTAATTGTAAGGTGTGCCCATCAATTTTCCTGGTAGACTTACGGAGGATCGTATCATGCTGAGCAGATATCTTTTCTACAGTTAGTACTCGATCAGACAGGGCCCTGATGTCCACCCGTAGCTCTGCTATGGCTGCCAAAAGAGTGCCCTTTATGTCTGAGGCAATCAGTCTCAGATCTTGCATACTGATCTGTGACAAAGGGGTTGCCTGTTGTCCACCGGAGCCGTTGTTGCGTGGAGCCCCGCTGAGCCGGGTTTCTGTCAGGATGATAGCCTCTCATAGAGGAGAGTGTGCTGGCATCGCTTGTGAGGAGTTATGGCGGGACGGCGCCATAATCCCCCTCTGTGTTCGGAACATCTCCGGTATATGCTGGCTGTGTCCACCGGTATTACCATGCGGAGAGCGGGAGCGAGAGGTAGAAGATGTTCTAGATGCTGTTCCCATCTTTTGTAGGTAGATTGAGAGCAAAAATACCTCGGTAGGCTGTAGTTTTCGCCCTGTGGTAGCGGAGCCGATCAGTTATGCGTCCGCCATTGAGCTCAGCCAAGCCATGCCCCAGTAAGGTTCATATTACCACTGACCCATGATCCAGCTGGCATGGACAAGGCCATTACTTTTCCTTCATGGCGCACTGGGTAACTTTGCTGGCAGCTGGGAAGGATGCAGGAAAGGGTTCAGTGTTGTTGGAGCTTGTTCCGCCACCATGCCTCCAAAATGCTAGTGGTAATTCTGCCACAGCTCTCTTCTCCACCCCCTCCTCTTCTTCTTCCTTTATGGCCTCTTGTGCAGATTTGTCCTCTGAACAAGTGGTGCTCTGTAAGCGTTCAAGGGGCTACGTAAGCAATTAAGCTAAAAGATGCCATGCAGTGCTTGAGTTGTTGAGTTGGCCTGCCTAGGGGACAGAAGCCACACTAGGGCAGAGATTCTGTCATCTCTGCTGGGGCATGCTCAGAGGTGGTTGATGCCATGCCAGTTTCAACCAGGAATGGTTGTATGTGACAATGGCACCAACCTTCTCTCTGCCCTCCGACTCCGAGTATCCAGGCTTACAGGATCTCCTGAGGCAGGCCAGAACCTGCCCACCAACCGCCTCATTTGTGACATGCCCAGGACATTGGCAATGCTGTAGCAGCTGCACACACAGCAGAGGGCCATCAATGAGTACCTGTGCGAGTATGGTACCAGGACAGGGTCAGGGGAGCTGGGCTTCTTTTTGCCACACCAGTGGCTACTGATCAAGGATGCATGCACTGTCCTGTCACCATTTGAGGAGGTCACAAGGATGGTGAGCAGCTACAATGCATGCATCAGTGACACTGTCCCTCTTGTCTTCCTGTTGGAGCACACTCTTCGTGGAATCTTGGACAGGGCACTTGAGGCAGAACAGCGGGAGGAAGAGGAGGACTTCCTTACCTCTCAAGGCCCCCTTTATCCAGATAGTATTCCTGTGGGCCTGCCAAACACATAGGAAGAAGAGAAGGAGGAGGTTGATTGTGTCAGCATGAATGTAGAGGATAACACTCAGCAGCAGTGTTCAAGGGATGGCTTTCCCCAGAAACCCAAGGAGTTGTACGTGGCTGGGAGGAGGTAGTTACAGATCATGTGATCCTTAGTGACCTAGAAGACTCAGAATTGAATGCCTCTGCAAACTTATGCTGCATGGCCTCCCTGATTCTGCAAAGCCTGCGAAAGCCTGCGAAAGGACCCTGGGGTTCGAGGTATCGAGGAGAGGGATCAGTACTGGCTGGTAACCCTTCTTGATCCACGTTACAAGGGTAAGGTTGCAGAACTCATCCTGCCTTCGCAGAGGATGAAACATCTTCAGGAGGCCTTGAAGAAAGGTTTGTGCAGTGCATTCCCAGACCCTGGGAGGTTACAATTTCCTGGTGCTGGACACTGTGTTGCTGAGGCTTCGTTCAGTCAGAGGAAGAGCGGTGGAGAAGGTGGCCGGCTGACCATTGCATTTAAACAATTTTTCAGTACTAAGTGCCATGTCTGACCGTTTCAAGCAACCACCGCCAACGTCTGCATTACATGGTGTAGGAATATCTAGGAGCAAGAGCAGACTTGGAGACCTTTCCAACAGAGCATCCACTGGGTTAATGGGTCTTGAGGATGGACCACTGGCCAGAACTTGCTCAATATGCACTTGAGCTACTGGCCTGTGCTGCATCCAGCGTGCTTTCTAAACGCACATTCAGTGCTGCTGGAGGGTTTGTAATGGATCAAAGATTGCGTCTGTCCACAGACTCCGTTGATAGACTCACATTCATAAATTAATCGGTCTTGGATCAGCAGCTATCAAGCACCTGATGCTTATGTAACTGATTCAATTTGCTATGGATGTGGGATCCCTTAAAGACTGCCTATGTTGACTATTAGGGATGAGCTTTGAGTTCGAGTCGAACTCATGTTCGACTCGAACATTGCCTGTTCACCTGTTTAGCGAACAGGCAACAATTTGGGCTGTTTGCGGCAAATTCAAAAAGCCGGAACACCCTATACAAGTCTATGGGAGAAATCTAAAGTGCTAATTTTAAAGGCTAATATGCAAGTTACTGTCCTAAAAAGTGTTTGGGGACCTGGGTCCTGCCCCAGGGGACATGGATCAATGCAAAAAAAAGTTTTAAAAACGGACGTTTTTTCAGGAGCAGTGATTTTAATAATTAAAGAGAAACAATAAAAGTGTAATATTACTTTAAATTTCGTACCTGGGGGGTGTCTATAGTATGCCTGTGAGGGGGCGCATGTTTCTCGTGCTTAGGACTGTCCCTGCACAAAGTGTCATTTCGCAAGGAAAAAAGTCTTAAAATCACTTTCCATTGTCGGCTCCCGTAATACAGAGAACACTCAATGAGTGTTCTCTGCATTAGCCGACAATTCATTCATTGATAAAAAAAATAAAAACTTTTTTTTTAAAAAGCGTGGGGGTTCCCCTAAATTCAATAACCAGGCCCTTCAGGTCTGGCATGGATATTAAGGGGAATCCCGTGTCAAATTTGAAAAAAAAAATTGACGTGGGGGTCCCCCTAAATATCCATACCAGACCCTTTATCCGAGCACGCAACCTGACAGGCCGCAGGAAAATAGGGGGGACGAGAGAGCGCCCCCCCTCCTGAACCGTACCAGGCCACATGCCCTCAGCATTGGGAGGATGCTTTGGGGGTCTGTGACCCCTCAAAGCACCATGTCCCCATGTTGATGTGGAGAAGGGCCTCATCCCCACAACCCTGGCCAGTGGTTGTGGGCGTCTGCGGGTGGGGGGCTTATCAGAATCTGGAAGCCCCCTTTAACAAGGGGACCCCAGATCCCGCCCCCCCCTGTTTGAATTGGTAAAGAGGTACAAAAGTACCCCTACCATTTCACAAAGAAAGTGTAAAAATGCCATATAAAATTGTATATATACAAAAAAAGATTAAAACTTCAAAACAAAAAGTCCACTAATTAAATATATATATATATATATATATATATATATATATATATATATATATATATATATATATAGCAGCGCTCAACATGCAGAATCTTGTTCAGATGTTATTCATTTGTGCTCTTGAAAAAGTGGTGATAGAGTCCAACTCGTGAAAAGAAGAAAGATCGGAACCACCTTCCACCTGACGTTTCCACCTTTCGTGCTCTCAAAATACAAGCCCCCCTTGGGGATGCACTCACCAGAAAATCAAGGATATAAGAGCCTTCAATATATCAAACCATTATATTCTTTGGTCGCTAGATGTCACCATAAGGGGGTGGTCCGATGTTCATAAAGGAAACAAGATCATACCAACATAGCGTAATATTGTTTAAATACCTTTCTTAAAGACCCCCTATATAAAATATGCATACCAAATATAATAAAAAACAATCGCATTAGATATGTGTACTGTGCCTTATTCCTCGTGGTGAACCCCCTTAGGTAATCGCGAACGTCCGCTCTGTCCGTTCGGTTCACTTCCTGGTACCTTGGTTTGTTCACTTTCGAGTAAATGGAACGCACACGTCACTTCCGGTGTGTGTTACGCTCTGACGCGTTTCGTCATTTCCGACTTTGTCCGAGGGTGTAACACACCACACCGGAAGACAGCAGATATACATAATGGGAACCAATGATAGCGGACAACCGCTAGGAGTGACAGGAGCGAGATCCCACCCAAATCAACTTATTGTAATCAGGATCCTCCGCCACTCCGCCGCCGCCGCCGCAAAAACAATCAATGGACCCAATGCACAACTAACTTGAATAAGCCAATTATAATCTTACGAGTGTATATAGACACTGTCATAAAGACATTACATATAAACGAAAACCGCTTTACATATACATCCACATCTCATGTGCTCGGTAAGAAGATTAGCGGGACCATACCCATTGGCATAGAAACTATCAGATAAAAACATAATATATTGTGTGCAAATTTCACAACATATGAAATAAAATACAATAAAATTAAGTAAACAAAGAATTACTAAAACATCCAGAAATGCTCAAAGAATGTATAAAAATATATGTATATATAATATATATATATATACCAATTTTTGTCTCTATATCTAACTACTGGGACAATCTCATCGGTCTTATATGAATCTTATTGTGTATGGGGCGTACTCAACTTTATAATTTAAATTGTGTTTAAATATAAATGTGAAATAAAGGCGAAAATAAAAATAAAGTTAACTACAAAGAAATTAAAATAAACAATTGAATGAATGAAAATAAAAATAAAATAAAAATAAAAAAAGAAAAAGAAAAATAAAAAGGAAAAAGAAAAAAAGTAAATATAAATGAAGATGGGAAATCCGCGGGGAGAAAATACAAAACATGTTAAATATGTGTCAATATGTTAAAGAGTCACTCAGTAAAAAGGTTAAGTGTCACTAATAAAACAATTTATATCCAGTTCGATATTCAAGCCCTTTGGATTTAAAACGTCTGTTAAAAATATCCACTGGGTTTCCCGTTTTGAAAGTTCACGGACCATATTAATGCCCCTCCAATGGGGCCTAACCTGCTCAATCCCCCAGAAACGCAATCCAGTTGGGTCCCTATTATGTTGAAGTTTAAAATGGAGGGATACATTGTGATCTTTATAACCAATTTTAATATTATGTATGTGCTCTGCTATCCTAACCCTTAATTTCCTCTTTGTTCTTCCGATGTACATTAGGCCGCACGGGCACATAAGGGCATATACAACATGGGCACTGTTACATGTAATAAACTGCTTCAGGGTAAATTCCCTTTTATTCGAAAATGAGGTAAATTTATCAAGATTCCTGATGGGGTTCTTAATTTCTCAACAAGCTTTGTACTTACGGCAGGCAAAGAAACCATTTTTGTCCCAAAATGTGAGAGGAGGGGCCGGTGGATCTATAACTTTTTTTATTATTTTATCACCAAAACTCGGCGCCTTTCTGTAAATAAATTGTGGTTGAATCGGTAACACTGGATTTAACCTCTTATCTAACAGAAGGATAGGCCAATGTTTTTTGAAAATATTTTCCACTTCTTTATACTGCATGTGGAAATTAGAAATGAAGCCCCATTCTTTATTATTCATAGGACCTTTTTTCCTATTATCTACCGTTGATGGCATCACTAAATTGTGTTCTAGTAGACACTCTGTTCTTGTGACCTTACACACGTCATCAATAACTTTTTGCATATCTTGGGGATTATAACCTCTGGCAATAAATTTATTACTCAGAACAGTGGCCTGGGATATATAATTATCAAAATCAGTGCAATTCCTGCGGACCCTCATTATTTGGCCTTTGGGAATGTTTCGTAACCAATTCGGGTGGTGTCCACTGGATATGGGCAAATAACTGTTCCGATCTGTTTTCTTAAAGAACACTTTTGTTTCAAGTTTATCACCTTTACGGTATACTGTTACATCGAGGAAATTGATCTCATTATTACTAGATTCTGAAGAGAGGACGATATTTTGGCTATTGTTGTTCAAACTATTGAGAAAACCGTCTAGTTGGACTTTATTACCATTCCAGATAAAGAATAGATCGTCAATATATCGTTTGTAGAAGAGTAATTCAACGGGTCTATTTTTATAAATAACTTTATCCTCCCACTCGGACATAAAAAGGTTGGCTATACTCGGTGCGAACTTCGCCCCCATGGCCACACCCCTTTTTTGTAAATAAAAATCTTCATTATACCAAAAATATATATGATTTAGACAAAAATCCAGTGCATCTCTCAAAAAAACTTTCTGAGAATGAGGGAGATCATCCCTCTGGCAAAGTGCCCAATTTAGTACCAGTACGGCATCATCGTGCTGGATAATGGAGTAGAAGGATGCTACATCCGCTGTTACCAAAAGAATGTTATTTTTATCTTTCAGGTCTATTTCATCTATAAGGTTTAAAAAACTTTTCGTATCTCTCAAATATGCCTTAGTACTAATAACACTCTTTTGTAAAAAGGTATCGAGATATTGGCCCAATCTAGATGAGACAGATCCTATACTGTTTACTATGGGCCTTGCAGGAGGATTTTCCGAATCCTTATGCACTTTAGGTAAAGTGTAAAGCGTGGGAATCCGGTTGCTTAAAGGGAGTAGGTATTTTGCTTCCTTATTCGTAAGGACATTACTTCTTTTCCCTAAATCCACTAATCTCTCTAATTGATTCTGATATGGGCCTGTGGGATCCGATTTCAATTTAACATAAGTTTGATCATCTGATAGTAATGTATTACTGATTATGATAGTATTCTTTAGTGAGAATTACAATGCGCCCACCTTTATCAGCTGGGCGGATTATAATATCTTTGCGTTTCTTTAGTAACTTAATCCCGTCGTTTATATGTCGGTGATGTAATGTTTTTACCGGCTTTAATGTTTCGAGGTCATTCAACACAAGACCTTTAAAGACCTCAATCTGATGGTTCGGCTGGTTAGGGGGATTAAAAAGATTTATTTTTTAATCCACTATTTATTGCTTTATTGCTATATGTCGTAGGGGGATCTACTCGAGGATTACTACCCAAAAAATATTTTTTATGTTTAATTTTCGTATATATTTATGCACGTCTATATACACGTCGAATTTATTCACTGTTTTTTTTATCCCACATTTTAAACCTAGATTCAAAATATTCTGTTCTTTAGGAGTTAATGTTACTTGCGCCAAATTGAAAATCCCTTCTACTCCGACTCGCGTCTTCTTTTGTTGGATCCTCCTGCCTACTCTTCTGCCCCTTGGTTTAAAAGTGTAAAAATGGTTAAATAAGACAAACACACTTTTGAAAAATTCCTTTATTAAAAATAAAAAACATAAAAAAAAGATTCCAGCGGTGGTAATCCACTCTTGCTATCCAGCGATGGATGATCATCTCTCTGGGGTCCAGCGATGGCTGATCTGATCCAGCGACGGGTGATTTTCAGTCCAGCGCTGTCCATACATCGCTACAACGGGTGCGTTACATCAGAGGGGGGTGGGGTCACCCATACGTCACTGGGGAACCCCATGGCTTCCCTCATCAGTGTCAGAGGGGGCGGGGTCAGGTGACGGGTGGCCCCGCCCTCCTAATATAAGAAACGTCAGCGCTAGGATCCCCGCAGTGTCTCCACAGTGGAGACAGAATACGGATGCATGTATGGACAGTGCTGGACTGTGAGATCCCCTGTCGCTGGATCAGATCAGCCATCGCTGGACCCCGGAGAGATGATCATCCGTCGCTGGATAGCAAGAGTGGATTACCACCGCTGGAATCTTTTTTTTTTTCTTTTTTTAATAAAGGAATTTTTCAAAAGTGTGTTTGTCTTATTTAACCATGTTTACACTTTCTTTGTGAAATGGTAGGGGTACTTTTGTACCCCCTTACCATTTAAAACAGGGGGGGCCGGGATCTGGGGGTCCCCTTGTTAAAGGGGGCTTCCAGATTCTGATAAGCCCCCCGCCCGCAGACCCCCACAACCACCGGCCAGGGTTGTGGGGATGAGGCCCTTCTCCACATCAACATGGGGACATGGTGCTCACTGACCCCCAAAGCATCCTCCCAATGTTGAGGGCATGTGGTCTGGTACGGTTCAGGAGGGGAGACGCTCTCTCGTCCCCCCCTCTTTTCCCCTTAATATCCATACCAGACCTGAAGGGCCTGGTAATTGAATTTAGGGGAACCCCCATCTTTTTATTTTACATTTTTTTATCAATGAATGAATTGTCGGCTAATACAGAGAACACTCATTGAGTGTAGTCTGTATTACGGGAGCCGACAATGGAAAGTGATTTTAAAAGACCTTTTTTCCTTGTGAAATGACTCTTTGTGCAGGGACAGTTCTAAGCACGGAAAACATGCGCCCCTTCACAAGCATACTATAGACACCCCCCAGGTACGAAATTTTAAGGAATATTACACTTTTATTGTTTCACTTTAATCATTATTAAAAGCAATGCTCCTGAAAAAACATTTTAAAACTTTTTTTTGCATTGATCCATGTCCCTTGGAGCAGGACCCGGGTCCCCAAACACTTTTTAGGACAGCAAGTGGCATATTAGCCTTTAAAATTAGCACTTTAGATTGTGAACGTTCGAGTCCCATAGACTTTAATAGGGTTCTAAAGTTCACACGAAGTTTAGGTCTGTTCACCGGTTCTGGTGCGAACCGAACAGGGGGGTGTTTGGCTCATCCTTACTGACTATCCTATTCCTCCTCAATCTTGATGATGCTAGCTTCAAACAATATTTTTGATTCAGGGCACCACCGCCTAAGGCCCAATTTTTCTGCCCCTGTTTAACAGGGGCATGTAATTACAATCCTTGCTATAATATTTCACAGCAAGGCCCGTTCTTGCACCCAACAAGAATATCTGTGAGGGCTTACAGTGTTGTGGCACTACCACCACCACCACCCAAGGACCAATTTTCTGCTCCTGTTTAACAGAGGCATGTAATTATGATTCTTCATATAATATTTCATAGCAGGGCCCATTCCTGCGCCCAACAATAGTAACTGTGAGGGCTTACAGTGTTCTGGTACCATCAACACCTAAGGCGCACAATTTTCGCCCAATTTTCTGCAGAGTATATAGGACTGACTGTATAGTATATATACTGCTGTTCAGAGTATATAGTGCCTGGGGGCTCCCCACACCATTTTATAATACATGGGGTACGGGGTTCCCCTTAATATCCATACCAGAACTGAAGGGCCTGGTATGTATTTTGGGGGTGAGTTTGATATTTCTAAAGGAAAAAATGTCATTTAAAACGGTTTGTGGTTCGGCAGACTACACTCGATAAAAATGAATGTACTACCGAAAGTTCTATACTTGTTCTTGCGTTACCAGTGTCTCTGGTCCACTCAGATCTGCAAGCTTTTCAAGAAAAGATTCTTCAGTTCATATGGGGTGATAAGAGGCCTAGGGTGAACAAAGGTACAATATACACTCCAAAACAGAAAGGGGGACTGGGCCTACCTAACCTGCAAAAATACTTCAATGCAGCTCAATTGGCCCAACTTACGAAGTTGCCCTCCCAACAATCCCAAGCGGTATAGATGATCATGGAATCATACTCTACGCATACTCACACTGCCACTCTAATCCAATTTCTCACTTAATGTGGTTACCAATGAAGGAAAGACCAATTGTATTATTCCCTACTCTCTCCTTCTCATTGGAAATATGGGATAGACTTTCATGAAGACTTTCACGACTTTCAAATCTCCCCATAATCCGCTAGCACCTCTTCTGAGAAACGGAGAATTCACCTCAGGCCTCTGACCCCCTACATTTGAATGGTGGACCAATAAAGGACGGATAAGGATTGCAGACCTTTGCGACCATAGAGGTATGCTGACTGAAAGAACTTTGATAAATATCAAATGCCACCTACTGAGCATTATAGACTAACCCAAATACACCATTTTATACAAACCTTGGCATGTAAGGGTGACTTAGCGACAATGACTCCCATGGAAAATATGTGTAGACGGTATGATAAGCTCAGAGGTCATATATCTGCTACATATGCGATATTAACATATATTACGATGAAATTGAGTTATATGACTCTATGGGAACAAGATCTCCAAGAGACTTTAGATCTTGAGGAATGGCACTTGATAATTACAGCAGCATCTCGTTCGCTTATCAACACCTCTATTATTGAGGCCAATTATAAGGTTTTGTTGAGATAGTATACGGTGCCGGCCAGACTGGGCACTTTTGTGCCCGGAGCCACCCCGGATTGCTTTCGAGGATGCGGACAGTTGGGAACAGCATACCATATATGGTGGACATGCCCCAAGGTCAGGAGATTTAGGATCAGGGTCTACAAATTTATATACACCCTTACTCAGATTAACCTGTCAGAATCCACAAAACTTGCACTCCTGGGTGGCAAGGTAGCCGAGGCCCCCAAACACAGAGGAAGGCTTCTTACCTTCATATTTATATCAGCTATCAGGATAGCAAGAAATTGGAGGTCTGCGGCCCTACCATTTGACCAACTTAAACATAAAATGTCATAGCTGATGCTAAATGAAAGACTTACAGCAATAGTACAGGATTGAATGAAAGTGTTTGATAAAGTATGGGACTCATGGATCAGATATTTGACAAATGACCTTCAGAACATACCAACCGAGGACCTTTCTTAAACGAATTATGCAATGTGGAGCCCCCCCTCTTCTCTTCCCCCCCCCTTTTCTATTTCCAACTCTATTTCCACTCATTTCTACTCTCCCCCTTCTTTACTCAGTTAACGATCAATAACCTTCCTTTTCTCGAAAAGTTGAGGTTTGCAGACAACTGGGGGGGGGGGGGGTCTCATGCCTGTGGCCTGGGGGCCGGCCACCCCCAATGTTAGGCCGGTGTTTCGGGTCGGGGGGTGGCCCCCGGGTATTATAGGATGGAGTCTGTCTCAGACCAGTGGCCAGGCAAGGACGGTATGACAGCAAAGGCCACACAAAGTTAAATACTCTTACCTCAATGCAGGAAGAAAAACGAATGTAATAACCATCATGCAATACCCAAAGAAATGTCGAGATCTGTGCTATTTGTATTCTGAAAACTTTAATAAAAATCATTGATACATAAAACAACTTGTGGCTGTAATGAATGGTTGGATCCCGGCAATATAGATAAAAATCATTTTAAAAAAATGGCATAGGCCCCCCCCAGTCCATTACCAGGCCCTTAGGGTCTGGTATGAAAATTAAGGGGAACCCCACACCAAAAAATGTTTTTAAATTGCGTGGGGTCCCCCCAAAATCCATACCAGGCCCTTCAGGTCTGATATGGATTTTAAGGGGAACCCTGAGCCCTTTTTTTTTTTTAAATGGCGTAGAAGTCCCCCCAAAATCCATACCAGACACTTTTCTTTTCCAAGCAAGCAACCTGGCAAGCCGCAGGAAAAGGGGGGATGAGAGAGAGACCCCCCTCCTGAAACATACTAGGCCACATGCTCTCATCATGGGGAGGGTGTTTTTGGGTCCCCCAAAAACACCTTGTTCCTATGTTGATGGGAACAAGGGCCTCATCCCCACAACCTTTGCCCAGTGGTTGTGGGGGTCTGCGGCCGGATGGGCACAAGGTGTTTTTGGGGGACCCCAAAGCACCCTCCCCATGTTGAGGGCATGTGGCCTGGTATGGTTCAGGAGGGGGGTGCTCTCTTGCTCCCCCTTATCCCCCGCCCTGCCAGGTTGCGTGCTCGGAAATGGGTCTAGTATGGATTTTGGGGGGGCCCCTACGCCCCTGCGCACTGTGATTGGCCAAAGCATATAGGTTAGGTGCATGCTTTGGTCAATCAGCAAGATCGTAGTGCATTGATGGTCTCACCATTCATAATGGTGCATTTCGCAAGCGCTCAAATTTCCCGTGAACTCCCCATAATGTTTGGTATTCGGCGAACAAGCGAACATCGGGCTCATCCCTAATGGCAAGGTATGAAGCTGGCCTCAAGGAGAGGTTGTCTAAAACTGCTACAAACTGTTGACACATCATGTGTGTAAAGTGAATTTGTGTGTTCTGCTAAGAATGGCAAAAATAATTTTTACAAGTTTGAAATTTTGTCCGGAATTTTAATTAATCTTCTCAACAGTGTGCTAGTAACATAATTCAATCACTGGTATGACATAGATCCCGGGACATATGTTAACCGCTTCCCGACTGGCACGCGACGATGTACGTCGACAGAATGGCACGGACAGGCAAATGGGCGTACAGGTACGCCCCTTTGAATTTGCCACTGTGCCATCATGCGTGCGCCAGTCGGGACCTCTGTGATCGCCACCCGCGATTGTCTCACTGGGAGGAAGAACGGGGAGATGCCAATGTAAACAGCATCTCCCCGTTCTGCCTAGCAAAAAGTAACACTGATCTCTGCTCCCTGTGACTGGAGCAGAGATCAGTGATCTGTAAAACACAGTCATACACCCCACAGTTAGAAACACGCCCCTAGAACACACTTAACCCCTACACTGCCACCTCCTGGTTAACCCCTTCACTGCCAGAGTCATTTACACAGGAATCAGAGCAATTGTATAGCAATGATTGCTGCATAAATGACAATGGTCCCAAAAATGTGTCAAAAATGTCTGATGTGTTCGCCATAATGTCGCAGTCACAATAAAAATCGCTGAATGCCGTCATTACTAGTAAAAAAAAAATATTAATAAAAATGCCATAAAATTATCCCCTATTTTATAAACGCTATAACTTTTGTTCAAACCAATCAATAATCGCTTATTGCGATTTTTTTTAACCAAAAATATGTAGGAGAATACGTATTGGCCTAAACTGAGGAAAATATAATGTTTTTTTATATATTTTTGGAGGATATTTATATAAATCCTCCAAAAATATATCGGTCAAAATTGACGTTCTTTTTTGTTTATAGCGAAAAAAATAAAAACCGCAGAGGTGATCAAATACCACCAAAAGAAAGCTCTATTTGTGGGGAAAAAAAGACGCTATTTTGTTTGGGAGCCACATAACTTGACCGCGCAATTGTCAGTTAAATCGACACAGTGCCGAATCGCAAAAAGTGCTCTGGTCTTAAGTCAGCAAAATGGTCCAGTCTGAAAGTGGTTAATCATTTGGTTAACACTGGTCCAAAATTTGTAACACCATGGTAATTGGATTGAGGAAAAAGAGAGAGGTAATTTAACCACTTGCCGCCCGCCCTATAGGCAATTGACGGTGGCAAAGTGGTTGCATAATCCTGATCGGACGTCATCGCGGCGATCGTTGTTGCGGGGTGTCAGATCTCCGACGGAGACTCTTTACCACGTGATCAGCCGTGTCCAATCACGGCTGATCACAGTGTAAATGGGAAGAGCCGGTGATCGGCTTTTCCTCACTCGCGGCTGCTCCTCTGACAGGGGGGGTCTGTGCTGATCGATTATCAGCACAGCCCCCCCCCCGAGGATGCCCACACTGGACCACCAGGGACACCACCAGACCACCAGGGAAAAGGTAATCCTCCCTAGACTACCAGGGATGCCAGTCAGCATAATGGATGCCAATCAGTGCTCATAATGGATGCCAATCAGTGCCCACATTGGGCATCACTGATTGGCATGCATTATTGTTTGGCACTAATTGGCATCCATTAGTACAGTATAACACCAATGCTGCCTATGAGTGCCCACCTGTGCCGCCTATGAGTGCCCACCTGTGCCGCCTACCCGTGCCCACCTGTGCCGCCCACCCGTGCCCACCTGTGCCACCCACCCGTGACACCCACCCGTGCCGCCCACCCGTGCCTATCAATGCCACCCCATCAGTGCTACATCATTGGTGCCCATCAGTGCCACATCATTGGTGCCCATCAGTGCCGCCTTATCAGTGCCCATCAGTGTAGCCCCATCAGTGCCCATCAGTGTAGCCCCATCAGTGCCCATCAGTGAAGGAGAAAACGTACTTATTTACAAAGTTTTGAAACTGAACCAAAAAAAAACTTTTCGGTATTTTTTTATTTGTAGCGCAAAAAATAAAAACCGTAGAGGTGATCAAATACCACCAAAAGAAAGCTCTATTTGTGGGAAAAAAATGATAAAAATTTCATTTGGGTACAGTGTAGCATGACCGCGCAATTGTCATTCAAAGTGCAACAGCGCTGAAAGCTCAAAATTGGTCTGGGCAGGAAGGTGTTTAAGTGCCCTGTATTGAAGTGGTTAACAAACCATTACACCTCCTATCTTGTATATGAATAATCAACACTGCCTCGTTACATTCTATAGTGACTGAATTAAGGGGATTGAGTTACCTGTGTTTATTTAAATGCTGGGGCATGTTCCCGACCCTCATTAAAGTGACACTAAACAATATCCTTAGGCAGGCCATAGATTGCAATTTTGCAAAGATAATCAATAGATTGCCCAATCGACACAGTCAGTGTTGATGGGGGAATCCCTCCTGCGGAGCTATTGTGTTCTCCTTGCAGGGAAAGAGGTGGGGTTGCAGGAAGCCAGTGGAAATAATCAAATGTTAAAACCGAGCATGCTGGTTGGACCCAAGTCAATCAATGGATCGACTTGAGTACAATCAGCCTGCTCATAGATGATTCAACATTTTTACCAAAAATATGTAGAAGAATACGAAGAACCAGAGTTTAATGTCACTTTAAAGATGAGGCAGCTATTTGGAATGAATTTGAATGTGAAATAATGTCAGATGCACCACTGCAACAAAACAAGCAATGTGAACTGCCAAACACCTATTTGTAAAGGTTAGTGTCAATGGAAAAGTGTTCAGGTGCATTAGACCTTAACCTTCCAGTTTCAGTGTCATCTCTATGCCTTTTAATCCTACCCTTTCTATTGTTAGTAGTCTGGTAACTGTACTGTTTACTATATTTATAACAGATTGCACATACCAAATTTTCATCGTACAATTTATATAAGGCTTAATCTGAAAAGTATCACTTTTCACTAGTAAAGAACTTGTTTTAAATTTAAATAAGCACAATGTTTTGTATGCTGTACATTACTGGTCAAAAGTCTTAGCATAACCCGTTTTTCCTTTTTTATTTTTTTTATTTACAGTTTATTGTCTCAATGTAATCTGAAAACAAAGCATAGAGCAAATAAATAATTGGACATAAAAAATAAATCATGGAATTGTTTTCTTTAACAAATTGTAATCTAAATTTTTGGCTCATCAAAGTAACATATATCGGGGGGACATGTATCGATGCAAAAAAGAGTTTTAAAAACAGAAGTTTTTTTCGGGAGCCAGGGAAAACAATGTCTGAAAACCTAATATGAGGACCGATTGAACACAAAAATAGATCCATATAAGTGTGTGGTGTGAGCCAGGAAACTTGCTACCAGAGACAAAAGGTTACCTAGTGTTTGCAAATGTGAGTAATGATTCTGCAACCAAACAGATCATGATCTCAAAGGAAAAGAAAAGCCCCTTAATTAGCCCCCTAAATTTATCCTCAGAGGGAAAACTGGCCCCTCCCAGTACTAAATACCTCCAGGTACTATCAATATAAACAAGAAAATGGTCTCAATGTGTTATATGTTACAAGATAAGTTAATATGTCCTGCCTGTCCAGCAGGATAACAAGCCAGCACGTGCCCATGGGGCGATCGGTGGTGTAGTATGTCAGTCTGACACACCGCAGTTCCGATATAGGTAAAGAGCCTCTGATGGAGGCTTTTTACCACATGATCAGCTATGTCTGATCACAGCGTAAACAGGAAAAGCTGTGTATCAGCTTTTCCTCTATCGCGTCTGACAGACGCAAATAGAGGAGAGTCGATCAGCTGCTCTCTTAACGGGGGGGGGGGGGTTTGATTATCAGTGTAGCCCCCCCGGACCACCAGGGATGCCACCAGGACCACCAGGGATTCCCCCCAATGATGCCCACCCTTGACCACCATGTATGCCCACCCATGACCACCAGGGATGTCAATCAGTGTCCATAAACTATGCCAATCATTGTGCATCATAAATGCCTGCCAGTGCCTCCTCATCAGTGATGCCTATCAGTGCCATCTATTAGTGTCCATCAATGCTACCCATCAGTGCCACCTATCTGTGCCCATTGGTGCCACCTACCGGTGTCACCTATCAGTGTCCATCAGTGCTGCCGATAAGTACCCATCAGTGCAGCCTTTCAGTGCCACATATGAGGGCTCATCAGTGCTGCCTATCAATGCCCATCAGTGCTGCATGCCAGTCCCACCTATCAATGCCCATCAGTGCCCCCTACCAATGCCCATCATTGCTGCATATTAGGGCCTATCGGTGCTGCATATTAGTGCCCATCATCAGTGCCCATCAGTGCCACCTCATTGGTACAACCTCATTAGTGCCATCTTATCAGTGTCTGTCAGTGCAACCTCATCAGTGCCCATCAGTGAAGGAGAACACTTACTTATTTACAAAATTTTATAACAGAAACAAACATATCAAAATGTTCCGTATTTTCTTATTTGTTTACCAAAAATGAAAACCCCAGTGGTGATCAAATGCCACCAAAAGAATATAAAATTTTTGTCTGGGTACAGAGTTGCATGACCGTGCAATTGTCATTTAAAAAGCGACAGCGCTGAAAGCTGAAAATTGGCTTGGGCAGGAAGGGGGAAAGTACCCTGTATTGAAGTGGTTAAAGGAAAAGTCCAACCTGGGCTTGTTTGGCTGGGCTTCTCCTATGGGTGACAGGCATGCAATTTGTTTTGCACTCCTGAGAGTGAACTAAAATCCACTCTCTGCTGATGTCACAGGAATCATTCCAGGCACTGTGTCATCCCAACAATGTAAGTCTGGATCCACCAGGTGCCTGGACTGACACCTGTCTCAATCTCTCAGTGAGCCACTGAAAGCCTGAGACAGCCACTCCCTACTCCTCCACAGCTCAGCGTTTCAGTGAGTGTGGAGCAGAGCGGAGTAGCTGCTGATTGACAGTCAGCAACTCTCTGCTGAGGAGGGGGCTGTGAGAACCGAGCCATCAGGGATGTTCGATCGCTCAGTTCTCAGTGTAGAGGTGCCAGAGGACAACCCGGAGTAGTGGGTAGGCACAGGGGGAAGCCCAGCTGCCAGCTGGATTAAAGACTAAAAATGACATGGGGACTCCATATGTACCTGGTGGAATCCAGCAGAATGCTGGGAGAGATGTTCTAGGGGACCAAAGAAATCCGTATGCGATGTTACCTAGTGACAGGTGCTGCAGGGTTGCCCAGGGAAACCTCCCAGGATCCTAGAGTGTTGGAGCGGAGGTTTCCCAAGTCAGCTGTGGAGTTGGTCAAGTGGGTAAGAGGTAGAGGCACCCCACAATAACTACAGCCATGTCTAAGTATCATGATGATCCTGGTGATGTTGAAAAATGTATTTCTGGGAAAGTCATGTCTGAGAATAATGTGGGTAATGTATTCACTAACAATGGTGGGAGTAGGATGTCTCCCGTGACAACCAGAGGCAGAGCCACAGGGTTGTCCATGGAAATCTCCATATGTTGGAATGGAAGGTTGTCCAGGTCCACTCTGGTGCTACTCTGGGGGAACAGGGGGGGGGACTGCACCACAGCGAGAGTGTGTGAGTGCAGACCACCCATCTGGTATGTGAGCAGGTTGGTGAGAGATTAGTTCAGCATATAAAACCTGGCAGTACAAAGCTGGGTGTGATCGTAGTGCCACCAGAACAAACTGGTCAGAATAGTGTAATGCAACCCGCCTTGGTTGACAATGCATCATCCCAATCTGACATATGTAAAACTGTGCTTATACAATGTAATGCGTATAGAAATTATAAATGTACAGTATTGGTTAATGAGTCCTGGGTTTCTTTGGTGCCTCCTGGAACAAGTGAAGCAGTGCTGCAGAATGCCAATGAGGGATGCACCATGGACTGGGAAGATTGGTGCAAGGAAGCATTCACGACACTAGATAAAGTGACAATGGGTTACAAAACTATGATGCGCAACAAATAAATGGATATAACACCTGCAATATCCAGTGGAGGGATAGCAGAGTGGCCAGTGGTCAAGAGCACATTGGCCCTGGCAGAGCTTGATCCCCCCCAATCAGAAGGACCAAATAAGGGCGCATGCATGGCAGTATTGTTAGCCACAACACAACAGCTGAAGAAAATTGAGGGCAAAAATGTCAGTATAACAGATTGTGACCTACAGTGGCTATTCAATGCTGAGACTGAGGGGAAAAGTCTGAGCCATATGTCTAACAGCACTTTGGGGAAGCACCAGACTATGACAGTTACCTCCAGTGAGGTGGAGGCCACTTTAAATGTCTCAACCTCTCCAGCTTCAGTGGATGAGCCTCTCCACATCCTTGATAAGGGAGAAATCCCTAGAAAGATCTTGTATTTAGACGTGGAGGGCATTAAGACGACTATATATTGTTAGACGTACTTGAAGTCATGAAAGCACATTCCCTGTGTGCTTGGGTGCCTACACCATGGTCAGACAGGCTGGTATTGCTGATTCCCAGTGTGTTGAGCCACGTAGTATAAGCTGTGCTTGGTAATGTTAATCATGAGTGGAACTGGTTAGTACCATGTTTATTAGCAGTGTGGCAAATGGCCTTGCGGTTCCCTGGGAGGGTGATTCCAGTTACTGGTTTGACTGGAAGGCACTCAGGAGGACTGTTGAAAACATCAGAGGTCTCTCCACCTGATGTGGTGATTAAGAACACTCCTGCTGGTGCAATCCGAGGTGCAGCTGAGTGATGGTAAGGAGAGGGCACAAAGACTGCCTCACCCACTAGATCTCATGTGAAGGGCCCGGAATAGACGCGGCAGTAGAGGAGATGCTTTCTGTCATTTGCTGTGTAGAGGTATAAGTTAAGGTACCCAGAGACACTGTGGGGGGAAAGCACTGATAGTATTGGAAGTTGTGACCTCCAATTTGGAATCTGTCGCTGCTTAGTACTGCTGACAATGGTTTGATTGTTGTGGGTAACTGGAGAAAGGTCATTAAACCTAAAAGACTGTGATGGGTAAAACTGGTACCAGTGAGAGAAAAGGTGGATCCCCAGCAGAGGGAGAAAGCTTAGGATAGAAGAGGAAGAGTCAGGGTAGGGCTTACCTGGAAGCCCACCTGGAAAAACAGTTGGGCCTACGTGGCTCACAGCTGGCACAGAGGTGTCCCAACCGTGATGACGGGTGCAGGTGTTCCTCCCTCCGGATCAAAACAATCTATTTATTTAATGGTGAGAGTCCTTGTCTCTGGAAATTAAGATTTAAAATGGACACAGGACTCTCAAAGATTCAGTTTGAGAAGTGCTAGCAGATATGGGATAAGCGGTAAAAACTGTATTTTAAGTCTTCTCTGGAGTTGGTAAGTCTGGACCGGAGCTGGAAGCCAGGTCCAGGTTTTCCTGAAGTTATGTATGTGTGTCCAGGTGCACACACTCGTTATAAGCCAGATCTGAGCACAGTTCAGGATAGTTGCGGCTATTTGGGTTCAGAGCCTTTTCAAGGTACCTGGTTGTCTCTGTCTGAGAGAGGGACTTCTTGCTCGAAGGACAGACATGATTGGGGTGACCTGGGAGACCAAGAGAGGGTCTGGGAGGCTGGATAATTTGAAGCGGCTAGCAAGTTCAAGGGGGCTGGAGGAAGTTCCAAAGTCTCAGGGAGAGTGAGCAAACCCAGAGGGGCTGGAGAATTCTGTTGAGGCTCGGGGTAAGCCTGTGCAGCAAGGAACGGCAAGTCGAGGCAGAGAGAGCCTAAACCTTTTTGAAATGTTTTGTATTTACTGGAGAAGAACCCCTGTGTGGACAATCCATGTGTGTATGAACTTTTATTTTTGTTTCTTTCAAATAAAAATGGGCTGCCACAACTTTAAACCTAATAGCTGACGGCTGTGGACTCACTGAAAACGCTACTACCACTGAGCTAGACATCCCCCATTTTACAATATACAGTATCTCACAAAAGTGAGTACACCTCTCACATTTTTGTAAATATTTTATAATATATTTTCATGTGACAACACTGAAGAAATTACACTTTGCTACAATATAAAGTAGTGAGTGCACAGCTTGTAGAACAGTGTAAATTTGCTGTCCCCTCAAAATAACGCAACACACAGCCATTAATGTCTAAATCACTGGCAACAAAAGCGATTATGCCCTTAAGTCAAAATGTCCAAATTTGGCCCAATTAGCCATTTTCCCTCCCCGGTGTCATGTGACTCATGTTACAAGGTATCAGTTGTTAATGGGGAGCAGGTATGTTAAATTTGGTATAAGAAAGGAACAAACTGGTAATAGCAAAAACTGGACAAAACAAACAATGTCAGCACTCAGTGGGTAACATTAGGTGGACATAACACAGGCAGTAACCATGAATGGCAGGCAATTGTTTAAGCAAAATGTTCCTTATAAGTGATGCTGGTGAATCCAGACAAGTTTAATGGATAATCATCATGACATTAAAACCAAAAATCCTCATACATGTAATGTGTTAAAGAGGGTAAGTTTAAATGAGCCTACAGTGTCACTGGAGGTTCCCGGAGCAATGAGGAGCTAACGATGTCCAACGGTGGAACAGTGCAACTTGGGGGGCGCCAATAATCCCTCTGTGCTGAAGAGACCTGACCCGAATGGTGGATCTGCTGGACGGTGTGGTCTGGATGGCGTGCTGATGGAGGAATTCGGTAGCTGCAGCTGCAGTCAGAGTGCTGGACTGCTCTCCACAAGGTGTGATTGAATCTCCAATATAGTAGCTTGGTCTGGGGGAAAAAGGATTGATTTGTCCTAATTCACACGGAATCCGGAAAAGTCACCAAATGTGTTAATTTCAGCTAAGAGGTTGGTGAGGAAGCCGTGGGGATCTTCTAGGTTAACTAGGGTATCATCTGCATATAGGGATATCCGCTTCTCTATATCATTTATGGGGAGGCCTTTAATTCATGGAGAGCTATGGATCTGTACAGCAAGGTCCAATAGCATAAGCAAATAAAATGGGCGATAAAGGACATCCCTGCCTGGTGCCTCTGGTGATTGGGAATGTCTTAGTGACATGGGAATTGATTCGTATGCGAGCTAGTGGTAAGCTATAGAGGAGATGTATCCATGCTATGAGTCGGGGGCCGAATCTGTATAGTTTTAACACCCGAAACAAATAAGGTCATTCCACACTCAAAAGTTTTGCACGTGTCCAGTGACACAACAACACGGGTAGGCGAACAGTCATAAGGGTAAGTCAAGTTGTGGAATACAGATATTCATTCTGGTTGAGCAGCCTGGTATGAAGCATCCCTGGTCGCTCCCAACCAATTTCGCAACCACTTTGTTCAGACGATTGGCCAGGACTTTGGCCAGAATTTTGACATTCACATTGATAAGGGATATCAGCCATTAGGAGTCACATTTAACCTCCCTGGCGGTATGATTATTTCGGATTTTAGGTGCTGAAAAAGGTATCATTATTTTGCATGAAAATTTGGCCTTTTATATTGTAGTCCTGTAATTCTTATGCCGCGTACACACGATCAAACAATCCGGTGGAAATCCGCCCGTGTGTAGGCTCTGGTGGACTTTTTTTACCCAAAACTCGCATTTCGGCAGACAGTACGGCCGTGTGTGTGCCAGTCCACCGTACTTTTGAAATGAACGTACTTTTCGCGCCCAGAGAAAAATCCGCTCATTTTGAGCGCGGCTCCAGGTAGCCGGGACCAGCGAAGGAGGCGTCGCTGGCCCCGTCACCTGGTATGGACTTAAAGGGGAATCCCATCCTCTGGGACTGTGACATCATAATGGGCGGGGACATCATGCGGTGATGTCCCTATATAAGTCGCCACACACCGCGTGTCCTGTCATAGTGACCGGAGGCAGCGACGAGGCAACATCTCCAGAAGAGAAGAACAGAAGAACAACCATACTAGCAACAAAGCAGGAAAAAACATGGCACTTCGGATTAAAGGCAGATATTCCAAATTGAAGATTCCATATCTATACCACCCTATTACTAGAGAAAAATTGCAAGACCCCCAAGACATAGCGAATGCATTTAGCTGTTATTATAGCTCCCTTTTACAATCTTAAAGATGATTCTCAAACTCTCAGGCCGCGTACACACGCGCGGACTGTTCGCCCAACTTTGTCCGTCCAACAGTTTCGGCAAACAGTCCGCTCAAACTTAGCATGGACGGACATGGCCACACACGACGGACGAACAGTTTGCTGAAACCGTGCGCGATGACGTGAACGGCACGTACGACGGGACGAAAAATACGACGTCCTATACACTGCATTATAGCTTTCGGCGTGAAAATCCTTTCTGAGCATGCGCGCAACTTTGTTTGACGAACAAGCCTACACACGGGCGGACTGTTCTACGGAATTTCCGAAAAACCTTGTCCGTCCAACTGTCCGCTGAAACTGTCCGCTGAAAGCCCACACACGAGCGGACTGTCCGCCCAAACACTGTTCAGCGGACAAAGTTGGGCGAACAGTCCGCCCGTGTGTACGCGGCCCCACACCTACCCCAAAGATAATAAGTGATTTCTTAGATACTATTAGTCTCCCATCATTAACTACTGATCAAATCTCTGACCTTAACGTACCATTTTCAGTGGAAGAAATTGCTAGAACTGTAGACTCCCTGCCCAACAATAAATCTCCGGGCCCAGACGGAATGATAGGAGAATACTATAAATTACTTCGAGATATACTGGCTCCCCACTTATGCTCACTTTTTAACGAAGCGGCATCCAAATCAGAATTTCTGGCTGAGATGCTTCAGGCCTTGATCATAGCAATGCCGAAACCAGGCAAAGACCCCAACGCTCCCCAAAATTTCAGACCGATTTCATTATTTAACATTGACATCAAAATATACGCCAAAGCAATAGCGAATCGACTGATGAACTACATACCAGACCTCATTCACAAAGATCAATCAGGCTTTACTAAAGGTCGACAATCTTCAGATGCAACAAGACATCTGATTGATATTATACACTTCACTGAGAGACATCAAACGCCTTCTCTGCTCCTTTCTTTGGATGCAGAGAAGGCGTTTGATAGGGTCTATTGGGGCTATTTACAGTCAGTGCTTTTAAAATTCGGATTCCATGGCAATATTTTATCGGCAATTTTTGCACTGTATAAGGGCCCCTCAGCGAGAGTATACACAAATGATATGATGTCTAGGCCCTTTGGCATCTCGAATGGAACACGACAAGGTTGCCCCTTATCTCCTTTAATATTTAATTTAGCCATCGAACCTCTAGCAGAACGTATACGATCTGACACAAAACTATCTGGTATAAAAATTGGGCAAATAGATAATAAAATAAGTCTGTTCGCAGATGACATAGTGCTTATAGTGTCTGATCCTATTTCATCTCTCCCGAATCTCCAAAATATACGACATTTGGAGCAGCATCATATTATAAAATCAATGAAACCAAGTCCCATATTTTAGACCTAGGATTAGATAACACAACCAGGCAGTTATTGTCTAATAAATACCCCTACCACTGGAAAGACGAGGGGATTTCTTACTTAGGAATCATTCTCACTAACAAAACAAAACAGTTATTTAAAACAAACTTTTTACCATTTATGAAACATTTTGACACAGATCTGACAACACTTAGTAAATTCGAATTTACATGGGCTGGTCGCCTGGCAGCTTTCAAAATGATGACCTTACCAAAATTATTATATCAACTCAGGTCCCTTCCAATATGTATCCCTAAATACTACTTTAAATCCTTACAAAACAGTTTGGGAAAATATCTATGGAATGGCAAAAAATCCCGTTGCGCATACCATATACTAATTAAACATAGAAATATATAGGTGGTGCGACCGTACCTGATCTACAGGATTATTATGACGCAACTCTTTTGACCCAATTGCAAGAATAGTTCTTGCCTACTCCTAAAACTTTATGGGGACAAATTGAGAAAGACATCACGTGACAGCCTAATATGCAATTCTGGTTACTTAGTAGGAAAATTAAGTCCACAATTACAGCTCAATACCCACCAACGGTGAAAGCAACGCTACACTGTTGGCAGAGAATCATCAGATACAAATGGGATAAAACTCCAATAAACCCTCCTCTAACAATCATACCAACATTAATTCCTGGCGTACAAATACACGACTGGAATTTGGGTAGGGGTATCAAACTTGGTTCCTTCTTCCAACAGGGCTCATTAAAGTCTTTTTCTCAGTTAAGTAATGAATTACAGCTTACGAAATCTGAGCGATCTATATATATTCAAATAGAAAAGTGTCTGCTACACAATCCACAACTCAGAGCTTCAATCCCGGTTAAAATATGGTCTTTCCTCTAAAACCATGCCACCTCACAGAAAGGAGTAGCTACAATATACCCAATTCTAGGGGAAAAAAAACATACCCAGCAAACTACCTTCCTTCCTTAAATGGGAACAAGATTTGGGGCAAGACTTTTCAATTAAACAATGGATGGCTTCCCTACGAAGCATATATAGGGCCACTGCATGTGTTACACTATGGGAATTAACACAAAAAATTGTTCAAAGATAATACCTGACTCCACATATCCTAGCAAAATTCAAGGGGAACTCTTCACCTAATTGCTGGAGAAATTTTACCCAATTGGGGACCCTGTTTCATATTATGTGGTACTGTCCAAGATTACATAACTACTGGCAGGCAATCTCCCATTTACTCACTTCCGTAACAGGTATTGTCCTTCAACTTTCAGCAGAACTAGCCATTCTGAATATGAATTTACATACGATTTCCAAACAATATCGTAAAGTAGTAACACATATACTTTTAGCTGCGAGACTATCCATAACTAGAAAATGGAAAACTGACTCTCTTCCTACTATGACAGAAGTGATAGAATTAACCCAACTCCACCACTCCTACGAATTGTTATTTCCTAATGACAAATCCCTATATATATAAAGGAACAACAACTATGGGAACCTTGGAGTATATGGTACAAAAATTATACTTCCACAATTTAGATAATGCTGATTCTTTAATCATATAGAAGAAAGAACCCCTGTGCGTTTTAATATTTTTTGGATGGCTTTAAAAATAATTCCATAACAAAGTGATAAATATATCACATGTCTGTTTATCTGAATTGAGCTGCGGAGTAAGAATAGATCTTTATTTTCCTTCATAAAAGATAACTACTGTGTTTGAATTTCCTTTAGGATGTTGGCCTAGGTACTCCAGGACACAGATAGATCCCTGTGAGGGGTGTCTTGGGGTTCAGAAGTGGCCATTATCCATATCGCTATTTATAATTATATTATGGACTTTATTATACAAGTTCTAAGAGACTTACTCTTGTTCGAGTCCCTTTATGACTATGAATATTAGATACTTGGGAATACTACTTTATTCTTTATTGTGTACTATTTGTTACTATGCTATATTGTGCTGAGAAAACCCTGTCACTACATTATACTGTGTTATGTTACTTTTGTTACTATATATTATTATTTATTTTTTTGTAACCCTTGTTGTAACTAACTCTGCTAAAAATCTCAATAAAAACATTTGAAAAGAAGAACAGAAGACGGCAACAGCGGCAACAGAAGACCGGGCCACCGCTTGTAAAAGAGCTAGAAGAAGGCCCGGTGGCCCGGAAAGAAGAACCGAAGAGGGGGACAAGACCCCTGAAGAGAGGGACAAGACCCCAGAAGTTGGAAGAAGAGGGCGGCGGCGAAGAAGAAAGCCGGGCTCCTCTGCTAGTAAAAGAGCTAGCAGAAGATAGCGGAGGAGTCTGGCGAGAAGACCCCCAAAGATGGAAAAAGACCCCCGGAGCTGTGCAATAAACTATTTTAACCCTTGTGTGTTGTGTTTTTTTTTTTTTTACATTTTTTTCACAGGTGAATCGGTAGGGGTACATTGTACCCCATACTCATTCACATAGGGTGGGGGGCCGGGATGCGGGGGCCCCCTTATTAAAGGGGGCTCACGGATTCCGATAAGCTCCCCGCCCGCAGACCCCAACAACCAATGGCCAGGGTTATCGGGAAGAGGCCCTTGTCCTCATCAACATGTGGACAAGGTGCTTTGGGGTGGGGGGGCCGCGCAGCCCCCCCTTCCCCAAGGCACCCCCCATGTTGAGGGCATGCGGCCTGGTACAGCTCAAGAGGGGGCGCTCGCTCGTCCCCACCCCCTTCCTTGGCCGGCCAGGTAGCGTGCTCGGATAAGGGTCTGATATGGACCTAGGGGGGACCCCCTTGCCGTTTTTTCGGCGTTGGGATTCCCCTTTAAGTCCATACCAGGTGACAGGGCCAGCGACGCTTCCTTCGCTGGTCCCGGCTACCTGGAGCCGCACTCAAAATGAGCAGACTTTCCTCAGTGTGTGGGCGAGTCCGTTCATTTCAAAGGTACGGCAGATAGTCCGGCGGACTTAGTCCGCCGTACCTAGTCTGCCGCAAAAGTACCATGTGTGGGCAGGTAGTTTCTTTCGGAAAGTCCGGCGGAAAGTCCGGCGGACAGTCCGCCAGACTAAGTCCGCCGGATAGTCTGATACGTGTGTATGCGGCATTAGGAATAACTCACTTAAATCTGTCCAAACCAGAGTCTAGCAGACATCCCGGGAATGATAAAGTTTGAAAAAATAAAATCATAACTTAAAATATAATAAATAACTATAAATAATTATACCAAATAATAATATAATAATAATAAAAATTATTCAATAATTTAATCAAATCAAAAACACTGAAATTTGCTCAGTTGCAGAATTGTCACTGTCATTACTTTTCAGTATTCGATGACGGATCTCACCACAAATCGCTATCGCTCAATTCTGCAAGTGATTCTAATTTATTATCGCTGTTTTCTAGCTGGTCTAAAACCTCTTTTGATGTAAAGGGACAATTTTGGTTGCTATGGACAATCTCCAGTTTCCAGGCAGAAAGAACCGTTTTTATATTATAAAACTGCATGCA